>NC_090442.1:457905781-460305781 GCF_031143425.1 Pleurodeles waltl
CCAATGCACAAAATGTTAGCCACAACTTTCCTGTCAGGTTGAGGCCAGCCAATCACCGCATTGCTCCGCAGTGGCTCTACGGATTTAAAAATCTTTTTTATTTAATTACTCCAAAACTACTGAACAGATTTACACCAGATTACAAAAACACTCTTCCTGGACCAAGATCCATCTAGCTTTCTGCCAAATTCTGTGTAATTCTGTTCAGTGTTTGGGTTGTAATTCTGTCTATGATCCCTATGGGAAACTGCATGGGGAAAACCCTTTTTGGGACCCCCATTTTCTGAGCCCCTACTTGATGGATCACCTCAAAACATTTCACACAGCAGCTGAAGTGACTGGCAAAATAGTTTTGCAAATTTTGTAAAAATTTGTCAAACAGCGGCAAGCTTGTTAGCAAAACAAAAAACACTCTTTCTATGGAACCTAGGTCCTAACTATAACTACCTACTGGCGACTGCCAATAGGTAATATGAAAAAAAAAATGAAAAAAAATAATAATATATATATATATGCACACACACACACACACACACACACACACACACACACACACACACAGATAGATAGATACAACTGATCTGACGATGTCCATGTGCAGCAGAATACAACAGTTCACATCATCTTGATTATGGCAAGGAACTTGTGAACAGCTCTGAGTAATTTATATGACATTGAGCTTTGTTTGTAGACTACTTGAACTCTGTTATGATGTCTCCATGCCATGGCCCCACTCCAACTTGCTGGCATTTGCTCCAACATGATAACTAGCACTACACGAAAGAGAGTTTTTTCTTTCCATGTCTCCATCTGGGAAAGCCACCAACTCAACTCCTTGTGCCTTTGCAAAGAGAAATTAAAGGAGACTTTTCTGCAGATTCAGGGCCTTCAGGGAATTGGGAAATTGCCTGATTGGAGGTGACCAACAATCCTACAATCCTGGCTAACCACCTTATAGGGAATTTAGCAATTCTTTAAGGCTTTGATTTCTGAACTAGGCAGAAAATTAGAAACCTTCCCTGAAGTCTATCACAAACACTAAAATCGAATCATCTTGGACAGAATTAGCTCTGACTTTTTTTTAGTTGACCACAATCCCAAACATTTGTAATAGACACTCAATCGTATCTGATTTTCCAATGTTTTCTTGTTGTGAGACATAGCCAATGTATTATCCCGTTAGGCAACCATCTGAATTCCATGAGACCTAAACAGATGGAGATCGGATCTAGATGGGGTGGATGCTTTCCTTTAGCCATAGAAGTCCTTTAAGAAATATGTTTTCTCCTGCTATTGCCATGATCTCAGAACACATCTGGTGAGGCAGAGTCAATATGGTGTTGATAAATCCATTTCAGTTGGCTCATCTTGGTTACTCACATCTCCTGAAGCTCTCAGTAGACTATCCTAGACTTCAGTTTTTTTCAGTAGTTTCTTTGCAGTCTGGTGCGAGATCTTCACAAGCTTGTGTTGCAGTGCCATATCCAGCTGACTGCCTTGAGCATCCCCCCATGTGACACTGGACAGTAACCAGACTTTCTTAGAGGGCACTGCCAGCTATCAAGGATTTTTTAACTCTGTCCACAAGGTCAAGTTACAGGTGTGCCTGATCTAGCTGGGTTGGCTGGTGTGTGGACCAAATATTTGATGTCATGTCCCTCCTTGTTCATTTTATATGTTTTTTTCTCTAAGTAGTAACGCTTACAGGACAATTAATGCCTACAGGTGAGCCAAATTGGCAGGCCACATTCTAGTGAAAGGTGAGCCAGTTTTTAAACATGTTCTTGTGTGTGGGCTTTGTTATGTTATGTAGATTTGTAGAGCAGACTATCACACGGGAGGGTATCCTGCCACAGAACAAGTGGGAGTCTATCCACACCTAGGGCCTAGTGGGACTACTCGAAAAGCCAGGTCTTCAGCTTCTTGTGGAATTCAAGTGAGAAGGAGGCTCTTATGTGTAGCAGCAGGCTGTTCAACACTTTAGGAGTGATGTAGGAGAAAGCTCAACTGGGACACATATATCATAAACATTGAAGCCAAGAACGATAAGCGCCCACCTTGACAAGCATACTCCATGCTTAGAATACCAACACTGCCCTACAGTAATACACTTGACACTTGGGTCTCTCAGGTTCTGGCAGGTTGGCAGGTGGGGGATGCTAAGAGTTCCTGTTGAGCCTTGCCCCTCATGCTCACTGACTCCTGTCTCCACATCCGCGGAACGGTTATGTTTGCTCTCTCCTAGGTTCCCTGCGTTGCTCACTGACGATTCCATTCTGCTCCACATGACCCTCTGTAACAAAGACGTTACAGGGAATGTACTTATATCGATGTATGTGCTATAACTGTGGTTAATGTTATGCCAAAGTACTACAACTGTGAAGACCCAGGATATATGTTATTTGACTGGCTTCACTTTTTGTTGTTGCAAAATAATAAAAACATATTTTTTTTAAAATGTAGGAGAAAGCGCAACCACCGGTTCTGGTTTTCCATAAGCATGGGATTTGTGCAAGTAGGAGTCTGCATGAGCTGAGGTGTCTGGAAAGTTTGTGAAAGCAAAAGATTGTTGAGGTATGCTGCTTCAGTGTTATGTAATGCTTTTAAGTGTGGATGAGGAATTTGAATTGTGCTTATTTGTGAAGGGAGAGCCACTGGAGTTCCTTCATGTGTGGTGTGATGCGAGTGTGGTGTGGGAGGATGAGAGGGATTCTGGCTGCCAACCTACTCTTTTTGAGCTTATGTCTGAAGTATAAGATATTTGTTATGATGTTTGATCTCTAGTTTTACCCTCCCAACCTCCTCTTTCTCCTGTGCATTCTGGTCTAGGTAATCACATGGTCACATTCCATTATGGCAACTGATTTAGAGTATTACCTTTCAAACAATTTTCCATGTCAGCTGTTTACCAGTTTCTCTTCTGTCTATTGGCCAAAGGCTACATGGTGTGGACTCTTCTATTAAACAATACATCTATACAAGAATGAAGCATAGGCATCATCCTAACACTGGCAATGTGATCTTACAGTCTAAGAGCCCAAAGACGATCATCGTTCTGCATCTACTCTTTTCCACGCCACTGCTTGTATTGTGTTCCCACAAGGAAACATAGTATTGCAACTATCAGCACAAGAAATTCAGTGATTATCATCAACCTGTTGTCCTACTAATGCAAGCTCACCTATTACTGCTGGATTTTACCTAAAAGAAAAAGTAACCCTTAAATATGTGCAGACCGCTAAAACTGCGATCAAGCTTCAAACCTGCAGCACCCAATGCCACTTATTACATTCATGGTTCTGTCCATCTACCTGACAGGCAGCATCAAGGTCAGGCATATGGTCACGTTCAGAACATTGCTTGTCACTGAATACTATTGTCACCTCACCCATATGACCTCATCACTCCTCTGTTGGCCATACTGTTTTGCAAACCAATAGAGAAGCCTGAGCTGAGTTAGAGTAGTGCTGTACTGCAACCCCAAACAACCATTTTTCAGGCCGATAGTAGAGCAAGCTGAATAAGGGCAGAGAGTTATGCAAACTTCATGCAACCATTTTAAGGCTTTTTTTTTTTAAACACCCTAACTAAATTGTTTTAAGGGTTATCATAAACCTTTACCTCTTGTCTCCCAGTCTTGTTGGCTGAATGTTTTCAAGTCACCTTTCTTTCACTCCTGCATTCCGTCAGATTCCATTTGTACAATTACCCAATCAGACCCCAAAGCGCTGGGACAGGTGGCTGAAGCATTTAAAAAACGATGTTGGCTATAGCTGCTGATGCATTTGACTCCGTTAGTAACAAAAGCATTTCATTACACTTACTGGGCATGGAAGGTGCAACAATATTTTTGCACATTTATCAATTGTTACTCCACCCTGAGGTGTAGATCTGTGTGACTATGAAGTATTCACTGAAGCTCTGGACTGCTTAAAATAGTCAATGAGGATCCACTTTTAGGAGTGGAGCAATACAAATATTTTACCAGACACCATGCGCACAACAAACCTGTGGATTCTTACATTTCATCCAGGTGAAGAAGTAGGGTGTATTATATGGTGCGGTTTAATGATCTCACCAAGTAATACACTTACCAATCCCTTTAGAACTAGTAGGTTTTGTTTGTTAAACCCTTAGCTCAACCCTGGGTAACTGTGGTTCTGAGCAGTCAGGCTTACGGAGTGTTTAAACACCACCAAAACAGTTAAAGAAGGAATACAAGAGACGGTCTAAAAACCCAACACTAGGTTATAAAAATGGACAATATTTGTATGCTTTTTTAGACACCAAATTGAAAAAGATCCACCAGAGGGTTTCGGAGATACATCATGAATAAGGTAGAGGAAATATGGATAATGCGAAACAAGCACTGTCAAATTCAACAACTCAGACACTTAGAAACTTTTTGAGCAAAATCTTTGGCTAGCTATATTGCGGTCAATTAATTACTTTTGGTGACCAGCTCCGACAGGGTGACCAGCAAGGTCCTCAGAAAAAAATTACTTCAGAGGATGAAGCAGCCTTCAGTGAGTACCAGGCACTTTTATCTCTTTGCCGTAGAGGCCTATGGAACTGGTTCTAATGCAAGGGACACAGGATGGTGACAATGCTTAATGATGCTCTGGATGCGATGCAGTTGATGGATGTCTTCCTACGGCTACTCCTCAGTCAATGGGTTTGGTGAGGCGATCCTGGCCACAGGGGTCAACGTTCCTCGAAGTCATCTCTTCCAGCAGAAGTCCAGTCGCCACTAGGCTACGTCACCCGTATTACGGTCCTTCCTTGGATGACAACTTGCCTTCTTGGCAAACAAGCTGTGCTCCGACGACTCTCCCGGGTTCAGCAAACCCGGGGGCAACATTGAGCGTCATGTCATGGTCCCTGGCACTGCACAGCGAGGAGCGGCGGTAAGAATATCTGAACTACCATCTCACCCCAGCAGGAGTCTTTAGCTGTTGTGGCACTCTGCTGTGAACAGGAGGTCAACCAACAGACCCTTGGAGCCTCCTGCTTCAGCTGGGCTCGGAAAACAACTGTTTCACGAGCAGGCCATAGCAGGGACAGACCATTTTCCTGTGCTAGCCACCAGGTGCAATTGATGTCGATATAATCTCTCTTGGCTAGGTCCCTGATGCAGCAGGGAAGTCCTTATTCGTTCCTCTTCTCCAGCCAGTTGAGATCTGAGTATTGGGTGCCCTTTCTATGCCCAGAAAATGTCCACGGGTGGACGTGGTCAGTTGCCAATGAGCTACTAGGTTACCTCTCTCTTGAATACCACTTCCTGGAAAGTGAGGCATCTAGTTATCCCAGAATTGCCCACTTCCAACATGGCAGAACCCCACTTGTGGCATGTAGAGCTCCCTAGCTCAACCCAGAGGTGTGGCTACCAAGGGAGCTACACGCCGTTGAGAAAACAGTTTGCCACTGGTTTCCCCTCTCCTTCCCGAGCACCAGCCTTCCTACACCATAGAAGCCCCTTTCCCAAATGTTCACTATTTGCCCTTCAAAGGTGGCTTCTCCTTCGAAGCTTGCCTTCTGGGCTAACACCTGTGTGCAGTCTGCCAGGGATAAGTCACATATCTCTCCTGTGCAGGCATCTATGGTCTCCTTTCCTGGCAGTGGAAAAGGGCATAAAGCTTTCTCAGGGACAGACCCGGTGTGCAACGGTGAAGGGGCACAGGGGATTTAGTGTGCTAACGCGTCCCTTTATGATATTTTATTAGACATCAGGACTCGTTTTAGGCCAATTAATCTTTTGACCCAGTTGAGAGACATCTTAGGACGAGATATATTGATTAGCTATCAATCAATACATCAATAATGTCATCAATATTTATCACGACAATGCATTTCACTTTAGTCAAAGTCATTAATCAATTCAAAGACACTACTATGACCTTTCAGCCATGAATAACCACACCTTGATTAGTAGAATTTTATGAGTTTTATTCCCTATTAATTACAGTCTATAAGCAGATGCGTTAATCTCAACACCAAGAAACATATTAGCATAGTCACGATATGGCAACTTTGATAAGATTTCATTAAAGCGAGAATCACAAACATCAGAACATAACACGGCGTGAACATAGATCAAATTTAGCAGAGTCTCAATAACGCGTCAGTTCAACAAAGCATAGTCTCAGTCGTTTGTCTATTTGGGTCAGTTTAATGAACACCTATCCTAACCTACTGATTAGCATTAGCATGTTGGGCTTCAAGCAAAACAATTTAGAACACCAATCTGGAAAACATCTAACCATGGTCTCTGTCAAAAGTAAGCAGTTGGTACCTAGAAAGGAAAAGCAAACAGACAAATCACAATTGCATTGTCATAACTACCCTCCAAAGTTTAGGTCAGCGCACAGGTTCAGTCTTCGTCATCAGGACATCAGTCAATTCGCCATCAGTCAAAAATCAGCTCCGGGGCAAAAGAGCACTTTCCTCATAAGGAGGCAAAGTGTAACATGGACAAATTTAAGGGCAAGGATGGTTTTAAGTAAACCACCAAGTCACCAAACAGAGTGAAAGAGTTTCTGGATAAAATCAATAGCATTCCCTACCTAATTCTAAGTGACTCCCCGTGACATGGGTTTTTATCCCTTTTCCGTTGTACATTCCCCCTAAATTTTATTGGACACTTGTTATACCCCACTATCTTTAACCTATCAGAAAGTACATTAGGTAACCCAACTCTTCACCCCATATTATTTTACAAGTCTTTGATTGGTCTTCATAATTGACGTCTTCCGAGGTGGCACGTCCGGTATGATTTCATCTTTCTGTAATTCTTTGCACATCTTTTGGTCAGCAGTTTCATTGTCTTCACCGGTTTGAAAGACCTTGTACATTACGTTAATCTACACTGTTTCAGTTTGCTTTTAACATTTACTCTGCACACAATGAAGAATGCTTGAGACCGGATCTAATATGGTTACATTCGTCTTCTAATTTGAAGGAAAAAGAACACGCAGGGTCATGTCCCTTTGTGAGTCAGCACACTGCAAAATAGAAAAATGCATTTAATATGAGAGCCAAGCAGCTAAGCTTCGGCTCATGCTAACTTAAGGCCTATGAGGATTTCAGCACAGATTCAATAACGCAATCATTAGTACATACTTATTTAAACATAATATAAACATTTTAGTCATTATTATTAGTCTACGTATACATTGGTGGCCTCTCCCCGTGGTCACAATTCAAGTGCACGGCTAAGCAAAATTACTATTATTATAGTTTCTATGCAGCATTATCACACATTGATTCATAAACATTTCATGTTAATATAGATTATATAAGCTATGCTCTCTCAAGTGCAACAAATTTTTACCTTTTACAAAATTGCACGCTGCAACAAGTTATATTAATTATGATTTGGGCATCAGATTGGGCTTAATGTAACAAGTTGTTTTATACCTTACAGTATCAACTTCAGCAGTCCCAGACAGAAGTTAGCAGTACTGATATGGCAACCTGCACTTGTAAATGGAGAAACTAGCCTTTTCTACAGTAAAAACGACAATTGCAGGTTCTTACTGTTGGTACAATATAAAAATTAATGTTCCACTTCTTAATACACAGCACCCTTCCTTAGGGTTTGCTAGGCCTTCCTTATGGGTGACTTCCATATATTAAAAAAGAGGGGGATTCAGCTTTGCATTACTTTAAGGGCAAAGTCAAGGTAACCGTTTTAAAACTGCCCTTTTAGTCTGCTGAGGCAGGGCAGGAGCCATGAAGTATCTCTGCCACACAGCACTTTAGCGACAAACTGAATTTGGGAAGATTGTGGATGCACAAACCAGGTCATTAAAGGTGTTCAAATAAGAAAATAAAAGAACAACTCTTGAGCCACAGACATCCAAAGTTGAAGCAAACCAGAGCTTTATTTTGCATAGAGTGGAATGCTCTACTGCTTCATTTTAAACTCTCAATGCAGAATCATCTCTTGCACATAGCGTTGCTAGTATTATCAAATAAAATATACTTTGACAGAGAAATGCCAGGTAAGCATAAGGAGAAGCACATAAAGTATCATGTTAACTAAAAGTGTACAAAAATGTGGAAACAAATGGAATATTGCTTTAAAATAACTCCCCGGCAATTGACAAAGAATAATAAAAGGAGATGGCAGAGGGTTTTCAAATGCATGTTTAAAGAAATGTGCCGGGAGAATGAATATCACTCAAGAAAAAAAAAAAAGATTGAGAAGAGGGGAGTTAATGTAATTTTGACTGTGTAAACTTACTGATAGCACAAACCCAGCCAAAAGCCAGAGCAGACCTGAATAAGGTCATAGACAAGCTTGAAGTCAACGAGTAATTAGACAGGAAGGTGAAGTGTGGACAGTTAATGCATGTGAATGTAGTGTCCTTTAAAGAGATATTAATAATGTATGCCAATTCACACTGTCAGCACACAGATTGCTGCATATTGTCACCCTCTTCTTTATAATTAGCAGATTGCAGCTATGTTAAATGGAGCAAAAATATTCAACACACTAGACTCATGGAATGCTTACCACCAATTTGAATTAACCAAAACATCTTGACACATTACCACTTTTTATACTGTAAGTGGAGCTTTTAGGTACACCAGAATGCCCTTTAAACTGCCGTTAGCTGTAGCTCTTTGAAAAACGAATGCCTGAAAGCAGAATTAATTACTAATAAATTTGCATTGATAAGTAACCAAGAATCTGTCATGTATTATGCTTAAAAAGTGAAATCAAGTGTTTTTGAGAAATGTGCCCACTTAGATGGTAACCATAATGTGCACAACATTAATAAAAATAATGTTAACAGTTTCGAAATAATATTCATACGTGTAACAAAATGTATTAGTGGATCATATTAATGTATTAATAAAATGTTTTGCTAAATTTACTAGGCATAGAGTAATGGTGAAATAATAGGCCTAATCGACAAGGCCTTATGTTAAGCTTCATGGCATAAATAAATGTTTGTAAATGCTTCTATCTAAATAGTGAGAACACACTTGTTCATTGTTCCTTGTTCACACCGAGCTGACCAAAATGTAATACTGCAACGTTAAACAAACTGCTTTCTCAAATTTTCATGTGAGAACCAGGGGTGCTATGTCCTAACAGTAGATACATTTGTATCTTTCGTGCATGGAAGGCAAGCGAAAAGGATTTCAGGATTTAAATCTATTCCCTGATTTTATTGAAGAGTAGTTTAGAGCTGAAATGGCATTTTTCAAAGCATTGAAGAGGGCCCTAAGGTGAGATGCGTTCATTCTAGTTAGAATAGGAGAAATTACACTGCCAGAAGGTACACCTGCATATATTGTATTTGAAGAACAAGGTGCTGCACCATGTCTTTGGTTAAAACAATGGTGCAAAGATACAGAGAAAGAAGGGAGCTTAGCGTTCCCTGCTCATGGAACTTTTAATTTGAGAATATTAGAGAAGTTGAGGAGAACACTGTATGATTCAAAGCCTCCTCCAAGACCAGTACAATTGGAAGCATTAGCTATTTGGGAGTTAGTGGCCAGACAGCAACAGCAACAGAAATTTGAGAGGAGAATGAGAAAAGCTGAGAAAACTTTAGCTGAGGTGAGATGGTACTGAGAGCAGAAATTTTGAAGAACCGAGACTTTACAGGGAATAAAGATGGTTCCTGCAATTACACAAGAGAGTGAGAGCCATATCAAACAGAATACGAAGAAGAAGGGTTCATATCCTTCTGAGGAAAAAGAACAGAACGTGAAATAGTCGAGAAAATCTTTAACCTATGAGGAAGAATCAGATGATGATGATGAGTTCATTTTGCAATGATTGAGAAGTCGTCCCCCGCCATATGCAGCACAAGAGACAGGTTCAAGTACTAGTGTTGATCATACTGCTCCAGTACCTACTGAAGTCAAGTACAGGTTAGCCATAATGTTCCTACCTTTTCTACAATTCAGACTCCTATGCCGCAGGTTGACATACCTAGGATAGATCCAGACGTCCCTATTGTAAATTCCACACCAGTTTTAATAGTGCCGACAGGACAAGTGTCCCAAAATAGACAGGTTTACCAGAAGCCGACATTGATTCAAATAGAATCTACACCTAATTTGATATCTCCAATGCAAGCCCAGACAATCCTGAGAAACACACCCATAACAGTGTCACAGACAAATACATCTGCATTGACAAGTCAGAATACAGGAGTAGTGTGCACTAGATTTCAAAGCATCCAACCAAGTCTAGACGCTGTATCAGTACCTGTTACTACTGGTCCTGTTATACCATTGTTTGCTCAGGGAAATATTAGAAGCAATTAACAGAATATTTTGAATTCAAGTGCAGAAATGGAGGGATTCAATGTAAATACAGGAGTAATATCTCCGATAAACAGAACTTTCCACATGACAAGTACATTAATTGACTTGAATTATTCCAGACTCCACCAAACATTTTGGGGAGACAAGACATAGGTCCTAACCCATTTTTGATGAATCCAGAGACTCCATGTTTAACTTTACAACAAGTGCTCAGGGAAGGTAATAACAATATCTCATTGCAAGGTTTGGCAGCCCAGCAATTAACCAAAGGGCTGGAAAAGCTGAGTAGCATACCAGAAGACTCCAATGCAGGAAGTCCATTAAATTTGACTAGGCTTGAATTAGAAGTAGAAGAATTAATTGAGGGAGCAATTGAATTAAACAGAATTTATTCACATAGTGAAGTCGAATTGCGCTTCTTGTGCAAATTAATTACCAACAAGGCAGGATTGGTGCACCATAAATTAGCAGACCTGGCAGACAAATATGACATCGAGATTGAGAAAACAAAACATTTGAGAAGAAGTTACAAGTTAGAATTTGAATCAAAGGATATTGAGGACATGAGAACACAGGAATGAAAATTCAAATTAGGCAATTAATCCAGAGCATTCAAACATGGGGGCAATTAGATAAGTGGGAAGGCAGATGGGTAAAGAAAAGAGACAAAAAGAAAAAGGAATCTGCAAATTTAATCACTGGTGTGCAGAAGACTGACAATCCAGTAACAATACTACCAATTTGAAGAATTCTTGGAGGGAATTTTGTACATGTCCCGTGGAGCAGGACTGACTTTCTGTCATTTACCCATGACTATCTGAGATTGAGAGAGAAACCAGTGGAATGGTACCAACAAACATACAGGTTTATGAAACGTGCAAAATGCCTGTGGGAAGATTTGAATACCCTGTTTGAAATTGAGATTCTAGCCGATTTGTGAGTTGAATGCAAAAGGAGTATAGATTGGCCAACTACAGAGGCCCCCACAAGACCCGTCCACAGGTGCTCCTTCTCAGGATGTAATGAAATATTATTTCAAAGTGATTGCATTTTTTAAAACAAGAATTTCTCCCAAAAATATCGACTGGCAGAGAATAGATAGGACAGCTCGAGAAGGAAAAGAATCAATACAAGCATACTATGAGAGATTGTTGCAGGCATTCAAACGTTACAGCGGTACAGAAACAATTGAGCCAAAAGACATGATTCATTCTGTGTTCAGATTTGTTGAAGGATTGAGACCTGAAATTAGTCAGATGATTAAGAGTCACTTGATTTGCTGGCAAGCAAAGACAATTGATGAGATATTGCATCATGCCAAATACTGTAGTGATGAGACTGAATTGAAGCAGAGAAAGGTGAAAGAGAGGGCATGGGTGATGCAGATTAAAGCGGCACAATCAAGGATGTAGGGAATTTTTCCACAACAGCAGGGAAATATGTTGTTTCAGAATCAGGCAAAAGGTAGAGGTCATGGTGGAAATGTAAATGTGAATTGTAGCATCAGTTTGGGCACTATGGTCCCTCAGAATGATATGCAGGCAATGAAAAAGATGTTACCTTATCACGCTTGCGGTGGCCTCTGACATTGGAAAGGGGGGGGTGTCTGATGCTAGGACAGGAAGGTGTTGTCACACTTACGAATGAAAACAATACTTTTGTAAACATGAGAGGACAAAGAATGAAAGAGCAAAACTTTAATTTCCAAAATAATGTGAATCAGGTGCAAGGTCCTCAGCCCCTGCAACAAATGCAAATGCCACGTTTCAGATGCCAGAGTCAAAGCAAACGCAGTCCCAAATTCAAAGGCTACCTAAGCAACAAATGCAGATACCTCAATCTCCAATGGAACAGCAGCCGATGATGCCTCCTCAGTGGGGCACAGGTCAACAGATTAACACCTGTAATAATGAAATACACCAATTCCCAACACACAGCGAGGATGAATCGAATGATGAGTTGATGAGTGAGAGTTCAGAGGAAGAAGAGTGTGTGTTAGCAGCTTCATTAGAAGTAGACCAAAAGGGTCCATATGTGAAAAGAAAGGAGATGGGTCACAAAGTTTTATTTTTAGTCGATACAGAAACTACATGTTCTTCTGTAAGAACTGCAGAAGTCCAAAACTTACCCCTTTCAGAGAAAACAGTGCAAACTGTGGTAGTTGCAAATCAGTATTTGATGAACCCGATTACAGAACCAGTTTCAGTTAAAACTTGGAAATTTCAAAGGCTCGCACAAATTTGTAGTTTGTGATTCAAGTCCGGTTTCCTTACTAGGAAGGGATTTGCTATGCAAAACAAGATGTTCAATTACCTGTTCAAATGATGGGATTGCAACTCAAACAAATAGTGATGATGAAGATGAATAATCTGGGGGAACCGACTGTACCTCAGTAAGTGAAGAGTACCCATTGATCAGGTTCTTTCCTGTCTTTACAGTATAAAATCTTCCCTCTGACTTATGGGGAACAGTTAAGATGAAAGTGTGGGATTTTTCAGGAACAGACATCGATCTAATCAAAGGAGTTGAGACAGTCAAAGTCACAGTCAATGAAATGCAGTTTTTCTCCAGATTCCCCAATACCATATGACACAAGACACTATTGCAGAGTTCATGAGACAGGGTGTCCTAAAAGAAGTACTGAGCAGCCCATGTAACTCACCTATCATGGGTTTACGAAAACCCTTTGGAAAAGTTTGAATAGTTCAAGATTTGAGGAAAGACAATGATATTGTGGTTAAATGTTGTCCGGTGGTACCAAATCCAGCAGTAATATCCCATGTGACGCTGAATGGTTCACAGTAGTGGACCTACCTCAAGCATTCTTTTCTGTACCTCTTCATGAGGATAGCCAATTTCTTTTTTGCTTTAAATTCCTTGATCAAGTATATTGTTGGTGCAGAATCCCACAAGGTTTTTCAGAATCCCCGTCTATCATTAATCGGATACTGAAGAAGAACCTAGAAACATTGGAAATTCCTTTCCAAGTGACTTTGGTTCAGTATATTGATGATTTGTTGGTCACTTCAAAAACAAAGGAAGCATGTAGGCAAGATACAATTGCATTACCAAATCATTTAGGAAAGAATGGACATAAAGTGCCCCGCCAAATTACAATACTGCCAGAAAGAAGTGAAATATTTGGGACATCAGATTGAAAAGGGAGCATAAAAGATTTCCAGAGATACAGTCACTGCCATATTACAGATGAATCCCCCCGCTACACAAAGAGATGTTAGAATGTTTCTGGGAATGGTGAGGTATTTCGGCCAGTGGATTCCCAATTTCTCAATCATTTCCGAACCACTGCAGAAGTTGACTCACAAAGAGGTTACCGACCCACTAGAGTTAGACTAAGTTTGTATGAAACCCTTTACTGAGTTGAGAGAAAGTCTGTTCAAAGCTCCGGCTTTGGGAATGCCTGACTACACGAAACCATTCATGTTGTTTTGTCATGGACATGATGCATGTTCTCTCTCCGTTTTGACACAGTTACATGGTGGTGTAAACCGCCCTGCAGCACATTTTTCTGTTACTTTGGACCCAGATGCAGCAGCTTTACCTGGCTGTCTGAGAACCGTGGCAGCGGTTAGACTGAGCCTCACTCAGAGTGAGAGCATTGTGATGGGACATCCTTTAACTGTTTTGGTCCCCCAGTCCATTGAAGTTTTGCTTACCCGAATAAAAACCCATCACCTCACCAATGCTAGACTGACCAGATATGAAACCTTAATTTTAGGTTCCCCAAATGTTACTCTGAAAAGGTGTGCAGTGCTTAACCCAGCAACTTTGCTACCAAAAGAAAATGTTGAAATTGACAAATTGAAAGATGTCTAACATGACTGTCTGGAAGTTACTGAGTTGTGCACAAAACCCAGACCTGACATACAAGATACTCAATTGGAAGAAAATGACCAAATTATATTTGTTGATGGTTCCTGCTTAAGGGATAACATTGGAACATTAAAAACAGGATCTGCTGTGTGCACAATCTCTGGTATACTCGAAGATTCCTGGCTTCGGGAGTATTTTCTGCGCAAGTAGCTGAATTGGTGACCCTTACTAGAACACGCCATGTCTCTCCACAGCTTAAGGTTACCATTTATACAGACAGACAGTATGGATTTGGAATAGTGCATGACTTTGGACAGCTGTGGTCAGAGAGGTTTCTTGACCTCTTCTAGTTTGCCAGTTTTGAAATGGCGAAAGAATTCATGATTTGTTACAAGCTTTGCAAATGTCAGAAAAGATTGCTGTGGTGAAATGCAATGCCATCTGAGATCACAAGATTTTGTTTCAATGGGAAATGGATATGCTGATCAAGTTGCAAGGTTTTGTGAATTGATTTGTATATCCTTCAAGGAAAAATGGGAATTGTTGCCAATAGAAGAGGTTGGCACACATTATGCAATGAATGTTGTTGATACGTGGGAGGACTTGAAGAGCCTCCAAGAAAACGCTGATAAAGAGGAAAGAAAAACCTGGGTGAAATTGAAATGTGTACAAAGAGAAGACAAGGTTTGGGTGTCTGGGAAGGGACAAGTAGTTCTTCCTAACGGTTTGCTGACACAAATGGCTAGATATTATCATTGTCAAGCACATGTTGGGAGAGATGCCATGATTCGAGTGTTCAAGCAGTCCAGGTTTAACCCAAAATTTCGACAGGTTGCCGAAGCAGTTTGCCATTGTTGTATCATCTGCCAACAGATGAATGTGGGAAAAAGAACAGTTGTTAACATGAGCCACTCTGGAAGAGCTGGAGGTCCATTTAGGAGAATGCAAATTAATTTCATTGAGATACCAGTGTGTGGAGGATTGAGATATGTGTTGGTGATTGTTTGCATTTTTAGTCACTGGATTGTACCCCACAAGTAGGAATGACAGCCTCACAGTAGCAAAATTATTCCTTAGGGAGCTACTACCATGTTTTGGTTTTCCAGTCTCTTTAGAATCAGACAGAGGAAGTCACTTCAGTAATGAAGTAATTAAAATACTATGTTTAGCCTTAAACATTGAGCAGAAGTTGCACTGTAGATATCGCCCTGAAGAATCAGGACTCATAGAGTAAGTGAATGGTACATTGAAGTCATGTCTTGCAAAAATGTGCGCTTCCACAAATATAAAATGGCCAGACACACTGCTATTTGTTCTGATGAGTATGAGAAAAACACCTAACAGAAAGACTGGACTGTCACTGCACAAGATCCTTATGGGCTGATGCTCTTATGAACATAACAGATGATATGGTGTTCAATTGTTGGTTTGCTCTTTTTCTCATCAGTTGGCAGCCACCACTGTGCAGCCATCACAAGATCAAAGTCACAACCTGAGAGCTGTAGACTGGTTTCTGATCCGAAAACACGTGAGGAAGACTTGCCTGGAGCCCAGGTGGAAAGGACCCCACCAATCAGTGCTAGTCACTACTACTGCTGTGAAGTGTGCAGGAGTTCCAAATTGGGTACACACCAGTCGCACTCGAAAAGTACCCTGTTCTTTGGACAATGAAGAAGAGTTGTTGAGATTACCAACAACATCCAGACAATTTCCAGAAGCTGAGAAAGAAACTGGAGAGTCAGAAACAGACTCTGCACCGACAGAAGAAAATCTAGCTACCTCTGTAAGAGACAAGACAGAGGAATTACACGAAGTCGACATTGAGCAAGTCTCAAATGAGACAGCAGAAGAGTCTAGTCAGAGCTGGAGGGCTCTCCCAGAAGCAGACGATCCCAAAATACAGACAGAGCAGCCCACCGCCCCTGTGGAAGGAGTTGAGTTGGATCACAGTCAAACAGATCCGACTCCTTCAGAGCCAGTCGCAGGTACATCAAGTCAAAATCCTGCAGAACAAGGAGAAGATACAAGTCCAGCACTAAAAAGAGCACTGACAAAGGGAACATGAAAAGAAGACAAGTGGCCAAGATCACAAAAGAAGGTAAAAGACTCAGGCACATTGTCAACAAGTGAAGAAGAAGTGGACACCACAAGAAGAGAAGATGTAAGTGATAAAGAATTAAGTGGAGATCGAAGACTGAAAAGAAAACGAGTTGCAAATTGAAGATATTCAGGACCTGAACGGGCATATGCAACAACTAGTGATCAACACACATTTTTGTCATTTCGTTTTGACTGAGAGATTCCAGGTCATTACTTTGGTATCTGAAGGTGTTTACGAACTGAAGTTTGAGCTTAATTCTGTGAAATTGACAACCGAAAGAGACACTTCAATAACCTGATAAGACTTTTATCAAACTGATAAGCTGCTATACCGATTTTGAAAACAGTTACCGATTTTGACAGAAAGTTGTGGAAAAGAGACTGAAAGCTGTAAATAACCGCAAAGAAGATTGAATAATTTCTGTTTTGTCTTGTTGCATAGTTGAATATTTTCCCTTTCTATTTTCTGATTCTTTCCAGATCATGTATAATCACAACAAGCAGGTTAGAAACAATAGGTGCTGTAAGTACATGTGTGTACAATTTGGTTTACTATTGATTGTGAGGATAAGCTTTCTCAAAAAAGCTTAGACAAATCTCACGACTCTTTTAAAAGTTACTCCTACACTTACAGAATTAGACAAGTTTATACAGGATGAGAAATACTTACATGTAGAAAACTCACAAGGAGCTCTTTCCTCCAATGTTTTCTATCGCTTGCTTCAAGAATATGTCGAGACAATGAATGTAAAAGAATGTTATGTGTGCACGCAAATTCCTTCATCAGTGAAAGAAGGAATAACTTACCATAGCTTGCCATTAACGTATGGAATTAGTTGCAGTCTTATATTAACAACGTTCTATAACCAAGAATACATACAATATTTCTATTCTAATCACAATGTAGTGTTTTCTTTTGTTGTAATTAGTGAGAGGCTTCTTTGAACCCACACTAACCCTTGGTACCGCTTACGCTCACCATAATAACTTAATATGCTTGCTTTCAACAGTTAAGAAGAGTTTCCTGGATCAAACTGATGACAGGAGAAAGGCATTAAAAGAGAAGATAAGGGCTTAGAAAAAAAACCATTTAGAAATGATCATGCATTTAGTGAAACTAAACCACAAGGGAAGTTACCAAGGCGCCTCATGTAGGGAAGCTTTGTGTATATAGACCACAATCCAGAGCTGAGACTTTATTTGTGGGAATGAGTGAATGCAGACATGTGTTTCTATTCCAGAGTAAATGGACTTTCATGCTAAATGGACAGGACCCAGCGATCCCTGGGGTTACTTTATTTGTGGACAGAATGCCTATTACTATCTTCCAAGAGGATGGTATGGCACATATTACTTGGGGATCTTATTCCCAAAGATTTACCAACTTGAGAACCTGAACGAGACACCTTAATTAAATGAATTGCGACTTGCCAGAACAAAAAGAGAATTTTACTCTGGCATAATTGGAGATATATTTTGAGCAATCATTCCCTCAGTGGGAATTATTCTAAATTCCCTGAAAATCTGCAAGTTATCTACTATTGTGGTTAACATGTTAACTAGTTTCTCAGGAGCCATGGTCCTAATGGACACTGAAATGGCTGTGGTACGTTCTATGACTCTTCAGAGCCCCCTTGAGGTAGACATCCTTTTAGCAAAGGATGGCGAAGTCTGTAAAATGCTGAAATCGCAACATTGTTGCACATATATTCCTGACAACAGAAGATTAGTTAAATGCTTTATTAATAATATGACTGCCACAAACTCTGATTTTAACATTCTAAAAGAACCTGGGATATGGGTAAAAAATTGGCAAAAATGTTACTGACCTGGGAAATTGGTTGGGCAAACTAGGATAGGGTATCATTGGGAAAATATTATAATCAATTTTAATAATTGTCATCTGTATCATTTGCATAATGGGATCCTATAAATTGTACACTTTAATCAAAAGACAGAGAATGAAAAATGAACAGAGGAGGAAGGGAATAAAATTGGAGAAGAGGAAAAGTAGATATTTTGACGAGTACTGGAGAAAGAGGGAAAATGTCAGGCGTCATGAGGAAACACAATTTTAGATTAACAAAAATCTGTGTTATGTAATGTTAAATTGATGTGACACATTTAGTCATAAGAGGAGGGATTGTGAAAGCTGAATTAATTACTAATAAATTAGCATTGATAAGTAACCAAGAATCTGTCATGTATTATGCTAAATTAGTGAAATTGAGTGTTTTGGAGAAATGTGCCCACCTAGATAGTAACCATAACGTGCACAACATTAATAAAAATGTTAACTGTTTCGAAATAATATTTACACTTATAATAAAATGTATTAGTGGATCATATTTACGTATTAATGAAATGTTTTTCTTAAGTTTACTAGACATAGAGTAATGGTGAAATAATAGGCCTAATCGACAAGCCCTCATGTTAAGCTTCATGGCATAAATAAATGTTTGCAAATGCTTTTCTACCTAAATAGTGAGAACACACTTGTTCATTGTTCCTTGTTCACACCAAGCTGACCAAAATGTAATACTGCAACGTTAAACAAACTGATATCTCAAATTTTCTTGTGAGAACCTGGTGCTGTACTGCTATGTCCTAACTGTAGACACATTTGTATCTTTTCTGCATGAGAAATTGATGTTCCCAGGACATGACAACAGAACTACTGACTGGAGTTATGTTTGCAACAAAATGTTACCTGACTACAACTGGTGATGGGAAGGCAAGAATTGGGGCCAATCACTGACATGTGAAAGACTGTCCAACTATATCATAGATTTAAGAATTCATGTTTATTGATTGTAACGAAAACACCCTATGTATGGTCCAATGGAAGAGCAAGAAAATACTTTATGACTTGGACTTATCCGGACTGCAGATAGGCAGAATGAGCAGAGGAGTTAGCAGAATTCCAGATGTCTTTCCTTCTTAACCTCTAACTTCATTGTGTAATTGATTGCTCATGCTATTGATGCTGTTTTCCATAGTTTGATGCCCTTGCTAAGTTGGTTCAGTTAACTTAGAACCCCACCAAGGCTGAGCCAATCCCCTTCACTCTCCCTTGTCAACGTTGACCAGACGGATGGCCAACTGAGGAAGAAGTCTGTTCTTGCTGATGCATACAGGAAAGGTATAACGACTACAAATGTCTTTGTTATAGGTCTGTCTTTCTTTATGTACCAACTGCTATTTTTGTAGATCCATAGTCAGATGATTTCCAAATTACGTTTCGTCTATTTTTCTATTTGCATGAAGTCCAAACATGCCATTCGAATTAGAGGTTTAGTTTGTGTGTCACTGTCATAATGATTATCATTAATAAGGGACTGTTCTATTCGTCTGTTGACAAATATATGCTATTTCCCCTCACACAGTTATTGGTGATTTGTACTGTAACCCTTGAATGTTTAATGATAAATGCTTTAGCTAAATTGAGATTCTTCCGCTGTTTTGGTCAGCCTGTGTTGTTTGTGTACGCATAATATTTAGTATTGAGATTGAACTACGTAATCTAAGCATTGTTAATATAGGGAAATAAACTTTCTAATTTCACCAAAAGGTGTGGTTATTCATGACCACATGGGTAATGGTGTGATAGAAAATTTACTGACTCCTGAAAGTTGATTATGTTTTATTAAGCTTGTTGCCGCATTGTTGGTTAAGGTTATGAATAAGATTTGTGTCTATGGTGAGTCACTCTAAGTGCAGTCAAAAGGTCCATCGACCCTCTAACGCGTTCCATATCAATAAAGTATGAGACCAAATAAGGTCAGAAGTGCTCACAAATGCACATTTTATTTGAGAGCATGAAGGGTGAAACTCTATAAATGAACAACAGAAATGATGTCCCAGTTACTGGACTGAATTTATATTTAGACAAATGTAAAGTTATGTCCAACGTATTTGGGTCACAAAATTAAACACAAAGGTATTCACCCCCAAAAAGATTCAAATTAGAAAGCCTCCAATTAAATCCAACATAGGAATATGCGAGTTTCATTCCAGATTTATGAACAATTTCTCTATGAAAGCTGCAGCAAGTCAGCTTCTTTAAAAGAAAATAAAAGAGATTTTCAAAGGAGAACTTGTTAAAGCAGATAATTTTCACCCTTATTCTCACTTGGTAGATAGCAGACCATAGGGTTTTTACGATGTTTTAAGTCAAAAGAAAAAAAGGCTAAGCATTTACAGTTGCTTCTGCATTCAAATAGTTATCGCTGGCTAAATCTAGTTATTCGACAAGTGAAGAAGAAGCCTTATCGTGTTCGTTTTCACAGTGCAGCAATTAAACTTTTTACTTGGTCTGTTTAACAGCAATTGTAGAGGGAAAACATGATCAAGATTAATTTGCATATTATCTAGTCTCTATGACGACTGTTTTCAAGTAAATTAAATTCCTGTAGGTCAGGTTTGGTGGTACAGACTGCCATTAAGATAAAATATATTTCTTCCCTCCGAAACCATAGGAAAATGTGATGGTACCAAGGTTTGTGATGCGTTAGGTGTAGAATTAGTCAAGATTCGTGAAAGGAAAGAATAACAATAAGGCTTTAAACAATCTTAACGAGTCTACCGATGTAGGGTAACCTAGAGAAGCGTGTATCGTTGCTTAAATTGTGGTTTTCTATATAGTTGCAGCAGATCTTTCTGATGATGGTGACATGATTAAAAAAAAAGCAGGCTGTTTTGTTCCTACTTTGGTTCCAGAAAGCAAATTACTAAGTTAGCTCTTATTAGGTGTTAGACCTGTTGGCTCTTGGCATGGTTTCCTCCGCCTTTTTGCTTCTGACCTCCTGTTTTTGATCCTGTGCTAAATTTTGTTCTTGTTGGCTTTAGTATTGTGGGCCCTTTAACATTGCTGACCAGTGCTAAAGTGCAAGTGGTCTCTGTCTAATTTGTATTGGTGATGGGTTTACCCATGATTGGCATATCTGATTTACTAGTAAGTCCCTAGTATAGAGCATGGTGTGTGCCAAGGGCCTGTAAACCAAATGCTATTAGTGGGCCTGCAGCACTGATTGTGCCACCCACATGAGCGCCCTGTAAACACATCTCAGACCTTCCACTGCAGTGTCTGTGTGGGCAGTTTCAAACTGCCATGTCAACCTGGCAAGTGCACCCACTTGCCAGGCCCAAACCTTCCCTTTTACTACATGTAAGTCACCCCTAATGTAGGCCCAAAGCAGCCCCATGGGCAGGGTGCAGTGTATTTAAAAGGTAAGACATGTACTGGTGTGATTTAAATGTACTGATAGTGAAATACTGCTAAAATCGTTTTTCACTATTGCAAGACCTGTCTCTCCCGTAGGATAAAATGGGGGTTGCCTTGAAATACGTTTGAAGTGCAGTTTCCTATTGGGAGCAGATGGAGATGTGGAGTTTGGGGTCTCTGAACTCACAATTTAAAAATACACCTTTTGGTGAAGTTGGTATTTGAATTGTACGTTTGAAAATACCACTTTTAGAAAGTGGGCAATTTCTTGCTTAAACCATTCTGTGCCTCACCCTGTCTGTGGAATACAAGTCTGGGTCACGATGACAGTTGAGCTGTTTGCGAATTCACTCTGGACAGTAACCCAAAAGGAGCTGAGGTGTGTCCTGCATATCCTGATGGCCCATCACCAGGCTAATGGGTCTTCCTGAGCTAGAATTGTGGGAGGAGCTGACACTTGCACCTGAATAGGGCTGTGCCTGTCCTCACACAAAGAAGTCTCTAAACCTTGGGAGTGTACCTGGAGCCAGAGCAGGGAAAGGCAGGGTCTTGTGCACTACAAAAACTACTCTTTGAAATCTGACTACTTCAAAGATAGAAATGGGTATAAGTACTGAACCTCTGACACCACATGGTCAGAACACTTCTGGACAGATGACATTCTGTCAGGAAGAAGAGCTGGATGCTGTAGGAGGGAATGCCAATACTCTGTCTGTTGCTTTGCTGTGCTGGCCCTGCTGCTTGCTGTTTCTGACCTGGGAGTAAAGGGACGGGACTTGGCTTTCTAGATCCTGCTTTCTGAGGTTCTCCAAGGGCTTGAACTGAGATTGCCTCCTATTAAGAAGTCTCAGGGATATCAAATACTTCACCTGCTAGTACCTGGGCTCTCTTGCTGAGAGTCCTGACTTTCCAAGTGGTGCCAAATCCAGTTCCTGGGCCCTTGGAAGTGAGCTCTGGTGCAACCAAGAAGAAACTAAGCACACTGACTCCAGAGCGACTTCGGAACCAGCACCGCTTTCTGACTCTGCAGTGCTGCCTGCACCGGAGCCGTGGTCCCCGCTGTGTGCAATGACCGTGATCTGCAACACAGGAATAATGCTGCTAAAGTGCCTCCTAAGTCCCACCACAGTGTGAGTACCCAGTGCTGTGTCACCAACGCCCGTGACTCCAGACTCCGCTGCAGCACCTGTGGCCCCGTGGTGTGATCGCGACATTGCAAAATCAACGCCTCGCACATTGACCTGCCAGATTCATCCACCCCGTCTTTTAAGGAACAGACGCCTCGCCACTGGCACTGCATCACCTCCCCAGCAACTGTAAGGAATAGATGTGTCACCTCCCCTGCCTATCAGTAAGGAACTGATGACTCACTTCCCCAGAAGCGGAAAAGAACCTATACGCTGCACATGCTCCAGTGACACCTCACTTACCCACCTCCGTGCAATTTCTTTGCTTCCTCATTGTTTTCCAAGGTACTGTACCCAGTGTCCATGTGACTCTGTGACTGGCCAGTACTCCCTCGCGGGTGGCGTCGGACTGTTAGGAACGACTCCGTGAAGACGCTGTGGTAGCCCCTGATGGAGCAATTGTGTTTCTAAGGGCTTAATCTTTAAAAATATGTATCTTTCCTTGTGTATGTTGGATTGTTGTCGTTTTGGTCTTGTTTTACTCAGATAAATATTGGCTATTTTCTAAACTGGTGTGGAGTTATTTTGTGGTGTTTTTATTGTTACTGTGTGTGTGTATGTGTACAAATGCTTTACACATTACTTCTGAGATAAGCCAGACTGCTCGTGCCAAGCTACCAAGGGGATGAGCGGGGGCTATCTTAGCTGTGTGGCTCCCTAAACCTGACAAGAAAGAGGGTCCTACTCGGACAGGGTGTAAATCACTTTCAACTAGAGACCCCATTTCTAACATTAGGCATCTTGGATAAACTCCTTTTGAATGGAAGGAAAACAGGTTCAGGATTCATTCCCGAATGGTTAGCAGGTGCTTTAAAAATAATACCATAAAAAATGTGTATGATCAAGTCAGAAAAAGTGAATAAGAAAGGTGAAAAAAGCAGGGATATTTGTGTTTCTCCAAGAAAAGATATTTCGTCTCATCGGAAGGCTCAAGACATCAAAGTTTCAGTGGAAGATTTTTAAACGTTAAACTACCAATGGGGTTAAGAAAGGAAAATTCAAGTTTTCAAATGATTTAATGCTCTGTGTATAGGAATAGACTTCAATTAATTGAACAATAGCTCTTGGGGAATATTGGAGAATTGTAAAATACTTCGTCCCTAAGTCTGATTTTCACAGTAACCAGAGAGCATGATAGGAAAACAGTGTGTAGTGGCTAGTTGGGCAGGCTCCTCAGCATCGAACACACAAAACACTCTAAATGCTGATTTAATTAAGGTAATGTGGTTGGTTTGAAAGGTCTGCAAGGGAGTGTGTAATTGGCGATGACCTGGAGACCACGGAATTCAACAGTCACCCCCCCACTGAGTTTTGTGTTAGAGCAACGCAGGTTTACAGTTAATCTGTATATATCCAAATGGGGTGATGGTAACAATGGATTATTTTACCATTCTGTCATAGGTAGGCACTGCACCTTCCTTGATCAAATGTGCCCACTTAACTGTTCCTCCAGATTCAAGGGGCATACAAAGATATTCCTTCAATAATTCTGGTATACCAGGTGAGTCCCAGATTGGTGCCATTGCTCCATAGGACGGGATGCCTATAAATCTCCTGATTTCATACAAGAATCTTGCAGTCGATCTCAAAACCTTCAACCTTATTTTTTTTTTATTATTTTGGTGTCTCAAACTTAAAGAAACCTTTATCCATAGAACCCTGGGATCATTTCCCGAAGGAGTAATGCCATCTTGGAATCCCTTAGAGGCCCAAATAAATGTCTAAAAGCCTTAATCTGAATCGTCCAACAATAAAGTTTTAAATTAGGGAGTTCCAGCCCACCTTTGTTGTTCTTTTTTTCAGCTTTCTCACAGAAAGCCTAGCTCCCTTGGAGCTTCATGTCAAACTATTAGTTTTGAATTGAAGCCGACTTGTCACAACTTAGTGGGGAGTTATTAAACATGTACATAATTGTAGGAATAATATATATTTTAATGTGATTTGTCCTACCCTATACGGTTAGTGCAATATTTTCCCACCTTCTCTGGCACCAGCAGATAACCTTGCTTATTTCTCTAAATTGTTTTGCAGCAATGACTTCCATCTTCTGTGTAATGTTGATGCCTAAATATATTTCCTGTTTTATTCAAGGATCAGAATTATGAAATTTTCACTACATTATTTCAATTTTTTCCTCATGTTCCAGATAACCTGAAATTTCTCCAAACATACTAGGTATATGTTTTATTTTAGGTAATGATCTGTCCAGGTCTGCAGTCCATATAGGTAGATCATCTACCTATAATGCAACTTTAGCACATAAACGTTCTTTGATGATTAAATACTTAATCTACTTATAGAGGTGTTCAATTATATTCTTAAGTGGGGAGGAGCAACCCCCTTTCATTTAAGAAAGGAATTTTAATTTGCTCTCCTCGTAAGAAAAAGAACCCGGAGCAGGTGCATTCTTATTGCCCCATCACTTCATTAAATGCAGATTGCAAGATTTTCATGAAGATCATAGCTAGAATATTGGCAGTAACAGTGGATCTGGTGGCAGTAGATGAAAATAGTTTGGGGCCTACCCACCAATTATTCTTAAATATGTATTTCTTAATTGAAGCCATTTATTATGTGTCTAACAAGACCCCAGCAGTAGTTTTTTTGTGGGTGCTGAAAAAGCTTTTAATTTTGTGAAATTTAAGTTTTTATTTAAAACTTTGGAAATAATTACATTTCCGGGCCTTCTTATTAAGATGATTGCTCGTATATATCAGGGCTCTAAGGCACAATTGGCATTAAACGGGGACAATCTCAATCCCTATAAATCTCTGTCAGGGCACTAGGCAAGGGTGTCCATTATCACCTTTACTATTTGCGTCTTTTATTCAACCCCTTGCATGTGCCCTGAGGAGGATGGAAGGTTTTCGAGCTCATGTACCATATTATCCTAGGCTTAAGCTATAGATGGGTGACCTGGTTTTATGGTTTTAAATATTCAATCAGGCCCGCAGCTATTAAAACACTGTTTGAACTTTTAGGGAATTTTCCAACTGTTGCAGGCTATACAATATCTCAAAGACAAGAGATGCTGCTTTTCAGCACTGACATGAACTTGCCTCAAGACCTTCAGAAAATCAATAGCAGCCGTCCTATTAGGAACTTGGGGATTAAGGTTAGGAAGGATTTGGATGAGCCCTATAAACTGAATTACATCCCCTTCATCAGGAAGATTAGGGATAAATTAGACAGGTGGCAGAAGCTCCCAATGTCTATAGTTCATAGGGTTGCAATGATTAGGTTCCATATTTTGCCCTTAATTAATTTTATTATTACCAGTTCACTTAACAAATGCCTTTTTTTTTTCCGAACCTTAATGCAAGGATCTCTGAGTTTATATGGCATAAGGGCAATCCACAAATACGTCTATCAAAGTTAAATCTTCACTGGAAAGAAAGAGAAATGGCACTTACAGATTGGAAAGTGTGTTATTTGGTGGCTTTTTTGGTTACGCACACTAGGATTCCCAACATATCTAAGGCGCTAGTAGTAGATAATTTTTATATGGAAAAAGATGCTGAAAGAGGTACCACCACATCAAAATGTTGTCAAGCCTTTTGAGAGAAACCCCAAGCTGGTTACATACAAGACAGTGTCATTTTTTAAGCAGAAGCAAAAACAGTTATGGAAATATCTTGGCATTCCACAGATTCATGCAGCGCTCCCTCTCAGATCTGCATGACAGCAAACTGTTAGACAGTGGGAAAAACTTAATCTGATAGGAGATTGACATAATAATTCATTAACTTCCTGGGAAGGAAGGCAGACAAGATTACCCTCTGCTTAGGTCTCCAACATTCTGGAATATTTAAAAAATACAAAGTGTACTTAAGAAATTCCTCCTGCTTCAGATAGAGGAATCAAGGGAGAGAGTGATGGTAACATATGATCATAAAACTACCAGAAAAAAGCTTGGGCAATGTATAGATGGCTTCATATCTGTCACAAAGATGCTGGTTATATGTTTCGCATTGCTCATGAAAAGTGGAGGATGGAAGCTGAGGGGTACTGATCAGAAACTTTGTTCTTCAATACTCAGATGTTGAAGAGAGCAAACTTTAAACGGATGCAAATGTATTCTTTATGGTTAGTATACTATACCCTCCCAAAAAAATTACTTGAATGGAATACAGACATCAGACATTTCAAACAGCTGTCCTAGGCATAATCTAATAGGTATGTGGGAATACATGATTTGGAGATGTAAAAAATTCTTTGGAGTTTGTGAAAAAAATCTTAACATATGTTCAGAAGGTTCTAGGAGCTTTGTTTGCACCGGATGCTAAAGCTATACTTCTAGGGAGTTCTAGCCACTTGAGTATGAAGATTAGGAGCATACGAGCTTGGAGGTACATGAAAATCAAGGGACCCGCCCAAATTTCAAATATGATAGAATAAGCTGCTGATTGTTTATAACAAAGAATACTTCCATGGCAAGAGGGTGGCGAGGGGTAAAAAGGTTTTTAAAGTTTCGCAACGTTTATTCATTATAGGGAAAGCACTTTAGGAGGGAGCATTGAAAGCACTTTATAACAGCAATTTTTAGAAAGATGAAATTAAGATGAATGGACTTTGGTTTCTAACACTTTATATAGTAATGAGGAATGCACTTTCATTGCAATATATGGGGGATCATTAGATTGGAAATGTGACCATGTTTCTTGGTAAGCTTATTTTAACCTCTACTTTTGGAAAGGAAATTAAATGAATGTGTTGTCCGGTAACTACAAATAAAATAAAATACAAAACATAGGAGCCCTCTTTTAACCCCTCGGGTGCCCCGGACGTAACGGTTACACCCTGGGCAGCACCGCTCAGGTGCCCAGGACGTAACCGTTACGTTCATGGGCAGCACCGCTCAGGTGCCCAGGACGTAACCGTTACGTTCAGCTAGGGGCCCATGGAGGAAGCGCTAGCGCTCCCCCGGGGGCCTAGAACACCCCTCCCCTGGGCAGGGATGGAAGGGGAATTGCGTCCCCTTCAAACCCCACCCCACCCCCCTGTGGCGTCTCATGACATCAGCACATGATCGCGCGCTGACCTCATCATAGGCCTGCCCCTCCGAGCTGGAAGCTCAGCTTCCTGCACTGATCGGAGGAGAAATGCTTTTTTGCATTTCTCCTCCGATCACTGGAGGGGCAGAGAAAGGCATCAAAGGAAAGGAACAGCCTTTCCTTTGATGTCTAGTGGGCATTTCTGCTGGTAATTGAATAAGGAGAGTGGCCCCTTGGTCAAGTGCCGCTCCCCAGGGGGGCACCAGGGATAATTCTTTTCTTTATGTATGTGGGGAGCGACCCCTTAGCCTTATTGGCTCTGGGTACCTAGGATTCTTGATGAACCTATAAGCCCTATATATCCCCCCCAACCAGAAGAGTCCAGCAAATGTAACGGTATATTGCTTTATAAAATCTGACATCACAGGAAAAAGTTACAGAGTAAAACGTGGAGAACAATGGCTGTTTTTTACCTCAATTTCAATATTTTCTTTATTTCAGCTGTTATTTTCTGTAGGAAACCCTTGTAGGATCTACACAAATGACCCCTTGCTGAATTCAGAATTTTGTCTAGTTTTCAGAAATGTTTAGCATTCCGGGATCCAGCATTGGTTTCACACCCATTTCTGTCACTAACTGGAAGGAGGCTGAAAGCACCAAAAATAGTAAAAATGGGGTATGTCCCAGTAAAATGCCAAATTTGTGTTGAAAAATGTGGTTTTCTGATTCAAGTCTGCCTGTTCCTGAAAGGTGGGAAGATAGTGATTTCAGCACCAGAAACCCTTTGTTGATGGCATTTTCAGGGAAAAAACCACAAGCCTTCTTCGGCAGCCCTTTTTTCCCATTTTTTTGGAAAAAACGAAATTTTCACTGTATTTTGGCTATTTTCTTGGTCACCTCCAGGGAAAACCACAAACTCTGGGTACCATTAGAATCCCTAGGATGTTGGAAAAGAAGGACGCAAATTTGGCGTGGTTAGCTTATGTGGACAAAAAGTTATGAAGGCCTAAGCGCGAACTACCCCAAATAGCCAAAAAAGGGCTCAGCACTGGGGGGGAAACGGCCCAGCAGCTAAGGGGGTTAAAGGAATTGCTACTAAGAAATCAGTTTTATTCAGAGCTAGATAAGAAATGCAAGATCAAAAAGAATGTAGTATGTTAGGAACTTTTTGATGATTGGTGAAAGACATATCAGGCCCAATGATTACATCATTAAGGGCTTTTGGACCTTCTGTCTCACACAGCAGGTCTCAAGTCGGCATTATATATTATTTTGGAGAAGGAAGTGGACACATGGTCTGTATTGCCAAGATGAGGACTTAAAAAAAAAAAAACTTTGTATTTAAAAAAAAAATAAGTGTAGACTGGAGGAGATAGGATTGTCTGATTCCTGTCCATCAAGCACAGAAGCTTGTAGTACACCAGCCACAAAAACTCAAGTGATCTTGAAAGTGCTTCCATGGCTGCTGACAATTTCAACTTTTCCAGTCTTCCTCACTGCTTTACTTTATAAGAGAGCACAAAGTCATCTGCTTTGCTCATCCTCACCATTCCCCATTCATTGAAGGACTTCCAAGGCGATTAGAGGATTTTATTGTTGACAAACCCTGGATATACTTTCTACTTCCTCATTATAAAAGGGGAAGGTATGTTATCATGTCTGACGGCTTGATCTCATCACTGGTGTAATGAAAAAAATGGGACCTTCCTGAGGGTCTAGTTCATAGCATTATGTGGTTAAGTTCCTTTTTATCAAATGCTTTAGAGCCCCACAAGTCACCCCATCTTGGATTCCCCTAGGTCTCTAGTTTTCAAAAATGCATAGGGTTGGTAGGTTTCCCTAGGTGCCGGCTGAGCTAGAGGCCAAAATCTACAGGTAGGCACTTTGCAAAAAACAGCTCTGTTTTCTGTCAAAAAAATGGGATGTGTCCACGTTGTGTTTTGGGGCCTTTCCTGTTGCGGGCGCTAGGCCTACCCACACAAGTGAGGTATCATTTTTATCGGGAGACTTGGGGGAACATAGAAAAGCAAAACAAGTGTTATTGCCCCTTATCTTTCTCTACATTTTTTCCTTCCAAATATAAGAGAGTGTGTAAAAAAGACGTCTATTTGAGAAATGCCCTGCAATTCACATGCTAGTATGGGCACCCCGGAATTCAGAGATGTGCAAATAACTACTGCTCCTCAAAACCTTATGAGGAGCCCATTTTGGAAATGCAAAGGTTTTCTTGATACCTATTTTTCACTCTTCATATTTCAGCAAATGAATTGCTGTATACCCAGTATAGAATGAAAACCAACTGCAGGGTGCAGCTCATTTATTGGCTCTGGGTACCTAGGGTTCTTGATGAACCTAGAAGCCCTTTATATCCCCACAACCAGAAGAGTCCATGGCTGCTGACAATTTCAAATTTTCCAGTCTTCCTCACTGCTTTACTTTATAAGAGAGCACAAAGTCATCTGCTTTGCTCATCCTCACCATTCCCCATTCATTGAAGGACTTCCAAGGCGATTAGAGGATTTTATTGTTGACAAACCCTGGATATACTTTCTACTTCCTCATTATAAAAGGGGAAGGTATGTTATCATGTCTGACGGCTTGATCTCATCACTGGTGTAATGAAAAAAATGGGGCCTTCCTGAGGGTCTAGTTCATAGCATTATGTGGTTAAGTTCCTTTTTATCAAATGCTTTACAGCACTACAATGTTCAATGTCACTTGTTTACCAGATTCTCTTCTGGTTGCTGGTTCAACTATACAAGTGTCAGGAGTCTTCTTTCCAGAAGTCATGTTTGATGTTTTCCGTGTGCGTTTTCTTTGTGGCTAGAGACGTTCAGTAAAGAAGTGATGTCATATCCATCATCTCCATCTCCGTACTCGAATTAAAAAAACTTATATCACGTTAGAGGGGAAGATTTCACATTCTAAGTTATACCATACTAGAAAGGGTAAAAAGAAAAAAAAGAAGAAAAAAAAATCAAAGAATGTTGCATGCTGACGATAAAAAAAATATAGCTATGGTCGCAAAAATGCTAGATCAGGTGGTGCTGCAGACACAGTTTTTCCTTTTAACTACCTGTAGCTGTATCGCTAACTTTAGGGAAATAACGTTCAAATAGCATCAATATGCCAAAAAATTTCCAAGGTGTCTTTGGAGATGATGAACTAGGTTTAGGGTGGCCATGTCGTCAGGGACAGAACTGAAAACTCTATTGATAAGGCTAGGAGAGCCAAAATGAGGGCAGAATGTCCCATGCCCATGAGAACAGATAAAATGGCATGTACCCCACCGCTTGATGTGAAGATTGTGACTTTTCTCAGTAGAGGAGGGAAGGATCCCAGAAAAGGTCTTGACATTGCACTGGGCTTCGTGCCAGGACAAATTTCTAGACAATTTGGGGCCTCCGTCTTAAATTTTGTGTACTGCGGAGCAGGTAAAGACTGGGGGGTGGTGAGTTCCTAGAATCTCTATATGTTTCCAGGTCGGCCCAGAGGGCAATTTGTTTCTTGGGTAATGCTAACCCTTGTCTTTCTTTTAAGAGAAGGGTATCTTATTACCAGCTGATCCAAAACTGTAGGAGCTGGCTAGATCTAAGATTTTTGATGAATGTGCAGGGACCCCTCTTTGTAGCTAAATCTATAAAAGAGATAGGTTGCTATGTGCAGGTTTTCTCCTGTTTAGATAAAGCTCACTGCTAGAGAGTTTTTGGACAGGTTTCCTGCAGGGCCGGCGGATAAAGGATTTGCTTCACTGGGCGATCATCATTCTTCACAACCTGCTATAACTGCCAGTTCAGATACTGCCGGCCAGTGTTCTTCCTGCCATAGAGAAGTTGTGGACGGTTTAGCATCTTTGGCAGACAGCTGAGGGTGGGGGAATACAAGATAAGAGTCCTCTCCTACCCTCTTGCAAAAAGGTGGGGGTAGTCTTGCTCTTTTTGAGCACAAGTGGTCGAGTGTTTCCAAGGATCCTTGGGTTCTTCTGACAGAAAGGAGTTCAAGATAGACTTTTATAACACTCCTTTTCAAAGCAGTCTGCTGGCTCCAATTAGGTTATTCCAGGAGAGATAAGTTTGTTATTTGTTCAAAGAATTGATTATGAAAGGGGTGACAGAGTACTGCTCCAGACATCCTGAAGGTTCTTTCAGTAATATCTGTTTGGTCCAAAGAAAAAACAAATAATTCAGATCAGTAATAAACTTGAGCAATCTCAATCAGTTTGTTCTTTACTGCCATTTCAAGACAGCAATTTGTTTAATTGATATTCTGTTTCCAAAGGTGCACTTGGATTTAAAGGAAGCATATTTAATACCCATATACCACAAACTCAGGAAATAGCTCCAGTTTCTTTGGCATGGACAGATGTACGGAGTCAAATCTCTTACCTTTGGCCTCTCCTCAGCATCTTGTTGCTTCACCAAGCTACTGAAAGCAGTGTTGACCGAAGTAAAGTCCCAGGGACTGAGGATGATAGCCTACTTGGATGATATGGTTGTCTTAAATAAGAACCAGCTCCTATTAAATCAGGTTCAGGAAGTGGTGGATTTGAGTCAAAGGCAGGGGTTTATGAAGAAAGAAAAACTGGATTTTTGTTTCAGCCTTGGAAAATAAATGTTTGGGTTTCTTTGCAGATCCGGAAAACTGGAGTTTTGATGCTACCAGAACAAATTCACAAGTTATTTGAATAGGAGCTGAGGAAGATATCAGTTTAAACTTAAATTTCCCTAGACACCTAACAAGAGTGGTAGACTTGCTATCTTCATCCATTCAGGCAATATTCCCAGGGCCCCAATATTAGTGGCGTGGGCTATTCACAAATGGTTCCATTAGACACAGAGGCAAAAGCAGAAGTGATTAGGTGGCTAATTCATGTGAATGCATGAAACACTGGGCTATCTTCCCTACATTTACAGATCTAGTCTTGGAAACAGATGCAGTTTTCTGAAGATAAGAGCCAGAGGTCATACCTTCTCAACTGAAGGAAGATGGTCCAAGAGGGAGTCCTCAATGCACATACATTGTTTAGAGCTTCTTCCAGACTCCTTTGCAATCCAAAGTCTGGTAAAAGGGTAAAGTGTGCAGTTATCCTTTGTATAGACACACTGACTGTGATCAGGCACATCAACAGGTTAGTTCGAGTTCGCAGAGTTAGCGAAAACTCTGTGGGAATTTGGTTTCAGACAGGGAATCTTGCTGGTTGCAGAGTATTTTCCCAGGTCATTCACCAATGGCGGCAGACTGGTATTCAAGACATCTTTGTGGCAGCAGTGAATAGAGTTTGGATTGGCAGATTTGCAAGGCTCTAGAGGAGGCATTTCATCCCTTTGGTATAGATCTAGTTGTGTTCAAAATGACAACTCAGCTGGAGAAATGTTTCGGCTGGAGGCCCTAGCAAGAGATAATTTTCTTCACAATTGGTCAGGGAGAAAGCATTTGGCCATGATCCATCAAGTGTCTTACTAAGATATGCAATGATGTTGACACCATTGTGGAGGGATCAGCCCTAGTACCCCACTGTTAGAACTGCCATACTGTTAATCCAACTGTTGATCCTTCCACAGATGTTGAGAAGCCCCTATGGTCAGACTCACAGTCCAGTGTTGCAGGAAGATGTACCAGGACTTTCAGGCGGAGCTTCAGGATACATCAGAGCTTTAGGGTCCAAGGGCACCGTCAGCCTGCAATGTATGGAATGGCTGGTGTTTGGAAAGGGGTATGAATCCTGCTTCATTAGATATCACAGGTGTGTTGAATGTCTTAGTGTCTCTATAGGCAAGGCAGAAATCTTAGAGGATGTTTAATGGTTACTGGTCGGCAGTGTTGACAGGTCACCAGAAGGCTGATGTGAAAGAACATCAATTATCCCAAGCCAAGGTATTCCACTATGCAGGATGCTAGCTTAGTCTTACGTTTATTTGAATCATGGGAGGATGCCAAGGATCTATCGGTAAAGTTGTTATCTGCTAAACATGTGACATTATTATGTTTGGGTTCTTTTTCTTTGCTTGAAATCTGTTTATTGAAGGTTTTCATAAAACAATACATCATATCATACAACATGGGTGTTGGAAAATGGGTTATTGGTAGGGCAGGTAGGTACCTACACCTAGCAACAAGCCACTAACCTCCACCTAGGTACAGTTAGGTCTCAGTAAATTAATCCCAGCTCAACCCTTGGTAGCTTGGCAACGAGCGTCAAGGCTTAACTTAGGAGACAAAGTGTAAAGCATTCAAATATCACAAAACAGTAATTAATTAAAACACAGGAAACAGTTTAAAAATCCAAAACCAATTTATAAAAATAGTTTATATTTTTATCTTTAAAATGACACAAAACGATTAAAATCGGTTCAGGGGAACCGGAGATATGAATTTTTAAAGAATTATTACTTTTCTAGCGCTTAGAAACAAAAAGCGCCAATCGGGTCATCTGGTTGCACCTCGACCGGGGCAAAGTCAAACTTTCAGGCCGACCGCGATGGAGCCCTGCTCGGCTACAGGTCGCGGGAGGCCTCGGTTAAAAAGTTACCTTCTGACTTAGTCTTTATTTTGAAGTTTTTCTTCACCGGGACGAACCTGCCAGTTGAATCCGACCTCCTGGAGCCCTTGTCCGGATATGCGATGTGGGTTTCCTCGGTGGAGACTTTTACCTTCGGACTTAGTTGTTTTTTCGAGATGAAAATCCTTCGACTGGGGTAAACCTGGATCTTGATCCGACGTCCATGGAGCCCTTCTCGGATACGATGGCTGGGAGGTCCTGGTCAACTTTTTACCTTCGGACTTAGTCTCTTTTTTGGATGTTTTTCTTTACCGGGACGAACCACGAAGTCAGGCCGGGTCGCGGTTGAGGCAAGCCGGCTAGAATTTCCGCGGCGGGTCGGTCCCTCTCTGGAGCTTTTTTCCAAAAATTCTCAAATCTTTTCCAAACTTCTGGGGCTTCACCCAGATGTTCTTTTAATGTTCTTTTGGGGTCCACAGCTCACCCCAAGGGTCCAGAAGTTCTGTGATGGTCCTTGGGGGGTGCGGACTTCAACTCCCAGAATGCACCTGGTGCAAACTCCTTTTTGGCCACTGGACAGTGGTCAGCTGGTCGCTTTCTTCAGGAGTTGGTGCAGGGGACTCTGGTTAGCAATTTTTCACCTGTAGCAAACAGGGAGTCCCTCCTTGAACCAGTTGAAGCCAGGCAAAGTCCTTCTTGTGGTGAAGCCCAAGTGTGCAGCTGGTGCAGTCCTTCTGAGTGCAGGTTCCAGGTGCAGGCCAGGGGTCCAGCAGGGCAGTCCTTCTTCTCCTTAAGTTCTTTCTTCTTGAAATTTGGTGGGGATCTGAGGTGTGGGGGCAGGTCTGCCAGTTTTATCCTTGTTCCTGGGTGAAAAGCACGGGGGCCCTGGTTCTCCAATCAGGGACAGGGACATCCCCCTGTGATGACCACTTCCTGGGAAGTGTGGCAAAAATCCATCCCAGAAGGCAACAGTCTCTAAAAATCCAACATGGATGAATCTGATTTTTGGAGGTTACATCTGGCTCAGCCCACCCACTGGTGTGGCTAAAAATCATAAACACACCCCTCTCCTGCCCTCTCCTAATCTAATCAAGGGGGCACCTAATTGTCTGGGGTTGCAGGATGTGGGGGTGTTGCTGGGTGCTCCAAATGTCCTTCTCTGCCTTTGAAGACCAGTTTGGCAGCCCTCCCCCTTCCTGCCTCACCATCTGCTGAGGGGAGATTCTCTCCCCCAAGCACATTCCTTTGTGTGAAGCCAGGCCACTTCACACCTCATCAAGGCAGCCTGGCAGAAGCTGCTGCAGGCTGGCCAATCAGAGCACAGCAGCAAAAACAATGCAGAGCTGAAATTGGCAACTTTTTAGGTAAAGTCTAAACTTTTTACCTGGACAAGTTATATTAAATCCAACAACTGGAAGTTGTGGGATTTATTACAACAATCAATTTGATACCAAATTCTTGGTATGTAACATTTAAGGAGACTTTAAAATTTAAAATAAAGTCTGCCCATTCTAGCCTATGAAGGCCATTTACTTCAATGAGGGAAAAACGAATTTGGCTGTTTTTACCTCACCAGGGCTTATAAATCTATTTTTATAAAGTCCCTGCTTATAGTTACATGGCACCCAGCCCTAGGGGCACATAGGGCACACCTTAGGGGTGACTTATATGTAAAAATAAGGTAGTTTAAGACTTTGGAAGTACCTTTAATTCCAAAGTCGAATTTGCATATAACTTTAATTTAAAAGCAGCCAGCAAAGCAGGCCTGCCTTTAAAATGACACTGGGCACCTCAGCAGTGCACCTAGGTGTGCACCACCTATGCTGTGGTCCCTAAACCTACATGCCCTACCATATACTAGGGACTTATAGGTAGGTTAACTTAGCCAATTATAATTAGCCTAATTTGCATATTGATTTTACACAGAGCACAGGCCCTGGGACTGGTTAGCAGTACCCAGGGCACCATCAAAGTCAGGAAAACACCAGCAAAAAGAGGAAAATGGGGGCAAAAAGTTATGGGGCCTCTGCAATCAGCCCTGTTTTCTCACAATGGGCATCAACAGAAAGAGGGCACCGCATTAACATACATTGCTATGTTATAACCATAATGAGCTACATTGTGCAATGGGCTTAGGTGCACAAGGGGCAGTGTAAACACAGAGCGCCCTACTGGGGAACTTTGCGAATGAGGAATCATGTCATGTGTCTGAGAAGGAAAAGAAAAGAACAGTTTAACCAAACACTGGAATAAGTATGGGTCAGAGGTGTGGCTTGTGTGACTACCAAACTGGGTGGGTGCTATGGGTCTGTATAGGCGGGGGTGTCGGATGCAGGGTCCTAGATGTTTCTGCCAAGCAATTTTCCCAGGTTTATGTTAATGTTCATATTAGGAGGATTAAAAACACACCTACATATGTGAAGTTTTCAAGTTTTCAATGATGAAGATGAGAGAGAATACTTGTAGAGTGCTCAAATGCCCGAGGGCGTCTTGGTGCAGAAAGTACACAAGAAAAGGAGGTACCCACTATTTCCTTAACCCCTTCGCTGCCAGGCCTTTTCCCCCTCCTGTGCCAGGCCTTTTTTTGCCTATTTGGGGCAGTTCGCGCTTAGGCCCTCATAACTTTTTGTCCACATAAGCTAACCAAGCCAAATTTGCATCCTTTTTTTCCCAACATCCTAGGGATTCTAGAGGTACCCAGACTTTGTGGGTTCCCCTGAAGGAGGCCAAGAAATTAGCCAAAATACAGTGAAAATTTAGTTTAAAAAAAAAATAAAAAAATGGGAAACAGTGGCTGCAGAAGAAGGCTTATGGTTTTTCCTCTGAAAATGGCATCAACAAAGGGTTTGCGGTGCTAAACTCACCAGCTTCCCAGCTTTCAGGAACAGGCAGACTTGAATCAGAAAACCCAATTTTTTAACACAAATTTGGCATTTTACTGGGACATACCCCATTTTTACAATTTTTGTGCTTTCAGCCTCCTTCCAGTCAGTGACAGAAATGGGCATGAAACCAATGCTGGATCCCAGAAACCTAAACATTTCTGAAACGCAGACAAAATTCTGAATTCAGCAAGGGGTCATTTGTGTAGATCCTACAAGGGTTTCCTACAGAAAATAACAACTGAAAAAGAAAAATATTGAAATTGAGGTGAAAAAAACATCAATTTTTCTCTACGTTTTACTCTGTAACTTTTTCCTGCAATGTCAGATTATCGAAAGCAATATACCGTCACGTCTGCTGGACTCCTCTGGTTGCGGGGATATATAGGGCTTGTAGGTTCATCAAGAACCCTAGGTACCCAGAGCCAATAAATGAGCTGCACCCTGCAGTGCGTTTTCATTCTATACCAGGTATACAGCAATTCATTTGCTGAAATATAAAGAGTAAAAAATAGCTATCAAGGAAACCTTTGTATTTCCAAAAAGGGCACAAGATAAGGTGTTGAGAAGCAGTGGTTATTTGCACATCTCTGAATTCCGGGGTGACCATACTAGCATGTGAATTACAGGGCATTTCTCAAATAGATGTCTTTTTTTACACACTCTCCTATACTTGGAAGGAAAAAATGTAGAGACAGACAAGGGCCAATAACACTTGTTTTGCTAATCTATGTTCCCCCAAGTCTCCCGATAAAAATGATACCTCACTTGTGTGGGTAGGCCTAGCGCCCACGACAGGAAACGCCCCAAAACGCAACATGGACACATCCCATTTTTTTTAAAGAAAACAGAAGTGTTTTTTGCAAAGTGCCTACCTGTAGATTTTGGCCTCTTTGCAAGCAATCCGGCTTTTGAAACCATGGGAGAGACTTCAAAGGAAAGGAAATACATTTCCTTCCCTTTGAAGCCCCTCCGGGCCTCCCCCACGTGATTAAAAGAGAAATGCTGAGCATTTCTCTTTCAATCGCGCTGGAAGCTGAGCTTCCAGCGCGATGTGGGAGGCCCCCTGTGACAAATCAGCGCGTGCTCGCGCACTGACGTCACAGGGGGGGTGGGGGGTGGAAGGGGAAGGTCTTCCCCTTCCATCCCCGCCTTGGGGGGGGTGGGGAGGGTGGTGCACAGGAGGGGAGGGGCGCGCTAGCGCTCCCCCAAGTTCCCGTGCTTTGGATGGGGTGACCTTGTCCAAGGCACATGGAAACTGTAGCCTTGGACGAGGTCACCTCGTCCAAAGCACAGAACCGGTTAATAACCAAGTATTTAGGGATTTCCTAACTGCCAAAAGAGAAGGCATGGATTTTAAGTGTGGTGGAAGACTGTTCTAATTCTCAGCAGTACACCTACCAAACCTCCTGCCTCCCCACAAGCAGCGTTTAAAGGAGGGGACAACTAGGCTGTTTGCTGAGATAGACGGATTTCTGATGGGTAGAAAGTGTTTAAATCTATTTTTTCAGGTATTCCGGACCCTGATCATGCAGTGCTTGAAACGCAATAAAAAGAGCTTTAAAAACAATTTGTTGTGGAGTAGATCTGGTCACATTAAGGAGCATCCATGCTGCCAAATTTTGCAGAACCTGGAGTTTATTCAAAACTCTTTTCTGCAGTTTCTGGTAGAGACCACTGCAATAGTCTAGTCTAGAAAGTAGAAGTGCAGTCACAACCATTTTTTTTTTTAAAAGGCTGGGAGAATACATTTAGCAATTTTCTTTATGATTCTCAGCATATAATAGGAAGCAGATGTAACTGCACAAACTTGATCTTTAAAATTTTGTTTTTAATCCACTACGACGCCTAGATTTTTGACCTTTTTGATGGGCAGAGGGAGCGGCCCTAGCTCCAGAGGCCACCAGGACAGGGAACAGAAGAAGACATTGTTGCAGAATAGAATAACCTCAGGCTTCGAGGAGCTCAGCTTAAGGCTCCATCCATTTGCCAACAGCACTCATGCAGGACCAAAACGACTCCCCTGTATTCTGGCTACCGTCAGATAGTGATACCACTATCTGCATGCCCTCACCATAAGATACTAACATCAGGCCGCAGGACTTAATGAGGCTCGCCAGACGGTAATGTATAAGTTAAATGGGGTTGGGCTTAACGATGATCCCCGAGGGAACTCACAAGGCAGTTTCAGGACTCAAAAAATTATTTTAAAATGTTACTAAACCTGCAGGTCGAGTAACTTGCATAATCTATTCAACCTAACTGTAATATACTTCACCCCTAAATGGGCCCTCAAATTGTGTGATCCTAGGCAAATATTTTAGCTCACAGTCCCCTTATTCTTCTTTCTAAAATATGAGTGCACCTTCAAATATATGAGCTTCACATTTCTGCTGTACAACAAACCTCTTTTGTTTGATTAAATAGACTAAATGTTTGCTCTACGTATAATAAGAATCTAGCCCACGTATAGGGGACATATGATCCATGACTTGCCTCTTAGTTTACTAATAGCATTGTCATAAGGGCAATCCAGTATTTCTCAGTTTATGTTTAAAAACTCACTTTTAATAAATATATAACTGAAGCATGATGTGGCAGCACGTCTTTTCCAGACAATAAATATCTTGAGAAATGTCCAAAAACCATTCCACTAACTTGCAGCTTTACTGATAAATATCATATAGTGTATTAAAAATAATCTGTGAAAACTGGGTTTCAGAAAACAAATGTATCATTAGCAAAGTGGTGTGATTTGTTTTCATCCTTTTAAAATAGGTTTTTCATCACACAGAAGTATTAAAAAAATGGGATTTCACAAATACTGAAATATCTTTTTTAAATATTGCACACACAAGATTTAAATAACTCTTTGTGCAGCAGGTCAGAGAGTTCACCTTACAAAATCCTGGAACTCTGCAGTCAGAAGGAAAATTAATTGTAAGACAAATTGACTTTTAACCTATGTCTCCAACACAGAGCTAATGTGACAAGATCACAAGATTTAAGGGCATCTTTATTGCTCCTGCACTTTCTTACTGAACCAAACACCTGTTCTTTGTCAACTTGCCAGAAGGGGGAGTAGGTCATAAACATAGCTCTACTTCAAAAAATATGATTTGCCATAGTGAGTGGGCGAGTAGAATTTTTGAGGCCTGAGTTTAAAAGGTTCAGAGGTAAATTCCTTAAGGGAAACTGTTTACATACGATCATAAGAATGGAGTGCAGCAGTGCCAAGGCAGCATTCTTAATTCCAATCCTCTGTAAGCGGTCAATCAGTAAAGTATGATTGACCGTTTTGAAAACTGCAGACGAATCAAGCAAAATAAGGGCTGCATTGCCACTCTTATCCAATGTAATCCTCATTTCCTCTGTGGCCACAATTTGCGCCGTCTCAATGCTATGGCAGCTTCTAAATCCAAATTGGGTGTTATCCAGCAGCTGGTTCTGGCCTTCTCCACCAGCTTAGCCGAAAAAGGAATCTGGGATACAGTCAAATAGCTGTTGAGGTCTTCTGGACTTAGGCAGGGTTTTTTCAGTAGAGAAAGAATCAATGCCTGTTTCCATTGTTAAGGGAAAATCCCAGAAGTGAACATGGCATTAAAGATCTTGATCAAGTGGTGGGAAATAATATCAACAGCTTTCTGGAAAGTCTACAGAGGGCAAGGATCCAGTGGGGATCCGGTTTTAGTGGACAGAATGGCCTGTTTCACTTGTTCCACTTTAAGATGAGCGAATTCACCAAAAGAGGATTTTAGTGGGAACAGTTGCAAAAGTCTCGTTCCCTGGACCTATGGAATTGTTTGCGGCACAACTGTGGCAAGTGAATTGCAAAAGGCCTGGTTACAATCTGTGGCCTTGCCTGTGGGTGTAGTCGAGAGTTTAAGGACAGTTTGAAAAAGCTCTTCAGTGGCGTTAGCGGCAGATTCAAGTTTTTTAGTGAAGTATTTAGATTTGACTTTTAACAGCACATCTTTATATTCTGCAACACAATGCTTGTATTTGTCCCTCTCTTGCAAGTCATACTCCTTCCTCTATCTCATCTCCTGCCTTCAAACAATTTTGGTTGACGGCCCTTAGTTCTTCATTGATGGTTTGCTTCTTTGGCGAGTGCTGTGTTTAGGAGGTGCAAGGGTATTAACTGCAGATTTCAGTCGTTCGATAATTGATTCATATAATTTGACCACTCTAATTGCCACTCCATTAGAAGCCGGTTAAAATCCAACTCCTGAATTTTATACCAGACCTGGTAGACTGATATCTTGAGAAAAGTCTTGAGCGGTGGTTAGTGGCGAAAGTTCAATTTCCCAGGTCAGCGCTCTGTGATGGGTCTACACCAGCTGTAGAGCTGATGGACCGGAGATAAAAATATTATTAGTAAAAATACCAACAAGGGTATGCCCCGCCACATGGTTGGAGCAACTACTATCAAAGCAACCCCAAATCCGGACATAGCATCAATTACATTCTCAGAGTCATGGTCTGCCTGATCCTATAGATCATAGTTAAAATGACACAAGCATATCTACAAGGAACATAAAATGGGCAGCACAAATCTGATGCGCTGTGAGGCTGAATATAAGTATCATATCATAGAGAGGGGCGTGTCTAAAACATGCCGCTTACAGCATGAAGAGTTTGAAAACAGGTAGGGTAAAAGAAATGTCTAACTGCAACCCCACTCCCTGGCCTCAGGCTCCCCTGGTACTGAGAGTACTGGTAACTGAAGATTTAAGGCAAATCAAATGGGAGAACAATAAATTGTTTAAAAGGTATTGAGCCCTGTACAAGATGGCGCCCACGGAAACAAGCGTGTCATCTAGGAACATAAAATGGGCAGCACAAATCACACTCAAAGCTTTGTGTAGCGGAATATCTTGAATAATAAGTCCTCATAACAAGAGAGGTAAGGACATCTGCATCTTTATAGCTAGCTTTCAGAAAACCATTTGCTCTAGTAACATCAACAACGTTCGGTAGATGGGTAAAAAAGATGATATAATTGGCAAGTGTTGACACGGGGCAATTTGGGAAGCATTCAGCTGCGGGGGCTGTGCTCTATCATAGCCTAGGTAGGAATTGGTCTATTGACTCTAGTGATAATATGGTAGCATTATTTTTAAGTTTTACTCTCCTTGTCACAATTTTAATCTTGTCATGCTGTATCATCCTGGTTATTGTAGTCCACGCCTTGCTATCTAAGATGCAGTCGCTTTATTAAAGCATTATTGAAATATATACTGCCTCTGTTTGTCATTGTGTATATGAGACTAATGTACCTGAGAGAAACGGATGAGACCTGAGTGACCACAGCTTCCCTGAGAAACCAGTTATGTCATGAGCTCAGCTGCCCAATCATCCCTGCCCTCAGGTAGAGATGAGGCACTGCTAGTTAGCCGGAGCAGAACCTGGATTGGAGCGATAGGTGTCACCTGCAGTGGGTTAGACTCAGTCTCCCACACCGCAGGCGATTCTGCCACTCGAAATCCAGTAGTCTTATTATAATATTGAGAGCCTACGGGACAACATAAGTATCAGGCCTGCTTGCCGGTTCATCGTGTTTATTAAAAAAACTGTACTGCAAAAACAACAATTGTCCCCCATTTTTTATTAATTCTACAAGGAAATCACTGGCAGTTGGAGTACACAATGATGTACGCAGTGGTCCTAGTACGCAGGTCAGTTAGTTGGGTTATTTTGCTTTGTGGTGCAGACCGGTATGGAGTAAAGTTTTACTCTGACAGGCAAAGGTAGAAACGTTATTATGAAGGAAAATGGGTCAATGGTGAGGGAGGCGTGGAAAGTCTTGATGGAGGCTGGGCGGGAAGACCTTATGCTCCCCAGGGTTTTATCTCAGGCCTGGGTGGAGCTTACACATCCCAGAAGAGAGGCAGTGAGCAGGGTTGGGACCAAGGTTTTGGGCTTCTCACCCCCCAAATCCAAGGTGAAAAGCAAAGCTTTTGATGCTGTGAGGAGTGGAGGGCAGATAGTGGTATCCCAGCAGGAGGCGTCATGGCAGCAAATTAAGCCTTATCTCAGCTGGGACCTGGGGAAGCAGGTCCTACATCCAAAGGATGGGCTTGCACTCCCCGTAGTAAAAGGAAGTGGCTGGCCAGCACAGGTGGCATTGAGGGAGGAAGTGCTCGGCAGCGGACACTCCTTTGGGCGGAGTTGGCTTTGCCTGGAGTGCCTACGGTGAGAAAGGTCAGACAGCAGGTGGCGCAGCAGCAGGCGCCAGTATTGAAGAGCACAGGTTCATTAAGGAGCCAGCAGGTGGCTCTTGAGTGTGTGCATGATAGAGAATCTCAAGCAAGGTACAATGACAGCACAGACTTGCAATTCAAGTAAATAAAAAACTAAAAGTTTATCAAATGAGGAAAGCAGTGTGCAGGGATGCCACACAGTGATACAGTGAGTGGGGTAGTCTGGCAAAGGGTGCATGGAGGAAAAAAGGAGGCATTTGCAAAAAGCAGGAGAAGGTTGGCAGGCATATACTGTGATTTTACAGACTAGTACAGTTCCCTAGGAAGCAGCAATAAAAGAAGTAGTTGAAGAGGCGGACGGAGATCGGATTGGGTACCTGGGGCAGATGACCAGATGCAAAGGAATGATAAATAGGCAGACAGAACCATTGTCCCATCAGGTTGGGGGGCACTGAAGGCCTACGTTAGGAAGATGTTGGATATTGAGGCGAGCGTGGTTTGCAGTCTCTGGTAAGGTTTAATGCTGCCTGTAGGCATTGGATTGAAGACAGGGAGCGTCCAACCCGACATCATGGGAGGATAGAAGGAGCAACTACGGCACTCCATCTGATATAAATTGGAGATTGTTTGATGATGGTACGGGCGTCTGTGAGCGACCCAGTGGGAGTAAGAATGAAGGCATTTAGGGTATGGAAGATGTCCTGGAGTTGGACTATGAAGGAGGTGAAGAGGAACTGGAGGGGGGAGAAATTCCACATTGGCAGTAAGAGCTCAAAATAACACCTCCAGAAGGCGTAATAGTTTTCAGATATCCAGTGACAAAGAGCAACATGCAGGGTTATAGAGAAACTTGAAAAGAATGATGGATTGGAACAGGGACTTCAAGGAAGGGGAACGACTAGTTAAACCAAGGTGAGGCTGGTAGGTGGAGTTGCTGGGAATTAAGGGGAAGAAAACAAGAGTGCACAAATGGTGAATAAAGGTGTGGGTACAGCTAGGGTAGACTAATGGGTGGGTACAGAGGAAACGCAGGGCTTAAACAGAGAATGGATATGGGGGGACACAAAAAGCAAGCAAGCAGGTAAGCTGGAGAAAGATAGGAAATTCAGGAGCGTGAGGCCCAGGCTAAAGAGTTTGAAGGTAAGAGAATATCAGATGGGCTAAAATGTTTACCCTATATGGGGTTGCCTATGCCATTTGGAGCCAATCTTTTCTTAGCCATGAAATAAACACAATGTGAAAGGGAGAATTTGTAGATGTTTATAAGCTATTACATGGAGAAGTTAAAGCTAAGTGGGGGTCTAAGGGAAAAGCATGGGAGCTAGCGAAAAGGCCTATAAGTACCTATCACCACTGACACATGAACAAAAGCATTTTTTTTATATACATTATTGTCTACTGTGAGAAATTCCCAGACAGGTCAGTGTCTAATTTTAAATACATAGACACACTACAGAAGGGAAGGTACTTATGGATTTTAGGGGTTACACTTGGTTACATTACGATGAAAATTCAGAGCTAGGTTAAGCTTGAAGCAGACAAGCCTCAGGGTGGGGGTGTGGATAGTGAGCTTTGGCTACAGTAGATGTAGAACTCAACGGGCCCGCCACCCACGCTCCACACAGCAAGTAGTTTGGCAGTGCAGTACCGGCTTTATCTTAGTCCACCCACCAGGGGAGGTTTCGTTCCTGGGGTAGATTTCAGACACCTAAATCAAGCGCATGTTGAAACTCCAACAGACACTATTGTCCCTGAAATCCAAGCAAGTACAAGCATGAAAGAGTAAAATGCAGAAGTAAACACGCAGTGCTACAATGTTTTGGGGAAGAGGCCAATTTCGGTTTAGGAGGGCAGGGAGGACAACGTAAACCTGGTCAAAAAGCTTCTACACCCATTAAACTGGAGCTACTGATTTCGTGATTGGTGTTTTATCCATGTAAAGAAAAGGCTTTGATTCTGGAATGGGGATTTATAGAAGGAATTTGATTAGGTTACCAACGAAAATGCCAACGAAGATTTTTTTTGTAGTAGTATTTATTATTTGCTTTTAGTATAAACAATAACAATGAATAAATATTGCATCAATACAAACTCAGGATATCCCCTCCACCGTAAAGATCAGCTTCAACCCACGCTGCACCCCCTCACCCTCATGCTCGCCATCCTGCTGTGGTTACTTCAGCGCTACAGCTGCTAAACGACAAACATCTGTTTCTATACCCCCAGGAACCGTGCACCCCAAATCTTAGTACATTTTTTCTCACATCCCCTACAACTGTAGACCTCATGCTTCACAATTTTACAATGATGCCTCCCTTCCTCCCATTGCCGGAAGGAGGGTGTTGTCTTACTACCCCACTTCTGGGCTATATCCCTTTTGGCCACCAACAGGCCCAAGTTCACTAGTATTTTTTGGGTATCTGGTAAGGTCTGCGGTTGGCCATATACCCAGCAGGGCCAGAGGTGGTGATAGCTCTATGGTGCTCCCCCCCGTCTCTCACAACGATTCCATTACTCAGTCTCAGAAATGGTGTATGTGTGGGCAGTGCCACCATGTGTGGATAAGGTGCCTTCCATCCCACAGGGTCGAAGTCAAAGGGCATTCTCCACCTTACCAATCCTGTGTAGTAATGTTCTAGTGTTGTATACTCCGTGTAGTAGCTTCAGTTGGATAGGCCTATAGCTCACCTTTATCGCCCCTTCAGCTGGGAAGCTTGAGGTGTCTCACCAGTCCTCTTCCTCAATTTCTGCCAACGAAGATTTGCTGACAATTTGAAGTCTGCCAGAGTATTTGCACAATTAGTATGGGACAAATTAAGTAAAGAAATTGCAGAAGGGTGGAATGCTGTTCCATTTAATTATTGGCCACTGCAGGACCTAATGGTCTCAACTTTGAGAGTTGTGTGCAAGAAAACACCAGGGAAATTTCAGCTGGTACACCACTTGTGGGCAGAAGGTTCCTTGGTTATTGATTTCATTGCAAAAGACGACATTGCTGTGCAATTTGCCTCAGTGGATGTGGCTATGAGATTTACTAATCGATGTGGTGCAGAGGATAGATTGGCCAAACGTGATATAAAATCAGCCTTTAGACTACTACCAGTACATCCGCTTGATTTCTCTTTGTTAAGTCTACAGTTTGATGGGAGTCTCTATGGTGACAGCGTTGCTTATGGGGTGTGCAGTATTTTGTGGGCTGTTCGAGACTTTCAGTACATTTCTGTATTGGTGATTTGTGGTTACGTCAGGTCACATATTTGTCACGTACTACCTGGATGATTTTCTATTTTTAGGAGATGGCGGTACTAGAGTTTGTGGTCTTCTGTTTCAGAAGTTAGATTGGGAGCTTGGGGTGCCCCTAGCACCAGAGAAAACAGAAGGTCGAAACACAACATTCGTTTTCCTACATATTGCGATTGGCAATACATATGTAAATTAGATTGTCTGAGAGCAAAATAAGAGGACTTGCAGCTTCTGGAGGAGGCAACTGAAGTACCTAAACTGCAGCTTAGGAAGGTGCAGAGACTGTTAAGTCATCTTAACTTTGCATAAGGGTCTTCAAAGCTGGCAGATCTTTTGTGGTGGTCTGGTTACACCATGGCGGGTGCTTATCTTTTTCACCATAGGATCAGGGTTTCAGCAGCTTCAGCAGCAATGAAGGCGTACCTGGAGGTTTACAGAATGTTTTTGAGAGCTTTAAATGGTGTAACCATGGGGTTGATGGATGATGATTTTCACTGGCAGATTGAGATTTTTAGGGGCGAGCGCAAAGCGCTCTATCCCCTGCTGTAATCTCTCTTTGGGCTTCTAACCACGCCCATGTCACGCTAGTCACTTTAATTGGTCTGTGGGCTTGCCTTTAAAAATCCGCTTGCTTTCATTAGTGAAAGGCATACATACGTCATGCCTTTTCCGGTGTTTAGCCCTCCTCGAGCGCACCAACCAACTACAGAAAACATATGAGGCTCGCTGTTTTCCGTCTGGTTTCTGGACTACTTTCTCTCTTTATTTTGAAGTGCGATCTCGCTGGGCAGTAGACGGGTGCTTTGCATGACATCGATCCTGTTACATAGGTAATTGCACTTTTGCCGGTTACATGGATAATTGCACTTTTGCCGACAGGTTTCACTGCAAGCGAACTTTTATTTCCCTTTGTGTGTCTGCTTTGCGCTGATGGCGGCCGTCGGCTCACTTATGTGAAACTGTTTTCCTCTTCCTTTTCAGTTTATGTGTTGAAGAAAAGTCTGGTTAGTATAGAATGAAAATAGCTCTAACTCGAGCAAATGCAATACCCACTGCATTGCAAATGCTTGGTTTATTTGCAGGGAATTATCTTGCTTTTATTTGTTAAGACAGAGCCCAGATATAGCAAAATTAGATTTTGCGACTCGGAAATTGTGACTCACCATTTCCGAGTCGCAAAACCATATGCAGAATGGTGTCTCAGACACCTTCTGCGAGTCGCTATGGGGTCGCATTTTGCGACCCCACAGTGAGTCCCTGCACTCACAGGGATGGTGGCCTGCTGAAGACAGCAGACCTGCATGTCTGTGACTGCTTTTTAAATAAAGCAGTTTTTTATTTTGCAGCCCGTTTTCCTTAAAGGAAAACGAGTTGCAAAATAAAAAAAATAATGAAACCATTTGGTTTCGGTTTTTCGGAGTAGGCAGTGGTCCAATGGACCACTGCCTGCTCTGAAAAACCCTTTTTGGCAATATTCACAAAGGGGAAGAGGTCCCATCGGGAGCCCTTCCCTTTTGTGAATGGGTTACCACCAGTGTGACACTGGTGGTAACTGCGAATTGCTTTGCGACCGCATTCGTGGTCACAAAGCAATTTAGCATAGCGATGCGAGTCGCAAATAGGAAGGGAACACCCCTTCCTATTTGTGAGTCGCATTCACAATTTGCGAGTCGGTACCGACTCGCAAATTGCGAATAAGCATCCCAAACGGCATTTTGCATGGCGCAAACTGCGATTTTCACAGCTTGCACCATGCAAAATGCTTGCTACATCTGGCCCCAGGTGTCAGGACACGCCTTTGAAGGTGGATGTGACGTAGCCACCTGTTCTGTGTTTGTATTGACAGGCGGTGGAGGGGCAAAGGATCACCCTCAACCTGAGGATCCCAGATTGACAAATCTCTGTGACTCAGGTGGGTGCGGCGACGGTGCAACAGTACCCATGCGAGAGTAGCTGTTAAGCTGCCATGGGCACAATGAGCCCTTGTACTCGGACCAAACAATCATTACCATTTCTGCCGAACACTGTATCTGGAGAGTAGTGGCCCTATGATGGGCCCTGTCAGACGAATAATAACTACAATGTTATTGATTTTGGCCGCAAAAGCATCAATATGTGCAGATCTTGCCCTGGGGTGGGATGTATATGTCTGGCTTATCTTTACAGCCCTGGTTGGTAGGTCTTAAATGTCGTGCATAATGGGCGCTCTGTGTGTGTTGCAGGCAGTTGTAGTGCTTTCTCTTTCCTTAATCTGTGTAGGTGACAGGACTTCAGGCTCCCGGCCTATGGTAGCGCTTATTGCTTGTCAGAGCTGTCAACTTTTCGGTGTGCTTATTGTCTATTCTTGCAATAACGTGCACAAAGGCAACCACTCTTTGGCCCGTCGTCGACAACTGTCAGTGAAACAGGCTTTCCTGACCGCTTGCAACTTTCCAATGTCAATATATGCATTCTGTCATACTGATTATTTTGCATATTGGTAACTCTGCTCCCAAATCTGTATCAGGAAAGAAACACGGTTACATGTATCACACTGTAAAGATGAAAAAAACATGCGGATGACTCGAGTACCGTCAAAGCTCGGAAATTACAAAACCTATTTTGTACTTAGTATAGCAGCTGAGTAGACATCCTGGTGTTGCTTTATAATCATTGAAAGATGAGTTCCTGTTGTAGTTCAGTGACCTAAAGTAGTCTGCATTCTTTTTTTTTTACTGTGCAATATTAACCTACGGACAAATGGCCATCCTTTGTTTTGTATTTGCGCTGATCAAAGGGTGGATTCTTCAGTGGCACAGACTGCGATGCACTAATGTAAGCTAGTGATATGGCAGAGTGGCTAGGTTATTCTTTTCCTGTCTATCACCTGACCTCACTTGATTCTGTGAGCGATCTGTATTTTTTAGGTACTCTTACATAAAATATTCTTGTCGAGGTTGATCTGCCTGTATGCTTTGAGGGATGGATGCGTCAGGTTGGCAAAAATGTTAGCTCCTGTCAGCGTTGTCCACGCCAATAGTTAAGGAGGCACTTAGGGTTGTTCCAGGCTTGTGTGGGGCTAACACCTAAAATATGAGGTCGACCCTTATGCCCTAAGTCAAATCACACACTGCACCTTACCACTGCCACAGTCAATACAGCAATTCATAGAGCAGGCTTGGTTTGCACGTTAGTTTGCATGTCAGTAAAACAATGGCCCACATGAAGTCAGTTCAGGTACCAGTACAGCTGTAAACCCACCTGCCATTCGAACTAGTTTCATGCATTACAGTTAAATGACTTGATTGTAGCAACTTATTCTAATGTTAATATGCTGTTCATGTATTTAAACATTTGGGACATTGCTTCTTCCAAAACCTGCAAGTTATTCAAGAGGCTTTATTTACTGTCAGTGCATTCTCCCAAGGAATTATACTAACAGATTTCGTTATTCACATCATGTGGTAAGTGTGGATTTCTTGATGGAACACTCTCCTTGAAAGGTAAAGTTGTCTGCTTGCCTTTCCCACACACCCCATTTTACCTCTCCACCTATCGCCTGAAAGAAGAGCTATTAAAAGTCCGGCTGGACTCAATTAATAGGACAAAACCCTATTCCAAAAATGGTCAATACAGATAGTCCATGATTCTCAGCACTCTCAATAGGCATGACCTGCTTTTAATGACTTCTATGCAATTTATGCAAAGTATATATGGCGCTTTGAAACGACTCTTATTTCAAATTATGTTTTACTTTTCATTTTCAATGAATGTGGCAAGAAAAGTCCAGTTAGGAATTCACGACGTCAAAAGCTCTAACTGGAGCAAATGCGAGACTCATTGCATTACAAATGCTTGTTTCAGATGTGGCTGGTGCAGGTGGATTTGGCCTGTTTTGATAAGGCAGAAGGAGTTTAAGCATTGGTCAGCGACTTTAAAAAAAGAAGGATGAAGCATTGCATTCTTTGAATTCTTTCCGCCCCTGATAGCACTAGCTTTGTGGGGTGCAGAATATTATTTTACTGGTAGCTGCACTACCTTTGTGTGGGGCCATTTTTATGTTGACAGCAGGAGCTTTGATGAATGGCCAAATAGTAAGGGATAGCAGACTGCTGAAGTTGTTGCAGTGCTTCATGCTCAGATGTTTAGTGTTTACCACTGTTTTAGAGCCAATCACGTACGAAGTGTGAGCATAATTGCAGATGCACTGTCTTGTTCACAGTGGCAAAGAGTCTGTAGTTTGGCACCCGGAGCAGATCTGCAGAAGGCTGAGGCAACAACAAATCTTGAAAGTGGGAAAGTGAGAATACTGGAATTGGTAGAGAACTCCATTGCGAATAGTACCAGAATAGCTTACAGGCAGGCTTGGGAAGAATATTTAGTTAGCGAGGCAAGAAGAGGGCAAAGTGAGAATTACATTGCAGCCAGAAGAGAGGATGTGGTGAGATTTATCATGTATAACATTGACAGAGGCGTTTCAGTCAGTACAATTGCAGGAAAATTGCCAGGGATAAGTTATGATGGCACATATTTCTGGGGATAGGAGGGCGAATGGGAGGAGGCACTGGAGGCACCCAGAGAAACAGCCCTTGAATCTGGTTTTAGACAGGTCAAACTACGCCTACTGCACCGCTCCTACTACTCCCATACAATCCTACATGCCATGAGCAGATGCCCAACAGCGGTCTGCTTGAGGGACTGTGGGGAGGAAGGGACCTACCTACATGTGGTCTGGGATTGCCCACGCATACAACATTACTGGCCGTCCATCAGGGACACAATGAAAAATGTGATGGGATATCCCATCTCGGACATAGTCAAATGCTGCATACTAAATGTTTGGGGTGATGATCCTCTATCAATATCTAGCAAATTATTGTTGTCCCTTGGCCTAGGAGTTGCTAAGAGAAATATAGCACGAAAATAGGGAGGACTACGGCCAAACCATCAAATCTACAGGATTGGCAACAAGACATGGACTTGTGAATGCTAGTAGAGAGGACGAATACTGCATGTTAGGAGAATGTTGATTTGTACAATCATGCTACTGCATTCAGCACAGTTTTATACCTATGATCAATTAGGCCGATCTTTGCCTGCTGCACATTATTAGTGTTTGTTTGTGTATTCTTCATCTGAAAACGAATAAAAATAATTTGAGAAATATTTCTGGGGATATGAGTCAAATGCAGGGGAAATGGGGCAGAGAATGCTTCAAGAAAAAGACGAGGCAGGAGCTACTAAAGATGGAACCTGGGGATATGCTGAGGTTGGTACATTTGGTAAGAGGTCTACACAAGGAGTTTTGGTCGGCTTTTGAAGCTACGTTGTTTACGTTAAGCATGTTATGATTATACTGTTTCGCTTTTCACGTTTCAGAGTTGCTGGTTAGGGGTTCAGAGAGGGTGATAAAGGTTGAGGACATCAAAATAAAGGAAGATCAGTTAAGGATATATTTACAAAAATCTAAGACAATCAAGTTGGTAAAGGAGCAAGATTTGTCATACATAGGATACAAGGCAGTGTGCGTCCAGTAAAGGCTTGGCAGAATTTCAATGAGGTAGGTGGAGCCAGGCAGGTTTTTATTTATTTTTTCAATGAAGATGGAGAAAGATTATTAGCTTTACAATTGCTGGCAGGAATAAGAAAAGTGTTGATACGTATGGGAAAAAAGACCAATGGAGATTGGTACCCATTCCATTAAGATTAGTGCAGCATGATGAGATAATAGATTATCTTACTGAATAAAGGAAGTAATGAGATTGGGCAGATGATCATCCATCTGTTATACATGTTATATCAGGCACACTGAAGGGTTGTAATTACTTTATCCTTGCAACAGGTTTCCTTTTTGATTTCAGGCTGGGTGTAGTGGGACCCAACATGACGATTTTCTGCGTTTGGATTATCAATCATCCCTTTGTTAAATGGGCAGCAAAGCAGGTGGAGGCTCATCCTTTTGGGAAGAAAATGTGAATCAGAACAATGGAGATTAAGACAGAATGGAGGGCCAGAGGTGGTATGAAGTGGGAACAACTACTGCCTAGCAAGAGCAAGACCTTGCCCGGTTGTTCTGTTGACCCATTTGGGGGAAGATGGTTTGGTGCAGTTGTCTGGTTCGGGCTGCTGAAAAAAGTGTAGAGAGACTTCGATATGAGATGAACTATGTGGTCGTGGACCTTTATTTTTTGGACAGATTTGAAGGCAAAGCGGATTTGACATGGGCAAGTCAAATCTGGTGAAGTGGACAGAGACAGGTGTAAGGTCAACAGAAAAATCAGTTGCTTTTGCCAGGGCAGGGTAATACAGATAGCAGAACATGGAGCTATTAAAAAAGAGGGTTTCATTGTTTTATAGATAAAATGGATTGGAATTAGGATATTGCTTGTCAAAGAAGTTGTCAGTCTCAAGATGGTACTAATGTGTTTCAGGCTGCTGGGGCAACATCCTGGTTGGTGGTTAACAAGGGAAGCTGTTATGGTGACAGCAATAACACAATAGCTTACTTAGAATGGAGGGGGCACACAAAAAAACTGTCCTGGGGTTTTCCTGGGTGGCAGAAAAGCATAGGGATCACAACATGGGCCAGAAGGTTTGGGGCATGGTAGGGGGGACCTTGCAGAGGGAGTACAGGGGAGCAATTGTTGATGCACATGTCCATGGACTGTGAATGAAATGATAGGAGGGTGGTGAAAAAAGTATGACAAGTTATTAGGAGTTTGTTCATGTTGGGGGGCTTAAGGGTGAGGAGGCGATTTAACATTATGTTAGTGAGGTGGGGCAATGTTAATGTATGCTGGAATGAACTATAAGTCTCAGTCCCATACCTGTCCTAATAAAGCAGCATTTTGCTCTAAAATTGCACTGGTTATACTACACCATTGTTCCCTATGTGGGCTCCTGGGATGACATCCATATGGATGTTGTTAGACCTGACAGCATTATGGTGGCCATCTCCCAACTTTTTGCCTGCCTCCCTCTACTTTACTGACTCCGTTTTCCCTGGTTTTAATACTCTGCGCACTTTACCACTGCTAACCAGTGCTAAAGTGCATTTGCTCTCTCCATTAAACATTTTAACATTGGTTCATCCCAAATTGGCATATCTGATTTACTTATAAGACTCTAGTAAAGTGCACTACATGTGCCCATGGCCTCTAAATTAAATGCTACTGGTGGGGGGCCTGCAGCACTGATTGTGCAACCCACATATGTAGCCCCTTAACTCAGGCGTGCCACTGTAAGGCCTGTGTGTGCAGTTTCATTGCCACTTCGACTTGGCATTTAAAAGTACTTGCCAAGCCTTAATCTCCCTTTTTTCTACATGTAAGTCACCCTGAAGGTAGGCCCTAGGCACCACATATGGGCAGTGTGCTATGTAGGTAAAAGGCAGGACATGTACATATGTGTTTTATACGTCCTGGTAGTGAAAAACTCCTACGTTTGTTTTCCACTACTGTGAGGCCTGCTTCTTTCATAGACTAGCATTAGGACTGCCCTCATATTCTTTTTGAGTGGTAAATTCTGATCTGAAAGGAGTAACCAGGTCATATTTAGAATGGCCAGAATGGTAATGGAAAATTCCACTTATTGGTGAGGTTGGATTTTATATTACTATTTTAAAAATGCCACTTTTAGAAAGTGAGCATTTCCCTGCACTTAAAACCATCTGTGCCTTAGAGCCTGGCTCCAATCAACATCGGTGCTGGTTGACAGCTCCCTTGGCTCCCCAAAGGACTCATCTGGACTGCTTTGCTAAGAAGGACTGTTCCCCTGCTGCACTGCTGCCCTGCTGGCCTCGGACTTTGCTGACTTCCCCAAAAGTGGTCTCCAAGGGCTTGGATTGAGCTTGCCTCCTGTTTTCTGAAGTCTCAGGGACAAAAAGACTTCATTTCTTCAGGAAACTTTTGGTGCGTCGAAAATCAATGCACCACCGGCCGAAATCGAAGCGAAGCCTGCATTGCGACCGTGAAATTGCAGCACAGCCGACCAGAAAGACACAGCCCCGACTTCCCGTCTGGAAATTCGATGCAGCGCCTGCCTTGCGATGGAAAATGTAACTCATCACCTACCGGATCGATGCAGTGCCCTGCCTTCCTCCAGCGCGTCAAAGATTTTCCCTGCATCGTCCCTGGGTGTCAAAATATCCCTGCACCGCAGTGAGGAACCAAGAGTGCGCACTGAAAAACTAAGCAAACCCTTTGCAGCATGGAAAGAAACAACGCATCTTCTGTGCCAGGTCAGAAAATTCAACAGAACACTATTTTCTATGCATCTCCTCCTCTGCGGTCTCCGTGCATCGTTCTTTTTGACGCATGCCATGTACTGTGTGTAACAAAGAGACAACAGATTTTTTTCTAAGGATTGACACTCTTTTAAACCTTTTAAAAGTTATATTTTATCTTGTGCTTATTGAATCTTTGTCATTTTGGCCTTATTTTATTGAGATAAATATTATCTATTTTTCTAAACTTGTGTGGTGTATTTTTGTGATGTTTTCACTGTGTTACTGTGTGATTTATTGCACAAATACTTAATACATTGCCTTCTAAGTTAAGCCAGACTGCTCAGTGCCAAGCTACCAGAGGGTGGGCACAGGATAATTTGGATTGTGTATGATTTACCCTGACTAGGACTGTGGTCCCTACTTGGACAAGGGCTCTGCCAACAAGAGACCCCATTTCTAACAGATGTCCACCTCTGGGTGCCTTGGCAGGTGGCACAATCATGGCCCAGGGTGGCACTGTATTAGCTGAGGGGTACCAGAGGAAGTGCTTAGGAGGCAGTTAGGTTTCTAGAAGGCAATTGGGGTATGCAGTGACGTATGCTGTGGTCTTGGTAGGCAGGTCAGTTAGTGGGGTCATTTTGCGCCTTTCCTAGTTATTTGTAGTTGCTTGTTGGTGTAATTAATTAGCTTACTTCATTGGTTGGTTTGGGAGTAGATGAAGCTTACATTTGCTGCTTAGGACAGGTGGCAGAAAAGCATAGGGATCACGAAATAGGCTGGAAAGGTTGGGGTATGGCAAAGCAGACCTTGGCAGAAGGAGTATAGGGGAGAGATGGTTTGGGCACGTGTGAATGAATGGTGAATTAAATGATGGGATGGTGAGAAAGGTTTGGATATTTTATTGAGAGATTGTTTCTGTTTGGGAAAGGTGGGCTTGAGGGGAGTTAATTGGAATATTGTATTAGTGAGCTGGGGCAATCTTAGCATATGTTGTAACGTATGTAAGTTTCAGCTGCATACCCATCGTAAAAAAGCAGCCTTTTGCTCTTAAACTGACCTGGTTATTCTGCGCCATCTTGCTGGATTAACGTTCCCTCGGGGTCTGCCAAAGCAAAGTGTTGATACTTGAATAATAACTGCGACTAACTCTCCTGTCATAATTGTAACACGGAAATATTCACACTAGTTTTAGAATACGCAGGAAGTGCTCTAGGGCCGTGCGACTGGTGCAACCGCACCATGCGCTGACCTCGGGTGCACTGTGTTTAGAAATAACACGTTTAAAAAGCAACTGATGCAGAGTTCCTTGTTTATTTTAGGCGGTATGAATATGCCAATATAACTCTGGTGATTAAAGTTCCTGCTGGAGTGCGAACTTTTGTCTATTGGCAGTTTCCACCCGTGACAAAGTAGCGCAGAGGCTGAATATGCCTGTAACAAAGAATGTGTACCGTAGGGAAAAAAACATAACTGGCTGTTACGTGGATAGCTCAGTGGGTTAATTCATTTGTCATAGAGATCCTTGCAGTTCGTAAATTACAATCTTAATATAGCAATGTGAGCTATGAACTGTCAACAAAAACTGACGCACTGGGCACCACGAGCGGCAAAACTGGCCCTGATAATTCAGATTAGGGAGCAACTGATACGTCTGAGGTTCTCTTAGGGGTGTTATTTGTCCGTTTTAATATTATTATTTTTTTTACCGGCCTTCCATGTTGATCAAACCTCGTTTGTTCCACGCCTGGCAACAACGCAGAATTGTCACTCTGCAAAAAACACATCAGCAAGCAGTTCTGGCATCACGCGGCAAACAAAGCAAGCATGCCCTCATGAGGAATGATTCTCACCTGCCTCCATGGGTTTGTTTTAACTAGGCAGCAGGTGCTCTTTCATTTTGAGGCATGTTAAGCCTTCCATTCAGGACAACGTGCGGCGCAGAAGTGAAAGCCGAGGCCGCTAGGGCACCTTCTGTCCACAGGCTTTTTTGGAACATGAGTTATAGCTCCAAATCACTGCGTAAAATAAACAGTCCAATGCCCAAGCGGTTTGCAAGAACTCTATAGCTCGAGTCTGCCAGGTGCAGCTCGGCAGGCGCACTCACGCTCCGCCACAGCTCCGACCGGTTGCACACTGCATTGCACCGGGCAGAAATGGGTCGCTCTTAGAAGTTCGAACAAACACACATGCGAGGCAGCGCGCAGTGGTCCTCGAAGGGAGCAACTACACAACTCCAAAGCGCGTGACAGATGTGCTAAAAGCAAACAATCCTCACCTCTTAATTTCTCGGCCATCTTGCAATAGTCCAATACTATTTACATCACAAGCTCCGCCCACAGAAAGGAGGAGCCCAGCACGCGCTTTATAGTTTGTACCCGCAGCACTACCCCGCTCGTGACTTCAGTAGCTGGAGTAGCTGGAGTCCGTTTGCACCGGCACTACACCGTTATGTATATGGCGGTGACTGGGTGTCCGCATAGCTGCCAAGGTTTCAGATTGCTGTGTGTGACATTTTCATAATTTCAGTGTAATTATGAGTGACATTTGCAGAGGAGGGAACCATATAAATATCGTAATATAAAAGTATCCCATTCCTTCGTTGTACACCAGCACCACCTTGTGGCGTTTGATAAACACTACTTATCAAAGTGAGAAACTGGAACAAGAAGATTTTACTGCACTTCGTGACTTTCCTGACAATCTTAGTCATTACGGTAATGTTCTTGACAATCTTAGGCATTACGGTAATGTGGAAAATGACCGAAAATACGTTAGTCTAACGTGAGATGCGTGACACTTGGCAGGGCTACTATGAGTCATACATTCTCGCCAGCAAAATCAAGCAATGAAGACGAGGGGAAACATAAATATCATAAATTAACCCTAATCAATTTATTGTGCCAGCTTTAACCAGCCTACTAGGCAGACTCAGTGAGCCTCTAACTACTTCCTGGCAATCAATCACATAAATGCAACAGCTGCCCTAGGTAGGGACCAGACCAGACTCATAGCTGCCACGTTTTCAGTTTGCATATGCGTAGCATTTCCATGGTTTCAGTGTAGTTAGACGGGACATTCTACAGCCAAATGTGTGACACTTTGAGTGATACATCTTTTAGTGTGTATTACAATCACTTGCTTAGCTAAAGTGCTTTCTCAGTCTCAGAATGCGACCTCGTAGCACTATGAATAGATAAAGTCACTATTCCCTACTGCACTAACCGGGATTCCATTCTTTTTCTCTGGGGTTAAAGACAGACATCTATAGAGAGGCTACATTAACCAATTGAGGTCTCGCAATGTAAAACATTACATTTTCCATAAATAACTTGCTCTTGCATTTATCTTTCATTTAAAGTGCATGTGACTGTGCTAGTTACCTAAAGTTGAAACCGCAATCAAAATAAAGACGGGATCATTTTGTCCTTTTTAGGCTGAGCATAGCAGCGCGCAAGCGCTGCTTTTTGACGTGTTGTGATCTATTCTGTGGGCTTTAACCACACCATTCTCACGCCCATCACGCTCATCACTTTCATTAGTTCATTTTAAGCACCACTGATGGGGAAGGTGTGGTTAAATCAAGTGAGTTTAACAGAATCACAGCGATTGGCCATTTGAGGATTGCTTCCAGCGAGGTTGTGGTGATGGCACTTTAGGGAATCAATTAATCTCTCTCTCTCTCTCTCTGTCTCAGTGATGGCGCTTTAGGAAAGGAATCTCTCTCAATCTTTTTTCTTTGCTTCAAGCATTTTATAGTGTTTACGAGTGATTCAGTTTGTCACATGATAACATCTTGCTGTTTAAACAGCCAGCAAGTCAGCCCACCTGTTTTCTCTTTCCTCCATTTTTTTAACCTATTACAAACAGGTGCTGAATGCTGAGGCAGCATAATTCTAAACTTATTTTGAGGCTTTTTAATCCATATATATATACACTTCCTGCGCTTTTACCTCCTTTTTGCACGTTTTTGCTTTCTCAATTTGTGATGCCTTTTTTCGTCTCTTTCTTACCCTGCCTATCCATATTTGTCTTTTGCTCGAGGTAAAATGCTTAATGCAGAAAACTAAGTTCTCACCCTGAAAAAGAAGTGCTGGTGCCTGCACCGGCTCAAATTAATCACTGCTTACAAGTAAAACAAAGATGTGCCTTTCCCATGCCCAGCTGTAAGTCTACACAGCACGTTGATTTTCAGCTTGGGAGCGATGGCATGCGTTATGAGGCAGCGTAATTCTACAGTTATGTTGGGGCTCTTTAATTAATTCATACTCACTTCCTGCTTCTTTACCTCCTTCTTTGGAGGTTTTTGCTTTTTCAATTTGTGACACTTTTTCATCTTTCTCTTCCCCTGCCTATCCTATATTTGTCTTTTGCTCACAGTAAATGCCTAATGCAGAAAACTAAATGCCAACTTGCACAAGTAAGTGTTGACAAAGCCAATAGGTTTCGCCTCAGCAAAATCTATTTGTTTTGTCAATGTTTTTTAGACATCTTACATAGCAGCACTAGAAACTATGCAGCATGTCTTAAAGTTTAAAAAAGCAGAATGAGACAGTCAACGCTATCTGCGTCATAGCTTTAAAAAAAAACTTTAAACCATGTTGTGCAACAGCTAGCGCCACTGTGCAACATGTCCATGTGTTGACAGCGCCATTCTGCGATTTTGTTAACTTTAAGACATGCTGCACAATAGCTAGCACTGCTGTTTAACATATCTAAAAGCATTGACAAAACAAGAGTTCGCAGAGGCAAAATCTGCTGGCTTTGCCAATGCTTGATTTGATGTTTACCACACACTTAAAAGATTTTATTTATTATGATACGGAACTCCTCAGTAGGTCAACATAAAACAATACAAATTTAAGAAGAACCATTCGAAAAAAGTAAAAGAATTAAACTTTCCTAGACAGTTAACTAAATTAATACAATGATAAAAAACACTTCAAATAATTAAAGACTCTGACACAAAACATTTCATTTGGCGGAATAAAAAGCGCATGTAATAACTCAGAGGCAGTGCTTAAGGAAAGAGTGAGACAAATAGCGTGCAGCCACCTGCGGCAATGTTGCGATAAGGCCGGACAAATTAATTCAACATGTTTCAGGTCTGGGGTGCCGTTATGGCAAAGATTACAAATAGCAGAGGAACCAAATCATCTGGCCTGTAATGTATTAAGGGGAAGCAGCCCCTGTCTCAGCAGGAGCCAGTATCTTCTCACCCCAGGGTGCAAGTTCCAAATGAGGTAGGGCTGTGTAACCCTCAGCCTTACGGTGTCAGATATAATGTCAAACCTCTGCCTATGTACGCAAGCCTGGCTGTCCTGGCAGAAACTTTCCGCTCAAGTTGCGTTCCTGAGTATAGATTTGAGCAATGCTGGAGAGAGAGAAAATTGCAGAAGGGTCTAATTGCAGAAGATCTATGGCATATAGAAAATTCCTGCAGATGGTATATTTTGCTCTGTGGCCAGCTAATCTTTCTATTTTTTAGCAGTGACCGCAAGGAGTCATCATTGCATGTCATCAGGCTAACCATCCAGCGAATAACCGTGGCCAATCCTTGAATTAAGGAACTGCGCAAGCCCAACTCAAGTCTTAATGTTGGTGCCGAGAAGGCAGAGTCTACAGATGAGAGATTCCTCATGAGACGTCCCTCGAGTTTATCGAGAAAGACCCATTGGAAACAACAATGTGCTCTATACCGTAGAGTAGGGACCGGGGTATCTTTGCCCCAAAAACTTCTAGGAGATGTTTGAAGTTCCTTCTGCCAGTTGCCCTATATAGGGCATTCAGACCATTAGCTTGGGATTGAGCCTTCCCTTGGTTGTGCTCAATGTGCTATCTATCTTTAAGGTTCCCATAGATGATTTTACCCAAAAAGGCATATACGTTCACTCTTTTGAGTTGTTCAGCTCCCAAGGTCCAGCAGAAACTGCTGTACTTAAATCTTTTTTTCCTATGAAAGCACATCATTTTGCTGTTAGAGCAATTTACCTTTAAAACATGGGCTTCCGTGTATTGCTCGAGGGCTTGAAGACGATTATTAAGCCCCTTTGGGGTGCGATCTAATATAATTATGTCATCTGCGTAAAGCAGACAACATAACAGCCTACCTCCTAATTTAGGGGCAAAACCCTCATACTGAGTTAAATGTGTAAGTAAGTCTGAGAGATACAAAAAAAATAGCAATGGGGCCAACATACACCCTTGTTTTAGGCCATTTTTAGTTGGAATGGCATGAGATAGGCCTTGTTCACCACCTAGCAATACTCTGCACCAGGTGGAGGAGTAAAGGGCTACCACAAGGTCAAGGAGAATACCAGGCATGCCTAGTCTTAAGAGCTTCTTCCACAGCGAGACACAATTTACTTTATCAAATGCTGTGTAGAAGTCTACAGAGGCTGCGTAAACCACTTTCCTTCTCAGAGAGACGTATTTCTCATTAATTACTTGCAAGACTGAGATATTATCAGTTGTGCCATGATTTCTCCTGAATGTTCCAAGGGGATACTTTTATTCCTTTCTGCCCAATCTCTGATCTGTGCAAGCAAAAATTTGGTAAAAATGGTCCTGATCGCATCCAAAAGTGCCATATGGCGATAATTCTCAGGGCAGCTACAATCCCCTTTTTTATACAGGGAACGATGATGCTACCCTTCCAGGATAGAGGGACATTCCTGGCTTCGTAGCAGTATTGATACACCAGGAATAAAATCTTACACCAGGAGGTTATGTTGTGTTTTATTAGCTGTATGGGGATTTCATCTGGGCCCATAGCGGCAGAACTACACATTCCTCTTGTAACAGCCTCAATTTCTTTTAGAGTGGGATATGAATTTAAGGACTCTATTCTGGTTTGGGGGAGTTTCACGGTGGTCCCATTAGAGGCACAGAGGCCAGATAGAAAGGTCGACTAGCTCAATTCAATGATGGACATTGGGAGGGGCCTTTGTTCTCGTACCGCACCCCTCTGCAATCAGTGACCAGAACTGTCTAGAGTGGCCGGTGGAGACTCTTATTGCAGCCCAGAATCTGTCTATAGCATCCTTTTTTAGGCACACTCTTAACCTCCCCCTCCTTATTTTTAAAATGCCTAGCTGGGATTGCCTTGCGGGTGTATGTTCCCTATACTGTTTACAAATAAGAGCATTAATTTCTCTATTCAATAGAAGAAAGGACCGAGGTTTTACTATGTGGTTACTCTGGGACTTCTGGTGGGGGATCAAAATAATCAGTTGCATAAATACAGTAAAACTCTCCATTACTTTTCCTGCCCAGCTACCAAAATCATTCAGGGTACTATCTAGGATACCTTTGAGCCCCTCAAAACTTCCAGGTGACCAATGTGTTCTTCCTGTTTTGACATTAAGCCGCCGCCCCCTACAAGTTTTTATGTTTACTTTGTCCTTGGGACAAGTAGGCCCAACCCCCTGCAGCACAAACCCTTTAGCTGCCTGATTACAGAGAGTGGAACTCTCTGCAGTTGAGTTAATGTGTTTCCAAAAGATAATGCTGTTCGAACTTGTATTTATGGTTCATTATTTGAAAGTCTTCATTATTAGGGTGAGTGCTGTAAATAAATGTTTTAAGGTCACACTTCACTACTGACGTTGGTTCCAGTACAAAAAAAAAAAAACGTGTATACACATGTTTGAAAAGTTTAGGCTATGAGGCTAAGTTTAATGCTCCCAGAATGCTCTCTGATTATATGCAAATGAAGTGTCATTTAGTAAAATGTGTTGATGCATGCTAGTATTTCCCAAAAATATTTCTAATGGAAAATCAGTGTAACCATTTTCAACACGATTATGGGAAGCATGAAAATAAACAAACACTGACAAAGCCAACTGATCTGACATATTTTTATAAGTCTTTTAGTTTCATCAATGCGTGTCTTGTTTTGACATGGCTTTTGTAACACTTTATTGTTGTGGGAGCTACCAGGCCCTCAACATTGTAACAAACACTGGCAAACCCCCCCAAAAAAGTTTTTGAACTCTCTAAAAGCACACCAGCGGCATAACAAAGGCCCCGCAGCCGCCCTCCATGGGGCCCCTTCAGCACAGCACCTGCCCTGAGTGAGTCTGGAGAGGGGGCTCCTCCATGTTCTTTACAAAGGGGCACCCTCCAGTTTAGTTACGTCACTGATTGCCACTGTAGTTCCTGACACTGAACAAAACTACTTTGTGTGGCAATATGCTCCTTGTGGAAGAGCAGAATGCGATCACTCACAGTAAAGCCGGCCGAAAGAGAGAGAAATAGAAGTTTAATAAAAACAAAATGTCTTTGTTAACACCAGACCTAATTAGGGACCAAGACCCACATGTAGGTAGCTTTTTGCATGTCGCAAACAGCGACTTTCGCTGTTTGCGACATGCAAAAAGCACACTGCGATGCACAAACCCAGTTTTGCGATTCGGTAACCTGGTTACCGAATCGCAAAACGGGTTTGCGACTCGCAATTAGTAAGGGGTGTTCCCTTCCTAATTGCGACTCGCAGTGCAATGTAGGATTGTTTTGTGACCGCGAACGCGGGTGCAAACCAATCGCAGTTTGCACCCATTTCAAATGGGTGCTAACACTTTCGCAAAAGGGAAGGGATCCACATGGGACCCCTTCCCCATTGTGAATGTCACTGTAAACATTTTTTCAGAGCAGGCAGTGGTCCTGTGGACCACTGCCTGCTCTGAAAAAATGAAACGAAAACATTTCATTTTTCATTTTTGTTATGCATCTCGTTTTCCTTTAAGGAAAACGGGCTGCATTACAAAAAAAAAAACTGCTTTATTGAAAAGCAGTCACAGACATGGTGGTCTGCTGTCTCCAGCAGGCCACCATCCCTGTGAGGGCCGCCATTCGCGAGGGGGTCGCAAATTGCGACCCACCTCATGATTATTCATGAGGTGGGCATTTGCGAAGCCCTTGCGAATCACAGATGGTGTCAGGGACACCATCCTACATTCGGATTTGCGACTCGCAATTTGCAGGTCGCAAATCTGAACCTACCTACATCTGGCCCCAAATTCTTAAAGAAAGTCACAAAAGTGCACCCATGGTATATGTTGTACCCTATAAAATATTTGTGAACTGTATTTTAGCATGGGTAAATACGATGTGTAGATTTGCTCATGTAAAAATCTATTGAGCATTTGCAAGTTCATTTTCCCTCCAGCCACTTTCTTCCCAACACTGGAAGAAGTTCTAATTCTGCCATTGTCAGGAGTAAATGTCCAACCTTTCTTATTATGGGAAAATATTAGAGAGAAGCTGGTAAAAATCTTTAAAACATGCAGGTTAGTAGGTTTGCAGACTCAAAGGTATTCCAGCCCTAGAACTATTGCTTACTGCTTCCTCCAGCCCCAGTATGCAGATCTGCAGAAAGGTGGCAAAATAAGGAAATTGTTACAGTAGGGATTGAAACTGCAAGTATTTAAGCCCTACTATGGTAATAGCCCTGGCATAATCAGAGAGGCTATTATCAGAGCACTTACATAATGAGATTGCTGCCATAATTTGTCGCCACACTACATGGCACCAAAGGGACAAGTAGATCTTTTTACAGGACAAGTAGATTTGAGAAGCAACCTGTCCACTGGACAAGTAGATATTTTAATAAATTCCACACCCCTGTCCAGGGATTGGCAGATTGTTTTGTATGGTTACCTCCAACGTTTTGGACTGAGGCTGCTGTTTTTTTCAACTCTGAGAGTACACTGAGGCCTGCTAACCAGATGTCAGTGCCTGTGCTCTCACCTTAAGCTGTGCGTGTTTTAATTGGCTTATAGCTAAGTGGCATCAGCTACTTCTTTTGTAACTTGCAACTCATAGTGCTGTGCTTAGAAGTTCCTGCTTATGTTGTATGTTTGTTTTAGTCTGAATTGTTTGTTTAACACTGTTGCTGTTTTTATTTTATTTTTCTTGTTTTGCAAATAAACTCTACTGGTTATTTTTTAAAGATTTAACAGTTTCAGGACCAGGGCGTTTTACAAAGTAAAGCACTTGGTTGTTAAATTCCAATGGAAAATAAACATGCTTTTTTTTCTGTGTTGGCATCACTGTAACATAGTACCTTATGTGGCCAAAAGAGGTCCCAGAGAACACCTAAGATCAGCATTTGGTACTGCACCTTTTCCCTGCTTTGTGTGCATTACAACAGTAAATGTTGCAGGCTTTTTGCAGCCAGCATATTACATGTATAAAAACGTTAACGTAAATATGTTGCTCCTGCTTACATTACACATACTTTCCTATATCTTGCATTCTCTATGAGTGTTTGCTTTTTCCAGGATGTTTTTACTTATTTTTTTTTTACAGCCAGCATATTGGTCTTGTCTTCCCTTCCTCATAATCTGTTTCCTATTTTCTGGTTCTCCAGCGCCGTAAGGTAATATGAATGGCAATAGCGCTATACAAATATCAGCATTCACTGCATAAAAAAAGAAAGTAAAAGTTTTCAATGCAAATACCTCTAACCTTTGCAAATGCAAGACCTAATGCATTGTAGATGCTTGTTAAACATGTCTTTACTTGTCTTTACTTCACGCCTTGGCACTGCCCCTATTGCTCCAGGAATCACCTGTTCCAACCAGAAGTGACTGTAGGGCGGGCTGAGACTGTCAATAAAGAAGATTTTGTAACTGGGGTAGCAGTGCATGACTAGGGAGGGGGGCAGTGGGTCATGCTACATAGATTGCAATCTGTTTCTAGTGCTGCTGCAAGGCTCTAGTGTAATCAAGCCACACTGCCATGGGTGCTATTTGAAGAATGGTTTATGACACTTGAGGGCAGACTGACGCTCAGCCACTGACATGGGATTAGACTACAGGGACCCCACACATGACTGGAGGCAGGAGGGCAGGTGAGGCTTAATATCCTGCCTGCAGTTGGACAGAGTGAGCTCACTCCCTGCCCTCCAACACACATGAATTGTCTGCCAGTGCTGGGGGCTGCTGAGGCAGGCGGGCCAAGGCTGCAGGACGTTAACCTGTTGTGTGCCCAGGACGAGGTGATCTTGTCCAAGGCGCCGGTTCCCTGGTGCCTTGGACGAGATCACCTCATCCTGCTGTGGGCCCCCGGGGGGAGTGCTAGCGCTCCCCCGATGGCCAGGCACACCCCTCCCCTAGGCAGGGATGGAAGGGAAATCGCTTCCCCTTCCACCCCCGCCCACCGTGACCCCCCTGTGGCGTCTAATGACGTCAGTGCGCTTTTGCGCGCTGACCTCATCAGAGGCCTTCCCTCCGGCGCTGGAAGCTCAGCTTCCAGCGCCCGATCGGAGGGGAAATCGGAGAAGAAATCCGATCACTTGGAGGGGGCAGAGAAGCCTGGAAGGAGAGGAAAGGCTTTTCCTCTCCTTCCAGGCTTCTCTGAGCATTTCTGCTGCCCGATCGCAATGCGATCGGGCAGCAGAAATGCCACTAGACACCAGGGATTTTTAATTTATTTATTTACTTCACAAGGCCTAATACAATTAGGCTGATCTGGCCCGGGGGGGAAGAAACCCCCCTAGACACCAGGGAAAATATTATATATATTTTTTCTTATGTTTGGGGAGCGCCCCCTTGGGCAAGGGTCGCTCCGGGGGGCAAATTATTATTAGGCCATTTCTGCCCCCCCGTGGCAGATCGGCCTTGCGATCTGCCTGTAGGGGGGGCAGAAACCACTAGACACCAGGGAATATAGTTTTTTGTGGGCTATTTGAAGTAAGGGGAGCAGCCCCTTGGGAATGGGCTGCTCCTCAGGGGGCAAATTATTTCTAGACCATTTCTGACCCCCCCGGGGGCAGATCAGCCTAATATTATTAGGCCGGTCTGCCCCCGGGGGTCGGGGCAGAAATCCACTACACACCAGGGATAATTTTTGTTATTGGTTTTTTTATTTTTTCATGTTTGGGGAGCGACCCCTTGGGCAAGGGAAAAGGTCGCTCGGGGGGGGGGGTGAAATCATTATTAGGCCATTTCTGCACCCCCTGGGGGCAGACCTACTTGCGATCTACTAGACACCAGGGAATATTTTTTTGTGCGGGCTATTTCAAGTAAGGGGAGTGGTCCCTTGGGCAAGTGCCACTCCTCGGGGGCAAATTATTTCTAGGCCATTTCTGCCCCCCCCGGGATAATTTTTTTTTTGTTTACTTTTATTTTTTTATGTTTGGGGAGCGACCCCTTAGGCAAGGGTCGCTCCCGGTGGGACAGAAACCACAAGACACAAGGGATTTTTTTTTTTTTATACTAACGCGTAAGGGGAGCGGCCCTTTTGGCAAGGGACTCTCCCTGGGGGGGGCAAGATATTTTTAGGCCTTTTCTGCCCCCCTGAGCCAGATTGGCTTAATATAATTAGGCGGATCTTCCCCCGGGGGGGACAGAAACCTCTAGACACCAGGGATATATATATATTTTTATTTACTTTATGTATGGGGAGCGACCCCTTAGACAAGGGTCGCTCCCCGGGGGGGGCAAATTGTATTTAGGCCATTTCTGCCCCCCCTTGGGGGCAGATCAGCCTATTATTGTTAGGCCAATCTGCCCCCAAAAGGGGCAGAAACCTCTAGACACCATGGATTGGTGTGTGTGTATGTATGTGTGTGTTTTGTTTGGAGGGGGCAGCCCCTTGGGCAAGGGTCTCTCCCCATGGAGACACATTACTGTTGGCCATAACTGCCCCCCTTGGGGGCAGATTGGCCTATTTTGGAAGGCCCCTCTGCCCCCAAGGGGGGCAGAAAGCCCACCAGAGACCAGGGAAGATTTTTTTTTCAAAGTAAGAGGTTGGGTGTATGGCTATACCCCCACCCCAAATAAATGGGGCCATGGTTGTTCTGCCCGCCAGTGGGTAGATTGGGCAACTACCCCCGATCCACACCCCGGGGGGACAGAAAGTCTACTAGATGCCAGGGAATAGAAAAAATAAAAGAAAATAGTGGCGTGGTGGCTACCAACCAGTATGGGCCTGGTTATGCCCCCACCCGAACTGAAGGGGCTAACAGTCTTTCAGCTCTCCCCCGCACACTAAAACATCTTATCCCATGGCAAGCAAGAGGACATTTGATTATTTTAGTTTTTTGTTTTACATTTGGGCCATAAGAGCTTGGTAACTCTGAAAATCATCCCACTTGGAATGGTGAGGGCTGCACTTTTTTTTACTTTGGGACGTTGCCATGTAGAAAAATCCCCAAGACCTAGACACATCTAAATATCTAGTTGATTCCAGAGTTGTGTGCTTCACATGCACCCTGCACCATTTCCTTACCCACAATGCCCTGCAAACCTGCAACTTTGCTGGAAAGCACACATTTTTCCCACATTTTTGTGATGGAACCTTCCGGAATCTGCAGTAATCCACAAAATTCCTACCACCCAGCATTGTCTCATCTATACCAATAAAATTTCTGTTGCAATTGTCAGCCTAAAAATGTTTTTTTTCAAACTGCCCTTTTGGACCCACTTTAGTTCCCCCTCAATTTCGACATGTTTTTGGCCCACCTACACAAGTGAGGTATAATTTTTACCGGGAGACTGAGGGGAATGTTGGGTGGTAGGAAATTCGTCCCGGTGCAGTGATCCCACACAGAAATGTGGGAAAAATGAGATTTTTTAGCTAAATTTGCGGTTTGCTGAGGATTCTGGGTAAGGAAATATTGGGGGATCCATGCAAGTCACACCTCCCTTGACTCCCTCGGGTGTCTAGTTTTCAGAAATGTCTGGGTTTGGTAGGTTTCCCTAGATGGCTGCTGAGCCCAGGACCAAAAACGCAGGTGTCCCCGCAAAAACAGGAAGTTTTCTATCTGATAATTTTGATGTGTCCACATTGTGTTTTGGGGCATTTCCTGTCGCAGGCACTAGGCCTACCCACACAAGTGAGGTATCATTTTTATCAGGAGACTTGGGGGAATGCTGGGTGGAAGGAAATTTGCAGCTCCTCTCAGATTCCAGAACTTTGTCACCAAAATGTGAGGAAAAATTGTTTTTTTAGCTACATTTTGAGGTATGTAAAGGATTCTCAGTAACAGAACCTGGTGAGAGCCCGACAAGTCACCCCATCTTGGATTCCCCTAGGTCTCTAGTTTTCAAAAATGCACAGGTTTGGTAGGTTTCCCCAGGTGGCGGCTGAGCAAGAGACCAAAATCCACAGGTAGGCACTTTGCAAAAAACACCTCTGTTTTCTTTGAGAAAATGTGATGTGTCCACTTTGTGTTTTGGGGCATTTCCTGTCGCGCGCACTAGGCCTACCCACACAAGTGAGGTACCATTTTTATTGGGAGACTTGGGGGAACGCTGGGTGGAAGGAAATTTGTGGCTCCTCTCAGATTCCAGAACTCTCTGTCACCGAAATGTGAGGAAAAAGTGTTTTTTTAGCCAAATTTTTAGGTTTGTAAAGGATTCTGGGTAACAGAACCTGGTGAGAGCCCCACAAGTCACCCCGTCCTGGATTCCCCTAGGTCTCTAGTTTTAAAAAATGCACAGGTTTGGTAGGTTTCCCAAGGTGCTGTCTGAGCTAGAGGCCAAAATCCACAGGTAGGCACTTTGCAAAAAACACCTCTGTTTTCTGTAGAAAAATGTGATGTGTCCACGTTGTGTTTTGGGGCATTTCCTGTCGCGGGCACTAGTCCTACCCACACAAGTGAGGTACCATTGTTATCGGAAGACTTGGGGGAACATAGAATAGCGAAACAAGTGTTATTGCCCCTTGTCTTTCTCTACATTTTTTCCTTCCATATATAAGATAGTGTGTAAAAAGACGTTTATTTGAGAAATGCCCTGTAATTCACATGCTAGTGTTAACGCGTCCCTTTATGATATTTTATTACACATCAGGACTTGTTTTAGGCCAATGAATCTTTTGACCCAGTTGAGAGACACTTTAGGATGAGATAGCTAATCAATATATCAATCAATACATCAATAATGCCATCAATATTTATCACGACAATGTATTTCACTTTAGTCAAAGTCATTAATCAATTCAAAGATCCTACCATGACCTTTCAGCCATGAATAACCACACCTCGTTTAGTAGAATTTTATGAGGTTTATTCCCTATTAATTACAGTCTAATAGCAAATGCGTTAATCTCAACACCAAGAAACATAATAGCATAGTCACGATATCGCAACTTTGGTAAGCTTTCATTAAAGCGGGAATTACAAACATCAGAACATAACACGGAGTGAACATAGATCAATTTAGCGGAGTGTCAATAACGCGTCAGTTCAACAAAGCATTATCTTGGTCATTTGTCTATTTGCGTCAGTTTGATGAACACCTGTCCTAACCACTGATTAGCATTCGCATGTTGGGCTTCATGCAAAACAATTTAGAACACCAATTTGGAAAATGTCTAGCTAAGGTCTCTGTCAAAAGCAAGCAGTTGGTACCTAGAAAGCAAAAGCAAACAGACAAATTACAATTGCATTGTCATAATTACCCTCCAAAGTTTAGGCCAACGCACAGGTTCAGTCTTCGTCTTCAGGACATCAATCAGATCGCCATCAGTCAGAACTCAGCTCTGGGGCAAAAGGGCACTTCCCTCATAAGGAGGTAAGTGTAAAAGGACAACTCTAAGGGCGAGGATAGTTTTAAGTAAACCACCAAATCACCAAACAGAGTGACAGAGTTTCTGGATAAAATCAATAGCATTCCCTACCTAATTCTAAATGACTTCCCGTGACATGGGTTTTTATCCCTTTTTCGATGTACATTCCCCCAACATTCTATTGGACATTTGCTATACCCCACTATCTTTAACCTATCATAAAACACATTAGGTAATCTAACTCTTCACCCCATATTATTTTACAAGTTTTTGATTGGTCTTCGTAATTGACGTCTTCAGAGGTGGTACGTCCGGTGTGATTTCATCCTTCTGTAATTCTTTGCACATCTTTTGGTCAGCAGTTCCATTGTCTTCACCAGTTTGAATGACCTTGTACATTACATTAATCTACATTGTTTCAATTCACTTTTAACATTTAGTCTGTGGACGAGGGGAGATGGTGAGAACGGATCTAACATGGTTACATTCATCTTCCAAGTCGAAGAAAAATAATAAACAGGGTCATGGCCACTTGTGAGTCAGCACACTGGAAATAGAAAAATGCATTTAATATGGGAGCCAATCAGCTAAGCTCCGGCTCATGCTAATTTAAGGCCTATGAGGTTTTCAGTACAGATTTAATAAAGCAATTGTTAGTGTAAACTTATTTAAACATAATGTAAACACTTTGGTCATTATTATTAGTCTATGTATACATTGGTGGCCACTCATCGTGGTCACAATTCAAGCGCACCTCTAAGCATAATTGCTATTATTATGGTTTCTATGTGGCAGCATCACACCTTAATTCATAAACATTTCATGTTAATATAGATTATATAAGCGACGCTCTCTCACTAGTATGGGCACCCCAGAATTCAGAGATGTGCAAATTACCACTGCTCCTCAACACCTTATCTTGTGCCCATTTTGGAAATACAAAGGTTTTTTTTATACCCATTTTTGACTCTTGATATTTCAGCAAATGAATTGCTGTATACCCGGTATAGAATGAAAACCCACTGCAAGGTGCAGCTCATTTATTGGCTCTGGGTGCCTAGGGTTCTTGATGAACCTACAAGCCCTATATATCCCCGCAACCAGACGAGTCCAGCGGACGTAACAGTATATTACTTTCAAAAATCTGAGATTGCAGGAAAAAGTTACAGAGTAGAACGTAGAGAAAAATTGCTGTTTTTTTCACCTCAATTTTTTATTTTAGTTGTTATTTTCTGCAGGAAACCCTTGTAGGATCTACACAAATTACCCATTGCTAAATTCATAATTTTGTCTACTTTTCAGAAATGTTTAGGTTTCTGGGATCCAGCATTGGTTTCACACCCATTTCTGTCACTGACTGGAAGGAGACTGAAAGCACAAAAAATCATTAAAATGGGGTATGTCCCAGTAAAATGCCATAATTGTGTTGAAAAGCTGGGTTTTCTGATTCAAGTCTGCCTGTTCATGATAGCTGGGAAGCTGGTGATTTTAGCACCGCAAACCCTTTGTTGATGCCATTTTCAGGGAAAAAACCACAAGCCTTCTTCTGCAGCCCTTTTTTTTTTTTAAACGAAATTTTCACTGTATTTTGGCTAATTTCTTGGCCTCCTTCATGGGAACCCACAAAGTCTGGGTACCTCTAGAATCCCTAGGATGTTGGAAAAAAAGGACGCAAATTTGGCGTGGGTAGCTTATGTGGACAAAAATTTATGAGGGCCTAAGCGCGAACTACCCCAAATAGGCAAAAAAAGGCCTGACACCTGAGGGGGAAAAGGCCTGGCAGCGAAGGGGTTAAACACACTGAGAGCAACCCACCTGACCTCCTCAATGTCCATCTCATGCACGCCCCCACCCCATCCACTTGGGGCACTCTGCCAGGCCTGATGAAGCTAGCGCTAGTGACATGAGAATGGCTTAAAGTGCTGTCCAAATGTCAATAATATAATTTCAAACAAAGTAAATGCTTAATGCTGATTCGATGTCTGTGGATTTAGATTTATTGTCATAAGAAGCACAGTGCATGAAACAACTGTTAGATTCTGACAGTAATGGCACCTTGAAGAGCGCGACAAAGAAATGTGGTTCACGGCAGACTCAGTGTGCATATTAGCATGCTTTGAGGAGGTTTCAGTAATTCAGTAATAAGCTTGTAAAGTATTAGCAGCCATCGGTAGCCTATCAAAGTCAAATAAAGTCAGAAAAGAAATGCAAGTAGCCGTAGTAATCCTCATTTAGCACAACAGGTCCCTTACTTCTTTCTGCAAGTTTGTTCTTGGTGGAGACGCCAAACCCCCCTCCCCCCGCTCTGATGCATTTATTTTCACCTCACTCCTAGTCTTCAGCCTGAGCAGGAAGTATACTAAATGTAAATCAATGGAGAAAGAAACACACCGACAGATACAGGAAGGAACATGAGAAGAGTGATGGAGCCGATGTCAGAGAACTGCAGCAGACCATGCCATGGATATAGAAAGCGGGCACACGACAACGACTAGATGCTCCCACAAAGTACTGCTGCTGAATAAATTAGAGAGTTGATCGCTGTACAGGGCGCTTATTGCCAGTGCAATTCTTGTTTTAATGCAGCTCCTCGTAGAGCGCGACTCGTGGGATGCTCAGGGGGTGCCATAATTGCATGACTAATGCATGTTAGTGTGGTGATGTGGACACCAGCACTAAAATGCGTTACTCTCACCCCTGATGCGTGGTACTTGGCAGGGTTGTGTCCATACCTTCAATCAGAGCCAGGAAAACTTAACTGAGCTAAGCAAGAGGAAATAGTTCCCTCACACAGTGTAAGCATTACTGTTACCTGGCATATTGACTTCCCAAACTTGCCAAGAGATTGTCACCACTCAAACAGGGCCGGAAGGGGAACCCAAAGCAGTCCTTGCAAATTTTGTCACACCAGCTGCCCATAAGATTCATAGCGAGCGAGCGTGACCATTACAATGGAGCTTGGGAGCGTTTTTCCCCCATAGAGAAAATCTCTGTATTTCATTTTTTATAGCACCTCTCTTACCAGCTTAGGGTGTTGGAGCACTTCACTTCACATCACACACACATACAGAGAATGAATCATATGTGTGTATATCAGTGTATAGAAAATGTTGTATAAGACAAAGGGGACTACAAGGTGTGGGATGCACATGTCATCCATACTGGGAGGCATCCTTTTTAAGAGTGCTTGGTCTGGGGAAGCATACACCCTGGATTCAGAACATAGCACAGTGATTAGGGTTTACTTTACTAAAACATTACTTTCTAACTTTACCATGCAGTTTGCATGCAGCTCTTTGATGTCAGTTCATAGATCAGTGTGCTAGATCACAGTTGTAGCTTAAAAACTGCACAGTAAAAAAAGAATCTCTGTGACAAAAGCAGTAACCCAGTGTGCTGTGCACATAAAATAGTGTTCTTTGTCATGCATGATACACATTCTTTGCAGCAGGCATATTAACCACCTGCGCTACCTTAGATGAGTCAAAACTGTCACTAGACAAAATTCCGATTTCTCTCCAGCAGGCACATTAATCACCAGAGTTCTTGACAGTTTTAGTGTTGCCTGAAAACTGTTGGATATGCAAAGAACTCTGCAGTGCGTTTAAAACTGCTGCATTGCTGCAAAGCCGGCCCCACAGTAACTAAAGCAGCTCTCACCCTTCCAGCTTCTCCGGGAAACGCTTAATGCCTGGTACAGTTTGTCCAGCCTTGCTCTCAAACTATATAACAATATGAATCAAAATTACAGTTGAAGATGCTGCGTATAACGACTATTTTTTCTGATTTTCCTGCTCGTGAACAAATGTAATTTATTCACTACACCATTTAACTGAAAGTATTTAAATAAGCAGCAGTTTTGTAATTGCACATCTACACTCCAATTACAGAGCCCTCAAGTTTAACTCATCACGAGTGAAAGAGACTCAAACATTCAGAGGGCCTGCTAAGGTTAACTGGCACTAGAACTGTAAGTGTGACTTTTCTCAGACTGCTGCTCCTGCTATCTGTCGAGACGGCGCAAACCCAATAAACTGCTAATGCAAGTGTGTGCAAAAGCCTCTTTCATGAGACAAGTGCACATCCAGTGCTGGAACTGGAATAAATTTACTTTGGGAACCCAAAAAAATGGGGATCAAAATGTGGCAGCTGAAAGGGGATAGAGTCAAGAGAGGCAGAATCATGAGACCAATCGGGCAAAACAGCGTGCAAAGACGCGACTCGACTCCAGTTATAAGGGTAAAAGGGTGCTCTAATAGAACAGGTCTAGAAACTGATCATAGCCCAAACAAAACCTTAGAAAATGTTACAAAAGGCAAAGGGATTGTGAGGTGTGGGATTCACGTCATCCATACTGGTAGGCATTTTCCGATGATGTACGCTATGCACATGTCTCACCTTTATGAATTCCCCAAAGTGCCCACTGTTTGTTTATCAACATTAAACACCACCTTCCTGATTTCCAAAAATTATCAACACAAAACCATGACCACTACTAAGGGAAAGAATTCCAGGAAAGCAATGCTTCTCTTTGAAGCCAATCCTGAGGCCAAGGCTCAGTAGTCCAATGCCCGTCCCCAAAAAAAGCCAAAGCCATGGGCACCTGCAGCATCTGAAAAAAATAGCAAAAAAGCCCCCAACTACCTCATTGTAACTCTATTAAAGTCTTTCAAAAAGGTAATCCAAATCTTCATACCTTCTCTCTCATACTTTCTTGGATGCGCACCCTTTGATGCTATAAATCTGTGCCTGAAACTAAAAAAAACAGCTTCCTGCAAAATGCTGTGCCTGCTCACATAACCCTACAAGCAAAGTTGAAATTCCCAAGCATCCTTGGCACTTTTCTCAATTCCAACTTCTGAGAAGTTACTGCTTCCTCCAACAAATCAATCAAGCTACTGACTTTTCTTTGTGATAACTGAACCTCCATGCATATAGAATCAAATTCAGTAATCAAAATTGTCAGTGTAGTTACCGGTACTTCTGTTTTTTCTGTGGCTAATGGCACTCCCAGCTCCTCCATTGCGCTCTGAAAATCCTGAAGGGATCTCTGACATTCAAGAGTTTGTCTTCTCCCACCAACATAAAATCATCCAAATAGTGAATAACATGGTGAAAGCCATATCCGAAATGGAAAAACCATTGTAACAAGGAACTAAACATCTCAAACAAAGAACACGAAACTGAACATCCCATCTGAAAATATCTCCATCAAATTGCAACCCCAACAATAAAAAAAATCATCAGAATGAACTGGTGGGAGTCTAAAACTAGATTTGATATCTGATTTTGCCATTTCCACACCTGTCTCACCAAAGCAATGGCCTCATCCACTGATGACTATCTTACCATGTTGTCTTTATTGTCAATAACTTTTTCAACAAAATCTCTTTGAGGCCATGGCTGGTGATGTATCACTCTGAACTCACTTTGTTGTTTCTTAGGGCACTGCTGCTAATGGTGAAATTGTATAATTTTCTATTGGCTATTATTGGTACGGGACTACAATCCTGCCTTTCTTGACTTTTTTCTTTAATTTGTCCCTGACCAAATCTATGCTAGCATCCACTGATCTCATATTGTCTATCCAACATCTGTGTCGTAGTCATTGTTAAAATAACCTGAAACCTTCTGTAAAACCCCAAAACAAACATTGTTTTTCTGCATGCCTGGGATAAAATTGAAGTCAATAACCCAGTATATCCAATTCAATTGGAGTAGGACCCTTCTCCCACCACCTGCTGTTGACCTCTCCCTCAGTTGCTGCCCCTGTGTTGTCCACTTTTCCAACTGAACACAAAGGGGGTCATTCCGACCCCGGCGGGCGCCGCCAGAAGACCGTACCGCGGTCAAATGACCGCAGCGGTCATTCTGACTTTCCCGCTGGGCTGGCGGGCGACCGCCAGAAGGCCGCCCACCGGCCCAGCGGGAAAGCCCCTTCAACAATGAAGCCGGCTCCGAATGGAGCCGGCGGAGTTGAAGGGCTGCGACGGGTGCAGTGGCACCCGTCGCGATTTTCAGTGTCTGCTAGGCAGACACTGAAAATCATTATGGGGCCCTGTTAGGGGGCCCCTGCACTGCCCATGCCTGTGCATGGGCAGTGCAGGGGCCCCCAGGGGCTCCACGACACCCGTTCCCGCCATCCTGTTCCTGGCGGTTTTTACCGCCAGGACCAGGATGGCGGGAAGGGGGTCGGAATCCCCATGGCGGTGCTGCGAGCGGGACGAACCACGAAGTCAGGCCGGGTCGCGGTTGAGGCAAGCCGGCTAGAATTTCCACGGCGGGTCGGTCCCTCTCTGGAGCTTTTTTCCAAAAATTCTCAAATCTTTTCCAAACTTCTGGGGCTTCACCCAGATGTTCTTTTAAGGTTCTTTTGGGGTCCACAGCTCACCCCAAGGGTCCAGAAGTTCTGTGATGGTCCTTGGGGGGTGCGGACTTCAACTCCCAGAATGCACCTGGCGCAAACTCCTTTTTGGCCACTGGACAGTGGTCAGCTGGTCGCTTTCTTCAGGAGTTGGTGCAGGGGACTCTGGTTTAGCAATTTTTCACCTGTAGCAAACAGGGAGTCCCTCCTTGAACCAGTTGAAGCCAGGCAAAGTCCTTCTTGTGGTGAAGCCCAAGTGTGCAGCTGGTGCAGTCCTTCTGAGTGCAGGGTCCAGGTGCAGGCCAGGGGTCCAGCAGGGCAGTCCTTCTTCTTCTTTAGTTCCTTTCTTGTTGAATTCTGGAGGGGATCTGAGGTGTGGGTGCAGGTCTGCCAGTTTTATCCTTGCTCCTGGGTGAAAAGCAGGGGGGCCCTGGTTCTCCAATCAGGGACAGGGTCATCCCCCTGTGATGACCACTTCCTGGGAAGTGTGGCAAAAATCCATCCCAGAAGGCAACAGTCTCTAAAAATCCAACATGGATGAATCTGATTTTTGGAGGTTACATCTGGCTGAGTCCACCCACTGGTGTGGCTAAAAATCATAAACACACCCCTCTCCTGCCCTCTCCTAATCTAATCAAGGGGGCACCTAATTGTCTGGGGTTGCAGGATGTGGGGGTGTTGCTGGGTGCTGCAAACGTCCTTCTCTGCCTTTGAAGACCAGTTTGGCAGCCCTCCCCCTTCCTGCCTCACCATCTGCTGAGGGGAGATTCTCTCCCCCAAGCACATTCCTTTGTGTGAAGCCTGGCCACTTCACACCTCATCAAGCCAGCCTGGCAGAAGCTGCTGCAGGCTGGCCAATCAGAGCACAGCAGCAAAAACAATGCAGAGCTGAAATTGGCAACTTTTTAGGTAAAGTCTAAACTTTTTACCTGAACTAGTTATATTAAATCCAACAACTGGAAGTTGTAGGATTTATTACAACAATTAATTTGATACCAAATTCTTGGTATGCAACATTTAAGGAGACTTTAAAATTTAAAATAAAGTCTGCCCATTCTAGCCTATGAAGGCCATTTACTTCAATGAGGGAAAAACGAATTTGGCTGTTTTTACCTCACCAGGGCTTATAAATCTATTTTTATAAAGTCCCTGCTTATAGTTACATGGCACCCAGCCCTAGGGGCACATAGGGCACACCTTTGGGGTGACTTATATGTAAAAATAAGGTAGTTTAAGACTTTGGAAGTACCTTTAATTCCAAAGTCGAATTTGCATATAACTTTAATTTAAAAGCAGCCAGCAAGGCAGGCTTGCTTTTAAAATGACACTGGGCACCTCAGCAGTGCACCTAGGTGTGCACCACCTATGCTGTGGTCCCTAAACCTACATGCCCTACCATATACTAGGGACTTATAGGTAGGTTAACTTAGCCAATTATAATTAGCCTAATTTGCATATCCATTTTACTCAGAGCACAGGCCCTGGGACTGGTTAGCAGTACCCAGGGCACCATCAAAGTCAGGAAAACACCAGCAAAAAGAGGAAAATGGGGGCAAAAAGTTATGGGGCCTCTGCAATCAGCCCTGTTTTCTCACACAACCCCCCCCCCCAGCCCACACGCCCAGGAGACTCAGCCCAACCCTGGGAGAGTCTTCCTGGCTTGTTAGGCGAGGAAGACAGTGAAGAAAACTGGCTGTCCCTTTGCAGGGCCTACTCTGCCTTATATCCTCCTGTCAGGGTCACTCCCTATGGGTAGTGAAGCCATCCCAACAGTAAAAGGACCCAACTCAAACTGAAACTTTCCTCTAGGGGGGTCTTCCTCCTTTCTCTCTGCCAACTTGGGTAGTGAGGTGCCCACCTCCCCTACTCCAAACTTTGCTAGGGCAACACCTAGCTTACTCAAAGAGGTCACCCAACACTTGAGCAACCCCACCATGACCAATAGGGTCAGTGGGCCTACTTTGCTATTGGCCCTGGGGTCTGCCTCCCAGGCCAAGTACAGTGCTGCCAGGAAGGCTAGCCCCCAGCAGAGGCTACTGACAGCTGTCAGTACCCAGAACCACACCCTAAGCTCTCCACTGACAGGTGGCTGAGCTGCTTTAGGGGCAATTGTGAGGTCCTGGCACCCCTCTTGCTGTCTAGAGTGGGGGGCTACCACTTCCTGTGGCAGACACCCTCCTTCCACTCTCCCTTCTGTCAGTGCAGGGGCAACACCTTGCATCTGGACAGCTGCCTGACTACTCAGGACTTCCTTGGGGTCAGGTGAGGCCTCACCAGTGCCAACTCTGGGCTCCCCCCTACTGGGGCAGAAGGCCCTTGGCTCCCTGGAACTCTCTTTAAGAGTGGCCTACCCTTCCTTTTCTTCTTTCCTTTTCTTGGGGACCCCTGTCTCCTAACTGTAGGGACTGACTCCCCAGGACTTTGGGTTGGGGGGGCGCCCTGGGCGACCACCCCATCTGGGACCAGACTCACCTCTGGGAGGTCATTGCCCAGGATACAATCTAGGGGAAGGTCAGCACTGACTACCACCCTAATCCAGTCAAGGATACCCTCCCTCTCTAGGGGCACTATGGCTACCGGTTTGGAGGTGACCTCCCCTGTGGCTATCCTGACTTTCTTTGTCTTTCCTGGGACATACATGTCTGGGGTCACTAACCGGTTACTCACTATAGTGTGACTGGCACAGGTGTCTCTCAGGCCAGTGGTAGGGATCCCATTCACTTGAATGTGGTGGAAGTGCCTACTCCCACCCTCAGGGATCACCAGCTTACCATCTGGTCCTGTCTCCCAGCTTAATGCTAAGAGGACTTCATCATCTGAGGAATCCTCCTCTATGGCTACACTGGACAGCCCAGTGCTAACCACCTTCCTTGGACAGGCTGCATCTCCTCTGAAGTGACCTGTCTGCTGACAGTCAAAGCAAGCCCTACTGTCCAAGAGTTTTTTTAACCCTGGGTCTCCCTGTCTCTGCTTGTCAGAGTGGGAGTGGGATTTACTCTCCTCCTTCTTAGGGTTCTGGGGTACAGAGGGAGTCTCTGTGGTGGGCTTACCACCTCCCTCCTTAGGTTTTTTGGGACCTGTCCCCTCCTTCTTGGAGTCTCCCCCCTGGGACTTGACAACCACCCTGGTTCTCAACCACTCATCAGCTGCCTCCCCTAGCTCTCTAGGGTTGGTCTGCTTAGAGTCCACCAGATGCTGGCGTAACCTTTCTTGGATACAATTGGTCAAGATGTGCTCTCTCATGATCAGATTGTTTAACCCCTCATAAGTATCTACTTCGTTACCAATAATCCAGCCCTCTAGTGCCTTTAGTGAAATGTCCACAAAGTCAACCCAAGACTGGGTACTGACCTTCTGGGTGTCCCTGAACTTCATTCTATATTGCTCTGGGGTCAGACCAAACTTCTTGGCTAAGCACCTCTTCATACTAGGGTATGAATCTGCCTCCTCCCCCCTTAAGGTCAGAAGCCTATCCCTCCCTGAGTTGGGGACCAACTCCCACAAAAGGGAACCCCAGTATTGAGGCCTAACCCTTCTCATTTGGAGTGCCCTCTCAAAGGCCCCCAGCCACTTATCTATGTCATCCCCCTCTACATAAGCAGGAACTACCCCCTTGGGTAATCTGGGGCAAACTCCCCCACCCATGGACACCTCAGCTTCTTTATCGCTGCTTCCATCTCTTTTCTCTTTGTATGCCCACTTTTTCTTTTCTAGGGCCAGCTTCTCTGCTTCCAAAGCTATGTATGCTAGCTGGGCCTCCAGCTCTCTTTCTCTGATGGATGGGTTCTCTCCTCCTGAAAGGACCCCCTTCCCACCACTAGCTTTGGATCTGTCCCTAGTGACTGTGTTTACTGAGGACCGTTCTTCCTCATCCTCACTTGGGCTCAGATGCCTTCCCTCCCCTGAGTGGTTAGAGCTTGCATCCTCCCTTCTTTCTCCCTCCTCTGGAGCTTCTTCTGACTCTACCTCTTGGGCCTCAGCCCATGCTGTCAGGGATGTGATCAGGATTTGCTTCCTGAGATCAGTGGTTGCAGGCAACCCTCTTTCAATACACAACCCCCTAAGCTGGACTACTGTCAGTGTGGGTAGGCTAGCCAGATCAAGCTCCATGGTTCCCTAGTTTTGTGTCAACAAAAACTCTTTGCAAAAATTGGAAACAAGAATTTAGAAAAATTACAAAAATTCAATAATTGAAATTAATCCAAATTAAAAATAAAAAACAATTTTTGCACTAGGACAATTTAAAGGATTTTTAATTTGTTTTACCCAAAACTGTAACGTGATATTGAACACAAGTACAGGATCCCGTCGCTGCTTCCAATTATGTTGGAAAATGGGTTATTGGTAGGGCAGGTAGGTACCTACACCTAGCAACAAGCCACTAACCTCCACATAGGTACAGTTAGGTCTCAGTAAATTAATCCCAGCTCAACCCTTGGTAGCTTGGCAACGAGCGTCAAGGCTTAACTTAGGAGACAAAGTGTAAAGCATTCAAATATCACAAAACAGTAATTAAATAAAACACAGGAAACAGTTTAAAAATCCAAAACCAATTTATAAAAATAGTTTATATTTTTATCTTTAAAATGACACAAAAACGATTAAAATCGGTTCAGGGGAACCGGAGATATGAATTTTTAAAGAATTATTACTTTTCTAGCGCTTAGAAACAAAAAGCGCCAATCGGGTCATCTGGTTGCACCTCGACCGGGGCAAAGTCAAACTTTCAGGCCGACCGCGATGGAGCCCTGCTCGGCTACAGGTCGCGGGAGGCCTCGGTTAAAAAGTTACCTTCTGACTTAGTCTTTATTTTGAAGTTTTTCTTCACCGGGACGAACCTGCCAGTTGAATCCGACCTCCTGGAGCCCTTGTCCGGATACGCAATGTGGGTTTCCTCGGTGGAGACTTTTACCTTCGGACTTAGTCGTTTTTTCGAGATGAAAATCCTTCGACCGGGGTAAACCTGGATCTTGATCCGACGTCCATGGAGCCCTTCTCGGATACGATGGCTGGGAGGTCCCGGTCAACTTTTTACGTTCGGACTTAGTCTCTTTTTTGGATGTTTTTCTTTACCGGGACGAACCACGAAGTCAGGCCGGGTCGCGGTTGAGGCAAGCCGGCTAGAATTTCCGCAGCGGGTCGGTCCCTCTCTGGAGCTTTTTTCCAAAAATTCTCAAATCTTTTCCAAACTTCTGGGGCTTCACCCAGATGTTCTTTTAAGGTTCTTTTGGGGTCCACAGCTCACCCCAAGGGTCCAGAAGTTCTGTGATGGTCCTTGGGGGGTGCGGACTTCAACTCCCAGAATGCACCTGGCGCAAACTCCTTTTTGGCCACTGGACAGTGGTCAGCTGGTCGCTTTCTTCAGGAGTTGGTGCAGGGGACTCTGGTTTAGCAATTTTTCACCTGTAGCAAACAGGGAGTCCCTCCTTGAACCAGTTGAAGCCAGGCAAAGTCCTTCTTGTGGTGAAGCCCAAGTGTGCAGCTGGTGCAGTCCTTCTGAGTGCAGGGTCCAGGTGCAGGCCAGGGGTCCAGCAGGGCAGTCCTTCTTCTTCTTTAGTTCCTTTCTTGTTGAATTCTGGAGGGGATCTGAGGTGTGGGTGCAGGTCTGCCAGTTTTATCCTTGCTCCTGGGTGAAAAGCAGGGGGGCCCTGGTTCTCCAATCAGGGACAGGGTCGTCCCCCTGTGATGACCACTTCCTGGGAAGTGTGGCAAAAATCCATCCCAGAAGGCAACAGTCTCTAAAAATCCAACATGGATGAATCTGATTTTTGGAGGTTACATCTGGCTGAGCCCACCCACTGGTGTGGCTAAAAATCATAAACACACCCCTCTCCTGCCCTCTCCTAATCTAATCAAGGGGGCACCTAATTGTCTGGGGTTGCAGGATGTGGGGGTGTTGCTGGGTGCTGCAAATGTCCTTCTCTGCCTTTGAAGACCAGTTTGGCAGCCCTCCCCCTTCCTGCCTCACCATCTGCTGAGGGGAGATTCTCTCCCCCAAGCACATTCCTTTGTGTGAAGCCTGGCCACTTCACACCTCATCAAGGCAGCCTGGCAGAAGCTGCTGCAGGCTGGCCAATCAGAGCACAGCAGCAAAAACAATGCAGAGCTGAAATTGGCAACTTTTTAGGTAAAGTCTAAACTTTTTACCTGAACTAGTTATATTAAATCCAACAACTGGAAGTTGTAGGATTTATTACAACAATTAATTTGATACCAAATTCTTGGTATGCAACATTTAAGGAGACTTTAAAATTTAAAATAAAGTCTGCCCATTCTAGCCTATGAAGGCCATTTACTTCAATGAGGGAAAAACGGATTTGGCTGTTTTTACCTCACCAGGGCTTATAAATCTATTTTTATAAAGTCCCTGCTTATAGTTACATGGCACCCAGCCCTAGGGGCACATAGGGCACACCTTAGGGGTGACTTATATGTAAAAATAAGGTAGTTTAAGACTTTGGAAGTACCTTTAATTCCAAAGTCGAATTTGCATATAACTTTAATTTAAAAGCAGCCAGCAAGGCAGGCTTGCTTTTAAAATGACACTGGGCACCTCAGCAGTGCACCTAGGTGTGCACCACCTATGCTGTGGTCCCTAAACCTACATGCCCTACCATATACTAGGGACTTATAGGTAGGTTAACTTAGCCAATTATAATTAGCCTAATTTGCATATCCATTTTACTCAGAGCACAGGCGCTGGGACTGGTTAGCAGTACCCAGGGCACCATCAAAGTCAGGAAAACACCAGCAAAAAGAGGAAAATGGGGGCAAAAAGTTATGGGGCCTCTGCAATCAGCCCTGTTTTCTCACACTCTGTGTATCCTCCTCCATCTGTCTTCTGTTGTCCTTAAAATGAAATACACCAAATCTCCTTTCTCCATTAGAACCCTTTCCTGGTTTGTGTGACACTTCTGCATGCAGAGTATGTTTTCCAACCCTCACATCCTCCATCATTTCCCCTTCCTCTAGCTAAAGCTCATCATCTTCATAATCCAACAACTCATCAGTCCGTTCAATCCATGTATCTGTGCATACATGACCACTCATGCTCAGATGTTTCCCATCCCTCACACCACCATCATCCATCCAATGAGAGGACTGTTGATGTCTCGCCGTCAGGAAGGCCACTCCAGACCCATGACCCGTCCCTCTGTTCGGACCGATGACCCCAAGTTGCCCTCTACTTGATCGGTAACTGGAAACATTCGCTGACCTCAGAAATTAGCATTGAACTGGCCGTACCACTCTGGCCGCCCAGCTTAAACAGTATGGCACACCTAGGGGGCCCCAGCTGCTCCAAGCTGTCCCTTTATTAGCTTATCACCCTTCAAAAACACCAAATCCTTGCTTGCAGTCCCTATATCACCCTCACCACTAAGGTCAGGCTGGCTTATTATACGTGAGACCGACATGCCTCTTGCAGCACTCTTTTTTTGTACCAAAGTTGTTTGGAGTAACCTTCTTGTTGTCTGCTTCTAACTCTGTGCTTTGTTAACCATCGGACTGAAATGTCTAGCTACCAAAAATACCTCCACTTCACCTTGCTCTTCAATTCCTCCAAAACGGTGTTCTCCACCAAAATTACCCATATTCTGTAATGCCTATTCATTTCCTGATGCGCTGTTGCTCACAGCTACAGTCATTTTTGTGACCAATATGATTATATTCCTGTCATCCTTGCTTCTGTTAGCGCGCCCTTGGCTTATCTATTTCATCATAGTGAGTGGTTGGACACTGCTTTAAGGTCGATTAATCTTTTGACTTGTTTAAATTATGTATAGATTATGGGGGTCATTCTGACCTTGGCGTGAAATGTGCGAGCTACTGCTAAAGTCCACTAAAGGTTGTGGTTTAAAGGGATACCAAGCAGGGATTGCACTATCAAAAAAGTTTTGATAGTGTGTTGGGCAGCAGGCATGGTGAAATGAGGAGCAGCAGGCCAATGGTAAGGGGACTAACAGACTATGACGACGTGAGTTGCAGGCTGTAACAGCGTGAAGTGCCGCAGGTGTTGTTCAAACAAGGAGCCGATGAACAAATGAGAGGTGCAACACATTACTTCTAGGGTACCACCTTTAGGAGTTTCCAGATTGCCATGGGGTGTGTTAGATCTTCAGCAGTCCAAGCTCAGGCCAAACCACTGAACTGAGACTGGGCTCGGGGTTCTTCGCAAGGACGTGGTAGCTGCAGTTGATGCGGGTGATCTCTCAGCACTCCTGGTGGACCTGTCTGCGACATTCATCATGGTGGGTGTCAGCCTGTTGCTTCTAGGCTGAGTTCAGAGGCTGCAACGCAGGTCGCATCACCAGATTGTTTGAGTCTTTCTCATTCAGCTGCTTCGTCGGTGAAGCTTTGTAATATTCTTTCATCTGAAATTAAGATCCCACGAGGACCTTGGGGTCTGCTGATGTAACCGCTTCTTGTTAACATCTTCTTAAAACCTCTATTTACTGTAATCAAAACAAAGGTCCACTCTGCCATTTGGTAAGCAGATGACCCAGCCCAGCGGGAAACCCCCTTCCATGAGGATGCTGGCTCCGAATGGAGCCGGCGGAGTGGAAGGGGTGCGACGGGTGCAGTTGCACCCGTCGCGATTTTCAGTGTCTGCTTGGCAGACACTGAAAATCTTGGTGGGGCCCCGCGACACCCGTTACCGCCAGCCAGGTTCTGGTGGTCAAAACCGCCAGAGCCAGGCTGGCGGTAAGGGGGTCGGAATCCCCATGGCGGCGCTGCCTGCAGCGCCGCCATGGAGGATTCCCCAGGGCAGCGGGAAACCAGCGGGACACCACCGGTTTTCCGTTTCTGACCGCGGCGGTACCGCCGCGGTCAGAATGCTCATGGATGCACCGCCAGCCTGTTGGCGGTGCATCCGCGGTCGTTGGCCTGGCGGTAGTCTACCGCCAGGGTCAGAATGACCCCCTATATGTCATGTAACACAACAGCATTAAATAACAACAATCACCAAAGAGTCAGTAAAGAACACACCATGACCAATCTGGCTATGAATTCTTTAGTATCTAATAACATGTTTATTTCCCTATATTAACAATGCTAAAGTCACAAAAATTATTCTCAACACCAAATGGTACAAATAAAGAAGCATCATAGGTTGTCGGATTGGCCTGAAGAATCTTACTTTAAACAAAGCAAATAAAACAATAAACTCAATAGTTAGAACACTAATCAATAATATCAATATTTGAACGTGAGATAAGATACATTTGATTCAGAAATAAAACAACGTCAAGTCATAGGTATAGAAGAAACACCTCACTAACTTCAGATTAGCATTAGCATGTTGGGCTTCATGCAAACGTTTTAGTAACGTAAATTTAGAAAATATCCAGCTATGGTGCTATCTAAACAATTAGCAGCTGTATTAAAACAGTAGCAGCTGGTACCTGGAAAACAAAAGAGAAATAACATTGCACAGAGCAGTATAATTACCAACCCTAAAGAAATCAACAAACAGCATACCTTCATCAGAGGGTCAGCAGCATCAGCATCAGGACGGGGGACAGGGAAAAGGGGTGACAGTTCAGAATTTGGACTCTAAGTTCTCTGAACTATCAAATTAATTATCTAAGGCAGGCACCAAAACACTATAGGCTGTAAGCATTGAGCGCTACAGTAAGCATCAGCATCATTGCATGGGAAATAACTCAAAATAATAAAGTACTAGAATGTCAGTAGACTGCCTGGCAAAGCATGATATGACAAAATGACAGATCACAAGAATGAGAAGTGAAGTCTCTGGAAACCAGGAAGCAATAAACCCCAAATGTCTGATTCTCAAACAATAAATTAAACTTGCTAAACATTTGCTATTGGCTAAAAACTTCATATGGAAAGAGATCACCCAATGATGAAACATCAACTCATCAGAATTACATTTAAAGTATCATAATATTAGTTTAAATGCTTTCGATTTGCTTCTTTTTCCTTTTGCGTAAGACTAAACGATATTAATTGTTGCATCTGAAGCACACTTCCGAATGTTTTAGTAGAGTCCTTTGTTCAGCCACTCCAAAATACACTGCTGCCGGACGATAGTTACAAAGAAGTAGAAACATTTTCAAATCAGTTCTTTCCCTTGAGAGAAACACATTCCATTAGTATGAACACAGAATAAACTCATGATTCAAATAAAAGAAGCTTGTAATTCTACTGCGATGATCTCATGCAGTTGATTCTTTATAGCTACACACTATGGCCTTGCTAAGCTTCTGGCCCAGCAGAGAACAAGAAATACTCATATCAAAAGAAATACATTTCATTAATAAAAGTTTTATACAAGTTTGAGATTCAAACAAAGAATGTGTTATACAGCGGACATGAAATCATTCTACTAATGTTGCAGTTTTCAGTGCTTTGGCCGACGTTCAACATTAGCTGTGGCCTTGCTCTGCTAAAGACACAGCAGAAACCCAAGAAACACTTTTATTATTTCAGCAATTATTTTTGCAGAGAATATGTTCTTAAAAAGACAGAATATGTTCTCATCACAGTGTTAGTATATTGGTATAAAACATGTGCAGGCCTTTCACTTGATGGAGGCCACTAAGTAAGGCACAATTTTCATGTTAACATTTATTTTTTAATATAAAGCATTTCTCAAATTAGTACATCAGTAAGATTGCATAAAATGTAATTATTTTTGTCAGAATATCTGCGCTGCCACTTCTGGGTGCTGCCGTCTTAGGCACTTTTAACTGTCTTTCTTCTAAAGCATGACAAACACCGCTAACCGTCGGCAGCACCTCTGCTTCACTGTCACAGGCATCATGCCTACTTGAAAAGTTGCTCCTCACCCCAAACCACCCATACAAACCTGTAATGACCCACCTCTCCTGCGTGGTAGATTCTCTTCTTCGAATCATGGGAAGCACAGTAACTCCCTCAACCGCTTCCCTGTTACCGCATCGAATCGGGGAAGTTCATGACCTGCAGTACGAGTTACCGGGGTCTCTTTTTTAAAATTCTGGTTTTTTTTGTATTTTCCACCTTTGCTTGTGGCATTGAAAAAGCTATCACCGCCACGGAAACTTCTTCCAATTACACCCTTTTAGGGTGCCTTAAGCCCACCGTGCTTTCTCTAGGACCACTGCCTTAATTAGATCCTCTCTTTCTTCCTCCTGAAGCATCCTAAGCTAGTTTGTTAACTCCAAACATACAGGATTATTATCACTAAGTACAGAACCGTAAAAAACAAGAAACCCACCTATGCTAAGACTAATCCCACCTCTTGGCCCATCAAACAGAGGAGATGCTACTGTAGCTGACCTTCTCCTGGGTGTGACAACCGGCAAAGAGGCCATCTCCACCACCTTTTCCTCCCTAAATCCACTACCTGCCCCGCCCCCTAACTCCTGCACCATTAGGGGCCCCGAGCATCCTCTGGACGCACCACTGGCCTGACAAGCCCGGAGGTAGACCAATGAGCCCTCAGTCTGACAGTCAACTTATACAATTATATTTTATAAATTCTGCCAAAGATATTGGCAATAAGGAGAAACGTGACAGTAAGGGGGTTATTACAACTTTGGAGGAAGTGGTAATCCGTCCCAAAAGTGACAGTAAAGTGACGGATATACAACCAGCCGTATTACGAGTCCATTATATCCTATGGAACTCATAATACGTCTGGTGGTAAATCCGTCACATTTGGGACGGATTACCACCTCCTCCAAAGTTGTAATAACCCCCTAAATCTGTTCTGGCCTAACTAATTGGTCACAAAGAGGCAGCGTTTTAAAACAACTTACATGGTTAAGGCATCTGTTGCAGATATCTTTCTGTGCTCAGCAATTTTCAAGGGATAATAATAATGGAAACATAACTGGTGGTTAATGCACTTGCTAGAGAGATCTGTGTTAGGGGGTTATTACAACTTTGGAGGAGGTGTTAATCCGTCCCAAAAGTGACGGTAAAGTGACAGATATACCACCAGCCGTATTACGAGTCCATTATATCCTATGGAACTCATAATACGGCTGGTGGTATATCCGTCACTTTTGGGATGGATTAACACCTCCTCCAAAGTTGTAATAACCCCCTAAGTCTAGTGACAGTGCTTACTCAAATTACCATAGAGGGTAATGTCCGTGCTGCAAAGCATGTCACTTAATATTCAGATGACAGATTTGTATTTTATGTGGAATAGATAAGTGGGTTAATGCTTTTGATATAGAGATCCTTTTGTTCTTTGCAGTTAATAAGTTCCAGTCTTCCTAATATAGCACAATGAGCTTTGGTCCAGCATGAAGGAGCTGCATGCAACCTACAATGCATGGGTTTAGAACCTTTTTTATCTTTTTTATTTTTCTTATTCAGTTTCATTCAAAAGTGCATATCCAACACCAAAAATATAAGAACAATAGAAAGGCCTAGTAAAATTACATTACCACTTCTGCTTGGGGTGACATTCGATATGGTGTGGAACCAATGCTACATCTTGATTTAAACAAAGGTCTTTTCAGAACAGTCAGCACATCAAAGGAAAAAAATATATACACCATAAAATGTTATAACAAATAGCAACCATTGCATAATAGACATTATGAGCATTATGAGGACATAGAGAGGTAAGTGTGGTTCATGTCTATAGGGGCAAAGGTACAATAGGCAAGGTATATTAGCCTCAACAGTATCATTTGCTGGGTGGGGGCAGTAAGCAAACATGATTTTAGAGGGGACCAGATATTTTTGGATCTAGATGTAGGCGGGAGCAAATCTTTATACAGTTCGAGCTGTACTCCGCATCATGTTTCACCCATGTAAGCCCTCCAAATGTTATTTGTGCTTTTCTTTTGATGTTAATATATTTGTAAATCAACTCTCTTAATTAAGTTTTCAACATAATTATATTCACTAATTTCAGCCAAGTCGTAGTATCCGTGGCACTGCTCATCTCCTGCCCCACCGTATTACAGATATATAAGAGGCATGTAGTAGGTACTTGAGTTGGCTCAACCACAGTCTCATTGAGACAGCTAGTACTCTGGGGGCCATGTTTGCCCCCACCCACTCCTCCTCCTCTAAGGCGTCTACATCACATTCCCATCACTCTCTCAATACTATCAGGAGGTATTCAGTATTATTACCAGTGTTCAGTAAATCTTCATGATCCCTTTCCTCCCTTGGGGGACATCTGGGAGGATTCCTGGAGGCTTCCTTGGTGTTGCTGATGTGCATGTCTAATTTGTAGGTAACTGTTAGAAATGGGGTCTCTGGTTGGCAGTCAGTTTGCACTTTGTCCAAGCATGGACCTTCACTCTAGTCAGGGGAGTGGAGATACACACTTAAGATAACTCAGGCTTATCTCAAAGGCAATGTGTAAAGTATTTGTACCATCACACACAGTAACACAGTGAAAAACACTACAAAAGGACTCAACACCAGGTTAGAAAAATGGCCAATATTTATCTGAGTAAAACAAGACCAAAACAACAAACGTCCAATATACACAAGAAAAGTTATGAATTTTTAAGAGATTGAACTTCAATACAGCACTTAGAAACACAAATGCTTCAAACTGGTGATATCACGGCGTCGTGATGGAGCCGCTCCCAACAGTCTGGCAGTAATGGTGTCTGTCAGGAATCACATGGAGCCCCAAGTACAGTACCTTTTGGAAATTAGGAAACAAGCTGGGGTGAGGAGTCAGGGATCATGGCGTTGCTGGATCCGATGTGGCATCGATTTTGGTTCTGCAGAGCGAAGGAGCGGAGTTGCTGGTGTGAGGCGTCGGGTCCTTGCTGCAGAGCTGTGGAGGTGAGGCAGCAGCATTGCAAAGGGTTGGATCCGTGCACTTCTGCTGGGGTTGATATCCGACGGTCACGATGTGGTGCGTGAAGTTGGGTGCCACGGATATTGGTGATACAGCACTTCAGGTCTCACGGAGTCGGGGGCTTCAGCGAGGCTGCAATGGCATTGGGCCTGCAAGATCGTTGCACTCCAGCAAGGACCATGGCTTCAGTTGCAGGTGGCATCGCGGGATCATGCAGTGGCGTCAGTCCAGAGCCTTCCAAAGTTGGTGCACTTGGTTCTTATTGGTTTTTCACCAGCTTCTCCTTTCAAGGGCCCAGGGACTGGATTAGGCACCACTTGGCAGGGTAGGAGTCTCAGCAGAAAGTCCAGGTTTAGGCTTGGCAAGTGTTCCCACTTGCCAAGTCGAATTGACAGTTTGAAAACTGCACACACAGACACTGCATTGCCAGGTCTGGGCCGTGTTTTCAGGGGTACTCAGGTGGATGGCACAAACAGTGCTGCAGGCCCACTAGTAGCATTTGGTTAACTGGCTCTAGGCACCACTAGTGAAGTTTACTAGGGGCGTACTAGTAAATCAAATATGCCAATAATGGTAAAGCCAATTACACATATACAATTTCACATAGGGAGCACCTGCACTCTAGCACTAGTCAGCAGAGGTAAAGTACTCAGAGTAACCAAACAGCAAAAACAGAGTCCAGCACACAGCAACAACCTGGGAACTAGAGGCAAAAAGTTAGGGGAGACCACACGAAGGATGCCAGGTCTAAATGTAACAGTAATATTGTGACCTGCTTTGCATACATGTCTTTGAGATATTGAAATGTGCATATTGAGCTGCCTCCCAGATGTCGGTCAGCTCAGAAACTTCTGGGTGGTAGCCCAAGTTCGTAATTCTTCAAAAGTGGCTGTGTGTTTCAGCTAATTCCCAATCCATAATGGTGTTTCCCCAGGGGGAACACCATGCCAATTGATCCACCTCAACCCCTGGTGCCAGCAGGTAAATGACTTCAGTGTCACTGAGGAAAGATTAGGGTGTTTGGATGCCCAAAGTTCTACAGCAATTGCTGGATCTGAGCGATCCACAAAAAGCCAATCATTGATCGGGATAATATGGCTAGCCCAGTAGTACAGTTTTACCTCTGTGATTCCAAGGCCCCCATCATACACAAACACAATTCTCAGTTGCCTCCCCTGACAAGAATTTCACTATCGCCGCTTGCAAGGATTGGAAGAATGCAGAGGGTATGTCATAGGGATGGTTTTGAAGGGTGTATGGCAGTCAGGGAAGAGTAACCTTTTTAAATAGGCCTGCTGCATTTATAGGCAGGTGTTCTCACATGTTCATGTCTCACTTCATGCAGGAGATTCGGTCATACCTATGTCATCCTGCACTCCGGTTTAATGAATGAAGGTGGACTTGGAGTAGTTTACTGTAAGACCTGCTGCGTAAGTATATATTCATCGCATTTGCATTAGACGGGTAAAGAATGACATCCTGTCCTGTGGTCCCCCAGGCCACCGAAGGCCACTTAACTGAGCATCCCGACTGATCCTTTCAGCAAGTGGTTCCATGACCAGTGTGAAAAGAAGGGGCGAGAGGGGGTGAGAGGGGGCATCCCTGTCTCATTCCTCATTCAATGGAAAACGCAGGAGACAGTTCTCCATTCCTCTTGGCCTTTGTCCATGGTAGGAGTAAAGTAATGTTAAATATTATCAAATATTATCTTAAGTAAGGGCTGAAGTTCATGCGTCCCAGCAATTGGAACATAAAACCCTATTGTACTGAGTCAAATGCTTTCTCAAAATCTATGGACCCCAAAGCCCGGTGGTTCCTCATCTCGGCAGACAGAGCCATTGCCGTTTGAAGTCCCTTAAGCAGCGTTGGTTGTCACGTTCTGGCATAAAACCATTTTGATTTGGGTGTACCCCCGTTCTGATTGCTTTGAGTAATCTATATGCCAGTATTTGTGTGAGCTTTGTCTCTGGGTTAATGAGAGAGATAGAACTGTAGGATGTTAGCCAGTTTCCCAAGTTTCAGAAGCACTGCGATATTGGCCCCACATAAGCTGTGTGGTAGCTCACTGGAAGCTAGAGCTTTGGTGTACATTCCCCATTAACAGTGGATTCAACTGCAACACCTATTTCTTAAACAGCTTGGGTGGGTACCCATTAGCGCCGGGGGGTTTTGATGCAGGGAGTGATTGAATGACTATTTCGAGTTCCTCTCCACTCAGTGATCCCTTTAGTTTCTGCCTATCCATATTAGAAAGTCTAGCTATAGGAGCGTAGTCATCCAGTGCGCGGGGTAGGATTGCATTGCCATAGTGGTCTTTACAGAAGGTAGGAAGAAGTAGTTGAGTGTGGTGGAGAAGCTGTGTGAGTGGAGTAAAATGTGTATTCTTTAATATTGGAATGAAATACACACCATACATCTATAAGGGCCAGGGAACTGGCCCAAGCACTTAAGATGGTGTATTTGCGAGGCTGGGTGCTATTTTTGTTGAGGGTGGGGCTCCTAAGGCTCCTAAGGCCCTCTGGAGGTGTGATATATTCTAGTATAGCCACCATGGCATGGGATGAGGCACATATTGCCTATTAGGTAAGTCTTCTGTAGTGGTATAACAGGTGGTAAGTGTCTTTTCATATATTGAAATACCGTGCCCATTTTAATTTTGTTTGATCTATTAACACAGTGACCTATTGTTTTTTTAAGGTGTGGAGAGATGACCAGTGTGCCATGGTGTGAAGTGTGAAGGAACATTTAAACTGACTAAACAATATCCCAGGTCCCTCCTTTCCTACACTTCTAAACTTAAAGTATCCATTGCCCATCCTGAACATTTGTGTATATATTCTATTGGGTGTGTTGGACCTGGCCATTTTTGCAGGGTTATCCCCGAACCTTTTGCCTTCTTCATCCTATTTGTTTCTGACTTAGTTTGGTTGGCTGTAGGACTCTGAACACCTTACGACTGCTAATCAGTGCTAAAGTGCATATGCTCTCTGTCTAAAATGTATTGGTGATTGATTTATCCATGATTGGCATATTTGATTTACTAGTAAGTCCCTAGTTTAGTGCACCAGGTGTGCCCAGGGCTTGTAAATCAAATGCTACGAGTAGCCCTGCAAACATGTCTCAGGCCTGTCATTGCAGTGCCTATGTGTGCAGTTTTACACTGCCATGTGGCCCTGGCAAGTGTACCCACCTGCCAGGCCCAAACCTTCCCTACATGCAAGTCACCCCTAAAGTAGGCCCAAGGCAGCCCCATGGGCAGGGTGCAGTGTATTTAAAAGGTAAGACATGTACGGGTGTGTTTTACATTACCTGAGAGTGAAATACTGCTAAATTCGGTTTTCACTATTGCAAGGCCTATCTCTCCTGTAGGGTAACATGGGGATTGCCTGGAAGTATCTTTTAAGTGTAATTTCCCATTGGGAGCAGTTAGAGATGTGAAGCTTGGGGACTCTGAACTAACAATTTAAAAATACATCTTTTGGTAAAGTTGGTTTTTGAATTGTAAGTTTGAAAATGCCACGGTTAGAAAGTGTGTTTGTGTATTCACTCTAGACAGACACACAAAGGAAGCTGAGGTCTGCCCTGCATATCCTGATGGCCTATCACCAGGATGATGGGTCTTTCTGAACTAGAGTGGTGAGAGGAGCTGACACTTGCACCTGAATAGGGCTGTATCTGTTCTCACACAAAGCAGTCTCCAATCCCCTGGAGCGTGACTGGGGCCAGGGTAATGAAAGGCAGGGTCTTGTGCACTGCAAAGGCTTCTCGTTGAAGTTTGCCTATTTCAAAGACAGAAATGGGAATATGTGCTGGTCCTCAAATACCAGAGTTAGGCCATTTCTGGAATGAGGGCATTCTGTCAGGAAGAAGAGCTGGATGCTGTAGGAGGGACTGTTACTCTGCCTGTTGCTTTGTTGTGCTGGCCTGCTGCTTGCTGCTTCTGTCCTGGGAGTGAAGGGACTAGACTCTGCTTTCTACATCCTGCTTTCTAAGGTTCTCCAAGGGCTAGAGGTAAGCTTACCTCCTGTTAAGAAGTCTCTGGGACATCAAAGACTTCATCTGCCAGCACCTGGGTTCCTCTGCTGAACAGCCCTATCCTGCCAAGTGGTGCCAAATCCAGTCTCGGCCCTTGAAGGAGGTTTTTGGTGCTAAAAGAAGAAAATCCATGCAACAACTCACTGCTTCATTCTGAACTGACGCATCGCTGCAAGAATTTGACACATCACCGCTGCCTGCACTGCAGCGAGGTTGCCGCTTGATGCAATTACGACGGTTTTCCATGCGGGTGCTAGCTTTCCATCGCAGTGTGTCAGAAGAACCACCGCTGCATGAGTTTCGGACACTGCATCACTGAATTCCATGACTCACTGCCCTGACTTCAATGCAGTGCCTGCTTCATCACTGTGAGATCGATGCATCGTGGCTTGACTTCTGACGCATCACAGATGCATCATCCCTGGGCGCCATTTTCTTCATCAACACCCACCACAGTAAAGAACCAACACTTCATGTCACAAACAATGCATTACCTCCCCTGTGGAAGTAAGGAACTCCTCTGCCTAGCAGTAAGCAACCAACGCATCATCTCACTTGCAACAGTAAGGAACAAACGCATCTCTGAGTCTTTTGACGCATCACCTTCCGTGCGGCCCGTATTGTCTTTGTTTTTGGCGCATCTCAAATACTTTGCCTCAGTCAAGCGCTTCATGGTTTTTAAGTAACAACAATTGCATTCAATCTTTTTAAAGTGATATCTTTCCTTGGGTATGTTGGATTTTTGTTGTTTTGATCTTGTTTTACTCAGATAAGTATTGGCTATTTTCTAAACTAATGTGGAGTACTTGTGTGATGTTTTCACTGTGCTACTGTGTGTATGTGTACAAATACATTACACATTTGCTCTGAGATAAGCCTGACTGCTTGGGTCACGCTACCAAGAGGGTGAGCAGGGGTTATTTTAGCTATATGACTCCCTTACCTAGACAAGAGTGAGGGCTCCTACTTGGATAGGGTGCAAACCACTGCCAATTAGAGACCACATCTCCAACAGGGTGTATGCCCCTTGTGGAATTTCGAGCCTAGGAAATGAGTATGCATAGCTCTTTGCACAGCCGACCCAGCTGATTCTATGTTCAATTTGTGTTTAATCGTTGCATGTCCCATTGGTTCACTGCACCCTGCCACCCCCACCCCCACCCATGATCTAACTAATGGGTATCTTTACCAAGAGTATATATAGATATCAGGTAGTGGCAAGATCTGATGCTCTTGGAGGATCTTCTGTGATGTTTATGTCAGCAGTGGAGCAGCCCTCACTGCCTCTGGCCCTCTTATTGGCGCTGTCATGTGAAGGAGAACAGTCCCTGCTGTCTTCTTTCCAGGTATGTAGTCTCAGATGCGACTTCTTTGATCTGCTCTTTCTCATTGGGTCTGAGTCCCTGTGCTCACTCTCCCTCCCCCACAATTGTCTTGGATTCAAAATTTCCCAAACCGCTTGAGCTGTTTCAAAGAAATGCATTTTTCAATTACGCATAACTTTTCTTTTTGCCTCACAACATAAGAATATAGGTCAGCTGAATTGCCTTTAACTTTTGTTTGAGTGCTAGCTCCAATCTCCTATAAGGCTGTACCTGTATGATGTAGTCTGAATAAATACTGATTCATGTAGAATCTAGTTGCAGAGTGGCATGCAGTTGGGTATAGTTCAGAAACCAGGCAATCATCGAACTTTGGGAGAAGGGAGGCCTCACCATCAGGGATCTGTGCACCCTCCTGATAACAAAGCAGGGTGATAGGGCTTCCACATTTAACCCATGAATTCAGCCAAGTAGTAAGGAAGGCCTCCAGGTTTGACTCTTTCACTTCCTCCGGTATGTCGACGAAGCATGGGTTATTCCTTTGTGACCTTCCCTCCACATCTTCCACCCTGCTTTCAAAGTGGGCCACTCTCTTCCATAAGTTGTTCACTTCTGCAGACAAGCTCTGAACCATGTCCTCTGCAGTGGATATCCATTTTTCTGTATCTGTGACTCTGTCTGGTATTTTTTTCACATCCTGGTAGAGCAGTCCAACCTCCAAACCAACCCCTCCAACTTTTCTTTCCATATTAATGCACAGATCACAAAGGCTTGGAAATTTTACTTCCAGATAATTGGCAGTATTCCCTGATGAGACTGCCCGCTTGGGAGTCTTTGCAGTGGTTTGGGCCTATTTGCCGATTATGTTCTGTTGAACGGTGGGTGTTTGCAGTTTCCCTAACAATTGGGCAGGGGTTTGTGGCCAACAGGTTCAAGTTTGTCCCTTCTTCTCCCCAAGTCATTCTTAGTTTCTTTTCCCTCTTGCCATCGGGGAGGGAGGTGGAAAGGGGGTGTTTTCAAGGATGTTGATGTGCTAATTATCCCTTTTTTTAGAGCCAGGGTCCCAAACACGAGGCAGGCTCCAACCCTTACTGGGTGCCACCAGGCACCACCAGGGTGGGGGGTGGTTATTCTTTCCCATTCACACACTCCACAGGCCCCTCCATTGGCTCAGACCAATGTCCCAGAGTTGGTCAACATGGCCATAGAGTCTTTCTACTCAGCTCACCTTGGTGGCAGATGGGGGCTTCACTTTGCTCCTCCTTGGGTGCCGGAGCCCTGAGCACCTTGCTCAGGGTCCAGTGTACATGTGGCTGAGTCAGATGCCTCTAACAATCTCCAGGCCTCCAGACCGCTTCTCCTTATATGCTTAATTGGGCTCCCTCAAGGCCGGCGTGCAGTCGCAGCCCCCCCTCCTTCCAGTTCACCCATGTAGGGTCACTGAGCTTTCCCTTCTCCGCGGGTCCTTGGGGGCTCAGGCTCCGGAACACTGCATGTCTCCCTCACAGTCCACGCTGCCAGTCCTCAACAAAAAGGCCTTGCCGACCACAGAGGGCAGCGTCCCGCTCCTGCCACAACTCACAGCCCAGTGCACTTGTGGGCGCTGTACTTCTGTTCTGCTACTGCTCTTGAGGGGTAGCTTTTTGCACTGGTAGCAGCACTGGGTCAGCCGTGCTTTACAAGATTCTGGAAGGCTCCCCAGAGCGAGATCACAATGCTTTTGTGATTGTGTGTGGCTGGCCATGTCGCCCCGTTCTAGGTATTTTTCACAATATATGCTGGCATATATTAAAAAGGCTGCTTTCCAATTCTCTTCCGTTACCTGCATCTTCAGTCATCATGCCAGATAGCAGTCCTATTCCTTTACCCTGCTGTGGAAGCCTGCAACAATAAAGACACAACACAGTAAGATTTGAATGTTGCTTTATCATTTACAGTTGCGAGGAGCATCTTGTTTGAGGTCAAGGGCTACAAGTTTTTATGTTTACTTTGTCCTTGGGACAAGTAGGCCCAACCCCCTGCAGCACAAACCCTTTAGCTGCCTGATTACAGAGAGTGGAACTCTCTGCAGTTGAGTTAATGTGTTTCCAAAAGATAATGCTGTTCGAACTTGTATTTATGGTTCATTATTTGAAAGTCTTCATTATTAGTGTGAGTGCTGTAAATAAATGTTTTAAGGTCACACTTCACTACTGACGTTGGTTCCAGTACAAAAAAAAAAAAACGTGTATACACATGTTTGAAAAGTTTAGACTATGAGGCTAAGTTTAATGCTCCCAGAATGCTCTCTGATTATATGCAAATGAAGTGTCATTTGGTAAAATGTGTTGATGCATGCTAGTATTTCCCAAAAATATTTCTAATGGAAAATCAGTGTAACCATTTTCAACACGATTATGGGAAGCATGAAAATAAACAAACACTGACAAAGCCAACTGATCTGACATATTTTTATAAGTCTTTTAGTTTCATCAATGCGTGTCTTGTTTTGACATGGCTTTTGTAACACTTTATTGTTGTGGGAGCTACCAGGCCCTCAACATTGTAACAAACACTGGCAAACCCCCCCAAAAAAGTTTTTGAACTCTCTAAAAGCACACCAGCGGCATAACAAAGGCCCCGCAGCCGCCCTCCATGGGGCCCCTTCAGCACAGCACCTGCCCTGAGTGAGTCTGGAGAGGGGGCTCCTCCATGTTCTTTACAAAGGGGCACCCTCCAGTTTAGTTACGTCACTGATTGCCACTGTAGTTCCTGACACTGAACAAAACTACTTTGTGTGGCAATATGCTCCTTGTGGAAGAGCAGAATGCGATCACTCACAGTAAAGCCGGCCGAAAGAGAGAGAAATAGAAGTTTAATAAAAACAAAATGTCTTTGTTAACACTAGACCTAATTAGGGACCAAGACCCACATGTAGGTAGCTTTTTGCATGTCGCAAACAGCGACTTTCGCTGTTTGCGACATGCAAAAAGCACACTGCGATGCACAAACCCAGTTTTGCGATTCGGTAACCTGGTTACCGAATCGCAAAACGGGTTTGCGACTCGCAATTAGTAAGGGGTGTTCCCTTCCTAATTGCGACTCGCAGTGCAATGTAGGATTGTTTTGTGACCGCGAACGCGGGTGCAAACCAATCGCAGTTTGCACCCATTTCAAATGGGTGCTAACACTTTCGCAAAAGGGAAGGGATCCACATGGGACCCCTTCCCCATTGTGAATGTCACTGTAAACATTTTTTCAGAGCAGGCAGTGGTCCTGTGGACCACTGCCTGCTCTGAAAAAATGAAACGAAAACATTTCATTTTTCATTTTTGTTATGCATCTCGTTTTCCTTTAAGGAAAACGGGCTGCATTACAAAAAAAAAAACTGCTTTATTGAAAAGCAGTCACAGACATGGTGGTCTGCTGTCTCCAGCAGGCCACCATCCCTGTGAGGGCCGCCATTCGCGAGGGGGTCGCAAATTGCGACCCACCTCATGATTATTCATGAGGTGGGCATTTGCGAAGCCCTTGCGAATCACAGATGGTGTCAGGGACACCATCCTACATTCGGATTTGCGACTCGCAATTTGCAGGTCGCAAATCTGAACCTACCTACACCTGGCCCCAAATTCTTAAAGAAAGTCACAAAAGTGCACCCATGGTATATGTTGTACCCTATCAAATATTTGTGAACTGTATTTTAGCATGGGTAAATACGATGTGTAGATTTGCTCATGTAAAAATCTATTGAGCATTTGCAAGTTCATTTTCCCTCCAGCCACTTTCTTCCCAACACTGGAAGAAGTTCTAATTCTGCCATTGTCAGGAGTAAATGTCCAACCTTTCTTATTATGGGAAAATATTAGAGAGAAGCTGGTAAAAATCTTTAAAACATGCAGGTTAGTAGGTTTGCAGACTCAAAGGCATTCCAGCCCTAGAACTATTGCTTACTGCTTCCTCCAGCCCCAGTATGCAGATCTGCAGAAAGGTGGCAAAATAAGGAAATTGTTACAGTAGGGATTGAAACTGCAAGTATTTAAACCCTACTATGGTAGTAGCCCTGGCATAATCAGAGAGGCTATTATCAGAGCACTTACATAATGAGATTGCTGCCATAATTTGTCGCCACACTACATGGCACCAAAGGGACAAGTAGATCTTTTTACAGGACAAGTAGATTTGAGAAGCAACCTGTCCACTGGACAAGTAGATATTTTAATAAATTCCACACCCCTGGTTTTATAGATTACAATACAAGTTGCACATATTGCACAAATTATACACAGCCAATGAGAGCCAGTTGATCTGTGAAACAGTAGGTGTATCCAATCATTAATCAGAATAAAACCTTTGGCTAATATTGGAATTGGTTTATGAGATCAGCGAATAAAGCATCGCAACAGTTTGTCATTAATACTTGATACATTATAATTTCTCAAGACCTCACAGTTACAGCATTGTTACAGACAGTTCAAGATACACTTAGAGGCCAACAGTCCTTTGCACATTCTGCAGGCTCGCTTCTCCTGAGTGTCACAAAATGGAACCTGAATCAAAATAAATTCCACTCCTTTGACACTTGATAATGTCATTTAAGTAAGCTCAATGGCCTTCATTTTCCTTGTTTCTCACTCACTGGTGGGAAGCTGTGCTTTATGCTTTCTGGGCCTACACATTTTAGGGATTTTAGTTGGGATGCACTCTGGCACCATCGTTATTCTTATGCAAAGAAGTACTAAGACACCAAGGGCCTGATTATGACCCTGGCGGACGGCAGAGGCCGTCCGCCAAGGTACCGCCGCTGAATGACCGCACCGCGGTCAAAAGACCGCGGCGGCCATTTCGACATTTCCTCTGGGCCGGCGGGCGCTCTCCAAAAGAGCGCCCGCCGGCCCAGAGGAAATGCCCCTGCAACGAGGACGCCGGCTCAGAATTGAGCCGGCGGAGTTGCAGGGGTGCGACGGGTGCAGTTGCACCCGTCGCGTATTTCAGTGTCTGCTTAGCAGACACTGAAATACTTTGCGGGTCCCTCTTACGGGGGCCCCTGCCGTGCCCATGCCACTGGCATGGGCACGGCAGGGGGCCCCAGGGGCCCCGCGGCACCCCCTACCGCCAGGAACAGGATGGCGGTAGGGGGTGTCAGAATCCCCCATGGCGGCGCAGCAAGCTGCGCCGCCATGGGGGATTCTAAGGGCAGCGGTAAACCGGCGGGAGACCGCCGGTTTGCCTCTTCTGACCGCGGCCGAACCGCCGCGGTCAGAATGCCCTGCGGGGCACCGCCGGCCTGTCGGCGGTGCTCCCGCCGACCCTGGCCGCCAGAATCACCCCCCAAGTCCCACCAATATTGTTTCCAATATTAATGTTCCCAATCCGTCCAACCAGGCGGCCAGGGAATTTCATAATCCTCCTTTCTGTATATTTCCTACTTCTTTACTTATCTAATGGATCATAATTCTTGCCTGTCTAATGTTGCCAATGTTATCCGATATGTGGCACAACACTTTTGTCTCACCGCCTGGCACAGTCCACCTTCTGTACCAAGAAAAATATATAGTGATATCCTGATCTGAATAACTATTGTCCTCATTGTGGTAATTTCATCTATGATATTTCCTAGGGCACCCGTGGTGACATCAGACCAATCCTCAATCAACTTTGCTAATTGTTTTGTCGTATGACTATTATGAGATACCCCTAGTGGTGGTATTATTATCCCTCGATCTGTTAACATATTACTAATCTAGTTGGCCATTCTCCAGTGCCTTATCAGCTCTCTATTTACTCCAGGTCTCATTTCAAGCAAATGCTGGACATGGGACACCCTGGGTATAGAAAAGGGTAGCTAATGATGTCCATACCAACCTCTGGGCAGATGAAAGTAAGCTGATTATCTATACACAAAATGCATCCCTTTGTAATCCAATTACTTCTGGAGACAACCCCTCAACTTTTCTTAGTTTCCCACTGAAAGTGTGTAAATGCATGAAACATTGGCAGGTGCTTTTCCCCTTGTATGTATTTCTATCTTGATGTGTCTTTCCTGTTAAATGCATCAGGTAATCAATAATATTGCCTTTCTTCTATTCTTTGTATCTTACAATCAGCCTAAAATTGCGTATTGCCCCCACAACCTCTGGTAACCAACATGCCAACTTAACTCAACTAAACATTCCTTGTAATGCCATAAATATGTTAATTCGTTTTCACTCTTAAACATTTTGACGATTTGGGTGCTTTGCTTTTACTTAATGGCGAAAAAAATAGAACTTCTCTAATTAGTATAGATGGATGTAAATAAACCCTTGTTTTAACAGACATTAACATATGAGCAGGTGCCTAAAACTGGTGAATAGATGTTTTGGAGCAAATGCATCCTTTTAAGAATTGATAAAAATGTATTGAGTAGTTAAGTAGGTACATGCTTGTGCACTTTGAAACAGGTGATGACCGCTCTCAGACTCGGAGGACCTAGCGGTTTTCCCCTCAAGCAGCCTTTGGTGAAATTGGGTCGTACAGTGCCCTTTACAGCACAGTTTTGCACGAACATTAGCTATAAAGTCAAGCATTTTACAGACAATTTGGAAAAGGGCTCATGACCACAATACTTGAGGATCTGATGAGTCAGCTGCACCCTTCCTATGGCAGTTCGGAGGAGTTCCTCTTCTGCGTTATCTTTTTTAGAACTCTGTGTTATTTAGTTTATACCAAGAAGAAAAAATAAATAACATACAGCGTACATATGTATCATTATAGTAACTGATACCTGAGGAATCAGAATCATGAATGATCCTAATGCTGCCTGTTGTATCATTATTCAGACACTGGGTCTTGCGAGTAGTCTCACCAACACCCCATACCCAGTGGCTGTAGTTAGGTCAGCTGTTCCCTGGAGGTAGATGGAGTACTCAGGGGTCTTAGAATTGATACCATTCCCTCCTATGAAAATCCTGACCCTTTATTGCTACAAGAACGAGCACACTTTACAGCAGCATCAGCAAAAGAGATGGTGGAAATCCTAGTTAAATATGCTTGGAGCGACAGAGACAAACACCTAGAGGAAATGAAAAGATTGGAGGAGCACATTGCACAAGATCAGGATGTGCGAATGAGTGAGGAACTGCGACAGCAGATAAAAAGTAGGCTGGTGACTTCACCAAGAGCGTTTCAATGATTACGGCACTGGGAGGGTATTAATGTTCTCCAAGAAGGTTGATATCCCTAGGAGAGAGATCAATAACCCCAGGAAGTTACAAGCCCAGCCCAACAAAGAAACCCCGGAAATGGAAGTGGGAACAGATACTGACATTTCAGAAGGAGAAGCATCGGGGACACCGTCTAATCAGCCAATTGGGAATGTGCTTTTTTTCAAGCTAATAAATCTAGGTTAAAGCAATGTGGGACACAGAGATTTGCAATTGCATACAGCATGCTTCAAGCTCTTGCAGTATGTTTGTGTTTAGATGGCTGCTTATTCACTCATATCTTGACTGAGTAAAGATATGACAATATACATTTCTCTCCTAGTAAGTTGTATGGTATCATTGAGTCAACTAAAAGCTGAACAATGCACAATGGTGGCAGAGCTGGCACACAATATAGGAGTTACAATTTGACCTGGGCCTCTGTCTGGATGTACTTAAAGTGCTTCCAGTTTGCCATCTAGTTGTTCCCCCTAGGTGAGTATATGACATTATTAGGGAGCTTTTCTCAGAAGCCAGTTTGATAGGGGACACAGCGGTAGCTGTGATTTGATTGTAATGGTACTGGTAGTGGGCTATTGCATAGTTGTCATTGCCACATTCAGGATGGCTTACTTTGATTGTTAGTTTCACATGCAAGACATTTCAAATTTAGTGCACTGTTCTGGTTCTCTTAATGGTGGAACAGAGTCTTCTGTGAGTTGTAGTGCTGTCTGTTCCCAGTACTTCACATGCCCTTCCCAAACACTGTGGACCAAGGTTAGCTTACTTGACATGTGGCATGGCAGAGAGGGGTATTTGGAGATTTGGATAGAGGTATGGTGGGTGGTTTTAGTAATTGGAGTGGCGAAAGGTGGTAAGTGAGCATGCAAGGCAAAACTGTTTGGTAACATGAATGTTGTTGTTACTTACCCAACTCCGCTCCCCCAGTTATTCCTGTCAGGCCCTCAGATTGTAGGATGTCCAAGACCTTCTTCTCCCATGATGTGAACTTTGGGGGAGGAGATGGGAGCTCACTGCCAGTCTTGAGGACTGCCAGCTGGTACCTGGAAGCCATGAAACGTACCTTTCCCCTGAGGTCGTTCCCCTCTTCCGTATGTCCTCCCTCGTATGTGGGTAACTGCCTACAGCATTCACCCTGTTGACTATCCTTTGCCACAACTCCATTTTCCTGGCTATTAATGTTTTCTGGACCTGTGATCCAAATCGATGTGGCTCTACCATGACAACTTCATCCATCATGACCCTCAACTCATCATCAGTGAAATATGGATGTTTTTGTGTGGACATGGTAGTGGTGGTAACGACAGTGAGGTAGTGAAAAAAGTATGTGGGTGCTGTGATGTGAGGGTGACGGTTGTTGTGTATTGTGTGTGGTAATATTTTTTTGTTGAGTATGTTGTGCAGGTGTGGGATGTTGCGTAGTGAAATGCGTATGGGTGCCTATTCTTGCTTTTTTATCTCTCAAATTGTTGCTTGTGTGTGGCTGTGTGTGGCATTCTGCTTGCAAAGGATTGTGGGTCATGTAGGGGTGTGTTTTATAGTGCAGTGTGTAGGTGTGTCGGGTATGTGAATGTGTATAAGGATTGGGGTATTCAAACTATCCAATGTGGTGTAATGTTCTGACTGATGTGAGTTCAGACCAGATGATTTTGTTGGGCTGGCGGTGCTGGTGGTCGAACTGCCTTTTTTCTATCCTCCAGTGTCCTGGCGCTTTCAGGAAATTGGCTGTTTTTGGAGGACTGAGCTGTGTTCCTCTTAATACTGCGGTCTGATGACCTCCAACATGACGGTCAGTTGGTGGCCACCACCGTGGCTGTCCTACCTTCAGACCAACAAACTCGTAATGAAACCCTAAATGATTTCCCCAGAATCACAGGATGTCGAGCTGATGCTGAAACTCGAGGTTCCCCAGTTGCAAAGTCTGCAGCATTGGCCGTAACACCACATTCTGTCCCCTAAGTGCAACATATAAGCAAGTGATCAACTGGATAAAAAACATCTAGATAGCAAATCATTTAAAAGTGCTTTGTTGCTATTTGATAACTCAGAAAGTATGTCTTCATTTTAGTTTTTTAGAGCACTAACCATAATTTCTATGGGAATAAGACCTCTTAATTTTTATCATTTCTGAAGAAAATGCTTTAGGTATTACATTTTTGATTACATCAAGATGACATCAGCTGTGCCACTCTTTTCTAATAAGTAAAGAATGCAATCTGGTTGTTCGTTAGAATAGTGTGGGGAGGCAGATGTCAGGGGCACAGACTCGGATAATTGAAGGCAGGGTGGAGAGTGCAGAGGCAACAAGTTGGCCACGCTGGACAGGCGGGAAAGTTGCAGCATAACAGGCCATGAAGGGCAGGAGGGATTGAGCAGGGGCTCAACAACGGACAACACATGGCAGGAAGCAAGGCATAGGGGTCTGCACATGGAAAACGGGGGGCAGGATGCAAGGAAGGATGGCTGTAGCAGCAAGCTAACTATGGAGGGCAGACAAGATGGGCCCTGGAAACAACATACCATGGAGGACAACAGTGAGATTATAATGGCATACACAGAGACAACAGAGGGATGGTGGGAGGGGGTCAGTGGCAGCAAGCTGACCACATGGAGCAGGTGGGAGGGGTTGTTGCAGTACAGAAGGCCATGCTTGGCAAGCAGGAGGGTTATTGGTAGCACAATGGTGTTGTTGGCATGGATTAAACACTGTGATTTCTCAAGAGAAACGGAGTGCAGTGGTTTCTTTCTTTGGAATTATTTATATATATATATATATATATATATATAAACACACAATTGTGGGCAGTATGAGGCTTCAACTGCGGCGGTCTGAGTGGGCTCCAGCACTCCCTAAATCGCAAGCAAGAACACCCAAATCAGAGTGACTACTAAGACGCTCCTGGCAAATGCACAATACCATTTATTCGAATGGCTACTCTTCTCCCAACGCGTTTCAGCCAAACAGCCTTTCTCACGGGCTACAGGAGTCCAGCCTCTTCCAGTCAAATATAGTGCAGTAAACATTGTGGAAGGACTATCTTAACATAGTTACAAACAGCACAAAATTGCAGGTACCATATTGAACTGTCAATTGCACATAGTATTGTATGCCAAATATCAACAATAAGACTTAATATAACATTGTACAGCCCCCCAATTCAGCATATTATTTCTCATATTTACAAAATATATTCCACACTGCATCCCAATACCGCTAAAGTAATCAAAATAACAATTGCAACGATGCCATGAAGTTATAATGCTACTCAAAAATACCATACCTCCAACCATACATATTCAATACAGCCCTTGTGGGCCAACTTATCCAAATACATGAGTAAGCACAGTACTGGACACTACAAATAATAGGTTCCAATTGCATCCTGAGAATAATATGTACCAAAATAAGGGAGTAATATCATTATCAAATTTCCTCATCCGATTAAACAAAACAAGCCTGCCCACTGTACACCATCAAAAGATTCAGCCCAAGTGGGCATATAGAAAAGGATACATTTAATTTCCACGAGTGGTATAGTTCATACCCAACACCACATAGTGACCTAAATGGAAAAAAAGAAATGAAATGCAATTTTAAAACCAGTACATACCGAACTCTATTGGAACAAAAGGAAGGATTACCAACAATAAAACATCATCATTACTGTAGATGTACTGCCATCTCATCATCAGAATTTAAATCACAAGGTATGAGGATTTCAAAATCCAGGATATACCTGGATTCCAATTTATATAGCTCTTTCTCTCTATCACCACCCCTAAAATTAGGTAAGACACTATCAATCACTACAAAGCGGAGTAAATTGTTATTACTGAAATGGGACTCCGCAAAATGTCTCGCTTCAGGATATTGTGTGTCATGATATTTAATTGCTCTCATGTGTTCTAAGACTCATTTTTTTGCTTTATGAATGGTGCTTCCCACATAAATCGATTACAATGTCAAATCAAGCAGTAAATGAAGTATTCATTATTGCAAAAATGTAAATTTCCTGATAGTAAACTCATTCGGAATGAACTAGTGTCCGTGATGAGATTCTTACTTAGATTATCTTTCAGTGAGCGACACCTAATACATGTAAGACAGGGTGTATTGTCAATATATCTGCTTGGAGTTTCATCTCTACAAAGTGTGTGCCAGTGTTTTGTAAGAAGTTTCTTGACCATATGAGCTTGAGTAGAAAACATAGTAATGAACCGGATTAACTCAAGCTCATCCTTGCATGCTTTATCTGTTGGCTACAACAAGTTCAATCTAGTGACCTCCTTAACCTTCTTAGCAGCTTGTTTGATGATCTTCCTAGGATAACCCTTCTCTTCAAATCTGTTCTCTATCACACTTGTCTCCTTCTCAAAGGCAGTTGTAGAACTGCAATTTCTCTTCACTCTCAGAAGTTGCCCATATGGAATACTGGACACTAGATTTGTTGGATGAGCGCTAATAGCAAAGAGGGGACGGTTCCCTGCTGTAGACTTCCAAAATAACCTACTTTCCAATTTATCTTCCACTACCATAACTTCCACATCTAAGAATTGAACACTGTGTCTATTGATGTTACCTGTAAAATGTAGATTATGGCTATTCTGATTTAGGATTTCAATAAAACACCTACCAGCCTCCTCATCACCTTTCCAGATCGCAGAAACATAATCAATAAATCTCAGCCACAATACTATATGTTCAGTAAGTGCGGCAAGACCACTCAACACCGGCTCCTCCCACCAGCCAACCACCAAATTGGCATAGCTCTGGGCAAAGAAGGTGCCCATCGCACTGCCCTGCAGTTACTTATACACCTTGTTATCAAAAATCAAAACAATATTGGTGAGACAAAATTGAATCATCTCCAGTATCATCTCTGAATGCATTAGATAGGAAAGAGATCTTGCACTCAGAAAATGCCTACAAGCATTAAGACTAACTTCATGTTGAATGCTAGTATAGAGCCTTGTGATGTTTCAAGTTAACAAGATAAAATCTTGTTCCCAATGAATACCTTCTATAATGGTTAAGAAACGGTTGTATCCTTCGAAAAGGCCGGTAGTGTGTAAACAAATGGCCTTCAATAGCGATCTACATTTCTAAACGTGTTCTCAGGAGGGGACCCAATTGAAGACACAATAGGCCTCTCTGGAGGATTTAGAGCATCTTTATGAAGTTTGGGAAGCAGATAGAGAATGAAAATCCTAGATTTCTCACATTTGAAGAAAAGATACTCCCTTTCCAACAAACCCCTTTCACCCCAGTCAATAAGCATTTCTATGTAGGTATGTCAGACCTAACTATAACCTTTGTTTTTTTCATATATCTCTTTCTCTCTCTCTCTCTATATATATATATAAATATATATATGTAGATATATACATTTATTTTAAAATGTATAATTCCTTGGAAGTCTTTGGGAGGTTGTACCACAGAATATCGAGAAGAACAATATCGACATTCTAGAATTTGTAAACATTTTTGACTCAATATTTTTTCGTTTACATACAAAATGTTTTGTATAGTTTACATACAAAGTATAAAAACAAAGTATGAAAACAAAGTATGAAAACTCAATATTTTTAGACAATATTTTTACACAATTTTCTAGTAAGTCTAGTATGTCGTTCTTGATATTCTGTCGTACAACCTTTGGAACATCCGGAAGGCTTATATGGCATCTAGAAACCTAGAGTTCTCCTCTGTTGCTGATCTTTCTTGTGCACTCCAAATTAAATCTGGAAACCTCTGCACATCTTACTAAACTCTAATTGGCCTCCAATGTATTATGCTCATCATCATCTCCTCACAATACTGTATGAATTATTTTTATCAATTTTGTCCGGCACTCAAAGTGACCGGAAGGTGGCACTGTATAGCATTACATTGAATAAATTAACTTGTATCACACATAATAATATTTTTATCTTTGAAGAACCTACAACTTGGATTTAAACTGAATCAACTAAGACATGACATAAAATGTGGAATCAAATGTTCAGTTTTGGCAAATTTTTCAACTTTGCATTTCATATGTGAAAAGCATGTTGGCTTGCAAATCCTTACATTAGTTTGCATGCAAAAACATTTATCTGCATGACCCGCACCTATTTAACCACGCAAAATGTTTATTAAGGCATACCATCCAATGTTCAACTTTACATTCGATACATTTTATGGATTTACATCCAGATCAGTAAAAATCCCTTTGGTGCAAGCTGGGGATTCTGTCCCTCCTGAGAAAGACCTGAAATACTTCATATACTGATTGACAGTCACATACCTGGCCATAGCTGCACACACATTCATTCAGTGGATGCCCATGCGTTTGGTACCATGTTTCTTCATAAATACTGTTTACCAAAGAACCATTACAAATTTGCTGTGCAAAGTAATAAAAATAGCAATGATTTTGGGCTAAGTTTAAAAAACTTTACTTTTTAGATATAGGTATTCATTGGGTAGAGAATGTTTTTAGCAAAAAGGTAGTTGACAGACTAATTCCACATGTATTACGTGTGGTGAGGTTTGTATAAATAATGATATCAGGATGTGTAAGCCCATTTGATTTTATATATGAAACATAATTACCTCATGGGGCATAACCATTAAACCGAGGAGCGCAAATTCGGGAGCAAAATTCAAAACAAATACGGTTTGTCTCAAGCAATCTGCACAGGAGCAGATGTGACATTTATAAATAACAATATTAATATTTGTGAGTCAATTTGATCTTTGTGTAGGAAATTATGACTACTTATTCAAATACAATTCCATAGAAATCCTTTGTCTTGATGGTAGCAAATCTGGTGCCTTGTTTTGGTTAAAATGTTGTTTTATGCCCAATGAATGGGCAAACTTATTCGGCATTAATGGTGTGTTTTTGAAAACTACAACCAGGAAGCCTTCTTCAACTCTCACAAGAGCATGTAAAACAGGCTTTGAAGATGGTGCACAACATAAAAGGTCACTTTATCTGTGTTGTCTAGTTTTTTCCTTGGGTGGAGGAGGAGGTGAAGTGTTTAGCAGAATAAGTCTACCAGCAATTGAGGCCTCGGCCTGAGGCCTAGCTAGGTCGCAGCTTCAGGCAGGCTAGAGGGTTAGATGGTGATGAAACCTCTCAGAGCCCTGAATGAGTATCATTTCTGCGGCGTTAGGGAGTAGTGTAGGTTTAAGTTTGAGGGCCTAGGTGGAGTACAGGTATTTTTGGGGGTGGATACATGGACGTCGATCATCTAAAATGCTAGGGGTAGTGGAAGTGACATCACATGGCCTTTGACCTTGATGTTTCGTAGGAAATGACATCATGTGACCTCTGACCCTGCGTTTTTCTTGGAAGTCATTTTTTATTAACTTAACCCTGATGAAAGCACAATCAATAAGTGACATCACTTAAGTTCCATTATAATTGTATGATAAAAATAACAAAGCAACACAAACAAAAGTCTCTTTGAGATACCACCTACATTAAGGTGTTGAAATGATTTGACATTGATGGAACAGACAGCCAGGTGTGAAGTGTAGCGAGCAAGTGAAGTAAGTTAGTCAGACCTCTTGTAGGTGGTTCAGGGGGTCTCCCTCTGAGAAAGATTGAGGTCAGATAGTGCATTTCAAAATACAACTGTCACATAGGTTTGCTGAAAAGCCATAAGCTCTGAAGGGGCACTCCTTAAATATGAAAGTCTTTTCATAGTGTGTGAAGAAAATGAAATCTAACTTTCTCTAGGAGTTGACCCCATTTAAAAAACAAAATGTGATAGTTGTGCCCCCATATGGAAAAAAGTACCTGCATTGTGCCAGGGCCCTCATATGTAACTGGTGCCCCCATTAGTCCAATGATTACATATAGCATACCAGTGCCTGAATGTTGCCATTAATGTCATCCATATACCATGGGGGACCCTTATGTAAAAAAATACTGCTTCATATCACAGCATCATTTTTTATGCTTCTCCTCCCTCTTGCCAAAAATGACTTCTAATGTTGTAGCTCCAGCATGTTGCCATGGGTAGCCCCATGCCACTAATTTACTCAAACATGACAGCATTGTTCCATGGGTGCCACATACTGCAAGAAGTACCTCTAGTATGCCAGACCCATTATTTTACTATGGGTGCCCATTATGCCAAGTATTATCTCCAGTATGTTAATGCCAGTATTTTGTCACAGGTGCCTGACATGCTGAGAATTTCCTCCAGTATACCAGCACCAGTATTCTGCCATAGGTGCCTTTATAAAACAAGAATTACCTGCAGATTACCAAGACCAATGTCCATTATGCCAAGCATTATCTCCAGTATGTTAATGCCAGTATTTTGTCACAGATGCCTGACATGCTAAGAACTGCCTCCAGTATACCAGCACCAGTATTCTGCCATACGTGCCTTTATAAAACAAGAATTACCTGCAGAGTACCAAGACCAATGGGAGTCTTGCAAAAAAACTTTTAAATTCTTACTCACGCTGACTTACTTTCACTCACTCCCATTCACTCTTGTGCATTCTGTTAATGTCCATTCCATGGATCATGAATCAAACAAGTACAGCTTTTCCTGTCTGTAGCTGCTGGAGCACACATGAAGGTCTTCCTCCCACCTAGGGTTAAAAAAACACAGGCGCTCTGGTGAGACACCACAACTTCTCTCACCTACACTAGTGAGGAGTGTGGTAATTGGATTCATTCAACATAAATTATTAACATGCAAACAATTTTAAATACCATAATCAATTTGACCACAGAATAAAACTCCAAACTGAATAAGGTTTTGAAGCTTTATTACAACCACAAAATCAATGTAAAGTAAATGGTGCACAAAACTAAGTTATAAATATACTTGAAAACCACAGGCCTAAGCCTACTAAACATCAATGCTGATGAACACTCCAAGAGGATAACACAAATTAACAAAACTATAATATACACATCAAAATCAGATTTCAAAGCAGATGATGGTGACATCAGTAAATCAACAAATTCAATTAACAATCAGTTTTTCGGGCTGGGCCATCCTTCTCCCTAATACGAATTTGGACTTACATGTGTGGGGATGGACTAACACATGAGGACAAAACAAAAGAAGAGACAAAAATAATTTGAAAAATCATCTAACTAGGGTAACTTACTATAAAAATACACTGGTGTAATCATCTAAGCTGAAAGGGAAACAAGAAGAACCACAATACAATTTATATACCTCTCCTCATGGGACAGCAGACAGGAAACATTTGTTGATCCAAAGTGCTCACAGCTTCTCAGCATCAATAGACAGCAGCATGAGGGGCAGTGCAGAACACAAGCTGCACATAGGGCAGGTCAGCAATTCAGAATTATTGGGCATATTAGTACTGGACAGGTCAAGGGTCATCATCAAGGTTCAACTAACTAAAAGTTTCAAAAGTCTCTTCCTAACTAGAAATGTCCATGAAGTTCAGATTGGTTGACTGTGTGGGCCCATCTCACACAAATTAATCAATATCCAATGGAAAATCATTGACAATACCACATTTGCAACTATTCTGGATTTTCTCAGGGAGTGTGCAAAGTCATCTTGATGATTTCATACAGTTCCGCCAAAATATAACACTTGTTTATCAATTGAAACTTTGCGATTCTTTCCCACAGTACACAAGATGATTCTAACTGTTCTCATGTGATTTTCAATAATTCTTTATGCCTTGTTCGGCAGCTGAAACAAATACTGTTACATTTGTGATTCATTAAACACGTTCACTGTCTTTAATACAATAGGACATTCACCAACACATCAGCAACCTAGGAATTAATTCAGGTCAAAGGGAACAGAATGAATTAGCACTTTTCCTCTACTGCTGAAAAAATGAATTGTCAGGCCTAGTCTAGTTAAGAAAACTTAAATACATATTAATGCAATTATTACATATAAATCTGTTGGAAAATGGATTATGGATAGGGGCAGGTAAGTACCTACACTTAGCAATAGGCCACTAACCCCCACTAGTTCCAGTCAGGTCTCAATAAATGAATCCACGCTCAACCCTTGGTAGCTTGGCAATGAGCGACAAGGCTTAACATAGGAGACAGGCGTGTAAAGCATTCAAAAATCACAAAACAGTAATAAGTAAAACACAACACACAATATAAATCCAACACCAATTTATAAAAATGGAGTATATTTGTATCTTTAAAATTATACCAAAACAATTAAAATCGAATAAGGGGAACCGTAGATATACATTTTTATGTTTTCTAGTGCATAAAAACTAAAAGCCCCTATCTGGTCATCTGGTTGCACTAGCCCGGGGCAAAGTCAAAGTTTGAGGCCGACGATGATGGAGCCCTGCTCGGCTACAGCAAGCGGGAGGCCTCGGTCAAAAGTTTACCTTCGGACTTAGGTCCTCATTACGAGTTTGGCGGTCTCTGGCCGAGACCGCCGTGCAGAATACCGCCACCATACCGCCAGTGCTGGCGGTACATAGGCCGCAGTATTATGAGTCACAAAGTAAAAACTGCCAAAATACAGCCAAAGGCCAACCGACGGCGATAGATTGACTGTTTCACCACCTGCCCCGCTACGCTGACACCAATTTGTCTGCCCAATTACGTGTCAGTACACTGCTCAGCGGGATATACACGCCGGAACACCATTGGCAGTGCAGACCGCTGCGGTCCAATAATAGTGTAAACACATTGGACAGTTTGAATACCCCACACCTGTGATGCTATTAATAGTGTTTGACCAATGACTTTGTGTTTCACCACTGCGCATATTAGTTGCTTAATGTTCACCAGTAGCACATTATGGGGGTCATTCTGACCCCCGCCGGCGGCGGAAGCCGCCCTCCTGGCAGGAACCGCCAGAAGACCGTACCGCGGTCAAAAGACCGCAGCGGTCATTCTGACTTTCCCGCTGGGCTGGCGGGCGACCGGCAAAAGGCCGCCCGCCCGCCCAGCGGGAAAGCACCAGCAACGAGGAAGCCGGCTCCGAATGGAGCCGGCGGAGTTGCTGGTGTGCGACGGGTGCAGTTGCACCCGTCGCGATTTTCAGTGTCTGCTAGGCAGACACTGAAAATCAATGTGGGGCCCTGTTAGGGGGCCCCTGCAGTGCCCATGCCATTGGGATTGTTTCTCTAAACAGACATGTGAAGTAGCCAAGTAATGGTCAAGCGTGACTAGTAAGACTCACCTCAAGTGCATGAGTGCAATTGTACCTCCATCAGCATTTCACATCCGCATAGCTGCAGTTTCCCCCATGGTGTCCCACTGTTGTAGCATGTATAGGTGAGGGCATGGCGTGCCATGGCATGGCAGCAGATGATGATGTTACTCTGTGTGACTGTTGTGCTGGCATTGACCAATTGCACCCTGTCTCTTTCCCACCTACCCTGTCCCCCTCCCTCTCTTTCTCTCTCTTTGTTTGCAACAGCATCATCAAGCGAAGGACAAGGGGCACCTAGCGAGTGGGAAGCTGCAGCCCACGGGACCCAGGAGGCTGATTCCAGCAGAGCCGAGGGGACCAGTGGGACAGAGGGCAAGGGGAGTGCCACGGAGGAGACAGGATCGACAACACCATCTTCTGATTCCTCCTCCGATGGCGGCTCCCTGGTGGTGGCGGGCCCATCTGGGACCAGCCCAGGGACATCCTTGACCGCCACCCACCTTTTCCAGCACCGCTCCCCCGTAGCTCCCCATCCAGTTGCCCTTGCCAGCTCACCCAGGAGGGTGGGCATCTCCTTCACCGTAGGTACCTCTGCCCTTGCCCCAGTCAGCCCTGCTGTCTCAATGAGGAGGCTATTGACCTCCTGAGGTCCATCTCTGTGGAGCAGTCAACCATTGTGAATGCCATCCAGGGACTGGTATCGCAGATGCAGCAGACCAATGCGTTCCTGGAAGGCATTCAAGGTGCCTTGACTGGCCTGCAGAGATCGTTTCAGGCTCTGTCCTCCTCATTGACGGCAGCCAGTGTCCCTTCTTCTTCCGTCCCCCCTACACCACTCACGCCTGCAGCCACCACCTCATCAGTCTCAGATCCTGCCACATGTGCCCTCACTGCCACATTCACCACAATATCAGACCTGCATACATGCACCCCATACACCCCATACACCACATGCACACTCAGCGTGACTGTCAACACCCCCACATGCAGCACACCCACCCTACCTGCAGACACCACCACAATATTCACTCACACATCCCCCTACCATCTCCCTGCATCTCCTCCCCCCTCCCACTACAATGAAACGCCCACAGTCACCCACCCAACAGTCACAAAACACACACATGGCATCCATGCACGCACCTGCACCCAAATCACCTCCACATACACGGCTCCTAACCACTCCCTCTCCCTCCTCTCCCATCCCTTTTTGCCATGATCATCCCCGTGCCCCCAAAAAGAGATTCCTGAGAGATTTTTCCTGTTCCCTCTCGGTGACCTGGTCCTTGCCCCCCCAAGCATCCTGTCGCCCTCCCCACACCCCTGCCTTCCACCTCCCAGTCCTCCCCTGGTAGTCAGTATGCCCCTCCCCCACCTAAGACTTCCATCCCCACCAAGTCCACAGTCACCCCTCCCAAACCTAAAGCCAAGCCCACTCTCCCAAAATCCAAGTTAAAGGCCCCCCTAAGCCCAAGGACTCCCCTCCAAACCCAGACCCAAGGACCACTCTCCAAACCCAAACCCAAGGATCCCCCCTCCAAACCCAAGCCTTCCTCCCCTCCTGAGGTGCCTGCATGCCCCATTGATGCCCCTGCCCAGTGGAGGCCAGCAGTTTGCAGTCAGGAGTCAAGTTGGGGCCTAATTCTATGCCCTGTGTGGGGTGGCCCAAAATTGACTTTTTGGACTGGCCCTTGGCCCTCTCTGTACATAGTTCCCATAGTTTTAAGTTATTTATTATATTTGCGTGTGTGTGTGTGGTCATAGCTTGCCATGCCATGTGTATGTGTGTGTGTACTAATGTCGTTCCCTCATGTGTGTGCAAAGTAGGTGCACTTACGGTTGGTGTCTTTGTCGCCGTCGCTGGTCCTGGAGTTCAATGGCCAGCAGGACCATTAGGAAGACTTGCATTTTGTGCGCCATGGCGCCTGCGGACTTGCCTGGGTTCCTGAAGGTGAGTGTTCCCTTTTCTGTGCTCCATTTCTGCCAGGCGACTGCCTTGGAAATCCTGGTGGTGTGCAGCCTCGTAGTAGGGTCGTGGGAAACAGCCTCACCGCCGGCCTGGATTTAGCTACCGCCAGCTGTGGCGGTCCGTCTGCAATGGCAGTTCGGGTGGCAACTTGGCTGTGTTCTGTTGGTTCCATTCCTATGATTATTATATGGCAGTCCGCACCGCTGGGGCTGCGGCAGTGCGACCGCCACCTCCACCGTGGCTGTCCACAGACCGCCAGTCTCGCAATGACCACCTGAGTCTCTTTCTCAAAGATTTTCTTCAGCGGGACAAAGTCACCTATCCATTCCAACCTCCCTAGAGCCCTCTTCGGATATGTGAAGCAGGAGACCTGGGTGAAGAATTCTACCTTTGGACATAGATGATTTTTCAGGACAGAAATTTTCGTCAGGGCCAAAGCTGAATCTTGATCCAACGTCCCTGGAGCCCTCCTCGGATATGCTGCGCTTGAAGTCCGGTCAACTTTTTACGTTCAGACTTTGTCACTTTTTTTTAGCTGTTTCTTTCCGACGGCAGTCGACCCTCCACAGCAAGCCAATTTCGATGCAAAGTCATCGCATCACCTTTCTAGGAGCCCCTGGTGAAATCCTAGAAGTCTGGGGCTCCAGAGCTTTGTAGCGGGACAAACCTGGAAGTCAGGCTGGGTTGCGGTTGGCAAGTTGTTGCATTTATTATAACAATCAGTTTGAGACCAAACTTGCCATATCTAGCTCCTTTGGAGACTTTATTAATTAAAATAAAGTCTCCCCATTTTAGCTTATGGAGCCTATTCACTACAATGAGGGAAAAACGAATTTGGCTATTTTTCCTCACCAGGGCTTATAAAACATATTTTATAAGGTCCCTGCTTATAGTTACACTGCACCCAACTCTGGGGGCACCTAGGGCACACGTTAGGAGTGAGTTATTTATAGAAATGAGGTAGTTTAAGACTTTGGAAGTATTTTAATTCCCAAGTCAAATTTGCATGTAACTTTAATTTAAAAGCAGCCCGCAAGGCAGGCCTGCCTATAAAATGACACTGGGCACATCAGCAGTGCACCTAGGGGTGCACTACCTACACTGGGGTCCCTAAACGTATATGCCCTTCCATATACTAGGGACTTATAGGTTGGTTGACACAGCCAATTATAATTAGGGTAATTTGCATACTCATTTTACACAGAGCACAAGCCCTGGGACTGGTTAGCAGTAACCAGGGCACCATCAGAGTCAGGAAAACACCAGCAAAAAGTGAAAATGGGGGCAAAAAGTTAGGGTGCCTCTGCAATCAGCCAGATTTATCACAAAATCCTATTGTGCACCTTACAATTTGAATCCAATACACAAAGTAAATTATTTAATTGCAATCATTATGCATGACATTATAAACAGTTTAAATGGGCATTTATTTCTCTGCACACATGTAACTCACATTAGTAAATTCATTTAAATTTATATGAGTATGATGAATTCATGTTCGTTTAATACTCATAATATACTTCATCTCTACTGTTGATCTAAGAATAATATGTTAATATTAATTCATCTAAATAGTTCACTCGAATAAAAATAAACAACATCTTCCATGGCAAAACGCAACCTCAAAAGATATGGAGGTCACAATGTCCATCATAATTCAAATGTGCACATTTTCACACTTTGGGGGTCATTCTGACCTCGGCGGTAAAAGGCCCTTACCGCCGGTCAGAAGCCCGCCATTCTACCACCGCGGCCGCGGTAAACCGCCACGGTCATTCTGACCACCAACTGTGAAACCGCCAAAAACCCGACATCCACGGAAGGCCGCCTCATCAGCGGGCAGCGATAAACTGGAGATGACCAAACCTCCACCGCCACGCCAACACAAACACGCCCATGCCATTCTGACCCACGAATCCACGCGGTGGTCTTTCAACCGCGGTATTCCATTGGCGGTACACACCGCCGCGCTCAAAATACACACACAGCTCCAAAACACAGCCACATTGGACAATTTGAAATACACACACCTGATACACATACACACACCACTCCCACACACCCAATTAACTATAAAACACACACCCACTTCACCCACAAACCCCTACAACCACAAATATCTGAGAGAAGGCGCAATACACTGAGAGAGAGCACAGGGAACGCAAAGCACAACACACACAGGAACACAACATCATCACCCACACCACATCTACACACACATCACCACACATCACCACGCACATCACCACAAACACCACCCCACACCACCCCATGGCACCCCAAAGACACCCCAGGTTCTCGGACCAAGAACTCAGGGTCATGGTGGAGGAAATTATAAGGGTAGAGCCCCAGCTCTTCAGCACACAGGTGCAGCACACCACTATAGCAAGGAAGGCTGAGCTATGGCAAAGGATCGTAGACAGGGTCAACGCTGTGGGACAGCATCCCAGAAATCGGGAAGATATCCGAAAGCCATGGAACGACCTACGGGGGAAGGTGCGCTCGATGGTGTCGCGACACAACATCGCTGTGCAGAAGACTGGCGGCGGACCCCCACCCACTCCACCCCAATTCACCGCATGGGAGCAAGAGGTAGTAAACATCCTGCATCCTGATGGCCTCGCTGGAGTACACGGAGGAATGGACTCTGGTAAGTCGAATCTCAACTACTTCACCCCCCCCCCAACCACCAGCATGCCAACCCCCACCCTCACCCCCAATCTCAACCCCCCAGCACACATCCTCCCTGCCAATGTCTCACCAGCACAACCCACCCTAAACAACACCAACCCCTGAATGCCAACACAAACCATAGACAGCCATCACCAAAGCATGACCATTGCACATACCCATACACCCCCCCCCACCACCCTCACAACACCTCCCACAAGGGAATGCCAGCACTGGGGGACAAGGGCACTCAAAATGCACGCCATGGCACACACAAAAACAATAACCATACTCTTTTACCCCTGCAGGGCCCGAACGCCAACACACCGCCACGGAGGGTCCAGATTTGTCCATCCCACCCCCAGAACAGGCCCCCAGTGAGGACAGCAGCTCTGTCGACCTAGAACCTGATGACCAGCCCGGACCATCAGGGACCTCTGGACAGTCGGTTCCCCACACACAGACACAGGCCACAGCAGACCCAACCCCCTCTGGGAACACCAGCACAGCTCCCAGCACAGCTCCCACCCAGCGTGCCCATGCCTCTGTCTCCAGGACGCGTCAATCAGCGGTGTGTCCGCCACTACAGGGCACCCAGGCTGACCCAACACCCCAACAACAACAGGGACCTGGGGGCAGTGGTAGTGGGCACACCGTCCAGGGGACAGAGGCCCGGGGAAACAGGGCAACTGGGAGGGCTGCTGTGCGACAGGGGGGGGAGGACAGGCCCAGGGAACCGACTCTCCAAGAGGCCCTCACCACCATCATGGGAGCATACCATCACTCCCAGGAGACGATGGCGACGGTACTGGCCAGGTTCACCGAGATCCAGGCACAGCAGGAGGAACGGTACATGGGGTTCAGCAATGAACTCAGGAACATCGGTACCGCTATGGGAACCATAGTCCAGGCCCTCAACCGGATAGAAACCACATTGCGGGACCATGTGGCACCACAAAGGGCCCCTGTCACTAGCCAGGAACAGCCTACCACCTCCGCCGGCGCTAGTGGACAGGAGGCCCCACCACAACGACAGGCCACCAGAACCCCACCTCCTGCTGAAGAACAACCACCCCGCAAGAGGAACCTGAGATCTCAGAGGAAGACAGAGTAGGATGCCAAGACCCCCGCCAGCATAAGATACCCCCTGATGTCATCCCACTGTCCCACATTGTCACCCTGTCCAACATTGAACTGCCCCTGCTCCATCCTTCCACAGGCATATGGACAATGCACCTGTGAAACTGAGAACTGGACTCTGCCATGGACATAACTCTACCCTCACCCATCACCGTTTTAATATCATGTACCAATATCTAGCACTAAAATAAATCACTCATTGCACTGAAATCATTCAGGAGTCAGCCTGTATTATTTACAAATGTATAACACATTACTGATCAATAATGTTCAGTTAATTTTGTGATGACAACATACCGATGTCAATAAGCATTAGTCCATGGGCTAACCAAGCTGAAGTCACGCAGTGGGTCATACAGCACTGAAAAGGGAAGGGAAAATCAAACATCAGTTTAAAAGAACTGGGGGGAAATACACAAAGTAAAGATGCAGGAGGCTTTCAGCAAATGTTAAATGGCGTGGGTGATTCTTACCTGTGTGCTACTGAAAATACTGTTGGATAACTGTGTCCCTGTTGTCTGTGTCGTCCCCGTCGTCTTCCTCCTCTTCACTCTCCACAGGCTCCACAGCTGCTACAACACCACCATCTGGACCATCCTCCTGCAGGAAAGGCACCTGACGTCGCAATGCCAGATTGTGAAGCATACAGCAGGCCACGATGATCTGGCACACCTTCTTTGGTGAGTACATCAGGGATCCACCTGTCATATGCAGGCACCTAAACCTGGCCTTCAGGAGGCCAAAGGTTCTTTCTATGATCCTCCTAGTTCGCCCATGGGCCTCATTGTACCGTTCCTCTGCCCTGGTCCGGGGATTCCTCACTGGGGTCAATAGCCAAGGCAGGTTGGGGTAACCAGAGTCACCTATTAGCCACACATGTTGTCTCTGTAGCTGTTCCATCACATAAGGGATGCTGCTATTACGCATAACATACGCGTCATGCACTGACCCAGGGAACTTGGCATTTACATGGGAGATGTACTGGTCAGCCAAACAGACCACCTGGATATTCATAGAATGGTAACTTTTCCTGTTTCTGTACACCTGCTCATCGTCTTTTGGGGGTACTAAAGCCACATGGGTCCCATCAATGGCACCAATGATGTTGGGGATATGTCCAAGGGCATAGAAATCACCCTTCACAGTGGCCAAATCAACCTCCTCAGGGAAAACAATGTAGCTCCGCATGTGTTTCATCAGGGCAGACAACACTCTGGACAAAATCTTTGAAAACATAGGCTGAGACATTCCAGATGACATGGCCACTGTTGTCTGGAATGAGCCACTTGCCAAAAAATGGAGGACTGACAGAACCTGCACTAGAGGGGGAATCCCTGTGGGTTGGCGGATGGGGGACATCAGGGCTGGCTCCAGCTGGGCACACAGTTCATGTATAGTGGCTCGGTCAAGTCGGTATCGTAGTATGATATGGCGTTCTTCCATTGTCGACAGGTCCACCAGCGGTTGGTACACGCGAGGATTCATCCTTCTCCTCGCAAGTCCCAGCGGACGGTGCCTAGGAAGGACAACATGGAGCACAGAGTCAAGCAAATCACAGGTACGTTCACCACAGCTTGCATAGCACACGATTATCTATGTTTTGAAAGGCGTGTATGTGTGTCAATGCAAGGCCTAGGCCTGTGTGACGCAGTACAAATTATGCCATGTGGGCCCTTGAAATGGCGGCTGCCTGACCTGTGAAGTGGGACAATGGGATGTGAGGTCAATGCGCTGGCGTGGCACACCGTGGCGGTAGGCGGTCGAAGACCGCTATACGAAGCTGCATTGGTTAACATTGAAGCCTATGGGTTTCAGGAGCCAATGACGAGGTGCGCCGGCGGTCGCGGTACGCACCGCCGCGGGCGTGACCGCCATTTTCTATCTGCTTAATCACTCGAGACCTGATCATCCACAAGAGAGGACCTATACTGCAAGTGCTGCTGTGACCTCGGTCTGGAAGAGACAATGGCTGCTGTGACTGGGGAAAGGGCCCCTGCCTTCACGTCTGAAGAGTTGGAGAAACTTGTGGATGGGGTCCTCCCCCAGTATGCGTTACTCTACGGTCCTCCAGACCAACAGGTAAGTACACTGGGTGCACATTGAATGGGCTATGCCTGTGTTGAGTGGGGTGGATGTAAGATGGTGGGGTGGGGAGCGAATGAGGAGTGCAACGCACGACAGATGAGAGCATGTGCCACATGGCAAAGTTGGGGAGGGGGGGGCAATCACATCTAACATGCAGATAAATGATGAATTTTCCATTCCCACCCTGTACATGTCAAATAGGTCAGCGCCCATCAGAAAGTCGACATTTGGCGTGCCATCGCCAAGGAAGTCCGGGCCCTGGAGGTCCACATCAGACGGGGCACCCACTGCCGCAAGAGGTGGGAGGACATCCGCCGCGGGACCAGGAAGACCGCCGAGTCACTGCTGGGGATGGCCTCCCAACCTAGGAGGGGTGCCAGTCGTACCCTGACCCCCCCTGATGTCCCGGATCCTGGCGGTGGCCTACCCTGATTTGGATGGGCGCTTGAGGACATCACAGCAGACACAAGGGGGTGAGTATCAGCACATTCTGCTATCTTTATGCGCAGTGGAGGCGTCTGGGTGGGGGAGGAGGGTTGTGGGTGACATTAGGCCAGGGCGTTTTCTGTAATGTAGTCCTCTCCTTTAGGCATGGCCCTGTGCCCCCGCCCCCCACCTCTGTAGGGTGCCAAGTACAGCTATCCATGGTCCTGCATCATCCAGGTGTGTATTTGTTGTGCATAGACCTGTAGGCCTGGTCACAAGTACTGAGTAGTATACCCCGATTGCGCAGCATAGTGCATGAGGCTCCTGTGTCTGTCCTCTCCGCCAACGGTGTTGACATTGCATGCACTCAACCTGTTTTATTATTTCTCCCCCCACCCTTTTTCTTAATCTTCTTGTGCATGTGTGCATTAGCATCATCAGGCGGAGGAGATTTGGCATCGGAGCACGAGGGAGCTGCAAGTCACAAGGCCCCGGTGGGCCGTGGTACAGACACTGAGGGCACCAGTGATCCGGAGGGCGAGGGGAGCACCACAACGGGGACCGGTGGTGACACCAGCAACACCGACACGTCCTCGGATGGGAGCTCCCTAGCGCACCAGCCCCGCCCTCCCAGCAGCCCCTCAGCCTACGCTCCGTGCCCGCTCGCCCAAGAAGGCGGTCATCTCCTTCGCCCCAGGCACCTCAGGCCCTGCCCCTGTCACCCCTGCTGCCCTCAGTGAGGAGGTCATTGACCTCCTTCAGACCATCATTGTTGGGCAGACTACCCTTTTGAATGCCATCCAGGGGGTAGAAAGGGAGGTGCATCGGAGGAATGCCTACCTGGAGGGCATTCATTCGGGTCAGGCTGCCCATCAACGATCGTTCAATGCTCTGGCCTCAGCACTGACGGCAGCCATTGTCCCTGTTTCCAGCCTCCCTCTTCTAACTGCCTCCACCCTGTCTCTGTCTCCTGTTCCTCTGCCTATCCCATCCACACCATCAGACCAGCCTGCACACACCTCAACACCCAAGGTCAGCTCATCCAGACACAAGCACCACAGATCCCACAAACACTCACCCAAGCAACACCCAGATGCAGACATGCCAATAGTCACTACCACCTCTGTGTCCCCCTCCTCCTCGTCTCCCTCCTCCCTCCCTGTGACGTCTACACTCACACCTGCATGCACACCACCATCAGCCAGTGCTTCCATCACCAGCACACCCTCCAGTACAGTCCGCACACGTGCAGTCACCACCCCCACTGCCATTTACACGTCCCCTGTGTCCTCTCCCACTGTGTCTGTCACCCCCTCTTCCAAGACACACAAACGCAGGCAGCCACCCACCCAACAGCCATCCACCTCACGACAGCCTACGTCACAATCACCTGCACCCAAAGACAGCACACCTGACTCTCCTACAACCACATCCTCTTCCTCCACTCCCATCACCACTACTCCCACCCTTTACCTTGGTCCTAAAAAAGTTTACATCTCCAATCTTGACCTCTTTCCCTCCCCTGACCCACCCCCTCCATCTGCTAAGAGTCCCAAGAGCACCTCAGCCACCACCAGCCCAGCTTCGAGTGTCACTGTGGTGCATGGGTTCTGGAGTCCACCCTTTGGCAGCAGTGACACTTCTATCAGCAGCAAGGGGACAGCCAGCCCCCCCCAGGCAAGAGGACCCGGAAACTCAAGGGCCGCCGTGAGAGGACTGACACGGCTGCCCCCAAGGACCAAAGTTCGGCCACTTCACCTGCCACAACATCCAGGGGAGGCAAGGGCCAGAGAGCCTCTTCTAAGGAGCGAAAGGGCAGCAGGGCGGAGAAGTCAGCCAGCAGGAGCGCGGAGCAGGAGGGACCCACAAGCCCCATCCCGGCTGTAAGGGAGGACACCAAAGGGCCCAGGACTCCGTCACCGAAGGGTCCTGCAACTGCACGGTCGGAGGGCGACTGAGCAGGGAGTCCAGGCCAGGTCTGGCTCCCGTGAATTACTGGACAAGCACCGCTGAACAGGGCCCCGCCGTGCAGAAGAGCACCGCTGAACAGGGCCCCGCCGTGCAGAAGAGCACCGCTGAACAGGGCCCCGCCGTGCAGAAGAGCACCGCTGAACAGGGCCCCGCCGTGCAGAAGAGCACCGCTGAACAGGGCCCCGCCGTGCAGAAGAGCACCGCTGAACAGGGCCCCGCTGTGCAGAAGAGCACCGCTGAACAGGGCCCCGCTGTCTCAAGCACCGCTCCGCTGGGCCCTTCCTGTCAAGCACCGCTCCGCTGGGCCCCGCCGTCTCAAGCACCGCTCCGCTGGGCCCTTCCTGTCAAGCACCGCTCCGCTGGGCCCCGCCGTCTCAAGCACCGCTCCGCTGGGCCCCGCCGTCTCAAGCACCGCTCCGCTGGGCCCCGCCGTCTCAAGCACCGCTCCGCTGGGCCCCGCCGTCTCAAGCACCGCTCCGCTGGGCCCCGCCGTCTCATGCACCGCTCCGCTGGGCCCCGCCGTCTCAAGCACCGCTCCGCTGGGCCCTTCCTGTCAAGCACCGCTCCGCTGGGCCCCGCCGTCTCAAGCACCGCTCCGCTGGGCCCCGCCGTCTCAAGCACCGCTCCGCTGGGCCCCGCCGTCTCAAGCACCGCTCCGCTGGGCCCCGCCGTCTCATGCACCGCTCCGCTGGGCCCCGCCGTCTCAAGCACCGCTCCGCTGGGCCCTTCCTGTCAAGCACCGCTCCGCTGGGCCCCGCCGTCTCAAGCACCGCTCCGCTGGGCCCTTCCTGTCAAGCACCGCTCCGCTGGGCCCCGCCATCTCAAGCACCACTCCGCTGGGCCCTTCCTGTCAAGCACCGCTCCGCTGGGCCCCGCCGTCTCAAGCACCGCTCCGCTGGGTCCCGCCGTCACAAGCACCACTCCGCTGGGCCCTTCCTGTCAAGCACCGCTCCGCTGGGCCCCGCCGTCTCAAGCACCGCTCCGCTGGGCCCTTCCTGTCAAACACCGCTCCGCTGGGCCCCGCCGTCTCAAGCACCGCTCCGCTGGGCCCTGCCGTCTCAAGCACCGCTCCGCTGGGCCCCGCCGTCTCAAGCACCGCTCCGCTGGGCCCCGCCGTCTCAAGCACTGCTCCGCTGGGCCCTTCCTGTCAAGCACCGCTCCGCTGGGCCCCGCCGTCTCAAGCACCGCTCCGCTGGGCCCCGCCGTCTCAAGCACCGCTCCGCTGGGCCCTTCCTGTCAAGCACCGCTCCACTTGGCCCCGCCGTCTCAAGCACCGCTCCGCTGGGCCCTTCCTGTCAAGCACCGCTCCGCTGGGCCCCGCTGTCTCAAGCACCGCTCCGCTGGGCCCCGCCGTCTCAAGCACCGCTCCGCTGGGCCCTTCCTGTCAAGCACCGCTCCGCTGGGCCCCGCCGTCTCAAGCACCGCTCCGCTGGGCCCCGCCGTCTCAAGCACCGCTCCGCTGGGCCCCGCCGTCTCAAGCACCACTGGCACAATGACAGTGCCGGATCTGTGTCGAGCTACTGTTCACGGTTCACTGTGCCCACCATGCCTCCTCCTTGACCAGTGGAGACTGTTATCCACCTGATGGACTGTGGCTTTGCACTCCCCAGGATGGTCCAAGGGGCAAGCCACCCACTGTAGAGACTTGAGAGACTGTGGCTTTGCACTCCCCAGGATGGCACAGTGGGCATGGTGGCCCCTTCGTGGATCTGGCGTCGTGGACTCATGTGGCTGTGGTGCCCCCCCCTTCCCTTCCCCCTGAGGTGCCTGTAGTTTTGTCATCAGATGCCCCTGCAGTGTTCTCTCCAAAGGACTCAGGTCTCCTGTGTGGGCTTTGCCCTTGTGTTGATACACTTTGGCCCACGGACACTTGGAATTTCGTTAAATGTGCAGGACTAATTGCCTCGGTTTATCGATTGCACTAAATATTGAATTGATTTTTAAAATTTTTTATTGCTATTTGACCATGACTTATCAGAGGCTATTTTTTACATAAATTTTGATTCACAATTTAATTATGTCTTTGCATTTTTCACGGGGGTTTGGGTGGTGTCACTGTGACTTGTTGCTCTGCATTGGTGTGTACATAGTTTGGGGGGGTGGGGGTCGCATATGTGTGTGCCGTAACCTTTCCTCCTCCCCCCTCCCCTGTGTCGTAGGTGCAGTACTCACCGTTGTCGTCTGCGCCGCCGTTCGTACTCGTGGTAGATGAGCAGGTAGACGAGAGCAGGTAGTATGTTTAATTCGGGTTCCATGCTGTCCTCCTTCCTCGTGGAGTGCGTAGAGGTGAGCGTTTTCCCGTTCGTAGTCTGTTTCCGCCGTGTTTTTATCGGCGGTGATCCCGCCCCGGAAAAGGTGGCGGATTGGTGAGTTGTGATAGTGTGGGCGGTACATTGTCTGCCGCCTCTGCCGCCTGTCTGTTGGCGGTGACCGCCGCGCTGTTTGTCGGAGTGTTAATGTGGCGGGCTCTGTTGGCGGTTCCCGCCAGGGTCAGAATTCCATTTTTTGGACCGCCGGCCTGTTGGCGGGTTGGCCGCCGCTTTATCACTGACCGCCAGGGTTAGAATCACCCCCTTAATGTTAATTTCTCTATTAGGCTTTTAAATGAAAGTTTATAAATCGCCATAGGCTAACTTTCTATGTCACTAATCTGTTAGTAAAATTTGATCTCTATCAATCCTTCCTCTGACTGCAATTTGTGCCATCACAAAAGGGCATTCTTATTTACAATGAGACAACTCAAAGCCTTGTAGTATGATACCACATAGGTCTAGATCTGCAGTAATTTTCAATATTCTTTAGGTTCCTGTAGTATCTGTTTCTATTATTCTCCATTTCAATCTCTTCATTCCTCTGTTTATTCTTTGCTCTTTGTATCTTCCAGAAATGTTAAGTCTTGCAAAGTCCAAGTGCACAAATTATGCACACTGTCACAATCAATAAAGGTTTCAGGATCATTCTCAAAAATCTATTTCCTAAATCTCCAACTGAGGATCCTACTTTAGAGAACCCTTCACCGATTGTCTCCCAAATCTGTGTCTGTTTCAGGTCATTCAAGTCATTTTCCAGATGCGTCAGGTTAGAAATGTATCTCCCTATCTCTTTACTGTTGTCAGGTATGTAAGTGCAACAATGTTGCGTCTTTAAAACTCGACAGACTCCACCTTTTTTTGCTAAAAGAATGCGTAACGCAAGGCGATTCTGCAAAACCATTGATCTTACCTCAACCATTTCCGTGTCCATTAGAAGAATTGCACCAGCATAATCAGTTGACATCTTATCTATAATAGTATATGGTATATATATAACTTCTTTATCTTAATGTCATTTAAGATCACACCAACTGATGGAATAAAAGCTCAAAAAATATCTCTGGTAATCTCTGAACTACTTGCTCCTCTTTTAATTCTCATATTAGGTTTCTCATTCCCTGCTGGATTGTCAAAATTGTCTACTTGACACATTTATGGAAAAAAACACTCCTAAATAGCATGTGCCATACCAACCTTTTGGTAACCTGTAATAAGCTTTATTCCCACAAATATAATATACACCAGGCACAGCAAGGTCTTGTCCATTTAACATAAAATCCCATACATTCTTAAACAAAAACACATGTCTGCATTCACTAGATCCTACAAACGTATTTTCAGATATTGACTGTGGCCTATCTATACAAAGCTTCCCTACATTTTGCCAATCTAAAGCTAAGTGCCCTTGTGTATCAGGCGTGTTACGAGCTGATTTCTTTTTATAATAATGTGATCCTATGCCCTTTTCTATCTTTTCCTTCATTGCTTTCCTTGTTATCAACTTGATTAATAAATTCTTTCTCTACTTGTGTAAGAATACATGCTAAATTATTTCTATGTGTGTACGCTGTGCCAAAAGTTAATGTAGGTTCAAAGAATCCTCATACTCTATCTATGTTCCTAGCCTTTGCAAGGCTGCTCAAATGCTGATTAACGGAAACAAAAGAGAAAACAAGGTCAAACTTTAAATCAAAATACTGAATTTACTCTTGATTGCACAAACATGTTAGCAGTAAGCTGCAACTAATGCCATATCAGTGGTAGGCTGTGATATGCGATCCCTTTATGTTCTGCCGATTAAATCTGTGTGCACACATAACAGTCACGCACATTCATTGCTTCCACACACTCATACAGCAGCCTATAATAAACTTTGGAAGATAAATCTCCCTTTGTGTTGTCTAAATGAAGCAATCTCTCATCCTTCTGAACCTTATCCAGCTTAAAAGGTATTATTCCCTGCACTGGAGCTGTTGTGATTTGCATATCTTCTTTCACTGAAACACTTGTTCCTGCAGTCAATAAAATGCACACAATCATACATATGATGACTAAACCAATGCACACAACTTTACATTTACTATGTTTGCGTGGTTCTGGGTTCATGGCTTCTGTAGAATCAGAGATGGAAAAGAAAAGGGAAAATTCAAAAGCAAAAGCGAGCAAAAATCAAATTCAAAGTGGCTATTCAAAAGTCTTTTGCACTTATTTACAAAGTTCTTGATCTTCTAGAAAGTTCATCAAGTTTCAACTAAAAAGGTTCTCAAAAATAGTTCAAAATGTTCCGTTTTAAATAAGTCACAGTATGATGATCACTTATTGTCACTTCCAGTGTGTAGTGTCTCCGTTGGTCAATTGGTAAGGTTACTTCAAAACTCTGTTCAAATGCAATTTCAAGTTCCAGAATGTTTAACTGAATTCTCAATGTCAAAACAAAAGCCCATAAACTCGTTCTCCCATTCATTTGCACAAGATAGATCCATTCAGGGGAGGAGTATTTGCTGCTTGGCACTCTTTTCCTTTTTGGTCTCCTCACAGCACAAATTTCGTCTTCACTTTGATTCAATTCTTCAACTGCTTCTGTTATAGTTGGGAATTTATCAGCAAACAGGTCAGGTGTGGTTGCGGGCCATTGATCTCCTTTTACAGTTCTCTTTTTGGGTGCGACTGGACTCATTACATTTGCTGTGTTGGCAGGAATCAGTTGGCTTTGACTTTGCTCTCCTGTATCTTTATCTGCATTTGGGATGCTTGCATTTTTGCCATTTTGCTTAAGTTCTGCTTCAGCCACTTGTTCAGTCCTCACAGATTGGTTAATCTGAACCCCTTTTCCTTCTGGATTCAGTCCTCGGGGGTTAGACCCTGTGTCTTCAAGAGGTCATGGACCTTTGTGTGTGTGGTTTGCATGAATCCAGTTCAGATGAACAGCACACTTCACAGTAGTTGTTGTCACTAAGATGACTTGATATGGTCCTTTCCACTTTGGATCTAGGCAAGTCTTCCTCACGTTTCTTGATAAGCACCCATTCACCAGCCTTCAAGCTGTGACACTACTCTTGAGCTGTTTGAATTATTGCTGCTTCAACCTGATGAGATAAAGAGTGACCCACATCAGCTAGACCTTTGCAATAATCCAGCACTAAGTCAGCTGTTATGCTCACAAGTGCATTGACAGGTACTGCTGGTAACCTCATTGAACACACCATAAGGACTTCATGCAGCGACAATCCTGTCTTCCTGTCAGGCGTGCTACGCATGCTAATCAGGACAAGTGGTAATGCACCAGGTCACTTTAAAGCTGTGGAGGCACAAACCTTTGCCAATCAAGCTTTCGGTGTTCCATTAATTTGTTCCCCCAATCCAGATGCCTTTAGTCTGTCACTGCAGTGCAATCTTTGCTCAATGTTCAGTGCTGCACACAGCAATTTATGATCTTGTTATTAAAATGAGATCCACGATCTGATTCCAAAGAAGCCAGTAAACCGACCCAAGGTATCAGTTCCCTGAGCAGCAGCTTAGCTACAATCAGACTGTCATTCCTGCATGCTGGATAGGCTTCTATCCAATGTGAAAACACACACAGAATCACCAGCACATACTGCAATCCATGACAGGCAGGGATTTCAACAAAATCAAGTTTTATCCTGCTAAATGGACCTCCCGATCTGCCTATATGGCTCAAATTAACCACAGTGCATTTTCCTACATTCATTTGTTGACATATAACACATCTGTGACATACTGCTTCAGCAAGTAACCTAAATCTGGCGTTGTACCATGTCTGTTTAAATGTGTGAATCATTGCATCTCTACCATGGTAGACCATGGTAATATCTAGCCATATAGGTCAGTAAACAATTTGGCATCACTACTTTCCCTTCATTTGAAATCCAGACATCACCTTAATCTCTTTGTTCACAAGCTGCTGTACTTCAACTTCTGCGTTCTTTCTCTGTGGCCTGTTCCTGCGCTCTCTTATTTTCCTCCCAGGTGTCAACCACGGACAGGTGGCTTTGATTTGTCTCACCGATGTCACTTCCACCACCCCACTCTTTATTGAAGGTGGCGCAATGGAGTGCACAATATCTGGCAATTTGGTCAGCATAGACATTGCCCAACGAAATATAATCATTTAATCTCTGATGTGCAATACACTTCACAACAGCAGTTTTCTCAGGTAATTGTAATGCATTTAATAAACTATGTATTCTTTCACCACTTCGAATGGATGATCCTGAAGAGGTCATAAAATCTCTCTGGTGCCATAACTGCCTGAAATCACGCACAACAACAAATCCATATTTGCTATCTGTTAATATTGTCACTTTAAGATGTTCAGGTAAACAGCATGCTCTTGTAAGTGCAACCAATTCAGCTTCTTGGGCTGAAATGAATCCTTGAAGCCATGAAAGTTCGACTATTCCTGAGATGGTGCAAACTGCATAACCAGCTCTCAGAGTTACCTCATTGTCTCTTAAACAGGAGCCATCAACATATACAACTTGATCATTCGCCTCTAATGGAGTATCCTGAATATCAGGTCTGGTTTTGGTGCATAGTTCAGTGACATTGAGGCAGTCATGTCCCACTTCGTTAACATCATTTGGATCATCAACATTGACAGGTAACAATGTGGCAGGATTTAAAGCTGAGCACCCTTTGATAGACACACCGGGAAAACCAAGAATTAGCCCATAACGGGTAAGTCGGAAATTAGTCATGTATTGGGTTTTTGTTTGGTCCAAAAGGACCTCAACCATATGAGGGACATAAACAGTTAAAGGATGTCCCATCACGATGCCTTTGCAATGAGTAAGACTTACACTGGTGGCAGCCACATTCTTTAAGTAGCTGGGCAAAGCTGCAGCACCAGGGTCCAATGTGGCGGACAAATATGCCACAGGTCTGTTTGTTCCTCTATGCAACTGTGTTAAAACAGAAAGAGCACAACCATCATGTTCATGACAAAACATGTGAACAACTTTTAGCGTAATCAGGCATTCCCACAGCCGGAGCTCTGCATAAACTCTCCCTCAACTCTGTAAAAGCTTTCATGCATTCTTCATCAAACGGGACTGGATCGATGTCTTTGCGCAATCATTTCTGTAGAGGTTTAGAAATTACTGAAATATTTGGGATCCATTGGTGACAGTAGCTCACCATGCCCAGAAACATTCGAACATCTCTCTGTGTAACTGAGGGATTCATCTGCATAATAGTCACAACTCTCTCTCTTGGCACTTTCCTTGCTCCTTTCTCAGTCTGGTGACCCAAATGCTTTACTTCCTTCTGGCAATACTGTAATTTAGTTGGGGAAATCTTATGTCCGTTTTCGCCCAAATGATTCCACAATGCTATGGCATCTTGTCTACAGGCTTCATGTGTATTGGATGCAACCATCAAATCATCAATGTTTTGTACCAAAGTGGACTGAAATGGCATATTTAAGGACTCTAAGGCTTTTTCAGGCTCTGATTAAAAATGGAAAGTGATTCTGATAATCCCTGTGGAGTACGACACCACAAGTACACACGGTTGCCAAATTTAAATGAGAAAATAAACTGACTGTCTTCATGCAAGGGCACTGAAAAGAAAGCCTGGGACAAATCAATAACAGAAAGCCACTCTGCTTCACATAGAATCTGAAATATAATAACTGCTGGATGTGGCACCACTGGACAACATGATACCACAATTTCGTTCACCTTTCTCAAATCCTGGACTATGCAATATTTCCCACTTGGCTTTTGCAACCCCATAATAGGAGAATTACAAGGGTGAACCATCAGTTCTTTTAGAACTCCCTGCTCAACAAAGTCTGTAATTATTGGAGTAATGCCCTCAATCACTTCTGGGGTCATGTTATACTGTGCATTTTGGGAAAGACTGTATTTGTCTTTACAGTTACTTTGACTGGCTCAACACCTTGTACGAGTCCAATATCTTTTCCGGAGATATTCAAAACTCTCAAAATTACTGTGTCCTATAATTCATCAGGCAAGTCTCAGACTGTCATGACAGGAAACAATGAAATGAGAGGATACATCTCATCGATTTGGCTGGAAGTTTCATCATCACTATTTGTTTGAATTGCTATCCCGTCTTGAGTACAAGTGATGGAGCATTTTAATTTGCATAGCAAATCTCTTCCTAACAGACTCACAAGACTTGAATCGCAGACTACAAATTGGTGCAAATCCTCAAAGGTTCCTATCTTAATCAAGATGTATTCTGTAATGAGGTTTATCAGATGCTGGTTTGCTACTCCTACCACCCGAACTGTCCTTCCAGAAATGGGCATATTAGGGACTTCTGAAGCTCTGACAGTGGAACAGGTTGCTCCAGTGTTAACCAGAAATGAAACATCATGACCCATAACATTTGCATTCACATAAGAACCACACTGATCTAATGAGGCAGCCAACACACATTCTTCCTCTTTTGAACTCTCACTCAGATATTCTTCACTCACTTCATCGTCACTGAAATCCATTATTGGGTATTGTGTGATTAACTGATTTACATTTGCATTTGCTCTTTGGTTTGTGTTCTGCTGATGAACCATTGCCTATTGCTGTGCCATCTGAGCTTGTGGAATCTGCATTTGCTGTGGGGCCTGATTTTGCCGTTGGGGGAATTGTACTTCTTATTGGGGAACTTGCATTTGTACTGCTTCTGTAGGAACATTTATGTTTTGATTTTGGGGCCTCTGAAATCTTTGATTTTAAAATTGACTGTTGTCAACCATCTGCACAACACCACCACCTTGCACCAAATTATTTACGCTATTATATGGACACTCCCATATCCAATGTCAGACATTCCCACATGCATGGCAAGGAAGCATTCTCTTCATGTTTTGAACATCAGCCACATTGACATCCTGATCTACTCGAATTCCACGACCTCTACATCTAAACGAAGGCATCATATTGCCCAGCTGTTGTACTTCCTGCATTCCTCCTGTGTTTATCATCCTTTGCGATTCCTGCATGCCTGCTGTTTGAACAGATTTAATTTGCATCACCTTCGCCTTCTCCTTTAATCTCTTCTGCTTCAATTCAGTTTCATCCCTACAGTATTTTGCATAATGCAGTACTTCATCAATAAATCAATCGGTTTACCTTGCCAGCAAATCAAATGATTCAGAATCATATTGCTAATTTCAGGTTTCTGAACGCAAAATGAATCATATCGCTCAGTTCAATAATCTCTGTACCACTGTATTGTTTAAATGCTTGCAACAATCTCTCGTAATAAGCATGAACTAACTCCCTTGACTCCTGAGCTGTTCTTTCAATCCTCTGCCAATCAACATCTTTAGGGGAGACTCTAATTTTGAGAAATACAATCACCTTTTCACCTCTTCAGATGGTGCACATTTTTCTGAATCCCTTGGAGGTTCACGAGTTGGCCAATCAACACTCCATTTACATTCAACCCACAAATCTGCTGGAGCCACAATTTCAAACAAAGTGTTCAAATGTTCCCACAAACACTTTGCAAGTTTAACAAACCCCTCTGTGTGTCGGTACTATTCCACTGGCTTCTCCCTCAACTTCAGGTAATCATTAGTTAATTGCAATATGTCACTTCTACTCCATGGGACATGGACAAAATTCCCGCCTGGAATTTTTCTCATTGGCATCATTTGTACGCTTCCCTCAGGCTGCTGAACACAATTTGAGGGTGCAGTCGGCTTTTTCTTCTGATCTCTTTTCTTAGCCCCTCTGCTTCCCCATTTATCCAATGATCCCCATGTTTGGATGCTCTGAATCAATTCCTTAGTGTGAATTTTCATGCTGGGCAATCTCATGTTTGCAATGTTTCTAAAATCGAATTCTAATCTGTAACTTCTTTTTCACTGTTTGGATTTATTTATCTTAATTTCATATTTTTCCACCAAATGGGATAATTTCCCATAGATCTGTCCTGCAAGATGCATGACATCCTTACACAGAAAGCGCAACTCGTTTTCATTGTAAGAATCCAATCTGTCCATTTCAAGTGTTCCCTCATTCATTTCATTCAATTCTAATTTTAGGTTAGCCATATTCAATGTTTTCTCTCCTTCTGGTGTCTTTTTCAAACCTGACACTTCACTTAGACTGTCTAACTATTCAGTTAATTGTGGTGCTGATAATCCATGTAAACTAATATTACAACTTCGTGATATGCTCTGTGGAGTATTACATGGTGCTCTCATAGCTTGGTCCTGAGCCAACACAGATGAACCTGTAGCGAATAGTGGACATGTCATATCAATCAGCAAACCTACTTTATAAATTTTTTTGTGAGAATTGGAATAATTAATTGGGTTCATGGCTGGCACAATAGTGCTCAGTCTTTCCATTTCTGCATTTGTTCCAAAAAGAGAATGTACTGCTGATACCAGATTTGAAACCTGTGGACCACTCTCATTATTACCCTTGACATTCAACGGGACAACTGGACCTATTGTCACAGGAATTGTCAATGCATGTGGTCCTGACAAATTTGTTTGATTTTCTGAGAATCTCAATCCTGTACCTTCACCAGTTATTACTGTACCAAAAGTCTGATTTGACTGTTTTGGGGCAACAGTCTGTGGTGTTGTTACTGAGGAATACATGGGCATTGTCTGCGTTTGATTCACAACTTGTGCAGGTGTTTTATATGAGGCTTAGACTCCAGTTGAGCACTCCTGATTTGGCTGTGGCATAACTGGAACTGTGACATTCTGGGCTGTATTAACAACTGGAACTGCAGGATAAATCACTGGCACCTGCGCGACAGTAACAGTAGATACGGTTGGAGCTACTTGAACCTGGCTTTGCGCAACTGGGGCTGTGGCTATACTCTGGGCTACATTCTGATTTACTGATTCAACTGCATTTTGCGGTGGGTGACGATTCTGCAAAAGCTGGGTTATGAATTCATCATCTGAATCACTTTCAGTAGCTATTGTCTTCTTATGTTCATCTAACCTCTGCTCTAGATCTTCTTCGGGTTTCTTTTTGACTTTAGATTTAACACTTCCATCACCTTCCTGTGTTATTGCTGGGAATAATTCACTCCATGTAATGTATCTGCACTACAAATTACCTGCTCCTTGTCCCATCTAGCTTCTGTAAGTGTCTTTTTTTCTTTCCTCACTCTCCTCTCAAATTTCTGAGCCTCTTTCTACCTCGCAACTAATTCCCAAATAGCAAGTGCTTCAAAGTGTGCAGGTCTAGGAAGGGGGTTTCATTCATACAACACCCTCCTCAGATTCTCTTAAATTGAAAGTTCTGTAACATGGAAAACCTAAGTTACCTTTCTTCTCAGTTATTTTGCACCACTGTTTTACCCAAAGACATGTTGAAATTCCACTTTCCTCCATTACTTCAAATGCTGGTGTACCCTCAGGTGGAGTAGGTTCACCCTCTCTAACTAGAATAAAAACATCTCCTCTCAGTGCACTCCTTAAAGCTTTGAAAAACCTAATTTTTATACAACTTTAATTCATAAACACAAATTCTAAAAATCCAGGAAGTTTTTTCAATTCTACTAAACCTTTTGCAAGCTGTCCTCAACCTATAGCAGCGCAGTCTTGTCCACCAAACTGTACGCCGAGCTTCTCACTAATCAACCAATCCCAGTGCAGGCCACATGACATCACACTCACTTCACTCTGCAGCTGTGACTCACTTCAGAGCCGTCTCATACACCTCTCACACATACACCCTAAATACAGATATTGCGAGCACAAAAAACAAACCTGTCTGCTCACTACGGGTATGACTCAAACAATTTGAAAGCTGTACAGTTACACTTCTGACTGTGGCTTTTGTACTCAGACCAGAGAATCAAACTCCAGACTGAATAAGGTTTTGAAGCTTCTTTACAGCCTCAAAATCATTATTACTTAAATGGTGCACAAAACTAAGTTATAAGCATACATGAAAAAACCATAGGTTGACCAAAACATCTAAAGAGATTAAACTTACTAAACATCAATGCTATTAGACACTCCAAAAGGATAACACAAATGAACAAAACTATAATTTGCACATCAGAATCATATTTCAAAGCAGATGATGGTGACATCAATAAATCATCAAATTCAATTAATAACAATCAGTTTTCGGGGCTGGGCCATCCTTATCCCTAATACCAATTTGGACTTTCATGTGTGGGGATGGGATAACATGTGGACAAAACAAAAGAAGAGACAAACGTATTTTGGAAAATCATCTAACTAGGGTAACTCACTATGAAAATACACTGGTTTATTTCTAAATAAAAAAATGCAGCTTCGTTCTAATGCAGCTGAAATGCGACAGGCACAACTAATTATTGAAGTCACTGTACAATAATGTTTTTCCGGTTTCCTTTGCCTAACTGATGCCCTTGCCATGCAAATTTTTTAATGAATAATTTTACAACGAATGTTACAGTGATATTATCAATGATGTTATAAAACATGTAATGAGTGCTGTAATATCTGAGTTAATTAGCATTGCATGACAAGGGTGCAAGTTAGAGTTACCTTAGGGCACGGTTTATAGTTACAGGTGAACTGTTATGGTTTTGTAAGTTTAAAATGTGAGCCTAACTATACCATCCCTGTAACCTTTGTTTTTTTTTAAGTGAATTTCTATATTTTGTTTTAATTCTATTTCCTAACTATAACGTCCCTGTAACCTTTGTTTTTTTAAGTGAATATATATAAATGCCACTACCCACCTCATAAGCCTTAAAATTTCTGTTACCATCCTTTACCACTACCAAGCCCTGAACCATTAAATTACCCTCACCACCCCTATACTCTAAAATTACTTTTACCACCTTTTACCATAAATATATATATATTTGCCTCAAACGCATACAGCGATACCATGGGAACCATGGGTGTATCTGTGCACTACTCTTTACCCTATCATCCAGAGGGAAATTAAATAGTGGAAAGGAAAAAAAACTAAGACTTAAAGCAATCCTTAATAGCATGAGTATTAGGTTCAGGTCGTAGTTGGACCCATCAGCTGTATGACATCCAGAGAACATTAAATAATCTACCTAGAAGATCTTTGGGTGGCCGTACCCAATGTGAAGTCCTATTTGGCATCCCAATGCGTGTCCCAGGTCATGATGGCCCTGGCGCAGTGGCGGCAGAAACTCCTTATGAAATAAATGAACATCTCACTGTCGTACAGGAACTGCAGGACTTTCTGAGATGAGCATTGTACTACACATGCTACCACTTTGGGAATGAGGAATACACCAGCATCCACAGGCTGGATTCCTAAAGTTGGGGATCTAGTTAGAGAGAAGATTGCGGTGAAAAAGGAATTCAGCCCACCATTCCATGCACTGGTGCCAGTACTTGGAATTCAAGTCGACATTGACGACTTCTCTTCAGATTCAACCACCTCTTCTCTGCATGCTATACATAAACTTTTTCACTGGCTTAAAAGCACTTATCTGATCCGTCCATGGATTTATTTGTGGATTATACTGACTTGCTTACTCTCTTTTTGTGGATTGGATTTCTGATTGTCATCTTCTTGCTTACAAATGGGCATTATTGTCCTGAATGCTCTGCTCTTGAACTGGTAGATAAGGTACTGAAGCCTCATTTATCTTCCCACGAAGTGCAAAGAGACTTGTCCCTAGTGAACATTTCTCCAGTTCCTGATGGGATTGTTTAGGGCAAGGTTCACTGTATTTGGTTCTATAGAAACTATTCAGACATGATTAAAATTTCTGTGGACAATATCATGACACCTGGTGTCATGTCTGTTGATTGGGATGTGAAAATAGTCTCTTTAATGCTTTCTGAGCTTGAATATTATTCAATATTTGAAAGTGAATACATGTACCTGAACTACTCAAATTACGGTGGAATGTTTTGTTATAATGATAATGCACACTATTACCTACACAGATCTAGTACCCCACATACATTTTTAATTACAGACAATCGGAACATTGTCCTACTTCACCAGTCGGGAGTTCTAAAACGTATTCAGATAAATTGATATATTTTTCTGGACATGATGCTAAAGATCCGTTATCATATTATTTTAAATTCCCAGCAACAAAAGTGAGAAACTATCTGCTGACCGCAGCTAAATTAATTTATTCAAATTCATTTGTTTCCCAGCTAGCCATCAAGGGCTATGAATATTGGAAAGGAACAATTGATTTAAAATCAGTTTGGGAAGTGAAAGATTAACAAGTATAGGACATGGATGCCTTATTTAAAGCATGTCTGATTCCATTACAGATGATTTTTCTTAATCACACTATTCAGCAGACAACTTGCCTAGGCCTAGCAAACATTAAAGGTGTGAATGTGCCCAGTATCCATTCAATTGCAAAATTCAACAATTCGCAAAGTTTAGTAAACTACACGGAAGATCAGCTCAATGATATGGTCAGAAATGGTAGCTTTAATTCAACACTTTCCGGTCCCAACGGGTGGTTATTGTGGCCAGTGGACACAAATGGTTGTCATGCACATTTTATAAACTCTTTGCAGGGTTTTAAAGCAAGCAGGACAAACCCTCATTATATTGAGCCACAACCTACAGGGATTGTCACGACATACAGTGTGGGCAAGTTATGTCAGCAATGGTTGCAACATTCCACTTTGACAGCTGTAAAAGAACACCTGTGTCTCCTCTCTAAGGACATGGATTGGCAAGATTTCTTGTTGGGTCCCAGATCACCACACCCCAAAAGATTCTTGTTTGCAATTTACAATGAAGTATGTAAGCTTTCTCAAATGGAAACGGCTGCTCGCTTAAAGCAAATAGATCAGGTAAATTTAGAGAAAGTATTAACCATTGTCGATACTGGGATGAATACATTATCCAATCAAATTTACACACGTAGGACCTGATTTAGAGTTTGGCAGATGGAGTTACTCCATCACAAATATGACAGATATCCTTTCCACTGTATTATGTTTCTGTTATATCCTATGGACATCAAAATACGGCAGACAGGAAATCTGTCATGTTTGTTTGTGAAGAGTAACTTGTCTGCCAAACTCTAAATCAGTCCCTTAATAACATTAATAACATTGTGTCATCCGCAATTGATATTATACAAAATTACGTCATTTTTATAACATGGACAGAATCAGCTTAGATCTATAATGCAGCTAAGATGGACATTACAGGTTCTAAAAGCGACATGCCCTGGAAGTAACTCTAAAGAGTTATCCTTGCCCTTCAATTTAACACACAAACATCAAATAATATCAACGAAGGATGCAACGTACACAATGCTTAATATAGAAAAGTTGCCTTTCACAGTGGCTTGGTTAGTACATGACGTTATCTCCCTGACAATCTCCTCCACGTTTAAATTCACATCATGTTTGAAACATTTTCCAGTAGGTAGGTTTGAAGCTTTAGGGGAGAGTTTTATACATGAGGTGTGAAATCTGCCTTTCGATTATAAATATATGAGTGGGGAAAAGGAAGTGTTAATGATATTGATTGTGAAACGTCTGTAAGCCACTTATTGTTTTGTTAACAGGTGACGTTACAAGGCATATGTTACATGTTGGTTGATAACTTAGCTTGTGACTTGAAGGGATTTCCAGTCCCCTTGATTCACCCAGTGTTTCAGTTACTTTTGAATGGAAGTTACTTTATGTGAGTGATCAAGGCTGCTGTGGGATGAGAGTAGATGTTCCGTATGTGACCTGTTGTGGTAATGTGTTATTTCCCCCAAGAGCGTGAGATTGGGTAGCACCTTTGTGGTCTTCCACTCCTAACTTTAATGTTAACTTTGACAAGCTGAGCCGACTGAAAGCACTATTGTTTCAAAAACACATGGCGCTTGCATCTGCCCATGAAACCTTCAGATTGCAAATGGAAAGGTCATCCGCTAAGATACAGTCGTTCTTAAATACTAACTTTCCAAGGCACTTAGGTGAACTTGTGAGCTGCATTGTTAGTGGTTCTAACAAGTGATTGGGTCTGGTTTTGTCAGCACTTTCCATACAGCCTTTGGAGTAATTTCATCCTTTATACACTCCCTTTTTTCAAGAATTTCTGGAGGCATGCCGCTTTCATTGGAATTAAGTGGCGGTATTTTACTATTATTATTTTTGCTCCGCGATGGATGTCCCACTTCAAAGCTGAATCAGTGGTGAAACTATCACACGTCCAGCTGTGTCGTGAACGCATGGTAGCACACTTTAGAGTATCTTTGTTGGAGGAACCAAACAACAACTGGTCTTTTCAACCAGTATGGTTCTACTGTATGCAGCCTGTGTTCCGCTGTCTTTGGTGCCCCTTCAAGTGCATGCTGGATATGTGTCTTGCACAGCAAGTGGTGCTATTAACAGACATGGATCATGTGATGTTCCCATTGAGGGTTCATTTCTGGAGTTGTCCTATGAGATTACTGTTGCTTCAAGATGCCTTTTATGCACCATACTACATGGATATGAATGCTACACTCCAATTATGTTCCTGTCTAGGTCAACAACTGTGGGCATTCAGCAGGATGATTGTTCCTTGGTGGGTGCTGAAGCTTCGGATCATGCCTGTTCCTTTGATATGTTCACCAAGGCTTTAATGGTTTTGTCACCTGCAGATGCAGGATTCTCCTTGGACTGCCTTTCCATTGATGTGTTGGATGACATCTTTGATGCCACCAATGAATTTAAATTTGGCCTTTTGTTCATAAGCAAATTGATTGTTTTTAATTGGCTAATTATAATTGTTTTCACTACTTGTCGGTGTGAACATTTTGTTGCCTTTAGGATTTTAGACATTTTATTGTTTCTAGTATTTCAGAGGGTTTTTTAGAATTTGTCTCTAACTGGCAAAGGGAGGGTGTTGTGAGGACCACTTGGTCCAGAGTTGGTCACCCATGTTTTAGCTTTGTTTTACAGTTCATATTTAATTCATTTAGTAAGACTACTGTTAGTGATAATTGTTACATATTTTTATCAACTTGCTTTAATTCTAGGAAAGTGAGGAACAAACTGCTTGTTTAGTTAGCCTTTGCACAACATATAATCCTTACTTTCTAACCAAGGCTGAAGAACATGGTACATGATATGCTAGTTTGTGTTGCCATTTCAGGAGACAGCTTCTACCACCTAGGCACAGCATTGCTTCTGAATTGTACTTCCAACACAGTATGGTTTATTATTTAAATGGTGCATTGACCCCGAGGGATCAGAGGACATTCCGGCCATGACTATCCTGGGACTCACGCTCTGTGACATGCAGCTTGGCTGGCGCTGATTTACCAGCCTCCTGAGAGGATTGTTATCTACACCACAGGGTGACTCCTGACATTTTCTCCAGGTATGGGGGCTGGGGCTAATCTCTTAGATCTGGCCAGGCAGAAGGGTACACCTGCTATGGTCTTAGTGTAGACATAGGGTTAGGTAGGAATTGCTAGACCTTCTAGAACCTCTAGAACAACATACATCATGGTCAGATTACTTATCTTCTTTACCATGTTTGTAATGCTGATTACTTTGCTTTGTTTCATCTGCCTAATTATTGCAGCTCATTCTCTATATGCTAGATTGCGATTGTTTCAATAAATGTATTGAAAACGTATCTTGTATCTTTTGTGTCTCACCTTGACATGCATGAGTAACAACACAAAAGGGGTAAGATCTGTTTCCACTGCTTCCCTGGGGATTCTGTGAGCTAGCCAGGAGTTAGGCCAACAGTCACTCATGGTGTGGACAGACTCAGTCTCCCATACTTTGCTGTTCTGCCGTTCTAAAACATGCAGTCCTATTACCTAAGTAGGAACTTCATAATAGCGCCTGGAGACAGTATTCCAGGTAAAACTAAATGGGCACCAGTGCCGAAAATGGAAATGGAGCTGCCTCTGGCCCTGGAGTCGAAGAGGAGGTTGGCAAATGGGCGTGACAACAGGCAGTGAACTAGGTGCCAGAGCCAGCAGTGCAGCCTGGGAAGGCTCCTCTGGCATAGTGATGTCCTCAAACTTCAGGTCTGAGGAGAGCACTGATGTGAGCTACCTCAGGTCCATCTTGTGCGTCCTCTTTTTCTCTTTGAATAATTTTGAGAATAGAGAGCATAGGCCCTTCGGGGCTGTCCTTGATTGGCATTGAAAAAGATGCTTATCCCACATGTGAGCCATGAAGAGTTTGGCTTCTCTCTCCTTGATGGCCTTGGTATGCATGACGCTGCATTTGTTGCACAATTTTAGGTTGTGCTTTGGCCTCAGGCACCACAGATATACCATTTCTTAGAAGGAGACATCCTAAAGCACAGCAAAATGTAAACATTTTGGAAAGAGAAATTGTTTGAAGGAAACATGAGAAACCTACATAGAGCAGTTACTGATCAGCACTGAAGTGCTTGGGGAAAACTCAGAATGCATGTCAGTGCACTGTGGTGGACCTATATGGCTCAAGTGACATCATACCTATGCCATTTGGTGGCACCTGAACGGAGCCATTACCATCTATTGGCTGAAGACCTATGATAGGCAGTTTCCAGATTCAGTCAGAGATATTCAAAAGGTGAGGAATCTGTAGGTAGTAGTAGCCACCAGAAACATAAGGGGATATCATGGGTCAGGTTAAGGAGCAACTTTCTATATTGTCAGGGGATCACTAGTCTTCTGTTTGCCCTGGTTTTAGGGTCCCTCACCTCGCTATACAGAAGATCCTCCCCCCAGTATAACTTATGGGGTACCACTAGCATCCCCTTGCTCCTGTTCGACAGCTAACTGTTGCAGGTACTCTAGAGAGGGGCCTGCACTTTGTCCTTGACTGAGGTCCTCTCTGGTGGGACCCCACTGCTCCCTGGAGCTCTGCCAAGTCTGGCAGGTGTCTTAGGGGAGCAATGTCCTCCTCGGGTGCCAAGCTTTCCCCCTGAGGGTTGGGCTCCTTCTGTATCTCAAACCCTTTGGGAGGTAGATTGTTAGCCTTTGCACTCCTTTTCTTGGCTCTAGAGGCCTGAGCTAAAAAAAGGACCCCTTGACTCCCCATCTGGGCCCTCTGTGGTCTGGTAGTTGCACAAACCTGTTCAGGAAGACCTAGCATTGCTGCATGGATTCTTCTTTCCACTTGTACCCAAGCATAGGTTTCCAGGTCCATGCCCAGCAGAAACTCTACTGGGATGGCTAGGAACACAGCTACTTTCTTTGGGCTAGTAACTCCTCCCCCACTCAAAGTCAACCATAGGGTGTGACTTTGTGACATCAGGTATGCCCAGACGTGGGTCCCGGGCTCACTATGTTACTGGATTCAAGCTAGCCTGGCTGATGAAGGGTAATACCCTGAAACCGGTCCCAGGATGCTTGTTTCCGGTCCAGGGATGACCTGGCCTGGCAGTTCAGGCTGGACTGTTCCCATGGGGAACAGGGTCAAGACTGATTTGCATATGGCTTGGTCCAAACTGGGGTGGCATGGTGAGTAAAAGAATTGATGGATTAAACCCAGAACTGTGACCGGGACTTAGTGGGACCAGACCTTCTGGAGCTGTATGAGGAAATGGAGCAGGAGGGAGTCATGCCCCACGCATTAAGGGAAGGAATGATTGCGCTCCTGTATAAACATAAAGGAGAGAGATGTGACCTCAAGAAATGGCGTCCCATCTCTCTCCTGAATGTGGACTACAAGATCCTGGCAAAGACAATGGTGAATAGACTCAAGGGCGCTATGGGAGAGATAGTTCACCCAGACCAGACCTGCGGGCTTCCAGGACGCAGGGTCGCGGACAGCCTAGCACTGATCAGGGACACGATCCAGTACATCACGGACCGGAATATCTGTGCTGGTCTGTCTCGATCAGGAAAAGGCCTTTGACCGTGTCTCCCATAAGTTCATCAACAGGGTACTGCAGGGCTTTGGGCTGGGGGAGCGGTTCTGAAATTATGTTAAAAAAAATTATACAGACATCTTCAGTTCAGTCATGGTAAATGGTTGGAAAACAGACCCCTTTACTATCAGGTCTGGGGTAAGACAAGGCTGCCCGCTCTCGCCCTTTCTGTTTGTTTTGGCTATAGAGCTACTCGCGGAGTACATCAGGAAGAACCCGAACATCAGAGGGATCCCGACACCAGGAGACGCAAAGAAAGAAGTCAAGTGCACGCTGTATATGGACGACGTCACCCTCTTCTGCACGGATGGGAAATCGGTCCAGTCCCTGCTGGAGGCATGGAAGGACTTTGGCAAAGCATCAGGAGCAAAGATCAACATGAACAAATCACAGGCAAAGGTCTTCGGCCGCTGGGACGTATATGTAGCGAGCCTATCCCTTTCCCCTTTGAGGCAGGACTGGTAAAGATCCTGGGTATCTGGCTTGGGGGAACAGAAGCAGCAGCGATCGCTGGAACGAACACCTGGCCAAAGTCAAGCAGAAACTGGGATTCTGGAGCTTGAGACACCTGAGCATTGAAGGAAAGGCCCTAGTGCTCAGGAACGACGCACTACCCATGCTGCAGTATGTGACACTGGCCACTTCTGGCCAATGTAGCACGGGCTGTGAACAGCATGGTTTTCCACTTTGTTTGGCACTCAAAGATGGACATGGTGAAAAGGTCATTCATGCACAAGGAGCATTGCAAGGGAGAGAAGGCAGTCCCTGACATCCCAACAATCCTCAGAGCCTTCTTTATGTGTGGCTGCGTCTGAATAACCCTGCTTAACGAGAACAAGGACCACTCAGCCTACAAGGTCTTCCGCTTTTTCCTGCTCCCGGTATGGAGAAGACTTGGGTGGGATAAGTGGGAGAGTGCAGCAATGTTCAACTGGGACCTCCCCTGGTACTACAAGGAGATTGATAAGTTTGAGGTGGAATTTGGGTTCAACTGTGTCACACCAAGCCTATGGAAGCCCAGGACAATCTACAGACTAATCAGGTCCAGGGACACCACAGAACCAGTGAGCGACCTACCACCTGCGTGGGAAAATGTATCCTCCCCATCCCTGACCAACAGACACAAAGACATTGCATGGATGGCCTTAAAAGGGGGAGTGCTAATTCGGTCATTCATGCACAGCAGGGGCCTGTGCCCACACAGAGAATGTCCAAGGGGATGCCCGCAGGGGAAACTGCATATCATCTGTTCTGAGCCTGCCCTTTTGCCCAGAGACTGCGGGCAGCCTTAAGACAAGAAATGGACGCGCACATCCCATACCCAAACATCACTCACCACTCTGTGCTGTATGGGCTGTTTCCAAAGACACCTTCAGGTAAGGCTATCCAAGGATGCTGGAATATTGTCTGCTGCATTAAGGACATCCTCCTGAATGCCAGAACCCGACTGGTGACCAACGGGGAGGTGGTGAGCAGGGAAGCGTGCCACAGAATGGTACACAACCTGCTGAGAGATTACACAGACAAGGACAACAAGGAGAGTGAGAAGGAGGAACTGTAAACCCTAACCCCTCTTTCCCACTGAACTCCTCACACTGCCCCAAGAAACAAAACACCCCCTTTACTACTACTTTCACATGTAAACCAACTGTATTGTTAAAGTATGTTTTAAACAATGTCGAAGTGGACTTGCTCTTCCTAAGGGAAAAGGTAGCACTCTTTAAAAAATGATGTATCGCCTAATTTAAGCACTTACTAAAGGTATTTGAAACAAAAACAAACAAAGAAAACAGTCCCAGGATGCTTGTTTCCGGTCCAGGGAGGACCTGGCCTGGCAGTTCAGGCTGGACTGTTCCCATGGGGAACAGGGTCAAGACTGATCTGCATATGGCTGGGTCCAAACTGGGATGGCATGGTGAGCAAAATAATTTATGGATTAAACCCAGATCTGTGACTGGGGTGAATGTTTGATTTGTTCCGCATTCCGTCCATCATTTGTGTTGCTTTGCTTTTGTTGCCCTCAGTGCGCTGGGTATGCCCAGACGTGGGTCCCGGGCTCACTATGCTACTGGATTCAAGCTAGCCTGGCTGATGAAGGGTGATACCCTGAAACCGGTCCCAGGATGCTTGTTTCTGGTCCATGGAGGACCTGGCCTGGCAGTTTGGGCTGTACTGTTCCCATGGGGAATAGGGTCAAGACTGATTTGCATTTGGCTGGGTCCAAACTGGGGTGGCAAGGTGAGCAAAATAATTGATGGATTAAACCCAGGTCTGTGACTAGGGGTGAATGTTTGATTGGTTTCGCATTCCATCCATCATTTGTGTTGCTTTGCTTTTGTTGCCCTAAGTGTGCCAGGTATGCCCAGATGTGTTTCCCGGGCTCACTATGCTACTGGATTCAAGCTAGCCTGGCTGATGAAGGGTGATATCCTGAAACCGGTCCCAGGATGCTTGTTTCCTGTCCAGGGAGGACCTGGCCTGGCAGTTTGGGCTGGACTGTTCCCATGGGGAACAGGGTCAAGACTGATTTGCATATGGCTGGGTCCAAACTGGGGTGGCATGGTGAGCAAAAGAATTGATGGATTAAACCCAGATCTGTGACTTGGGGTGAATGTTTGATTAGTTCCACATTCCGTCCATCATTTGTATTGCTTTGCTTCTGTTGCCCCAAGTGAGCCGGGTATTCCCAGACGTGTGTCCCGGGCTAACTATGCTAGTGGATTCAAGCTAGCCTGGCTGATGAAGGGTGATACCCTGAAACCGGTTCCAGGATGCTCGTTTCTGGTCCAGGAGGACTTGGCCTGGCAGTTCGGGCTGGACTGTTCCCATAGGGAACAGGGTCAAGAATGATTTTCATATGGCTGGGTCCAAACTGGGGTGTCATGGTGAGCAAAATAATTAATGGATTAAATCCAGGTCTGTGACTGGGGATGAATGTTTGATTGGTTCCACCTTCTGTCCATCATTTGTGTTGCTTTGCTTGTGTCGCCCTAAGTGCGCTGGGTATGTCCAGACGTGGGTGCCGGGCTCACTATGCTACTGGATTGAAGCTAGCCTGACTGGTGAAGGGTGTTACCCCGAAACCGGTTCCAGGATGCTTGTTTCCGGTCCAGGGAGGACCTGGCCTGGCAGTTCGGGGTGGACTGTTCCCAAGGGTAACAGGGTCAAGACTGATTTGTATATGGCTGGGACCAAACTGGGGTGGCATGGTGAGCAAAAGAATTGATGGATTAAACCCAGATCGGTGACTGTGGGTGAATGTTTTTATGGGTCCGCATTCCGTCCATCATTTGTGTTGCTTTGCTTTTGTGACATTGTTCAGCATTAATTTTTTTCTTGTACACTTCTTCTGGTAGGATCTGGTCTGGAGAAACCAGTTTGGTCTTCACTATGGTGACACTGGCACCTGTATACCAAAGAGCCTTCACCTTGACCCCGTTGATTTTCGGCCTCTGTTGTATTATATTTTTCCATACCTGAAGACCAGTGAGTCAAAGGTTCAATATTCTCTCTACCCATGGAGACTAAGACGGCCTCTGTGTACCCTTTGTGGAAAATAGATTTCTTAACTTGGCATGAGGGTTCCATTTTGTCTAACCTTTAACTCCATTTTTTATATGCTACAAGCAAATTTGTATGCATTCAGCAGCCGTGCTCGTTTTCGTTTCTTAAAGATATGCTGGTTTCTCAGAAATGTTTTCGAAACTTTGCAGATGGCCTAACCGCCCCTCTTGTTCTCAGAAATGTTGTTTTTGTGCTTGAACATCCTGCTCTTGTGGTTTAACAGTGCTACAGGAAACGCTTGCTTGAACGTGTTTGGAATTTATGATGCCTGTATAGTGTGGTAAAGTGGGTACCGCAATAAAGACATAGGAGAGGGGGAGATGGGCTAGCTGCAATTGGCCAGAGAGAGAGAGCCATGGACACTCTTTCGGTGTGACCCACTGCAGCCAAATAAAATGTTATCTTGAAGCCTACTCTGAATCCTTGTATTCTATCTTGTGGACATCAGCCTCCTACACAAAGAGGCTTGTGAATTTACTTCACACCTTTTGCAATCTCTAGAGGCAATCCCCCACCTCATTCCTACACTTGCCGAGCCCCTGGGACTGGTCACCGGTGGGTGCATTCCTTGTGCACACTACATCTCCCCTCTTGTGTCCTGGCTGATTATAGTCAAAACACACCAAAGCCCTTGAAGGGTTAAGCGTCTTCCGCAGGTACCCTCTCCCTTTGGACTGGGATGTGGCTCTGCGCTTCCCCACTTTGGCATCTTTTGAGGTATCTTTGGGATGATCTTTCTTTTTAAATCTAGCCCCTTCCCTGAAGGGGGGCCTAACCACCTGGTAACTTCCCAGGAACATTTTGGGAACCCTGGTAAGAAACCACTCATCAGCTGTCTTGCCCTGTTCCCTGGGGCTAAACAGCTCAGAGTCCACCAATGCGGAGGCAACTGCTCTGAGTGACAATGTGTCAAAATGTGTGCATTAACAATTAACAATTACATTGTAGAGCCCTTCAATGGTGTCTGTTTTGTTGCCTTTACTACAACCATCTAGTGCCTTACTTGAAGTATCAACAAAGTCGACCCATGTCTGTGAAGTTCTCTCTTTGTTGTCCTACATTTCTGCCTATACTCTCCAGGAGTCATACCAAAGAGCTCAATCAGTGCTGCCTTCAAATGTGGGTAGGACTCTGCTATCTTATCCTTCTTTGTGAGTAGTCTGTCCCTACTATGCCACTTTTGTGTGATGTCTTGTGTGCATTCTTGTCTGTATGTGTGCATGGGATGGGATGGGGTTGACGAGACTGGGAAGTGGTAGTAGGAGGGGGATGGTAGGAACAGGGACAATGGCTGCCATCAGAGAGAAGGCCAGAGCCTGAAACAATCGCTGTTGGGCCGCCAATCCACCGTGGATGCCCTCCAGGAATGCACTGCATTGCTGCATCTGGGATGCCAGCCTCTGTATGGCATTCACAATGGTTGACTGCCCTACAAAGATGGATCTCAGGAGGTCAATAGCCTCTTCACTCAGGACAGCCGGGCTCACTGGGGCAGGGCCTGAGGTGCCTGGGGCAAAGGAGATGCCCACTCTCCTGGGTGAGCAGGTACGGGCAACTCGGTGAGGGGCTACTGGGAGGGCGGTGCTGGTAAGGGGTGGCGGCTGTACCTGCAGCTGGGGTGATCAAAGAGGTGTCCGTCACCACCAGGGAGCTTCCATCGGAGGAGGTATCTGAGTCAGTGTTGTCACCTCCTGTCTCGGCCGTGGTGCTCCCCTTGCCCTCCGTCCCACTGGTTTCCTTGGCGTCATGGACTCTGCCTCCTGGGTCCTGTGGGATGCAGCTCCCTCTGTCTCTGGTGCCCCTGCTCCTCTGCCAGATGAGGCTAATGCAAACATGAACAGGATGACAGAAGAAGAAAGGGGGAGGGGGAGGGAGAGAAAGGTAGCACGCAGTCAATTTCAGCACCAACACCACAATTGGCATACACAGTACCGTCACACACAGGGATCAGGATTGAGCACTATGCATTGCACTGGCATTCAATTCTAGATGCCACAGCAAGATGAGGGCCAACCACTGCCAAATGCACCCCTCCTGGGACCCACTAAGCCCTGTCCAACATGGAATCCAACCTAGCTAGGTTACCTGGATTTGCTATACACCCATTACCCTTGAGCTGGATCACGCAGCAATGTCTGACCTGGCATTAAGGGGCACCCACTAACTCACACCCACCACCTGGATCCCATCCCACCTACCAATTATTGTTGTAACACCCACTGGACTCACCCCCTTGTGGCTGCTGTGATGACCTCAAGTGCCCATCCAGATCTGGATAGGCAGTGGACCCTGAGGACAGTGAGGATGAGGAGGCAGAGGATGAGGATGTGGATAACAGGACATCAGTTATACGTCAATACTTCCAATGACACACAGGTGAGACAGTGGAACTGATCATTGCTCTGACTATAGATTTCATCTGTGTGACTATAGCGTGATGGCATGCACTTCCTTTGCATCTCAACTTACTGTCACCTATGGCTTGTCATTTTACAGATGTTGGTGATAAGACAACAGTGTCCTGATGTGATTACTACAGACAGTTACAGGCCATTAATTGTTTCCTATCACAGTGTTCAGATCATTTGCACTTGATGTGACTGTTCCCCTAAATGCACATTCTCAACACATAAAATACTATTAGTCAATTTGTGTTCAAGGGCGTTTATTGTAGTGCTATAAAATTGAGGGAAAAGTGCAATGGAATGGGGTGATAGTAGAGGAAAGTCCAGGGTATTGTTCCAGTCAGTTTGTAGCACAGGTCCAGTGTCCAAGGGGCCGTAGCAAGTGGTGCAAAGGCAGTTCAAAGTGAACAGGGTTACAGGGTGGGACACAAGGGGGGCGATCAGGAGAGTCTAATTTTATGGTGGTGGTCTTGGTCTTGGCAAGTGTCTCTGGCTGCTGTCTGGGTCGCAGGGAACGTTTACGGGATGGTTCACCTTCTGCAGGGGGAGGGGTGCTGGTGGCCTGTGGGTCCTGTGGTGGGGCCTCTGTCCAGTAGCTGCAGCGGAAGTCGAGGGCTGGTCAATAGATTGGGCTGTGGTAGGGGCCCCCTGCTGTGCTGTTGATTCCCTCATGATGTTGGCCATGTCTGCCAGCACCCCTGCTATGGAGATCATCGTGGTTTTGAGGGCCTGCAAGTTCTCCCTGATCTCCTGATGGTGTTCCTCCTGCAGCCGCTTGTTCTCCAGCATGTTGTCAAGGATCTGGCCCATCGTGTCCTGGGATTGTTGGTAGGCCCCCAGGATCTTGGTGAGTGCCTCCTGGAGAGTCTGTTCCCTGGGGCTGTCCCCCCCTGGCGCACAGCAGTCCTCTCAGTGTCCCTGTTCCCCTGTCCCCTGAATCGTGTGTCCACTGACACTGACCCCAGGTCCCTGATTGTCTTGGGAAAGAGGTGTGGACCGGGGTCCCTGTACAGGTGGGCACACTGCTGATTGACGTGTCCTGGGGACAGAGGTGTGGGGATGCTGGGTGGGTGCTGTGGCGTTGGATACTGAAGCGGGAGGCTCTGTGGTAGACTGTGAGTGGGGTGGGGTGACCGACTGTCCAGTGGTCCCTGGTGGGCCACGTTGTTGATCCAGATCCTGAAGTCCAGAGTTACTGTCATCACTGGGGGCATCTTCTGTTGGGGGACTGGATAGTTGTGGCACCTCCTCTCCACTGACATTGGCTGGGGAACCTGCAAGGATGTAAGTGATGTATTATGCTTCATGCCTGTGACATATTGTACATCCCTAGTTTCCCCTCTATCGTTGCTGTTACCCTGCCACCTTTGATTGTGTATGGTGATGTACTGTGGGATTGTTAGTTCCCCTATGCTGTGCATGCTTTGGTTATGGTTGTCCATGCATGGCTGGGAGGGTTGTCCATGCATTGGTATAGCATGCAGGGCTTGGCATTGGTATAGCATGCAGGGCTTGGCATTGAGGTTAGTCATCTGCGTTGGTGCAGTGTGTGGGATGGAGTGGAATGATGGGAGTGAGGGTGAGGGTGTGAGATGGCATGCAGGTATGGGGGTTGATAAGTAGTAAATGTTGACTCACCATTGTCCAGTCCTCCGGCAACTCCAGTGAGTCCCTCAGGATGCAGTAATGCCAAGAGTTGCTCTTCCCGTGCTGTAAGCTGTGGGGGGGGAGGAGGTGGGGGCCCACCGCCAGTCCACAGTATGGCGAGCTGGTGCCTTGCTGCTATGGAACGTACCTTCCCCTGTAGGTCATTCCACCTGTTCCTGATGTTGTCTCTTGTTCTTGGATGCTGTCCCACAGCGTTCACCCTGTCCACGATTCTCCACCATAGCTCCATCTTCCTGGCAATGGATATTTGCTGTACCTGTGCTCCAAACAGCTGTGGCTCTACCCTATTTCCTCCACCATGACCCGCAACTCCTCCTCTGTGAAACGGGGGTGCCTTTGTGGGGACATGGGAGTTGTGTGGTCTGTAAGTGTGTGGGTGTTGGGTCCTGTGGTTGGGTGTGCATAGTGGGCTACGTGAGGGAAGTATGGGTGTGTGTGTCTAGTTGTCGCAGTGGTCTTGATGTCAGTCTGGTGGCAATAATTTGTATTTGTAAAGTTTTGTGGGTAATGTTGTGTTTTTTATAGTGGTGTGAGGTGTGTATGAGTGTCAGGTGTGTGTTTTTGGTATTGGCCAATGTTGTGTGGTTTAGTATTTGGGTGTCCATTCTGAGCTCGCTGGTGTGTACTGCCAATGGTGTACCGCCATGGAATGTCCGCCGTGGTGATTGGTGGGTCATGATGTAGTAGGTGTTGTTTTGTTGCCATAATGGTATTGGTGTTGGTACCGACAGTGTAACACTGACCGTTGGGCCGGCGGTTTGTGTATGTGTCAGTATTCTGTCGGATTGGCGTGTGTGTGTCATAATATGGCAAACGGATATTTGCCACTGCAGCAGTATGTTGGCTGCCGTCACCATGGCGGTAAGCGGGATTTACCGCCAATGTCATGATGAGGGCCTATGTTCTCTATGCTAGGGACTTTACATTTCATGTTTACTGCAAGATGGTGGGGTCTTTGTATGCACGACTCTCATCTTTACAATCATGCTTCTTTTATTTTTCATTATCCTAATTATTGCAGCTCATGCATTTTATTGTAGATTGCAATCTTTTCAGTAAACTTATTGAAAACTCTCCTGCATCTCCTCATGTTCCAAGACCTCCGGCCCTAGTCTACGGTTCTCTCCAAAGAGATGCAAGACCTCATTTGTATGCTTCTTGGAGGGCAGCATGGAAGGATACTCCCAGTGAAACATTTGCACTGTTGGCCTTCTAGAGGGCTTGGAGGGCTCTTTACCTAGAATGCACCTACTGATCTCTCCACCTTCTTTGCTGTTGAACATGCCCACCAGGTGCCTGCTCTAAGTACCCTACACAGAGCTCCTCCCAGTTGATGGTTGCCAAGGTTTTACATTTCAAGGGTATGATCCTTACTGTAGCAAGACGGGTGGGCCAGCTGACCTGTGACAATGCCCACATCATGATTTTCCCTACCCCTTTTTCCCGCTCCCGTTCCTTGTTGCCATTTTCTTACTCCATTGGAGTATAACCTTTTACCGCTGCTGCTGGGAACTACGTTTCCCAGCAGCCTTGGAGCGATGCTGGGTCACGTGACCCTTGCTGACGCTGCACTTCCGGCCCCGGATCGGACCGTGAATCCAGCTCGGGCCAGCGGCGGTGAACGAGCCCGTCTCGTGCCGGGCATTCCATAGGCTTGTATAAAAAGCTCGCCCCTACCATGGCTCACTCCGTCAAGCGGTACAGAGAGAGGACAGAGTAGGCGCACAGTGAGCGCCCCCTTTGGAGTTGTGAGTCGACACTAGAGGATCATCACAGCACAGATAAGATCTCCCCTGTCTTTTCCCTTGTTTAATTCCCTGATGTGACTACAACTATTTAAATTTTTGCCTGTAATACCGCCCTTATTGTTCACCATTAGTTCAGAGTACTTGCGACTTTTCCTGGTACATGGTACAGCCCCTAGGCACATATTCTGTATCTTCTGACCTCTTCCCATTAACAGCGCACTCACCATTAGGCACAGTTTCGGCCAGGCACCAGCCAGGTTTCTTAGTTAACCCTATATTTGATTAAAACATCTTTTCAATGGGTGTTTATTGTTTGTATCCTTATCCTTAGTGTGTGACTTTAAGGGGACACTCCCTCTCCTGGTTACCTCAGGCTAGTAGCCTTCAGGGATAGGGTAAGATTAGTTCCCTCCTATGCATTTTTAGATGTGTTTTTTACACGTGTGCTTTGCATAAATTCTTGTTATGTCACATGTGTGCGTGGTTTGCTCTGTTGTGTTACACAATCCAACCATTTGTATATGTGTTTTGTCTTCCCTTAGGCCCCCACAAGGTATTCCCTTGCTTAAGGTAGGCCCATTATCACTGTTCCTTTACTCTCCATTCCTTTGGAGTAGGCTCTCATATACTAGTTTGAGACGTAGGGATCCAAGGCCCTGACGAATGCCCTGAGACCTTCCTTGGCTCATTTTCGAGGGCAGAACCACGTTGGCAATCGACTTTTAGATAGGTGACCCAGTGAGTGCTTGTTCTCACGGAGGTGTCCCAATTTTTTGTTTTTAATCACACAAACAAACACCATTATTAAATGTCTACTTTCACACCGGTGGCTGTTTAGGTGTTTTTAATTATACCCTAGGTTAGCTGGATCCCATATCTTTCCAGATCAGAACAGATTTTCGCACTCCCCTCTGTTCTTTTATCAGGGAGGTTGAGTCTGCCCAGGTGGCACTATCCTACTTGGGTGGGGCTAGGTGGTCAAATGATGAAGCATGACACTATATAGTGTGTGAGACCATCTAGTCCGTAAAGGAGACTCCCCCGCTACAATCAACATCCGTTTCCTCACAGCATCCATCAATCCTAATATGGACTGAGAGCGGCAGGGGTTTAAATACATCCCCTGTTAGCAGCCCCCCCTGTGATAAGTGAACCTCGTACTCCTTTGTGTGATTTTCGGTTATACTGATAGGGAGTTGAGTACGGCTGAGTTCCTCCTATAGTTATCTTTTTATTCCCCTACTCTCCACATGTGTTAAGAGAGCCTTTTCACAGGAGACACATCTTGCTAGGAATGAGGAGCCCAAGCTTCAAAAGAGGGAGGGGGCAGTGTCACAGTACCAGCTTCTCTGGCTATGACGGGGGTACCTTTATGGATTAGGCCAGCTATAACCAGAGTGACTGACATAGAGGGGCATTATGTGTTTGTAGAATGTGCCCTATACGGCGCTAGAGTTCTGCTGGGCAGCGTCTACTCCCCCAACAGAGGGCAACCTCAATTTCTATTGGGCCTATCGCTATAGCTCGCACAGTGGGCCCACCTTCCCTGTATTATGGGAAGGAACTTAAACTGCATACTAGATGTGCTTGTGGAACGATCCCACCCTCCGGTCCTGCGCACGGCCGCAATTAGCACTGCTACCTATTTTTCACAGTGCCTGACACACTGAGCTCTCGCTGACATGTGAATGTCCCCCACCACAATGAAAGAGAATTCTCCTTCTACTCACCATCACACGATCTTCATTCTGGTTGGACCACTTCCTGTGCTAACAGTCTGTACAGCTCACTACATATCATGTGGAATACCTCGGGAAGACTGCTTTAGACCATAATCCCCTGTATTACACCTCACCTGGCAAGAACACACCTGCCCAATCCTCACATGGCAATCTCAGCCCTCCACCTTAGAAGATCACGCTTTTCATGAGACTGATCACAAGTCCATCACCCTATATATTTTTATGAGAATAGCAGAGCTGGGCACCAGGGAGTGTACTCTCGATGGGCTAGATTGGGATGCACTATTAGATAATAACACCAAGCGGGAACACCTCCCTGCTAGGGCAAAACATGCACAGCTAATCATATCCCTGTGCTGCCTGAATTATAAAGCACACCTAGCAAAACCACATGCAGAAGGAGATAAATTTATTAGGCTCCTTGCCTGGCTGATAAGGCGGGACATTGCCAATACTTCTATCACTACTATCCGACTCTCCCCGCACACTTTGCCGCACTCACAGATAGCAATACACGCTGAATTTTGTGCCCACTACCAAACTCTTTATAGTCCTGAGACCTCCCCCTTCCTGTCCTACATCACAGACTTTTTAAAGGAAGTGAACACGCCCACCCTGATAGCTTCTGAGCCCCATTACGAAACAAGAAATTTGCAATGCCATGCAAGACTCTGCATCGAGTAAAACCCCTCGTGTAGATGGCCTTCCAACAGAATTCTCTACTAAAACATGTAGGCCCTCATTACAAGCCTGGCGGTCGGTGTTAAAGTGGCGGTAATACCGCCATCGGCCACCTCGTTCTGCCCAAGCTGTTCTGCCTTGCAGGCAACATAGCCAGCCACTATAACACTCCGACCGCCACGGCGGTACAAACAAACAGCACGGCGGACACCGCCAACAGACAGGCGGGAGACAATGTACCGCCCACCCTATCACAACATGCCTATCCGCCACCTTTTCCGGGGCGGAACCAACACGAATAAAAACACAGCAGAAACAGTACACAGAAGGGAAAACACTCACCTCTCCACACCCCACGAGGAACCAGGACGCCATGGAGCCCGAATTGCAGATACTGCCGGCGATGGTCTTCCTGCTCCTCTATCAGGAGCTCCAACGACGGCGGCGATGACCACGGTGAGTACTGCACCTACAACACAGGGGAGGGAAAAGAGAGTGACACACACACGCAACACGCAACACCCCCACTCCCAACACCATACACACAAACAGATGCTGCAACAATACATATACACCCCCCACCCCCCCTGGAAGAACGCAAGGACAAAGGGAAATGATTGTAACGATTGTAATCAATAAAAATCCATTAGTCAAAAGTCAAAATCCAGGATATACAATTATATACACCAACTACACAAGTCCGGATAGTGCACCAATCATTGTCACATGATACCTGACTCCAAACGGAGGGAACACTGGAGGGGCATCACATAGAAAATATACAGGCACCTCAGAGGGAGAGGGAGGGGGGGCACCTCAGCCTGATGAACGCACAACGCCACTGCTCCACAAGGGGGCTCCATGCCCATTGATGTATCCTGGGGAGTGCAACGCCACAGTCTCTCAAGTCCTTTCAGTGGGTGGTTTGCCTACTGTTTTATCCTGGGGAGTGCAAAGCCACAGTCTCTCAAGTCTTTTCAGTGGGTGGTTTGCCCACTGCTTTATCCTGGGGAGTGCAAAGCCACAGTCTCTCAAGTCTTTTCAGTGGGTGGTTTGCCTACTGCTTTATCCTGGGGAGTGCAAACAAAGCCACAGTCTCTCAAGTCTTTTCAGTGGGTGGTTTCCCTACTGCTTTACCCTGGGTAGTGCAAAGCCACAGTCTCTCAAGTGGATAACAGTCTCCACTGGTTCATCCTGCCAAGGACTGAGGTAGTGGATGAGATACTCCACTGGTTCTGGAGGGGGCTTTGTGCCCAGAGTGCTTCATCCTGCCAAGGACTGAGGTGGTGGATGCCTTTCTCCACTGGTTCTGGAGGGGGCTTTGTGCCCAGAGTGCTTCATCCTGCCAAGGAGTGAGGTAGTGGATGCCTTTCTCCACTGGTTCTGGAGGGGGCTTTGTGCCCAGAGTGCTTCATCCTGCCAAGGACGAGGTAGTGAATGCCTTTCTCCACTGGTTCTGGAGGAGGCTTTGTGCCCAGAGTGCTTCATCCTGCCAAGGACTGAGGTGGCGGATGCCTTTCTCCACTGGTTCTGGAGGGGACTTTGTGCCCAGAGTGCTTCATCCTGCCAAGGACTGAGGTAGTGGATGCCTTTCTCCACTGGTTCTGGAGGGGGCTTTGTGCCCAGAGTGCTTCATCCTGCCAAGGACTGAGATAGTGGATGCCTTTCTCCACTGGTTCTGGAGGAGGCTTTGTGCCCAGAGTGCTTCATACTGCCAAGGACTGAGGTAGTGGATGCCTTTCTCCACTGGTTCTGGAGGAGGCTTTGTGCCAAGAGTGCTTCATACTGCCAAGGACTGAGGTAGTGGATGAGATACTCCACTGGTTCTGGAGGGGGCTTTGTGCCCAGAGTGCTTCATCCTGCCAAGGACTGAGGTGGTGGATGCCTTTCTCCACTGGTTCTGGAGGGGGCTTTGTGCCCAGAGTGCTTCATCCTGCCAAGGACTGAGGTAGTGGATGAGATACTCCACTGGTTCTGGAGGGGGCTTTGTGCCCAGAGTGCTTCATCCTGCCAAGGACTGAGGTGGTGGATGCCTTTCTCCACTGGTTCTGGAGGGGGCTTTGTGCCCAGAGTGCTTCATCCTGCCAAGGACTGAGGTAGTGGATGCCTTTCTCCACTGGTTCTGGAGGGGGCTTTGTGCCCAGAGTGCTTCATCCTGCCAAGGACTGAGATAGTGGATGCCTTTCTCCACTGGTTCTGGAGGAGGCTTTGTGCCCAGAGTGCTTCATACTGCCAAGGACGGAGGTAGTGGATGTGATACTCCACTGGTTCTGGAGGGGGCTTTGTGCCCAGAGTGCTTCATCCTGCCAAGGACTGAGGTAGTGGATGCCTTTTCTCCACTGGTTCTGGAGGGGGCTTTGTGCTCAGAGTGCTCCACGTGCATTGTGGCCGGAACAATAAACTCGCCTGGGTGTGTGTGCCACGAATTTGCTGAGGTACAGGTAGGATGATACGCCGTGGAGGCAGAGACATACCCCACACTGCTGCGGCTTTGCATTCCATATGCAGGTGACAACTGTGATGACAGTGATGCTTCATGGAAGCTGCCCAAGGTCCTGGAACTCACCACCAGCCTCGGACGACTGACCACTGGGGAAGGTAGCCATATCTGCGGTGGTGCCACTGTCTGAGGATGTCGTGGGGCCGCTGGCGGTGCTTGCGACAGTGTCAGTCACGGCGGTGCTGGCTGTGGGGTCTGTGGCGACAGTGCTGGTGGCGGGGTCTGTGGCGACGGTGTTTGCGGTGGTGTCAGTCACGGCGGTGCTGGCTGCGGGGTCTGTGGCGGCGGTGCTGGCGGCGGGGTCTGTGGCGGTGGTGCTTGCGGGAGTGTCAGTCGTGGTGGTGCTGGCTGCGGGGTCTGTGGCGGCGGTGGTGGTGGTGGGGTCTGTGGCAGTGGTGCTGGCTGCAGGGTCTGTGGCAGTGCAGGTGGCGGTGCAGGTGGCGGTGTTCTCCGCCGTACAGGTTGGCATCGACGTAGACAGAAGGTGTGACACTGGTCCCTCAGTTAGTACCACCATGCCCTCTCCTGACCTGCCCTTCAGTTTTTGGCCCTTCCCCACCTATGATGGTGGCGCAGCTGCCTTGCCACTATCCCCTTTCGTTTTCCCTGACCCCTTGGTGGCAGCTGTTTTCAGCTTCTCCCTCTGGGATGTGGGCACCTTTTTCACCTTGGCAGGTGGCGGAATGTCCTTGCCCTCGCTATGTGGCACACTGGCAGCCCTGATGGCTGAGGTGCTGGGCTGGGACCTGGAAGGCCTTAGGGGAAGGACTGGGGCAGGGCCTGAGGTGCCTGGGGCGAAGGAGATGCCCACCCTCCTGGGTGAGCGGACACGGAACACACGCTGAGGGGCTGCTGGGAGGGCGGTGCTGGTAGGGGGGGTGGCGGCTGTACCTGTTGATGCGGGGGGCACATAGGGGCCCGCCACCGCAAGGGAGCTCCCATCAGAGGAGGAGTCGCTGTCACTGCTGTCTGCTCCTGTCCCCGCCGTGGAGCTCCCCTCGCCCTCCGTTCCAATGGTGGCTTCAGACTCCATTGTTTAGCCCTCCAGGACCAAGTGGGATGCAGCTCCCTCCTGCTCCGGTGCCAATGCTCCTCCGCCTGATGATGCTATTGCACACAAGAACAGGGAGACCACAAAAAGGGGGGGGGGAGACAGAAGTAAGACATGTTCAGTGCATGCAACACCACTACCGTTGGTGGACACTACAGACACAGCAGCCCTCTGCACTATGCCATGCACTTATAGTTCCTAGATTAATCACATGCCCATGGTGTACAAGGCCTAAGCCCGATTGCTGCACACATGGAAGTCACAGAAGCCTGACTAGGTGTAGATGGCACTAACCACTAGTGAGGTTGGGGTGCCATATAGCCTGCCTCACATGGGACCTTGCCTTCCAAGATCGCCCTAGCCTAGGGGAACCCAGTGCCCACCTCCCCCACCCAGACACCTCGTAATGCGTGCAGAGTCAGCTGAATGAGAGTGTACTCACCCCCTTGTGCCTGCTGTGATGCCCTCAAGTGCCCATCCAAGTCCGGATACGCCACCACCAGGATCCGCGACGGTGTACAACGCCAGCGCAGTTACCTCATATCCCCTTGTCCCACCTTACAGGTCAGGCACCATTTCAGGGGGCCACATGGCATTAATTTTTACTGTGTCACACCAATGTAGACCTTGAATACACACAGTAACAGGCACATTGTAGATTAATAAATGTGTGCAAATGACATATTGTGATACCTCATTGTTGGCTGACTCTCTGCTCGCTGTTCTCGTCCATAGGGCACGTCTGCTGGGGCAGGTGATGAGATGGCGCCATCCTCTGGTGTACAGACCGCTGGTGGACCTGTCGACAATGGAAGAGAGACACGTAATAGTCACCTACAGAGTTGATCGTGCAACAATCCATGAACTGTGTGCCCAGTTGGAGGCAGACCTGATGTCAGCTATCCACCATCCCACAGGAATCCCCCCTCTAGTGCAGGTCCTGTCAGTACTCCATTTCCTGCCAAGTGGTTCCTTTCAAACAACAGTGGCTATTGCATCAGGGATGTCCCAGCCAATGTTCTCTAACATGTTGTCCAGAGTGTTGTCTGCCCTGCTGAAACACATGCGCAGCTACATCCTGTTCCCTCAGGTGGAGGATTTGCCCACAGTGAAAGGTGACTTCTATGCCCTGGGACATGTCCCCAACGTCATAGGTGCCATTGATGGGACACATGTGGCCTTGGTACCCCCCACAGGAGTGAACAGGTGTACAGAAACCGGAAGAGCTACCATTCTATGAATGTGCATATGGTGTGTTTAGCCGACCAGTACATCTCCCATGTGAATGCCAAATTTCCTGGCTCAGTGCATGACGCTTACATTCTGAGGAATAGCAGCATCCCTCATGTGATGGGGCAACTCCAGAGGCACCGTGTGTGGCTAATAGGTGAGGACAAGGACCCTATACAGTGTGAATAGTTGTCTGGGTATGGGGTTGTCCCTATGGGTTAGTGTGTGTCTAACAGTTGTCCCTCGACATTTGCAGGTGACTCTGGTTACCCCAACCTGTCATGGCTACTGACCTCAGTGAGAAATCCCAGGACAAGGGCAGAGGAATGCTACAATGAGGCACATGGGCGAACTAGGAGGGTGATTGAATGCACATTCGGCCTCCTGAAGGCCAGGTTCTGGTGCCTACATATGACAGGTGGTTCTCTCTACCACTCACCAAAGAAGGTGTGCCAGATAATCATGGCCTGCTGTATACTGCACAACCTGGATTTGCGACGGCAGGTGCCTTTGCTGCAGGAGGATGGTCCAGCTGGTGGTCTTGTGGCAGCTGTGGAGCCTGTGGACAGGGAAGAAGCGGAGGCAGAAGAAGAGGATATCGACAACAGAAACAGCATAATCATGCAATACTTCCAGTGAGATACGTAAGAAGATGTCACTGCCTCCCACATCTCATACTATTGTTGGAGCTAGCATAAGTCTGTCATTTTTACTCAGTGTATGGACCCTGACTTGTCACTTTGCCTTTCCATTTCACAGCTGTGGGTCCCACTTTGTGTCCTCTGCTATATTTCCTCCAACCCTACACCTGTGTTACATCAGTATGTGAACAATTAAATTGACATTGCTATATTCCATGGTTATTGCAATTACACGTTTGTGAAAGCACAGACTGACTCCAGATGGTTTTGTGATTGAAGTGTGTTTATTTCTGTGTAAATAAATAGAGGGGGTTGTAAAATGGGCAGGGGTGATGGTAGAGGAATGTCCATGGCAGAGTCCAGTCTATTTGTTTCACAGGTGCATTGTCCAAAGGGGCATAGGAAGTGGAGCAATGGCAGTTTAAGGATGGACAGGGTGACAAAGTGGGACAGAAGAGTGACATTCATGGGGGTCTCATTTCCTGGCTGGGGTCTTGGCAATGTTCTCTGTCTTGTTCCTGGATCTCAGGGACCGTTTGCGGGGTGGTTCTCCATCTGCAGGTGGTGGGGTGCTGGTGTTGTGTTCCTGTGGCGGTGCCTCCTGTCCACTAGTGCTGGCGGAGGTGGAGGGCTGTTCATCATCCAGGCTAGTGTCAGGGGCCCCTTGTTGTGCCACAGTGTCCCTCCTGGTGTTGACAAGGTCTTGCAGCACCCCTGCAATGGTGACCAGGGTGTTGTTAATGGACTTCAGGTCCTCCCAGATCCCCAGATAGTGTTCCTCCGACAGCCGCTGGGTCTCCTGAAACTTGGCCAGTACCGTTGCCATAGTCTCCTGAGAATGATGGTAAGATCCCATGATGTTGGAGAGGGCCTCATGGAGAGTGGGTTCCCTGGGCCTGTCCTCCCCCTGTCGCACAGCAGTCCTCCCAGTTTCCCTGTTTTCCTGAGCCTCTGTCCCCTGAACCATGTGCCCACTGCCACTGCCCCCAGATCCCTGATTTTCTTGGGTTGGTGGGTTTGCCTGGGTTCTGTGTTGTGGTGGACACACTGCTGATTGACATGTCCTGGGGACAGAGGGATGGGCCCGCTGGGTGAGTGCTGTGTTGGTGTTTCCTGACGGGGAGGGTCTGTGGTGGCTTGTGCAAGTGTCAGGGGAACCGACTGTCCCGAGGTCCCTGATGGGCCGGGCTGGTCAACTTGATCCAGTTGTGCAGAGCTGCTGTCATCACTGTGGGTCTCTTCTGTGGGGGGACTGGATATGTCTGCTACCTCCTGTCCGGTGACGTTGGGTTGGGGTCCTGCAGGGGTGTAAAGGCATGGTTATTGCATCTGTGTGTGCCATCGTGAGCAATGGGTGAGTGACCCTGTACTCCAGTGCTTGCATTCTTTTCTTGGTCCTTGTGTGATATTTGGTTTGGGGTCTGTGTGGGTATCTGTAGTGCACATGCTTTGGTTATGGGTGTCCATGCTTTGGTGTTGCATGCAGGACTTGGTGTTGGGATGGGTGGGTTGTGATAGTGTGGCATATTTGAGGTGTTGGATTGATGGGGTGAGGGTGAGGGTGGGAGTATGTGATTGCATGCAGGTATAGTGAGGGATATAATAGTAAAGCTTTGACTTACCAGAGTCCAGTCCTCCTGCTACTCCTGCAAGGCCCTCGGGATGCAGTATTGCCAAGACCTGCTCCTTCCATGTTGTTAGTTGTGGGGGAGGAGGTGGGGGTCCACCGCCAGTCCTCTGTACAGCAATCTGGTGTCTGGAGACCATGGAACGCACCTTCCCCCGTAGGTCGTTCCACCTCTTCTGGGGTGCTGTCCCACTGCGTTGAGCCTGTCGACGATTCTGCGCAATAGCTCCATCTTCCTTGCAATGGAGGTGTGCTGCACCTGTGATCCGCAGAGCTGTGGCTCTACCCGGACGATTTCCTTCACCATGACCCTGAGCTCCTCCTCAGAGAACCTGGGGTGTCGTGGAGGTGCCATGATGTGGTGTGAGTGATGTGTGATCTGGTGTGTGTTGTGATGTGTGAGGGGATATGTTGTTGTGTGTTGTTTGAGGTGCGTGGATGTTGTGTAAGTGATGGTGTTGTGTGTCTGTGGATGCTGGTGTTGATTATGGTGGTGTCTCTCTCTAGCGTGGTATTAGAATTCTGGTAGTAAGGGTTTGTGGGTGATGTGGGTGTGTGTTTTATATTGGATTGGGTGTGTGGGTGTGGTGTGTGTATGTGTATCAGGTGTGTGTATTTTAAATTGTCCAATGAGGTTGTATTTTGTAAATGTATGTGTATTTTTAGCACGGCTGTGTGTACCGCCAATAGAATACCACGGTTGAAAGACCGCCGCGTGGATTTGTGGATCGTGATAGTGTGGGCGTATTCCTGTTGGCGTGACGTGGAGGTTTTGTTATCGCCAGTTTATCACTGACCTTTGGTGTGGCGGTCTTGTGTGGGTGTCTGTATTATGGCGGATTCCGAGCTGTGGGTCGTAATAGCTGTAGCAGAATTCCACGGCCGCAGCGGTATGTTGGTGGTCTTCTGCACGGCGGTAAGTGGCATTTACCGCCAGGGTTGTAAAGAGGGCCATATTGTCTTACTTGCACTGAAGCTCACTGAACTATACAGCTTGGCCGCTGTAGAGGAGCTACTATCCTCTTCCACATGGGAATCGCTATTGAGTTCCATACCCAAGCAAGGTTGAGACTCCTTGGAAGTCACATCTTATAGACCATTGATGATGCTGGGCTGCAGCTATAAGTTCTTTAATAAAATTCTAGCATCTCGACTGATGGGTGCTATGGCCAAACTGATCCATTCAGGCCAGAACAGATTGATACCCGGAACATCCACGTCCCTCAATATACCCAGCTTACACAGGATCCTGGAGGAAGTGCTGTAAAACTGGCCATACTCCACCTTAGAAAAAGTTTTTGATATGCATGATTGGGAGTGTAAGTCTACTGTGCTGTGCAAACTAGGACCTGGCAGTAAGATACTATGATTGATTAAACTTCTGTACTTCAAACTAACGGGCAGAGTGGAAACGGATGGGTTCATCTCTGTTTCCTCCCCCGTACAGAGGGAAATGCATGAGGAATGCCCTTTTTTGCTTTTGCTTTTTGCGTTGGAAATTGAGCTCCTAGCTCAGGGGAGACAGGACAGGGGCATATTAGTGGGTGATGAGAAGCACAGTGTCCCTTCATGAGGAAGATGTATTGATCTATTTTAGGGATATCAAGGAGGGGTTTGGCTCAGCACTGAACATCCTACACACATTCAAACTGGCTTCGGCCATAGAGTTAACTGGGCAAAATTATGTCTGTTCCCCCGAACCCTGCATGTCCCATGCAGGCTTTAACTAGATGAGTACACAGTACCAGAAAGCGTTTCTACATTTCGCTACCTCAGCATAAATATCTACCATTCTAGTAGGGATATGCTAGATGGGTGCCGTCCCTTTCCCTTCGAATGTAAGCCATGTTTTGGCACTCCCTTCCACTGATAGTGCAGGGTGACAAAAATGGTGATGCTACCAGGATTGCTTTATTACTTCACCAACCTAACCATCTCAGGCCCCAAGAGCCTGTGTTGTACCCTGAATACCATAATAGGTGACCTTGTCTGGAGTGGTGGGCTGCACAGGGTGTCCCTTAGAAAAACTGAATCTCCCAACAGAATTGGGAGGCCATGGAGCGCCAGACCTTGAACATTGTTACTTGGCAGCAAAATGTCAATGGCTGACCTACAGGCTTACCCACTGCCATAACCTTGAAGTGGGTCACACTGCCAGGAGAGCCACACATAGTCTCATCCATGAGCTATTTATCCCCAGATTGAGCCTAATCCGCACATCCAACAAGCTGGTGCGCATTGCTTATGAAAGCTATGCTGAGACCCCAAAAGTCACACCCTCCATAACACTCTACACGTCACTGAGCCCTTTGAGGAGCATTCGCAGCTTTCATCAGACTATAACAGGATGGGGTTAGGAACAACAAATGGAAAACACTAGGATTACATGTGTAGGATATCTATTCCATGATGGAGCATAGATCCCCTTTAAATCCTTGATTGACCAATTTGGCCCACAGGCTGGCCAGTTTTTGACCCATAGATATCTCACTGCAAAACTGGAACACATCTAGAGTATTATTGACACAGAACCACCCCACATCCTCTGATTCAGATACTCTACTCGACTGGCTGTGGGAGTTGACTGATTACCTGGTTAGTTCTTGCCATTCCAGACAGCATGCAACCCCAATTCACCTTTGGGCTCAATGATAGATTGACTTGAGATGCCCATTCACACAGATAGCATTGGACAGATAGAGCCCTATCTCTCCCCATAAAATCTCCAGTAATGCCGGGTTTCAGTATATCCAATATAACATTCTTCATCACGCATACCTTACCCCACATAGGTTCAGCAATATAATTGCATCGGCCACCTCGTTCTGCCCAAGCTGTTCTGCCTTGCAGGCAGGCATTAAAGATATGTTCTAGGACCGCCTCAACGCCCAGACCTTCTGGACGCCATCTGTAAAACCCTCTCTACAAAAGCAGGTTCCCAGGACCTGAACAAACTGGAGTGCTGTCTACTGGGCTCTATAGATATGATATTCTCTGATAGGAACTTAAAAAGCATGCGAATGCAGAGAGGTGTCTTGGCGCTGCAACTTTTGAAAGGATCATAACAAGAGCATATCCCTTCTAATTAGCAAATAGCCAGGTTTTTAAAGCCTTTCTGAAACGAAAGAGATTGGACATGGATTTAACATTTAAAGGTAGGCTGTTCCATAGTTTAGCAGGGCAGACAGTAAAACTTCTGCCGGCCCACGAGTAGCGCCTGAACGTGGGGAAGAGATTTATCTAGCAAATATATGAGCCTGTGACAGTGTTGGGGTTTTGCCTGTGACTTGACTTTTGTAAGTGCTATATTGCTGATATGGGAGCAGTTGTACTGTAGGGGCATGCTTGTTACTTAATAGTCTAAGGGTTATTAGATTCGCGTGCACCCTTTTGTGAATTATTTTCACACATTTATAGGTGATTGCCTTTTCTGATAATATTTCTAACTGTAATGGTTCATAGTATGCCTTAAATATTGACTGGGAAGAAAATATTCTCAGTGCCAACAAACAGACGAAAAGTGTTGGACAGTTATCTGTCAGATATAATCGAGTTACTGCTGTTCGGCATCGAGGCCCGTCACTGAGTGCTTGAGAGACAGTTAAACTTTCACTACTTTTTTATTTTTTTAACAGAGCTCAGCCCACTCAACTCTGTAAATCAAGTGTTTGCTAGGACAACTAAAGTCTATCCTATCTCAAGTACCAAATACTTCACATCTGCAAGTATTACGTTCAGAATTCTAGATGTTTCTATACTAATTTCACTTTAGATTTTTAGAGATTTGGATATGCTAGCAATGACTGTAACTAATGTTACAATTCCAACTGCTGTACCTTGCTCAGAACTGTCAAATAGATTCTTGTTAACATGTGGACAACAATCAGCCAACTCAGGATTTTAATTTCAACTGAGTTTCCCCACGCTGGGGAAGGCGTAATAACTACAACAGTTAGTGTTGTATGTCAGTATTCTGAGAGAACTGTAGAAACTGTCATTTCAACATATGTTTACTATTTTATTGAATTGTGTTGGTACTTTTTATGCAAAAAATGTTATTTGTGTTTTTCGTATTAGGTATGCAGGCATAGCAAATACCACACTGCAGCAGAAACTGAAAAAGAGAAACATATCCCTGGACAACGCTGATGGGTTAAGTCGCAATATATCATAATCAAAGGTATAAGAGACATATACAGCAATGAAGATTTGTGTGACCAGATGAAGGATACGAAAGTAGACAACCAAGTAAAACAACAGCAAGAACAGTAATGTTAATTGTGAAAGGCATGGTCCCATTGTGTAGTGGATGCAAGGTCGTCCATTATATGCATTTGTGCAGATTATGCGTTGTCTGCCGCACTGGTAGGGTAGGGGCAGCCAAGGAGGACTGGGAAGAGGACAGTGTGTTCATGAAGCAGAAGGGGTCATCAGTGTAAGTTCCTCTGCGAGCCTATAGCGGTAGCAAGGATATATTAATTTAAGGTGGTCTAGTGTCATTTTTATACAGTTCCTGAAGGAGAGGACAACCTCATGCCACAGCGATACGATGGGACATTTGCAGAGTCCTCTGGCTTCCTCATCCCACAAAGACACAGCGAAGTACCTCAGCATGCCACTGCGTTGGTCCAATCCGCATGGCCACCTTCCAAAACATCCTAATTAACGGTCATGAGATGAGAAAGTCCAGCTCTAGACACTTATCATGGCTTGACCAGTCTTGGGGTGTCTATAACATTGGGATCAAAGGGGCGGCCCTGGCTCTAAGAAGATCTTTCCTCTCTGGCCGAGAACAATTTGCCACTCTAAATGAGTCTGTCTCCAATCCCTTTTCGCTGCCTGGTGGGGCCCCTCAGGGGTCATCTCTAAGTCCAATCTTATTCAATATTTATGTTACATCACTGGCCAGTTTGATCAGAACATTTGGGTTTTCCTTGGTGTCATATGCTGATGACACACAGATTGTCGTCTTGCTCTCTAGTAATGATAACAATACTGGTACTAGATTCCGCAACTGCATGCAGGCAGTGGGTGACTTGATGAAAAATATTTGCTTCAAGTTAAATTCTGGGAAGATGGCGTTGGCAATGGCATTTCCTTTTGGTTCCCCTCTTGGTGGCTACAAGAATTGGGGACTCTCCCTACTCTGGTCAGGAAAGCATGGAAGTTAGAAGTTATAGTTGACAATAAGCTCCCCTTTGGAGATCAAGTTAGTAATGTCTTCTCCTTGAACTACAGAAGACTGTGGTGATGACTCTAGTTGTTTCCAAAATAGATTACTGTAACTCCCTCTACTTGAACACACAACAGAGATTGCTGAACAAGCTTCAGACGCTGCAGAATGCAGCAGCTTGTATGCTCTTAGGGATTCCCAAGTTTCAATCAGCATTCCAAGCTCTACTTAAGCTACACTGGTTACCAATCAAGCAACGTATCACCTTTAAGGTGGTGTGAATCGCCCACAAAGCGCTTCACAATATGGGCCTGAACTATCTAAAAAGTAGCTTCCAATGGTATTTTCCAAGCAGAACACTTCGATATACATCTTCCAAAAAAGGCCCATCTCAGCCTGGACTCCCTTAAACCTCTTTCCTAGACTTCCTCAGACTTGCAATCCTCTTTACCATACCATACATCCCCGTTCCATGCCCTTTTGCCTCCTCCCCCCACTAGCATGCTCATGCCATTACCCCACTGAATTCCACCCTTACACCTTGTGACACCTTTAGCATCCTAGCTCTGTTTGCCCGTATATGTTCGCCATATATCATGTTTCTTACTCAGCACTAATTCTACCTCTCACCTTTCTAGTCCCACTCTCTCCTTCCTGGCACCGCAGTTGAGCTTTTATGCAATAGCATACCCTGTTCCTTCCTCCGGGCACACCCACTTGCATGGCATCCTTTCTAGCAAATTCATTTCTCACATAAAAAGTCTAATCCAGTCAGTGGCCCCTTCTTTCTAACTACAGCTCTCCCCTACCTGTCTTTCTTCCAGTATTGCCTTTCCCATCTTTCTTCTCCCACCCTTAGAACATTCCTGCTCCACAAGGAGATCCATGGATGCCCTAGAGACCATCCTAGGGCCTACTGATTCAAACTCCAAAAGCTCACCCATCTGGCCAAATGCAGTAAAAATCTATCTTCAGACTAATAAAAACTAAGCCAGTCCCCTCCTTTGCATTGGGGGTTTCCCTTTTCTCTCCTAAGCTTCACCCTTTGCAGGCCATTAGAACGTTTAGAATCCACCTTCTTACTGCAGACTACAGCTGAGCCCTTGCTTCCATGCTCGTTAAAGCATGATCATAAGAACTAAGACCTGTTGCAATATTTTTGAACACATCGCTGAATCCAGTTTGGACTTTATAGTTCATTACAAAAACACAGACTTTACTAGTAACTGACAGCTGTTGTTAAATGACTGCACAGTCTTCCTACTGTGTCTAATGATCTCAAGTGCAGAGTGGTGCAATGCTACCAGAACAGACACCAAGCTGCCAGAAGGGCTCCACGTCCCAGCAGCCACAGAGAGCTGCTCAGATCAACAATGTAATTCAACAAAGAGATCTGGAATGCATGCTGATTTATACATTCAAACACTTTTGTAATCAACCAAACTTAGTTGATAGTCCGAGGGCACAGTGTTTCCCACAATTACAATAAATGTAATCAAATTCAAAAAACAAAACAAAAAAAAAACACAACCGTCACAATTCTCCTAATTGTGTACGTAGTTTAATACAGAACAGTCAACACGTTTCACCCATGAACACATGGGATTTCTTCCGGGTACGAGTAACATATGCAAAACAAAAATCAAGGCGAGGGCATCTGATCAGGTTGTTGACGTTGTCTCGTTATATTGCAATGTTGGGTGGGGTTGACAGCTACGATACTATAATGTAAGAGTGACCAGGGCGGTTCTAGGGATCCTGTAAATAGTTATAAGCCCATTCATTTCTTGTGTGTTGATTATACTATTAAAAAAATCAATAAAAATATTTTAAAAGACAAAAATCAATATTGATTACACAATTGCTCAGAATGTTACTCACGAGCAGTAAGGAGTGGAATAAAGCATGTGAAGCTAAGGTCCTGAGTTGTCTGTTTGTTGAACACATATTAACAAGAATCGGTTTGACAGTCCAGAACAACATAACAGCAGCTGAAATTGTAACATTATTTCCAGTCGTTGCTAGCATTTTCAAATCTCTAAAAAACGAAAGTGACAAACAATTGACTTACAGAGTTTAGTGGGCTATACCCTGGTAAAAGGTAAATAAAACAAGCATTTGCAATGCAATGGTTCTCGCATTTGCTCGAGTTAGGTCTATTAGCGTTGTAAACTCCTAATCCGACTTTTCTTGCCACGTAAATGGAAAATTAAAAGTAAAACAGTTTCACATAAGCGAGCCGATTCACAGCGCCACGGCCGCCATGAGCATCAGCAATAAGGAGAGAGACAAAAGGAAAACAAGCATTTGCAATGCACTAGGGTCTCGCATTTTTATGAGTTATAGCTATTATCAGTTGTAAACTCCCAACCAGATTTTTCTTTCCACGTTGAAAGAAAAAAACAGTGCGATTGTGCTGCTATTAGCAGTTGTAAACTCCCAACCGGATTTTTCTTTCCACATTGAAATAAAAAAACAGCACGATCGTGCTGCCACAGTTCACTCGTAATGAAACCTATCGGCAAAAGTGCAATTATCTACGTAACCGGCAAAAGTGCAATTAACTTTGTAACATCGTCAATATTATGCAAAGCGCTCGACTTCTGCCAAGCGAGATCGCGCTGTGAACAAAAGATAAAAAGTAGTCCACAAACCGGATGGGAAACAGCGGGCCTTGCATATTTTCAGTACTTGGTCACTGCGCTCGAGGAGGGCTAACCACCGGAAAAGGCATGACGTATGCGTACCTTCCACTAATGAAAGCAAGCAGATTTTAGCAGGCAAGCCCATGAACCAATGAAAGACAACTGACATGGCGTGAATGGGGCTCCGAGCCCTTTTCTGACTCCTAAAGCGTCTCGCAAGTGAAACGCATGCACAAGCACATGCAACGCAAGCTCGACCCTAAAAAGACGTTCGCTCACAGTCAAACTTGTCGGCAAAAGTGCAATTATCCATGTAACAGGGGCGATAGCAAAGGCGGTAACAAACCTCCCAGCAGCCACAGAGAGCTGCTCAGATCAACAATGTAATTCAACAAAGAGATCTGGAATGCATGCTGATTTATACATTCAAACACTTTTGTAATCAACCAAATTTAGTTGATAGTCCGAGGGCACAGTGTTTCCCACAATTACAATAAATTAAAATAAAATAAAAAAAATATTTTTCAAAAAAAGTTCAGCTATCTCTCAAGCAGTCAATGACAGCCTCGATGCTGAACAACACCAGTAACGACTGCATTTGACAGATAACTGCACAACACTTTTCATCTGTTTGTTGGCGCTGTGAATATTTTCATCCTAGTCAATATTTAAGGCATAGTATGAACCAAAGTGTTAATTTATGAAGAATCATTACAGTTAGAATGTCATCAAAAAAGGCAATCATACATAAATGTGTGACAATAATACACAGAAGGGTGCATAGGAGTCCAGTTTTGTTGTTTATAAAGAGATGGTAGCTTGTAATGCTTCATTCGCATTAAAGTGTAATTCTCCTCACAAAAGGTTTCCTAAGCAAAATGAAACAAGCATTGGTAAATGCATTAGGTTTTGCCTTTCTAATTCATAATAAGTTTTTTTTTGTTCTAAGTTGTAGCTTTGCTAATAGTTGTGCAATGTAAGTTACTGAAATTCTGGTCAAGTGTTATGACTTGTTTTTTAAGAAAGGCAATATATTGTGTATTCCTCTCTAGAGTCTACGCAGAAAGTTGTGCACCGCTAAAAGCAAGATGTTCAGCTTCTGGAAGCACATGCTAACTCTTTTTCAAAATTTAGGAATGTATGGCTGCGATCAAAGGTGCTACGTATAAACTGCATCAAAAGTAAAACTGCGTGTGTATTTTAGATTTTGCTTGTATTTGTAAGCGTACAGGGATAGAGGCAAACAGTAGTGCGACGGCAGAAGGGGCTCATCTGTTTAATAAAGTGTGTTGAGCTGATTCTATGCATATATAAATAAAAATATAATAACTGTTGGTCGCGAGTTTGATGAGTAACATTGAGTAAATGCGTCCTGTTGATATGAGATAAAGGGCAGAGAATAAGATGTGAGCTGAGTCTGCCTCCTCTGAGCAATGCTTAATTTGAGCATGTGTTGCTGGTGCGCCCAGCAGCCCTTTTTTTGGTGAATGGCGCTTGTTTTTTTTCGTTAGACACCGACTGAGAGAAAGAAAGAGAAAAATAAACATACTGAAATGAATGACCAAGAGAAACATGAAAAAACGCCTGAAATTGAGAAATCAGGAACTTGAAAAAGATAACAATTGGGGGAGTATGAGTAAAGAGGCATAAGGTGGATTTAAGACTATACATTCAGTGTGCCAACATGTCATAGTTCTGGTTTGCTAGAGCTGGCACTTATTCTTTTACGAATTTAAGCAACACGGAAGTGTGTGGTCTATCGTTTGCTTTCTGTAATCTAGAGAGGTCCAAAGCAGCTGCCTCCTGGGTTTTCTAACTTACTCATCAGAGATGCAACACTAGCTTCAATAATTAGCTTAACCCATTCCACAAGGTGGGCCGAAATGGAAGCAATATATTACCGGCCACCATGAGTCCCTTTAACAAGGGAATCAACATTGGAACTATTTGAGCCATTCACAGTCCGTTTCAGGTGTCTTTTCCTTTTTGTTGGGGGTCTAACATCACCCACTGGTGAAGTTACTGCACTCTCCAGTCTTGCCCCCACTATCTGACAGTCCTGGTCTTCCAAATTAGACCTGTGTCCCTCCTCAGGATCCAGGGCCCCACCCAGAGGCTAGGCCACCTTGTGAAGATGGACCAGCGATAGCCTGGCACTCGCCCAGTTCAAGAAAAAGCCGGTGTTCAACGAGATCCAGCTCCTTACTAATCACCCCCACAGCTCCAGCCAAAAAGGAGATAAAGGTGGTACCATGGCCCTCCCAATGAGAACTAACATGGTCCTTAAGCCCTGGTGTTTTTCTTCCCCTATTAAAAACTGATATTAGGCTTCTCCGGGTGGGCAACGACCTCCCTTATTAACACAGCAATCAAGTGGAAGACACAGCTCACCTGAATGCAGTGCACAGTCCCGTTCTTCAGCCACGAGGAGTGGGTCTGCTTCCGGCTGATGACAGGAAAAGATGGGCCCGGTCTTGGCCCAGGCACGCCCGTGCTCTTCTCACGGGAGTCTGTCACCCTTAAGAGCATGGCTGCCAGGCTCAGCCCCTCCTCCTGGGCCAAATGCACTCTGGGGCTTGCAGTCCCCCACCACACTGCGTTTCTCCTGCACCTGATCCAGTTCTCCCTTTTCAAGGTCTGTTTAAAGTACTAATGTCTGCAGTTCTTTCACCTGGCGTTTGGCTGTACTCTGGATGCCGAGCAGCTCAGACAAAATGGCACCTCTCTGCAGACAGGTCACTTTCTGGATCCTTCATACTGTACTAGGGGTGGGTGGTGAACTCTGCTGCTCTGCTGGCGCAGTTCACACAGTTTTGGCACTCCAAGCGGAGCACTGAGTTTGGCAAAAAAAGTTCCAGCATCCAGCGGTAGAGCAGAGTTCACTGGCCCCTGGATATAATTGTTGTATAAGTTGATAAATTCACACACCAAAATCGGCCTCAGCTCTGCGTACCCAAGGAATGGAAGGAACATAGGGTTAAACCCTGGACCATCAGTTCTGTGAAGGACAGAACAGACAGTAGGCTACAAATCTGACACCATGGTAACGCTAGGTCAAACCAGGTGGCTCTCGGCATCGGGTAGTCCCAGAGGGTCTCCTGCCAGAACAAGAGAAACTAGGGCGGCCTGGGGTACGAGCAATGAAACAAATAAATTTACATATTAGGAAGTCCTCCCACTGACAGAAGGTGGGGCTTAACAGCAGGTGAATTCTGCAATGAGCACATGTACTTTCTGAGATACCACAGCCAGTAGATAACAGCCAAGGGGTCCATTCGCCAAGCCCGTAGAACCAAAATAAACATTCACTATATCTCAGCCAATAAATAACTGATAGTATTTCCATTAGCCAATCCGCCAAGAGTTCGTCCAATGAATCACAATATTTCTTACTTTCCCACCCTGAATAAGAATTTGTTACTAGTAACTTGATTGGGTGACCGCACTGTGTGTTTCAGACTCACTTTAGTGCTGCCCATCCTGAGCTCGGTGCATGTTGTTGTCCTACCTCCCACTGACCCCCAATGAAGGTCAGTGCTGGAACTGCTCTTGGTGGGGGTTCACGCCGGCTTTTGCGTGGGGTGCTGCAGACTCTAAGTAGTTGCAAACCCAGGCTGTTGTGTGAGCTGAAGACCAGCTATGGGACACCCGGGTGGAGTCTAAGATCTGCAGCCTCCTTTGTCTGCTCCTCGCCGCTCCTTTCCGGCTCGCACTGGGTGAAGCTCAGAATCTGAACGGTGCATATGGATCAGTGAGCAGTGGCACGAGCGGTGCACGAGAGCCTGGGGTGGAAGCCGGAGACACAGGCTGCTGCTGCAGATCCATGCATCGAAGCAGAGCTCGCCAGTGCAGCCTAGCCCTCCACGGTGTCAGAAATGGGGTCTTTGGTTGGCAGTCAGGTTACCCTCTGTCCAAGCAAGGACCCTCACTCTAGTCAGGGTAAGTCACACACAATCCAAATGATCCTGTGCCCACCCTCTGGTAGCTTGGTACCTAGCAGTCAGGCTTAACTTAGAAGGCAATGTGTAAAGTATTTGTGCAATAAATCATGCAATAACACAGTAGAACACCACAAAAAAACACCACGCAGTGTTTAGAAAAATATATAATATTTATCTGGTAAAATGCACGTCAAAACGAGATGCAATAAGTATATTTTGGAATATCACTGTAAAAATGATATTAAGTGCCTTTAGTCTATTAAAATTAATAAATGTCTCTTGCAAGCACAAAGTGCCTGGTTTGCGTTCAAAATCTTTGCAAAGAACCGCAGAGGAGGAGATGCGTGGAAAACAGGGAGGTGTGCGTCGATTTCTCGGGCCACACACAGCGATGCGTTGTTTATTTTCCACGCAGGGACAGCTGTGCGTCGATTTCCGGCACTCGGTCGTGGATCCCCTTCTGGTTGCGGGTTTTTTAGATGCCCCGGGGATGATGCATTGAAATCTGGCGCTGACAGGACGAAGTCACAGGGGCTGCGTTGAACCGGTGGGTGTTGCATGGAAATTTCTACCTCACAGCAGGCGCTGCATCGATTCCTCTCTGGAAGTCGGGCTACGTCGTTCCGGCTCAGCTGTGCGTCGATCCAGTGGGCTGTGCGTTGAATTTCCGGTCGCTACGCTGGCACTGTGTCGATCTTCTCGTTGCGAAGTCAGGCTGCGTCGTTCTGGTTCTGCGTGCAGTGAATTTTTCACCGCGATGCAGCCTGTGCATTGGTTCTGGCAGGCTGTGTGTCGATTTTCACCACACAAGAGTTCTTCTTGTAGAGATGGTCTATCCAAGCCCTTGGAGAGCACTTCTCAGCACAGCCAGCGAGCAGCAAGGCAGCAGGGCAACAGCAAGGCAGCAGTCCTTCACAGAAAGCCATCAGGTGAGTCCTTTGGGCAGCCAGGAAGTTCTTCTTGGCAGGTTGCATGTTCTGGTTCAGGTTCTCTTCTCCAGGAAGTGTCTGAGTTGATAGGGACAGAGGCCCTGTTTAAATACCCAAATGTGACTTTGAAGTGGGGGAGACTTCAAAGAGTGGCTTAGAAGTGCACAAGGTCCCCTTTCAGTTCAATCCTGTCTGCCAGGGTCCCAAAAGGGGGTGTGGCAGTCCTTTGTGTGAGGGCAGGCTACTGTCCTTTGACATGTAAGTGTCAGGCCCTCCACCGTCCCAGCCCAAGAAAACCCATGCAAAATGCAGTTATATGCAAGTGAGGCTAAGCATCCTGTGTTTGGGGTTTTTCTGAGTAAATGCACAAGCGAGCTGTCAACTGAACCCAGCCAGACGTGGATTATAGGGCACAGAAGGATTTAAGTGCAGAGAAATGCTCACTTTCTAAAAGTGGCATTTCTAAAATAGTAACTTTGCCAGTCAGCAGGATTTTGTATTACCATTCTGGCCATACTAAATATGACCTTCCTACTCCTTTCAGATCAGCAGCTACTACTCAAACACTATTAAGCCCTAATGTTAGCCTACGAAGGAGCAGGCCTCACAGCAGTGCAAAAACGAATTTAGGAGTTTTACACTACCAGGACATGTAAACTACACAGGTACATGTCCTGCCTTTTGTCTACACACCACCAGGGGTTACCTAGGGCCTACCGTAGGGGTGACTTATATGTAGAGAAAGGGGAGTTTTAGGCTTGGCAAGTACTTTTAAATGGCAAGTGAAATTGGCAGTGAAACTGCACACACAGGCCTTGCAATGGCAGGCCTGAGACATGGTTAAGGGGCTACTTAAGTGGGTGGCACAATCAGTGCTGCAGGCCCACTAGTAGCATTTAATCTACAGGCCCTGGGCACATATAGTGCACTTTACTAGGGTCTTATAAGTAAATTAAATAATCCAATTGGGTATGATACAATTTTATCATGTTTAAAGGGAGAGAGCATATGCACTTAAGCACTGGTTAGCAGGGGTAAAGTGCACAGAGTCTTAAAACCAGCAAAACAGTATCTAAAAAGGGGAGGGAGGAAGGCAAAAAGTTAGGGATGACCACCCTAAGGCTATCAGGTCTGACACACAGCATGCACTTTCCCCACTGCAGCTTCATCTAATGGGGAAGGAGAGAAAAAGGCAGCCAGGCGAGCAGTTTCCTCTTCCTTTTTTGGGATCTGGACTGGAGCCAAAGTCGCAGCAGCATGATCAGACAGGAAGGAGCGGGATGACTGCAACTCACAGCAGCATGCAGCTGGGGGGCGAGGGTGAGTACTTGTGACGGGCACAGAATCTCTTCATTTGATTACCACTCTCTGTCATTCTAGCCCATTTTCTTTCTTGATTACCACGTCCTTGCCTGTCACATGATAGAAAGCTGACTCATTACTAGAGGGATTCAGATAGGACTGGACTGGGCGGCATTACCCTGCATGTGGAACTCCACTGAATTTAACAGAGTTTTTAGATAAATCTGTGGAATTCCGTGGAGTAGAACTCCGTGAGCTCCACCCACCCCTAGTGGATAAATTGCTCAGTACCTGGATGGATTATTGGTAAGGGCAGGTAAGTACCTACACTTAGCAATAGGCCACTAACCTCCACTTATGTCCAGTTAGGTCTCAATAAATTAAACCCAGCTTAACCCTTGGTAGCTTGGCAACGAGCGACAAAGCTTAACTTAGGAGACAAATGTGTAAACCATTTAAAAATCACAGGGGCTCTGGGTTGCCTATTGAGGTCCGGGACTACAACTCCCACAATGCACCTCGTCAACTTATGGAGTTGGTCTAAACATCTCCAAACTTCTGGATCTTCTTGCAGAGGTCCTTTTTGGGTCCTTTAAGTGTCCACAGCTTGATCCAAAGTTCCAGAAGCTCTGCGTTGCTCCTTGGGAGTTGGGACTACAATTCCTTAAATGCACCTGGTCAGAATCCTCAAATGGCCACTGGACGCTGGTCAGCTGGGCTCTGCTTGCAGGACTTGATGCAGGGGACTCTGGGAAGCTCCTTAGTACTTGTAGAAAACAGGGAGTCCCTTCTTGAAGCAGTAGAAGACAGGCAAAGCCCTTTTGGTGGTGAAGCCCAAGTGTGTAGCTGGGCAGTTCTTCAGAGTGCAGTGTCCAGGTGCAGGTCAGGGGGCCAGCAGGGCAGTCCTTCTTCTTCTGACGTTCTTCCTTGCTGGGATCTGGCAGGGAACTGAGGTGTGGGTGCAGGTCTGCCAGTTTTATCCTTGCTCCTGGGTGAAAAACAGGGGGGTTCTGAGTCTCCAATCAGGTTGAGGGTGCTTCCCCCTGTGATGACCACTTCCTGGGAAGTGTGGCAAAAATCAATCACAGGGAGCAACATTCCTCAAAAATCAATCATGGCTGAAAATGATTTTTGGAGGTTACATCTGGCTGAACCCACCCACTGGTGTGGCTAAAAATCCTAAACACACCCCTCTCCTGCCCTCTCCTAATCTAATCGGGGGGGCCTAATTATCTGGGTGTGCAGGATGTGAGGGAGATGCTGGGTTGCTCCAAATGTCATTCCCTGCCTTTGAAGACCAGTTTGGCAGCCCTCCCCCTTCCTGCTTCTCCATCTGCTGAGGGAAGATCTCCTCCCCTAGGCACATCTCTTTGTGTTGAACCAGGCCACTTCCCACCTCATCAAGGCAGCCTGGCCAGGCTGCTAAAGGCTGGCCAATCAGAGCAAAGCAGCAAAACAATGCAGGGCTGAAGTTGGCAACTCTTCATATAAAGTTTAAAACTCTTTACCTGAACAAGTTATATTACATCCAACAATTGTAAGTTGTGGGATTTATTATAACAATTACTTTGATACCAAACTTAAGGGGACTTTATAAATTAAAATAAAGTCTCCCCCATTCTAGCCTATACAGGCCATTCACTACAATGAGGGAAAAACAAATTTGGCTGTTTTACCTCACCAGGGCTTATAAAACTATTTTATAAGGTCCCTGCATATAGTTACATGGTACCCAGCCTTAGGGGCACATAGGCCACACCATAGGGGTGACTTATATGTAATAATAAGGCAGTTTAAGACTTTGGAACTACTTTTAATCCCAAAGTCAAATTTGCATGTAACTTTAAAAGCAGCCAGCAAGGCAGGCCTGCCTTTAAATTGACACTGGGCACTTCAGCACCTATGGGTGCACTACCTATGCTAGGGTCCTAAACCTACATGCCCCACCATATACTAGGGACGTATAGGTTGGTTGACCTAGCCAATTATAATTAGCCTAATTTGCATACTGATTTTACCCTGAGCACAGGCCCTGGGACTGGTTAGCAGTACCCAGGGCACCATTAGAGTCAGGAAAACACTAGCAAAAAGTGAAAAATGGGGGCAAAAAGTCAGGGGGCCTCTTCAATCAGCCCTATTTTCTCACAGTATCTCAGCATCAAACCACCTCCATCTTGAACCCCGTTTAATTCCCGGGCGTTGATGTCACAAAAAAACCCAAAATAGATCTAAAGCAACATATCTCTTTCCCTGCTTGTCATGTTTATGAGGCATTTTTTCTGTTTTGAGGGACTTACAACCTGATGAATTAAATAACCTTGATTGCAGCAGTCGGCTGGTGAACTGGTTCAGGCACTGGCCCCAACGAGTTGCAAATGTTGTTATTTTTGCAAGCAACTTTGTTGCCAATTCTATCTTTACTCTCCTCTCGTCCTCTGCACTGCCCCCTTAGTGCCAGGATGAACCAATTGGAAAGAGAAATGGCAATTGTTTTTAGGCCTTGCCTAACACAACACATGCACTGTATCTTATGAGCCTTTGGTTATCTTACAGGGGATTCTGAGGCTACCAATGGCTTACCATTAGTCAGCTTCTTTGTCACTCATTTTCTTGCTTCTTACTGGTCATCTTCATAGGCATCCTTCTCTTCATGTAGTTGTACCTCTCTGCTTTTTACCCCCAGAACCTCTCTTCCACTCTGAGTGGTACATCTTATTGCCAAAGCCCCTAGCGCCCTCCCACTCATCATTGTCCATGTGCCTGTCCAAAGTCCATTCCTCCCACCCTCTGTTGTCCATTTGCTTGCCCACAATCTGTCTCACCCAATTGTATTGTACATCTGATTGCTCCAGCTCCTTCCACCCCACCCTTCATTGTCAATGTGCTTACCCCATATCCTTACTCATACCCTCTGCTGTCTGTCTGCTTGTGTCCTGCCTTTCCTTAACCACCTGTGTTGCCCGTGTCCTCCCTCACTCGCATGCTTGTCTTCCATCCTCCATGGTGCCTCCCTCACTCCTTGCTTCTTGCCTTAGATGAGCATTAAAAAAGCAGTATGATGCTCCCAACATTCTGTGTCATTGTGATTTTATTTTGCATTTTTATACCCCATCCTTGCCCATTCGTTTTGCCTCAGGAGAGCAAATGAAACAGTACGACACAGCCAACACTGGCTTTGACATAGTGCTATTTCATTACTTCTTTGCATGCTGCACAGTGGATTTGCTGTTGGACAACACGACTACAAAACACTGAGAAAGCCACATATCCAATAGCTCTCATAGGTGATCCCATTTGGCTTTGCCAATGCTTGTTTTGGGTGGAGATGCGAGTTTTGTTGAAGTGTTGAATACTGAAGAAGTATTTGTCATTTGTTAGTATGAGCATAAAGTGACATTGTTCGTCATAAGGAACTGCGCATATGTCAGCATATGAAACTACTTGGTGTTGCATGCTTTTGGTATTCATTCATATGTAATTAGTTTCAATGAAATTCTGGAGATTGCAGATTTAATAATCAATATTATGAGTGTGAAAACATACCTGATGTTGCTAAGAGTTATGGAGGGTTGAATGCTTTGGAATGTTTTAACATTCTACATACACTGTGATAAAAGTACTTTGGGTATATTCTGCTGGTATTACATGCTAATGTCCTTTAAAGTTTCAGTTTCACTCATGAGCAATTGCTCTAGATTGCGTACAGTGCTGTTCTGTGTGTGAAAATCTGTTCAAAACAGTGTGAGGGAGGTAAGGTTGGGTGTTAAGGAGGACCTGGACAGCTGACACATGCCCGGTGTCCTGTTCATAATTACAAATAGTGCATCAGAGTAGATGCCAGCTGTCCTGGTCCACTGTGTCACAGAATTATGCTGGTAAGAGAGGAGCAGGGCAGCACACAGCTGCTCCGATACAGTCTTCCCAAATTAAACTAGACATCAGGATAGTTGGGGTCATTGGCAGAGCAGGGGTAGTGGAGAAGCACATGAACAATGCAGACGCAGCTGAAAAAAGGACACACCAGCAGTCTTTTTGTAATCCCATTTTCCACTTGCCCATGCTCCTTCTTCACATTGATTGAGGGGTAAGTGTGCCCATCCTTTTTCCCCATAGCCCATTACAGGCCTACCAGCTGCTCCTTTATAGGGCGAAGCTTGTTTGGTTGCAGATACATGCTGAAAGCTGACCTAAAAATCAGTTACGGCTCACTGTGCTCATGAGGGGCGGGATGGGGGCGGCGCGCGGGGGCGGGTGTTAAATTTAATTTAAAAAATAAAAACTTACCTGCGCCGCTCCTCTCTCTCCTGTCGCTGCAAGCAGGCACAGGCTCCCAGCCTGCCCTTCGGTCAATCCTGACACTGCTCAGAGCAGTTTTAAGATTGGCTGGGAGCGCCCAGGCAGGGCGCTCCTAGGCAGACTTGGAGCCTGTGCCTGCTCTCTCCAGCCTGGCAACACACCGAAGGCCGTCGATCAAGGAATCCCAATAGGATCTACCCTCACCCCTACCCTGTTCAACGTCTAAATTGAAAATCTAGGAGTCCTTCTAAGAAAGGCTGGGATCCTCTACTATCAATTTGCAGACAACACACAACTCTACTTAAAGGCCTCAGCTACTAATGATATCTATCATCCTGCCAAAACTTTAAACTCCATTCAAGACTGGTTGACCTCTCACAACCTAAAACTGAACCCTTCCAAAACCAAATTCCTTCTCATTTCCCCTTTGAGTTCAATCCTGGATGGATCCACTCAAAATCCTTAACCTCAGACTCAACATTGTTGATAGTGGCTGACCCCTGGAAGTCACTCGGGATAAAAAGCTCAATCTTCAAACCAAAATTAGCGCCATGGCCAGGAATGTGTCAACTATGTCTTTTTGGGGAATCGGTGCTACATCCCTGAGCAAGACCTGACATCTTTTTGTTCAATCACTGGTTTCCCTCCCAGGATCAACAACTGTAACTCTCTTCTGGCAGGCCCCCCCAAAACCCACCTCAACCCTATGAAATCTGTTCTTCGTGCAACAGCATGTTTTGCCTAATGGACGAAAAGAAACAAACATATCTCGCCTATGCTTGTCACTCTTTGCTGGCCCCCTCATTGAAGCTAGGGCAATATATAAGACTGGCTATATCACCCGCAAGGCCTTATTTACTTCCACTCCTCACTACCTAGTGAACAGACTGAAAATATCGGGAGGCACCAGACCATCAAGAAATGCTGAAGCTATGTTACTAGACCTTCTGACCTTTAAAAAGGAACGGCTTGTGGCACAATCTTTCTTGGGTAGTACTACCAGAATATGGAAATTCCTACCCCTGAAACTATGGTCCACCACATCACTGCCGATCTTCAAAACAGAGCTGAAAGCCCTTTGCCTACAAAGACATTTGGACCAATTATTACCTTGATGACTGAGATCTACTACACTACTACTGTTCCACTCGAACTTACTTTGCTGCTACCACCATTACCATATATTTCCACCAATAACTGTATATGCTTTTGTGGTGTTCTACACTATTTCTTTATTGTGTTTATCTCAGCATGGTTTCTCTTTATATGTATTGAGTTTCTTTTAGTTATGTATTTCTCTTAGTTGGTTTCTCCCACTGCTTCCCCTGCTTCCTTTTATGTTCTTAGACTCTCTGGAATGTGGAATGTTGGGGGGAGTCTGAGAAGCTGAGTGGGGAGATTGGAGGCTCTTTACCTTGGTGGTGGATGAAGTTTCTTTTATGCATCAAACTGGAAATAAACTTACATTGAATCAATCTACTTGTGTCAACTTGAATCTCTACCTTGGATGACAGCTTCACTACAGCTTTCCTTTGTAACAGTGCTTAATTTGTAAATAAAAACATGCAGGTGCCCAAAGCCCTCCTCTGAAACACGCGGCTGCTGCAATTAAATGTGCGAGCACGGAATACTGAGGCAGCGTAATCCTGAAGCCATCTCTGGCCTCTTCAATCCATTTGCAGCCACTCCCTGACCCTTCAGCTCACTCTTGCACCTTTCTGGTTTCTCCCTCTGTGATGCTTTTTCATTTTTCTCTTCCTCCATCTTTCCCATATATGTCTTTTGCTCACAGTAAATGCTTGAGGTAGAAAATTGAGTGGCAGCCCTAAGAAATAAGTGCCAGTGCTCGGCACCAGAAACCACCAACACAAATTAAGCATTGCTTTGTAACAATTTATACTAACCTCTATCCCTATGTATATACCCACCACTTTGTGTTTTGTAAAAACCATAACTAATAACCATTTTGTGAAACTCTATCTCTTGTAAAGAAACCTGTTCTTTTGTAAAACACACTAATACGTTTAGAAAGTGTCTGTGCTATATAAAATGCATAAATAAATAAATAAATACACGTATCCCCATCCTTTAGTCAAGTTTTGGAAGAAAAGAAAACAACCCTTGCAATTCACCATGGTTGTGGCATGTTCAACTGCTCCCTCCATGGTTGCTAGGCAGGAATATGGAGTGTTAACAGGCTGCAGTGTAAACGTGACCTCCTGGCCACGTAGCTTGGGATGAAATCCATTTGTTACTCTCTTCCTGACCAGTGTTGCCTGTTAGAGAGCGATCTCAAAGCCTACTCTCTTATGCACTGCAGCTTCAACATCCCCTCTATGCTGCATTTTGTTTCCTTTTTAGGGCAAGCGTTAGCGTTCGGCCTGCTGTATACAAAAGTATGCAATAGAGTGAGTTCTAGCATTCTGATTTGTTAGTTGCAGTGTCCTTCAAAAATCCTTGCTTGCTAGTGGTCAGTTTGCCTCTTAGTCCTGCCTTTTTTCACTTTGGGAGCAGCACAAAGTACTGTGTAATTACGCTATGTCCTGTTTATCTCTTCTGTAAGGGACTTTTTTTTTGTCATTTGCCTGTTTCACCTCAACAGTGTGGGTGCATGTTCAGTCCCTCCTCCCCACCAGCTCCCTCTGTAAACATAAACCAACAGCAGAGGGGTTTTTTCCAGGGCCAGCACCCTCTCGCTCTCTTCCTTTTGTTGTTTTCAGTCTGTGTGGCAATAAAAGTCCAGTCAGTAATTTACAACGCTATGAGCTCTATCTCGAACAAACACAAGACTATTGGATTCCAAATGCTTGTTAAGGCCTGCCATAAAATGATGCATGCCTTTGGAAAATTAACTGAAGATAACCAGCAGGAGGCTTTGGCCTCGTCCGCTGTCGGGATTCAAATATTTTCTAGCTTACGCGACAAGAATTTTCAATTCTATTAAGGACACAGAGGCGAGGATTATGCTTTATCTCTTATCTTTACTGCAACATACAGTAGCCAATCACAAAGTAAAAAAACATGAAAACTACATTTCCCATCAACATCAGCCTTGCAATGACCCTACAATCAGGCTGCCCTATTACTCATAAAGTCTAAAGCAAGCAAAGTCCTTCCTCTTTCTTTGTACGTCTCCACCAGATGACTGAACCTTATTATCCTCGAAATCCAAGTCCATTAAACATAAAGTCAACTGGAACCAAGACCTAAATGCACAACGGTGCATGAAAAACTCAGGGAGATTTCCAGAACTCTTAGAATGAATCCATCAGGTAGATTTCTCATCTAAAAGAAGAAAAACAAACGGTAAAATCCTGAAAATACCAAGATTTGAAAAACATATGAACCATAAAGTGCACTTGACTATTAGTACATATTATATGATATATTGGGTGGGAAAAAATACTTTGATTTTTAGATAACAATAATCAACATTCTCGGGTGGGATAATCCTCGCCTCCGTGTCCTTAATAGAATTGAAAATTCTTGTCGCCTAAGCTAGACATTTTTTGATTCTATGTCAGGACCAGAGGCTTTGGATTATGCTAGTTCAAATCTGAGCGATCACATTAGAAACAACATCAACAATCAGTTTATGATAGAACATCTTAAAGGTGGAATCCGATGACCAATCAGCTGCTGTCATGATATCTTCCAATCTGGACCCTGTATTAAAAGCCTTAGAGGCCATAGCACCCCAAACAGAATGAGCCCCAAAAAATTTAAACATCTATGCCTGCTTCTTGCAGCAACCATCTGACCCATCTCGCCAGAGTTGCTGAAGAAACTGGGCCAAAAGGTTTCTGAAAAGAAATTAACAATTGTCCATGTACATCTCTTCTCAACTCTCTAGTAACATCTTCATATGACTTTAAACAATTTACTACACAAAGTTTGGAATTATCGCTGAAGGCTGGATAACTAATACATTTAGAATTCGATTTCATGCGTTTAGAAATGTGAAAGGATACTCCAGGAGGAGTAAAAACTCTACCTGCAATGTCCAAGGCCTTGACATCCGAAACTCTCCTGCATGGAATTAAACAAAGCAGCATAGTCAACTTTGCTGATAGTTGCTTTCATGAAAGGGCTTAATTAGCTGGCCAAGCCATTAAAAAGTTTAAAATGACATTTACATCCCAAAGAGATGAATATTTTGGAAGAGGAGGTCGAATCATACGAACACCACGCAACAATTTACAAATCAATGGATGCTCCCCTACTGGTTTGCCTTCAATATGATGATGTTTAGCCGAAATGGCTCATCTGAAATTATTCACTGTCTTATATGCCAATCCCTGAGCTGCAACGTGAGACAAGAAATTCGCTATCATTTGCACTGGGGGCCCCATGGGATCCACCTTCCTTTGATCGCACCAATCCAACCATCGCCTCCAGGCAGGGGCGTATCTTTTATGTTTACTAGGTGCCAAGGATTGGGAAAGGAAGAAACTAGTGTTGTCTGAAATTTTCGTACTTTGAGAAGATTCCCCGAGATTCTCCAAGCCATGAGAATCAATTGGTTCTCTAGGATCAGGGGATGAGGATTCCCCAGTGGATCTAATAAGAGGTCCCATGATGGGAGGATTCTCACGAGAGCGGCGCAGCACAAGCTCAGAGCCATCGGAAACCAAGCTTGAGTTGAGAATCAATTCTGCCTCTTGTCGAATGGTTTGCGAGAGGACCCGTTGAATCATGGAGAACGGGGGGAATGCAAATTGCACATCCCCTTTCCAATTTTGAAGAAACGCATCCGAGCTGAGGGCATTCGGATCTGGTCTCCAACAAAAAAAGAGTAGGAGATGAGTGTTCAGACGGGAGGCAAAAAGATCTATTTTGCAAGGACCGCAGAGTTGATTCAGAAACTGAAATATTCTGGGTTGGATCTGCCAATCGCTGGCATCTCTCAGATGTCTGGAATTCCAGTCCGCCACTAAGTTCACCTTCCCCGGAATATATTCCGCCGTCATAGAGATCTGATGAGCTAGGAAAAAATACCAAAAGTCTTTGGCAATCGCCGCCAACATCATGGAACGAGTTCCCCCCAGCTTCTTGATATATGAAACCGCTGAAATATTGTCCATCTTGAGGAGAATACAGCATTTTGATTTGGACGGGGACAAGGTCTTGACTGCGACTGATCCCGCTAGGAGTTCTAGGCAATTGATATGGAGTTTGAGTTCCTCCGGAGACCAACGACCCCCCGTCTCTATCTGGCCCCCCTAGCCCCATCTGCTGGCATCTGATTCTATGATCACCTCTGAACAGAGGCAAATATTTTCTTGCCATTCCAGGCGTCCATATGATTCAGCCACCATTGAAGCTCTGATCGGGCTTCGTGGGAGAGAACAATCGATTCAGAGTATGCCAAACCCTTCCTTAGATGAAGGATCTTCAGCCTCTGCAGGGCACGGTAATAAAGAGGGCCCGGAAAGATGGCCTGGATAGAAGACGCTAGGAGGCCCACCAGACGGGCAAGAACCCTCAAGGAAATCGAAGGAGCTAACAAGGCTTTCTTCAACTCTTTCTTTATAGCAAGCCTTTTGGTCAAGGTAACTTCAAAAGGGCTGCAATGGAATCTATTCTGAATCCTAAGAATTCTATGTTCTGAACAGGGAGAAGTTGAGACTTTTCTAAGTTTGTAATGAAGCCGAGATCTTGAAGGAGCTGCATCGTCCAAGACAGGTGGAGATGAGCAAGGCGTTCTTCTTGAGCCATAATGAGAATGTCATCTAGATAGATAATCAGACGCACTCCTTTCTCCCATAACCATTGTATCACTGGGCGCATTACTTTCGTGAAGCACCACGGCCCTGAAGAAAGACCGAAAGGGAGGGCTGAAAATTCGTAGCAACGATTTTGTCAAAAGAATTGAAGAAATCTGCGATGTGGAGCATATATCGGAATGGTCAACTAAGCGTCTTTGAGATCTAGACGGACCATCCAGTCTCCCTCTTGTAAAAGATCTCTGAGAAGATGGATACCTTCCATCTTGAAGTGTCAATATATTATCCAAGCATTGAATTGTTTCAGATTGAGAACTAAATGGGATCCCCCTCCCTTTTTCTGGACGAGAAAAATTGTGCTGATGAAGCCCCTTGGATGAGGACACGATTCCACAATAGCGTCTTTTTGTAATAGCGCCTTTAATTCTTGATCTATAAAAAACATCTCTTGTTGGGAAAAAAGGAGAGGAGGGGGAATCTCGGATTGCTGTGGTTCGGAGTAAAACTCTAGGTGGTATCCTGAAATTGTGTTTAACACCCAGGAGTCCTGAGTAATCAAAAGCCAATTTTGAACAAATAGACTCACTCTGCCCCCCAAAACCCCCTCTGAGTGTGGTATTAGACTCACCTGTTTGAGAGGTATTTTGTCCATAATAACCTCCTCGGCGAGGTCCTCTACGGTTACGACCCCTGTAGCCACGACTTCTGTTGGGGTAGAAGTTGGGATTAGGTTGGTAGCTAGACTCTCCCTGGTTTCTCTGATAAGGGCGTGAGGTCTGCGAAGAAAAACAGCCTGACGAGGGACCTCTGAAACGCCCGGCCCTATGAAAAAGGCCACTGTTAAACACTTTTTTAATCGAAGTCTGGGCCTTATCTAAAGCTGAAAAGGTAGCGACGTATTTGACAAGATCTTTCACAAACTTGTCGCCAAACAAAAGTCTTTTAGCCGCAGTTCCAGCGTCCGCTGAAGCCAGCTCGGACAATTTTGGGTCAATGCGAAGTAGGAAGGATTTTCTGCGCTCGGTAGACATTGAACAATTTGCGTTACCCAACAGGCAAATGGCTCTCTGTGCCCATTCCAGCAAGGTGTCAGGGTCGATGGGCTCCTGTGATTCCTTAGCTTGGATTGCGAGATCTAAGATCTTGGTAAGGGGACCCGAGATGTCCAACAGTTTATCCTAGCAACCGCGCCAGGCTCTATCAATACCCTTTTTTGGGTCTCTGGAATTTTTTAAAAGAAATAGGATCATATGTGGATCCAACTCCGGAGTCTCTGCTACCTTTCCCTCGAGGGCTGGTTGAGGGCATTCTGACCTTAGAGTGTTACGAATGTCTTTTTCAAAACTCTTCCTGAGCCTGGATTGAACATAGGCTGCCACTTCTGGGCAGGGGGGTCCACTCAGTAGATTTAGGGTGAATGATATTGTCCGGATTGAAGAGCAGGTTCTTCGGCGGAGGAGAAGAGGGGTCAGATGTATCCAAATGGCGCTTTTTGCATTTGCGTTTGGCCTTATGCTTATCAGGGGAGGAGCACTCATCCTCAGAGACCGTAGTGGAAGAAGTATCCGAAGAATTACGTCCTGACTGTAGTGTGGGATCAGAGTTCTGTTAAAAAAAGGCACTGTATTCATGGTAATTTAATACTGCATTAATGGTATGCTCAAAGGGGTCTGAATCTGACCGGCCAGGCTCAATTATTTCGACCTCATTTGGGGTGGGGGTCCCCGAGCCTGCGCCAAATCGCCTGCGGCCAAAATTAAATATAGGCTGGGCAAACAGGCGTAAAGCCTTCACTAAAGCCCTGTTTACAGAGTCTTGTACATAGAAATCAAGAGCCTCTACCAGGCGTTCTTCCATCTGATGGTCTTCAGAATATTCCCATTAATACTCATCTTGTTGGGCCATGGTGGCCGTGGGGGGTATGATATTAAGAGGTCCCAAGTCAATTGCCAGTCCACAAGGAGGGGGGAGGGAAAACCCTGGTGCCCAATAGGTCAAAAGACGTTTTTGCCGGTGAACAAAACAATTTTGGTAACAATATTTTGGTAACAATATTTATACTGGCATTGTTTGAGGGGCCTGGCACCTGTCCTCCTAGAGCCAAGCTCTATCAGTAGTCTCACAGCCCCTCTGGGCCTACGCGGGAAGCGAGGAGTCGGCAGAGTTGGAAAACTCCTATTTTGACGATCGCGCTACTGCAAACCCGATAATTACAGGGTTGCGCATGCGCGAGCGCCGAAATAAAAGAGAGACCAGTCTCTCGAGCCCGCACACTCCCGAGGCCCCTCACCGACACTGGAAGAAGGAAAAAACGATTGGAGGTTGTTTCCCCGCTCCGTGCTGAAACGCTGCACCGAGCCGCGAGGCATTGATGATGAGCGCTTGAAGACTGAAGCCACGCTCTCACATTAAGTCAATCAAATATCAGTAATGTAAACAAATCAAGAGCAATATAGAGTCACTTATCTCTAGTGGGAAGCAGCAAAGAAAGAGGAAGGACCTTGCTTGCTTCAGACTTTATGAGTAATAGTGCAACCTGATTGGAGGGTCATTACGAGGCTGATGTTGATGGGAAATGTAGTTTTCATGTTTTTTACTTTGTGATTGGCTGCTGTGTGTTGCAGTAAAGAAAGAGATAAAGCATAATCCAAAGCCTCCAGTCCTGACATAGAATCACAACTGGCAGATAGACGGTTCTGGACAGCCTATCTCACATTTCAACACTAATCTGACAGAAGATTTCCTGCAGCGTTCATTTTAACACAAGTTACAGGTGCACCAGGCTTATGGGCTTTAGAGAATTTTTTTCCTTTTTTTATTATTTTTGGCAACTAATGGTACAACTAAACTAGAAAGCAGAACAGATTTTGTATCTTTCTAACAAACATCTTTTGAAGTATCGTTTCCATTCTGTTCTGCTTGTCCGTTGTGGAACTGAAAATATCGGCAGACTCATAAAAAATTGTAAGACATTTACCACAAAATACAGAACAGGGTACACTGATTGATTTGACAAATCTGGCTAACGCGGTCTTAAAAAGCATAATACACAAAGGAATAAATAGCAAGAACAATATCTTCGAACTGCAATAAAAATAATATATCAAAACCTAAGATGTTTACTCCAGTCCTGGGAGTCCTCTGACACAGGGGATAAAAAACGCACTCGACTGTGTGAGCAATCAGCATGCTAAACAAAAAGCGAGTTTAAGGTCCGCTCTTCGATCGAGAGTTCTTAACCCCTTCTGTGCCGCAGACGTAATGGTTACGTCCTGCGGCACAGTGCTGCTGTGCCCAGGACGTAACCATTACGTCCTGGGCACACAGCCCAGAGGGAGCGCTAGCGCTCCCTCTGTGGGGTTCCCTCCCCCCCCCCCAAGTCAGGGATGGAAGGGGAATCCCTTCCCCTTCCACCCCGACCCCCCCCCACTCCCTCTGTGGCAAGGGTCGCTCCCATAGGGAGCAAATTATATTTAGGCCATTTCTGCCCCCCTTGGGGGCAGATTGGCCTATTTATATGAGGCCAATCTGCCCCCAAGGGGGGCAGAAACCACTAGACACCAGGGAGTTTTTTTTTTGTTCGTGAATTTCACGGAAGGGGAGCGACCCCTTAGGCAAGGGTCATTCCCCTGGGGGTCAAATTTATTTTAGGCCATTTCTGCCCCCCAGGGGGGCAGATCAGCCTATTTTAATTAGGCCGATGTGGGGGCAGAAACCACTAGGCACCAGGGATTTATTTTGTTGTTGTTGTTTTACAGATGGGGAGCGACCTCTTAGGCAAGGGTCGCTCCCCTGGAGGGTCAAATTGTATTTAGGCCATTTCTGCCCGCTTTGGGGCATATCGGCCGATTTTAGGTCAATCTGCCCCCAAGGGTGGCAGAAACCACTAGGCACCAGGGATCTTTTTTTTTGCGCCGTCACGCAGGGTAGGCAAGGGTCGCTCCCCGGGGGGGTGGGGGGCGCAAATTTATTTTAGGCCATTTCTGCCCCCCCTGGGGGCAGATCGGCCTATTGTTATTTGTTATCTTGGATTCCCCTAGGTCTCTAGTTTCCAAAAATGCACAGGTTTGGTAGGTTTCCCTAGGTGCCGGCTGAGCTAGGGGTCAAAATCTACAGGTAGGCACTTTGCAAAAAACACCTCTGTTTTCTGTAAAAAAAATGGGATGTGTCCACGTTGTGTTTTGGGCCATTTCCTTTCGTGGGCGCTAGGCCTACCCACACAAGTGAGGTACCATTTTTATCGGGAGACTTGGGGGAACGCTGGGTGGAAGGAAATTTGCGGCTCCTCTCAGATTTCAGAACTTTCTGTCACCGAAATGTGAGGAAAATGTGTTTTTTTAGCCAAATTTTGAGGTTTGCAAATAATTCTGGGTAACAGAACCTGGTCAGAGCCCCACAAGTCACCCCATCTTGGATTCCCCTAGGTCTCTAGTTTTAAAAAATGCACAGGTTTGGTAGGTTTCCCTAGGTGCCGGCTGAGCTAGAGGCCAAAATCTACAGGTAGGCACTTTGCAAGAAACACCTCTGTTTTCTGTCAAAAAATGGGATGTGTCCACGTTGTGTTTTGGGGCATTTCCTGTCGCGGGCGCTAGGCCTACCCACACAAGTGAGGTATCATTTTTATCGGGAGACTTGGGGGAACGCTGGGTGGAAGGAAATTTGTGGCTCCTTTCAGATTCCAGAACTTTCTGTCACCGAAATGTGAGGAAAATGTGTTTTTTTAGCCACATTTTGAGGATTGCAAAGGATTCTGGGTAACAGAACCTGGTCAGAGCCCCACAAGTCACCCCATCTTGGATTCCCCTAGGTCTCTAGTTTTCAAAAATGTGCTGGTTTGGTAGGTTTCCCTAGGTGCCGGGGCCAAAATCTACAGATAGGCACTTTGCAAAAAACACCTCTGTTTTCTGTAAAAAAATGGGATGTGTCCACGTTGTGTTTTGGGCCATTTCCTTTTGTGGGCGCTAGGCCTACCCACACAAGTGAGGTACCATTTTTATCAGGAGACTTGGGGGAACGCTGAGTGGAAGGGAATTTGTGGCTCCTCTAAGATTCCAGAACTTTCTGTCACCGAAATATGAGGAAAATGTGTTTTTTTAGCCACATTTTGAGGTTTGCAAAGGATTCTGGGTAACAGAACCTGGTCAGAGCCCCACAAGTCACCCCATCTTGGATTCCCCTAGGTCTCAAGTTTTCAAAAATGTGCTGGTTTGGTAGGTTTCCCTAGGTGCCGGCTGAGCTAGGGGCCAAAATCTACAGGTAGGCACTTTGCAAAAAACACCTCTGTTTTCTGTAAAAAAATGGGATGTGTCCACGTTGTGTTTTGGGCCATTTCCTTTTGTGGGCGCTAGGCCTACCCACACAAGTGAGGTATCATTTTTATCGGGAGACTTGGGTGAACATAGAATAGCAAAACAAGTGTTATTGCCCCTTGTCTTTCTCTACATTTTTTCCTTCCAAATATAAGAGAGTGTGTAAAAAAGACGTCTATTAGAGAAATGCCCTGTAATTCACATGCTAGTATGGGCACCCCGGAATTCAGAGATGTGCAAATAACCACTGCTCCTCAGCACCTTATCTTGTGCCCATTTTGGAAATACAAAGGTTTTCTTGATAGCTATTTTTTACTCTTTATATTCCAGCAAATGAATTGCTGTATACCCGGTATAGAATGAAAACCCAAGGCAGGGTGCAGGTCATTTATTGGCTCTGGGTACCTAGAGTTCTTGATGAACCTACAAGCCCTATATATCCCCGCAACCAGAAGAGTCCAGCAGACGTAACGGTATATTGCTTAAAAAAATCTGACATTGCAGGAAAAAGTTACAGAGTAAAACGTAGAGAAAAATTGCAGATTTTTTCACCTCAATTTCATTTTTTTTTTTTTCAGTTGTTATTTTCTGTAGGAAACCCTTGTAGGATCTACACAAATTACTCCTTGCTTAATTCAGAATTTTGTCTACTTTTCAGAAATGTTTCGGTTTCTGGGATCCAGCATTGGTTTCATGCCCATTTCTGTCACTGACTGGAAGGAGGCTGAAAGCACAAAAAATCGTAAAAAGGGGGTAGGTCCCAGTAAAATGGCAAAATTGTGTTGAAAAATTGGGTTTTCTGATTCAAGTCTGCCTGTTCCTGAAAGCTGGGAAGCTGGTGATTTTAGCACCGCAAACCCTTTGTTGATGCCATTTTCAGGGAAAAAAACACAAGCCTTCTTCCGCAGCCCCCTTTTCCCATTTTTTTGAAAAAAACGAAATTTTCACTGTATTTTGGCTAATTTCTTGTCCTTCTTCTGGGGTACCTCTAGAATCCCTAGGATGTTGGAACAAAAGGACACAAATTTGGCGTGGGTAGCTTATGTGAACAAAAAGTTATGAGGGCGAAAGCGCGAACTGCCCCAACTAGCCAAAAAAAGGCCTGGCACAGGAGGGGGAAAAGGCCTGGCAGCGAAGGGGTTAAAGGGTTTTACTAACAGCCGCTGAAGTAGATCGGGAAGCATGAAGCGCCATCGAAAATTAATGGACAAGGGAAATTCCTACGAGATTATTTTACTCGGGCAAGATTTTCATTTCAGTAAATTTAAACTAATTGTTTTCTAGCCTAAACACAATTTGCTAGATATGAATGCACAGATTATAAAGCAATCCTACACACGTAGAAACTCCCGAGCAAACCTGGCGGTGCTGAATTCCATCATGAGGATGCAAAACATACAATTTCATTCACAGACACAGCTTAAAGGAAATGGGCAATTAAAAATGCGAGGAACAGCTATTATCAAGATCACACTGTTTGACGTGGGAATCTTGCAGCGTCGCCTGCATTCTATACACCACCCGCCTATCCTAAGGATCTAAAAACGAGCCTAGCAAACTCTGTGGTGTACAGGCACTCGGGGTCGGGATTGCATGTGCTGGTAACGCCAGGCTAGTACATTGTACCAATAAACGGACTTTTACATTGAATTATCCTTTTTTTAAAACTACTACTGATAAGTTCAGTACATTTACTTTTTTAACAGCGACACACCCTAGTGTGGTGTGTCTGAACTAAAAAGAAGGTAGGACACCAGGGATTCAATCTCTCAAAGAATTAGAAGACACATGTTGGTGTAGTGTTTTGATCTTGGTGTTTTACTCACAATGGCATGGCTGCACTTGACCCATGGCAACAGGGCTTTTGATGTGGTAGGACGGTTGGTGCTCCAGTCTCGTTGCAGGCCTTTAAAGCTACATATATAGTTGCACAGGTGTAGAGTTGTGCCAGTATAAGATTCACTTTTGGAGGAGAAGTGTTTCCGTCGTACAATTGTTGAACTGTGCAGATAAAGAACTGTGCAGAAGCAGTTGTATAGCTGCATTCATGCAGTGTTGCTGTAGTACTACCAATAGAGTTGTACGCCCATGTTGGGAAGCGCAAAACATGCTGTTTGTACAGATGCAGAGTCGTAAATGTGCAGTTGCAGAATTGTTGTAGATTTGCAGCGGTAGTGCTGTTGGAGATCTGTGTGGCTGCTACTTTGCCTGGTTGCAGATTTGTAGTGTATGAGCATTTGTAGTGTTGCAGTGTTCATGGAGCTGTACAGTAGTAGTGCTGTAAGCATGCATTTCTGGAGTTTTCTTGCCACTTTGGATTCATAACTGTGATGCTATTGAATTGGGCATCCGTAGGTTTAATGAGGATGTGCTGCTGTTGAGTTGCAGTTGCATAGATGGTGTTAAGTATGCAAATTAGTTGTAGGGTTGCATCTATGTGGCTGTAGTGAGTCAGTTCAATACTCTGAGAGCTGTTCTTGAGATGGAGTTCAGAGTTGTAAGTGTTTTTCATGATGCGCAGTTCTCATTTCAGATGTGCAGTTTAGCTATGTGCATTTATACCACTGCACAGATGCACAGCTCTAGTTGTGCAGCTGTAGAATTGCAATGCTACAGATGGTCACTGTTGCACCTGTAAAGTGTTTCAGATAAGCCATAGAATAGTTTTCCTTGTAGTAATAGCAAATTTGTGCAGCTTCAGAGGTAGTTAGTTATAGTTGTGGTGGTTGTGTTTCAACGAAATCGCTTCTGTTGTTATGCAGTTAAGTTCTGTGCTAGAACTGCTGTGCACTTTTTAAACTGTGCACCTCTAATATATGTGCACAACTGTAGTGCACTAGTTGGGCAGTTGCAATATTGTAGCTGTGCAGTTTTACAGATAACTATGCAGACGTATAGTTGTACTGCTGAGTGGATTTGTGTAGCTGCAGAATTTTGAAACTGGAGTCAGGTAGTTGTTGTAATTGTGCAGTTGCAGAAGTGTTGTAGATGCACAGCTGTGCACTGGTGATCTTGTTATTGTACAAGTGTAAAGTTGTGAACTGTGTACTTTTAGCATTGTGCAATTGTAGTTTTTTTGTTGGTCAACAGCAGATGTACAGTTATAGTGTTGTTGAATTGTGCAATTCTAGTGTTGTAGTTGTTCACTTAAAGTGCTGTAGATACAACAGCAGCTGTACAATTTTAGTGCTGTTGCAATTATCCAGTTCTAATGTGGTAGTTGATAATTTGAACTGTTGCAGATGCACATTTTTACTTGTGCTGTGGTCGATGTTTTATACGTTTAGCTGTAGTGTTGATGTAGAGATGTGACATGATACAGCTGTGCAGTTGTAGTGTTTAGGTCGAGCACAAGCACTTTGACCTCTTGTAAGTATTGTGGGCTTTTAACCACGCCCACCACATGCCCATCACTATCACTCGTTCGTAGGCTTGCCTTTCAAAAATCCTTCATCATTGGTAAATGCTTTATGTTTGTCACTCCTTGGGGTGGTTTTGCTGCCGCCTGCCAGGCTGCCCCTGTCACATGGATAATTGCACGACTGCCGATACGTTTGACTGCAGGCACACTTCTTTTTCCATTTGTGTCTCTCCTTTGAGCTCATGCTCAAGGCGGCTGTGGTGCTTCGAATCGGCTCGCTTATGTCAACCTTTTTGCTTTTCATTTTTTTCAATTTAAGAGACAAAAAAGTCCTGTTGAATTTACAACGCTAATAGCTTGAACTCGAGCAAATGTGAGACCCATTGCATTGCAAATGCTTGTTCCCCTTCCTTCTTATGTTCACATACATGGAGAGGAAGCAGCCGGTAGGGGTGTGGCGGGGTATTTACTGTGCGTTAGCACATGTTTTATGCCCGCAATTGATTTTCCTTTGTTTTGGGGAGGACTACAACGAAAAGATAAAGTATAAAATAATTGCATATGCCTTATATATAAGCAAAGGCTGGATGAAAATTCACAAAACGTAAAAAGGCAATGAACATTGGAAAGACTACCATACCACGAAAATTAGTGATCTTAAATTCAGCAATTGTAGAATTTTGTGCATCGCCTTTCTGCTGTGTAAAAAACATGACCCCTTGGTCTATATTTGGCATGCTCACACGTTTGCAGTTGAACTTCACTTTCCACAGGTCTGGGCTGATTCTCATATTCATGTCTTTCGAGAACAGAGTGAGTGACTCATTGAAAGCCTCAAAGTCTCATAGTCACTTATTCCAAAATGGTTTGAGACATGACTAAGTGAAAAGCAAACCCCAAGCGTCAAAGGATTTGGATTTCATAAAGGTGATTGCCCCCAGTAAGGAATGAACCTTATTGCAATAATGTTCTACTGACCTTTGCTTGCTGAATGTATTAATAAGTATCTCTGGGCCCAGGTGCTGTTGAACCTCAATGAGCCTAGGCAGTAATAAGCATCATTGGACCTGCTGAAGCAGATATGCTAATTAGAAAATTATTAATGATGTTTACGTTTTTTGAGTAATGAAAAGTTTGTAGAGAAATTAATTGTAGAGAAAATAATGTGCACGTTTGAAAATGTGCCCTTGGGGCATGTCATCCATTTATACGATATTGCACTAAAATAACTGAAACTGTGTGAAATAATGAAAATGTATAAGAATAATGTAGTAATATGTCATATCAAAATGTATAACCTATGTTTTGCATTAACTTGTAGCGCTAACTTAACTGAAATTAAGGCCTAGTCTTTCTAGGCCTCGCACACAAAGAGCTGAAATATTAAACGCGTTGCAAGAAGCTGAATGTATGACCCGTCCTTGATTTACCTGATGTTAAAGTTAATTAGCTGGAATTTTCTGCAGTGTACTGGCAGACAGGAGATGATGAAGACATTTTGATACAATTATGTGTAGAGTAGGCTAAATGTACTTTCCCAGGACTTGAACAATGGAGGCACTGACTGAAGAGGAACATGCAACTATTTCGATACCTGAAGAGCCGGATGATGAGGACACGTATAGTGGACCAATCCGTGACTTGTGAAAGGACTGATATTAAAATATGTAGATTTGATAAACAAATACTATAGGTTAAAGTCATATCTGCTGACTGACTGACCAATTGGGAATTAAGGGGATGGACTAGGAGAACCTAATAAAAAGTCATGACAAGGGGCTCAGATTTCAGATGCGAGGGGAGGATTGATGACGTCAGGAGATGCTGTTCGACATTCTGTCATTGGGCTCATACTCTTGAGAGCCTGATGCTAAAGCTGATTTATTTATGACCTGAAGACGAAGACTGACTGTTGCTGATCCATTCTGTGGATAGGTAGCTATGAAAATGTGACTGACTAACTTGTGCCTTTTCTTCTAGGTACCAACTGCGCTGTTTTTATAGATTTTCACGTAGAAAGATGTTTTACAAATTTATGTTTTTTCCTAAATTGTTTTGCATGAAGCCCCACATGCTAATGCTAATCTTGGTTAGGTAGGCTTCTTAGGGGTGACGTTGACGGTGACAAATGACTGACGAGCTAACTGCTGAACTCTGCTATTGATGCTGAAAATCTTTTATTGGCTATGTAGAAGCATTCAAGCATATGTTTTCTTCTAGTTCTGATTTGATTATGACATTGACGTTTCATTAATGAACTAATAATTGAGCTGATTAAATAAAGTTTGATCTAACAGATGATTTAGTATTGTAATCAATAGGGAAATAAAATTGTTTAACAATTCACAGAGTTGTGGTTATTCATGAATAGATGGTTTTAATTGTTAATTGAATATTGACGGTTGGTTATGTTGATTACTGATTGTAGTAGTCACTACAGGACTAGGATATTCCATCGATCCAAAAGGTTCATCAACCTATATGCGTCCCCTTGTAAGTTTATATACTAAGGACCAGATACGCTAGCAGTTTTTGGTAGCAGCTTGATGGTTTGTTTCCTCGGAGAACTAGTTATGTGGTGATTACTGGTTATGGTGGTAGTTTGAGTTAGGGTTAGTTGTTCGTATTTTTTTATGAGGTTTGAATTTTGTTTTTCTGAAATGGCAATTGTAGCAAAGATGATGTCCCCTTAAACCCAGAAATGACTTTCCCAGATCCTGGATCCCGCTAGTAAAGACAAGTGTGTTCTCGCGTGTTTTGTGAAAGTATGAAAATGATAGGTTGCGCTTGCAGAGACTTAAGCAAATCGCAGGTGAATTGTGATGTATGTGAGGTAAAGTAGGGAGTTTGCGTACTCCAGTTGAGGTTAGTAGGAGTGTGCGGACTCCGCAGTATGAGAGTAGGGAAGTTGTCGAACTTCACGTGTGTGGTGCTTTGTGCTAAAAAATTGTCCACGTGGATGTTGGTGATGTACGGACCCTGCATGGTCTAAGACTCCGGAATATATTGACAAGTGTAGGAGACACTTGGTTATATGTTGTAATCTGCCTGGTTTAGTAGTGTTGCAGGGTCAGGAATAAAAGAACGACAAGACTCAGTTTGGCAATTAATATGAGCATTTATGAATAACGGCCGGGAGGGCAGCACAGCTCTGTGACTGAGACCGCACTCGACTCTATCAGTTCAAACAGCCCTTTTTATACATTTTCGGCACCTTGAATGTGTCTTATCACTTGTCATGCATTTTGATTTAAGTGCTTGTTTGGTACATAGTACCTCTACCTACGTCAGCATAAAGCCACATTTCTCGTGAGAAAGCATCCAATTATGCGTTTACAGGAAAGCGAAGGTTACACATCTGTCATGAGCACATTTGTTAATAAACAGCAATGTCTTTTATCTCACGCTCTAAAGGATGTCTGTACTTCTCCTTTGTCTAACTCCAGGCTTGGAACCATGTCTGTCTGGCCTCCCTCGCGCAGCTGCTGGCCTTCAAGCATCAAAGCTTATTGTGTTCCCTTCCTAAACTCCTGTGGTGTGTCCTTCCCTTGTGAACGTGGATTGGAATGTGCGCCTTTCCTGTGTGTATGTTATCAAGATATGATTCAAGCTTTCTATGGCCTTCTGCTTGCAGCTGCATTATGAATAAATGTTTCTGCTTGTACTTGTCTTGCTTCTATGCTTCCTGCCCTGAGCTCTCTATTTGGATGCCCTGAGCATTCTGGGCCTGTATTCTTCTCTGATCATGTACGACTCTGCACATCTTCCTCCTAATTCATGCATTAGCAAAATGGGACTTCACCTTTTCCTATATTTTCAGTAACATTCCCCCCTTTAGTTGAACTTTCAACTACTTCTTCACCATCCCTGCCACATACATTCATTTGAGTATATATGTTGTCCTCGTCCTCCTGCACTTTCCTGGCTACCCTAATAGTGAACATTCCACCTAACTTCTGGCTAACCCTCTTGCAGAATTCTATCACTAGCTGAAAAATACAGAACATCAATAAGATCACCACAAGTATCGGGAATAACCCCTTGACCAGTCCTGACAACCAGGATGGTATCCACACAAACCACCCTGAAAACCATTTGTCGGGGGCAACCCCCTCACCTGCCGTCTTCTTCCGTAGGTTATGTAGAGTCTGTATGGCCTCTGTTATTGTTCCATTGTCTGCATCGTTGGCTGGCACGTATGTGTAACAGGCAGTTCTGATTTTGGCACAGACCTCACCCTCCATGGCCGTCATCAAGTCTAGCTCATACCTATGTTGCATAAGCAGCATTCTCACAGCCCGCATCTCTTCCTTGACTGCATTGAACCCATCTTCAGTTGCATTAATGGTCTTCACCAGTTCCCATCGGGTTATTTGCAGCCAGCGGGCAGTAGCCTTTGCTTGGACAAATGGGAAGATGCTTCAGAAGAACAATTGGGCATCATTAAACAACCTGTGCTCTCGTGGAATGTCTCCCCAAGTTGTAGTACCCATATATTCTGCATATCTCTTCTTCCGATGATGCAATAAAGTCGTTGGACGACTCATGGGGTGATCATGTAACTTTGAGATGTCCACCCCTGGAATCAACAGGGAGGGGGTGTGCACAGTCACTAAGGAACAAAGACCTCTCCATCCGGAAGGAAGTCGCGAGTACAGCCATTCTCCACATTGCCAATAGTAGTCCATCAGACTGGAGGTGCCCCATTGCATATCGGCATTGTACTTTGTGGTGATGCAATTGATGTTTCTCCCTACGGGGACTGTTCCATTCCCTCTGAAACATAAAAAGAAAACAATTGGTGTTCTACCTGCTCGAAGAGTGGTTGGCGTTTCTACCCAAGTTAATCTAGATATATTTTCATCCCATATAGCCTGACACTTCTGCTGTGTGCTATTATCAGTCTGATTTCCCATCCATAGAGAGAGAGCTCTACATCCAAATGTTGCACTGTGGTACCACTGACCATGGACATATACTGATCCATTTACTCGAAAATATGGCCTCTCCTGACAATCTTGAGGCATAGGTGTGGCTGAATAGTTTCTACAGAAAAGTGTAGATCGTGATATTCCCAGGAATCCCTGCTCTAATATTCTATTTTTCCAATTTTTACTCTTGTACTTCATTACCCCTGTCTCAGCCATTTTCCCTAACTTCACTAATAACTCCTTGCGATCTGTCAGGACATCTGTTATATCGGCTAACTCCTCCTCATATTGTGTGGTGTTTACTATGAACGCTCCCTGTCTTATCTGTAAGGGTTGCATCCAAGCTCTCATTCTGCAAAGGTACAAGTGTAATAAACATTGAGTAATATTTGGAGATACCTCTTTTGACGAGTGTGTCACTAGCATGTGGAATTAGAGAACAAATAAAACATGATTCATTAGTAGTCTGCATACCTATCTCGGTCATGTGCTGATACCATACGTTGTCTAGTAAGCTAGCATGAATATTGTGGGATACATTTTCATACTTATATACTTCTCTCTGCAAGCGCTTAGTATACTGACACATTGCCACGCGTGGACTAAAATACCATTGAAAGGTAATTGCTAACATAAGAAAACATGAACAGAAAAACAACATCGAAATACATAACTGTCCACCAGCAGTGTCGAATAGGAGCTCCGCTGACATCTTTAGGAAGGACGTTGTCCTTCGTCTTTGCCCTCCTCCAAAAGTTCCTGTGAAGATGGTGATGTGTGACATGAAGCCGCGGACAATCGAACGTCTGACAGATGTATTCATGGCTTTTTACCCTCCACCTTCACCGCTGTGGGGGTGCTCTGGGTAACTAAGTAAGGGCCCTCGAACTTGCTGTCTTTCCATCGTCGTACAAAATTGCGGATTTACACTTGCTGGCCCACGGATATTGGACTGGTCTGCTGGGTTGCAGTGGTGCACTTTTCCTGTCTTGCCACCTGTTTAGAGAAGAACTTGACAGACTTCAATAACTGAGAAGATAACTACTCATTTCCTGTCCCAAGACTTCAGCTGTCTTTTGAGCATCTGTCCTCTGTTGAGCTATTGTTAAATGAGTTGGCATGGGCCGTCCTGTTACTATCTGATGAGGGGTCAAGTGATGATCACTTCCTGGTTGGTTCCTAAGGGCATATAAGGCTAGGGGAAGGCAGTACAGCCAGTTTTTCTTCATTGTGACACATAAGTTACAAATTTTGTTCTTCAACAGGCCGTTAAGGCGTTCCACTATACCATTACTTTGGGGATGATAAACAAATGTGCTGAAACATTGCATTAACAAAATGTTTGCCGTTATCTGAGCGGATCGCTTCTGCGATTCCCCACCTAGGTATGACCTCTCTTATCAAAAAGTTGGCTGCTGCTTTGGCATCATTATGTACACATGGTCCTGCCTCGATCCACCTTGAAAAGGGGCAGACCACCACAATAAGGTATCTGTAGTTATTACATCTCTCAATCATGTCAACAAAGTCTATATGTAAATTTTGTAAATGGGCCTGTCGGACGTGGTATGGTTGATGTAATTACTTTTAGTGTGGGCCTAGGGCTGTACTGTACTGTTGGCATACTGCACATTCTGCAATATACATCGTAATCATTTCAGATAATTGTGGAATGAACCAGTCTGTCTGTAATGTGGCAAGAAGATATTCCTTGGCAGTGTGTGCAGGGAGGTGTAGTTGCTCTAGGGCTGTATACAGCAAGGCTTGTGGCATCAATGGCTTACCTGTGCTTTCTTGCCTATAGATAAAATCTGTTGGTGATTGTATACACCCTCGCTGCTGCCACAGCTCCCTTTCATGAGGTAGTGCTTGTTCTTGCAATTCGCGTAAATGTAATCGTGCTGTCATAGTGTATGGGGGTGGTAACTCAGTAGCACTCTGTTGTCTGCTTGTCATCATCCCTAACGTGTGTTCATTCTGTTCACTATAATTTGGAGATGTTTTAGCTGCTTCTTTTACTGCCCAGTCTGCCAAGGAGTTTCCCCTGGAGACAAAGTCTTGCTGATTGGTGTGTGCTGCACATTTTATAACTGCTACCTTAGATGGCAGAGTTAAAGCATTTATCAATTGCGCCAATAGATCTTTATGCATTCCAGGGGATCAATCAGATTTGAGAAATCCCCTCCTTTCCCACCGGTGAATGCTAGAATGCACGGTGGTGGTGACATATGCTGAATCTAAATAAACGGTAACCTCTAGTCCCTCAGCGTGTTGCAGCGCTTCAGTTATAGCTACTAATTCTGCAGCCTGTGCTGAGAAATGGGATGGAAGTGGTATTTGGCTCACGATCTGTAAGGTATCAGAGGATCCCTGCAATTCGGCTTTTACAACAGCTGCTCCTGAGTGCCGAATCCCAGTCTCCTGATCTATAAAAGAAGACCCATCAACAAAGAGCAGCATGCTCCCAGGGATGGGGTCTTCTCCTATCTCACTCTCTTTTTCTGGGGTGTAAGTGGCACAGTCATGTACTTGTTCATCTTCAGAAACTGGGTGTGCAAAGAATGTCGCTGGATTAACTGTGTGACACCGTACCACTTGCAAAGATGGTATTGACAGTATTACTTCATATCCAGATACTCTCTGAGTTGTAAGAGTGCTCTTGCTCTTTTGTAAAATAGTGAATACCGCATGCTCTACATACAGTGTTAAAGGTGATCCCATCACTATGGTGGTGCTCTTTTGAACCGCAAAAGCTGCTGCAGCCAGAGGTTGCTCACATGGGTAATGCCCTTTCATGACGGGATCTAGCAGCCCACTGTAGTAGGCAATTGGTTTGTGTCCCATAGATGTCTTTTGAGTCAGTACTGCTGTCATCGTTGTTCCATTACAATGACAGAAGAGGTAGAAATGTTATTATAATCAGGTGTAGCTAACACTGGAGCATTTGTTATTGCTCTCTTTAGCTCCAGGAAGGCTGTCTCCCTGTCATCTGTCCAGTCTACTCTGTTTGCGTTTGCGTGGGACTCTTTTAAGGCAGTGAGAAGTGGTGCAGTCAGGGTGGCATAGTCAAATATCCACTGTCTCACATAATTACAGAGTCCTAAAAACTTCTGGATTTGTTTTGTGGTTGTGGGCTTAGACGTGTTCCTAATACTCTCTACTCGGTACGGTGTCACCCTCCTCCCATCTTTAGATATTATCTGTCCCAAGTAGTGGACCTCTGTCTGTACGTACTGTAATTTGTTTTTGTCCACTTTGTAACCTTTTTCTGCAAGCATGAAGAGGAGACCAATGGTGTCATCTCTACATATGTCTTCAGTGGCACTGCAAACCATGATATCATCTATGTATTGTAACAATGTAATCCTGCAGCTTATGTTTGCTAATTAATTCTTCACTGTTCTGTTAAAAATACTTGGCGATTCACAGTAGCCTTGAGGCAAACACCTGTAGCAAAACTGAGTCTGTTTAAACGTAAATCCAGTCAAATATTGGCTGTCAGAATGCAGTGGAATATTGAAAAACACATTCTTGAGTTCGACCACTGAGAAGTAAGTGGCCTCTTTGGGAATGTTTGTTTGTATGATTGATGGGTCAGGTACCACTGGAAATTCTGGTATCACTACATCATTAAGAGAGCGGAAATCTTGAACCATTCACCAAGTTCCCCCCTTTGCCTTGCGTATCGGGAAAATCGGCATGTTGCACGGTATCGACCTCTCATATATTACTCCCTGCTCAAGTAATGCTTGTATTGCGGGGAGAATGCCCTCTTCTGCCTCCTTGGACAAAGGGTACTGGCGTATCATGGGCATAATTGCTCCAGGTTCCAAGGTAATCTTCACAGGCTCAGCCCCTTTGATCAGTCCAACATCATATGGACCTTTTGTCCACAACACCTCTGGGACTTTTGCCAAATCTCTCTCAGTTATTGTTGGGTCTCGTGCGTGTCTGGATGCTGTTCTGTATTGTAGCTGCACTCTAATATCAATGTCCATCTCAAACACAACTGTCTCAGTTAGTGGGCAATCATCAAATAATTCTTCATCTGATATATCTTTCAATTTAACACCAGGATCTGTGAATATTATTGATGCCCACATCTCCTCTCGCCTGTCAGTTGCCAGCAACACAGCATATGTTGGTCTTATTTCAAGGGCAGATATTTCCAATATCATTTCACGTTCTTTAATAGGATCCACAGGCTCGTAAGGCCTGAACAGCAGTTCCTTTGGTAACTGTACTGTTTTCCCTTGCAGTGCTGGTGTGTGTGCTTTCAAGGCATATACACTGCACAAAAAGCTTCTGTGTCGACAGGAACTGCTCTGACCTGTTGTCCTAGCTCCTCATGAGCTATGAGGGACAATATCCTGCTTGGTGTGACACCTGGTGTGTAACATACCATTGACCCATCCTTCAAGAAGGAGATGGTCATATTCAGTTTACTCATTAAATCTCTCACGAGAAGATTGACTGGTGACTCTGGGGAGTACAGTGGTGGTCCTTCAATTTGTTTATCTCCCACAGTCATGTTCACTGATTTGGTGAATGGAACCCTGCTCACAGCCCCAGAAAACCCTTGTGTCCATTGAGTAGCAAGAAAGAGGTAGTTTCCCTTCCTTAATACACAATTTGGTGGCCCCAGTGTCGATTAAAAACCTATAGGGGCGACCTTCTATGGCTACCGTCACAGTGGGTTCCTCATCTGACCTGCGGGTTACCGATAGTATTGGACACACAGTGGCTATCTGCGGGCTCTGTCATTGCGTATCATTTTGAGTTGGTGTTCCCCCCCGAACATTTGGGGTGATGCCTGGAAGGTGTTGCCTCCTTGCACTATTACCCCTCCCACCTGTGCCTGTCCTCCCATAGGATTGTTGACGCCTTGGGGCCCGCCTTGTGACATTGGCCCTTGAGGTGCAGCCCACTGGGCTTGGGGGCCCTGTGGGGGTCCCTGCATTGCTTGCTGCTGGGGCACCCATTGCATTTGTTGAGGCCTCATCTGCCCCTGTGGGGTATTCCAACCTTGCGCTCTCTCATCGTTTTTCCTGGCTCTGCATTCTCTTGCAAAATGGCCCATCTTACCGCAATAATAACATTGCTGTCCTGCCCTATAATTTCCCTGTCTTCTCCCTTGTGTTGTCCCTTGCTCTCCTGTAAAACTCCCCTTTCCCTTCCTTGTATCATTTGCTGATTGTCCGCCTGGTGTCTGTACCTGCACTGGCATTGTGACAGACATTGGTGGTGCAGTCACAAGTGCCCCTTCTGTACTCGGCTTCTTAAGTTTTTGTTGCACCAACTTCGCTGCGGCCCTTTTTGCCTGCTCTGTCCTCTCCTTGTCTTTTTCTTGTTTTCGCTTAAAATAATGTATTATGTGGGCCTGTATTTCGGGCCATGGCTTATCCTCTATTCCCACCACTCCATCTAGATTTGCTTGGATATCAGTGGGAAGGCCTCGCTTTAATACATTATAAAACAAAATTGCATTTCCTCCTGTGTTTTCCCAGTTACATCCTACCTCCTGCACCCATCATTCTTTCATTCTAGTAATGAATTCTGCAATATCCTTAGTTGGCTTTATACTTTCTGCCATAAGAGCTCCAATGTCTGGCCTGTCTGGATACGTCTGTTGGAGCGCATCCCAGATATTGGCGGACATTGTTAAAAGATGACCCGTCAAACTGTGTAATTATTAATGTTACTTGAGGGAACCCTGCCCTCACAAAAATTGTGTTTACTTCATCTCCCACTAATGAGCTGAGCAGGCTTTTGACATCACCTAAGGCAAGGTTGACCCCGGCAGTGTGTTTTTCAAAACATCATATCCATTTCCCTGCACCTTCAGACAACGGGGGTAGTGTTTGCTTTAAATTCTCTTTGTCCATTTGTGGGCAGGGTACGTACGTTGGCACTTGCCCTCCCTTAAAAATAAGGGGCAACTGAGTTATTGGTCGAGGGCTTCCTTTTCTGAGGCTTAACCTTGGATCTGGTCTAGTACTGCGTGTTATTTGAGTTGGTTTGTCTATGGCATACTTTTCCCAAACTGCAAGGCATTCTTGCATGTAAGGGTAATTCCAACTTTGGTCACCCCGTCCCTGCCGTATGCAATCTTCTGCAGTCACTAAATCAAAGGGTTGAAAAGACCCTTGTCGGGGCCACGGCTTCCTTCCTTCTCTTTTAGTCCACCTTGACAGTTCCTCTGAGAAGGGGTAACAATAATAACTACCCTCCTCTTGCTCTATTATCTCTATAGGCGTCAATTCTGACCTTGTTTTGAGGATTGACCGTCTTTCTGTAACTGTGTCATCTCTGGCTGTCATTACTAGTTCTCGTGGAGGGCGCGGATGAAAATTGTATAACCTTCTGTTAACTCCTTGCTCATGCGCACCCCTGTTAAACCCATTGTCCCACTCCTCATCATCTTCTGCCCCTGTTACGACCTGTGAGCCATCCGGGGGCTCCTCGTATTGTGGCGTGTTTACACCTTCTTCCCATTCTTCTTCCTCTTCTATCCACTCCTCTGCTGCCTCTCTCAGTGTGTCTGGTGATGTGCCTCCAAGCCTAAGAATAACATGCCCTGTAGTCCATTGTCCCCGAAGGGGGGCAAGGCTCCTAGATTGCTCTGCCTGTCTCACTGTGTGTTGCAATTCACTTACTAGCCTGTCTCTTCCGCTCTGTTCGGGGTCATCTCGAGGAACTGATGGGACAGGGGCGGGGGTTGCCTCAGCTCCCTGTGCCTCTAACCTCTCCTGCTTAGGCTCAACATGAACAGGATCCTGGTACCCTGCAGCTGGCAGGATAGGGTACAACCCATAAGGTGGGGGCTCCCCTAGTGATTCCCCTGGGGATTCTGTTTGTGTTTGTGCCACTGCCTCTTTGGGCTCAATAGACTTTTCCTTTTCTTTTTCATGACAGAATACTCGACATAGTGACAGAATAGCTTCCCTCTTCTGTCTTTTCTTTTTCTTATATGTTGAGCGAATGTAAGTTAATGTGTGTTCAGTTATGTCGTGGTCAAATGTCCCTTCTTTTGGCCATGGTTGAGCGTGACCCTCGGTGCCTTTATGCCACTGCTTGCAATATTTTAGTATTCTTTTCTTGTCTGAAGGGAACGTTTTCATTATATGGTCCAGAGGGGTAACCATGATCTCCATAGGACGGGTGTTTCCTATGCGTACTTCTTGCAGTGTAACCGATGCGCTGTGTATTTCTTTTCAGCTTCTTGTCTCTTGTCTTGTGTGTATTTTAGCTTTATCACTGTTGCTAACCTACAGCGGTATTGTGTAAGGACAGTCCTACTCAGTATTGCCTGACATCACATACATGGTTGTGAGATCGTTTTGGTGAACATCAGCCATACTTATCGCCAGTCTGTGTAACACCTCTTCTATGGTAATGTCTGGGGCAGCTGAATTTATGGGGGGTCTGAGTGGATTAGTAGCTGACGCAATGCGTGTTATAACGTTGTCATGTATGTAGATGAGTATTTGTGGTGCTCTAGGATGTGTTGAGCCATTCATTGTTTAAGGCTGTGAAATTACGAATATCTGTGAGAAATGCATCAAGAAGAGCCTCTAATACCAAGGGTGATTGTGTTTAATATTTCAAACCACGGGGTGTGGCATGGGGGTTGCCCGTGAGCCCATTTAAATACAAATTTTAACTCAAGGGTATCTGTCTTCTGCCACAGAGAATCATCAACCTCACTCATAAGGATTAATCATCAACCTTTACTTACTTTGGGATTGTTTATTCGGGCCTCCTGTGTTTTTATTTACACTAATTATTTCCCCCTTACTGGATGCTTTAAGGATGTCTATTGGGATGTCAAAAATATGGCAGAGATATTGCACCCTCACCTCCTCACCTATATCTGACTGCGTAACAACTGGTGGGGACACCTGCCATTTCTCTATAACCTGACCCTTATGATTGTAAAACACTGTACTATTTTCGTCCTCTTTTTTACTCATTACTCATGAAATGCATTAACATGTCCCTATTGCGCTTTGTAGGTTTGCAACCAAGGGTCTGACTGTACTTGGACTTCCACTGATATCTCAGCCCTGGTTGCTCTCCCTCAAAACCGCCTTCCAGATGTTACTAAATCTGGGAATTTGGTGAACCGGGCACCTGACTCAGTCAGGGAAAAGTGTGCACACTTGCTACTCGGTCCACCTCACTATTTGTACTCTGACCCTCCGGTTCTAACCGGGATACCTGGTAGGCATTCCCAAATGAATGTCTCTTCCAGGGGCTGCCCCCGGGTAATGCACTGCTACTTGTCGCACTAGCTAGTCTTCCAGTCTGACCGGGAAATCACAATTCATTTATACTCTACCATCAAAACATCGCATTAACCCCCTTACTAGTCTTCCGGTCTAACCAGGAAATCACAGTTCATTTTTAGCATAACAACATAGTATTGTACTTAAATCCCACATAAATCATGCATGCATTTGTCATATTATAGTTGCCAAAAAGAATCATGCAATTAAAAATAATAAGGTACAAGCCCAACCTCTCTCCACCCTCTAGGACAGCAACATCTGGAATCCCCGACTGCCTGTTTGAAAGGGCAGGTGCAAGCTCAAGTGTTTTTGTTGCTCGCAGTGTTCTATTCAAGCAGTGCAGGCGGCGCTTCCTTCAGCTGCGGTCCGGGGAAGAGAAGGATGGCTTCTGGCTGGGTAAGCCAGATGTTGCAGGGTCAGGAATAAAAGAACGACAAGACTCTGTTTGTCATTTAATATGAGCATTTATGAATAACGGCCAGGAGGGCAGCACAGCTCTGTGACTGAGACCGCACTCGACTCTATCAGTTCAAACAGCCCTTTTTATACATTTTTGGCACCTTGAATGTGTCTTATCACTTGTCATGCATTTTGATTTAAGCGCTTGTTTGGTACATAGTATTGCTACCTACGTCAGCATAAAGCCACATTTCTCGTGAGAAAGCATCCAATTACTCATTTACTGGAAAGCGAAGGTTACACATCTGTCATGAACACATTTGTGAATAAACAGCAATGTTTTTTTTCTCACACTCTAAAGGATGTCTTTACTTCTCCTTTGTTTAACCCCAGACTTGGAAACATGTCTGTCTGGCCTCCCGCGCGCAGCTTCTGGCCTTCAAGCATCAAAGCTTATTGTGTTCCCTTCCTAAACTCCTGTGGTGTGTCCTTCCCTTGTGAACGTGGATTGGAATGTGCGTCTTTCCTGTGTGTATGTTATCAAGGTATGATTCAAGCTTTCTATGACCTTCTACTTGCAGCTGCATTATGAATAAATGTTTCTGCTTGTACTTGTCTTGCTTCCATGCTTCCTGCCCTGAGCTCTCTGATTGGATGCCATGAGCATTCTGGGCCTGTATTCTTCTCTGATCATGTACGACTCTGCACATCTTCCTCCTAATTCATGCATTAGCAAAAATGGGCATTCACCTTTTTCTATATTTTCAGTAACAGTAGGTTGATCGGGCGTGGTCAACAAGTCAGTGTGTGAGTTAAATTAGTAAGAGAATTTTTCGACTGAGATTTCGCGAGTCCCAGGCGATGTGCACCAGGACAGACCCATTGATCAGTTGAGAGTGAAATTCGCGGGTCGAATTTTGCTTGCGAATGTGGGAGACTGGGAAAGAGGAATAGCTATATGAGAGAAAGGGCAATTAGGGAATATCTGTAAGGTCTCTAAAGTGATTGTGAACCTTCCTGTAGTAAACCAGCAGGTTTGTTTTAGCTATTGATTTTTGGTTAAGTGCTCGCAATATTTTACATTAGTTTATGTGATTTGAATTCTAGGAGGACAAGCCGCAAGACTCTGTGAGTGTGACGTCAGAGTGTGCTGGGATAGAGTGATTAGTAAGAAGAGTCGCGAGCGGATTGGTAGCCGTCCGTAAGAGGCAATTGGTTGAGTAAGTGGGTGAAAGGAATCTTGGGAGTAAAAGTCATTTCATTGTTGAATCGAAGTACTTACAATAAACAAGATGAAGTTTTTCAAAGCGTTCAGAAGTGCTATGAAGGGTGATTCTTACATTAAGGCGATAGTGGGGGACCCAACCCAACCGAAAAATTCTCCGGCGTATATTGTGATGGAGGAGCGAGGTGTCGCACCATGTCTTTGGTGTTGCAAGATGACAAAGAAGTTGGGAGCTTTAGCATTTCCAGAGCATGGAACGTTTAATTTGAGAATTCTGGATGAATTGCGAATGACATTATATGAGACAAAGCCATTACCGAGACCAGCACAGTTGAGGCTTTAGTGGTTTGGGAGCTAGTAGCCAGACATCAACAAGAGATGAAATTTAAGAGGAGACTAAAGAAGGTGGAAAAGTCATTGGCAGAAGCCAGGTGGGATTGGGAGCAGAAAAAGTGGAGAACAGAGACACTACATGGAATTCATTTATTTCCTGCAATCGCAGAAGAAGATGAGTCAGAGAAAGAAGATACTGCTATGAGAGTACAGGGACAAAGAAAAAGTGAAATCCCTATGTAGACAATGAAGATTCAGACATTGAGGATCTGATTACATAGCTGTTGAGGGATTGACCTCCTCCATATGCAACCCATCCAGGGGGTCCAAGTACTAGTTCTGCCCCAACTGCTCCAGCACAAGCATCAGGGATAGTGGGACCAGCGCAGATAATGGACAGGTACAAAGGGTAGTACAGAGTACTCCTAATGCAGGGACTACTTCTGTGGTCCAGGCCCAGATGCATCCACCATCGATACAGAGAATTTATCCAGACGTACCAGTTCTTGAGACAATTTTTAACTTAGAGGTGCCATCGGAACAAGTGTTTCAGAGGCCAATGCTAGTTCAGACTGAGCCTACTCCAATGCTATTGCCTCGGGCACAGTAACAGGGTTTGCCGAAGTTTACACCGATAACAGGAACAAGGGCAGATGTCACACCAGTGATGAATCAGGCTATGGGGGTAACTTTTCCACAAGGTGCGAGTGACAGGGCAGATCCAGATGCAATATCACTACCGATTACTGTTGGTTCAGTGGTACCTCTATTTGCACAAAAGAAAGTGAGTGCAGAAGATCAGAGTGAAATGTCACAGAGCCTCATGAGGAGGGAAGGGAGTGATCCTGTGCAGATGATGTCATCTGTGAGTCAGACCTTTAATGGATCTAGACCGCTAATGGATCTTAGTCCACTTGTAGCGCTCCCAGAGGCAGTAAATGACCCGAGTGTAAGTCAAAGTTTGAAACTTTTGATGCCGCAAACTCCAGGTGCAGCAATGCAACAGGTACCAGTGCCAAATGCAAGTAACATCTCGTTACAGGGATTGTCAGCTCAGCAATTGAGTGAATGGTTGGGCAGTTTAAATACACCTCCAAATACATCCAAGGGTGAAGAGCAGATAAATCGTGTAAGGTTAGCTACAGAAGTAACAGAGCTAGTTGAGGGAACAATGGGAGTGAACAGGTTAGAATCCTACACCAAAGAAGAGCTGAGGTACTTGTGTCCAAGAATTACAAGGGAAGTGAGTAAGATACATCAGAAATTGGCAGAGCTAGCAGAAAAACATGATATTGAGATTGAGAAAACAAAACATTTGAAACAAAGTTACAGGTTAGATTTTGAGGCAAAGGATTTTGAGCACATGAGGTCAACAGGAATGAAGGCTCACCTAAAAGAATTACTACAGAGAGCTCAGATTTGGGAAGAAATAGAGAAGTAGGAAGGTAGATGGGCAAAGAAGAAGGATAAACAGAAACGAGACTCACAAGAAGGGTCTGAAGGTGTTCAGAGAGAAAGAGATCCAGTAAAAATATTACAAATGAGAGAAATTCCAAGAGGCAGTTTGTTCATGTCCCATGGCACAGAAGTGATATATTGTCATTCACAAATGATTACCCGAATCTGAGAGAGAAACTTGTTGAGTGGTATCAGCAGGCAGACATGTTTTTAAAACTCTCTAAATGTCTATGGGAAGACTTAAATACATTGTTGGAGATAGTGGTTCCGGCCGATTTATGGGTCGAGTGTCAGAGAGCAGTGGATTGGCCGACAAGCGACCGGAAAGGGATAGAGTTACAGGTGCACCCTCACCTGAGGTGATGAAACATTATTATAAGGTGAGTGAATTCCTGAAGACGAGAATTTCTCCCAAAAATATTGATTGGCAAAGAATTGACAGAACAGTGCAAGAGACTAAGGAGTCAATACATATCTACTATGAGAGATTGCTGAAAGCATTTAAAGAATACAGTGTTAAGGAAGCAATTGAGCCATAAGACATACTGCATTTTGTGTTCCGATTCGTCAAAAGGTTGAGACCAGAAGTAGGACAGATGATTAAAAGTCATTTGATTTGTTGGCAAACAAAGCCGATTGATAAAGTGTTGCAGTATGCAAAATACTGTAGTGATGAGATTGAGTTGACGCAGAAAAAGCTAAAGGAAAAAGCAATGGTGATGCAAATAAAGGCAGCTCAGACAGGAGTGCAAGGAGCTTTAGTGCAACCGATGGCACAGCAGCAGAGAATTATTATGTTCCAGCCTCAGATGAGAGGTTGTGGTCGTGGAATTGACATGACACATGGTCCAGATTCGGGTACTGTGGTAGTTCAGAATGACATGCCGGGAATGAAAAAGATGTTACCTTGTCATTTGTGTGGAAACTTGGGACAGTGGAAGCGGGAGTGTCCTTTGATAGTGCAAGATGGTGTTGTTCAGAAAGGTGGTGACGTCAGTACATTTCAAACTGTGAAAGTCCCAAAAATGAGAGGATTTATTCCAAAAGTTCAGAACCTGAGTGCAGAATTTTCAACCCATGCAGCAGTTGCAAGTGCTGCGTGCACAACTAACACAGTTGCAACCAATACAGCAGCAGGTTCCTAAGGCACCTAGACTTAAATGCAGATACCTCAGGCCCCGATGAAACAGCAACAGCTATTGCTTACTCCGCAGGTCACAGGTTAGAGACAAGACAGAAGTAATGACACAGTACACCAATTCCCATTCCAAAGTGAGGATGAAATAAACGAAGAATGGATGAGTGACAGTTTGGATGAAGGACCGTGTATGCTTGCAGCGTCCCTAGAAGTAGATCAGAGAGAACCTTTTGTGAAAGGAAAGGTGATGGGTTCCAAGGTCTAATTTTTAGTGGACACGTGAGCTACACGCTCTACAGTAAGAAGTGCAGAAGTTCAAAATTTACCTCTTTCAGGCAGGACAGTTCAAGTTGTGGGAGTAGAGAACAGACAGTTAACTAATCCAATCACAGATCCAGTGCAGGTGGTGATTGGTAACTTTCAGGGACTGCACAGGTTTGTAGTCTGTGACTAGAAAACAGTATCCCTACTGGGAAGGGACTTACTGTGCAAGACAAAACACTCCATTAGTTGTTCAAACACCGGGATTGAGGTACAAACTAACAGTGATGATGAAGAAGAACAGGTATCTGAGACAATGGTCAACAACATTAATGAGGAATACCCATGATCGAGTTTTTCCCAATGTTTACTGTGAAAGAATTGCATGCAGATCTACAAGGAACACTGCAGGAAAATGTGTGGGATTTGAAAGGAAAAGAAGTGGGTTTGATTAAGGGAGTAGAACCGATTAAGATCACTTTGAAGCCAAACGTAGTATTCCTGCATTTCCACTGTATAACATGGCACAAGATGTCCTAATGAAAGTGGCGCAAATAATTGAAGTTTTTCTGAAACAGGGGGTTTTGAAACAAGTGTTGAGCAGTCCATGTAACTCACCGATAATGGGCTAAAAGAAGCTGTGTGGAAAAGTGCGCATTGTACAGGACTTGCGAAAAGTGAACGTTTTGGTGGTCAAGTGTTGTCCCATGGTGCCAAATCCAGCAGTGATACTGTTTCAGGTTCCTTGCGATGCAGAGTAGTTCACAGTGGTTGACTTGTCACAAGCTTTCTTTTCTGTGCCTCTTCATGAGTATAGTCAGTTTCTTTTTAGTTTCAAATTCCTAGACCAAGTCTACAGCTGGTGCAGGCTTCCACAAGGGTATACGGAGTCACCATCACTGTTTAATCAGATCCTGAAAAAGAATCTGGAGTCGTTGGAATTACCATACCAATCGACTCTAGTGCAATATATTGATGATTTGCTGATTGCATCAAGGACAAGGGACGAGTGTAAGTACAACTCGATTGCCCTGTTAAATCATTTGGGAAAATCTGGACATAAGGTGTCACCTATAAAACTGCAGTATTGTCAGAAATCAGTGAAATACATGGGATACCAGATTGAGAAAGGGTCAAGGAGAATCTCCAGGGAAAGAATTATCATGATTCTGCCAAGAAGTCCCCTGAGTTTACAAAGAGATGTCAGAATGTTTCTGAGAATGGTAGGGTATTGTCAACAGTGGATTCCAAATTTTGCTGAGATTGCCAAACCATTACAGCAGTTGACTCATAAGGAAGTTACAGATACCATTACCCTAGATGAGACTCAGATGAAGGCGTTCACTGAACTGAGAGAGAGTTTGTGCAGAGCTCCAGCGTTGGGAATGCCTGATTCCAACAAACCATTCATATTGTTTTGCCATGAACGTGATGCTTGTTCTTTGTCCCTTCTAACACAGGTCCATGGAGGTGCTTATCGCCCAGTAGCCTATTTTTCAGCTACCTTGGACCCAGTCGCATCAGCTTCACCAGGTTGTCTGCGTGCAGTAGCCACAGTTGGTCAAAGTCTCAATGTGAGGGGGTAGTCATGGGATACCCTTTACTGTCACTGCTGGTTATGCTACCACACTCTGTTGAAATCTTACAGACAAGGACGAAAACACAGTATTTGACTGGTGCAAGACTAACAAGGTATGAGACGAGAATATTGGGTGCTTCAAATGTAACATTGAAAAGATGTACAGTGTTGAATCCAGCGACATTGCTTCCAAGTGATACTGTTGAAATTGAAAAAGAGGAAGACTTCAAGCATGATTGTCTCGAGGTAACTGAACTGTGTACAAAACCAAGGCCTGATATTAGAGACACGCGATTAGAGGAAAATGACCAAATTGTCTTTGTTGATGGTTCCTGTCTCACGATGCAACAGGGACATTAAGAGCAGGATATGCAGTATGTACAATCACAGGCACATTAGAAGCTTCCTGGCTTCGAGGTGTATATTCTGCACAAGTGGCACGATTGGTAGCTCTTACTAGAGCATGCCATATTTCTGCGAAACTAAGAGTCACAATCTACACAGACAGGCAATATGGGTTTGGAATTGTTCATGATTTTGGTCATTTGTGGTCACAAAGAGGTTTCCTGACCTCTACTGGTACACACGTGAGAAATGGCGACAAGATAAAAGAGTTGTTGTACGCAATATAATTACCTGAAGAGATCGCAGTGGTAAAATGCAGTGCACATCAAAAGACACAGTAATACATTTAATTGGAAAATGGATATACGGATCAAGTCGCAAGGTTTTGTGCATTGATCTGCATATCGTTTAAAGACAAGTGGGAACTGATGCCTGAAGAAGATAGTAATTGCACAAGTTTTGCAATAAAAGTGATTGATACACTGGAAGAATTGAAAACTGGATTTAATTGAAATGCCTGCATGTGGAGGTCTGAAGTATGTGTTGGTGATTGTGTGTGTCTTGAGCCATGGATTGAAGCATACCCCACAAGGAGAAATTACAGTCTCACAGTAGCGAAGCTGTTGCTTAGAGAGTTAATACCACGTTTCAGATTTCCGATCTCTTTAGAATCATATAGAGGAACTCACTTCAATAACTAAGTGATTAAACTCTTATGTGCAGCACTAAACATTGAGCAGAAGTTACATTGTAGCTATCGCCCTGAAGCATCAGGACTAGTAGAACAAATGAATGTTACCTTGAAATCAAGAATTGCCAAGATGTGTGCCGCTACCAATCTGAAATGGCCAGACGCATTACCTTTGGTGTTGATGTCAATGAGAAACACACCTGACAGGAAGACAGGGCTGTCGCACCATGAATCCTCATGGGCAGAGCAATGAGATTGCCAGCAGTTCCAGCAAATGCACTTGTCAACATTACAGATGATATGGTGTTGGAGTACTGCAAGTGTCTGGCTGATGTGGTTCGCTCTTTCTCTCAGCAGGTTCAGGCCACTACCCTGCCACCCATCCATGACCCAGGTCACAATCTGAGAGACCTGGAGACTGGATTGTCATAAAAAAGCATGTCCGCAATACCTGTTTTGAACCGCTTTGGAAGGGTCCTTATCAGGTGGTGACAACGACAGCTGTAAATTGTGCAGGTCTCCCCAACTGGATACACGCAAGTCATACAAAGAGAGTGGTGTGTCCACAAGAGCATGAAGAAGTGTTGTTGAGAGCACCAACACAGTGAAACAGGTAACTACACTTGAACCAGAACTAGAGCCAACAGAACCTGAAGTTGAACCTGAGCTTGTGGAAGGTGGGTCTATCACCCCTGTAAGAGACAAGACTGAAGAATTACAGGAAGGTGTGCAAGAGCCTATCTCAAAGGATACAGCAGGAGAGCCAAGCTCAGCGGAGGTTCTCCCAGAAGCAGACAACGCTGAGAAACAGACAGAGCAAGTGCCAGATCAAGAGGGTGAAAGAATTGAGACGGATCAAAGTCAAGGTGATTTGACTCCTCCTGAGCCCGTTGTAAGTCCATCAAGAGAAAACACCATAGAAAAAGAAAAGAGTCCAATCTTGAGGAGAATACTGACAGAAGGAACGAGAAAAGGAGATAATTGGCCTGAATCACAGATTGGGAAGAAGAAGGAATTGGTCATAAATGAAACAATAGAAGAAGAAGTGGACACTATGAGAAAAGAAGAACTGAGTGAAGGAGAATTAGGTGGTGAACGAAGGTTAAAAAAGAAAGAGTATAGCAAGTCGAAGATACGCAGCAACCAACGAATGGCAACACGAGTTTATGTCCTTTTGCTTTGATAGAAATGTTCAGAGTCAGTACTTTGATATAACCTGAAGATGATCGAATGACTGAATTGTTGAGCTGATCAAAGAGATCTAAGAAAGAAACTGTTGAAATAAAACCGAAAGAGACATTGATAACCTGATATGGCAATTGAAAAACTGGATGTGACGAGCTGCTAATCAATTTTTGACAAAGGAGAAGGGTTCCTGGTTGTGAAACTGAACTGTGAGAAAGTATTTTTTTATTTCCTTTATTCTGAATTTGTGCTGTTATTATCTAAGAGTTACTTCTGCTTTCTGATTCTTTATAAATCATGGCTGAGCTAAATAACCAAATTAGAAATATTAGGTATTGTAGATATTTGAGTATCGGACTGGCAGTTATGTGTGGAATAGTGTTTGTAAAAATGATTGTGGGAATGTCTATTCATGATATGAAAAGGGCTACTATTGCTTTTGTTCCTGAAACTACTACACTAACCGCTTTAGAAAGGTTTAAGTTAGATGAGAAATACTTGCATGATTATACTAATGCTCAGGGAGAGCTTTCTTCTAATGTTTTCTATCGCTTGTTGAGTGAGTATGTTGAGACGATGGATGCGAGGAATTGTCTTGTGTGCACGCAAATTACTTCCTCAGTAGAAGGAGTTACATACCATAGTTTGCCTTTAACATATGGCATAAGCTGTAGTTTGCTACTAACAAGATTCTATCACCAAGAGTACATACTTTTACTCAAACTACGACGTAGTGTTTTCATTTGTTCCTATTATTAGATATCTGAGTAAAGTAGCTAAAGAGCATAACATAGTACTAGTTAGAGGTTTCTGTGAGCCGACATCAATGTTTGGGACCGCATACGCGCACAAGAACAAGCTAAAGTGTTTGCTTACACCTTTAGAAAAGAGCTTTATAGGCCATACTGACGACAGGAGAAAGGCATTGAAGGAAAAGTTAGAGAAGGGATTAGAGAAAAGAACCAATAAGAATGATTAGGCTTACACTGCTATTAATACGCAAGGAAAGTTAGCTCTAGATGCATTACACGTAGGGAAGCTTTGTGTATATATAGGCCAAAATTACGCACTGACACTTTATTTGTGGGAATGAGTGAATGTAGACATGTGCTCTTGTTTCAGAGCAAATGGACTTTTATGCTGAATGGTCAGGACCCTGCGATTCCTGAGATCTATTATATTTGTGGTCTGAATGCCCCCCAGTTTGAAGACCCCTGTCCTAGAGGATGGTATGGGACATGCTATTTGGGGATAATTTTCCCTAAAATATATCAGATAGATGATCTAAATAAGTTTCTGAAAGTGACTGAATTACATCATAAACGACAGAAGAGGGAAACCTCTTCTGCAATTGTAGGAGATATTTTTGGTGCAGTAATTCCTTCTGTAGGAGTTATTTTGAATGCAATCAGGATACGGAAGTTGTCTACTATTGTGGATAACATGCTGAAAAAGTTTACAGGGGCAATACTCCTGTTAGATACTGAATTAGCTGCGGATAGAGCTATGACGCTTCAAAATAGGCTTGCTTTAGACATACTCTTAGTGAAAGACGGCGGAGTCTGTAGGATGATTAGTGCTAGGCATTGTTGTTCGTACATACCTACTAATGATAAAGAGATAAGGGACTTAGGGCCAGATGTAGGAAAGGTTTAGCGACTCGCAAATGGCGAAAAACGCCGTTTGCGAGTCGCTAAAGCCCATCTGGCATGTAGAAATGCATTTTGCGAGTCGGAACCGACTCGCAAAATGCATTTCCGAGTCGCAAATAGGAAGGGGTGTTCCCTTCCTATTTTCGAGTCGCAATGCTATGCAATTCCATTTGGTCGCAAATGGACTCGCAGTTACCATCCACTTGAAGTGGATGGTAACCCAGTCGCAAATACCCTTTGTGTCTGGACCAAAAAATAATTTTTCAGAGCAGGCAGTGGTCCAATGGACCACTACCTGCCCTGAAAAATACCGAAACAAAAGGTTTCGGTTTATTTTTCAAAGTGTAGCTCGTTTTCCTTTAAGGAAAACGGGTTGCACTTTGAAGAAAAAAAAAACTGCTTTATTTAAAAGCAGTCACGGACATGGAGGTCTGCTGTTCCCAGCAGGCCTCCATCCCCGTGAGTGCCCTGAGTCGCTATGGGGTCGCAAATTGCGACCCACCTCATTATTATTAATGAGGTGGGTCTTTGCGACCCCATAGCGACTCGCAGAAGGTGTCTGAGACACCTTTCTGCATCCCAAATTGCGACTTGCAATTTGCGAGTCGCAGGGACTCGCAAATTGCAAGTCGCAATTTGGTTTCTTGCTACATCTGGCCCTTACTCACTTGCTTAACTAATTCAAGTAAGGATTTGAAGGAGTTGAAGGAACCAGGGGTTTGGGAGAAGGTTGGGAAAGGATTTGCTTCAGTAGGCAATTTGTTTAGTCAACTTTGGAATGGGGTATTATTGAAAATTGTACAGGGAATATTAATTGTGATTGCTTGTATATTAGGATTATGGGGCATATACAAAATATGACAAAAAATACAATTAAGGAGGTCTAAAAATAATCAGAGGAGGGAAGAACCACCCAAGGGAAAAATCTATAGAGGAAATTTGAGAAGAAGGCAAAATACATCCGAGACGGAACTGTAAAATGTTGGTAATGAAGGGTGTGATGACTTATTTAGTCATCAGAGAGGGACTGCTGAAGCAGATATGCTAATTAGAAAATTATTAATGATGTTTACCTGTTTTGAGTAATGAAAAGTGTGTAGAGAAATTAATCGTAGAGAAAATAATGTGCACGTTTGAAAATGTGCCCTCGGGGCATGACAGCCATTTATATGATATTGCACTAAAATAACTGAAACTGTGTGAAATAATGTAAATGTATAAGAATAATGTAGTAATATGTCATATCCAAATGTATAACCTATGTTTTGCATTAACTTGTAGTGTTAACTTAACTGAAATTAAGGCCTACTCTTTCTAGGCCTTGCACACAAAAGAGCTGAAATGATAAACGCGCTGCAAGAAGCTGAACTTATGACCCTTCCTTGATCCACGAGATGTTAAAGTGGCTTAGCTAGAATTTTCTGCAATGTACCGGCGGACAGAAGATGATGAAGACAATTTGATACAATTATGTGTAGAGTAGCATCTTCCCAGGACTTGAACAATGGAGGCACTGACTGAAGAGGAACATGCAACTATTTCGATACCTGAAGAGCCGGATGATGAGGACATCGTATAGTGGACCAATCCGCTAATTCTGAAAGGACTGACATTAAAATTTGTAGATTTGGTATACAAATACTATAGGTTAAAGTCATATCTGCTGACTGACTGACCAATTGGGAATTAAGGGGATGGACTGGGCGACCCTAATAAAAAGTCATGACAAGGGGCTAAGATTTCAGATGCGAGGGGAGGGTTGATGACGTCAGGAGACGCTGTTCGAGATTCTGTTGTTGGGCTCATACTCATACTCTTCAGGTCATCGAAGCTGATCGATGACCTGAAGACGAAGACTGACTTTGTTGCTGATCCATTCTCTGGATAGGTAGCTATGAAAATGTGATTGATTAACTTGTGCCTTTTCTTCTAGGTACCAACTGCACTGTTTTAATAGATTTTCACTTAGAAAGATGTTTTACAAATTTATGTTTGTTCCTAAATTGTTTTGCATGAAGCCCCACATGCTAATACTAATCTTGGTTCGGTAGGCTTCTTAGGGGTGACGTTGACAGTGACAAATGACCGACGAGCTAACTGCTGAACTCTGCTATTGATGCTGAAAATCTTTTATTTGCTATGTAGAAGCATTTAAGCATATGTTTTCTTCAAGTTCTGATTTAATTATGACATTGACGTTTCATTAGTGAACTAATAATTAAGCTGATTAAATAAAGTTTGATCTAACAGGTGATTTAGTATTGTAATCAATAGGGAAATAAAATTGTTTAACTCTTCACTGAGTTGTGGTTATTCATGAATAGATGGTTTTAGTTGTTGTTAATTGAATATTGATGGTTGGTTATGTTGATTACTGATTTTAGTAGTCATTACATGACTAGGATATTCCATGCTTTCCAAAAGGTTCATCGACCTATATGCGTCCCCTTGTAAGTTTACTTACTAAGGACCCAGAGCGCTAGCATACCCATGGCAAAGAATATTGTAAAGATGATTCCACACACTTAGAAATTACGAGTCCATATTTAGTGTAACTTCAACACACATGAGAAGAGTGGTCAGGAACACTTTGCCATGGCGTCCTCTCTTGTCAGTCCCAAATGCACGTTCCCCACATTCCAGAACATCCAGATGATGACAATGACATGCAGGTGATGACATCTAGTAGGGTGTTCCAGTAGGTAATTACCCACATCATAACACATCTCCCCCTTTATTGACGACAGGTGTGCTGATACTCACATTTACTTGGTGCAAGGAATATTCAGACTGCAACATATGTATATGTCAACTTTACCAACAAAATTTCATTAAAACCATGTAATTAATATAATATAAAGCATTTCTACTAACAATGAATCGGATTGATACAAATTATACAACATAAAAATTACACTCCGGTATGCTGTCATGTTTTGGTACTACTCACAAATGTAATCCTGTAGCCTCCTTGGTTTGACTAAAAGACGGCAAACCCTGCTCACTTTATTGCTCGTAGTGGCAGCGTCATTGTCTGGTAGAGAGGTACCACCAACATCCTGCTGATGTTGAATTGATGATTCTGATGCCCAAGTTTGTCGGACAGATCATTTTCATCCTTTTACCACCACTCAGAATTCTGTCTCATACCACTATCCTTCCTCTTTATTTGAGGATTGAAACTCATATCCTTTTGTTTACAAACGCCATACCTTCCCCTCACTTAGTAGCATTGAATTGCAAACAATTTCCTCTACTGTTAAAGGTTATGAAAACCTACTTTGATTCTTCCCAATGTACCCACTTTTTACCTGTACTTTATCATAAATTTGTATTTGCATGGCCTTTCTGTTATGGTTTAAGTCATAATATTTGTTTTACATACTCTCTGTCCCTTTAACTATTTTCCTTTAACCACTTCTGGAGACTAGTCTACCCTTCTTGCTGCTTTTAGACCACCAATGTTATCCTTGGACATCGGAGTTCTCCCCCTCATAAGTTCCAAGGGACTTCATTCTGTGCTACCACCTGAAGTGATCCTACACAGTTTTAAGTAATTCTCTCCTCCACAATAGGCTTTTACTACTAGCCAATTGGACGACTCCTTTGATCACATGGTTAAACCGTTCAACTGTTCCTTTTTCTGCTGGATGATATACAGAAGTAGTCTTGCCCACAATTCCATTTATTTTTAAGTACACTTTAAAACATTCAGATGTGAATTGAGAACCATTATCACTCAAAACACTCTTGGGTAACCGTTCTCTCATGAAAACCATGTCAAGAAACTTTATAATACTGCTCCTGTCAGCTTTTGGCACCATCTCTACTTCTGGCCACTTAGTAAAGAGATCAATCAAACCAATCACATACACCTGTTTGTTTAGTTTACAAATAGGCCCCATTATGTCTACACCTACCTTTTCTCAAGGCATACTGGAAGTAGAGATGGGATGTAAAGATGGTCTGAGCATAACCTGGTCTTTGTCAGAATTTTCACACTGTATACCCTCTGTGACCTTCCTTTCTATTTCCCTATCCACTCCCGGCACCAATACCAACTCTTCACCCTGTTCTTGGTTTTGCCTACTTTTAAATGTCCTTCATGACATATTTCCACATTATTTGCACCTGGTACATACTGTACATCATAGTTGTAATCAAAAAGACTGACTGAAAAACGGGCTAACCTTGGAGAAGCCCCATATAGTCCCTTGGTGGTTGGGCCTTTGGTACGAGGTTTGTGGCAACTGTGCAGCACAAAGATTACCCCCCAGATGTACTGCGTGAAGTGTTCTAACTCCCACTCCCACCCCCACGCATGCGAGTGCTTCCCACTCAAACACAATTGTATCCTCCTTTCCTGAATCATTCTATTGAGTGAGGACTGCGCAACTCCTCTGCCACTAGCATCAATGGTGACTATGTTATGTGAGACAGAGTCAAAACCTTGCAATAAAGCTGCATTCCGAATATCTTCTTTAAGGGAAAGAAATGCATCATGACATTTACTCGACCATTCAAATTTATCAGCTTAAGAAGCTGTCTAATTTCATGTCTTAGCAGAAAAGTATTTTTAAAAAATTGGAATAAAATTCCACTAGTCCTAGGAACGCACATACCTCATCCTTGTGCTTTGGCGTAGGTGCATCTCTAATGACATATAATAGCTCTTTCTTTGGTTTAATGCCATTGCCCGTTACTAGATGTTCTCAATATGTAACCTGATTACATGCACATTTACATTTACTGTATTCTGCTGTTAATCCTCTACTCTGTAGAATAATGAGACCCTGAAGTAATTTAAGATCATGCCCTTCTCTAGATCTACCCATTACTAGGATATCATCCTGAAAAATCAACAGGTTCTTAACTTATTTAAAAACCACATGCATCAACCTCTGAAACATTGCTGCGGCAGAGACCAACCCAAAGGATACTCTTCTAAACCTGTAGCACGCAAATGGTGTAATGAACATGGTTAGACTTCTGCGGTCAGGATTCAAAGAAACCTGATGTTAGACAGCCGTAAGGTCTATAATTGAAAACCATTTGACACCCTTGGTGAGGGCTAACACTTCGTTGATGTGCAGCAAAGGGTATTGGTCAATAAGAATATTGTTATTAAGATTGTGAAGAGCTATACACAACCTCAACTTGCAATAAGCTTTCTGGACCACCACCAAGGAGGCCCCCCTCTCTGAGTACTCCACTTGTTCAATGATCCCCTTCCTTTGTAACTTATCGAGCTGAATTCTCGCATCACTCTTCAAAGAAAAGGGAATATTCCGGACTCTATGTATGTGGGGTTTAGCATCCTGTTTCAATTGTATTTTATGTCTGAAACCTTAGTTTCCCCATGTCCTCTGAAAATACTTTAAGAAACGTATTCAGTACTATCCTCCCAAATTCTTTCTCGGGTTGAACCATTAGTACTGGTTATGGACTATTAGGTTTCAATGTCATACCAAGTTTACCTTGGTCTATCCAGCCTATACAGATGGGTCTGTAACCGAAACAAAGTTTACCCATGGTCTCTCTGTTCTTAAATTGGAAACTTAATATTCTACATCCAAGAACATCAATAGGTTCACCTGTGAATGTTTTGATCGAAATATCGAATGTTCCAATTCACTTCCCAACGCCTGCACAAGTGTCTTGTCCCACACATCTGTTGTGTTATAATAATGAGACTGCTGGATTCGGGTGGCATCACCACTGAATTGTGGGGAACAGAGTCTAATTCCACACCGTGTGACAACTGTTGGCCTAACTCTTCTGGCCAGCTAGCAGTAACTTACCAATACCCAAGGTAGAGGTGATTTGTGGCAGCTGAGCGCATGACATTCTGATTTCTCAGGGCAATCGTGGTGTAACAGATCTTGCCCTTTTCTTTCAGTTAAGTTCATCTCACACATGCAAAGACAAAGAGAAGCAGGAGTTGGTTCAATGAATTTTATTGAATCAGCTGTATTCTAGATAAAAAGGCATGTACTTCACAATAATAAGGATAATAAAACATGATAAGAGCAGAGCGGTGATTTAAAAAAGTGAAACATAAGGAAAGTCCCACCACAGTGTCACAATGCTAGGTTTTGGAATTCCTACCTACACCACTAAAGTTCTATACTAGAGCACTATACTAGAACACAGCAGTGTTAGCCCTAATCCTCTCTTCAGGACCCTTGGGAAGACACCAACCCCCATACCTGAATATGGTAGTTGCAAAGAGGGCTGTTGGTCTACCGAGAGTCTTCTCCCATGTAGGCAGAAAAGATTTCTAGTCTCAAAAGACAGCTGCAATGAAGCGAACAGCATGCAGAGGCAACTTCTGACTGGAATTTCCCTCCAAAGTATAGGGGGCAGAGAGGTGTTTTATAATAAAAACATCTAGTGTTCTAAGAAAACTGCCCTAATGTAAAAACATGTATGCTTCCAGGAAATGACAGGGAATAGGATGTTCTATTTTGTACCAACAACATTATCGTTTACAGCCTTGAGCAAAGCACAAAGTGAAAACAGAGCGGACAACAGATAAAAGAATAAAAACATCCCTGCAAAAGAAAGCTTCTGCTAAAAAAAATTATAAAAAAAATAATTATTATTTTCTAGGTTAAAGGGCACAAGCTGCAGGCCTATGGCTAAAATAATGTGCCCATAGAATGCTGCTAAAATGACCTCACAACACATCATTACTCACCATTGTGTAAAGCGAGCCTGAATCTGCAGCAATTGTCTACCCCACCAATTTACATTTCACATATAGGTTTTTTCTTCCTTCCATTCTCCTCATTGTCAATGTGCAACAACTGAGTATCCTTCACACTAAGCACTCTCATGTTTAGCTCTTCATCCTCTAATGCACTAGTATGACAGCGATCATCTTTGTTGACTATTTCTACCATACCACCTGACCTTCTTTGGATTTTTCTTCTTGTAAACACTTGAAGATTTAGTTCCACTTATCTTACCCACCACTGCCTCTCCTTTCTTTTCTTTGTTTTACCAGCAACATTGCTTTTGCACACCTTCCAGTCAATTCCACTTTTTTGACTATTTCAATGATTTCTTGGAGAGGGCTTTCCCCTTTGGCCCATAGATTATCCTGTATGCTCGGATTGGTAGCTTGCATTACTATTTGATTTCTATTGAGTTCATCATGTAGGTTTCCAAAACGACAAGCGAGGGCTACATTTTTCAATGCAGATACATAGTCCTCCTTTGATTCCTCTTTTCCTTGTTTCCTGTGGTAGAACTCGTAGCAATCCACAGCAACACAGAGCAAGTTTGTAGCAGATATTTAAATCCTCTAAAGCATTAAACATCTCCCTGGCCAGATGGTCTCTGTTTTTTGTTATGTGTTTATATACCTTTAGCCTACCAGAATTTTCTTCTGAGCAGTAAAATCTTCATCGTCATCAAACGTACATGCTTTACAAAGTCCTCTTTGAAATACACTTGCAAGGTAACTTTCAAGGCAATTCTATGTCAGGACAGGAGGCTCAGATTATGCTTCTCTTTCCATGCTTTTATTTAACAGCAGCCAATGAAAACCATCAAAACAAAAACTACATTTCCCAAAGTCTCTACATCACCATGACCATAGAGGAGAACTCCTATAAAGTGCAACCTCACACGGATCAACTCCTCTTTCTTTGCTGTTTCGCAACCAGTTAAGTGCATTCCTATTTACATAGTTCGTTATTGCCTTGCAGCATTTTTCTCTGTGCGATTTAATATTGGGAGCGGTTTTGCCCTCCCTGGGGCGACCGATCGTCTCGCACTCCTTACTCAGTGGAATGGGAGCAGGGGCGTGAAGACGTGCGCGTCTCCGTGCAGTCCTCTTTTCATATTTGGCTTTTGGTTTCAGTTTCTATTTTTAGCGCTCGTGTTGCAGAGCGTCATTGCTCATTCTAATTCAGCTTCTGAACTCATTGAGTTCTATATTTAGCGCGCTTGTAAATTGGAACGCTTTGCTTTGCCACAAAGAGACGCGTGTTCTTTCGTCTCTTGGCCAGATTAGGTGTTTTTCTCCCCGTTTACACCCCGGTGCTTGTACACTGGGGTTGCAAAAAATAATTGGTATTCAAGCTGGGCCTGTGATTATTTTGTCTGTTTGCTTCCAGGGCAGCTCCCTCCCCACCTTAAAATTATTTGTTCTGCTCTGCATATATATATATTTCTGCTCCCCTGGAGCCCCTCTGCTGTGTTACATCATGGCTGGTTATGAAGACCAGGCTGATGACGAATATTATTTAGAAGAACCTGCTGGTTCTTTTGAACAGGACTTAGTTTATGCCCTGGACGGTGAGGTGCGTCATACAGTTAACCAAGCCCTTGCACAGGCTATCAAACCAATTAAGCATCACCTTCTTGGTTTTGCGGAGCAACAGGGCTTGGTGGCCCCTTCGGGCGTTCGGTCTATTATTGAACCCTCCCTATCTGCTGGTACCCAATCCAATAGGCAGAGTCATAACCCGCATTTGGCAGACATTGAGACCCTTACCAGGGCCATGGCCAAGGAGCATGATTATAATACTTTGACATAAAAGAAAGCTGCAAGTGACCCGGCTTCTTCTTCTTCTGATCATTCATCTGAGCAGGGGGATGACCCCCCGTAAACACAAGAAAAAGTCTCATCATCAAGAAGCTCCTACTCCTAGAGTCTTGACCTTTGAACCGGAAGACATTGTTCACCCCTGTTCGTCGCTGTGGTTGCCACCTCCTGAGGTAGCGGATTATGTGGAATCCCACATCAGACATAGTTTTGATAAGGAGGTTAGCTCCAGACTGCGGTCTGAATGTCTTCCAAGGTGACAGAGACCCCAGAATTGGATCCTACCTTAGTCACTTTTCTTAAAAAATCTGCCAAGGATCCAAAGAAAGGTATAGATCGTGCCTGGTGCAGGTGACAGGACAAACTTTTGGACATTTTGGCCCACTGACAAAAATTTTAGAGCTGGCTTTTCAAGCAAAAGAGTCAGGAGAGGCAATTAACCCTGATATTGTGGGGGGTTGGGCTCAGAGAGCACTTTGCTTCCTGGGCAATGCAAATTGTGCCATATCTTCGGAGCGTTGTCGTTCCATTTTGATGAAGTTGGAACCCAAGTTGGCAGATCTAGCTACCTCCGAGTCAGGCCCTGTAGCGCAGGGCTTATTGATTGGTTCTCCTTTTATCAAGGAACTTTCAAAATTTGTAGCGACTTATGCAAGCTTGGACAAAGCCCAAGGTTCGATTAAAGGGTGCTGCATCCACTTTTTCGAGGGGCCGGATGCTACAGAGGGCGTGCCTTCAGCCGCTTCAACCAGCAAGGCCCTAAACATGGGTATTATCACCAAGGAAGAGGCGGCTTTCAGGAGTATGACTCCTCCTCTTCAACCTTCTACCCATCACGACCGCGATCAGGTCGCTCCAGGTTCCGCAGAGGGAGATCCAAAGGCCACCAATCTTTCTCCCAGGAGTCAGGATCCACAGGTGAGCTTGATTGCAAGTTCAAATGTAATGTTGGGGGGGGCAGAAAGAAGAGTTTTCTGCAAGCATGGTATCAAATTACTTCCGATGCTTGAGTCTTGGAGACCGTGCAGGGGTTCAAGCTAGAGTTTTACGAGTTCCCGTCCCAACAATGCCTTCCCTGTCCAACATATTTTTCCCTTCAAGAGCGCAGTTTCATCTCCGCAGAGGTTTCTGCTCTGCTAACAAAGGGCGCCATTGTCAAGTTATCAAAACACCCGTCCTGGTTTCTCAGTCCGGTGTATCTGGTAGACAAAAAGGTAGCGGTTCACGTCTTGTTCTGAATTTAAAAGAATTCAACGGTTTCTTACTGTACCGTCATTTCAAGATGGAGGGCATTCACTTGCTGAGAGACATTCTCCAAGAGGGAGATTGGATGGTCCGTTTAGACTTGAAAGATGCTTATCTGACCATTCCTATTTTTCCTCCTCACCGGAGATTCCTTCAATTCCTTTGGGAGGACACTTATTATGAATACAAGGTTCTCCCATTTGGCCTGTGATCAGCCCCTTGGTGCTTCACGAAGGTGATGCGACCAGTGGTAGAGTCCCTGCGTTCTCGGGGGTCTGACTAATAATATATCTAGAGGACATTTTAACCATGGCCCAAGACCCGGACCTTCTTTCTTCCCACCTGGCGTGGACTGTCTCTCTGCTTCAGGGCTTGGGTTTCATAATCAATGCCCAGAAATCTATTCTGATCCCATCTCAACAGATGGACTTTCTGGGATTCCAGATAGACTCCATCCGGTCTCAACTGGTACTTCCCGCGGTGAAAATTCATTCAATCAAGAGGGAGTTGAGATCTCTATTGTCCAGACAGACGGTATCATTGAGGGCGATTGCCCGCATGGTGAGCCTGCTTTCTTCATCAATCCAAGCGATATTTCCAGGCCTTCTCCATTACAGAGCCCTTCAGCGGTTGAAGATCTTCCATCTTCAGAAGGGCCTCAGTTATGCGGACCAAGTTCTCCTCTGGGAGGAGACTCGGTCAGAAATGACTTGGTGGCTAGAGCACATGGAAGCGTGGAACGGCAGAGCTACCTTCAGCTCTTCCCCAGACGCCGTGATAGAGTCCGATGCCAGTTGTTGGGACTGGGGAGCCCGTTGCGGATCAGTCTCCACGGAAGGCCGTTGGTCCAGTACGGAACTGAGTCTCCATATCAATTGTTTGGGGCTTCTAGCGGGCTCGTTAGCAATCAAGAGTCTCTCCCCTCTCAAGGCAAACTGTTGTATCCTTCTGCGTATGGACAATATCTCGGCGGTGAGGTATGTCAACAAATGGGGGGGAACCCGTTCCTGCATTCTAGCAGAGATTGCCAAGGATTTTTGGCACTTCTGTTTACAACACAGGATCTCGGTTATTGCGGAATATCTGCCAGGGAGCAGCAATCTCGTTGCAGATTGGCATTCTCGGCATCTGAGAGATTACAGTGATTGGAGACTTCATCCCAAGGTATTCCGGGCACTCTATGCCCGGTGGGGCCCATCTTCAATAGATTTATTTGCATCCTGCCTCCACCGGCAGATCAAACGTTTTGTCAGTTGGAGGCAGGACCCGGAAGCATCAGCCACGGATGCTTTTCTTCAGAACTGGTCTCAGGAGCGGGGGTACGCTTTTCCGCCCTTCTTGATGATCCCCAGAGTGTTAGCGCAGATCAGGCGTCAACAAGCGGATCTGGTTCTAGTGACACCTCTGTGGAGGTCTTAGGCCTGGTTTCCGCTGGCTATGGAGTTGAATTGCGATCATCCAATGCTACTTCCTTTCAGGAGGAACCTACTCCAGGACCCTCTGTGCCTTCCTCATCCATTGGTTCTGTCGGGTCAGTTGTCCCTTGTGGCGTGGCGTCTTTCAGAGAAAGATGGAGTATCCCAGGACTTTCGCAGGAATATTCCGATTTCATTGCGGGTTCCTGGTCCTCCAGTACGCACAAAGATACGCTTCTGCTTGGAAACAATGGAGTGCTTGGTGTAGTGCTCGGGGTGCAAATCCTTCTTCAGCACATTGCAGTCTGGTCCTAAATATTTTATCTTCTTTAGCTGCATCAGGTCTAGCTTATCGATCAATTAATAATTATCGATCTGCTATATCGGCAGGTCATTTACCTACTGAGGGCAAACCTATTGGGGAGCTTCCCATTGTTTGTAAATTGTTGAGGGGTATCAGATTGGCTAATCCACCTCGTCCACGTTACTCTACTTTGTGGGATGTAAACATTGTTCTATGTTTTTTGGAATCATGGCCGTCCAATAGATTTCTGTCTAGAAAGCAACTTTCGGCCAAACTCACGATGTTATGTTTAATCTCTTGTAAGAGAGTTTCGGATGTTAGAGCTCTGGACTTGGCAGGCAGGGTTTTTTCTCCCAAAGGAATGACTTTTTCCATTTCTCGAAGAACTAAATGTAATCTGAAATCGGTGTCTTATCCCAGTTTTGTGGCTAATCCTAAACTGTGTGTGGTGCAGTGTCTCAGAGCTTATGAGGTGAGTACAGAAGAGTTTCGGTCTGATATGGGGGGTCAATTACTCATTTCTTTGGTTAAACCTTATCACCCTGTTTCATCAGCCACTCTGGCTAGATGGATGCAATGGTTATTGAGTGAAGCAGGCATCGACGTATCTAAATTTGGTGCTCACTCCTCCAGAGTTGCTATGGCATCGAAATCTTTTGCTTTGGGTTCACGTTTAGAAGACATTTTAAGGGCAGCATATTGGTCTTCCCCATATACATTTAAAGCATTTTACTGTAACCCTATTGTTGATATTGCATCACTGGTGGTGAATCAGCTTTGCACAAGCATAATCTGAGCCTCCGGTCCTGACATAGAAAAAAAAAAATTCTAGCATTCGTGTTAAGAATTTTTCTATTCTAGTAAGGACACGGAGGCGAGGAATATTCCATTGCACTGTTGATATATATTATTATGATTGTGCATTATGATATTGTGAGATTTTTTATGTACATGATTATTGTATTTCAGTGCTTTTACCACCCTCATTGGTAGTATGTTTAGGGATCATTTTATGATGTTCAGTTTTTATGGTCCGATTTTTGTCTCCGTTTTCAAGGAAATGAAGAGAAGTAATTTCTCACGTCGTTCTTTCATTATCAGTTTCCTGGATGGATGAGATTTTCTCCGGCTGGTACTCCAGGTGGTTCCTTGCTAAGGAGTTTCAGGATTCATGTTTAAGACTGGAACTGTTATATCTGTTGTTATTGTTTTGGCAAAGAAAGAGGAGTTGATGTGTGTGAGGCTGCACTTTATAGGAGTCCTCCTCTATGGTCATCACGTGATGTAGAGACTTTGGGAAATGTAGTTTTTGTTTTGATCATTTCATTGGCTGCTGTTAAATAAAAGCAGGGACAGAGAAGCATAATCCTCGCCTCCGTGTCCTTAATAGAACTGAAAAATTCTTAACGCGAATGCTAGAATTTTTTTTATTGCAGCTCCCTACGTGACCATACAAATAAAGACTGCACTACAAAATATGGTAGCGACAAAGATAGAGGCATACACATTACGTTGTGCTTATGAGTTCTAGTTGCTGCACACTATGGATTCAGATAGGAAAACTAAGATGGTGGCACACTGTGAGGTAGCAAGAAGCATGTTACGTACGTAAAACGTAACACGCTCTGCATTCCATGCACAATGAATTCCAGTGACAGCCAGGGAAGGAGCTGTTGAAGCAGTTGAACTGTCATGTAAGTTCATTAGTATTACACAGTACAGCTTGAAGATTAGGTTTAACGGGCACTCAGTAATTTCTCACGTCAAACCTCTCATGCAGGGTAGGAATTGCCAGTACTTGACAGTAGGAAAAATAACTGGAGTCAAGTAAAGCTCAATTACAATGGTTTCATACAGCGATGTACTGCACAGGGTTGCACGCTGACGGTTCCAGTGTGTTGCAGATCGTCGCCAATTATGTAAAGATGACTCCACACACTTAAAAATGACAAGTCTGTATTTATTGCAACTCCAACATACGATAGGAGTGAACAGAAACACCTTGCCATGACGTCCTCTCTTGTGAGTCCCCAATGCATGTTCTCCACATTCCAGAACGTCCAGCTGGCAACAATGACATGCAGGTGATGACACCTAGTACGGTGTCCCACCAGGCACATGAATAATTATCCACATCATAACAAATATGAAAGGTAGAGTTATACATATCAATGCCCGAGGGAGTAACAAGTATTAATGATAAGCCTGTGGTTTAATCACCCTCATTGTCCTCTGCAACTACTGAGTGCCCAAGCACCAAAAAGCCTTAAGGTCAAGGCACTAATGATCAAAGCTTTTTTTCTAAATACTGGGAGGGTTGTTACCCCCTCTTCCTGTCCATTCAGAGCTGACCCTATGTCCTTTGGTCCTTCCAGCCTTGATCAGGGACTGGAAGAATTGGCTGTCTCCCCCAACATGCCTAAGGGCCAGTGGCTGAAATCCATCATATTTTTGTTTTTTATTTATGTATCTTTGGGGCCAGTCCCATCCCTACGCATAGGCAGAGAGCATTACTTGGCTACTACCAGCCCACAACTTACACAAGGGTTGCATGTTGCATACCACCTAAGCAACGACAGCCCTATCACACAGTCCCCTCGCCTTTCCGAGGGCATGGGACATGGGAGGAGAGTCCCCAATGGAATCCTACTGTATCATTTACCTTTTCTTAGTTAGATTGGTCCTCCTATACTGTCACATATGTGGTGGTGAAGGAGAACTAGGACAGGCTCTGTGAATACCAAGGCGGTATGACCTGCCTCCGGTAATTAATACATTGTTTTAAAAAAGTATACGCCTCGCCAGACCACCTTGGGACCACTGGTATGTAATCAATCAATCAATCAATCAATCAATCAATCTCTCTCTCTCTCTCTCTCTCTCTCTCTCTCTCTCTCTCTCTCGATGGTGTGGGTTAAAAGACAAGACTGTAAAGCATATATAGAGATAAAATAGAGAACTTCTTGCTCAGATGTATCTGAATAAATATTCACAGCTGAATAAAAATACACCACACCAAGGAAAGGCATCCAATGGACGTTTTATTCTGCCGTTTTTCTGTGTTTTAATGGCAAAATTGTCTTCAGAATTAATTATGTAAAATTTAAAGCACTTTTTTCGGGAGGGGGTTTACACCTTTGCCCCCTCCATCACTCTGCACCATCTGTGGCAGTCCCAGGAGAGAGGAAGAAAATCTAAAGATTGTGGGCACCTACTGAATCATTATGGGTGTGCGGTCAACATCATCAGTCATACAAACTATGCCTAGGGTTGATGTTCAAAATAAAACGTTAAAAAAACATTTTAGTAGATTAATAAACAGCATGTGAGTAGAATATCATCCATTATTTGGCAGCATGGAAGCAATATGCTTGACTTTGGCCTCTTGGTAAAAGGGGAGATGAAGGAACCCTAGAAGGTATACAGAATCACTCCACTGGTTTTGGTTTTAGCGTAAGAGAAACCCAAACAGATTGCCCTTGATAAAGTACTATGGATCCCTTGAATAATCCAAAGGATACCAGTGACAGTAAGAAAATTAAAAAACATAACTATTGGCCCTTAACCAACATATAGAAAACCATACTTTCATCTAAGAACCCGTCTCAGCTCTCTTCAGGTAGTAACATTTAAATATGGGTTGATGACGTGCAACCACCAAGAAACAATGAAACAATATTACACACGTTGACTTAATGTGGACTTTAAAAAGCTGAAACACAAAAGTAGATTTTAGACAACTCAAGCTGCTAAATATGTCCTTCCTATCTAAAATTAGTCATTAAAATACTCATTCTACAGAAAGGGTAAAAAGGGCTGTTTAGGCATGATGTGAAAAACGTGGCTAATAAATCAGTGCCAAAACTGAAAGAAAAACTAAGTAGGATAAAAATTTTGAAAAAATATATTCTCTCCTCATTCTATATTAAGCCCATGAGGAGAGACCAATTGTCACTGTCAACTCAAGTCAATTTGTGAAGGAAGCGGATATACCTAGGACATTAGGTTTTCTTGCTAGCATCCATTATAATGTGCATCTGAAGGCTTTCCTTAGATTGTATCAAGGAAGAGAAAGGGACAGGAGTGCATTGCTTTGTTATGCACTTCCCACCTCTTTAGAACAGACCCTCGAAATGTTGCCCTAATTGACCATTGCAACTTAAACGTAGGCTGTATCAGGATGTTCACAAATCATTCCCAGCATTATAGGGAGAAATGGGTGGTAAAAGCTCCAAGATAATTGTATGCTTGTGGTTTTGGGCTGAACTTCTTGTAATGTGTGTCAGTAAAACTAATAGACCCCAAACGTTGAAAATTCTTTGCAGTTTGGCATCAAATCTCGCCAAGACATTCCCGGAAATGGCAGCTTGGCCGAGTATAAAAGTATGTTATGAAGGCATCGTATCAGGTGGCTGGGTCCTTGAAGGAAAAAGGAACCTTTATTCATATCCTAATTCAAGGTTAGGATGTATATAAACAGTCACACAATCCATTCTCCGATATAGTAAGATCTAAGATATCAAGTCTCTTGAATTATAGAGCAAATAAGTGCTTCCCTCTTTTGCCCGATGTGACCACGATCCTGATAATTTGCTGGCACGATGCACTGAAACATAAGTGGCATGGCATCCGAACAGAGGCCACCAGCTCTAGAAAAGAATGTAGTTGGCTCATGCGGCGCAATTATCTGGATTTCGTGCAGGGGGCACGATAGACATATCCACATTGGGCAATGTGTGGTCTTGCATTCACATGAAATCACATATAGCGGAGGAATTTCAGTTACATAAGTCTCAGTTTTTCCGCTATTTACAGCTGAAGCACACCTTGGTCCCAAGATATAATCCGCTGGAGCCTAAATTGGTAATTGAGGATTTGGAAGACAAGGACATCTATAGGCAATCTCTCATTGTTTATTAATTCCCCAGACCCACTGCTTTCCCTAAATGCCAAGCAGGAAAAATATACAGACCCAAATAGATGATGATGACCGGTTGGGACCCAAAACAATGGCAAGAGCCTTGGCGATTTCTTCCCGCCTGAGGTTGATGCAGTTTAATTACCTTCATAGAATTTACTATACTCCTGTCCTCTCACTGAAGATGAGCAAAATCTCAGACTCCTACCTTACATTCTGTAAAAACCACTGGGCCGCATATTTTCACGTTATTTAAAAATGTCCAAATACAACACAATTCTGGCTAGAGATTGCCAATACTATAGCAGCTGTGGTTGGGCGAGATTGTTCTGAATCCCAGAATGCTAATGTTGGACATTATGGAAGCACAATGTCAGAACCTTTATCCAAATGGGCATATTAATAGCCACAGACACATTGCTAGACATTGGTTATCGGAGGTGGCTACAGGGGCACAACAAGCTACAGGAGGCTTTTTTCTTGCAACTCTCAGCTGACCACTTCCAACTGGACCGGAAATAGACCCTGTTATTGTCCTCTGCTAGAGTGAGTCCTGACCTCCTAAGTACTGATCCTGATGTCCTGGAACCCTTGACTGTGTCTTTCTAGACTTCCCCCATCCCTCAAAGAGGGACCAGAAAAGAGGAATTTACTGTGCTACAGCAGAGGAGTCTGTATACAGAGCACATGGATATCCCAAAAACATGCCAAAATATGGGGCAACTAGGGTGACGTCTTCAGTATGCAAGTAACAGCTTTTACATATTTAAAATGGCCTCACACGTATTTGACCCTACTTCATAATGTGCCTATGAATAAATGGCTTAATACAGTGTGACATGAATGTGAAGAGGATTTCTGTGATGACCTGTGCATGTGTACGTACTACAGTTAATAAAAGTAGTTCAATAAAAAAAGACTTAAGTCTCTTGCTAAACTTTCCACATTATACAGTCATGTACTTGGAGATTGTAGGTTCAAAAAATTAGTACTTCTAACAACTTTGCCATGGCAGAAACCGGATGAATCCCTTGGAGTATCTATGATTAGACACTGAAGAGACAAGGACAAAGGCTTTGGATGGTAATGGACCTGGACATCCCTCTGTTCATAGAAAAGCCGTAAGTGACTCTATACTTCCTTAACTTTCCAGGAAACTGTCATTATCAGCTAGCAAGGGTCCACAGGGTTCCTGACTGTTAGCTTTAAAACTGTTCCCATCTCTTTGTGTATTACCTACCGTCAATGAGCTTTAAAGCTACCTAGCCGTAAGACCTTCAAGCTACAGGCTCATATTAACATATGACCTTTGGAACTCAGGGGGCTGGACAAGTAGTTTATAGTTGTCAAACCCTTTCTAACTTTATGGACTGACAGGCTTCTGCTGAGTGCCTTAGTTGGGTGCATCTATTTGTGTTGTAGTCACCTGATGAAAAGTTCCTTTGGAGCCATTGTTCTCTGAAGATGCTATCCTCTAGAAGGGCCATTGTGTTCCAGCATAGGCGTCAGGAAGAGAGACTTTGAATTTGGAGGCACCTTTGTGTAGGAAGTTGGCTCTGTATGTGCTATTTCAAAGTAAGGAATAGCATGCACAGAGTCCAAGGGTTCCCCTTAGAGGTAAAATAGTGGTAAAAAGAGATAATACTAATGCTCTATTTTGTGGTAGTGTGGTCGAGCAGTAGGCTTATCCAAGGAGTAGTGTTAAGCATTTGTTGTACATACACACAGACAATAAATGAGGTACACACACTCGGAGACAAATCCAGCCAATAGGTTTTGTTATAGAAAAATATCTTTTCTTAGTTTATTTTAAGAACCACAGGTTCAAATTTAACATGTAATATCTTGTTTGAAAGGTATTGCAGGTAAGTACATTAGGAACTTTGAATCATTTCAATTGCATGTATACTTTTCAAGTTATTCACAAATAGCTATTTTAAAAGTGGACACAGTGCAATTTTCACAGTTCCTGGGGGAGGTAAGTTTTTGTTAGTTTTACCAGGTAAGTACGACACTTACAGGGTTCAGTTCTTGGTCCAAGGTAGCCCACCGTTGGGGGTTCGGAGCAACCCCAAAGTTACCACACCAGCAGCTCAGGGCCGGTCAGGTGCAGAGTTCAAAGTGATGCCCAAAACGCATAGGCTTCAATGGAGAGAAGGGGGTGCCCCGGTTCCAGTCTGCCAGCAGGTAAGTACCCGCGCCTTCGGAGGGCAGACCAGGGGGGTTTTGTAGGGCACCGGGGGGGACACAAGCCCACACAGAAATTTCACCCTCAGCGGCGCGGGGGCGGCCGGGTGCAGTGTTAGAACAAGCGTTGGGTTCGCAATGGAAGTCAATGAGAGATCAAGGGATCTCTTCAGCGCTGCAGGCAGGCAAGGGGGGGCTTCCTCGGGGAAACCTCCACTTGGGCAAGGGAGAGGGACTCCTGGGGGTCACTTCTGCAGTGAAAGTCCGGTCCTTCAGGTCCTGGGGGCTGCGGGTGCAGGGTCTTTTCCAGGCGTCGGGACTTAGGTTTCAGAGAGTCGCGGTCAGGGGAAGCCTCGGGATTCCCTCTGCAGGCGGCGCTGTAGGGGCTCAGGGGGGACAGGTTTTGGTACTCACAGTCGTAGAGTAGTCCGGGGGTCCTCCCTGAGGTGTTGGTTCTCCCCCAGCCGAGTCGGGGTCGCCGGGTGCAGTGTTGCAAGTCTCACGCTTCTTGCGGGGAGATTTGCAGGGTTCTTTAAAGCTGCTCCTTTGGATAAAGTTGCAGTCTTTTTGGAGCAGGTCCGCTGTCCTCGGGAGTTTCTTGTCGTCGTCGAAGCAGGGCAGTCCTCAGAGGATTCAGAGGTCGCTGGTCCCTTTGGAAGGCGTCGCTGGAGCAGAGTTCTTTGGAAGGCAGGAGACAGGCCGGTGAGTTTTTGGAGCCAAGGCAGTTGTTGTCTTCTGGTCTTCCTCTGCAGGGGTTTTCAGCTAGGCAGTCCTTCTTCTTGTTGTTGCAGGAATCTAAAATCTTAGGTTCAGGGAAGCCCTTAAATACTAAATTTAAGGGCGTGTTTAGGTCTGGGGGGTTAGTAGCCAATGGCTACTAGCCCTGAGGGTGAGTACACCCTCTTTGTGCCTCCTCCCAAGGGGAGGGGGTCACATCCCTAATCCTATTGGGGGAATCCTCCATCTGCAAGATGGAGGATTTCTAAAAGTTAGAGTCACCTCAGCTCAGGACACCTTAGGGGCTGTCCTGACTGGCCAGTGACTCCTCCTTGTTATTCTCATTATTTTCTCCGGCCTTGCCGCCAAAAGTGGGGGCCGGGGCCGGAGGGGGCGGGCAACTCCACTAGCTGGAGTGTCCTGCGGTGCTGTGACAAAGGGGTGAGCCTTTGAGGCTCACCGCCAGGTGTTACAGCTCCTGCCTGGGGGAGGTGTTGGCATCTCCACCCAGTGCAGGCTTTGTTACTGGCCTCAGAGTGACAAAGGCACTCTCCCCATGAGGCCAGCAACATGTCTCTAGTGTGGCAGGCTGCTGGAACCAGTCAGCCTACACAGATAGTCGGTTAAGTTTCAGGGGGCACCTCTAAGGTGCCCTCTGTGGTGTACTTTACAATAAAATGTACACTGGCATCAGTGTGCATTTATTGTGCTGAGAAGTTTGATACCAAACTTCCCAGTTTTCAATGTAGCCATTATGGTGCTGTGGAGTTCGTGTAAAACAGACTCCCAGACCATATACTCTTATGGCTACCCTGCACTTACAATGTCTAAGGTTTTGCTTAGACACTGTAGGGGCACAGTGCTCATGCACTGGTACCCTCACCCATGGTATAGTGCACCCTGCCTTAGGGCTGTAAGGCCTGCTAGAGGGGTGTCTTACCTATACTGCATAGGCAGTGAGAGGCTGGCATGGCACCCTGAGGGGAGTGCCATGTCGACTTACTCATTTTGTTCTCACTAGCACACACAAGCTGGTAAGCAGTGTGTCTGTGCTGGGTGATGGGTCTCTAGGGTGGCATAATACATGCTGCAGCCCTTAGAGACCTTCCCTGGCATCAGGGCCCTTGGTACCAGAGGTACCAGTTACAAGGGACTTATCTGGGTGCCAGGGTGTGCCAATTGTGGAATCAAAAGTACAGGTTAGGGAAAGAACACTGGTGCTGGGGCCTGGTTAGCAGGCCTCAGCACACTTTCAATTCAAAACATAGCATCAGCAAAGGCAAAAAGTCAGGGGGTAACCATGCCAAGGAGGCATTTCCTTACACAACCCCCCCCCCCCCCCCAAACGAAAGAGGATGAGACTAACCTTTCCCAAGAGAGTCTTCATTTTCTAAGTGGAAGAACCTGGAAAGGCCATCTGCATTGGCATGGGCAGTCCCAGGTCTGTGTTCCACTATAAAGTCCATTCCCTGTAGGGAGATGGACCACCTCAACAGTTTTGGATTTTCACCTTTCATTTGCATCAGCCATCTGAGAGGTCTGTGGTCAGTCTGAACTAGGAAGTGAGTACCAAAGAGGTATGGTCTCAGCTTCTTCAGGGACCAAACCACAGCAAAGGCCTCCCTCTCAATGGCACTCCAACGCTGCTCCCTGGGGAGTAACCTCCTGCTAATGAAAGCAACAGGCTGGTCAAGGCCATCATCATTTGTTTGGGACAAAACTGCCCCTATCCCATGTTCAGAGGCATCTGTTTGCACAATGAACTGCTTGGAGTAATCTGGAGCTTTTAGAACTGGTGCTGTGCACATAGCTTGTTTCAGGGTGTCAAAGGCCTGTTGGCATTCTACAGTCCAGTTTACTTTCTTGGGCATTTTCTTGGAGGTGAGTTCTGTGAGGGCTGTCACAATGGATCCATATCCCTTCACAAACCTCCTGTAGTACCCAGTCAAGCCAAGGAATGCCCTGACTTGAGTCTGGGTTTTTGGAGCTGCCCAGTCCAGAATAGTCTGGATCTTAGGCTGGAGTGGCTGAACTTGGCCTCCACCTACAAGGTGTCCCAAGTAAACCACAGTTCCCTGCCCTATCTGGCATTTGGATGCCTTGATAGAGAGGCCTGCAGATTGCAGAGCCTTCAAAACCTTCTTCAGGTGGACCAGGTGATCCTGCCAGGTGGAGCTGAAGACAGCAATATCATCAAGATAAGCTGCACTAAAGGATTCCAGCCCAGCAAGGACTTGATTCACCAACCTTTGGAAGGTGGCAGAGGCATTCTTTAAACCAAAGGGCATAACAGTGAACTGATAATGCCCATCAGGTGTGGAGAATGCTGTCTTTTCTTTTGCTCCAGGGGCCATTTTGATTTGCCAGTACCCCGCTGTTAAGTCAAAGGTACTTAAGAATTTGGCAGCCCCTAATTTGTCTATTAGCTCATCAGCTCTAGGAATGGGATGAGCATCTGTCTTTGTGACAGAGTTGAGACCTCTGTAGTCCACACAAAACCTCATCTCTCTCTTTCCTTCTTTGGTGTGAGGTTTGGGGACTAAGACCAGTGGGCTAGCCCAGGGGCTGTCAGAGTACTCAATTACTCCCAATTCCAGCATCTTGTGGACTTCCACCTTGATGCTTTCCTTAACTTGGTCAGACTGTCTAAATATTTTGTTTTTGACAGGCATGCTGTCTCCTGTGTCCACATCATGGGTACACAGGTGTGTCTGACCAGGGGTTAGGGAAAAGAGTTCAGCAAACTGCTGCAGGACCTTCCTGCAGTCAGCCTGCTGTTGGCTAGAGAGGGTGTCTGAGTAGATCACTCCATCTACTGAGCCATCTTTAGGGTCTGATGAGAGGAGATCAGGGAGAGGTTCACTCTCAGCTTCCTGGTCCTCATCTGTTACCATCAACAGATTTACATCAGCCCTGTCATGGAAGAGCTTAAGGCGGTTCACATGGATCACCCTCTTGGGGCTCCTGCTTGTGCCCAGGTCCACCAGGTAGGTGACCTGACTCTTCCTCTCTAGTACTGGGTAAGGGCCACTCCATTTGTCCTGAAGTGCCCTGGGAGCCACAGGCTCCAGAACCCAGACTTTCTGCCCTGGTTGAAATTCAACCAGTGCAGCCTTTTGGTCATACCACAACTTCTGGAGTTGTTGGCTGGCCTCAAGGTTTTTACTTGCCTTTTCCATGTACTCTGCCATCCTTGAGCGAAGGCCAAGTACATAGTCCACTATGTCTTGTTTAGGCTCATGAAGAGGTCTCTCCCAGCCTTCTTTAACAAGAGCAAGTGGTCCCCTTACAGGGTGGCCAAACAGAAGTTCAAAGGGTGAGAATCCTACTCCCTTCTGAGGCACCTCTCTGTAAGCGAAAAGCAGACATGGCAGGAGGACATCCCATCTCCTTTTGAGTTTTTCTGGGAGCCCCATGATCATGCCCTTTAATGTCTTGTTGAATCTCTCAACAAGGCCATTAGTTTGTGGATGATATGGTGTAGTGAATTTGTAAGTCACTCCACACTCATTCCACATGTGTTTTAGGTATGCTGACATGAAGTTGGTACCTCTGTCAGACACCACCTCCTTAGGGAAACCCACTCTGGTAAAGATACCAATGAGGGCCTTGGCTACTGCAGGGGCAGTAGTCGACCTAAGGAGAATAGCTTCAGGATACCTAGTAGCATGATCCACTACTACTAGGATGTACATATTTCCTGAGGCTGTGGGAGGTTCTAGTGGACCAACTATGTCCACACCCACTCTTTCAAAGGGGACCCCCACCACTGGAAGTGGAATGAGGGGGGCCTTTGGATGCCCACCTGTCTTACCACTGGATTGACAGGTGGGGCAGGAGAGGCAAAACTCCTTAACCTTCTGGGACATATTGGGCCAGTAGAAGTGGTTGACTAACCTCTCCCACGTCTTGGTTTGTCCCAAATGCCCAGCAAGGGGAATATCATGGGCTAAGGTCAGAATAAACTCTCTGAAACCCTGAGGCACTACCACTCTCCTAGTGGCACCAGGTTTGGGATCTCTTGCCTCAGTGTACAGGAGTCCATCTTCCCAATAGACCCTATGTGTTCCATTTTTCTTGCCTTTGGACTCTTCAGCAGCTTGCTGCCTAAGGCCTTCAAGAGAGGGACAGGTTTCTTGTCCCTTACACAACTCTTCCCTTGAGGGTCCCCCTGGGCCCAAGAGCTCAACCTGATAAGGTTCCAGCTCCATAGGCTCAGTTCCCTCAGAGGGCAGAACTTCTTCCTGAGAAGAGAGGTTCTCTTTTTGGTGTTGTGTTGCAGCTGGTTTCCCAGCTGACTTTCCTTTTCTCTTGGTAGGCTGGGCCATTTTTCCAGACTCCAGCTCTACTTTTTCACCCTGTGCCTTGCACTGTGCCCTAGTCTTGACACACACCAGTTCAGGGATACCCAGCATGGCTGCATGGGTTTTTAGTTCTACCTCAGCCCATGCTGAGGACTCCAGGTCATTTCCAAGCAAACAGTCTACTGGGATATTTGAGGAGACCACCACCTGTTTCAGGCCTTTGACCCCTCCCCATTCTAAAGTTACCATAGCCATGGGATGTACTTTAGTCTGATTGTCAGCGTTGGTGACTGGATAAGTTTGTCCAGCCAGGTATTGGCCAGGGGAAACCAGTTTCTCTGTCACCATGGTGACACTGGCACCTGTATCCCTCAGGCCCTCTACACTTGTCCCATTAATTAAGAGCTGCTGCCTGTATGTTTGCATGTTAGGGGGCCAGGCAGCCAGTGTGGCTAAATCCACCCCACCCTCAGAGACTAATGTAGCTTCAGTGTGACACCTGATTTGCTCTGGGCACACTGTTGATCCCACTTGGAGACTGGCCATTCCAGTTTTAGCTGGATGGGAGTTAGAAGTGGTATCTTTCTTGGGACAGGCCTTGTCTCCAGTTTGGTGTCCAGACTGACTACAGTTACGACACCAGGCCTTTTTGGGATCAAAGTTTTTACCCTTGTACCCAGAATTGTTTTGTGAAGAGGCTCTGGGCCCACCCTCCTGTGCAGGTTTTTGGGGGCCTGTAGAAGACTCTTTACTATCTTTGTTTTTGGCTGTCTCACCACCTTTCCCCTGGGGAGGTTTTGTGACCCCTTTCTTTTGGTCACCCCCTGTGGAAGTTTTGGACACCCTAGTCTTGACCCAATGGTCCGCCTTCTTTCCCAATTCTTGGGGAGAAATTGGTCCTAGGTCCACCAGATGCTGATGCAGTTTATCATTGAAACAATTACTTAATAGGTGTTCTTTCACAAATAAATTGTACAGCCCATCATAATCATTTACACCATTGCCTTGAATCCAACCATCTAGTGTTTTTACTGAGTAGTCTACAAAGTCAACCCAGGTCTGGCTCGAGGATTTTTGAGCCCCCCTGAATCTAATCCTATACTCCTCAGTGGAGAATCCAAAGCCCTCAATCAGGGTACCCTTCATGAGGTCATAAGATTCTGCATCTTTTTTAGAGAGTGTGAGGAGTCTATCCCTACACTTTCCTGTGAACATTTCCCAAAGGAGAGCACCCCAGTGAGATTTGTTCACTTTTCTGGTTTCACAAGCCCTCTCAAAAGCTGTGAACCATTTGGTGATGTCATCACCATCTTCATATTTAGTTACAATCCCTTTGGGGATTTTCAACATGTCAGGAGAATCTCTGACCCTAGTTATGTTGCTGCCACCATTGATGGGTCCTAGGCCCATCTCTTGTCTTTCCCTTTCTATGGCTAGGATCTGTCTTTCCAAAGCCAATCTTTTGGCCATCCTGGCTAACTGGATGTCCTCTTCACTGGAGTTATCCTCAGTGATTTCAGAGTTGTTGGTCCCTCCTGTGAGGGAACCAACATCTCTGACTATTATTTGTGGAGTCAGGGCTTGAGAAGCCCTGTTCTCCCTAGATAGGACTGGTGGGGGGGAATCACCCTCCAAGTCACTATCATCATCCTCTGTGTTGCCATCCTCAGAGGGGTTGGCTCTTTCAAACTCTGCCAACAGCTCCTGGAGCTGTAGTTTGGAAGGTCTGGAGCCCATTGCTATTTTCTTTAGTTTACAGAGTGACCTTAGCTCTCTCATCTGTAGATGGAGGTAAGGTGTGGTGTCGAGTTCCACCACATTCACATCTGTATTAGACATTATGCTTCTAAAAGTTGGAATACTTTTTAAGAAACTAAAACTAGTTCTAGAATCTAATTCAAACTTTTACCAAACTTTTAAACTCTAAACGAAAATGCTAACAGGGACTAACACAAGGCCCTAGCAGGACTTTTAAGAATTTAGAAAACTTTTCAAATTGCAAAAATCAATTTCTAATGACAATTTTGGAATTTGTCGTGTGATCAGGTATTGGCTGAGTAGTCCAACAAATGCAAAGTCTTGTATCCCACCGCTGCCACCAATGTAGGAAGTTGGCTCTGTATGTGCTATTTCAAAGTAAGGAATAGCATGCACAGAGTCCAAGGGTTCCTCTTAGAGGTAAAATAGTGGTAAAAAGAGATAATACTAATGCTCTATTTTGTGGTAGTGTGGTCGAGCAGTAGGCTTATCCAAGGAGTAGTGTTAAGCATTTGTTGTACATACACACAGGCAATAAATGAGGAACACACACTCAGAGACAAATCCAGCCAATAGGTTTTGTTATAGAAAAATATCTTTTCTTAGTTTATTTTAAGAACCACAGGTTCAAATTTAACATGTAATATCTTGTTTGAAAGGTATTGCAGGTAAGTACATTAGGAACTTTGAATCATTTCAATTGCATGTATACTTTTCAAGTTATTCACAAATAGCTATTTTAAAAGTGGACACAGTGCAATTTTCACAGTTCCTGGGGGAGGTAAGTTTTTGTTAGTTTTACCAGGTAAGTACGACACTTACAGGGTTCAGTTCTTGGTCCAAGGTAGCCCACCGTTGGGGGTTCAGAGCAACCCCAAAGTTACCACACCAGCAGCTCAGGGCCGGTCAGGTGCAGAGTTCAAAGTGATGCCCAAAACGCATAGGCTTCAATGGAGAGAAGGGGGTGCCCCGGTTCCAGTCTGCCAGCAGGTAAGTACCCGCGTCTTCGGAGGGCAGACCAGGGGGGTTTTGTAGGGCACCGGGGGGGACACAAGCCCACACAGAAATTTCACCCTCAGCGGCGCAGGGGCGGCCGGGTGCAGTGTTAGAACAAGCGTCGGGTTCGCAATGGAAGTCAATGAGAGATCAAGGGATCTCTTCAGCGCTGCAGGCAGGCAAGGGGGGGGCTTCCTCGGGGAAACCTCCACTTGGGCAAGGGAGAGGGACTCCTGGGGGTCACTTCTGCAGTGAAAGTCCGGTCCTTCAGGTCCTGGGGGCTGCGGGTGCAGGGTCTTTTCCAGGCGTCGGGACTTAGGTTTCAGAGAGTCGCGGTCAGGGGAAGCCTCGGGATTCCCTCTGCAGGCGGCGCTGTGGGGGCTCAGGGGGGACAGGTTTTGGTACTCACAGTCGTAGAGTAGTCCGGGGGTCCTCCCTGAGGTGTTGGTTCTCCCCCAGCCGAGTCGGGGTCGCCGGGTGCAGTGTTGCAAGTCTCACGCTTCTTGCGGGGAGATTTGCAGGGTTCTTTAAAGCTGCTCCTTTGGATAAAGTTGCAGTCTTTTTGGAGCAGGTCCGCTGTCCTCGGGAGTTTCTTGTCGTCGTCGAAGCAGGGCAGTCCTCAGAGGATTCAGAGGTCGCTGGTCCCTTTGGAAGGCGTCGCTGGAGCAGAGTTCTTTGGAAGGCAGGAGACAGGCCGGTGAGTTTCTGGAGCCAAGGCAGTTGTTGTCTTCTGGTCTTCCTCTGCAGGGGTTTTCAGCTAGGCAGTCCTTCTTCTTGTTGTTGCAGGAATCTAAAATCTTAGGTTCAGGGAAGCCCTTAAATACTAAATTTAAGGGCGTGTTTAGGTCTGGGGGGTTAGTAGCCAATGGCTACTAGCCCTGAGGGTGAGTACACCCTCTTTGTGCCTCCTCCCAAGGGGAGGGGGTCACATCCCTAATCCTATTGGGGGAATCCTCCATCTGCAAGATGGAGGATTTCTAAAAGTTAGAGTCACCTCAGCTCAGGACACCTTAGGGGCTGTCCTGACTGGCCAGTGACTCCTCCTTGTTATTCTCATTATTTTCTCCGGCCTTGCCGCCAAAAGTGGGGGCCGGGGCCGGAGGGGGCGGGCAACTCCACTAGCTGGAGTGTCCTGCGGTGCTGTGACAAAGGGGTGAGCCTTTGAGGCTCACCGCCAGGTGTTACAGCTCCTGCCTGGGGGAGGTGTTAGCATCTCCACCCAGTGCAGGCTTTGTTACTGGCCTCAGAGTGACAAAGGCACTCTCCCCATGAGGCCAGCAACATGTCTCTAGTGTGGCAGGCTGCTGGAACCAGTCAGCCTACACAGATAGTCGGTTAAGTTTCAGGGGGCACCTCTAAGGTGCCCTCTGTGGTGTACTTTACAATAAAATGTACACTGGCATCAGTGTGCATTTATTGTGCTGAGAAGTTTGATACCAAACTTCCCAGTTTTCAGTGTAGCCATTATGGTGCTGTGGAGTTTGTGTAAAACAGACTCCCAGACCATATACTCTTATGGCTACCCTGCACTTACAATGTCTAAGGTTTTGCTTAGACACTGTAGGGGCACAGTGCTCATGCACTGGTACCCTCACCCATGGTATAGTGCACCCTGCCTTAGGGCTGTAAGGCCTGCTAGAGGGGTGTCTTACCTATACTGCATAGGCAGTGAGAGGCTGGCATGGCACCCTGAGGGGAGTGCCATGTTGACTTACTCATTTTGTTCTCACTAGCACACACAAGCTGGTAAGCAGTGTGTCTGTGCTGGGTGAGGGGTCTCTAGGGTGGCATAATACATGCTGCAGCCCTTAGAGACCTTCCCTGGCATCAGGGCCCTTGGTACCAGAGGTACCAGTTACAAGGGACTTATCTGGGTGCCAGGGTGTGCCAATTGTGGAATCAAAAGTACAGGTTAGGGAAAGAACACTGGTGCTGGGGCCTGGTTAGCAGGCCTCAGCACACTTTCAATTCAAAACATAGCATCAGCAAAGGCAAAAAGTCAGGGGGTAACCATGCCAAGGAGGCATTTCCTTACACTTTGGCAGAGAGAATTCTATATAAAAGAATCTAAGATAAGTAGTTGACTCCGGGGGTAACTATGCCTCTGACCTCACAGTCTTCAGAGGGAAAAGGCTCCAGTGATATTGCTCTGGCATTATGTTGGAACATCTGCTTTAGATGCAATGTTGTGGAGTGCCCTACAGTGTTACATAACACTTATGAAATAATGCGACTACGACAAGGATCATACTCTGGTATTCTATTATAAATAGAGTGGGAGACAATGCTGCATAGTAAATATATGGCCTTTGTGCCATTGTTACCAGACAAATGACGACATAATTGGTAATATCCTCTTGCTTTGAGTCCACATGGACTAGTCTTTGGCTTTAGATAAAAATATCCTGTGGTTGAAGACATCTCGAAAGACACCCCCATGGGAATCAAGGATACACACTTCAACATCAATGTCACCTTCCAAATGTCAATGAGAGAGTCTTGACATAGAGGACCTCTGTCAGACCTTAATAATATTTTGCCTCAGCATGCACATATTTGAAGAAAAATACTCATATTCATCATCAAGTTTCCCTTTGAAATGATCCCTGTCTGAAAAACAGGATCGTCACCGATAGAAAAAGAAGAGGGAAACAGTTCTCTTCTGACACTTACCTGTCAAAAATAATTTACCTCCCATGACCATGTAAAGGATAAGAGGCATCTAGTGAAGCCAGTCAGAAAAAAACACATGTGAAACAAACAGCGGAATGGTGGAAGCACTGTGTTCAGGAGTCTTTCTTATAGACACAGAGAAAAGAGAAGTGACGGACAGTCATCGTGGTTACTATGCTGCAAGCTACGATCGTGGAGATCCATGGGAAGCTTTAAAGCAACGGCGCATTTGTTTTTAGAAGGCGGTACGCCTATGGGAACATTTTCATTTAAATGTTTCTTTTTGTAAAAGGAGCAAGCTGAAAAAGGGTTAAGGTCAGCAGTGCTGCTCTGTGTCTTTTAGACCTATTTTAATGTATTGTTTCTATTTTTTATATACATTTGCATTCAAATATAAAAATGGACAGCAAACATTCTTTAAATAGGCATTGGTTTTGCTTTATTTGGAGATTTTTCTTTCTGCTGTAAAGGTGCCCCGCACTTGAGGGATGTGATCAGTGCTTATAAATTTAATATTTATGATCCCATGAGAGACTAAGAAGGGACAGGGGGAAACTTGGTCTTAGTTGCTGTATAAGTCAACTAGCGTTTCCAGGAGAATTAGAACAAGAATTCGACGACTAGTTGATGAACACGTAATGATTCAGACAAAGAAGATGGAATGCAGGTACTATGAACATTACGTTTGTGTTTTCAAAGAATGCTTTGGTTACGTACGATTGAATAATCTGATGCCACTGCTCTTGAAGAAATCATTTAGAGCATGAACTGATTTAATTTACAATAAGTAAAATGTTACTTACTGGGAGACATCTGTTCATGGCATGTAGTGCTGTAGATTTGCATGCTCTGTATGCTCCTGCCATGTAGTTTTGGGTCCGGAGTGTTGCAAGTTGTTTTTCTTCAAAGAAGCTTTTCGAGTCACAGGATCAAGTGACTCCTCTGTCTCGGTGATACTGCGCGTGGGCATCCAGTCCTTTGGTAGACTGTTTTCCCGCAGGCGGGTGAGAAAGATGACTGGAGTAAAGATGTGTAGATAGAGAGAAATGTCCATGTAAGCATATTTACGTATGTACAACGATATGCAAATATTAATTAACTGCAACGGCCAAAGGCGTCCGGGGAGGAGGGTGGGCGCATGTGAATCGATAACACTGCATGCCACAAACAGATGTCTACTGGTAAGTAACATTTTCTTTTCAATGGCATGTGTGGCTATAGATACACATGCTCTGCATAGACTGTAAAGAAGTCCCTCCAAAAAGTGGTGGCTAGCCTGTGGAAGTTGCAGTTGTTTGAAAAAGTGTTCTTATAATAGCTTGTCCTACATTCTCTTGCTGTCTAGCTTTACGCAGTAATGCTTTGTAAAAGTGTGGGGTGTAGACCAGGGGAACTGCTCTACAAATATCACCTAAAGGAATATTTAGCTGAAAAGCCATAGTGACATCCTTCTTTCTAGAGGAAAGTGCTCTAGAAGTTTACGACAACTGCCTTTTTGCCTTAGCATAACATGTTTGCATGCACTTTACAATCCATCTGGTTATACCATTTTTTGAGAGTGGATTGCTTTTAAATAGGAAAGCAAACGCTACATAAAGTTGCTTTGTTTTCCTAAACTCTTTTTTGTCCTGTCAGTATAGTACACAAGTGTTCTTTTGACATCTAAAGTGTGTAACGCCCCTTCTGCCACAGAATCAGGTTTTGAGAAAAAAACAGGCAATTCAATTGTTTGAGTGATATGGAATTAAAAAAAACACACTTATGGAATAAATTGTGGGTTTGTGCGAAGAACTACATTGTCTTTATGTATTTGAAAGCAAGGTTCTTCTAGGGTTATTGCCTGTAATTCACTGACATGTCTAAGTGATGTAATAGCAACTAAAAAAGTTACTTTCCAGGAAATGTACTGAATTGGGCATGAATGGAGTGGCACAAAAGGAGGACCCAGGAGTCTAGTGAGTATAATATTAAGATTCCATGATGGAACTGGTGGAAGTCTAGGTGGAATCACTCAAGTCCTTCCATGAAGGCTTTAGTAACAGACATTTTAAACAGACGTTTGTTGGCTATTTTGTAAATATGCAGCTATAGCTGCAAGATGTAACCTAATTGAAGTTTAAGCTAAATTTGCTTTTTGTAATTGAAGCAGATAGCAAATAATGACTTGAACTGATGCTGTAAGTGGATCAATGTTTTTGGCTTGGCAGTAATAATCAAAACGTTTCCATTGCGCCCCATAGCAAGCTCTAGTTGTTGGTCTGCGGGCTTCCTTTAAAAATTCTGTACACTCTGAAGGTAACATGAGATACCCAAATTCTATGACTTCGGGAGCTATATTGCAAGGTTGAGTGATTTGGTGTCTGGGTGTCTGATCTGTCCTTGTTTCTGTGTGAGAAGGTCCAGCCTGTTGGGGAACCTCTTGTGGGGAACTTCAGAGGTGCAGAAGAGTTGTGAACCAAGGCTGATGTGCCCAGGTGGGAGTTACAAGTATCATGGTTAATGGTGTCTGATTGATTTTGCATACCAGTAATGGAATGAGTGGGACAGGTGGAAAAGCTTAAGAAAATATCCCTGACCAGTTCATCCACAGAGCATTGCCTGTGGATAGAGCGTGTGGGGACCTAGACACGAAGTGTGGGCATTCTGCATTTTCTGGTGTGGCGAACAAGTCTATTTGATGGGTTCCCCGCTTATGGAAATATTTTGTGGAGGACATGTGGGTGGAGTTCCCATTCTTGGACTTCTTGATGCATCTTACAGACCAGGTCTGTAAAGTCGTTGTCCGTTCCTGGGAGATACTCTGCCAGTAAGTGAATGCAATGGTGATGTGCCCATTTCCATATTGTTTGTTCCGGTTGTGACAACTGGAACAACTATGTCCTCATCCTGTTATTTGTAGATAATACATTGCTGTCATATTGTCCGTCCAGACAAGGACAACTTTGAGTGAGAGAAGAGAAAGGAAAGCTTTCAAAGCAAGAAATACTGCTTGAACCTCTAGATAACTGATGTGCTTAGAACGATGATTGAAATCCGAAAGACCATGGACTGGGAAGTCCTGAAGATGTGCTCTCCATCCTGTGAGGGATGCATTTGTGGTTAGAATGGTTGAGGAAGAGGGGCTCGAAAAGGCTGAACTTTTAATAGATTGGTAGAGTTCCACCACTGAAGAGAGTGGTAGGTTTGGTGGTCTATTACCACTAGATCTTGGAGGTGAGCCTGTGACTGAGACCACTGACGAGAAGGACCTTCCTGTAGTGGATGCATGTGGAGCTTTGCTTGGGAACGATGGCGATACAAGATGCCATCATGCTCATAAGATGAATGACAGTTTTGACTGTGGTAGTATGATTGTCTTGGAAAAAAGGGAGAAGCTGTTGGAAACCTTGTTTGTGAGCTGGGTTGGGATATGCCAGCCCTATCTGCGCATTGAGAACGGCTCCTAGATATGGGTGAATTTGAAGGGGCTGTAAGTGAGATTTTGTGAAGTTGAGTGTAAACCCCAATTTGTGTAGAAGGTTTACTGTGATTTGGGTGTGAGCCTGACATTGTTGTAATGTGCTGGTTTTGATGAGCCAGTTGTCTAGATATGGGAAGACATGAATTTTCTGTCTTCTGAGATGCCCTGCAACAACTGCAAGACATTTTAATGAATACTTTTGGGGCAGTTGTGACTCCAAAATGAAGGACTTTGAATTGATGTTTTCTCTGAATTACGAATCTTAGGTATTTGCGGTGTGCAAGGTGTGTGGGAATGTGGAAATAGGCATCTTTTAAATCTAGGGCCGTCATGAAATCTCTGTGTTGAAGGAGTGGAATGACATCCTGAAGAGTGACCATGTGGAAATATTATGAGTGAATGTATTGGTTTAGGTGTCCGAGATCCATGATGAGTGACTTGTCCTTTTTTGGGATGAGGAAGTATAGTGAGTGTACTCCTGTTCCTTGATAGTCGAATGGGACATGTTCTATGGCCCCTTTGTAAAGAAGAGTGCACTTCCTCTTTGAGGAGGATAATGTGCTCTTGAGATAATTTGTGAGTGCGAGGAGGGATGTTTGGAGGTGTGGAAGTGATCTCTATTCAATAAACATGTTGGATAATGGATAGGACCCATTGGTCCGATGTTATATCTGTCCATTTTGTGTGGTAGTACTGAAGTCGACCCTCAATGGTGTTATATGGGATTTGGGTATTTTTAAGTAGTCAATGTTTTGTTGCGGAGGCTGAGCCATGAGAGTTATTGGTTTTAATCCTGGCTCTGAAATTGTTACCTCTAAATGAGCCTCTAAAGGAACCTCTAGTGTAGGAGCTTGAGGCCTGTTTGTTTTGGGAGGTAGACGGATCGGAAGCTGTAGGGGACCTCTAACCCTGTGTAAAAGGTGATGAAAAAAAACCTTTGTGCCAGGGACTGAAGCGCTCCCATGGCCTTTTATAATTGTTCTAATGTAGACTCAACGTGTGGGACAAAAATATGTTTATTGAACAACATATTTAATACTGCTTGTTGTACTTCTGCCTTAAACTCAGAGCACCTAAGCCATGCATTCTGCCTTATAAAGACAATAGTATTAATGCCTCTTGCTGCTGTGTCAGCAGAATCTAGTGCACAAAGAATAGAATTATTAGCAATGGTCTGACCCTCTGACACAATTTGCTGGCCACGCCTGCAATGCTCCTCTGGGAGATATTAGTGATCTTCCATCTCATCCCAGTGACCTCTGTCATATCTGGAGAGTAAGGCTTGCAAACTGGCAATACACCAATGATCTGCGGCTTGCGCAGCCACTTTCTTGCCAGTCGCATCAAGCTTTTTGCTCTCCTTATACAGTGGAGGAGAGTGTACAGTGGCCTGGCTATTAACCCTCTTTCTGGTGGAGGTAGCCACTATAGACTCTGGAGGCACTTGAAATCTGATAAACACTGGGTCAGAATGCATGGGCTTATACTACAGAGCTCGAGACTCCATGCTGCAGTTCGTTGCAATACAACGTGGCGGTGGGTGTTGGCTGTGAGCATCTGAACCAGCCTCCCCAAGTAGAAGGTCCACAGCTCCAGAATTTGATGTGGAGCTACAACTCTGTCGGAGACTAGAGGCCTCTGATCTTCACCTCTCCCAGATAGCCTCCCCAACCCAGAAGTGATGTATCGGTCATCACTGTTATCACTGGGTAGAAAAGAGGGATATCTGCCACTGACCGAATCATGGTTCAGCAACCAAAACTTAGCAACCAAAACTTCAGATCAGTCGCAGTCTCCAACAAAATCTGAACGTGCTTGGAGTGAACCTCTTGATGTAGAGCCCGCTGGGACCAGGGCATAGCTACGCAGAACTCTGATCGGATGTGGTGTGGCTGTAGGCCCCAGGAACTCAGGCTGTACCAGAACCAGCTGCAGGATCGACTTTAAAGTCCACAGTCTTTGGGAGTGAGATCAAAAGCTGCAGCTTCATCAACACGTCTGTTCAAGCGAATGTGAGTGGCACGAGGGGGCCGACTCCCGCTTGGATATCTTGTGCTTCTTTTTAGTCTTACTGGATGGTTTGGACCATGATGAAGAATGGCCTCTCAATCATCTACATCAACTTTGGGAACAGGATTGAACTTTCGATGCGGACTGTCACTTGGAGTGGTCCTGGCAAAGAGTATTTTATGTTTGGCAATGTAAATCTTCAACTCGGGGTCCCTAATGGCCTTCGGGTTCATCGTAGCAAGCCTTGGCGTTGTGGCTCAACTCCAACTCCACAGGCATATCCAGTGGGGATTCATCACAGGCATTTATTTGTCAAGCTATGTGTGGGAGTGACATTCATTGCACACTAAAGAAATATTTTGAGGCAAATGTCTCAAGAGACACGAAGGAAGCTCCGGATCTGCTTCTGGTGGCATGGAAAGAAACATACTAATGTCAGCGTGCATGGGTGGCACCTACATCGGCACAAAACGTCCAGAGTAAATCTACTTCAGAGTACAGCCGCATGGTGCCACCTGACAGCGAGTCGAGGTACTGCTGAAAAGTTTTTGGATCCAGTCTGCATCATGGGAATATTAAAAAAGAAAGGAATCTGCGGCTAGAAGTCATTGTAAGAACATGACAGCAATGTGAAAGCATGGCAATATTTGCAAAAAATAAAAGATACAATTACAAAATATATAAAACAAATACAAAACAGCATTTGCAATGCAACGGGTCATTCCATTTAAATGGAAAAAAAGAGCGCAATCGCGCTGCTGCAGTTCACTCGTAGTGAAACCTATTGGCAGAAGTGCAATTATCTACGTAACCGGCAAAAGTGCAATTAACTATGAAACAGGGTCGATATCATGCAAAGCGATCGACTTCTACCAAGCGAGATCGCACTGCAAAAAAAATAAAAAGTAGTCCACAAACCGGACGGAAAGCAGCGAGCCTCTTATGTTTTCAGTACTTGGTCGCTGCGCTTGAGGAGGGCTAACCACTGGAAAAGGCATGACTTATGCATGCCTTCCGCTAATGAAAGCAAGCAGATTTTAAAAGGCAATCTCACGAACCAATGAAAGACACTGACGTGACATGGATGGGGCTCAGAGCCCTTTTCTAACTACTAAAGCGTCTCGCAAGCGATGGCTCGATCCTAAAAACTATCGTGCTAACAGCTTCTAACACAATTTTTGAAAATGTATGCCATCTCACTGTACCTCAACTTTCTTAGCTTTCACTTTTAAGACTGCATTAGCCAGAAATAAATTTGGAAGATTCTCAAAATACCAGAGCGCAAAATACAAAGATACATTTTATGGGGTCAGCCAACAAGAACCTTCTAAAAATGTCCCAGACACTTCTGATCTTAAATAAGGTAGACACCTGCAGTCATAGCACACAGACTATCGATTTCATTCCTACTGGCCCTGTCCACAATAGTCAGAGTAATTCAGAAAAAAAACTTTTTCTGAGCTCCTCATGCGCTTACTACTACTAATCAAGGAGCAAACGACTGGATTCACAAAACACACTACACTTACATATGCATTACTTCATTTATGGTTCAGATATGGGCATTCCGGACAAATTAGAGAAATCACGAAACGCAATACAAACACACACCTCCCTCTCTTCAATTCCTCCATTACCTACAATGAATGCTTGGAGTCATCTCTTTATCGAGGAGTGAGAAAATGTTTTTTTTTCTTTCTTTTTTTTTTAGAGGAGTGAGTTTGCAATGAATGCCAAAAACACAATTTTCTCCTTACTTCGGAAAACATCTTGCATCTTTATAAGGAAAACAACAATTGCAATATTGAATGCATTTTTTAGCGACAAGCTAGCAAAGTGCATCACATAAGAGTCCCACATTCACTGTGCTCTACTATCAGGATCATAAGTAATCTGCAGGCTTAAAATGTCTTTTTCAGTGCTCCGGTAAAGGTGACAAGTCCACGCACTACTCTTGGAAGCCATTGATGTCTCAGGTATTAAAGAGTTCATGACAGAACAATGAGGGCCGTTACTCATGGCTCCTACTTAATGTTAGGATGCCACCTCAACTGTAATCATTTCACATTTTCCTGTGCCTTCATCGGTGCAAGTCACATGCAATGATCCATCCCTGCAAAAAGAAACAAAAAAACGTTTTAAAGGTGAGCACAATAATGTCAAACAGGAGATGTAAACTTAAGTCTGGCAGGTTTTAATAAGTATTTGATAAGAGAGCAATCAGTATCTTAATTCAAAGAGTTTTCATATTGGTATTTAAACAGCTCATGATGCAGACCACAGGGTGATATTGTATTCACGCTAACTAAGTAAATTAATCAGAGAAATTATGCCTTTTCTCCAATTCTGGTTTAACAATACAAATCAATAAAGATCACATTTTCACGTTCGTGAATTGATATTTCTTCTTTTCTCATTTAAAAAAAAAAAATGAACGTAATTGTTCTTTCAATAATAGAAGGTACATCATTTACTTTGACAACATTGGTTACAACAGGAGTCTGAAACAGTGTCATTCTCCTCATGTCTCTTTCTAAATTAGTGCTGTACAACCCATACAGGAAACCAACTTTATTTTATCCGTTTTTTGGGGCCTCCAGGACCAGTCATTATCATCATGGCAGGTTGTGGATAATGTTACACTACCTACTCACAGGGGCGGTTTCTCTTTTAGGGCTGCACGTCTGTCTGAAATTCCTACACATTCATACAAAAAAAATTAAATAGATCGATTTATTTAGAGATATGATTTTATCTCTAAACAAATCGATGCACTGGGCTGTCTGCCTCTTTTCGTTTTGAAGCACAAATCAGCTTTCTACACTGACGCACCACGGCTCACTGCTCTAAAGCCCTTCATTTCCATTGTTGTTTATGGCACTATCCACTATCAGCCAGTGACGCTTTTACCGTCATGATTTTGGACGTGGAAGTCTTCATCGCGAGTGAGGGCAGCCAGCTGTCATTAACAGGCATATATCTCACCCTTTCCCCATTCATCATGCAGTGGGAGTAGGTGTAAGCACGTGTGTTTTAGTGCCTTATCTTCGGTGACGGTCATTGTTATAATGCTAACCTTGTGTTATTTTTATTGTAGTGAGACCCCTTGTCATGCTAACCTCCCCCATGTGACACCCAAGGCCCTGGCTGCAGATCGCTGGCTCCTTTAGAAGTGGAGAAGCTGTATTTGTTCCTTGTGCAACTTACAAAAGACGAGCAGGGTTCTTGCTCCCTTGCGAAATGGATCCAAATATCCGAGTCATGCGCAATGGGAGAAATTCCTGCTTACAGTAAAGGCAGTTTTATCTGCTGTGTGGGGTTAAAACTGGCCCTAACCTCATGCCCTTATCATTAATGCCTCAAACATGGACTGATATACAGTGAATGCTAAAATGTGTGTTAATGTGTGTCAGCTATTTAGTTCCTTATTTCACATGTTTTACTTAATGTTGCATTTCCCCAAGACAGTTAGCGGTTTCATCATGCTGTGTTTCTGTGCATTGTATTGCTCTTGCATAGTGCAGACTTTGACTCGTGCCAGGTGTTTATGAGGGGCTTTGAATGAGAGCCCTGGTGCTGAGGCTGAAGGCAAAGCAAAGTGCCTGACAGTGGGGTGGTCTCTCTGCAGAGCACACATAACAATGGTCATGTATTGCAGTTGCAAATGGAATTCAGTGTAAATGTCTGTGAAGGGGTGCATAGAGGTCACACTATTTAGAAGGCAAAAGCAAAATGAAACAAAGTGCTTACATGTGAATGCGAGCTAGTGCATTCAGGGGAAAGGGAAAAAGAGGGTGTTCAAGAGGTAAGAGGGGTTGAAAATGTGCAGATGGATGAGATGTGAAGAGAAAAAGGGCATACATATCTAACGTAAAGCACACAACTGAAGGCCATACTTCTTCTAAAGGCCTCAATAATATTTAATTCACTCTCTCAATTTCAGAAATGAAACCTTTCCAATGTTAATTATTTATAACTAATTGTTGTTACTCATTTATCTTAAACAGTTTATAACCATGGACAAAGCCAATAGTACTGACAGGTTTTAGGTGTATGTCAGCTGTTGTGCTATATTTCTGGATGCAATAACATCTCAGAGAGAAGCCAAAATACAGGCTGGGTGGAACATTAGGGGAATCACAGAAATGAATTTTACTTTTAGAGAGCCCCCACTTTTTTTCATCCCACTTAAAAATCTATCTGCAGATATTTCTGTATGATCCATTGCAGCCAGCAGCTGTGGGTGCTTCCTGATGCCTGGTTAGAGCATTTTCTTCCAAAGTTGATGCTGCATGCATTGCAAGACATTGGGCAAGCACACTTTAAATAGCCTAAAGTTTTCACGCTACACAATTTGCACATTAAAGTAACGGTTGAACGTATTAATGCCGTAAGATAATGGGCAGTTTTTAATGTGTTTAATATTTCAATCTGTACATTCCCACTGCTTTATAAACCTTGATTTCTCACTAAATTCAATTGCTTTCAAATGAACGATTTGTCAATCTTTTTTCAATGTTTTCTTGGGAGGAGGTCTCATCTTGGACCCCACGTTTGTCCATTAAGCTTGCTCACTTCACTCGCTATATAAAAGTCCTACCCAACTTTTATGCCCTACCACTTTCAAAAGTCGCCAGCCACAACTGCCTCCTCAACCGTTTTCTCGCACCAATACTTACTAACATGAGGTGTTCCACCTCAACCCAGGCCCACCTGCCGAAGCCAGAACCAATCAAAACGCTCAATGCAAACACCCTCGCCTCTACTAACCTGCAAGCACCACCTGCCAATCTGGTGATAAAGAGGTATGGAGCCAAGAAGACATTGTGTTTTCTTTGTCTGCTCCAAGATCCATATATGGTCCTAACAGCCTTTTCCAAAGGTAAGCCCTGGGAGGCAGGACCGCTTGGAGATGGTGTTTGCGACTCTGCCTTTTGTGAATCCATGGGCAGTTTAGATACTGTGCAGGGCACTGTGCCTGGAGTTTGGGTTGGTTCGCCCTGGCTGCCTCCCTTGTTCATTGTGAAGGCTGGGCCTTCCTTTTTGCACAAAACCCCTCTGGGTGAGACAGCTCTGGGTATTTCCTTACTGCCTGAGGGTGCTTACCTCCTTGGATCTGTGTTGCAGGCTGGCACACCTCTTCTTGCGTCTTTGTGTGCACGAGGCGCTTGATGCACGTCGCACTCCAATGTCTGCCGTGAGGCCGGTGGATGTGGCTGCTAGCAGCTGGCTTGATTTCTTGCTGTTTTGCACCACACACTTCCCAATTCATGTGCGCAGTGACTGGAGGAGCTGTTGATTCCCTGCATTGCAGACCAGAAAAGCTTCTCCCAACAACCAACACTTCCTGCCTGTCAAGCTGGCTTGGTTTGTGGCAAGTCTTCTGTTCGGCACCCCACCTACCTTGGAGGCACAGCTAGGATGTTTCACTTTCTTTCAGAGACTGGCCTGGCATACTTGGCGTCCTGGTGAGCCTTACATTGGGGCTCTGCTTCCTCCTCATTTTCAGTTCACCATGGAACACATGGAGCATGCAGCCAAGCAACACCATTGCTTCAGTGCTCCTCAGAAGGAGAAGTTTAGGCATAGGCATGGGGATGATATCCCTGGTAACTTCTCTCAGGGTTTCGGTCTTTCTGATGACCAGCTCCAGTTCCTGCTTTCTTCGCTGTCAGAGGCTTTTTAGAGGTCCAAGGATGTGTTACACCTCCTTCTCTCCGACTTCTTCTGTTTCATCCTTGGCAGTGTCTTCTCCCTCTTCTTAGTCTTTTCTTGGAGTATAATGAGGAGGATGATCCTCCAGTTGCTGAAGCTATGCTCAGATCCAAATTGATCCTGAAACAGGATTTTTAGCTCCCTTTAGGTACTTGGGTGACAATCTGAATATATCTATGGAAGACGATTTTCAGGTCCTAGTTCTGGTCTTTTTCAACAATTCCATTCTTGCCCCCTGAACCCCTCCTCCCCACTTGCTTGGCTGTTAACAAGGAGGTTTTGGATCTTCTTCTAAAGGAATTGAAAGATCCCGAGAAAGTGGATCTTCCCAAGTTCTTGACTCCCCTCTATTCTCTGGCCAAGTCCGATGTGAAGTTTCCTTCTTCGCTCAAAATTGATCTCATACTTTCTCATTTGGCTGGCCATCCTTCATTTAGTTTGATTAGGTCCCTATTTCTGACTTTGTTGATTGCAAGGCGGAAGCCTCTCTGAAGAAGTGCTTTTATGGCTTAAATGTGTCTCTGTGCAGCGATTTATGCAGTATATGCCTCTCAGTTCCTCATTAAAGATCTCCAGTCCCTGACAACCGCAATCCAGGATGAGATTGAGTGTTAGGCACTGTGTGTCAATATGGAGACAGGCCAGGTTTTTAGCATATGTTTCTTGTGATATTTTGAAGGCTTATGATTCCGCCATGGCTTCTTCTGTTTCAGCTTGATGCTATGTTTTACTCCTTAGGCATGGTCATTTATTGCTCAAGGTACACTCAGGACTTTGCTACAGTGGGAGCCCCATTGAGAGACTTGAGAAACAATTTCCTTTTCCAGTGATCTGCTGAATCTGATCAAAGGTTTCAAAGCATAAAACACGCAACTGAGAATGCAACCAAGAAGGCCTATTTTCACAGCAAGTTAAATTCTGAGATCACAATAGATGCAGGCCCAAGGGCAATCCTTGCACAACATAATGGTCATCCGAATGCTCAAAGACAAATTGTGTCCTATGCCAGTTGAGGTCTGACTGACACACAACATGCCTGTTCTCAGCCCGAGAAGGAGAGTCTGGCTGTTGTGTGGGCCTGCAAACATTTTCATGTGTTTCTATACGGAAAACATTTCACTATCCATACACACCACAAAATGCTGCTCACTATTTTTGGAAACCTGAAAGCCAACATGCTTCCTCACATTGAGAGGTGGGGATGAGACTGCCAGAGTATGACTATGCAATTGTGCCCAAGCTGCGTAAAGATCAGAACCCTGCTGATTATTCTTCACGAGTACCACTACATTGTCACAGTGCTACATCCAAATCATCTGAGACACACATTAACTTCATTGTGAGGTCCAGCAGCCCTTTCCATTGAGCAGTTTATTGCTGCTACTAAGGCCGATGAAAACATGCTTATCCTCAAAGACATAATTTCAACTCAATTGTGGAAGAGAAGCACTCAACCTATTGCTATTGATGTTGAATTTCAAAAATGTTGAGAATGAAGGTTTTGTATTTAGCGGCTTCAGAATCGATATACTTGAGAGCCTATGACAGGAAGTCACTGAAGTAGTCGATGAAGGACATTGTGGCATTGTAGCCTCCAAAAGAGACCTAAGAGAGAGTGTGGTTTTTGTGCCTAGACAAGTGAATGGAGAGGGATCTAAAAGAGTGCCATCTGTGCAACTGCCTTTCCTCCAAAGTGACACAGCATCCATTGACAATGTCTGACCTTCCTGCAGAGGTTTAGGAAAAAGCTGCAGTTGATTTTTTGGGCCCACAGGAAACAGACATTACCTCATGGTAGTCACTGATGAGCATGCACGCCTTCCTTTAGTAGAGGAGCTAGCATCAACAACCTACGACAAGGTAATCGAGCAGCTGGATGATATCTTTGCAGCATGGGGTATCCCTGCCATTCTCAAATCTGACAGTGGTCCGCTAGTCAATAGTAAAGAATTCAAGGAGTTTCTGGTCAGACTAAATGTCAAGCATCAAAAGAGTACACCTCTGTGGCCCCAAACCAATGGTGTGGTGGAACGAATCATAGGAACCCTCACAAGGGTAATTAAAAGAACATTGATGGAAGGGGTCTATTTGAACCAGGGCTTGTGTCAAGCTCTCGGTGCTTATCGTTGAACTCCTGACTCCACAACTGGCGGGAGTCCTGCCACCTTGCTTTCTGGGATAGCCATCAGAAAAAAACTGCCACAGTGGATCAACCTTTGAATGCTGATAAGGTTCGTATCACGGACATTTCTCAAAAGTGCAAAACGAAAACATGCAGACTGGCGTTGACTAGCTCAGGAAGCAGTCTTCGATGAAGGTGACTGGGTTCTAGTGAAACAGAAACTAAAGTGGAAAACAGACACTCCATTTGCCATCGATCGTTTGAGGGTGGTGGCATGCAAAGGACACATGGCGATGTCGTATCATCCCAGAAAGTCCATCCCATGGTACTCGTCACACTTTAAGCACCGACCTCAACGTTCGTTAGCTCCTGCAGTTATGAATAACTATCCCGCCTACCAATCGAGATCAAGCATCAGAACCTGTGCCATCGGTGCACACCCAGAGTGCATCTCAGCTACCTCATACCACTCAGTCTGTCTGGACTAGTGAAAGCGCCTCGACTTATTTAGGAAATATTACTTAACTGTTGTTTATACTTTATATTTAACTAAGCAGGAGATGTAGTGTTTTGAGACTGTGCGCTAGGACCCATGCAGTTCTAGGTGGACTCAACTGAAGAATTACATAACTTACTGGGAGGTGTTAAGGCGTGGTTTTATTTACAGTTATGACATAATGAGTGCAGCTTGTGATTGTATGCTGAGCAATAAAGACAACTCTTATACAGCTTCATGAGTGGCATGGTCATTTATTTGCTCCTGGGCTGGGGAGGAGTCTGCAGTGGCCATCAGAGCTTGGGGAACCGCCATGTCCAGCAACACAAGCAAAAAAAAAAAGAAAAAAAAAGTGTGCATTCTGTCCAACAAAGACCCCTCCTTTTCCAAACAAATCAATTGTGTTTTGAGTTCTTGTTTTAACATACTTCCCATGGTTCGGAAGGTACACCTCATACTTCGGTCATCTGCCCAAAAGATATTCATGCATTCTCAGTTACTTAGTGCTTCCCGACTACCTTTCCAACAGAGTACAAGTTCTGCAGAACGCAGCAGCAAGACCAATTCTTAATGTTGCTCCTTCCTTTTGTTTTAGGGTACATTTGTCAATTCAAAGCTCTCTTGTTTTTATTCATCAGGCCATCCACAAAACAGAATGCTATACCTAAAAGAAGGCTTACCATCCTATTTGCTTAACTTGGTCTGCCACATAAAAGCTGCTGATGATTCCTTCCATCTCCAAAATCAGATACGTCGGATTTTCATATCTTGCTGCTAAGCTAATAATAGTCTGCCTATTACCCTCAAAAACATATCAAATAGCCACTTGTGCCAAAAAAAAACAACAACAAAAAGTGGCTATTTGCTTAAACTTACAAACATTAACATTGATTTCGGATCTACTACTAGTTTCCCGTTCCTCCCTCTCTTAGATAGAGTAATATGTAGAAGTAGCTTTGCAGCTTGAAAAGGTTTCTGGATTCACATGCTGTGCAGTATTCCGCCATCTGGTGGTTAGGTCCGGAAAGTTGTGTTGTTCTTTTTTTTTTCTTCCATTGGGATGTCGTCCACCACCATTTGGTGCTTAGTCTCCTCTGTGTGACGTCAGACAGCGCCCCGGAGGTTCCTGTGAGTGGCCTACAACTTCAGATTGTTTTTTCTTCTTTTTTTTTTGTCCTCCCTCCGGTCTGCTTCTTATCCCATTTCTGGGGAGGAGGGTGGGTCGCATGTGAATCCAGAAAACGCTTCAAGCTGCAAAATTACTTCTACAGGTAAGAAACCATTTCATTTGCAGCATGAATCCTTTTCTGGATTCACATTCTGTGGTTAGACAGTCTATCCCGTTCTCTGGGCTGGCTGTGGAGAAATGTAGATAAGCTGGCAAATAGGTGTCGCAGTAACTTCTGTCCTACTTGTACTTCCTTGTTCATTTGAATGTCTAACCAGTAGTGTTTTGCAAAAGTGTGGCAATGCCCAAATCGCTGCAGCTCATACTTCCTCAATGGGTACGTTTGACAGATAGATCAGTGTGGCGCCCTTTTTCCTGGTTGAATGCACTCTGGGTCGCGCAGTTAGAGGTTTCCCAGCTTTTGAGTAGCAAATTTGGAAGGTGCCAACAATCCATCTGGCAATGGTTGTCTTGGATACTGGTGATCCCTTGTTTGCTCTGGCAAATGACACAGAAAGCTGGTTTTCCCTTGCAAAGTGCTTTAGTCTCCTGTAGGTAGTACATTAAAGCCCTTTGAATGGCCAAAGTGTGGAGGGCCCTTTCTGCTTGTGTTTTTGGCTCCTGGAAGAAAGCCGGTAGTAGTATGGTTTGATTAACGTGGAAATGCGTTACTACCTTTAGTAAGAACTGAGGATTAGTTCTAAGGACCACTTTGTCCTTGGGTATCTGTAAGTATGGCTTCTGTACTGTCAGTGCTTGAAATTCGTTAACTCTTTGTAACGATGTGCTTGCTATCAGAAAGAGGCCTTTAGAATGAGTGACTTTAGATCCGATTTATACATGGGTTTGAATGGTTCTGTCATCAGTTGCATTACCACTGTGTTCAGGTTCTACAAAAGTGTAGTTCCTCATCTTGGTAGTGCCAGTCTCTTTGATCCCTCTAGGAATCTATTTACTACTGTGGATGTAAAGAGGCTTGAACCTGATGAGCCCCTAGTGTATGTCACTATTGCTGCCAGATCTACCTTTATTGAGTAGGTAAGTAAGGCCACTGTCTAGCTGGTGGGCGAGATATACAAGTACTGTGTTCAGGTGTATACTTGAGTGCATCTTGTTGTTTGTGCACCAATGGATGTATCTTCTCCATTTCCGTGTGCATTATTTCCGTGTGCTTGGTTTCCTTGGAGGGAGCTGTAGGTGGCTGAATTTTAAGTATTCAGGAGCCAAGCTGCTAGATTCAGTGTGGCTGGTCTGGGTGATATACTTCTCCATGTTGGATTGTCAGTAGATCCTTCATTGGCTTCAGTATGATCATCTCCAGCAGAACTGAGTACCAGGTCTTCCTTGCCCGTTGTGAGGCTATAAGGATGATTCTGCGCCCCAAGTGTCTGGCATTCTCCATCACCCTGTGAATTCGGGGAATTGGAAGAAAAGTGTATGCAAATTTCCCTGATCAATTTATTAACAGAACACTCCCCTTTGACCGGGCGTGTGGAAACCTGGAGGCAAACTGTTTGCATTTTGAGTTTGTTGCTGTGGAGAACAAGTCTATGCTAGGTGTGCCCCAGGTGCTGAAAATCCTTTGGATGAGGTCTTGCTTTATTTCCCACTCGTGTGAGCTGTTCTCTTTTCTGCTTAGTTTGTCAGCTACTGTGTTGAGCTCTCCTGGAAGTGGAATCATTTGCAGAGTTATTTGGAGCTGTACTGCCCAGTGCCAAATGTCTTAGGCTAGCTTTGACAGAGTGAAGGATTTTGTTCCCTCTTGTTGTAAAGGTAGAACATGGTGGTTGTACTGTTCGTTTGTATCAGAACTGTTCTGCCTGTCAAGTGTGCTTGGAAGGCTTTTAGGGCTAGGAAAACTGTTTTCAGTTCTAGGTAGTTGATGTGTTTCATTGCATCCGAGCAATTCCATATGTCCTGTAACTTTAGAGGGCACATGTGAGCTCCCCAGTACTTGTGTGATGCGTCCATTGTTATGGTCACAGTCGGAGCTGGTGCCTTGAAAGCTCTCTCTATGCTTATGTTTGTTGTGTTCCACCATGATATCTCCTTTTGTACTTTTATTGTAACAACCACGAGGATCCTCCCAGCTCTCTGTGGCTTGTGACCATTTGCTGCAGATCCATTCCTGGATAAGTCACATGTGTAATCTTGCATGAGGGATCAGTGGTGTGCATGATGCCACCATGTCCATGAGCTTCATAATCCTTACTGTCAGAGACACAGGCAAGTTTATTTCTTGATGGCTTCTACCCTCTTCTGGACTGGGTATGCCCTAGTCCTCTTGGAGTCTAGTGTGGTTCCTAGCAACAACTTTACCTGCTCTGGTAGAGGTGAGGACTTCGGGTCAGCCTTCATCAGGATTTTAGAACCCTTTATCAATAACCCGTACCTGTATTTGTTGCTTATTTAAAAACGGGATATGCTGGACTCAATGGTCCCTTACCAGTACCCTCTTCATGTGAAACAACGGTGAGATCCTGCCACGTGTCCTCGAAATGGCTGGAATTGTTGGAGCCTTGAGTGTACTCATCGGCGTCCGCTTCAAAGAACTCTTCCTGTTCTTCCTTGTGTGGTTCCGGAGTTGCTGGTACCTCCTGCACTGATTCGGCCTTCTCTGCAGCCAAAGTTGTTGAGGTTTTTGGTGGAATGCAGATTTTTTTTTCAAGGAATCGTCAAATTCCGTTTTTCTCTGGATGAGAGCTGACATTTCTGTTTCAAGCTTTCTCCTTTCTCTTTCAAGCTCGTGTGCTCGTAAGTCTGCTTCATCAGACGTCAAAGCTTTCCCTCTAGGGGTTGCGTGCTCTGGCGTCTTTGACGTTCTTGCCTTCTCCCTTTTGTTCAGGGGCTTCCGTCGATTCTTTTGACAATGCCTTCCGTATCCTTTGGTCAGGATCAATTAGGCTCTTTTGGTCTTTGCTGAACTTCAGTCACCGTTGTCTTCAGCGCCGAGGCTACTCTTGGTAGTTTGTCTGGAGACTCAGAGTCTCCTTTCGGCAGCTTTACTTTTTCTTCTCAGCATCCCTCAACCCCTCTTTTTGCATCTGGACCTTCTTCATTTGTGACTCAAATATGTAGGTGTTGGAGTCTCCCCCTCTCGCAGTTTTGGCCTACTCCACACTCTTCTCTTCATCGCTCAAGAGGCCAAGGTGCCGGACTGACCTTTGCCTCTGGGACATGGTGCAGTCTTTGCCTGTGTCATGCCTTTAGTGTTTTTGGTACAAGTTCTGTGCAGGTCTCGTAGTCCTCATCCTTGTGGTACTTGGTCAGGCTAAGGTTGCAGACCTTGTGGGGGTCTCTTTTCGCAAACCTGTGGTACCACTTTTGGCAAAATTTAAAAGGGGTATTTTCCATGGCCCTTACTTGCTCTCTCTCTCTTCATTTTTCATCAGTGGTGGCTCTACATTCTTTACCCAATGGGGGTATGCTGTTTTCTGTGGTGTCCCCCAATGGGGCACGAGGCTGATTCCCAGCAGCCTCCCTCGTGGAGGGTAGGGGCACGATGAGGTTTCCCTTCTTCTCTTGCTGGTATTGTTGACTCCCTTGACGTAGTACTCCGAGTTTCCGTTCTTTTTAAAGAAAAATATTTTTTTAAACGTATTTTTCAATAACATTTTCGGTGGAAAAAAGAATCTGAAGATGGAGGCCATGCAGAAGAGCTTCCTGGGCATCGTCTAACGTCACACAGAGTACGAACTAAGCACCAAATGGTGGTAAAAGGTGGGGGTCAGGGATAACCCAACCACTAGATGGTGGTATAATGCACAGCATGTGAATTCAGACAAGGATTCATGCTGCAAAACGTGGTCTTCTGATGGATAATTCTAACCTTAGGTTCCTCATCTAGGAATAGATACTAAAGCAGTATCTACCCCAATAGGGGGACTGTGGAGTAGATTCAGACCAAAAAGTCTTGCAGAACCGAGCAGGTGAAATATCCTTCTTGCCAGACCGGGCAGACAAGGTAGCCGTACCTCATGAACACGTGCACTGATGCCCACATTACAACCTGGCAGGTGTCAAGGACGGGCACTCCAGATGCCGATGCAGTTGTCGCATGGGAATGAGCTTGCAGAACCTTCCAGTGGTTGCTCCTTGGCCAGTGCATAGAAGATTTTAATGCAGAGGACTGTCCACCTCAACAGGGTCCTCTTCTGCACAGCCTCCCTTTCTTCAACCCAGAAAACTCCACAAGAAATGTATTGTCCACACAGTAGTCCTCAATTTAAAAGCTCAAGGCCATTTTGGGGTCCAGATGACAAAGCCTCTCCTCTTCTTTCGAGGGGTGAGTAGGGGCAAAGAACATAGGCAGAATGACAGATTGCCCTACATGGAAAGGAGTCATACAACTTAAGGCCACCCAGGAAAAAAAGGTGGTGTAGGGCAGATACACCAACAGTGCGTTAAGCTTCTCTCAATGCGACAAGCTGAGTGAAGGAAGATAGCCTTCAAAGTCAAGAAACTCAGTGAACAGCTATGCATTGGCCTGAAGGTGTGTGCAAGAGGAACATTAAGCCAAAATTAAGGCCCCACTATGACATCACACCAGTTTAGAAGGAAATGTGTGTCAATCCTTTTATAAATCTCATCACAACAAGTAATTTAAACAAGGACCACTGCTCTGGCAAACACAAACTCGGAAAGGGGCAACAAATAGCCTTTTATAGTGCCCACTCTAAGTCTTTAGTAGGCAAAACATAAAACAAACCAAACAACATCCCACAGTTTGTATTGCAAAAGGTCAACCTTGTGGTTACCACACCAAGCCACAAACTTTTCCCATCGCACAGCAAAAATTGACTTAGCTGAAGGGCATATGGCCGCAAGGATAACGTCCATCCGTTCCAGTGACAGGAAATGCTGCTGCTCAATCTTCACACTTGGAGGTGCAAACTGCATAGATTCGGTGGGAGGACCCTGCCCTGTTGCACAGACAGGAGGTCCTCCCGAACTGATCCTGTTGCGTCTCGGGATGTAATAGCTATTCGTGGTCTGCCAAATGCCATCTAATGAGCTCATCCGTTGTGGCATTCGAAGACACTTCCAAATGACACGCCATCAGAAACCTGCCTGGATGCTCCAAACAACTCCAGAAGCACTGAGCCTCCTGAGCACTGAGACTCTGCCCTGTCTGTTGCAATCCCGCATAGAGTTGGTGTTGCCTGTGAGAACCTGCACAAGCTTCCCTTTGATGGACGGGAGGAATCCTAGCCAATGGCTAGTGGCTTAGTAATCCAGCATGACAGCTCTGGGTGGAGAAAGGAGGCAGGCCTGCTGATGGTACAACTGCGGTTGAGTCGCCACCACTGCAGATCATGTGTAGTCTTCTTTGAAATTTGAATGATATCTGACAGGTTTCCCTACGACTGATCCCACTGGGACTTCAGATTACATTGCAGAGCCCACAATATGCCCCCTGGTGTAGTTGACAAGGGAGATGGAGGAGACTAAAAGGCCAAGAAGCCTCAGAGCCTCTCACCGAAATCCAGAAAGGAGGCTTAAATATAGGTATCTTAGCCCAAATGCCCTGGACTCATTGCAACAAAGGGAAGGCCCTGAACTGTACTGTATATACACCAACTCCACTGAAAAGAAGATTCTGCGAAGGAGTCCGTTATGACTTTGACTCGCTGATTGTGAACCCCAACTATGTCAGGAAGTTTGTCGTTGTCTGGAGATGGTCTACGACTGATTGTGGTAAGCCCAACTTCAACAGCCAGTCATTAACGTAAAAGTCGTAACTCTGATCTTCGAATCTAGGCAGCGACCACCACACTTTTCTGAGCACACATGGGGCACAGGTGAGGTCAAAGAAGGGCATGGGAAACTGAAAATGTTCTGGGCCTACCCTAAACCTCAGGCAACACCTGTGGGACTGCAGGACAGGTATATGTAAATGTGTGTCCTGTAGGTCCAAGGATACCATACAGTCATCACGGTCCAGGTCAGACAGGCCTTGGACCAGCATAAGCCTTTGTGAATTTGTCTTTCTGCAGGACAGATGGGACCTGGACCAGCATGAGCATCTTGAAATTGCCACTTTAAGGTTTAAGGTCAAAGCTCGGCTGACGGTCTCCATCTTTCTTAAGCCTAAGGCAACAGAGAGAGTAGCAACCCTCTCCTATTTCTGAGGCGTGAACTCTTGACATTTCAGTTGGAAAGCAAATAGCTGGTTAATGAAACAAATCAGTATCGACAAGCAGCAGTCTGATGTTCGACCACATGCCTATTCACCAATGGGCAAAAAAATAAAAAGGGCAGTTACCTGTTGTCCATTAAGATGTCAGTGAGGGCCTCATTGGAAAAGGAGCAAGGGTTCAAATGTGGCTGGCCTAAAATGTTAGATTTTCATTAGAGTAATAGTTTTAGTCCTAACAAACAGAAGGTAGTTGCAGGTCCAATTCATAAGCTGTTCATTAGATTGTCACTACAAATGACACACTCTCTTCTGTTGGTGGTCCAGAAGGCTAGTTTAACTCTGTATCAGGGGATGTATTAAGCCCACTGGTATCATGCTAACATTGTTATCGAAGTGAGGGGGTACATGTCCTTCTCCATCATCATCATCATCTCTGGGTGGTAGAAAGCTTTGGTCAGAATCATATCAAACAGATGAGCCTGTGGTAGCATGTCTGCCTTAGTAGATGCACAGGATGAGAGTCAGGCTGTATGGGATTAATTGTGTTTTCATAATATCGTAGCACAACATTGATCAGGATCAGGCTGAAGTTTGTTTAGTGTTAGACATCAGAACCAGCATCAGAGCCTCACCCAGTGGTACTGGCATCAACAAGGAATGCACTGGGGTTGCAGTCTGTAATCCATTCGGTACAGGGCCCATAATCGATCCAAGGGGGTCAGACTGCACAGAGGACAGATCTGCCTGCTGTAAACAGACTGTAGGACTATGTGGATCCTTGAGGCTAGAGGAGATGCCGGCAGGAGCAGGAAGAATGACATATCTGCTGCATGGCCTCCTTGCAGTCATAAATTTACTGCACCATCACCAGTGACCCGTGCAATTTGAGGTACAGCTGGATCAATTGTAGAATATGCTCCCCAACTGAAGATCTGGAACGAAACCAACTAATATTGTGACGCCCTTGCGCCTTCTCTTTGGATACAGTGGTGGGCTGGGGTTGAGTCCTGCTTCGCTTTGTGCTTGCAGTCTGACTTTGATGTTGCTTTACTGGAGGACTTTGCCTTCATGAGTTCCTCGACAACCTATTGTGTTCTGCAAATGCTTCTCGGTCCCAGCACGCCTTCGGGTGCATGAGGGCACATCTGGTGCACAAATTCGAATCGTGTCCTGAGCCCAAGAACCAGAGAGACACCTTAGGCAGGTGAGGTACATCTGCTTTCTACAGTCACAGCATGGTTGGTACAAATCTGTAATCATAGGAGAGGCCATCGTTTGTCAGCACCCTGGATTTTGTTTGTTTTTAAAGAATCGTCAGAGGCTGACAAAATTGGGTACAGAGCACTGGAACTGAGTTGGAAGGCGTGGAAAAAAGGAACTGACAGCGCGCAGGGGTGGAACTTATATGCTCCACTCTTCTCTGTCACCACCGGGGCTGTACGGAGTCTACACAGAGCTGCATATTGTCACCTAGCGGCACACAGAAACACTGCTACAGACATGTTTTCCTAGATCCAGTCAGATGGTTGGGTAGTATTCGAAGGTGAGGAATCTGCAGTTAGATGTATCCATTAGTCTTTTTTCTGGCGGCACTCAGATGTTTTTGTCAGTACTACTATTATCAATCAATGAGCGTTACTTTTTTTATTTTATTTTTATTTGTGGCTGTTGAGTAATTAATCACGTTTGCCTGTTTTTTTTCTCTAGATTTTAACCAATTTCTTTAGTAATTGATTCCTATTTTACTCCCTCTTGCAAGTTCCTTCAATCTGGTGAGTTCAGTGCTTCTACATGTTACTAACAGCAGGGAAGAAGCAAACAACAATGCTAAATTAGGTACTTGTATCATTACATTTCAATAAATGTCCACTTACACTCTAATATAATACATGTTTTATGGATCAATCTATTGTTATTAAAAGGTTAGATATGTTTGTTTTACGTTTTGAGGCGTTTGAGGTGGGTTTATTAATCATTTTTAAACATCCTCCTTGCAACTAATCACCCTACATCACCCCTATCAACCAATTTCACCCAGAGATGTGCTCAGATAGTGGGAAAAACAAAGTTGGAGCAGAAAGTAAAACAGTATATTTAAAAGAGAACATTAAAAATGCGTAAGGGACTGTATGTTACAGCCCTTCTGATCCAATATGCCTTCAGTTATAACAAATGTGCAGGAAGAGTTGTCACAAAAGAGTAACGTTATGTATTATTAATTTACTTTAATAAACAGAGTGAAACAAACAAAAGTCAATGTCATTATGGGAAGCTCTTAATTATGCTTGCATTCTACAACCGTAGGATTAGGGCAAAGAGGTGTAACAAAAAAAAAAAAAAAAAAAAAAAAAAAACTCTTCCCACTCCATTATACTTCCTCTTTCCAATTCCCACTTACTATATCTTTTCTTTGGACAAGTAAAGGAGTATACTCTATCAGTGGTGTAGTTTATTTGTTTCAGGTGCCTAAACCTTGGCACCTGACGTGTTACATGACTTATATTGCCACGCAAGAGTTTTCGTATTAAGTGACATACATGACGTTTGCATCACCAAGTTGGTTTAACCTTAAGATATTTGGTACGCATTAAGGAACTGAAAGTAACTTTCAATATATAGATAACAACATGACTTGGCAGTGAAATATCATTAGGAGTTTCCCGAATTATTTTTTTAAAATAAAAAATATGCCAATCTGCCAGCTCGAAAACAATGGAGTATCCTAGCAGTATAGGGCAAAACAGTAGACCTGCACCACTGTTAATTATGAAATTGATTATGGTGTGTTAGAAATGGGGTTTCTGATTGGCTAGGGTATGCACCTAAGCCAGGCAGAACCCACCCACTCTAGTCAGGGCGAGGGGGGTTACACACCCAGGATAACTCCTGCTCACCCCCTTGGTAGCTCGGCACGAGCAATCAGGCCTAACCTGAAGGCAATGTGTAAAGCATTTGCACAACACACACAACAAATGTGACGCACTATGCACGCCACAAAGGAAACACAACACCAAGTTGTATAAAATAAAATTACTGTATAGAATATCATGGACCAAACACAACATGTCAGTAATACCCTGCTACCCGAGCAGTTGTCAGAACATTACACAGTACTAGTATTTTGCGAAATCCAGCAGTAGTCACATAACAGGTTACTGATTATTTTGCAACATAAGTAGTAGTAAGGTAAACATTACTAAAAGAACGCACATATCACCATAATTATAGGGTCAGTATTGCCAAAACATTCTCATTACTGCACACAGTATGACAGCACCCAAAAGCCCATGGCATTAGCCTTTAGCAAAAGAATGTTATGACTGCAAAAATCAACACCATAAATGCACCCAACACAACGGCAGGAATGCACATATTTCACCATATGCTCACAAGGACCGGTGAGAGCCTATTTGTGCTGGGCGCCAAACGATGGGGGCGGAGAAGGGACGTCCATGCCCCAATAACTCCGACCTCCGCACCGAGAATTAAGGTTTGGGGTTCAAGATGGCAGGACCGGGGACCTCCGTCGTGGGTCACCACCCCGACCTGCTTGTATGCCACCACTGCCAATTGTGGGTGGGGGGCCCAGCAGTAAAGGCGGGGGCTCTGATAAGGTCTCTCTACTGGGTGCAAGCCACAGCAGTTGGAAGGGGCCCCAGTGGGGTGAGCCTCCTGGCTCGGAACCCTGGTGTCACCTTCCTGGGGCCTCTGGTTCTCCCAGGCAGCTCACCACAATGCTTTGGGGAGCTGGATGCTTGCCGGGGAGTCACCGAAGCTGCCTCGTGGCTTCTAGCTCTCTCTTGTCTTCTCTTGCAAGGGATCTCCTCTGAGTGCAGCTTGGAGCTGCGGTGGTGATGGCACAAGGGTAAGAGTCTGCCGGTACCTGGGGGCGCTCCTCTCAGAACGCTTTGCCCGAGGGGCACCTCCAGGAGCACACTCGCTCCAGTCTTTACTATCTTGTGCCCCTGTGGCAGCTCCCCAAGCGCGATTCGGATGCGCTTGTACGTCGCAGCCAGCCCAGGTTGCGGCAGCATTTTCTCCCTCGACGGGGGGGCAGGGAAGCGCTTTCCAAGCGCACTGAATAAATCAAGGGAAGTGCTCCTCATGTGCTAAGTGAACACAGCAGAGCACTCCTTAGGTGCTAGGCTCCAGCACAGGAGGGTCCCCCCCACCCCCCCAGCGATTGTCCTTGCGCTCAGTCACAAGTAGTGGCAGGGTCCACAGCAATCAGCCCCTGGGTGACACTGGTGCGACACCTGGGGTGCGGTAGGCAACAGATAAGAGGCCAGCACCCTAATGGCAGGTAGGGATAGTTCCTCCTGGTAGTCCAGCAGTGCCCCGGGAGAACCCAAGTCAAAGAGTAACTGGCAGGCAGGGCAAGAAGCAGAAAAGCAATCCTGCAGAGTCCTTTGTGCCACCCAACAGACCCAAGGCAGCAGGGCAACAAACAGAAGAGCAATCCAGTTGAGTAATTTGGTGCCGTCCAGCAGTCCCTCTGCTAAGGGTCCAGTCCCGGTTCCACAAGTGCTCTACGAAATGGGGGGAAAAAAAATTCATACTCAGTTTTGCAAAGCATTTTCAATGAGGAGAGGAGGTTCCAACCAGTTACAACTGGTTATAGGAGTGGCCCCTCTCTCCTCCAGCACAGGATCCAGACATCAGTTGGGAGTAAACGAGCCCTTTGTGTGAGGCCGGGCACAGCCTTTCCAAATGTAGGTGTGCCCTGCCTCTCCCTTCTCTCAGGCCAGGAAGATCATTCAGTATGTAGATGCACCTCTGTGACACCTCCACCCTCCCTGTGTGCAGGCTGTCTGAAAATAGGCACAAAGCCCAGCTGTCACTGTGCCGAAAGGCGGATTGGAGTCAAGCTGCAAAACACCAGTCATAAGCACAGAGAAAGGTTCACTTTCTAGAAGTGGCATTTCTATAATGGTGATAATAAATCCGCCTACACCAGTAAGCAGCATTTCTCACTACCATTACAACCATACCAAACATGCCTACGCTACTCCTCATAAATCAGACAATATTCCCTAGACATAAGGCAGGGCATTTCCAATGCAATCATATGAGAAGGCAGCACTCACAGCAGTGAGAAACCAAATAGGCTGTTTGTCACTACCAGGACAGGCCATGCTACTAGGCACATGTCCTGCCTTCTACATACATAGCACCCTGCCCATAGGACTAGCTAGGGCCTACCTTAGGGGTGACTTACATGTAGTAAAAGGGGGGGTTCTGGGCCTGGCAAGTACAATTAGATGCCAGGTCCTTGTGGCAGGATAATGTGCACACAGGCCCTGAGCTAGCAGGCCTGAGACAGGTTTGAAAGGCTACTTCTAAGGGTGGGGCAAGAAGCGCTGCAGGCCCACTAGTAGCATTTAATTTACAGGCCCTGGGTATAGGGATACCACTGTACAAGGGATTTACAGGTAAATTAAATGTGCCAATCATACCAAGTTTACAAGGGAGAGCACGTGCATGTTAGCACTGGTTGGCAGTCATAAAGTGACCAGAGTCATATCGTGAGCCAAAAAGGGTAAAAAAACATTAGGAGGAGAAGGCAGAAAGTTTGGGGAATGACCCGGTAGAAAGGGCCAGGTCCAACAGGGTGGTTTCAGATGGAGGCACAGATTTAGGCAGGCTGAAAATATACAATTAATTGCATGTTCAGATTACACATGGACAAAAATCATTACTTGCATTGGCCTACCAAGATTATGCCAAATTAAATCAGAGTACATTTAATTTCATTGTCGTAGAACGTGCATCACAATTGTTCTAATATAAAATCAAGCAATTTCAACTAAGTTTCATGAAATGCCACGGAGTTGGTCTTTGGATATTAAATCAGGACTCACACTGTTATGATCTAAGGAATTTACAATACAGATTTGCGTTTAATAAAAAAACAGAACTGTGATAAGAATTCACAGGATAGGGTTATACTTGAGATGTTTACCTTTTCATGGTGAGAACGGCTGTTATATCGTGTTTGCCCTCCTTTTTCTCTAATTCCCTCAAAATTATCTGTAACCAAAACAAAAGAAAAACGTATACACGTACTTTTAAGAACAACAAATTTACACATTGCACCTGATAACTTTCTAATTAACAAACTGCAAAAAAATTATTATTTGATGTGTCGTTTGACCTTTGTAATTGTATTTATACAGCACTTACTACCCCTGGCAAGCCGTTGAAGCGCTTTTCAGTGAGTAGCACGCTACTCTGGAATCCAAGAGGAATCGGTGGTGGATTAGTACAGGGAAATACGAGTACAGTATTAGTATGAGTTATTTTGAGCGGAGGATATGTGAGTTGTTAGTTGGATTGAGTAGAGTAATGGAGGAATAGAGGAGGGAATAATCCAAAAGTGTTAATTGGGAGTTTATAGCAACAGGATGAGGCTTGGGATGAGTAAAGGAGAGATAGAGGAGGGAAGAGTCTGTGGAAAGGGTTAGGGAGATCACAGCAGTAGAAGGGGTTTTGGATGAGTCAAAGGTAAGATAAAGGAGGAAGAATCTAATAGGGTTGTTTGAAAGAACATAGTAGTAAACTGAGGTTTGAGGTGAGCTAGATGCGGTAGAGGAGGGAAGAGCTTAGGTAGGTTATTCTGGAGATTAAAGTAGTAGAATGGGTTTGGGATGAGTCAGAGTGGGAATGGAGGATAGATTGATAGAGGCATAGGGTGATGGGGAAACATAGTAAAGCTTACAAGAGAGTAAATTTGATTTTACTTTTCATTTTTAAAATGTTATGTATTTTTGTTCTCTACTACAGTAGTACTAGAGTAATAAACAGATGCGTAAATACATAGCAAGGGAATATATGTGTAAGGAATATAATCATGGGTATAATAATATGAGATGTAAAGCTGTATTGTATAAACACACACTTTAAAGATTTGTAATATTTGATGTTGATTTGGAAGTGTACTTTTACAACATTCATTTATCTTTCCTCAATTTTTCAATAGCGAAATGCTTGCTGTTAAAATAGTTAAGATAACATTTGCTCGTTGTGATATAAAAAAGAAAGCAGGGATTCTTAATTGTCTAATATAACAACTTATCTAGGAGCTATGCAATGACGTATGAACATGTTAGGCATAGAATAATATACACATATATATGTATATACACACACACAAATACATATACACATGCACATACACACATATATATATTTAACAAATGTATATTTACTCACGGTTAAACAGGCTTAAAGAGTATATGTATATTTTATTATTGTGAAATAGGAACTATACATAGCTCTTAAAGAACTATACATATCTAAAATATACACAATCAGATTATAAATATTTATCAACACAGGCATATGCAGTTCATTGCTGCTTGGATATGGTGGTTAAGAAGGAAAGAGCCAACTCCTGAGAAGACTCCTAAAGACAAGATAGTTATCCGTGGATCTTATTGGGGGTAACCAATTCCATAGTGTGGTTGCATGAACAGATAAGGATGTACAACCTATTGTCTTTTTCTTATATGGTGGTGTTTTAAAGAGGGGGGCCAATCTTGAGTGGAGGTTTCTTTGTTGAATGTATTTGGTTATTTTATTTCTGATGAAAAGCTGTCCTGTTCCATGTATAGCTTTGTGAGCGATACAAAGCAGCTCGAAAGTGGATCATTGGAAAGAAACAGATTGATGAAAAATGTACTGAAAGACAGATTTACTTTCAGATAAAATGGACTACAGAAATTCAAAGAGGCAGAAAGTTTAACATATAACTCCACAGACAGAAAATTATGTAGCAGCTGGGATTTCCTATAGCAACTCGCACACCTGCCAAATAAGCTATCTCGTGTTCCTCAGCAATAGGGTGCCTTACATGACACTTGCGGTTAACCTTCAAATGTGATACAGGATGCCCCTTTCCCTCACTGCCACCCAGTGAAGCTGCAACATTTTGGATTCTTTGGATAAAAAATGTTCATCAGTGCTCCTAAATTGTACTTGGGTGCTGTTGGCATAGTCAGCCCTCATGCCGCCTACCACCAGGAGTCCTTAAATGGTGGAAGTGCTGCCCATTAATTTAGTTAGTCTTTATCCTGCTATGTAGCTGAAACAATCTTATTTAAATAGTCACCATTGGGGTACATATGTACCAACATCAACCCCTAAAAAGTCTTCTATCGTCTGATAGAGTAATTTTATGAGAGTACTGATCAGAAGGGCATCAGATATTATTACAAAGCATCAAAATTCTAGGTAGTAAACAAATGAGCTTCAAGAGTGTTTTTGTGGATCTAGTAAATTCTGTATCTTCAATTGAGAGCCATAAAAGTGAAGTCAAGTGAAGTTAAACCTGGAACTCATATACAGAAAATTGCAGTAGCGCACACTAACTCATAAGAGCATTCCAACGCTCCTTGCCCCTTCTTCTGAGGTTGTCAACAGAAACAGATGCTCATGTACACTTTGAAGTGAAACATCCAAAGAAACAAGCTTCAGCTCACTGAGACGTAGGCTAACGGCAGCAAAGTATTAGACCAAGATCACAACAAGGACTCCCCTCAAACAGCCAAGGTAAGGAACAGTTTGCAGACCTGGGCCAACACGTCACCAACACACCACAAATGTAATGTGCTCACCGAATTAACCTGCAGCCTTTTGATCATGGTACTCCAGCCATCTGATGTGTGGTAACAGTGCTCGTGAAAGGGGCAGGGTTGAGACCAATGACACAGAAGACAAATGTGGAGAAACAGCATGGACTCCTAGCACAATCACACAATCATCCTAGTTTTCTAGAGAGATAATGATTCTCCACACCAGAATTTAAAATGATTTTGCTTTTCTGGTTCAAAGAAGAATTAATCAGGGATGTGGAATTCCTATCGCCCGACGCCCGGGACATCTTGTTTGGGGTCAAGGGCAACAAGTTTTTATGTTTACTTTGTCCTTGGGACAAGTAGGCCCAACCCTCTGCAGCACAAACCCTTTGGCTGCCTGTTTACAGAGAGTGGAACTCTCTGCAGTTGAGGTAATGTGTTTTCAAAAGATAATGGTGTTCGAACTTGTATTTATGGTTCATTATTTGAAAGCCTTCATTATTAGGGTGAGTGCTGTAAATAAATGTTTTAAGGTCACACTTCACTACTGACGTTGGTTCCAGTACAAAAAAACAAAAAACGTGTATACACATGTTTGAAAAGTTTAGGCTATGAGGCTAAGTATAATGCTCCCAGAATGCTCTCTGATTAGATGCAAATGAAGTGTCATTTAGTAAAATGTTTTGATGCATGCTAGTATTTCCCAAAAATATTTCTAATGGAAAATCAGTGTAACCATTTTTAACACGATTATGGGAAGCATGAAAATAAACAAACACTGACAAAGCCAACTGATCTGACATATTTTTATAAGTCTTTTAGTTTCATCAATGCGTGTCTTGTTTTGACATGGCTTTTGTAACACTTTATTGTTGTGGGAACAAACACTGGCAAAAAAAAGAAAAATGTTTTTGAACTCTAAAAGCACACGTTGCCACCAGTGGCATAACAAAGGCCCCGCAGCCGCCCTCCAGGGGGCCCCTTCAGCAGAGCACCTGCCCTGAGTGAGTCTGGAGAGGGGGCTCCTCCATGTTCTTTGCAAAGGGGCACCCTCCAGTTTCGTTACGTCACTGATTGCCACTGTAGTTCCTGACACTGAACAAAACTACTTTGTGTGCCAATAAGCTCCTTGTGGAAGAGCAGAATGCGATCATTCACAGTAAAGCCAGCCGAAAGAGAGTGAAATAGAAGTTTAATAAAAACAAAATGTCTTTGTTAACACCAGACCTAATTAGGGACCAAGACCCACATGTAGGTAGCTTTTTGCATGTCGCAAACAGAGACTTTCGCTGTTTGCGACTTGCAAAAAGCACATTGCGATGCACAAACCCAGTTTTGCGATTCGGTAACCTGGTTACCGAATCGCAAAACGGGTTTGCGACTCGCAATTAGGAAGGGGTGTTCCCTTCCTAATTGCGACTCGCAGTGCAATGTAGGATTGTTTTGCGAACGCGGGTGCAAACCAATCGCAGTTTGCACCCATTTCAAATGGGTGCTAACACTTTCGCAAAAGGGAAGGGGTCCCCATGGGACCCCTTCCTCATTGTGAATGTCACTGTAAACATTTTTTCAGAGCAGGCAGTGGTCCTGCGGACCACTGCCTGCTCTGAAAAAATGAAACGAAAACGTTTAATTTTTCGTTTTTGTAATGCATCTCGTTTTCCTTTAAGGAAAACGGGCTGCATTACAAAAAAAAAAAAAAAATGCTTTATTGAAAAGCAGTCACAGACATGGTGGTCCAGCAGGCCACCATCCCTGTGAGGGCCGCCATTCGCAAGGGGGTCGCAAATTGCGACCCACCTCATGATTATTCATGAGGTGGGCATTTGCGAAGCCCTTGCGAATCACAGATGGTGTCAGGGACACCATCCTACATTCGGATTTGCGACTCGCAATTTGCGGGTCGCAAATCTGAACCTACCTACATGTGGCCCCAAATTCTTAAAGAAAGTCACAAAAGTGCACCCATGGTATATGTCGTACCCCTATAAAATATTTGTGAACTGTATTTTAGCATGGGTAAATACGCATGTGTATATTTGCTCATGTGAAAATCTATTGACCATTTGCAAGTTCATTTTCCCTCCAGCCACTTTCTTCCCAACCCTGGAAGAAGTTCTAATTCTGCCATTGTCAGGAGTAAATGTCCAACCTTTCTTATTATGGGAAAATATTAGAGAGAAGCTGGTGAAAATCTTTAAAACATGCAGGTTAGTAGGTTTGCAGACTCAAAGGCATTCCAGCCCTGGAACTATTGCTTACTGCTTCCTCCAGCCCCAGTATGCAGATCTGCAGAAAGGTGGCAAAATAAGGAAATTGCTACAGTAGGGATTGAAACTGCAAGAATTCAAGCCCTACTATGGTAGTAGCCCTGGCATAATCAGAGAGGCTATTATCAGAGCTCTTACATAATGAGATTGCTGCCATAATTTGGCGCCACACTACATGGCACCAAAGGGACAAGTAGATCTTTTTACAGGACAAGTAGATTTGAGAAGCAACCTGTCCCCCGGACAAGTAGATATTTTAATAAATTCCACACCCCTGATTAATTTAAGTCACATGTACATAGAGAGGCAAAGGTTGAACCAATCCTCCTTGCACCATTAAGCGGCCAGGCTCCTAGCACTGTGCCAGGTTCCTATTTACTTCTCTTCAGATGCAGATTCTGTGGTGTTGTGGGTGCCACCTTACTCTTTTACACAGCTTTGAAACAGACCTCATGCTAACAATATACATAGAGTGGGCTTTAGGTCTGCCCCTTTCTACCACTAACTTTCTTGGGCCAGTCTCTTTTAACCATTAGTATGAGACTGGGTCAATCATGTCTTGGCTCAGTGAAGTGGAGTAGTCTTCTCCTACCTATTGCTTTTGGCTGTTTCAATGTATCCTTCCACCTCCACTAGAGTGCTTGCATTGAACTGCATGAAGCAATACTTTACAACTGTCCCCTTTCTGTCCCCTCATGCTTATATCCTTCCCCATGTCTTGCTACGCTGTGCTAATGCTGAACGCAATCCAAGCCTACTGACTGTGCCAATGTTTGTGCTTGGAGGCATTGTAATGTAGCCACCACTATTACCAGCCCAAGTCCTTCTCCACTTAGGTGTGTTTTGCAAGTGCCAGACATTTCTTTCATAAAAGTTATCAGATCAAAGAAACATTTTCCCTTCTCTATATTGCTATTTGGATTGGGTGGTGGAGGAGAGCAACTAGACGTGCACATCCTTGAAGTGAAATGACCGATACCAGCTTCATAAATTGGATATTGATTTTCTTTAGAAAGAGAATATATTCATAAAATATAACCACTCTCAACATTTGTATTCCTGATGTAATTCCAAAAAAAGGAAGAAGGGTTTAAATAATGAGGACAGCAGCAGCCCTAGTTATGCAAGTTTGAAGAAAAATTTATTTTGACAAATATTTCAGGGGTCTCTGTCCTCCTTTGGAGGAAAATGTGTTTTAACTCATGGTCCCACAGAAAGCTTACTGCAAACATTTGTTGTCATACTGATGGAAGCCCAGTACACTGAAAAAAGATGCGCCAAATAGGTCTTACTCAGGTCCCCAAAATTTGTGGATTCCCTTAAATAATTGGCATGAGATTCAAGCTCCATCAGGAAATTAGAAACACAAGGGTGAGAAAGTGAAGTTTTAACTTTGTGAACAAAGTGTTATCTCACCCACTTGAGGGTGACCATGTATCCTCCTAGCACAGTCTCAGAAGCTGTGCCTTGATCTTCAGTAGAATACATTGAGAGTAGCTGCATGGTACCATAATAGTATATGGCAGTAATTTATTTGAAATGTAAGCCGTCGAGCGCCACAGGCACTTAATAATGGGGACTGGCTTTTATTTCTCCTCATCAGACATTTCCTGAGAGAGAAAAAGATAGAGCCAACGGAACCACGAAGGAAGAGAGAGACAGAAAATCCGTCACCATGGGAGAAAGCAGAAACCAGTAAGTGTGAGATAAAGGGGCAGGGGTTAAAGAAGCCTGAGGTAGATTCAGGACAACCAATTCTTGGTATCTGGCGCAGTAGCATTTTATAGCACCGACCTCCAATGTCTGAGCAGTGCTTTGGGCACTGGCACAGATTATTTAACAAACAAAGCACAGGTATATGATCTATTGTGACTGTCATGTGAAGAGGCAGAGGGGGAGGAAATGAGGGGCATCCGGTGGAGAGAGGAATTACACAGCACAGAGAAGCCAAATTCCTTTGCTTCTTTGCAGTGCTTGTGGAACAGGGGTCACCAGAGAAGACTACAAGGTGGTCAGGAGACACATCAGGAGATGTATCAATGAGAGGACAATGTATGCATGGAGTCGCCATACAATATGGGTGGAATATATGAATGTGTGGTCTACACAAGTTTATGTTTTAGGAAAAGTAGATTAAGGTGGAGTAGATCAGAGCAAACAAGATGGGCCTGGTCCATGAACCACAATCTAAATCAGATTTAGCTTCTATTTATATCCTATACCTTGTCTCTGAGATAAAGAACAGTCATGATCTGACGCTCCACTGATCACCAAAACACTGCTTGCTCTTTCCTATCTCCTGGCCGGTCTTTTAGAAGATCTATCTACTACCCAGTGGGCCTTGACTGTTGTACAGTGAGGTGTATGATTTCATCCAAGTTTTTGTATTATTTCCATTTACTATCACCATTCTTTTTAAAGGTCCTGAAGCTAGTATGTTCTTTTCGTGATCACACCCATCTTCTTCTTTAAAGACAATATACATTTTTGCAACTGATATTCGGCCTGAGAAGTCATCACCAATCAGTCAAACAGGAAGGACCCTCCATTGGCTTCTGACAGATCAGATTATAACAGCAATTGCTTTGGGCCACAAAACATTGCCATGCAACGAATTAGGTTACCTTGCTAATTTCTTCTACAATAGAAGCCTTGGGTCACCAAATCTGAAACTGATTTACTATTTGCCATACCAGATACAAGCGTGTTGGGGGACAAATTCCCCCAATTACAAGGTTCCACTTGCAGGACTGACCTATTGTGATAACTGCGACTAAATAACTATATCCCTAAAACCAGAAGAGGCTTAAAAACACACTTCTTCAACTGAACATGTGGTTAGGTCTATCTCTTACACCAGTGACAGGAGACACCCCTGGCTGATTCTTTGTATTCATCATTTGATATTTCTTATCCTACCAGTCAGAGACCCAAGACCAGCTCCCTGACCTTGCCAACACCACAATGGCTGCCAAGATATTGTGGACCCACCAAGACTTGGCCATCGACCCATCATTCTCAACCAAGAGAAAGGTCTACATCAGCATATGCCAACCTTTAGGATGGCATGAGTACCTCAATTAAAATTGATGACCTGGACAAAACAGTTATTTTTATGATCCAGTTTTATGTGTGTCCAATGATCTGAGGTTACTGACGTGGAATGTACTTCTTACATGAGTCCCCAATTAAAAGGAACTCTGTCTTATGCTGGGTGCCTGTTGTGTGGGTGACTTACTTACGTGTGCTGGTGGCTCTTACACAATACTGAAATTAGTATTATACATAGGTATGTTGTCCTTTAGATTAAAACTGGCAGTGACAATAGCTGGAGTCAGACACTGAAACAATGGCCATGTTGGATGGCACCAAGAAAACTTAAATCCCTACTTAGAGTATCTCTTGTAGCAATGCACAACACCAGCTATCAGTAATGCATTTTAATCAGTAAAGTTCACAAGTGTGTCTCATGTTTCCTGGAGTAGATAAATTCCCAACAACATCAATTAAAAAAAGTAAAGATTGCCCTGCATCTAAGGGGGCTGATTAATTCACATGAACTGCATACATTAAATGACATTTGCAAGTTGTGATGAAATGCCAACTTTTTCACGATGCAGATCATTTCGCGGGATGTTGCTGTTGAGCAACTAGTTGTCCTGACCATGGATGGAGTCTTGCGTGTTGCTCAGGGGCCCTCCAGAGAGTGAGTAGTCAGTCCGTGCTGTGCTTGCTGTGTAGGTGACTCCTTTCAGGGAATTGATAGAGACCGCATGGTGCTGGTTTGGGGTGCGGTAGTGTGATATTGGTGGCGGAATCATCTGTAACCGCAAATGATTCTACAAACCTAGCTGAGGATTGACAGCAGACATTTTTGCTAATATACCAATGAGCACTGCAACTCCGACATCCTTACTATTATCACATATACATTTAGAGAAACTCTTAGCAGCAGCTTTTTTGTGGTGATCCAGGACTCCAGCTATACTACTTGTATAACTGTAGGCATATTAAGCTTCAAGTAAACTGGATATATAAAATGATTTTCTACTGAATGCTTGGATCTGAACATGATATTCTGATACTAGTATCTTTTGCGTCCATGAATTACTATATCCACAATTATACATTTGATGCTGCTTAAAATAAATGAAAGACAAACTGGATGGGAAAACAATGACAGAAGCCACCCTCAACTTGCTCTTTGTAAGGCTCTGGTGGTATTTTCAGAAGTTAGCATGATTGCAAACAACAAAATAGAAATCCAGCTAATGGACAGATTTAGGCTCACCTGTGCAAATTTATACTCTTCTGTTACAGATGTTTTTCCTATGGACTCATACAACTCCAGACAAACAGAGGATATACTTCCAGGGGCATGTAATGTATGCTGTCGTCGTGCTGGCAATGGCGTGCCCGATGGTAACAACACTGTGAATTTGTCAACTCCACATTCATCTACTTCCTGCGAAACAACAAAAGATGAATTAAAATTCCTGTGAGCACACCTCAGGACAGACTAAATGACTTCTTTATAAAAACCAGTGCGGATTCACAGAATCAGGCAGTTTTCAACCACAAAAATACCTTTTCATATGTACAAAGCGCAATTAGGGATTCAGTAACACATTACTGAATCACAATTTGTGTTTGTGAGTCAGTATTTGGAAAGGGAGTGTTTAGGGCGGCCCTTCCAAATACAGAATCATAGTGGTATGTATGAATGTTTTGTGACCAAATTATGGGTGCTAAACATTATTTTTTTTTACCAACATCTCAAAGGAGGTGGTAACCCATTTGCAATGGGAAGGGGTCGTCAAGGAACCCCTTCCCTTTTGAGAATATTGAAACAAATATTCTTTAGGAGCAGGCAGTGGTCCGATGGCTCGCTGCCTACTTAAAAAAATAAAAAATAAAAAAAACATTTTTTTTTTTTTAAGGACATCCTGTTTTCCTTCAAGAAAAACGGACTCAATAAAAAAAAAATATATATATATATATTTATTAAAAAGCAGAGACATGGTGGTCTGTTATGGCTTCAAATCCTAATGAATCGCAAATTGCAACTTACCTCATTAACTTTCATGAGAGAGTTTGATTTGCGACTCACTAGGAATCGCTATTTAAGGTGTATGTTTTTGTACATTAGGAATTGTAATTTTCTAATTGCTATTCAATAACAGTAACCCCTACATTTTTTTACACAAGGCCCTGTATTTTTTAGAAATTAATTTTCTTGACCTGTTACAGTGAAAGATACATACTTTCAAGTCTCCAGCTGACCGACCATGTCTTATTGCTCTTGATTGTGCAGACACTCCGGAGATTCCGGTCAGGTCCCATCTAATTGTGGAGACGGTTTTCGAGTTGCGGCTGATTGCCTTTTTTGGAATAACCAGCTTAAGGCCAAATTAACAACTCTGAAGGGTATTTAACTTGAGGCTGATTTCTGAGCCCTATTAAGGCAGACAGACATTTATTTAAGGTTTTTTTTATTTTTTTTATTTTGTGAAGTATACTTTTTGAAGGTGTCAAAACACATAGCTGCCTCAAGGACTATGATTTTCAAATGCCTCTCGAGTCCAACTCATTTTTCAGAACTTGTAAAATGGGGGTATGGGAATATCTTGTTGCCTTTGTTAGGCATGTCTTGTGACACTGATGGAAGGACGTGGCTTTTTCAGTTATTATTAATTTATTAATGAAGATGAATGACTAGTTTCCCTCATCTACTGTGCATGCCTCCTAAAATTCAACTGCACTTTGTCAGGGTGAGGGAGGTGGCTTTTAAATCAGAAATCTCCTTTACCACCATGACATAATGAGATCAGCGCCATTGTTTCTGCAATGTTATAGGATATTTACTCCGAAAAACTAGGCACGCTGATAAGCAATGTTAAGTGCTATGTGCAAACAAACGTTTTAGATTTGATTGAGGTTTTTACAGCAATAGCAGGTACTACAACGGGGGTAGAACTTAAAGATGCAATTTTTCATGTTTCAAACTCCAAGCTTCAATCGTTCTCATACATCCTGATATGGTGGGTTGACATGATTTTTTTCAGTCTTATTTAGCACCAATATCCCAGTGCAACGTTTCCTTGCAAGAAAAGCCTCCTTTGTTTTTCAGTTGAACACAGCATCGTATATATAGGCACAAATTGGATAAATCGTATTGGAGGTTGGGAGAATGTGACTCAATGGAGAGTGGGCTTCAGAGTGACTTTACATGTCAGTCTTTATAAATGACAGAAACATGTCCTGCATGTAAATCTACAGTGGAATGCATGCTTCAATAACGGATCCTCTTGGAGGAAAAGGACATGGGTTCTAAGAGAAATCAACTCTTTAGTTATGCGAACAGATATGTAAAAAAAGGCACTAACCAATTTTAAAACAAGTTGTTGAATGGTGTTAGAGATTTCAGGAGGTGAAAAGTGGGAGGCAGGGAGTTATGATGGACCATGTTAAATACCATAAACTGCCCTGAGGCAAAGGGGAGAAAACTGCGCATGGTCTGCAGCTAACAGGACCTTGCTCCAACCTACTAGCAAGTCTGTTCCTACCACCATCAGGTTGAAGGAAGAAACACTATTTATCTTTAACATTCTTTAATATTTTTTTATTATCGTTTCTCTGGTAGACTAAAATGCAATAGGTACTGGTCCTCCTTCCAGAGGATATTGCAGCCTGTCATTATCCGAGTTCTTTTCTAGTGTGACTGGAATGTCTACGGAGTAGAAGTAACTTTAGACTGATTTAGATACTGACGGACGTGTTACTCCATCTTAACAGTGACGGATGTCCCGTCTGCCAAAATCTAAATCCCTTTATATCTTATGGGATTTAGATTTTGGAGTACAGGATATTCGTCACTGTTGTGATGGAATAACTTGTCTGCTAATATCTAAATCAGGCCCGGACTGACTTTATATCCAAAAAAGCCTTCTGCAAAGCTTACTTTATTTTTACTTATCTGCAAGTACCGTGAATGTATTAGAAAACATCTGCCGAGCATAAAAGGTAGCTTGGTGATGCTTAGTGAAAATGTTCTATGTGCCTCTTCATTTACCATGCTCTTAAACTTACACTATTTGAAATCTAATGTACAGGGTTTACCTGTTGAGGATTTTTACCTAAGAGGTAAACCAATTTAGGAGCAAGACGTCTGTAGCGAGGTTTCAGCAAAAAAAAATAGAAAATCACCACTGGTTAAACATGACAAGGATGTGTACACCACACACCAAAGAACTCTGAACTTTGATTAGGAAATTGGCGAGCATCAAGTTAACTGAATTCACATAGAGGGCAAAACTCATTAGGAAAATAAGACCTGCGTGACCCCTCACCTTAACTAAAATATCTCTGGCAGAGCACTCAATAGTTTGAGTTTCAACTTCCCATGATAGGTTATCTTTACCAAGCAAAAGGCCAGCTTCAATGGCAGCACCAATGGGAATGACTTCGTCGGGAGGTATAGAGTTTAGCAACTCCACATCAGGGAAAAGATCTTTGATCAACTGCTGAAGTTTTGGGATTCTAGCAGATCCTCCACATAGCACCACCTGGAAAGAAAAAGCAATTTCAAAATCTCAAATCGTTTAAGTTGGAAAAGCCTTGTCAATTCATCATTGAGTGAACACTTTTTTTTTTAATTGCACTTCTATTATTGTGCTAACGTAGACTAATAGCTTTATTAAGTTGCATTTCAAGTAAAAGATCTTTAGAAATCAACCCAGCTAATACATTTATTTAATCCACTTATTTCAGTACCAGAAGCCATTATGTACAATTTACGAGAATGCGAGTTCTGATTAACTCGAGAGAGACTGACTGAGAAATCCTGTGTTGCTCAAGCCACCACCACAACCAAGTAGCCTCCTGACAAAGGACGAGAATAGACACCACAATGAATGTTGCAGTACTACATGGCAGTCAAGTTGTTCGTCTAGAGCTGGACAGAGAGAGGTCAAAAAAAGCCCTGAGGGCCAGCTGGATGGCATGCAGCTCAAGGAGACTGATGTGATGCCACTGCGCTATTGGAGGCCACAGTCCTCTGATTTCCACATCATCCGGGTGCTCCTCATCCCTGCCCAGCTCAGGTAGAATGCACAGTCACAACCGTGAGCTCTGACCATACGTCTGCCACATGTCCAACTTGTATCAGTCAACCACCGCTGGATATACGGGGCCACCTTTTCTGAGACAAGATGTAGGCAGAGAAAGGGCACATATCTGATATGCACCTCAGTGCTGGGATCACTGTAACCGGCGGTTCCACTGTAAAGTCTGCATGTGCCAGCAGGCATGATGCACTAAGCAAGATACACAATGTCAGAAGAACAAGATGCCTCCGAACCATCCAACCTTCCTTTCTTTAAAGGTCTGTGGAGTGTCAACTCTGGACAATTGTCCTCCCTCACACAGCCTTCCATCTTGGGTTCTCAGGATAGACTACTTCACAGCAGGGACACCCACTGGAGGGAGGGTCTCAAAGATCATCTGACTGTGTCCAATATTTATACACTTCAACAGGAATTAAATACACTAGCTGATGCATGTGTTACAATCCAGCAAGCACATCTGTTAGTCATGTGAGTTCTTTCTCAGTGTCTATCTTTTTTGTAAGTGACACCCTATACTTTCTTGGCTGGGGGTGTTCTGCTTCTTCTAGATAAGAAAACCCGTTTTGCTTCCTGGAACGTTATGTGCACTTTCTCTGCCTACGCCTTGTAACTAATCTAAGTACTGAAACTAAGTGCGTAGTACATACTTTCTAGGTTTGTTTTCTGCAGGCTCATTTGGTTGTGTGGCACAAAATGGAGTCTCTTCACAAGATGGAGTTAAGATTCCGTTTCTTAGCTTCACATTCCCTCCTCTTGTTGGATCTTCAACACTTATATCATTCTGATCTATCCTTGTGTCCTCTATGCTGTTCTTTCCTGGAGTGCCCATCTGTGTTGCTCCTTTCTGGTAGCACTGCATTATTATTTGGAAGCAGCATAATAATACGTCAATTATTATAGTAATCAAGCTTTTAATGGGCGTGATAGCCAGGATGGTTGCCATGAGAACCATCCAAAAAAACAACCATTGGGGCCCTTCTGCTCCCTCGTCCTGGTGTCAATAAAAGTATGTAGGGCCTTAATCGCTTTGGTCAATGTTCCAGTTTCTTCGTCCTTTCCTGGGATGAACATACAACAGGAAGACCCACCATCCTGTTTTAATAACGATGATGTGCATAACCCAAAGCTCTACTTTGATGGAATTGAATCCATAGTAGCATTAACTCATATCTGGTCAGTTGTAACCAACAAGCACGGGCTATGGATTGTGGGGGAAGGATCAATCTTCCCTAAGAGATGCTACTCAATCATACCTCAGCTCCGGTCCACAACCTGTACTCATCCGGCACTTATTGCACATCTAGGAAGAAGTATTGGTGTACATCCCTCTTACATCTGTGCACTAGTACACATTGTCACTCCTGTGCATGCAGGTAGATACCTTCCACTGTTACATTGTCATGTAGTGGAACTATCAATATCTGGGACATTAATATGGCAACGGAGCGCAGGCCCTTCCAGCTATATCACAACTGGACATATGCTAATATACCACATACCCATTAGGTATCCATCATTGCAACTGCTGCATGGCCCTCCTGTAGGGATGTCATATCTATGATCTGTTTGCAGCTCTTAATCAATCCTACACTATGTATGGCATTTCCACTAAAACACACAGAGTATTCTTTGGAAGGCAAAATTTGCATAGGGGGAGGAGCTGGATCCAAAACTCGTATGGGAATACCTCAGAATTCCATCCAAAGGTACAATTCATACTTATCTGATTATATGTTGTGTCATAATTAGGCAATTGCATTCTTTTTTTTTTTTTCCTCTCTCTCTCTCTCTCTCTCTCTCTCTCTCTCCATGTTAACTGAGACAAGTGTTCACAGGTGAAGTCACTCATTATTACATTGCCTGAGAATTCTCGACCTTTCAAACTGTATAATCCTGAAACATTGCTTGAGTTTGTTCTTCTAATATTGTTGTAGAATGAACCATGAAACAGCACTCTCCCTTTGATGCAACATCACATCAGTGTTTTCAAACAAATAACTGGCATTCATGAACCCTTCTTATTTCTTGACTATCAACATGTGCTATGAGGGTAAAAACAAAGCATGATGTATTGAATGTGCTGTAACTGTTGTGTGTACGTGTTCCGTTGTCACAAGGGATGCAGAGAGTGCTGAGAAATTTCTCTTTTTGACATTAATAATTTGTCAGCTGCCTCTGTAAGTTCCCAAGGGGATACATGTGCTTGTGGTGTTTCATTCATCAGACTACCTGGCAGACCCTTGTCTCTTAAGGGAGGTGGTCAGCATCATTTAGTTCATCAGACAACTTGGAAGACCCTTATCTCTTAAGGAGGAGGTCAGCAACATTTGCCTACCTAGAAGGTCCTTCGCTCTTAAGGACGGCGGCGGCAGAAGTGCATCAGAATGACAAATATGAAAAGCAGTCTTTTAAGTCTCTTAATGGGGAGTCCATACCCCTCTCTCCATACTCCTACCAAGGAGGAAGGACATTGGGTTGAACTGGCCTGATATCTGTCTCGTCTATCCAATGTTTCTACTTGTGGACCTTTGACGGCTGTTGGAGTATCCTAAATTACCTTGTAGGGTCCTAAGAAGTGTGGAACCTTCCATTGTCGAACGAAATTCCTGACAAATTGGGGACCTGGGGCAAGGAGTTGTCGTGGTACCACAGGAGGCGTGGAGGAGCTCACTTTTGTAGGTGAACCTGTTCAGAAAAACCTTCACAGCGCTTGTTAGGACAGACATATGCTGACATTTCTGCCATACTACATCAACAGTTTTATGTGCATTCATATTTTTCCTATGTGGGACATCTCCCATTGGCATTGTTTTGCCTGTGACAATCTGTTCTGGCATTAAGTGATGGGCAGATTAGGGAGCATTCTTAGGGGCAAATAATGCCAAGGGCAAACAATAGAGCTAATTTCTGTTCAGAGTTACTGATACTTCCTTATTTTATCGTTATTCAGGGCGTCATTCAGGAGCTCCACTGCCCCATTACTTTGGGGGTGAAAGGGTGTGCTCTATTCCCAGCATTTGGGTAATGTATTCAAAGATCTTATTTACAAAGTGTGTGGCATTGCACAAGTGAATGGCCTTGGAAATACCCTTTCTTGTTACGCCTTCTTTTAGAAGGAATTTAGCCGCGCTTTTTGCATCATCAGCCTGACATTGTCCTTTCTCTAGGAGGATAGAAATAGGCCTAACTATCACTATCAAGTACCTCATGGTGTTACATATATTGACCATATCTACAAAGTGAATATGTAATTCTTGGAAGTGACCCTCTGGCCTAGGTATGGAAGATGGTGGTAATGCTGGTGGTCCAGATGACCTGTATTGTTTACATATAAGACACTGATGTATAAAAACAATTAAATTAGTTTCGGAAGGTCTGGAACAAAACAGTCTGCTGATATGGTATCTATCAATGTCTTTTTAGGGACATGTGTTAGTATAATTGTGTTAATGCTAAATGGAAATGTCTCTAGGGATTCACTTGTTTGCGCATATCTATATGTCTATGTAGAAAATCGGCGGATATCCTACATCCTTTCTGTTCCCAAACCTCCTTTTCTTCAGGAGCTATTTCGTGTGTGTCCTCAAGGTGATATGCTGCTAATTTCATATAGGTGACATCACCCTCCTCTGTATCATGTCTGCACTGTACATATGGTATTAGCCATCTGCCTAGCCTCCTTAGCTGCCTGGTTGGCTATGTGGTTGCCATATGACACAGCATCCAAGCCCCCTGTGTGCGCTTAGCATTTTACCACTGCTTTGTTTCCTCCCTCTTCACAGTTTTATTATTTGCTGTTGTCAGAACGGGCCACAGGCTACTGGGTTACCATCACCCTTCTGAAAACCTCTTCTCTGCCACCTTGTTATCCCAGAATGGACAGTAGAGGCTACATATGCGGAGTCCCTTTATACTGTAACATCATCTGGATACACCAATTTTAATGTCTGTACCAGGGCTTGTAATTCTGCTGCTAGGGTCAAGAACTGTGAATGAAATGTTAAGTACTGAGTACATCACATTAGGTACTATGGCTGTATCTGTGTCTAATTCCTGTCTCACAACCTATCATAGAGGATACATCAGTATATAGTACTTGGTTTCCCTCAATTAGCATCACTTGTGCTAGGGCAACGTGTTCCTCATGTGTGGCATAATCTTGGCCTGTGTCTTTCGAAGGTTCTACTAGAAATTGCGTGGGGTTGACAGAGTGAACATGTAGTATTTTAATAACAGCATTGGAAAGTACGACTTCATATCCGGATGCCCTTTGAGTTGTTAAGTGTGCTCTTAGCCTTTTGAAAAACTGCAAAAGGGGCATGTTTGACAGCTGGTAGCCCTGGTGGGGCTACCAGCTGTTATTGTTGATGCCTTCTCTACAGCAAAGGCTGCTGCTTCTAGGAACTGCTCATGAGTAAAATGTCCTCTCTGGATGTAATGGCAAGTCATAAAAAGCATTTTTCAAGTCTATGACAGAAAAATACTTAGCATTCTTGGGTATGTTTGTAAGGATAACATGGATCAGGAACCATCGAAAATTCCTGCACTACAATGGCGTTCAAAGGTTGGAAATCCTGGACCATCCTTCAGGAATTACCGTTGGCTTTGCACACTGGGGAAAAAAATTAATTTGTGTATTACATGGTGAATAAGAGGGATACAAAGCTGCTTGTCTAATAAAGGCTTGTATAGTTATGTGTATTCCTAACTTGGCTTCACCTGCGATAGGGTACTGTCTTACTCTAGGTAATTGCACATTATCTTTTAGTTTTATTTTAAACCGTTCTGCACTTAATATCATTTGGATCAAAGGACCATAGCTGGGATAGCACTTAGGCAAGACAGGCATTCACATCCTCTACTGTGGTCCTTGTCAATTAAGGGGGGCCATGTCTCCACCTGTATGTCTGTGCCTGTTTCTTCTTTGAACACAATATCTGTGGATCTCAAAACGTCATTAAGCAATAGGTCATCTGTTATGTCTGTACTCTAGTCCCTGGGATGGTGAAAATTATAGCTGACAATCTCCCCTGACAATGATCTACTGCTTCCAATACCCTACACCTGCTTGTCATCCTTATGCCCATCAACAAGAGTACTAATACCTCTCCTGCTTTAGCTTTGGGGTATTCTGATTTGAACAATTTTGAATGGTATCTCAAACCACTTGCCTGTCAATTTTGGTTCAGTCATTATAAAATGTTCTTTCCCTACTTGAATAAGGGACAAATTTAATGAGACCCCTTTTATTTGTGGATCTAATTTTTCTGCTGCTGTCCTAATGCTCATGCGTCGTAATTGTATCCCAGGAGTAGAACAAAGCATTGATCCACGTGACAATATGTTATTGTCATATTGCATTTATGCACGAGGGCTCTGCCCAATAAATTTGCAAGGGCCTAAGGGGCATATAACAATGATGCAGAAATTATTGTATCCCCAATTTGAACTGGAATGTCACAGGTATATGGTACTGTCATTATTTCACCTGAGAACCCCTGTGCGGCCATAGATTTATTTGAAAGTGTCAATACTGGATCGCTGAGGCATGATTTTGTGGTCCTGTGTCAATCAAAAACTTGTCGTTTATCCCCAATATAAATATTTTGGCTGTTGGTTCCTGTTGGTAATTGGAAGTTCTAGATACAACTGGGCAATTAGTGTCTCAGGTCCCAACCGTCATAGTGTAACTAGAAATGGATTGCCTCCCTGTATATTCGTACCTCCCATCATCTGCCCGAGAATATATCTTCTCTGGTTAATCCTTGTGTCGGTAGGTTCTTGCCTCCAAATCCCATGGTATTCATATCTTCCCCAAAGGTCCTAAAAGTTGGGGCTAATCCGTCTCCATCAAAGTGACTGTCTCCTCGATATCCTAGTTTCATAGGAGGGGACCCTAACGTCTTATGGGTGACCCGCAGCATGGGACCTTCTTGTGTCAACTAGGGGTGACGGGACATGGAATCCTGCACCTGAGTGTTATTCTTCTTGTAAAGGTGTGTAACTTGATGTGACTCTGACTGCAATTCGAATTCTCTGTTCTGTCAACTAGTTTTATAGTGAATGTAACTTCAACATATCCCTGTATATTACTTCAATTATCCTCTTGATCAGACCCCTGTCTTGTGTGACTGGTTTTTACAGAAACGTTGTCCACATTGATGTCTACACTACTCAGGCTGTCTCGCATAGAAAGGGTGGGGGCAGAAGTGTTTCTTCTATAGTAAACCTGGTGGGTCCTGCTTCCTCCCAAAAAGTGTGCATGCCCACTACTGCTTTCTTTAACAGGCACTTTACATTCTCATAATGGTTTTTACATTCTTTTGTGTCCCCATAAGGAGGAGATGCTGTATGAGTCAGGGACCATGAATCTTCCGACCCCTGCTCTACCTAATCAAGCTAAAATGCCTGTCACATACTTAAAGACACAATCCGTTTCCTTAATTTTTTACCATTGTAAGACCCATAAAGGTATGTTTGTAAGTGACTAAGTGTCACTGAATCAAATGGTCTCTACTTTGGCCATGGGTGTGAACTGCTACGTGTACCCTGATAACAATCCTCCCAATGTTTAGCAATTCTTTTTGAGTCCCCTATTAATACTTTTAAAGAAGACATTGTAATATTCGTCTCAAAAACTATATGTACTAAATACATAAAATATTAATGTACTCATAATACGACACGAACCATATCATCACAATTGTTTCCTCATATTTGCACTACTGCCACCGCTTCCAGCGGCACTTTATTCCCACCGAACCTCAATGGCGTGAAATGGTTTACTATCTACTCTTAAACTTAGTGCAGCCACTTGGACTTTTTTAAATATTTATTTTTATCAAAATAAGTATGACCAGACTTGTAGTTCGCCTCACAATCCATACCTTATGTACCTTCTAAGACTCGAGAGGGAAGGGAAAATAAGCGCAATTTTTATAATTCGGAGACCGCCCTGGGCTCACCTGTGTCTGTGAATGGGGTCCTGCCCCCCCCCCAATGGCAGATATTGCATAAATGCTGATGTAGGAAAGTAGCCTCTTTCTAGCTTGGTGTGCTTGACTGTGTTCACTGGGATCCTGCTAACCAGGACCCCAGTGAGTACACTATCTCCTCCAAATTTGGTTGCTGGTAATTTTTTACCCCACAATTGGCATACTGGTGCCCCCATGTAAGTTCCTAGTTTATGGTATTTAGGTACCCAGGGTATTGGGGTTCCAGGGGATCCCTATGGGCTGCAGCAGTTATTCTGCTACAAATAGGAAGCCCATGCAAAGGGTTCTGCAGGCCTGCCATTGCAGTCTGCATGAATTGGGGGCACGCACCCGTTTTCACTACAGGTCACTGCACCAGGCCCTCTCAGCCCAGAGGGCAGGGTGCAAGTACCTGTGTGTGAGGGCACCTCTGCACTAGCAGAGGTGCCAGCACGAACTCCAGCCCCATTTTACCGGACTTTGTGAATGTGGGGACGCCATTTTATGTGTGTACTGGACATAGGTCAGTACCTATGTCCAGCTACATAATGGTAACTCTGAACCTGGGCATGTTTGGTATCAAACATGTCTGAATCGTACCCCAATACTGTTGCAAGTATTGGAAGTATGATTCCATGCATTCTAGGGGCTCCTTACAGGACCCCCATTGCTACTACCAGTCTTACAGGGGTTTCCAGGTAGCCCAACCGCAGCCACCCCTCAGGCAGGTTTCTGCCCTCCTGCTATTTGATCTAATCAAGCCCATGAAGGCAGAACAAAGGATTTCCTTTGCTGTTACCTCCCTCTCCCTTTGGAAATAGGTGTGACTGGCTTGGGAGGGGTAGCCTCCCGAAGCCACTGGTCTGCTTTCAAGGGCACATTTGGTGCCCTCCGTGCATTAACCAGTCCGCACCTGTTCAGGGACCCCTGAGTCCCTGCTCTGGCGCTAAACTGGACAACAGAAAGGGGAGTGACCACTCCCCTGTCCATCACCACCCCAGGGGTTGTGCCCAGAGGTCTTCCAGAGGGTCCCTGGGTTCTGCCATCTTGATTCCAAGGTTGGCAGGGAACTCTGGTAGCATCTGAGTGGCCAGGCCAGGCGGGTGAGGTCAGAGGCACCCGCTGGTAGGTAGTTACCTGGTTAGGTGACTATGGGGTATATAGGGTCTTCCACCGAGGTAGAGCCTCAGATTCGGCTTGCAAGATTCCAGCAGGACTCCTCTGCAAACCTGCTTTGACTTCTGGCTTTCGGAACCGCCATTGGACCCTCCAGGAAAGCTACAATCTACAGATCCACGAGGAAGACTCTTCTGCAACATTGTATCCAGAAATCCTGCCAGCTCTGCAACATTTCCCCGGCTGTGCATCCTCAGAAGACTAACTCTTCAGCCTGCACAAGAAGAAGAAGGAATCTTCTTTGGGGTGAAGGTATCACTCCCCTGCATCCGCAGGTACACGGCCGCAACAACAGGCTGTGTGGATCTCCCTTCATCCTGAGTGGCATGGGTCCTGCATCACGGGTGGTGGTCCGGAGTGGTCCCCTTGGTCCTCTCTACCAGCAGTCGAACTTTGGTGGTGGTAAGTCCTTTTCACTCCACGCAAGACAGTACCCCCATGCACCACGTCCTTAGCAGCTGCCAAGGCTGGTTTGCTTCACCTCCAAGGGAAACTTCAGGCAACATATAGCTCCAGTCCCCAGCACTCTCTCCTGCAACTCCTGGGCCTTTGTGTGGTCCTCTGGCAACGTGGGAGCAACTTCTGTGGTGCTGCGTGGGCTGCTTCAGCGACTTTTGTATCCCTGTCCTGTAGGACACCTGTGGATACTGCCTCTGCTCCTGTGGGCCATTCTGCGATGCAGAGGGTTCCCTGTGACTCCCATTCCTGGGTAGAGTCCTCCTGGACCTTGCTGGTCCCCGGCCACACCTCTTTTCCTCCAACCGCGAATTTGCCTTTTGCCAAGGCTTGTTGGTGGAAATCCTTCACAGACACCAGTCTGCAATCCAGCTTCCAGCATGGGACACCCTTTGCACTCAGGAACTCTTCTCCAGCTTCTGGGCTGCAGTGCTGACCGGTCTTTGTCGACCAACTCCAAAAGGTACCTCTGGGTGGGTAGTATCTCCTACTCCCCCTGGACTTGGTCTTCTTTCTCTCCACAGGTCTCCATCTTCGGTAATCCATTACTGGTTTCTTGCAGGCTGTTCTGGGTGTCTTTTTCTTCTTTTCATCTTTGGGGTAGATTTGGGGAAATCTAGTGTTTTACTCCGGCATTCCCGGTCACTGGGGGGTACTGCATTACTTACCTGTGTGGTTTCCTCGTACTCCCAGCCCCCCTCCACACGATTTACCAACCTAGGTGGAGGCCCTGTGTTCTTTTAACACTTTCTTAGTACATGGTTTGGGCTCACCCTAGGGCCACTATTGCTTATTGCTATTTTTACACAGTTTTGTAACATATATATATATATGGAAAATGTCACTTACCCAGTGTACATCTGTTCGTGGCATGAGACGCTGCAGATTCACATGCTTTGCACATCCCGCCATCTAGTGTTGGGCTCGGAGTGTTACAAGTTGTTTTTCTTCGAAGAAGTCTTTCGAGTAACGAGATCGAGGGACTCCTCCCCTTTCGGCTCCATTGCGCATGGGCGTCAACTCCATCTTAGATTGTTTTCCCTGCAGAGGGTGAGGTAGGAGTTGTGTATTATAGTAATAGTGCCCATGCAATGGAGTAAACATGTATGTACATAATGTAGTTTAAAGTGATCTATTTACAAATTTACAAATGTTGAAGATCAACTTCAAAACGGCTACAGGCTACCGGGGAGGCGGGTGGGCGCATGTGAATCTGCAGCGTCTCATGCCACGAACAGATGTACACTGGGTAAGTGACATTTTCCGTTCGATGGCATGTGTAGCTGCAGATACACATGCTTTGCATAGACTAGTAAGCAGTTATCTACCCAAAAGCAGTGGTTCAGCCTGTAGGAGATGAAGTTGTTTGAAACAAAGTTCGTAGTACTGCTTGTCCTACTGTGGCTTGTTGTGCTGTTAACATATCCACGCAGTAGTGCTTGGTAAACGTATGAGGCGTAGACCATGTGGCTGCCTTACATATTTCATTCATTGGAATGTTTCCTAGAAAGGCCATGGTAGCACCTTTCTTTCTAGTTGAGTGTGCCCTAGGTGTAATAGGCAGTTCTCTTTTTGCTTTGAGATAACAGGTTTGAATGCATGTAACTATCCATCTAGCAATGCCTTGTTTTGAAATTGGATTACCTGTATGAGGTTTTTGGAAAGCAACAAATAATTGTTTTGTCTTCCGAATTTGTTTTGTTCTGTCAATGTAGTACATTAACGCTCTTTTGATTTCTAATGTATGTAGTGCTCTCTCAGCTACAGAATCTGGCTGTGGGAAGAACACTGGTAGTTCTACTGTTTGATTCAAGTGGAACGGTGATATGACTTTTGGTAAAAATTTAGGATTTGTCCGTAGAACTACTTTATGCTTGTGTATTTGAATAAATGCTTGGATTTCACTGACTCTTCTTAGAGATGTGATGGCAATTAGAAATACAATTTTCCATGTTAAATATTGCATTTCACATGAGTGCTTGGGTTCAAATAGTTGCCCCATGAGTCGTGTTAAGACAATGTTGAGGTTCCACGAAGGAACTGGTGGTGTTCTTGGTGGTATAATTCTTTTTAGGCCTTCCATAAAGGCTTTTATGACTGGTATTCTAAACAGTGAAGTTGAGTGGGTAATTTGCAGGTAAGCTGAAATTGAGGTAAGATGTATCTTAATGGATGAAAAAGCTATTTTTGACTTTTGCAAATGTAGCAAATAGCTTACGATGTCTTTAGCAGATGCGTGTAAGGGTTGAATTTGATTATTATGGCAATAATAAACAAACCTTTTCCACCTATTTGCATAGCAATGTCTAGTGGTTGGTTTTCTAGCTTGTTTTATGACTTCCATACATTCCTGTGTAAGGTCTAAGTGTCCGAACTCTAAGACTTCAGGAGCCAAATTGCTGGATTGGGATGTCTGATCTGTTGATTGTGTTGAGTTAACAGATCTGGTCTGTTTGGTAGTTTGATATGAGGCACTACTGAGAGGTCTAGTAGTGTTGTATACCACGGTTGTCTTGCCCAAGTTGGTGCTATGAGTATGAGTTTGAGTTTGTTTTGACTCAACTTGTTTACTAGATATGGAAGGAGTGGGAGAGGGGGAAAAGCGTATGCAAATATCCCTGACCAACTCATCCATAACGCATTGCCCAGAGACTGATCTTGTGGGTACCTGGATGCGAAGTTTTGGCATTTTGCGTTTTCTTTTGTTGCAAACAGGTCTATTTGTGGTGTTCCCCATTTTTGGAAGTAAGTGTGTAGTACTTGGGGATGAATCTCCCATTCGTGGATCTGTTGGTGATCCCGAGAGAGATTGTCTGCTAATTGATTCTGTATCCCTGGAATGAACTTTGCTATTAGGCGAATGTGGTTGTGTATCGCCCAATGCCATATTTTCTGTGTTAGGAGACACAACTGTGTTGAGTGTGTTCCTCCCTGTTTGTTTAGGTAATACATTGTTGTCATGTTGTCTGTTTTGACAAGAATGTGTTTGTGGCTTATTATTGGTTGAAATGCTTTTAAACGCTAGAAATACTGCCAATAGTTCCAATTGATTTATGTAAAACTGTTTTTGTCGAGAGTCCCATTGTCCCTGAATGCTGTGTTGATTGAGGTGTGCTCCCCACCCTATCATGGCGGCATCTGTAGTTATTACGTATTGAGGCACTGCGTCTTGAAAAGGCCGCCCTTGGTTTAAATTGATATTGTTCCACCATTGAAGCGAGGTGTATGTTTGGCGGTCTATCAACACTAGATCTAGAAGTTGACCCTGTGCTTGTGACCATTGTGATGCTAGGCACTGTTGTAAGGGCTGCATGTGCAATCTTGCATTTGGGACAATGGCTATGCATGAGGACATCATGCCTAGGAGTTTCATTACTATTTTGACTTTTATTCTTTGGTTTGGATACATGACTTGTATTACATTGTGAAATGCTTGTACTCTTTGTGGACTTGAAGTGGCAATCGCTTTTGCTGTGTCGATTGTTGCCCCTAAGTATTGCTGTGTTTGACACGGTTGAAGGTGTGACTTTGTGTAGTTGATTGAGAAACCTAGTTTGTGTAGGGTTTCTATGACATACTTTGTGTGTTGTAAACACCGTTCTAGTGTGTTGGTTTTGATTAACCAATCGTCTAGGTACGGGAACACATGTATTTGCTGCCTTCTGATATGCGCAGCTACTACTGCCAAGCATTTTGTAAAAACTCTTGGTGCAGTTGTTATTCCGAATGGCAACACCTTGACTTGGTAATGTACCCCTTTGAATACAAATCTTAGGTACTTTCTGTGTGAAGGATGTATTGGTATATGGAAATATGCATCCTTTAGGTCTAGTGTTGTCATGTAGTCTTGTTGTTTGAGCATTGGGATTACGTCTTGTAATGTCACCATGTGAAAATGGTCTGATTTGATGTAGGTATTTAATGTTCTGAGATCTAATATAGGTCTCAGTGTTTTGTCCTTTTTGGGTATGAGAAAGTACAGAGAGTAAACTCCTGTTCCTTTCTGTTGAATCCTTTTTGTAGCAATGCCTGGACCTCTAGTCCTAGAAGATCCATGTGTTGTTTTGACATAGTGTGTTTTCGGTGGAACGTTTGGAGGGAATTTGAGAAATTCTATGCAATAACCATGCTGGATAATTGCCAGTACCCAAGTGTCTGTTGTTATCTCCTCCCAATGTTTGTAAAAATTGCTTAGTCTCCCCCCCACAGGTGTTATGTGTTGGGGATTTGTGACTTGGAAGTCACTGCTTGTTTTGAGGAGCTTTGGGGCTTTGGAACTTCCCTCTATTCTTTTGGAATTGTCCCCCTCTATATTGTCCCCGAAAACTTCCCCGCTGATATTGACTTTGATAAGTGGGCCTTGTTTGTGAGGTTGTGGGTTATGTAGCTTGTCCTCGAAACCCCCCTCTAAACTGTGTTTTGCGAAATGTGCCTCTGCTCTGTGGGGAGTAGAGTGCGGCCATGGCTTTGGCCAGATCAGTGTCTTTTTTAAGTTTTTCTATAGCAGTGTCCACCTCTGGCCCAAACAACTGCTGTCCATTAAAAAGGCATATTCAGCACGGCTTGTTGTATTTCCGGCTTGAATCCTGACGTACGCAACCATGCGTGTCTCCTTATTGTTACTGCAGTATTTACTGTCCTTGCAGCTGTATCTGCTGCATCCATTGCTGACCGTATCTGATTATTTGAGATACTTTGTCCTTCCTCCACCACTTGTTGTGCCCTTTTTTGGAACTCTTTGGGTAAGTGTTCTATGAAATGCTGCATTTCGTCCCAATGAGCCCTATTGTATCTTGCCAGAAGTGCTTGTGAGTTGGCAATGCGCCATTGGTTTGCTGCTTGTGCTGCAACCCTTTTCCCTGCAGCATCAAATTTGCGACTCTCCTTGTCTGGAGGTGGTGCGTCTCCCGAGATGTGAGAGTTTGCTCTCTTGCGAGCTGCCCCTACTACCAGAGAGTCTGGTGTTAATTGCTGCGTGATATACACAGGATCTTTAGGCGGTGGCTTGTACTTTTTCTCCACCCTTGGAGTTGTGGCCCTGCCCTTCACAGGCTCCTGAAACACCTGTTTGGAGTGTTTTAGCATTCCCGGTAGCATAGGTAAGCTCTGGTATTGGCTATGAGTGGAGGATAGTGTATTAAACAAAAAGGCATCCTCAATCGGTTTCTGCATGCAAGGTGACATTATGAAAAGCTGCTGCCCTTGAGACCACCTGCGTGTAGAATGTACTGTCCTCAGGTGGGGACGGTCTCGCTGGGTAACAGTCTGGGCTGTTATCCGATACTGGCGCATCATAAAGGTCCCATGCGTCGGGATCGTCTTGACTCATTGCGGTATGCGTTGGGGATTGCATCAGTGGTGGAGTGTCTACCGGTGATGTGTGTATTGATGGTGGTGGAGATGGTGGCGGAGTTGTCTGTCTTGCCACCTTTGCCTGTGGCTGCTTGTCCTTTTCTTGAAAGGCAAGTCTTCTTTTCATCTTAATTGGGGGAAGAGTGCTTATCTTCCCTGTGTCCTTTTGAATGTGAAGCCTCCTTTGAGTGTAGTCTGGCTCCACTGATTCTAGTTCTTGTCCGAACTTATGTCCTTGCATTTGGGAGGACAATCCCTGTTCCTCTGTGTAGGAACCTGATTTCGGTTCCGATGCTGGTTGTTTCGGAATGGAAATCTTTTCGGTAGCCTTTTTCGGCTCCGACGACACTTTCTTTATTTTCGGCGTCATGATCTCTCGGTGCCGACCCATTTCGGTGCCGCTGTCTCGGTGCCGAACTTGCTCGGAGCCACTGTCTCAGGCTCGAGATTGCTGTGTGCCAGTATCTCGACCGGAGTCGGATGACCTCGACACAAGCGTGCCCTTTTTCGGTGCCGATGGTCGGTCACCTATTTTACGGGTTAAGCCATGGCCTGTTGGCGGTGGCATCCCCTGGGCTTTTGTGGTCTTCTTGTGAGTTTTATGTTTCGACGTCTTACTCACAGTTTTAGGCGTTTCTTCTGGATCAAGCTCGTTCGAGTCCGACTCCTGGATGGAGAAGCTTTCCTCTTCCTCCTCCAAATGCCTTTGTCCTGTCGGCGCTGACGCCATTTGCAGTCTTCTTTCTCTTCGGTCTCTTAATGTCTTCCTCGACCGAAACGCTCGACAGGCTTCACACGTCTCTTCTTTGTGTTCTGGAGACAAACACAAGTTACAGACCAGGTGCTGATCTGTATACGGATACTTGTGAAATTTTGGGCAGAATCGGAATGGGGTCCGTTCCATCAGTCTTGAAGAGACACGTGGCCGGGCTGACCAGGCCCCGACGGGGGATCGAATAAAAACCCGAAGGGCCACCGGAGCTCTTCAAAAATCGGTGTCGATCTGTAGTAACTAACCCAATACCGAACGCAAACAATACCGTCGATTTTTCCGAGATTCTAACTAACTTTCCGAACCGAAACACAGAGCGAAAAGGAACACGTCCGAACCCGATGGCGGAAAAAAAACAATCTAAGATGGAGTCGACGCCCATGCGCAGTGGAGCCGAAAGGGGAGGAGTCCCTCGATCTCGTGACTCGAAAGACTTCTTCGAAGAAAAACAACTTGTAACACTCCGAGCCCAACACTAGATGGCGGGATGTGCAAAGCATGTGTATCTGCAGCTACACATGCCATCGAACATATATATATATATAGTGTATTTACTTACCTCCTACTGGAGGATTGCCTCTCTGGTATTTTCTAAAACTGTCTGCCAAAAATAAAGTACCTTAATTTTTGTACAACCAAGTGTTTTCTTTCTTGGGTGTAAGCACTGTGTGACTAGTCGTTTTGCATGTCTCCTAGATATGCCTTGGCTGCTAATCCACAGCTACCTCTAGAGAGCCTGGCTTCTAGACACTGCCTACACTTCACTGAGAGGGGATACCTGGACCTGGTATAAGGTGTAGGTACCATAGGTACCCACCACATATCAGGCCAGCTTTCTACAGCTGACCTGTGAGCGTGCTGATCACTGGAGGGAGATGACGGGAGGGGTCCCTGGGCCCGATGGGTCCAACCGCAGAAAGTCTCCTGGCTGGCTTTGCCAATGTCAACTCTGTTAAAAAATTTCCGCCCTTAGAAATTATCACAGTTTTCCGTCTTGGATTCTCAGGATAGACCGGGAGACCCACTGTAGTGCTGTATGCAAAGTCATGTACAATGGAGGGTCTCAAAGATCTGGCTGCGTCCAATATTTGTACACTTCAACAGGCATTGAATACAATAGCTGATGCATACGTTACAATCCGGCAAGCGCATCTGTTAGTCACGCAAGTTCTTTCTCAGACTAACTTTTTTGTAAGTGACAACCTACACTCCCTGGGTTGGGGGTGTTCTGCTTGTTCTAGCTAAGATAACCCATTCTGTTTCTTTGAACTGTTTGTGTTCTTTCTCTGTCTACGCCTTGTAACTAATCTATGTACTGAAACTCAGGACGTAGCACGTACTTCATAGGTTATTCTGCAGGCTCATTTGGTTGAGTGGCACAAAATCGAGTTAAGGTTCTGTTTCCTATCTTCACAGGAGACAAATCCATCTAATCACAGAACATCATGGCTCCATCAAAAAGCATACCCATTAAAGAAACCTAGATATTACGAAGCAATCTTGAGTGGCAATCAAAGACCATGCTGGCACTCATAGCACAGGAAATACAGACCAGCCTGCAGTGCATATTGGCCACATACTGCTATATGAAGGAATTTCTGAAATCTTCAGGAAAGACAGGTTAAATATAACACAGCATGTCACAAAATGCAAGTACATAACAGCCTCAGAGACACATTGCATTCAAGTACCTGAGAGCCAAACTGTAGTAGAAAACACATTTGCCCAAAGCATCCAGTTGCTTGGATTCTGTGTCTGGTTGAGCCTACTTATAGCCCACCTTAAAAAACATCAGGAAGAAGTAAAAACCTCAGAAGCAGGAAGTTTTTCAAACTTGAATATAAGAAATTGAGCCCATATCTCGCTGCAACCCAGGATCTCTTGTAGGCAGCCCGATCTTTTATTAACATTCCACCTTAAGACCTCCATCAAAATGTGGACTAATTCCAGTAGAGCAAAAATTAAAACCACACCTGTTAACACCCAAATTTGTTTGGAGCGGAGTCCCCCATGCTAAACATTCTGGTGTCGAGCACTACCCCAGCAGCCCCTAAACCCCCCTCTGGAAACTGGTACTCTGCATTATCAACAGCCATCCCCACCTTCAGAGTCCTTCTCATATATGCCAAATAATAACATAAAAATTATGAGTGTTTAGTAAACTGAAGGTTTTGGAGCACCTGTGGTTAGGGGACATAAGGTTATTACACAGTTCAAATGGAAAATCTCCAAGAAAATATGGTTAAAAAAAAATTACAATGGTGCTTTATTTTTCACATAAAACATATTGATAGAAACTAACGTAAAGGGTGTGTCTGTTTTTCATCACAGAAAAGGTCAATTTGTGAACTGATTTTTGCTACGGCCACCCTGAGGTTGTGCTCTACTTCCAGCCGAGTGGTACTTAGTGTTCAATTCAGTAAGTGTGGCGAGCCCAATTTCGCATAGATATCATGTGCCGAAAGGCAACAGAGTTTTGACAGCAATCTCCCTCAAAGCTGAATGTTCTGCATACATTTTCAGCCAAAACTCTCCCAATGAGAGTTTGCCAATAAACTGCATCTGCAGTGTGCGGTCACTCTGGAAATCAGTTTGTTCTTCTTGCATGTGAATAGGGAAATAGATAGCCGCAGCTGCCAGAATTCGTTGAAAGACTAAGTCATTGATATGATTCTTTTTGTTGAGAAAATATTTTTGAAAATTGTTCCTGAGAGATGTCAGATGATTTTTTTTTTATTAACTCAGCAACATTTGGAAGTTCATATTCAGTTTCCTCAAGAGCATCTGCTAAACATGGGAATACCTCAAATATACCAGCTCCAGTTATTCTTCTCCGTAACTCCAGCTCCTTCTTGAAAGCAGATATTTTTTATACATGGGAAAATAAGCGAATTCAGCTCCTTGCAATGACAGATTCAGGGAATTTCATTTGTCAAAGATGTCTAAAAGCACAAGCCAGTGGGGATTACATAGCTGTTCTGCTTTGTACAGGCCCAAATTTAGAAGAATCTATACTTCATTCCTTAATTCAAAAATGCGATTCAGCACTTTCCTCCAGGATAATCATCTGACTTATGCTTCAAGCAGCAGGGCATCATATTCAGCTCCCATTTCTGCACATAAAACTGAAACTAGGCCAGCTCTTGTTGGGTGAATCTTTATGAAATTAACTATTTTAACTGCAGAATTCGGTACATTATCAAATTCACCATCCATGTTTTGGACAGCAAGAGCCTCCCGGTGTATCATACAATAGGGCGACAGAATATGTGCAGCCACTGTCAACACTTTAGCTTTTAAGTCAGCCCAGCACCACACCTGAAAGGAGCGTCATCTGCGCAGATTCTGACAAAGTTTTCCCATTTTAGGCCATGCAGATCCAGGAAGTTGTTCATAAAGTCATACACGTCGGATGCCGTTGCTCGCCCCTCGATTGGCTTGCAAAATAAAACAAATTCAAATTTTACTGTTCCGCAATAGTATTGGACATAAGTAGTTAAATGTGCTTTCTTTGAAATGTCAATTGCTTCATCCAACTGCAAACCAAACAAACGCAAATTCAACCAGGCTATGAGCTTTCCATGGATTGAGTCTGACATGTCAGAGATGCGGTGGCAAACTGTTGTGTCTCAGATGGGTATAGGTTTTGAACTTCTCTGCTGCTTTTTCACCAAGCATTGTCCTAGCCATGTCAAGAATTGCTTTTTGGTAATATGTTATGCCACTTGGGGATGATGCTTTCAATGCATCTGCTGTGGTGAATGCTGCATTTTTAACTGTTTACATCTCCTGCGACGTCCTGGCAAGAAATTCTCTACTCTTTCCTGCTATAGACGCAAGCTTCATTTCCAAATGATGCCTTAGTTTTGTTGGTTTCAAACTGTTGTTAGCTAAGTTCACACCACAAATCACACACTGTGGCCTAATTTCTCTGCTAACAACTTAGCAGATGACGTCAAAGTCCAAACAAGAGGCATCATACTTCCTTATTTTTGCAGCTTATCTGTTTCTGTCTCAGCCTTTTGCTTGAGAACCCTACTATATTTGTCAGCAAGAAACAATCCATATCAATTAATGAATAGCATATAGCTGCAATTGTAGAGCTACATGACGTAGAGTCATTTTGTAAAATTTCAGTTTCAAAAAAAGTGTTTACCCCAATATCTTTCTAAATATCCCCAAAAAAATGGATAGAAGAATAGTTCCATGGTACATGGACAAACTGTAATTCCAGAAGGTCCAGGTTTAAGTGGGTGCCCCCAAAAATGCTGTACTGTGTATATGCATATATCACCGATAAGGATCTACAAATTTGTTTTTCAAAGTTTAGTGAGGGAAGTCATCAGCACCGCCCCTTCACCCATCACTCCAAAAACAAAATGTGTGCCTTTTTACTGCAATGCCTTAGGCAAACTGGATTTCACTCTTGATGATCCTGCTGTCTGAACAGCAGTCCACTGTCTAATGATCAAGTGGATTTTTTCCCTTGCAACAAAGAGAAAACATGTAAGAACAGTTACCTGCATTTTCTCCCGAGAGGCATCATGAAACCTCCACTCTGGCTGCACAATGATGGCGATGAGTAAGGGTGTGAATGACATGCCTACACATTAGCTGCTACTTGGTCCTAATGGCCAGTAAAATATGTAGTGATCTGTAAGTAATTAAGTTGAAGTCCTGAGTGCCGGTAAGATATGCACGATCTGTAAGATAAGACTTTGAATTCTGGCTTGGCCAGAATTGCCTTCCATTGATACTTGGATACTGCGTATACTTGCTTGCAGCTCATTCACTTCATTATATCCCACACACACTCCAGTAAGCACTGAATTTGCTTTACCTTTATCAAAATTTCAACAGCAGTGTATTTTCGTCAGGCACTTTCGCACAGAATCACACTTACAATTGGTATACTTGAGTACTGCATGTATTTGGAACAGCTTTAAGACCCTTTGACAGGCCCTGTGAGAAACTTTCACTACCTTAGTGTCTTAACACCAGAGGCCTCAGTCTTGGTCCATTATAGAGAATGACCCACAACCTCAACTCGCACAGACACCTACAGTGTGCACCGTACATGAGTAATAGGCTCATAAAAAAAATACAACACACAACATTGTGAAAAAATAAAAATAAAAAATAAAACAATCTTATCCCAGGTTGAGCAAAACATGAGAAATGTTAACAGGAGGTTTATTGAAACCTGACCCTATGCTCTGTTAGTGGTGAGAAGGGTAGGCGGTTTGGTTGGCACTCAGCTTTCCTGGACATCCATGTGTGTCAGTGGTGCCAGAGAACTTCTTTTGTCATTTTTCACTGCTCATCGTGTCTTTCCTTTAGCGACACTGCAACATGGGAGCTCAGTATTCACGTTTGTCCATCCCCACATATACTGCTGCCATCTTTCTGGCATCACTCAGACTTCTGGCTAGATTCCAATGCATCCAGAATGCAGCTGCCTGGATGACGTTTGGATTGTGCAAGCATGGACTCATCTTTGATAGACTCAGGAGTACTGTGGGCCTGAGCCATATTATGATGGAAGGTCAGGGCCAAAAAGCACTTGGCATGTCCACAGTCCAAGCATGTCTGCACAGGGGTGTGGTGTTCTGATGCAATATAGGTGAAGTACTTGCACAAGAATTGGGTACCTTGGATATCTGAATCCAGAGAATAGTCCAAACCTAAGTGAATACCCCAATCCAGAACGGCAACAGACATCAATATTATGAGTTTCACTTAGATCAGCAACCTGAAGGCAACGTTTCATAGCTGATCTCACAATAAATAACCTAGTATTCAGATTGTACATGGAAGAGTTGCGTAGGATGCTTCAAGCTTTGTTTTCGTTGAAAATCATAAAAGCACATATAAAAGTACACAGCGTAAAACAAGTGAAAGTGAAACATCATGCAAAATTCCAGATAAAAGATCACCTTATCATAAAATGCATTTATCCAATTGTTAAAACATTAAGCCTCTCTTCTTTCTAATAAGCCACACCATGTACAGATATTTACTAACTCCATATATTAAGGGTTTAGATGAATCAACATTCAATAACTTTAATGCTTCTGCATGCATTCTAAAACCCAAATTACGTCAAATTGGTCGTATCCATTTTACTCTAGGAGTGGTATAGGATGTGTAAAAAAAAAAAAAAAAAAACAATTTACTGCACCCACAGAACCACCCTCTCAACTCCCCCCCCCCCCCTTTTGATGTAAATTGATTAAAAAATAAAGTGCAAAAAACGTGGTGGTTGTACCTCATTTAGGTATGGTTCAAAGCAGGCAAGAGGCTTGATGGTCAAAAATCATTCTGTCAATTTCCCCACTCCCGGGCTCTCATGGAGCCCTGACGACAAATGGGTCCAATAAGCCGGCTTGAGCAAAACCTTGCAGTGAATAGTCAGCAGGCCTGTTTCGTCTCAGAGGGAACTCAGGCCTAATTTTCTGAACCAGTTTTTAACATAGCACAGCCAAGGTAGGGAGCTACATTTATCCATTTTCATTACTTCCAAAAGACCTTCCCTGTAATGGACCAGATCTTGTGTCACACATATCCTTATCCAAAAAAAGTAAGGGTCTTAAGGAAGCCAGACCTTCTACCCTCCTAATTACCAGATCTTGAAAAACTGTGATCAAGGGGGTGCTTTTTAGGAAGGTGTAGCAAGGACAACATGCACTAATTATAGGGCTTCTGTTTGTGCTTTACATTTATATATCTCAAAGGCAGGTGAGATTGCCTTACACAGTGAGGTTTGATTATTTTTTTTATATAATGGTCCTAGAATTCGGGGGTCAATACTCCCTTAGAATTTATCTATCTGTGGGGACCAGGACATCTGAAAGTACAAGGTTACGCCAAGGTAACTAAAGTTGTCAACAAACTCCAACTTATGGCCATTCACAGTCCGGTTCTGTTTGAAGCCTCAATGCAGTTTAATTGCCATGCGCTTAGTTTTCAGTATGTTAATCATCAGACATTTACTTTAGCAATAACCGCTAAATGCATTTAAAAGATTTTGGAGGACCTTTGGCGTCTGTGATATTAAAATGGTGTTGTCACCAAATAGTAATGCTGGGACAGGGGATCCACATGGCCTGGGGGAGTCAGTGTGCACTTCGTAAGGTGGTCTACCACATCATTCACATAAAGAGAAAATAACGTGTGAGCTAGCACATACCCCTGTCTTACCCCTCTTCTAAATAAAATGGGATCAGTTACTTCACCTTAGGGGACCCATCGTACTCTGGTGTAATCGCCTAATGACTTGTAAAAGAAAATCCTCTGGCACATTCAACACATTCAGTGAGGCCCACAGCAACCCCCTGGGCACCAAGCCAAACACGGTTTTAAGATCATGAAAAGCAATGTATAAATGCCCCTTTCTTAGCTTAACATACCTCCATACCAAGCATGCTTACACGCAACCTAAAACAAGCCTAACACTGGGTAAGTGCTTTGTGTTCATCCATTCAGACAGTCGATCTGTTTAGCGTATATTTTCTGTAAAACTTTTATTAAACTAATTGGCCTATAATTTGCTGGGTTCTGCTTATTTAATTTTTTATGGATTGGAACTAGTTCAGCTCCTCTCCACGTATCAGGAGTGGGTGCGCCTGAAGCAACTGCATTGCCGAGGAGATTAACATATGGCACCCATACTGCTTTAGCAAGTCACCCAGGATCTTATCAAGGCCTAGTGCTTTATTAGATTTTATTGAGAGCATTGTTTCCTCCCTGGTAAAAGAGATCAAACATAATAGACTCCTCTCCTCCCCACCTTCATTGCTGGCCAGATAATCTTCCTGACTGGCTTCTGTTGTCACCAGGCAGTCCTCTATTCAGTTCATCTGTATATGCGTACAATTCAGAGAAGTGTCTGGATCTATATAATGGTCAGTATATACACAAACATCTGTACTACCATGGGCTATGATTTTTCAAAACATTTTACTATCTTCCCTTTTCCCAGCTTCAACTAGATCTTTCCAGTTGGAATCATGCCATTCCCTCTGCGCTTCCAACAATAGACTCTTCTACTTCGCCCTTGCATCATGAAGTTCAATGGTCTTGGTCTAAAGGGCTACTAGAAGTTGCTTCTTAGCCTCTCTGCACTTTTAAGGTGGTCAGCCTATGTAAGGAGATATAAATAGCTGCAAAAATTGTATAACTCCTGGCCAAAACATCCATTTATGCCAGTATAGAAGGCCACCTACATGACTTAAGATTATTCCCAACCACTGGCTATACTTGCATAGCGCATTCAGTTGGAGGGCGGGAGTCAAAAAGCCTTTTACTCAGGTACAAGCAAAGGGAATTATGATCACTATCTTGTCTAATTTCTATGGCAAAATGTTTAACCAATTCCCATTTCCCTACACTAAACTAAATATAATCTATCTTTGAGCATGCAGCCCTCTTCACATATGTAAATGCCCTGGGGCAATCTGGCTCCATCCTACCATTACACACACAGAGGCTATGTTCTGTTGCCAGCTGGAGTAATTGCATAGAGGCTACAGTATATGGTACAATAGGGCTCCTCCTACAATTTTGCTTCTAACCCCAGCAATGGCTTGTATCTGCAATTAAAATCTCCTCCCACAATAACAGTGGCTTTAGGATTCAATGCACTTAGAACCTCAGCCAAGATCAGTGGCCACTGGAGATTCTACTTTGAGCTTTCTCGGCCGGATATAAACATTAAACAAACAAACCTTCCATCCATCCTGCATCTTCACCCAAATTCCAAGTATATCCATGGAAGCTACTTTAATCAGTTCTATTGAGACCAGTAGAGAGATTTTATCCCATGTCAACAGTCCCCCGGAAGGTCTGCCTTTCAAGGATGGAATAGCATTAATGTAAAAATACCTATATCCTGGTTTATATATTGGTACTAGTAACCATGTCTCCTGGAAGAGGCAAAAGTGGAATCGCTCGGTGTATTCCTGCCAATTTGGGTCCATTGTTTTGCCTTTTAGGCCAGCTATATTCCAAGAGATCAGAGACACATGGTTAGGTCGAGTTTCTCTAAGTGCAGTAGAGGTAGGCTGTTTTCCAATCTCTACAGTGGGTGTCCCTCCCCAGTCTCCCTGATTTACTTAGTTTTCTTGAGTTGGACTAGGGTCCACCATCCCGCGTGGTGACTGGCCACCAGAACTTCTTGTGTAGGTACACATACACCCCTCGGTTGCTTGGCTAATTAGTCGGTTTACAAATTGGGGAGGGGGGGTTATCAGGTTTGGAGTTCAATAGAGTCCCGTCACTCCGAGACACACCATCAATCATTTTTTGTAAAAAAAAAAATTTAGTTTAAATCTAAGCACCTGCTCTGTAGATTCTGTGTTTCGCATATCCATGGCAATTAGTCCATCTACCATTCTACTGGTTTTCACTGTCAAGACTGTCCTATCAATGACAACGATCTGCTGATAATATATCTGACCGGATACCCGATAAGCACTGTCTCCTATGTTTGATTTAGTCGATCACCTTAATTTTCAGTGACTCGGGTTAAGATGGCGGCCGCAGTGGTCGCTCAAATTCAGGCTCGGCTTCAGTCCCGTGCATATATCCAGTTTGGCGCTTCCGCGACACCGGCCACACGACATGAGTGGCGGCGGAGGCACCTTGGAGGTGCCTAGAGCAGCTGGCACTGTGAGGAACAGGCTGCGCGGTGTTTGGAGCCGCTGAGGCAGGTGAGGTCTTCCTTGAAGCCGAAACCTGGGGCTCGAGTGATAAGGGCGTGACGAGACGGTGAGTCGAGCCGGGCTGAAGAAGGATGCTACAGAGAGGAGGCGCTGAAGGTGGAAGATACAGGGTGGTGAGGAGGGATTGCACTTACCTGTGTGCTTTTCGCCCCCCGAGCACTGGGGTGCCCGAGCGACAGGAGATGTGGACCGAGTGCGCCCTGCGGGAGAGAGGATTGCTGAGCGCCCTGAGCGGATGCATTGTTAGTAGGGTCTGCTCTCCTCCCTCCGCTCGCATCTGAGCCCCTGCTCTGCAGTATTGGTGTGCTGGCTGGACACTGGAACTTGCCCTCATGGCATTTTGCACCCAGGAGGTAAGGGGCGACACCTTACGAAGAACCAAGGAACTGTGAATACAAAGTGCACGTGGCTGGAAAGGGTCAGTGGCGGCCGGGACAATCACAGAGGTGGCAGGGGCACTGGAATGCCCAGGAATGTTATGCACAGCAAGGCAAATACCCTTGGTTATCAGAGGGGTGAACTGAGCACTGCAGTGTGAATCACTACGCATGTATTATTGACAAACTGACCAGGCCCGTGCTTGATTTCCTGGGTCCGGTGATGGCACTGGTTTTCCAGGGTGTTCATGTTTAATTGAAGATACTTACCTTACTACCGGGGGGTCCTGAATTATCTACCAGCAGTGAGTGGCACTGCCCCCTTGATGTGGTGGTGAAGTGGAAAATACACAGGTGTAGGCAGCTCAATCTATAGGAGCGCCAGTCTGCGCAGACAGCATGATGGGGAAATCTAAAAGGCCCAAGGCCCAGGAGCGACCTGGTCACGCAGCTCTTCCCGAGGCATCCCTGGAGGAGCTGAGTTTGCGCTCTTTAGAAAGTACGTTGCAATCCCATTCGGCCCAATTTGAGGATTCTCCAGGCGATCATAGACACTAAACTATCTCTTGAAAACAGAATAGACACGGTCTCCCAGGAACTTAACCTACTCAGAGTGGATCATCGCAGCCTGGTGAAGAGGGTTGGAGTGGCGTAGACTACTCTAGGTGTCAAGGATCCCTCGGTCTCCGAAAATTCTGCGACTGCACATGGAAGTGAAAGCCCTCCAGAGACGGGCGGAAGACGCCGAAGGTAGATCTCATTGTAACAATGTCCGGTTCCTGGGGTTTCCGCAAGGAGTGGAGGGGCACAACTCAGAATTGTTCCTGGGGCAATGGCTAATTAAAGAGGTGCTGAATGGTACACTACCAAAGTTCTTCTCTGTGGAAAGAGCACACAGATTTCCGGGAGGGCAACCGGCTCCGGGACTGCCGCCTCACCCGTTGATCACCTGTTTTCTCAACTACAGAGATCGTGATGTGATATTGCAATACTTTCTAAACAAAGGCTCGATACGAGACGAGGGGACCTCTATTACGGCCTATCCGGACTTCACTGCAGAGGTGCAGCGCCAGCGCTATTCCTACATGAAGATAAAACAGCGTCTCCGTGAGCACAGCATTAAATTTGCCCTGATGTTCCCTGCTATGTTCCCTGCTAAGTTCCTGGTAATCGCGGATGACCGCACTCATGTCTTCACCACACCAGCTGATGCTTGGACATGGATGCACGCCAAAGGTATTGCCCAACCATCGGAGGAAGATGGGGATCGTGGTGAATGGCTGACTTCTCTGGCTCGCAGGAGACCTAGGAGAAGATCAAAAGCGCAACCCACAAAAATGCAGATGGCTGCCGAAAGGGCAAAGGTGCTGAGAGATGCGCCGTTGCACACTTATAATTCTTTCTGTGGCTCTGGACCGCCTCAGGTGAGCAAACAGATTCGGACTCTGGTGGATCTGACTCGACCGTCACGGATGTGCTGAAGGGACCAGCGATTACACCCAGGACTGCAGATGAGTTGTGATACCTGGATAGTCCTCTTTCTATCTGCTGGCGCTTCAACATGGGATTCTGATTGCCTTGGTGGTGTGATGATATGGGCCCTGGGTTCTGAGACAACGAGATTTGTGACTAGGACTGACACCTGGATGGCCTATGGTTGGAGTCCCTGGAGCTGTGCTGACTTTGGCTGCATGTATCAGTGATGGTCCCCTCTTGATCCTTGGAGGCAGAGAGTTCCTATGGCAGTGTAGCTGTGACTGTTGGAAGCGCTAATACAGACATTTTTTGTCTGATGATGGTGGCCCCTAAAAGGGATGCCATGTACAGTTACCATGCTCCCCAGATGGTATCCATATAGACAAAGCTTTTTGGTACTCGATGTATGTTTTATTTTTTGTTCTTATTGGTGGTGCTCAGAGAGGCATATGTGTCACCGTTTTACAGGGTTGAGGGTGTTGTTGGGGGGTGGTGGGTTATGTTTAACATGTTCAACTGGATCACAATGCATGTTTTTACAATTGCTAGACAGATGCTTTCTCCAAAACTGTAGTTATATATCCTCACTGGGGTTTAGTCCCTGGGCACAGCAAACACAAATGTATTGCTTATCATGCTGCGGGTTTCCGCAAGCCGTGCATTATGCAGGAGTATAACATCATAACATGGAATGTGCACTGGATGTCTGCACTGGGTAAGAGACATCGTATGCACACTTATCTCAAGCGTCAGGGCGTGCACTTTGCTATACTGCAGGAAACACACTTGCTGGGGGGTGACCTGCAGGCACTAAGGAAACGCTAGTGTGGACAGGTCTATGGCACAACTTTTTCAGCTTATGCGAGTGGAGTATTGGTGTGGATAGCGCCAGGGGTACCATACGTTGAGCATGAACACAAGATAGATGAGGGGGGCAGATACGTAGTGTCAGAAGGACAGCTTGATGATAGACCATTCGCTATAGTAGGGGTCTACGCCCCCAATAGCGTGTTATCTGAATTCCTCCAGATGCTGACCCCCGCGCTGCTGGCTGACCCTGCTGTGCCTGCCATTTGGGGTGGGGACTTTAATTGTGTCCCAGATGTATTGTTGGACCGTTTGGCGTTGCCCCCACAGGGTGTAGCGAGCAGACGTAATTCTAACTTGTTGACAGCTTGGGCTGGTGACATTGGGGTGTACGATATGTGGCGTATGGGTCATCCGACGCATAAGGAGTACTCATTTTACTCCTCACTTCACAAACTACACACTAGAATAGACTTGTTGTGGGGAACTCTGGCCGTGTGCTCCTTGATTAAAGATTCGGGGTACCTGGCCAGGACGTTGTCCGATCACTCCCCATTGTTGCTGACTCTACAGTGGGGTAGAAAGTGATCCACAATTCCTAATTGGCGTCTACAGAGGGAGGCATTAGTGGACCATCCTTTTAGAGAAGAATTAAACACCTGTATCAAGCAGTATTGGGACTTAAACAAGGGGCCCACGGAATCGAGGGCTGTAGAGTGGGATGCACACAAGGTCGTGGTGACGGGACATTGTCTTTCGGCCTCCTGGGGAGCGCGTCTCTCACTGCACATTGAGGTTGTCACCCTGGAAAAAGATCTGTGGCCCTTGGAGGTGGCAGTTGCACAAAACAGGGTGTTGCTCAAATCCCTTGGGGCTAAGCGACAGTTGTATAAGGAGGCAGATCAACGCCTTCGTTGACATGATTATAATTATCACCTCATTCGCCTACAGACGGAGGGTGACCGCTCGGGGAGATTGCTAGCATGGCTGCTGAGGGAGGACCAGCAACACACCCCTATTGGAGCAATACGTCTAGACAACAGAACTTTGGCCACTTCACAGGAAGCAATTAATAATGCTTTCAAGGAATTTCATATTGGGCTGTATCGGGGCAGGCGACATGCGATACTCGGCAACTAGAGGCCTTCCTTAGCGGAGCGCCTTTTCCGCAGTTGTCGCCAATGGATATGGCATCACTGGACCAACCCCTTAAAATAGAGGAAATAGGCGTAGTCATAGCACAAATAGCCCACAATAAGACCCCGGGGTGGATGGCTTGCAGATAGAGTACTATGTCAATTACGTGCAGCACTTATCGCAGCACTTGTTGTCAGTGTTTGAGGAGGCGTGGACCCGTGGGATACTCCCATTGTCTCAGAGAGTGGCGTTGGTTGTGCTCCTTCCCAGGCAAGGCCGTGATCCCACCGAAGTGAGGTCCTACAGGCCGTTGTCTCTCCTTAACCTAGACTGCAAAATACTAGGCAAGGTGCTGGCAAACAAACTCACCCCTATAATACACACCTTAATCCATGATGATCAGAATGGCTTAATGCCAAAGCACAATACATTCCTGAATGTCCATAGACTCTTAAGTATTATTGGCGACACTCCATCTGAGGCATGTGACAATGTGGCAATGTCATTGGATATTGAGAAGGCATTCCACACGTTACGCTGGGATTTTTTATTTGCCACAATGCACGGTATGGGGTTTGGTCTGGGCTTCACACGTTGGGTACAGACCCTATACGCTGAGCCTACGGCTAGGGTGAAAACAGGAGGAGTAATATCAGACAGCTTCCCCATTGGTAGAGGAACTAGACAGGGATGCCCTCTATCACCTTTGCTGTTTGCCGTCGCAATGGAGCCGCTGGCGGTCGGGTTGCGTGCACTGGCTGAGCAGTGGGGGAATATGCTGAATGGGAACGCATCATATTATCTCATTGTATGCTGACGACGTATTGATTTACCTGGAGAATGGTTGGACAACGCTGCCTGCAGTGATGTCCCTGTTGGATGCATATGGAGAGATGATTTCAGGGTTTGTTCCCTTTGACTGATCTGCCCACGAGGGTGAGAGAGAATTCTCCTGTGGGGAGGCTAAAGTGGTGGTATAATACCTGGGAGTGCATATATACCATAAACCTGAGGACCTGAGGGATGGCAATTTGGGATGCGTATTTAGCTCTATGAAGGGCTCGCTTCGGTTTTGGTGCTCACTCCCTCTGTCTCCTCTGGGCAGGGTGGCAGTAGCAAATATGTTGGTGCTCCCACGGTTCCTTTACTATTTTGCTGCACTGCCAATAGTTGTGCCCAGGAGATTTTTTCTACAAACTGAACAGACTGTTGTTAGGACTTATATGAGGGAGTGGCAGATCACGAGTGGCGCTTGCCACTTTGCAGCGCCCGTTGCGGGGGGGGGGGGGCGCAGATGATGGTGTTTTGATGTTGTTGAGGCCATTAGAGACCTTACCTCGGTGGGATTGGGACAATTCATATCCTATCACTTCATATGTCATTTGATTAGAAGAGCATGGGTGGGGGAGATCAGGACCCTATCACTTCTCCCAATTACATTATTAGCTCTCAGATAATGTCCTCACAAAAGTGATTACAAATTTGTATAAAGCCCTAAACTGAGTGGATGGCAACAGACTGGAGATTGCGAGGCAGAGATGAAATGCAGTTCTCCCGGTGCCCTTGACTCCCGAATCTTGGTTGCTGGCCCTTCAGCACGTACAGCACGTATCGCGAAACCCCAGGTTTCGATATACCCAGTTTAAATTTGTACACAGACATATCTCTCCCCATCTGGTGTTCAACGCATGTACCCTGCCTCTAGTCAGACGTGCCCCCGATGTGGCTCTCCAGCGACTCATTTTTATCACATGGTATGGGAGTGTGGGCCCCTTCAGATAGTCTTGTACGACATAGTGACATACATTACTGACATCAGAGAACATTCGTTTCCACTGGAACCGAGATCTTGTCTGTTGGGGATACGAAACAGAGATAAGCAACACATTTATATTCATAGGTTCGCCGATTTGGCATTTAGCATGTATAAGCGGTTGATTAACGTGAACTGGAACGCGACCAGGGTACCGAAGCTCCAAGGGTGTTACGGGCATTGCGAGATAAGGGACAGGCGCACACGGGACATGATATTTGGGAAACGCTTGTCACTGGGAACTCGAAATTAAGAATGATGAGATGAGGAGCGCCTGCCGTGAATTAAGGAAATATGGTAACCACGCCTGCAGGGTGGCACGTTTGGAGTTTGCATGCAGAGTTGGGGGGGCAGGGGGAGGCACCGGGCAGTTGGAAGGGGCCTTTGTATATAGTAATGTGCTGATGTTGAGCTTCCCAGAATGTCAACAAAAGATTGTTTGTATCCAGTTGATTGAACCCCAGTATGTGTACAGTACCATAATGGACAAGCCGTACTGGACTGCATGCTTGTAATGGGATGTAATAACGAGCTGAGGGGTGAGATGTGCAATAGAATAGATCCACAGAAAACATGCAGGCAGCCGGAGGTGACACATGATACGTTATTGTACTGTACCTTGTAACTATTTTGCCCTGTAAGTGTACCACTTGCTACCCTTGGAAAGTTTGTACAATGAATCAGCAATTAACTGCGCTGTTGACTTTTGGAGAATGGAATGCACTGATCCAGTTTTTGATATCTGAAACTGTAACTGACTACATGTGTTGGAAATAATAAAATAGATATATATAAAAAAATTGTAATTTAAAAAACAAATAATAATAATTCAGTGACTCCTCATCCTCAGAGTTTGGCAGCAATTTGGGGACTTTTATCATGAACAATCTGTAACCTCTATGACTATATGTATTTCTTCTGAAAACCTGTCGGCCACTTATATCCTGAATAAGCCCATCCAAATTAGGCAAGAGTCGAGGTCTCCTATTGCGGACTGAGGGCTCTTTCCTATCATGATCATTCAAATGGTGTGAAACAGGCCGTAGGAGACCTCCCTTTCTCCCTGCTTTACTTGGAGGGACTAGAGAGTCCATCTGTCCAGTGGGAAGGATAATGGGGCGGATGGCCCTACTTTGCGTGCTTAGGAAACTTGTCTTCCCTCCCAGAGGTAATGCGTTGTTTTTCAGCCTACCCATAGAAGGGTTTTTTGAGGCTGTCCTCTTGGGGCTTGCTTATCTGAGTAAGCTCCCATCCCCGGGGATGCATGTATTTGCCTCGCCTGCGGGAGCACTCCAACTCATATGGGCGTGAAGCCTGTTCACTCCTTTTGTCCCCCAGAAGGATCCTTTTCACCAAATCCTTTAAGTCCCCCACCTCCCTTATTAATGTTTCAATTTCCCCCCTTAGCTGTGACACAGTTGTCTTACAACAGCAACATTGAATTTCCTCCTCTCCAGCTAGGATAGGTTTGTCAGCACACTTAACTTTACTAGGGCCCGAACCACCAAACGGGATGGAATCATGTTAGTTTCCAATATCCTCGTCTGCTCAATGGGGGCAAACCTATTAGAGCATCTAATGATTGGAGAGACACTATCAATCTCCTTACCACTTGCCCTCAAACTTGCAGCCTCCACTCCGAATAACCCACCCGCATTATTTGCAAGGCCACTGTTCGACAGATTGGGAGGACTACAATTCTCTGCACTAGTACTTAGCGCAATAGGGTCAGTTGGGGCGGCCATATGAAGAGATTCAAAGTCAGTATGACTTGTACCTGGTGCACCTTCCCGCTTCTTATAAAAAGCAGTTACTCTTGAGCATCTGGTGCCGATAGGTTTCTGCTTCCCCCTCTGCTTATCCCCCTACAAAGTTTCCATCTCTTCTATGAGATCATCTATCTCAGCTATTGTACAATTATCTCCTGCGCTTTTCACTATTCTTTTTTTTTTTTTTAGGTTTTTCCCATTGCCTTGCCATGCATGCAGGACCTCCGTTGTCTTACGTATGCCAGTCCCTTGGGACTCCCTGGCTGGTACCTTAGCATTGTAATGCACAAAACAATAACAACGATAACAATAATATCTCGAAACGGCCTCCACCTGGGCTAATTCCTTTTATGGACCACAAGAAGAGCAGAGTAAGTCGCTGGGTATCAACCGCTTCCAGTTAGTTCACAGGGCCTCGCATACAAGGTAAATGTACAGCCAGCCTCCCTCGGCTCCCCTACACAAGAGGGAAACAGATCTTATTGTTTGTTTGTGGCCCTGCCCCCCATTAGTATCTCTGCTTTTGCCAAGAGCTAATTTTAGCAGAGTATCTGTTAGCTGTCACAGAGCCAAAAACACCTCAAACGATGTACGGTTGTAAGGCAAAGGGGGGTGGCCCTGTCTCTTCCTGGTGCTGATGGGCCCGCGGTTTGCCTGGGCGCGTCACGCACAGCGGGTGCAGAGAGGGCTTTTCAGCTCCTCAGGCAGGTTGGCCACACCCCCTCCGGGAGGCACACACTGCAACCATGCCGTTTGGCATGTTGAAAGGTGATTATAGTACACAGGAACACTGTATATAGTCTCAGATTTCAGAGACAGTATCAGACAGAATGTCATATGGGGCAAGCAGCATGAGTAGTTAATTGATGCCATAGATAAGGTGAACTACAACACCATGAAGATTTCTGGCCCTTGGAAAAACTTGGTATCTGTGTGCAGCATCTTGGTGGGTGGGTGAGAATGGAAGGTTTTGTGTGGCTCGGGAGAAAAAGGATTGAAAGATAAAAAGAATTTGCACTGACTGAGTATTTAAAAAAAAAAAACATTATAACAACTAAGGCAAAATTGGCGTTCTCCTCACCCACCTAATTTTTCAATAATTTACCAATTTGATTTCACAACAGCTAGTTTTCGAAACAGATTATGGCAAGAGGCCATGACTAAAAATTCACAGCTGGCTCGATATATTGGGTGCCACAGCGTGACACAAGGAGAGCACAAACATACACCTAAAAAGGACTATCACAGAGAATAGGAAGATTCTGCACAGCTCAAGGAAGAACCACCAGACCAGCCAGAAGGAAAAATAAAAAGAGTTTACTTTTTGCCCACTCCCCTGTGATTCTTCAAGGCCCATCAATATCCCTTCATAGTCCTCTCAGATCCAGAATCCAAGAACCCAGCCTGCTCACCCACTGCACTTCACTGGCACTACATTCATGCTAAAGGTGAAAATAATTTCTTCCGATGTATGAAAGTATGTGCACCCTCAGTGGCAGGGCAACAAGAATGCATGCTTTATATTCAACTTGTTCTTGGTTATAGTGCCTGCATACACCCCTTTTCTGGGATTAAATCTTGGTTATAGTGCCTGCATGCACCCCTCTTCTGGGATTAAATCTATCTTCTACAATAATATTTAATAGTTGCTGTTAAAATATATACATAGGGGGCACCGCCAGCCAACATGGCAGAGTGGCATTAACTCACCTGTGCTCCGCCGTATTCTCTCTTGACAAACCGGGGCAACAAAATGCAACAGGCACTAACGGCACCACAGTAAATTAGCACTGAGATGATGGCACATGAGGGACCCGGAAGAGTTGCCTGAAATGTGATGAGCGGTGTGCAGGGGATATTGGACTCAACCATGGCCTGTGCCATGGAGAGACAAGGCACAGCTGCTATTATGCATTTCTATAGGTCCTGTTGAGTGGGGGCGCAACGTGGTGGTTGGCGCAGCTGGTGCTACCCCTACACCTAAAGGACATGGCAAGATGTCTGCATTTACAGGGTTCGGCACGGATCAGTTTCTCGGCTTGGCCGATGCCTTTGGAATCCATGCCTGACCCCAAGACGGCAGCCGTGAGGATGCTCCGGTTGGGACCGGCACTGAAAGGAACCATGTATTTTTACAATCTTCAAGCCCAGCACTATTAAATAACCTGCTAAGCAACCTCTGGGGTAACGTTATGAAATACAAGACAATAGCAACTTCACACACTGCATGATGCATCCCTCACATGCCTCCTCTGAAGCTATGTGGCAACTCAGGAAATTTTCTTAAGGGTCATTATACGAAGTAGGGCTTTTTCGGCTTTGGGGAGGCTTGAGAGGGCCCTACCACAGTAGTACCCCCAGCTTTGCTCATTCTGATGGCTTAAAAAAAGGCCAAACGCTCATGCAAAGCTGTAGTTTCCCCTGGAACACTGATGGAATAGACACTTGGTATGACAAAAGCCTCACTGGTATGGTGATGAACCTGCAAGGAAGGAATCACTACATGTCGGCAATTATAACAACACCCACCACTTCGTCGCGCCTGAACCTTTGAACCTCTGTCATTAATCTAGATGCTTCCCAAAAAAACTGCTGCATTAAAGTCCGGGGTTTCATCTAACTCTGGTCCAATGGCAAGAATGGAAAAAGTATGGTGGCTCCTTCAGAGGTGTCCAAAGAAGCGGGGAAGGAAAGGGGACAGAGAGGACTTGAGCCCCTTCCCATTATTCGGGACTGATTTTCGCTTTCTTTATGTTCTAACAATATCCTTTACAATCTCTACCTACATGAGTCAGTATGAATCCGAATTGGCCAGGATGGTCCTTCCAGGCTTTGGACCCTCTACCAAATACTTAAGACAAAAGGTAACAAAACCTATTTTATGGAGAGCTAGGTTTATGCACATTCTGATCGCAAGGCGCTGCAACTCGGCCTTGAGTAAATCAGCTCTAGTTACGAATGCTTTGGCAGGAACTGACCGGCAACGTTACGATGTTATGACCAACTGTCTCATGTTGAGTGATTTGGATCCCCAAAAGTTAAATTCTTTTTTTTTTTTTTTTTTTTACTTTTTTCTTCCATGAGTGACCCTTTATGGGAGAATTTGAGAGGGGAGTGGTCGAGGATGAAATCTGATGTCTATAGTGCTTTGAAGGGGGGAGGAAGGGTCCAAGTAAGTCAGGGAGGGAAAACGTCAAGGTAATTGGGATTCAGCAAATCTGCTCACGATGTAACGTTATGGTGTTGACAACATTGACTAGGAACGCGAGAGGCTTGAACTCTCCTGCTAAATGTCAAACTGTGAAGCTATGTCATGGACTGCAATATGATATTGTGGCTCTACAAGAGGCCCATCTTAGGCGTAGTTAATATCACAGATTGTGCCATAAGTCATACCCCATGATCTACAAATCTTCACACACCACCAAACATAATGGGGTAACCCTCCTCTTTCATTCCTCCCTCAAGTTTCAACCCTCAGGCTATGAATCTGACAAAGGCGGCAGATTTTTAATGGCAAAAGGGATCATTGCAGGACAGTCTTGTAGAACAGCAAATCCCTATGCCCCAAACACAACTCAAGCAATTGTCATACAATCTTGCCTCACACAAATGGGGCAATTTGCAGCGGAAGAGATCATTCTGATGGGTGATTTTAATCTTACTTGGAACCCAAACATTGAGAGCTCGCACCCGACACGGGCACTCACCGGGAACTTCTCTAAAAGCATAAAAAGTACAGTACAAGAGACAGGGCTTCTAGGCGCAGGGCGATACGTCCACCCAGAAAGCCGAGAACACACTTTTCTCCCACTCCCATCAAACCTATTCAAGGCTTGATTACATTTTCCTCAGTCAATATCTCACACATTCCATCTTATCATCAGAAATTCACCCTTTAACCATTTCAGACCATGTCCCTGTAATGTTGACAATGGTGTGGTCTCTTCCCACGTGTAAATATCTTAGACCATTCTTCCCCAATCCTATAGTACAAGACTGGTTATATAGAGATGAAATACGAAAAACTATCAGGGAACTTTTTTATTTCAACAAACCCCAAGACACGGATACGTCCAGCAACTGGAAGGCCTTTGAGTAGATTATTAGGGGGAAATACATTTCACTTATGTCCACTCTATTCAAGCAAAAAACTCAAGAACGACTGACACTAGAGAGAGATGTAAAGTTGACTGAATAGGCTCATAAAGAAACTCCTACTCGGCAAGGCCAACGGAAGGTCACAGCCCTAAGGGGAAAATTTAAGTCAATTTACACAAAGATGGCGGAGTTCAACATGCTTTATCTCAAATATGGAATGTACACTTAAGGAAACAAGATAGGAACACGGTAAGCACACTAGCTGAGAGTAAAACAAGAAAAAGAATATATAAGCCACATAAATCTAGACGTCAGGGAAGTAGTGAGGACAGAGGTAGATAAAGCAAATGCCTTCAGAGAATATTATAAAAGGCCGACACTAGTAACAGCAGATCAATTAAACTACCTCAAAAAAGTCCAACTTCCCCAAGTCACTGCTGACCAAAATGAGACTTTGAATGGCCCCATCACGGACAATGAAGTCCGAGAAGCCATAAACTCCCTCAAACTCCACAAATCACCAGACCCAGACAGCTTCACGGCCCAATTTTACAAAGCCTTCAGCTCAGACTTGGTACCCCATTTTACTAACCTGTTCAACCACATAGCAATGGAACGGGGAGTTATACATTCTATGAGTGAGGCCTTGGTATCGGTGCTCCATAAACCAGGGAAAGGTCCGCACTACTGTTCTTCCTTTAGACCTATTGCTCTTCTGAATTTAGACGTCAAACTGTACACTAACATATCAGCGGACAGACCGGAAGAAATCCTACCTGACTTGATCTACCAGGATCAGTCCAAGTTTATCAAGGGAAGGCAAACTCACGATAATCTACATCGGGTGATTCACCTGTTGGAAAAAGCCACCAAAAAACATACTGCAGCAGTCCTGGTAGCACTAGACGCAAAAAGGTGTTTGACCGAGTGGACAGGACCTTCCATTTCCAAACCATGAAAAGCTTTGGCTTCAGTGATAAATTTATCACAATAGTCCAAGTAAACTACATGAGCCTCCTTTCATGGATTCTGGTAAATGAGGTCAGCTCAGAACCTTTCCACTTAGAGAGAGGCACACGTCAGGGGGGCCCACTTTCTCCTCTGCTGTTTGCACTCAGGACAGAACCCTTGGCAGAGTGGGTGCGACAGGAGGAGGCTATCCGAGGTATGCCCTTTGGGTCCCTTATCCACAAGATTTCATTATTCGCAGATGATGTGCTATTATCCTCAACATCCTTACAGCGGGAGTTGGGCAGGTTTTGAGGGAGTGGCAGGATACTGCGTTAATATTTTCAAATCATACCTTCCTAATCTAACACTCACGCCCGCAGAGATGAAGGTGCTGGCTCTTAATACTCCATTCCACTGGGTCAAGAAAGAGCTTACATACCTAGGTATTATGATCACCCTGAGAACTTCTGATTTATATAAATCCAACTACCCCCATCCCCATTGCCTCACCAACGTAAGGCAGATTTTAAACGTTGGGCTCTCCTTCATTTAGCATGGATGGGGTGCATCCATGCCATTTAGATGACAGTACTACCCAGATTCTTATATTTATTTCAAGGCCTCCCTAGCCCAGTGGAGGGACCATTCTTCTCCTCTTTACTCTCCTAATTAAGTTCATCTGGCAGGGTTGAAAAGCTGGGCTCCCATATAGATTACTCAGGCTACCGAAAGAAGCAGGAGGACTTGCTCTTCCCGATTGCTTCTCCTACAAGGCAGCACAACAGAGTGATCAAGGAATGGTCACTTCGCGAGTCTGCTAAACATTGGCTCCATGTGGATCAATCAATCAATCAATGACAATATTTATAGAGCGCGCTACGTACCCGTTAGGGTTTCAAGGCGCTGAGGGGAGGGGGGGCTGCTATTGGTCGAAGAGCCAGGTTTTGAGGAGTCTCCTGAAGGTGAGGAGGTCCTGGGTCTGGCGCAGTGGGGTCGGGAGGGAGTTCCAGGTCTTGGCAGCGAGGTAGGAGAAGGATCTGCCGCCGGAAGTCTTGCGTTGGAAGCGGGGGACGATGGCGAGGGAGAGGTTGGCAGATCGGAGTTGGCGGGAGGGGACGTAGAAGTTGAGTCTGTTGTTCAGGTAGGCGGGTCCGGCGTTGTGAAGAGCCTCGTGAGCGTGGGTGAGGAGCTTGAAGGTGATCCTCTAGTCTACGGGGAGCCAGTGGAGGTCCTTCAGGTGGTGGGAGATGTGGCATCGGCGGGGTACGTCGAGGACCAGGCGGGCAGAGGCGTTTTGGATGCGTTGGAGTAGTTGGATGTCTTTTGCTGGGATGCCTGTGTAGAGTGCGTTGCCGTAGTCAAGTCTGCTACTGACAAGGGCCTGGGTCACTGTTTTTCTGGTTTCCGTTGGGATCCACTTGTAGATTCTACAGAGCATTCAGAGGGTGTTGTAGCAGGAGGAGGAGACTGCGTTGACCTGTCTGGACATGGTGCGGGCGGAGTCGAGGATGAAGCTGAGGTTGCGTGCGTGGGTTGGCTGGTGTTTGGGGGGGGGGGGGGGGTGTCCTAGCGCGGTGGGCCACCAGGAGTCGTCCCAGGCCGAGGGGGTGCGTCCGAGGATGAGGACCTCCGTCTTTTCAGAGTTCAATTTCAGGCGGCTGTTTCTCATCCACTCGGCGATGGATTTCAGTCCCTCATGGAGGTTGGCTTTGGCGGTGTTTGGATCTTTAGTGAGGGAGAGGATGAGCTGGGTGTCGTCGGCGTAGGAGAGAATGCTGAGATTGTGTTGACGGGCCAGTTGTGCGAGGGGTGCCATGTAGACGTTGAACAGCGTCTGGCTTAGCGAGGAGCCTTGGGGGACGCCGCAGATGAGGTTAGTGGCTCCGGAGCGGAAGGGTGAGAGTCGGACTCTCTGGGTTCTGCCAGAGAGGAATGAGGAGATCCAGTTGAGGGCTTTTTCTTGTATTCCGGCTTCGTGGAGGCGTGTTAGTAGGGTGCGGTGGCATACCGTGTCAAAGGCAGCAGAGAGGCCCAGGAGGATGAGGGCTGAAGTTTCGCCATTGTCCATTTGCTGTCTGATGTCATCTGTGGCGGCGAGGAGTGCGGTCTCGGTGCTGTGGTTGCGTCTGAAGCCAGACTGGGATGGGTCCAGGATGGAGTTGTCCTCGAGGTAGTGGGTGAGCTGGGTGTTGACGATCTTCTCGATGACCTTTGCTGGGAAAGGGAGGAGGGAGATCGGGCGGAAGTTTTTGAGGTCGTTGGGGTCAGCCTTGGGCTTCTTGAGGAGGGCTTGGATATCGGCGTGCTTCCAGCTGTCCGGGAAAGACGCGGTTTCAAAAGATAGGTTGATGATCTTTCGGAGTTGGGGGGCGATGGTGGAGACGCCTTTGTTGTAGACGTGGTGTGGGCACGGGTCTGAAGGGGATCCTGAGCGAGAGTTGGCCGCTACATCTGGGATCTTTCATGGAAACCCAAGGCTGATTGACCTACAAAAGCGTACCTAAGGACACCTACGAAAAGGACCCTTGATGTCTGGGACAGCATGGACCGATCAGGGACTTGGGTTCAGTTCCCATTTCCATTTACACCCATCCACTTTAATCCAGCATTCCCATCGGCACTCACCCAGGGACCCTTTGCTCGTTGGAGGGAAGGGGGATGCCAAATCATATCCAATTTATTTCACGGGTAGGATATCTTCACCTTCAACAACTGTCAAAGGAATTTTGGATTACCAGCATCAGACAGATACTACTACGTCCAACTAAGACTGGGTGCTCCAACCTGAAATATGAGAGGCACCCACATGGGATCTTTCCTCTCTTGAAAAGTTTGCTAAACACCCAAGGGGAACAAAAGGGGTTATTTCATGTTTATATACACTCTTAATGGAAACCTCTCCTAATGTCCCGCCCAGACATATAGAATTTTGGTCCGCCCAATTGGAGGAAGAGATTTCTGATGATGAATGGCAAAGGCTGTAGTGCGATATCCCGAGGTTCAATCATTCCATTGGGATGAGAGAGGCACACTATAAGGTGTTATATGACTGGTACCTTTACACCCCATACAACTCAAGAGAATTTACCCATACACGTCAGATGCATGCTGGAGGGGATGCAGACTGTTGGGAGATTTTCGCCATATATGGTGTGACTGTCCAACGATTTGTCCATATTGGTTGGAGATTTTGGCCGAACCTAAAGAGATCTTGGGATAGCCCCGGCAGGCAACTCAGGGATGTGTCCTGGGATTAAGACCCTTAAACACCAAACCTCGAGCGATCGCTCCATCCTTTGGTTATGCCTTGGAGCCGCTAAAATGGCACTAGCGGCGGCATGGAAAACCTGCTGCTCCTTTGAGAGCTCAATGGCACGCCAAACTCTGGTAGGCCCTAACTAAAGAACGCCTGGAAGATATACTCTAGGACCACTTTAAAAAATTTGAATACACCTGGGGACCCCCTCATGTCTCATGTACACTGGCCTCCTGCTTACTATGTGCCCCATGCACACGCTAGCACTCCACCTCTTTCAAATATAATCGCACAGAGAGGGTGGGGTTTAGCCTGTATGAAGCCCCGATTGAGGGGGAGCAAGCTTGAGCAGATTACCCTCACACTCCACACAAGATGTAATCATATACTTATCACTCATCATTCTTTTTAAGATTGTTAATATTGTTTACTGGGATTTAGGCGGGAGATAAGTTAAGGTGGTGAAATAGAAATGTAATATTTACACACTTGATAGACAAGTTGTCATGTTGAAACTGTAATTAATGATAGCAACCGGAAGAAATACTGTCTTTCTGTGAAGACTGATAACACGGCCATTGTTATAACTTGAAAACGAAATAAAGTTTCACTAAAATATATACATAGCTGTACCTTTAACATTTATTGGTTTAAAAATCTAAATCTTTCTCATGCAGTTTCGCATGTGACTAAGACACCATCCTGCTATAACAATATAAATGAGATAATAATTACTGGGGAATATTAGTTTTATTTTTGTAGTTTTTATAGCGTTAGCTCAGTTCTAGGGCATTGGAGCACTTTAAACGAGCACTAGCGACATTAAACAAAGTCAAATTAATCCCTTTTAAACATTGGTAAATTAAGTGATTTTGCTCAGGATCACAGGATGTTGAGCCAACACCGGGACTCGAACCCGATTTCCCAGCTCTACAGTTTGGCAGCACTGGCCTTTAGCCCATATCTTCTCATGTTGCTTCACATTATGAAAGCACCGTGCTGTTGGTCCACAGCCTTAAATATTTGCTGCTTGCAGGCTACAGACACGATATTGCTCTTGAAAACAGACAAGGAGAAGCCAGTCTCCAGGCTCCACACAATTGCGGGATATTACCGGCACATAGGTGGCCAGTGTAAATCAATGAGATAATTCAAGCCCTGCACAGGCTTTCAATTTAGATAACAGCATGTGCGAGCCTTACCTGCACAAAACAATATATATGCAACACCAATCTGATTTCATAAGATGGGAAATTGACTAGTTTGGCGGTGACCTTCATGATACAAGCATTAAGTTGTCTCGGTCGCTTTGGTCTGTTAAAGATACTTCAGTTTGTTATCATGAAACTAAGATTTTTTTAGGCAGCCCTAACCACTGATTTATAAAAGACTACGATATAGTCCATTTTTACGATGTATAGAGTTTATTTATCCTGACGAGGAAGATGTAACATAGCAGGAATTTTCTGAAGAGTAAAAATATTTTTTCATTGTTGCTCAGGTTTGAAAAAGGTTTATGTCGAGGAATAAGGGCTTCCAGCATTGAACAATAATTCTATAATGTCGATATTTTCGGCTTTTGTAATTATTTAAAGGGAGTAAATTCTCATGCCGTTCTGCCTACACAAATGAAGATTGTTATTTGATAACTCAGCTTTAACTATTTAGCAAGGATTGTTTGATTACGATATACTCTGGCGGAGTGATATTTTCAAAAGACATATGAGGGATATGTTTTAATTAAATAGAGACACCTTAAGTGACTTTTTCCCCCACATTTTAAGGGAATGTATAGTTGTACTTCGATACAAGGGTCGTTCATTTCATGACATTAGTAAATACTCTTGTTCCTTTTAGGCGAATGAGGAATTTTTTTTGAAAACAGTACAACAATTCAGCCATTGTTGTGGAATATACTCAACAAGATTCATATCGCAATCATCCTCCACGAGGGAGCATGACAGTTAATTATCACAGGTGAGTAGATATAAATAAAATTGGTTATTTATTTGGTTTTCTTGTGTCTATAATTACTAATAGATTAGATCAATAGGAATGAAAACAGACTATTGTATGTCTTAATTTTAGAGGAATCATTGTTTGTGAGTTGGACGCATTATAAAGGAAATCCTTGACTAAGTTTAAAATGTTGAGGGTGAGTATTCCATATGGAGATATTCTTGATTGTTCACTTTCATATGGTTCCTTTAAGTGAGAAAACTGATCCAAATCTATTATTAATTTTGACTTTTAGGTGCTACCTCTAAGAATATAATTTTTGTCCTGATGATGACCCTCTAATGATTGATTTTTGTTCTGGGTCAAAACGACAACAAATTTCTTTGAGGATTATTCCAGAAGTTAATGGGTGACTTCTAGACACCTGGACTAAAGGGGTCTTTAAGAAGTTCATTCCTTCCGTTATTGATTTTTAACCACAAATTGTATATATTGTAGATAACACTTGACACTTTAACATTTCACTTTATTCACATTTCACTGCGCCGTTATTTGGGGAGCACCTAACTATACCAATTATATTAAGTGATGTCAATGGAGTATTCCATCCACAGAGATCTAAATCAGGTCCCAAGTTCTTTATGTGGCTCATGAGTCTCCCACCATTAAAGTTCAGCTCCAGCACCACACCCCTTATTGAATATATTCTTGCAAACTAGAAGGAATCCAATTGAATTACATGCATGCCAATTCACTATTTATACTGCTAACACAAATATTGATATATAACTCCGGCAATATTTAGGGCCTTTTCTTTTTTAGAGAAAGAGGGCTACTGGACCCTGTATGTAGCAGCCAAGAGAAATGCTGGCAAAGATGGCGGATAGCTTTTAAATGAGATGGACACAATGGCATTTGTCATGGCTGGACCAATTTAATTTAAATGAAACCTTTATTCCTTCCATGTGCTTGGAAATGGCTGTGGAAACTCTACATAAATCTTCCTTCAGGTTTCTTTGTCTCTTTGTCTTGTAATATTTACATATTTTGAATTAGAGGTGGTTGAGCCACTTAGAAAGATGCTTGGCTTAGGTGCGTCTCCAGGCCATCTGCAACCTTGAGCTAAAAGTTAGCCGAGCCTTCTTATGGTTTCTCCAGGCCATACGCTTACACCGGTCTCATGCCGTCCCTAACTCCACCCTCCTGAATCAGAGGATGTGGTAACCAGCTTTGATAACACTGCAGTCATTTTGCAGCTAAGCTCATTGTCAAGACCGTCCACACAGCTGTGATATTGGTTAAAAGGTTAGAGAGGGCTTTTATGCTTATGCTATGGTGACAGCAGACAATCTGAAAAATTACTACTATTGCATCACTATTCAAGCACTTTACATTGTCTTGATGGCCAGCCCATCTGATCCTCTGCCCTCACCCCCAGGATTTAACAGAAAATGCAACATAGTGTGGGCCATGTGTGAAAGCATGCTGGTAGGTGAGGTCTGCACTTCATTTATATCATGTAACTATAGTTTCGCTTCCAAGACATTTATCCTATTAGAGGGTGTAACTGCCGTCACTGAAGATGTTGAATCTCCCCTGAAATCTCCTGCAGGATAAGTTACTTCGATTCAGTAATACTCTTTCTGGTGGATGCTCTATCTAACCTAGACCTTGTGAACCCCCCCACCCCCAGGTGCTAGGCTTGATTCAGAAACTCTTGCAATAACTCTTTCATGCCAACAGGTGGCACCATCAGCTTTGTGATTCAAACCACCTCCAGACATAATGCTTTGGAGCTGCACACAGGTGCCACCCCTGCATACTGACTTCAGTTTAATTTTCATTTCTGTGTGTGCCCAAAGACGAGGAGTGCAGCAGACTGGTTTAGTTGCAAGGGGCAGCATGCTAAATCTAATGTGGAATGCTAACAAATCCCAACATTTTAATCCATACTAGAGGGAGGTAGGTGGGCGGTTGGGAACCTGCGAATAGAGTATCCATGTAAAAGGATGTGACAAAAGGTTTGTGTACTCTTCTTGTGGACACTTATAACTGTAGATTCTTCATCTTATGAACTGATACCAGAGCAACACCCTCTCCAGGCATGTGGGTCTGTAAAGTAGACTTGGCTCTAAAAAGTCCTGGAAAACCAAGCAGGCAAAATGTAAAATCCTCTCTGCAGACTTGTGAATCAACGCAGCAGTGTCTGGTTAACGTGTGGACAGATGCCCACAAATTTCTGAAATCAGAAAGTCCTGAGCCAGGGCAGTAGTCACATCTTTTGCCCTGGAGGAATAAGCTCCAATGCTCTCCGGATGACTGTCTGTGGTCAAGGCATTGCAGTGGTCAATCTATTGGATGAGGTCCTTTTCTGAAGTGCCTTACCGTTCTTCGCACCAGCTAATCCAACATAATGCTGACCATCTGCACAGCATTCTTTAATCCAATCAAAGTATAGGCTAAAGGCATGCATTGAATCCAACCAGTGTAGTCTCATTCTCTTTATACAGACATGGTAGATAAAAGAATGTGGGAAGTGTAATCGGCTGTCCCCTCATGGAAAGGGAACACAATGTTTAAAAGAAAGAACACTTTTCATGAAAGTAGGTAGTATACTGAGGCAGAACTGAGAAAACCTGTAGTTCACTGATGAGACACACATGTAATTGCAAAGAAATACATGGTCTTCAAGGTCAAGTGTTTAAGAGTACAACTATGAAAAGGCTTGAAAAGAGCACACATCAAGATGAGGTTCCAAAGAGGCTTAATGAATAAAGCCAGGGGAAACATATGAAAGTTCTTATAAGAAATGGAATATATGACTTGGATCAAACTGATAATTTGAATAACAAATACAGGTAACCCTTAAGGGTGCAGATGCATAGCTTTGTCAGGCCAAAGTTAATTCAAACATAATGTAAGGAAATGCCTCCTTGGCATGGTTACCCCCTGACTTTTTGCCTTTGCTGATGCTATGCTTTGAATTGAAAGTGTGCTGAGGCCTGCTAACCAGGCCCCAGCACCAGTGTTCTTTCCCTAACCTGTACTTTTGATTCCACAATTGGCACAGCCTGGCATCCAGGTAAGTCCCTTGTAACTGGTACCCCTGGTACCAAGGGCCCTGATGCCAGGGAAGGTCTCTAAGGGCTGCAGCATATCTTATGCCACCCTGGGGACCCCTCACTCAGCACAGACACACTGCTTGCCAGCTTGTGTGTGCTGGTGAGAACAAAACGAGTAAGTCGACATGACACTCCCCTCAGGGTGCCATGCCAACCTCACACTGCCTATGCAGTATAGATAAGTCACCCCTCTAGTAGGCCTAAGGCAGGGTGCACTATACCATAGGTGAGGGCACCAGTGCATGAGCACTGTGCCCCTACAGTGTCTAAGCAAAACCTTAGACATTGTAAGTGCAGGGTAGCCATAAGAGTATATGGTCTGGGAGTCTGTCAAACACGGACTCCACAGCACCATAATGGCTACACTGAAAACTGGAAAGTTTGGTATCAAACTTCTCAGCACAACAAATGCACACTGATGCCAGTGTACATTTTATTGTAAAATACACCCCAGAGGGCACCTTAGAGGTGCCCCCTGAAACCTTAACCGACTATCTGTGTAGGCTGACTGGTTCCAGCAGCCTGCCACAACCGAGACATGTTGCTGGCCCCATGGGGAGAGTGCCTTTGTCACTCTGAGGCCAGTAACAAAGCCTGCACTGGGTGGAGATGCTAACACCTCCCCCAGGCAGGAGCTGTAACACCTGGCGGTGAGCCTCAAAGGCTCACCCCTTTGTTCCAGCACCGCAGGACACTCCAGCTAGTGGAGTTGCCCGCCCCCTCCGGCCACGGCCCCCACTTTTGGCGGCAAGGCCGGAGGAAATAATGAGAATAACAAGGAGGAGTCACTGGCCAGTCAGGACAGCCCCTAAGGTGTCCTGAGCTGAAGTGACTAACTTTTAGAAATCCTCCATCTTGCAGATGGAGGATTCCCCAATAGGATTAGGGATGTGACCCCCTCCCCTTGGGAGGAGGCACAAAGAGGGTGTACCCACCCTCAGGGCTAGTAGCCATTGGCTACTAACCCCCCAGACCTAAACACGCCCTTAAATTTAGTATTTAAGGGCTCCCCTGAACCTAAGAATTTAGATTCCTGCAACTTACAAGAAGAAGAGGACTGCTGAGCTGAAAGACCCCTGCAGAGGAACAGAAGAAGACACCAACTGCTTTGGCCCCAGACCTTCCGGCCTGTCTCCTGCCTTCCAAAGAAACCTGTTCCGGCGACGCTTTCCCAAGGACCAGCGACCTCTGAATCCTCAGAGGACTGCCCTGCTTCAAGAAAGACCAGAAACTCCCGAGGACAGCGGCACTGCTCCAAAAGAACTGCAACTTTGTTACAGAGGAGCAGATTTAAAGACCCCTGCAAATCCCCGCAAGAAGCGTGAGACTTGCAACACTGCACCCGGCGACCCCGACTCGACTGGTGGAGAACCAACACCTCAGGGAGGACCCTCCGGCGACTCCGAGACCGTGAGTAACCAAAGTTGTTCCCCCTGAGCCCCCACAGCGACGCCTGCAGAGGGAATCCTGAGGCTCCCCCTGACCGCGACTGCCTGAACCTAAAGTCCCGACGGCTGGAAAAGACCCTGCCCCCGCAGCCCCCAGCACCTGAAGGAACGGAACTTCTGTGCAGGAGTGACCCCCAGGAGGCCCTCTCCCTTGCCCAGGTGGTGGCTACCCCGAGGAGCCCCCCCCCTTGCCTGCCTGCACCGCTGAAGAGACCCCTTGGTCTCCCTTTGAAACCTACAGAGAACCCGACGCTTGTTTGCACACTGCACCCGGCTGCCCCCGCGCTGCTGAGGGTGTACTTTTTGTGCTGACTTGTGTCCCCCCCCGGTGCCCTACAAAACCCCCCTGGTCTGCCCTCCGAAGACGCGGGTACTTACCTGCTGGCAGACTGGAACCGGGGCACCCCCTTCTCTCCATTGAAGCCTATGTGTTTTGGGCACCTCTTTGACCTCTGCACCTGACCGGCCCTGAGCTGCTGGTGTGGTAACTTTGGGGTTGCTCTGAACCCCCAACGGTGGGCTACCTTGGACCCAAACCTGAGACTTGTAAGTGATTTACTTACCTGCTAAAACTAACAATAACTTACCTCCCCCAGGAACTGTGAAAATTGCACTGTGTCCACTTTTAAAACAGCTATTTGTGTTTTATGTGAAAAGTATATATGCTACTGTAATTATTCAAAGTACCTAAAGTACTTACCTGCAATACCTTTCAAATGAGATATTACATGTAGAATTTGAACCTGTGGTTCTTAAAATAAACTAAGAAAATATATTTTTCTATAACAAAAACCTATTTGCTGGATTTGTCTCTGAGTGTGTGTTCCTCATTTATTGCCTGTGTGTATGTACAACAAATGCTTAACACTACTCCTTTGATAAGCCTACTGCTCGACCACACTACCACAAAATAGAGCATTAGTATTATCTCTTTTTGCCACTATCTTACCTCTAAGGGGAACCCTTGGACTCTGTGCATACTATTCCTTACTTTGAAATAGTACATACAGAGCCAACTTCCTACATTGGTGGATCAGCGGTGGGGTACAAGACTTTGCATTTGCTGGACTACTCAGCCAATACCTGATCACACGACAAATTCCAAAAATTGTCATTAGAAATTGATTTTTGCAATTTGAAATTTTTCTAAATTCTTTAAAGTCCTGCTAGGGCCTTGTGTTAGTCCCTGTTAGCATTGCTTTTAGAGTTTAAAAGTTTGGTAAAAGTTTGAATTAGATTCTAGAACTAGTTTTAGATTCTTAAAAAGTATTCCAACTTTTAGAAGCATAATGTCTAGTGCAGAGATGAATGTGGTGGAACTCGACACCACACCTTACCTCCATCTTAAGATGAGGGAGCTAAGGTCACTCTGTAAAATAAAGAAAATAGTAATGGGCCCCAGACCTTCCAAATTACAGCTCCAGGAGCTGTTGGCAGAGTTTGAAAAGGCCAACCCCTCTGAGGATGGCAACACAGAGGATGATGATAGTGACTTGGAGGGTGATTCCCCCCTACCAGTCCTATCTAGGGAAGACAGGGCCTCTCAAGCCCTGACTCCAAGCATAATAGTCAGAGATGCTGGCTCCCTCACAGGAGGGACCAACCTCTCTGAAATCACTGAGGATAACTTCAGTGAAGAGGACATCCAGTTAGCCAGGATGGCCAAAAGATTGGCTTTGGAAAGACAGATCCTAGCCATAGAAAGGGAAAGACAAGAGATGGGCCTAGGACCCATCAATGGTGGCAGCAACATAAATAGGGTCAGAGATTCTCCTGACATGTTGAAAATCCCTAAAGGGATTGTAACTAAATATGAAGATGGTGATGACATCACCAAATGGTTCACAGCTTTTGAGAGGGCTTGTGTAACCAGAAAAGTGAACAAATCTCACTGGGGTGCTCTCCTTTGGGAAATGTTCACAGGAAAGTGTAGGGATAGACTCCTCACGCTCTCTGGAAAAGATGCAGAATCTTATGACCTCATGAAGGGTACCCTGATTGAGGGCTTTGGATTCTCCACTGAGGAGTATAGGATTAGATTCAGGGGGGCTCAAAAATCCTTGAGCCAGACCTGGGTTGACTTTGTAGACTACTCAGTAAAAACACTAGATGGTTGGATTCAAGGCAGTGGTGTAAGTAATTATGATGGGCTGTACAATTTATTTGTGAAAGAACACCTATTAAGTAATTGTTTCAATGATAAACTGCATCAGCATCGGGTAGACCTAGGACCAATTTCTCCCCAAGAATTGGGAAAGAAGGCGGACCATTGGGTCAAGACTAGGGTGTCCAAAACTTCCACAGGGGGTGACCAAAAGAAAGGGGTCACAAAACCTCCCCAGGGGAAGGGTGGTGAGACAGCCAAAAACAAAAATAGTAAAGAGTCTTCTACAGGCCCCCAAAAACCTGCACAGGAGGGTGGGCCCAGAGCCTCTTCACAAAACAATTCTGGGTACAAGGGTAAAAACTTTGATCCCAAAAAGGCCTGGTGTCGTACCTGTAGTCAGTCTGGACACCAAACTGGAGACAAGGCCTGTCCCCAGAAAAATACCACTTCTAACTCCACTCCAGCTAAAACTGGAATGGCCAGTCTCCAAGTGGGATCAACAGTGTGCCCAGAGCAAATCAGGTGTCACACTGAAGCTACATTAGTCTCTGAGGGTGGGGTGGATTTAGCCACACTGGCTGCCTGGCCCCCTAACATGCAAAAATACAGGCAGCAGCTCTTAATTAATGGGACAAGTGTAGAGGGCCTGAGGGATACAGGTGCCAGTGTCACTATGGTGACAGAGAATGAAAATGTCACTTACCCAGTGTACATCTGTTCGTGGCATTAGTCGCTGCAGATTCACATGTTTGGCACAGTCCGCTGCCTGGTGTTGGGCTCGGAGTATTACAAGTTGTTTTTCTTCGAAGAAGTCTTTTTTGGTCACGGGACCGAAGGACTCCTCCCTCTTCGGCTCCATTGCGCATGGGCGTCGACTCCATCTTAGATTGTTTTCCCCGCAGAGGGTGAGGATGGAGTTGTTTGCTATAAATAGTGCCCATGCAATGGAGTGAATATGTATGTACGTTAAGAGTTTATAATAATTATTTACAAATGTACAGAAGTTTAAGATTTATGATCTACTTCTAAACGGCTACAGGCTTCCCGGGGAGGTGGGAGGGTACATGTGAATCTGCAGCGACTAATGCCACGAACAGATGTACACTGGGTAAGTGACATTTTCAGTTCGATGGCATATGTTGCTGCAGATACACATGTTTGGCACAGACTATAAAGCAGTTACCTCCCCTAAAAGCGGTGGTTTAGCCTGTAGGAGTTGAAGTAGTTTGGAATAATGTTCTTAGTACAGCTTGGCCCACTGTAGCTTGTTGTGCATTTAGTACGTCTACACAGTAGTGTTTAGTAAACGTATGAGGCGTAGACCAGGTTGCAGCCTTACATATTTCGCTCATAGGAATGTTTCCTAGAAAGGCCATTGTAGCACCTTTCTTTCTGGTTGAGTGTGCCTTTGGTGTAATAGGCAATTCTCTTTTGGCTTTAAGATAGCATGTTTGAATACATCTGACTATCCATCTAGCAATGCCTTGTTTAGAGATTGGATTTCCTATGTGTGGTTTTTGAAAAGCTATGAACAGTTGTTTTGTTTTCCTGATTAGCTTTGTTCTGTCAATGTAGTACATTAGTGCTCTTTTGATGTCTAATGTATGTAGTGCCCTTTCAGCCACGGAATTTGGTTGTGGGAAGAACACTGGCAATTCTACTGTTTGATTTAAATGGAATGGTGAGATTACTTTTGGCAGAAATTTTGGATTTGTTCTTAGAACTATTTTATTGTTGTGTATTTGAATAAATGGTTCTTGTATGGTAAATGCCTGTATTTCACTTACTCTTCTGAGGGATGTGATTGCAATGAGAAATGCGACTTTCCAGGTTAGATATTGCATTTCACAGGAATGCATGGGTTCGAAAGGTGGACCCATGAGTCTTGTTAAGACGATGTTAAGATTCCATGAAGGAACTGGTGGTGTTCTTGGTGGTATAATTCTTTTTAGCCCTTCCATGAATGCTTTAATAACTGGTATTCTAAATAGAGACGATGAATGAGTAGTTTGTAGGTAAGCAGATATTGCTGCGAGGTGTATTTTTATAGATGAAAAAGCGAGATTTGCTTTTTGCAAATGTAGTAAGTATCCTACTATGTCTTTCGTAGAGGCATGTAATGGTTGTATTTGATTGGCATGGCAGTAGTAAACAAATCTTTTCCACTTAGATGCATAGCAGTGTCTAGTGGAAGATTTTCTAGCTTGTTTTATGACCTCCATGCATTCTTGTGTGAGGTCTAAGTGTCCGAATTCTAGGATTTCAGGAGCCAAATTGCCAGATTCAATGATGCTGGGTTTGGATGCCTGATCTGTTGTTTGTGTTGTGTTAACAGATCTGGTCTGTTGGGTAGTTTGACATGCGGTACTAGTGAAAGGTCTAGTAGAGTTGTATACCAAGGTTGTCTTGCCCATGTGGGTGCTATCAGTATGAGTTTGAGTTGGTTTTGACTCAACTTGTTTACTAGATATGGAAGGAGAGGGGGAAAAGAATATGCAAATATCCCTGACCAACTCATCCATAGAGCATTGCCTTGTGATTCGCGGTGTGGGTACCTGGATGCGAAGTTTTGGCATTTTGAGTTTTCTTTTGTTGCGAACAAATCTATCTGGGGTGTTCCCCAAATTTGAAAGTACTTGTTCAGAACTTGGGGGTGAATTTCCCATTCGTGGACTTGTTGGTGGTCTCGCGAAAGGTTGTCTGCTAGTTGGTTTTGTATTCCTGGAATAAATTGTGCTATTAGGCGAATGTTGTTGTGAATCGCCCACTGCCAAATTTTTTGTGTTAGGAGGCACAATTGTGTTGAGTGTGTTCCTCCTTGTTTGTTTAAATAATACATTGTTGTCATGTTGTCTGTTTTGACAAGAATGTATTTGTGTGTTATTATGGGTTGGAAGGCTTTTAACGCTAGAAATACTGCTAACAGTTCTAGGTAATTGATATGAAATGTTGTTTGGTGTATATCCCATTGTCCTTGAATGCTGTGGTGATTGAGGTGTGCTCCCCACCCTGTCATGGAAGCATCTGTTGTTATAACGTATTGAGGCACTGGGTCCTGAAATGTCCGCCCTTTGTTTAAATTTTTGCTGTTCCACCATAGAAGCGAGAGGTATGTTTGGCGGTCTACCAACACCAGATCTTGAAGTTGACCCTGTGCCTGTGACCATTGTGATGCTAGACACTGTTGTAAGGGTCGCATGTGTAGTCTTGCGTTTGGGACAATGGCTATGCATGATGACATCATGCCTAGAAGTTTTAGCACAAATTTTGCTTGTATCTTTTGGTTTGGAAACATTGCACTTATTACCTTGTGGAATGCCTGCACTCTTTGTGGACTTGGAGTGGCAATTCCTTTTGATGTGTTGATGGTTGCTCCTAGATATTGTTGTGTCTGACACGGTTCTAGGTGTGATTTTGTATAGTTGATGGAAAACCCCAGTTTGTGAAGGGTTTGTATGACACATGTGGTGTCGTTTGCGCATTTTTTTACTGTGTTGGTCTTGATTAGCCAATCGTCTAGGTAAGGGAACACATGTATCTGTTGTAAGGAAATGCCTCCTTGGCATGGTTGCCCCCTGACTTTTTGCCTTTGCTGATGCTATGTTTACAATTGAAAGTGTGCTGAGGCCTGCTAACCAGGCCCCAGCACCAGTGTTCTTTCCCTAACCTGTACTTTTGTATCCACAATTGGCAGACCCTGGCATCCAGATAAGTCCCTTGTAACTGGTACTTCTAGTACCAAGGGCCCTGATGCCAAGGAAGGTCTCTAAGGGCTGCAGCATGTCTTATGCCACCCTGGAGACCTCTCACTCAGCACAGACACACTGCTTGCCAGCTTGTGTGTGCTAGTGAGGACAAAACGAGTAAGTCGACATGGCACTCCCCTCAGGGTGCCATGCCAGCCTCTCACTGCCTATGCAGTATAGGTAAGACACCCCTCTAGCAGGCCTTACAGCCCTAAGGCAGGGTGCACTATACCATAGGTGAGGGTACCAGTGCATGAGCATGGTACCCCTACAGTGTCTAAACAAAACCTTAGACATTGTAAGTGCAGGGTAGCCATAAGAGTATATGGTCTGGGAGTCTGTCAAACACGAACTCCACAGCACCATAATGGCTACACTGAAAACTGGGAAGTTTGGTATCAAACTTCTCAGCACAATAAATGCACACTGATGCCAGTGTACATTTTATTGTAAAATACACCACAGAGGGCACCTTAGAGGTGCCCCCTGAAACTTAACCGACTATCTGTGTAGGCTGACTAGTTCCAGCAGCCTGCCACACTAGAGACATGTTGCTGGCCCCCTGGGGAGAGTGCCTTTGTCACTCTGAGGCCAGTAACAAAGCCTGCACTGGGTGGAGATGCTAACACCTCCCCCAGGCAGGAGCTGTGACACCTGGTGGTGAGCCTCAAAGGCTCACCCCTTTGTCACAGCCCAGCAGGGCACTCCAGCTTAGTGGAGTTGCCCGCCCCCTCCGGCCACGGCCCCCACTTTTGGCGGCAAGGCTGGAGGGAACAAAGAAAGCAACAAGGAGGAGTCACTGGCCAGTCAGGACAGCCCCTAAGGTGTCCTGAGCTGAGGTGACTCTGACTTTTAGAAATCCTCCATCTTGCAGATGGAGGATTCCCCCAATAGGGTTAGGATTGTGACCCGCTCCCCTTGGGAGGAGGCACAAAGAGGGTGTACCCACCCTCAGGGCTAGTAGCCATTGGCTACTAACCCCCCAGACCTAAACACGCCCTTAAATTTAGTATTTAAGGGCTACCCTGAACCCTAGAAAATTAGATTCCTGCAACTACAAGAAGAAGGACTGCCTAGCTGAAAACCCCTGCAGAGGAAGACCAGAAGACGACAACTGCCTTGGCTCCAGAAACTCACCGGCCTGTCTCCTGCCTTCCAAAGATCCTGCTCCAGCGACGCCTTCCAAAGGGACCAGCGACCTCGACATCCTCTGAGGACTGCCCCTGCTTCGAAAAGACAAGAAACTCCCGAGGACAGCGGACCTGCTCCAAGAAAAGCTGCAACTTTGTTTCCAGCAGCTTTAAAGAACCCTGCAAGCTCCCCGCAAAAGGCGTGAGACTTGCAACACTGCACCCGGCGACCCCGACTCGGCTGGTGGCGATCCAACACCTCAGGAGGGACCCCAGGACTACTCTAAGACTGTGAGTACAAAAACCTGTCCCCCCTGAGCCCCCACAGCGCCGCCTGCAGAGGGAATCCCGAGGCTTCCCCTGACCGCGACTCTTTGAATCCTAAGTCCCGACACCTGGGAGAGACCCTGCACCCGCAGCCCCCAGGACCTGAAGGACCGGACTTTCACTGGAGGAGTGACCCCCAGGAGTCCCTCTCCCTTGACCAAGTGGAGGTTTCCCCGAGGAACCCCCCCCTTGCCTGCCTGCAGCGCTGAAGAGATCCCGAGATCTCTCATAGACTAACATTACAAACCCGACGCTTGTATCTACACTGCACCCGGCCGCCCCCGCGCCGCTGAGGGTGAAATTTCTGTGTGGACTTGTGTCCCCCCCGGTGCCCTACAAAACCCCCCTGGTCTGCCCTCCGAAGACGCGGGTACTTACCTGCAAGCAGACCGGAACCGGGGCACCCCCTTCTCTCCATTCTAGCCTATGTGTTTTGGGCACCACTTTGAACTCTGCACCTGACCGGCCCTGAGCTGCTGGTGTGGTGACTTTGGGGTTGCTCTGAACCCCCAACGGTGGGCTACCTTGGACCAAGAACTAAGCCTTGTAAGTGTCTTACTTACCTGGTTAACCTAACAAATACTTACCTCCCCTAGGAACTGTGAAAATTGCACTAAGTGTCCACTTTTAAAACAGCTATTTGTGAATAACTTGAAAAGTATACATGCAATTTTGATGATTTGAAGTTCCTAAAGTACTTACCTGCAATACCTTTCGAATGAGATATTACATGTAGAATTTGAACCTGTGGTTCTTAAAATAAACTAAGAAAAGATATTTTTCTATATAAAAACCTATTGGCTGGATTTGTCTCTGAGTGTGTGTACCTCATTTATTGTCTATGTGTATGTACAACAAATGCTTAACACTACTCCTTGGATAAGCCTACTGCTCGACCACACTACCACAAAATAGAGCATTAGTATTATCTCTTTTTGCCACTATCTTACCTCTAAGGGGAACCCTTGGACTCTGTGCATGCTATTCCTTACTTTGAAATAGCACATACAGAGCCAACTTCCTACATTGGTGGATCAGCGGTGGGGTACAAGACTTTGCATTTGCTGGACTACTCAGCCAATACCTGATCACACGACAAATTCCAAAATTGTCATTAGAAATTCATTTTTGCAATTTGAAAGTTTTCTAAATTCTTAAAAGTCCTGCTAGGGCCTTGTGTGTTAAGTCCCTGTTTAGCATTGTCTTTTAGAGTTTAAAAGTTTGTTAAAAGTTTGAAATTAGATTCTAGAAACAGTTTTAGATTCTTTAAAAAGTCTTCCAACTTTTAGCAAAATAATGTCTGATACAGAGATGAATGTGGTGGAACTCGACACCACACCTTACCTCCATCTTAAGATGAGGGAGCTAAGGTCTCTCTGTAATATCAAAAAAATAACCATTGGCTCCAGACCTACCAAAATTCAGCTCCAGGAGCTGTTGGCAGAGTTTGAAAAAGCCAACCCCTCTGATGATGACATCACAGAGGAAGAAATTAGTGACTTGGAGGCCAATGTCCCTCCTCCAGTCCTAAATAGGGAGAACAGGACCCCTCAAGTCCTGTCTCCAACTGTGTTAGTCAGAAATAGTGAGTCCCTCACAGGAGGGTCCCACATTTCTGAAATCACTGAGGATGCTCTCAGTGAAGATGACCTCCTGTTAGCCAGGATGGCCAAAAGATTGGCTTTAGAGAGACAGCTCCTAGCCATAGAAAGGGAAAGACAAGAGATGGGCCTAGGACCCATCAATGGTGGCAGCAATATAAATAGGGTCAGAGATTCTCCTGACATGTTAAAAATCCCCAAAGGGATTGTGACAAAATTTGAAGATGGTGATGACATCACCAAGTGGTTCACAGCTTTTGAGAGGGCTTGTGTAACCAGAAAAGTGAACAGATCTCACTGGGGTGCTCTCCTTTGGGAAATGTTCACTGGAAAGTGTAGGGATAGACTCCTCACACTCTCTGGGAAAGATGCAGAATCTTATGACCTCATGAAGGGTACCCTGATTGAGGGCTTTGGATTCTCCACTGAGGAGTACAGGATTAGGTTCAGGGGGGCTCAAAAATCCTCGAGCCAGACCTGGGTTGACTTTGTTGACTACTCAGTGAAAACACTAGATGGTTGGATTCAAGGCAGTGGTGTAAGTAATTATGATGGGCTGTACAATTTATTTGTGAAAGAACACCTATTGAGTAATTGTTTCAATGATAAACTGCATCAGCATCTGGTAGACCTAGGACCAATTTCTCCCCAAGAATTGGGAAAGAAGGCGGACCATTGGGTCAAGACAAGGGTGTCCAAGACTTCAACAGGGGGTGACCAAAAGAAAGGGGTCACAAAGACTCCCCAGGGGAAGGGTGATGAGACAACCAAAACTAAAAATAGTAAAGAGTCTTCTACAGGCCCCCAAAAACCTGCACAGGAGGGTGGGCCCAGAGCCTCTTCACAAAACAATGGGTACAAGGGTAAAAACTTTGATCCCAAAAAGGCCTGGTGTCATAGCTGTAAACAGCATGGACACCAAACTGGAGACAAGGCCTGTCCCAAGAAAGGTTCCACTCCAAACTCCCATCCAGGTAACACTGGTATGGCTAGTCTCCAAGTGGGATCAACAGTGTGCCCAGAGCAAATCAGGGTCCACACTGAAGCTACTCTAGTTTCTGAGGGTGGGGTGGATTTAGCCACACTAGCTGTCTGGCCGCCTAACATGCAAAAATACAGACAGCAACTCTTAATTAATGGGACTAGAATAGAGGGCCTGAGGGATACAGGTGCCAGTGTCACCATGGTGACAGAGAAACTGGTTTCCCCTGGCCAATACCTGACTGGAAAAACTTACACAGTCACCAACGCTGACAATCAGAGAAAAGTACATCCCATGGCAATGGTTACTTTAGAATGGGGAGGGGTCAAGGGCCTGAAACAGGTGGTGGTCTCCTCAAATATCCCAGTGGACTGTCTGCTTGGAAATGACCTGGAGTCCTCAGCATGGGCTGGGGTAGAACTAAAAACCCATGCAGCAATGCTGGGTATCCCTGAACTGGTGTGTGTGAAAACAAGAGCACAGTGCAAGGCACAGGGTGAACAAGTAGAGCTGGAGTCTGGAAGAATGGCCCAGCCTACCAAGAGGAAAAGAAAGTCAGTTGGGAAACCAACTGCAACACAGCAAAAGAAAGGGAACCTCTCTTCTCAGGAAGAAGTTCTGCCCTCTGAGGGAACTGAGCCTTTGGAGCTTGAACCTTATCAGGTTGAGCTCTTAGGCCCAGGGGGACCCTCAAGGGAGGAGCTGTGTAAGGGACAAGAAACCTGTCCCTCTCTTGAAGGCCTTAGGCAGCAAGCTGCTGAAGAGTCCAAAGGCAAGAAAAATGGAACGCATAGGGTCTATTGGGAAGATGGACTCCTGTACACTGAGGCCAGAGACCCCAAACCTGGTGCCACTAGGAGAGTGGTAGTGCCTCAGCTGTTCAGAGAGTTCATCCTAACATTGGCCCATGACATTCCCCTTGCTGGACATTTGGGACAAACCAAGACGTGGGAGAGGTTAGTCAACCACTTCTACTGGCCCAATATGTCCAACATGGTTAAGGAGTTTTGCCTCTCCTGCCCCACCTGTCAAGCCAGTGGTAAGACAGGTGGGCATCCAAAGGCCCCCCTCATTCCACTTCCAGTGGTGGGGGTTCCCTTTGAAAGAGTGGGTGTGGACATAGTTGGTCCACTAGAACCTCCCACAGCCTCAGGAAATCTGTATATCCTGGTAGTAGTGGATCATGCTACCAGGTATCCTGAAGCTATTCCCCTTAGGTCGACTACTGCCCCTGCAGTAGCCAAGGCCCTCATTGGTATTTTTACCAGAGTGGGTTTCCCTAAGGAGGTGGTGTCTGACAGAGGTACCAACTTCATGTCAGCATACCTAAAGCACATGTGGAATGAGTGTGGGGTGACTTATAAATTCACTACACCTTACCATCCACAAACTAATGGCTTAGTTGAGAGATTCAACAAGACATTAAAGGGCATGATCATGGGGCTCCCAGAAAAACTCAAAAGGAGATGGGATGTCCTCCTGCCATGTCTGCTTTTCGCTTACAGGGAGGTGCCACAGAAGGGAGTAGGATTCTCACCCTTTGAACTTCTGTTTGGTCATCCTGTAAGGGGACCACTTGCCCTTGTTAAAGAAGGCTGGGAGAGACCTCTCCATGAGCCTAAACAGGACATAGTGGACTATGTACTTGGCCTTCGCTCTAGAATGGCAGAGTACATGGAAAAGGCAACCAAAAACCTTGAGGCCAGCCAACAACTCCAGAAGTTTTGGTATGACCAAAAGGCTGCACTGGTTGAGTTCCAACCAGGGCAGAAAGTCTGGGTTCTGGAGCCTGTGGCTCCCAGGGCACTCCAGGACAAATGGAGTGGCCCTTACCCAGTGCTAGAGAGGAAGAGTCAGGTCACCTACCTGGTGGACCTGGGCACAAGCAGGAGCCCCAAGAGGGTGATCCATGTGAACCGCCTTAAGCTCTTCCATGACAGGGCTGATGTGAATCTGTTAATGGTAACAGATGAGGATCAGGAGGCAGAGAGTGAACCTCTCCCTGATCTTCTGTCATCAGACCCAAAAGATGGCACAGTAGATGGAGTGATCTACTCAGACACCCTCTCTGGCCAACAGCAAGCTGATTGTAGGAGAGTCCTACAACAGTTTCCTGAACTCTTCTCCTTAACCCCTGGTCAGACACACCTGTGTACCCATGATGTGGACACAGGAGACAGCATGCCTGTCAAAAATAAAATCTTTAGACAATCTGACCATGTTAAGGAAAGCATCAAGGTGGAAGTCCACAAGATGCTGGAATTGGGAGTAATTGAGCGCTCTGACAGCCCCTGGGCTAGCCCAGTGGTCTTAGTCCCCAAACCTCACACCAAAGATGGAAAGAAAGAGATGAGGTTTTGTGTGGACTACAGAGGGCTCAATTCTGTCACCAAGACAGATGCCCATCCAATTCCAAGAGCTGATGAGCTCATAGACAAATTAGGTGCTGCCAAATTCTTAAGTACCTTTGACTTGACAGCAGGGTACTGGCAAATAAAAATGGCACCTGGAGCAAAAGAGAAAACAGCATTCTCCACACCTGATGGGCATTATCAGTTTACTGTTATGCCCTTTGGTTTAAAGAATGCCCCTGCCACCTTCCAAAGGTTGGTGAATCAAGTCCTTGCTGGCTTGGAGTCCTTTAGCACAGCTTATCTTGATGATATTGCTGTCTTTAGCTCCACCTGGCAGGATCACCTGGTCCACCTGAAGAAGGTTTTGAAGGCTCTGCAATCTGCAGGCCTCTCTATCAAGGCATCCAAATGCCAGATAGGGCAGGGAACTGTGGTTTACTTGGGACACCTTGTAGGTGGAGGCCAAGTTCAGCCACTCCAACCCAAGATCCAGACTATTCTGGACTGGGTAGCTCCAAAAACCCAGACTCAAGTCAGGGCATTCCTTGGCTTGACTGGGTATTACAGGAGGTTTGTGAAGGGATATGGATCCATTGTGACAGCCCTCACTGAACTCACCTCCAAGAAAATGCCCAAGAAAGTGAACTGGACTGTGGAATGCCAACAGGCCTTTGACACCCTGAAACAAGCAATGTGCTCAGCACCAGTTCTAAAAGCTCCAGATTATTCTAAGCAGTTCATTGTGCAGACTGATGCCTCTGAACATGGGATAGGGGCAGTTTTGTCCCAAACAAATGATGATGGCCTTGACCAGCCTGTTGCTTTCATTAGCAGGAGGTTACTCCCCAGGGAGCAGCGTTGGAGTGCCATTGAGAGGGAGGCCTTTGCTGTGGTTTGGTCCCTGAAGAAGCTGAGACCATACCTCTTTGGGACTCACTTCCTAGTTCAAACTGACCACAGACCTCTCAAATGGCTGATGCAAATGAAAGGTGAAAATCCTAAACTGTTGAGGTGGTCCATCTCCCTACAGGGAATGGACTTTATAGTGGAACACAGACCTGGGACTGCCCATGCCAATGCAGATGGCCTTTCCAGGTTCTTCCACTTAGAAAATGAAGACTCTCTTGGGAAAGGTTAGTCTCATCCTCTTTCGTTTGGGGGGGGGGGGTTGTGTAAGGAAATGCCTCCTTGGCATGGTTGCCCCCTGACTTTTTGCCTTTGCTGATGCTATGTTTACAATTGAAAGTGTGCTGAGGCCTGCTAACCAGGCCCCAGCACCAGTGTTCTTTCCCTAACCTGTACTTTTGTATCCACAATTGGCAGACCCTGGCATCCAGATAAGTCCCTTGTAACTGGTACTTCTAGTACCAAGGGCCCTGATGCCAAGGAAGGTCTCTAAGGGCTGCAGCATGTCTTATGCCACCCTGGAGACCTCTCACTCAGCACAGACACACTGCTTGCCAGCTTGTGTGTGCTAGTGAGGACAAAACGAGTAAGTCGACATGGCACTCCCCTCAGGGTGCCATGCCAGCCTCTCACTGCCTATGCAGTATAGGTAAGACACCCCTCTAGCAGGCCTTACAGCCCTAAGGCAGGGTGCACTATACCATAGGTGAGGGTACCAGTGCATGAGCATGGTACCCCTACAGTGTCTAAACAAAACCTTAGACATTGTAAGTGCAGGGTAGCCATAAGAGTATATGGTCTGGGAGTCTGTCAAACACGAACTCCACAGCACCATAATGGCTACACTGAAAACTGGGAAGTTTGGTATCAAACTTCTCAGCACAATAAATGCACACTGATGCCAGTGTACATTTTATTGTAAAATACACCACAGAGGGCACCTTAGAGGTGCCCCCTGAAACTTAACCGACTATCTGTGTAGGCTGACTAGTTCCAGCAGCCTGCCACACTAGAGACATGTTGCTGGCCCCATGGGGAGAGTGCCTTTGTCACTCTGAGGCCAGTAACAAAGCCTGCACTGGGTGGAGATGCTAACACCTCCCCCAGGCAGGAGCTGTGACACCTGGCGGTGAGCCTCAAAGGCTCACCCCTTTGTCACAGCCCAGCAGGGCACTCCAGCTTAGTGGAGTTGCCCGCCCCCTCCGGCCACGGCCCCCACTTTTGGCGGCAAGGCTGGAGGGAACAAAGAAAGCAACAAGGAGGAGTCACTGGCCAGTCAGGACAGCCCCTAAGGTGTCCTGAGCTGAGGTGACTCTGACTTTTAGAAATCCTCCATCTTGCAGATGGAGGATTCCCCCAATAGGGTTAGGATTGTGACCCCCTCCCCTTGGGAGGAGGCACAAAGAGGGTGTACCCACCCTCAGGGCTAGTAGCCATTGGCTACTAACCCCCCAGACCTAAACACGCCCTTAAATTTAGTATTTAAGGGCTACCCGGAACCCTAGAAAATTAGATTCCTGCAACTACAAGAAGAAGGACTGCCTAGCTGAAAACCCCTGCAGAGGAAGACCAGAAGACGACAACTGCCTTGGCTCCAGAAACTCACCGGCCTGTCTCCTGCCTTCCAAAGATCCTGCTCCAGCGACGCCTTCCAAAGGGACCAGCGACCTCGACATCCTCTGAGGACTGCCCCTGCTTCGAAAAGACAAGAAACTCCCGAGGACAGCGGACCTGCTCCAAGAAAAGCTGCAACTTTGTTTCCAGCAGCTTTAAAGAACCCTGCAAGCTCCCCGCAAAAGGCGTGAGACTTGCAACACTGCACCCGGCGACCCCGACTCGGCTGGTGGCGATCCAACACCTCAGGAGGGACCCCAGGACTACTCTAAGACTGTGAGTACAAAAGCCTGTCCCCCCTGAGCCCCCACAGCGCCGCCTGCAGAGGGAATCCCGAGGCTTCCCCTGACCGCGACTCTTTGAATCCTAAGTCCCGACACCTGGGAGAGACCCTGCACCCGCAGCCCCCAGGACCTGAAGGACCGGACTTTCACTGGAGGAGTGACCCCCAGGAGTCCCTCTCCCTTGACCAAGTGGAGGTTTCCCCGAGGAACCCCCCCCTTGCCTGCCTGCAGCGCTGAAGAGATCCCGAGATCTCTCATAGACTAACATTACAAACCCGACGCTTGTATCTACACTGCACCCGGCCGCCCCCGCGCCGCTGAGGGTGAAATTTCTGTGTGGACTTGTGTCCCCCCCGGTGCCCTACAAAACCCCCCTGGTCTGCCCTCCGAAGACGCGGGTACTTACCTGCAAGCAGACCGGAACCGGGGCACCCCCTTCTCTCCATTCTAGCCTATGTGTTTTGGGCACCACTTTGAACTCTGCACCTGACCGGCCCTGAGCTGCTGGTGTGGTGACTTTGGGGTTGCTCTGAACCCCCAACGGTGGGCTACCTTGGACCAAGAACTAAGCCCTGTAAGTGTCTTACTTACCTGGTTAACCTAACAAATACTTACCTCCCCTAGGAACTGTGAAAATTGCACCAAGTGTCCACTTTTAAAACAGCTATTTGTGAATAACTTGAAAAGTATACATGCAATTTTGATGATTTGAAGTTCCTAAAGTACTTACCTGCAATACCTTTCGAATGAGATATTACATGTAGAATTTGAACCTGTGGTTCTTAAAATAAACTAAGAAAAGATATTTTTCTATATAAAAACCTATTGGCTGGATTTGTCTCTGAGTGTGTGTACCTCATTTATTGTCTATGTGTATGTACAACAAATGCTTAACACTACTCCTTGGATAAGCCTACTGCTCGACCACACTACCACAAAATAGAGCATTAGTATTATCTCTTTTTGCCACTATCTTACCTCTAAGGGGAACCCTTGGACTCTGTGCATGCTATTCCTTACTTTGAAATAGCACATACAGAGCCAACTTCCTACATCTGTTGTCTCCTGATGTGTGCTGCTACTACTGCTAGACATTTTGTGAACACTCTTGGTGCAGTTGTTATTCCGAATGGCAACACTTTGAATTGGTAATGTATTCCTTTGAATACGAACCGTAGGTACTTTCTGTGAGAAGGGTGTATTGGTATATGAAAGTACGCATCCTTTAGGTCTAATGTGGTCATGTAATCTTGCTGTTTGAGCAGTGGAATGATGTCTTGTAGTGTGACCATGTGAAAATGGTCCGATATGATGTAGGTATTTAGTGTCCTGAGATCTAATATTGGTCTTAATGTTTTGTCTTTTTTTGGAATTAGAAAGTACAGGGAGTAAACTCCTGTGTTTTTTTGTTGTACTGGTACTAACTCTATTGCATCCTTTTGCAGTAGTGCTTGAACTTCTAGTCCTAAAAGTTCTAAATGTTGTGGTGACATTTTCCGTGTTTTGGGAGGGATGTTTGGTGGGAATTTGTGGAATTCTATGCAATAGCCATGTTGGATTATTGCTAATACCCAATTGTCTGTTGTAATCTGTTGCCAAGATTGGTAGAATTGGCTTAGTCTTCCCCCCACTGGTGTTGAGTGAAGGGGTTGCGTGACTTGAAAGTCACTGTTTAGGTGGAGGTGTTTTTGGAGTCTGGAATCTTCCCCTACTTCTTGGGAATTGACCCCCTCTATATCCCCTGAAACCTCCCCTTTGGAAGGAACCCTGATATGGTGTGGTTCTTGTTTGTTGGCTGGTGGTGTCTGTGGGTTGGCCACGAAACCCCCCTCTAAATGGAGTTTTTCTAAAAGAGCCTCTGCTCTGCGGGGAGTAGAGTGCGCCCATGGCCTTGGCCGTGTCTGTGTCCTTTTTAAGTTTTTCAATGGCTGTGTCCACTTCAGGGCCAAAAAGTTGTTTTTCGTTGAAGGGCATATTAAGGACAGCCTGCTGGATTTCAGGTTTGAAGCCTGAAGTGCGGAGCCAAGCGTGTCTCCTTATGGTGACAGCAGTGTTGACTGTTCTCGCTGCAGTATCTGCTGCGTCCAGTGAAGAGCGGATTTGATTGTTTGAGATCGTTTGTCCCTCTTCAACTATTTGCTGCGCCCTTTTTTGGTATTCTTGGGGAAGATGGTCTACGAGAAGTTGCATCTCATCCCAGTGAGCGCGGTCATATCTGGCCAGCAGCGCTTGAGAATTTGCGATGCGCCACTGGTTGGCTGCCTGTGATGCTACTCTTTTTCCTGCCGCATCAAATTTTCTGCTTTCTTTGTCCGGAGGTGGGGCGTCGCCAGATGTATGGGAATTTGCTCTTTTGCGAGCTGCCCCTACTACTACGGAGTCAGGTGGTAACTGCGAAGTAATAAACACTGGATCTGTGGGTGGTGGTTTGTATTTTTTATCCACCCTTGGGGTGATGGCTCTTGATTTTACGGGCTCTTCAAAAATTTGTTTTGCGTGCCGTAACATCCCCGGTAGCATTGGGAGACATTGATATTGGCTATGTGTAGCCGAGAGGGTGTTAAATAAAAAATCATCCTCTATAGGATCGGAATGCAGTTGGACATTGTGGAATTCTGCAGCCCTAGCCACCAGTTGTGAGTATGAGGTACTGTCCTCTGGCGGTGACGGCTTTGTAGGGTATGAATCTGGATCATTGTCCGGCACTGGGGTGTCGTATAGGTCCCAAGCGTCTTGATCCTGATTATCTTGACTTATGGTAGTTTGCGCTGGTGAGTGCATTTGTGGCGGTGTTTGTGCCGGCGATGCCTGTTGTAGTGGAGAGGGCGGAGGCGTGACTTTAACCACTTTGGCTTGTGGTTGTGCGTCATCCTTGAGGAGACTGATCCTTCTTTTCCTCATTATTGGGGGAAGGGTTGATATCTTCCCTGTGTCTTGCTGGATGTACAGTCTCTTTTGTGTGTAGTCTGATTCTACACTTTGGAGCTCTTGTCCAAATCTGTGCATCTGGCCACTTATTCCTTGTTCCTCTGAGTAGGATGAAGGTGTGGTATTTTTCGGCGCCGAGAGAGAATCTTTTTTCGGTTTCGGCACCGACAGATTTTTTGTTCCTTTCGGCATGGATTCTCGGTGCCGATGTTTTTCGGTGCCGGTATCTTGTTTTTGTCTCTCGGAGCCACTTTCTCGGCTCCGAGGTTGCTCCATGGCGGTCCCTCGACCGGAGTCGGGTGTCTTCGCTATGGGCGTGCCCTTTTTCGGCGCCTTCGACGGGTCGCCTGTTTTATGGGTCGAGCCATGGCCTGTTGGCAGTGGCGTCCCCTGGGCTTTCGTTTTGTCGATGGTTTTACTTTTCGACGTCTTACTCACAGTTTGTTGCTGTTGTTCGACGTCGGAGTCTCCGGATTCTGAGTCCGGAACCGAGAATGTTTCCTCTTCGTCGTCGAAACGTTGTTTTGTCGGCGTGGACGCCATTTGTATACGCCTGGCTCTTCGGTCCCGGAGTGTTTTTCTGGACCGGAAGGCTCGACAGGCCTCACAGGTATCCTCCTTGTGCTCGGGTGACAAGCACAAGTTACAGACCAAGTGCTGATCTGTATAAGGATACTTACTGTGACATTTTGGGCAGAAACGGAACGGGGTCCGTTCCATCGGCTTCGATGTCGCACGCGGTCGGGCCGACCAGGCCCCGATGGGGGAATCGAAGCTACCCCAAAGTCTTCCGATGATCGGTGTTGATGTACCTAACTATCCCGATACCGAACGGAACAATACCGACGCTTTCTTCCAAGATTCTGACTAACTTTCCGAACCGAAACACGGAGCGAAAAGGAATACGTCCGAACCCGACAGCGGAAAAAAACAATCTAAGATGGAGTCGACGCCCATGCGCAATGGAGCCGAAGAGGGAGGAGTCCTTCGGTCCCGTGACCAAAAAAGACTTCTTCGAAGAAAAACAACTTGTAATACTCCGAGCCCAACACCAGGCAGCGGACTGTGCCAAACATGTGTATCTGCAGCAACATATGCCATCGAACACTGGTTTCCCCTGGCCAATACCTGACTGGACAAACCTATCCAGTCACCAATGCTGACAATCAAACTAAAGTACATCCCATGGCAATGGTAACTTTAGAGTGGGGAGGGGTCAATGGCCTGAAACAGGTGGTGGTCTCCTCAAATATCCCAGTAGACTGTTTGCTTGGAAATGACCTGGAGTCCTCAGCATGGGCTGAGGTAGAACTGAAAACCCATGCAGCCATGCTGGGTATCCCTGAACTGGTGTGTGTCAAGACAAGGGCACAGTGCAAGGCACAGGGTGAAAAAGTAGAGCTGGAGTCTGGAAGAAAGGCCCAGCCTACCAAGAGAAAAGGAAAGTCAGCTGGGAAACCAGCTGCAACACAACAAGAAAAAGAGAGCCTCTCTTCTCAGGAAGAAGTTCTGCCCTATGAGGGAACGGAGCCTATGGAGCTGGAACCTTATCATCAGGTTGAGCTCTTGGGCCCAGGGGGACCCTCAAGGGAAGAGTTGTGTAAGGGACAAGAAACCTGCCCCTCTCTTGAAGGCCTTAGGCAGCAAGCTGCTGAAGAGTCCAATGGCAAAAAAACTGGAACACATAGGAGAAGATGGACTCCTGTACACTGAGGCAAGAGATCCCAAACCTGGTGCCACTAGGAGAGTGGTAGTGCCTCAGGCGTTCAGAGAGTTTATTCTGAACTTAGCCCATGATATTCCCCTTGCTGGGCATTTGGGACAAACCAAGACGTGGGAGAGGTTAGTCAACCACTTCTACTGGCCCAACATGTCCCAGAAGGTTAAGGAGTTTTGCATCTCCTGTACCACCTGTCAAGCCAGTGGTAAGACAGGTGGACATCCAAAGGCCCCCCTCATTCCACTTCCAGTGGTGGGGGTCCCCTTTGAAAGAGTGGGTGTGGACATCGTGGGTCCACTTGAACCTCCCACAGCCTCAGGAAATATGTACATCCTAGTAGTAGTGGATCATGCTACTAGGTATCCTGAAGCTATTCCCCCTAGGTCGACTACTGACCCTGCAGTAGCCAAGGCCCTCATTGGTATCTTTACCAGAGTGGGCTTCCCTAAGGAGGTGGTGTCTGACAGAGGTACCAACTTTATGTCAGCATACCTGAAACACATGTGGAATGAGTGTGGAGTGACTTATAAATTCACTACTTTAGTATTTAAGGGCACACCTGAACCTAAGAATTTAGATTCCTGCAACTTACAAGAAGAAGAGGACTGCTGAGCTGAAAGACCCCTGCAGAGGAAGAGAAGAAGACACCAACTGCTTTGGCCCCAGACCTACCGGCCTGTCTCCTGCCTTCCAAAGAAACCTGCTCCAGCGACGCTTTCCCAAGGACCAGCGACCTCTGAATCCTCAGAGGACTGCCCTGCTTCAAGAAAGACCAGAAACTCCTGAGGACAGCGGCACTGCTCCAAAAGAACTGCAACTTTGTTACAGAGGAGCAGATTTAAAGACCCCTGCAAATCCCCGCAAGAAGCGTGAGACTTGCAACACTGCACCCGGCGACCCCGACTCGACTGGTGGAGAACCAACACCTCAGGGAGGACCCTCCGGCGACTCAGAGACCGTGAGTAACCAAAGTTGTCCCCCCTGAGCCCCCACAGCGACGCCTGCAGAGGGAATCCCGAGGCTCCCCCTGACCGCGACTGCCTGAACCTAAAGTCCCGACGGCTGGAAAAGACCCTGCACCCTGAAGGAACGGAACTTCTGTGCAGGAGTGACCCCCAGGAGGCCCTCTCCCTTGCCCAGGTGGTGGCTACCCCGAGGAGCCCCCCCCTTGCCTGCCTGCACCGCTGAAGAGACCCCTTGGTCTCCCATTGAAACCTACAGAGAACCCGACGCTTGTTTGCACACTGCACCCGGCCGCCCCCGCGCTGCTGAGGGTGTACTTTTTGTGCTGACTTGTGTCCCCCCCGGTGCCCTACAAAATCCCCCTGGTCTGCCCTCCGAAGACGCGGGTACTTACCTGCTGGCAGACTGGAACCGGGGCACCCCCTTCTCTCCATTGAAGCCTACGTGTTTTGGGCACCTCTTTGACCTCTGCACCTGACCGGCCCTGAGCTGCTGGTGTGGTAACTTTGGGGTTGCTCTGAACCCCCAACGGTGGGCTACCTTGGACCCAAACCTGAGACTTGTAAGTGATTTACTTACCTGCTAAAACTAACAATAACTTACCTCCCCCAGGAACTGTGAAAATTGCACTGTGTCCACTTTTAAAACAGCTATTTGTGTTTTATGTGAAAAGTATATATGCTACAGTAATTATTCAAAGTTCCTAAAGTACTTACCTGCAATACCTTTCAAATGAGATATTACATGTAGAATTTGAACCTGTGGTTCTTAAAATAAACTAAGAAAATATATTTTTCTATAACAAAAACCTATTGGCTGGATTTGTCTCTGAGTGTGTGTTCCTCATTTATTGCCTGTGTGTATGTACAACAAATGCTTAACACTACTCCTTTGATAAGCCTACTGCTCGACCACACTACCACAAAATAGAGCATTAGTATTATCTCTTTTTGCCACTATCTTACCTCTAAGGGGAACCCTTGGACTCTGTGCATACTATTCCTTACTTTGAAATAGTACATACAGAGCCAACTTCCTACACATAAGAACTTCAGATAATTTAGCCTGTAAAGGGTCTACCATTTTGCCCTCACAGCAGATCACAAACATGGACCCAGAGGGACCCGGAGGCCTGACTAAACCGATTTAGTGGAGGGGCGGCAAGCAGCTAAAATTACATTCATAATCTACAGTGTAAGTCAAAACCCCCTCAGTTGGTTCTGGTTCTTTAGGACAAGAGGATCAGCAGCAGAAGTGGAGATGCATGTACAACGTTTGATTACCACTGAAGACAGAACACATCTCTTAGAGTCTCCAAAGAGGAAACGCTAAAGAGAAGAAGGCTGGAGATTACGTATTTTCCGTAGCAAAAAAGCCTAGTAAGGGTATGCCTCACTTGGTGAAGACACTCCATTTGTGATGAGCAAGATGACACTTGCTGAGTTCATTCCACCAGGTGACAATGTCAGGGAATCTCCGCTGCTCCCTGCTTGTTGCAGTAACACATGGCAGTCATGTTGTCCATCAGCTACTGGATTGACCAGCAGCTGACAGAAGGCAGAAAGGTCATTAGGGCCAACAGGATGGCTGAATTCTGAATGATTTACATGATGACACTGCTCCATCTGGTATCAAAGAGGTCTGACCACCTCATGCAGGTGACCTCCCCAGCCCAGAGATAACTTGTCAATACTGTGAGCTCTGGAACAGGTATGGCGATGGTCTTGCCACATGTCTGACTAGAAACTGTCATTTACAAATGAAAGGCAATCCCCTGCCCAGGGCAGCTGCAGATCCATGTGAAGGGCCTGCATGTGCCAACACATGTAATGCACCACCCAGATGCATAATGCCATTTGAGCAAAATGCCTCAGAACTTTCAAGGCTGGTACATCAGCTGCTATCTGAAATATCAGGATCATAGACTGAAATACAGTGAAGATGTGCTACAACCACAGACATGACCTTCATAAAGACTAGAGGCTCCGATGTAAGGCTGAATTACAGGACAGCAAACTGGAAGTGGTCGGACCCCAGGTACATCCTGTGAGACTGCATATCTGACCATGCAAGCGCAAAAGCCTGCAGGTCCAGGGACATCATCAAGTCCTTGGGGTCCAAGGTCAGCAGGACTGAGCAAACGTTCTCATTTTCAACTTTTCCTTTCAGAAGAAATAATTCAAGAATCCAGAAGGAGTCTCACCTTCCATTCTACTTGGAGACCAGAAAGTACAGCTCCCACCTGTGCATGAGTTTGATAGGCCCTCTGGCAAGCAATATTAGCATTCCTTTGGAAAGAATATTGGCATGATCTACCAGCATCTGAATGTAAACAGGAGTAGCATGGGCAGGAATACCCAGAAACGGAAGGGCATAGCAAAACAATATAGCGGACCTATAATTTTGACAGGCTGGAGGACCAGTAAGGCAGCCAAGTGCTAAGTCCTGCAGCCTCGAAAGACAGCAGGAGGAGAACTAAAGAGGCCTGGCAGGGGGTGCCTGGAGAAGAGGACGATGAGGAGTACTGTTGTATTGACCTCATCTGCCATGAACAGTCTGAAAAGGCTGCTGCACACGTGGAGATGTTTTCTGCTGGCATTAATTGACAATCCATGAGTATCCTCTGAACTGATGATATAACTGGTGATCGGAGGAAAGTGACCCCAGAGAACTGCCTGTAGCTTTAATAACTTTAAATCTCTCTATAGATGCATCGGTTTTCTTGCTGAAAAGCCAAGATCCATCAAAGAGTATAGAATAAGAAAAAAAAAAACAGATGTACACAGGGAATCTGTGGAGCACTTTCAGGTATGTTTCCTGATAATTAAACTTTTGTCCATCTTCTGTGGAGTCCAGTCCAGAACGTAACACATACTTTGCAATATCATGTCCACCTTGCAATGTCCAAGACAGGCATTGCGCATATCCTGCCAACAACACCGCACAAGCCGTGATCCAAAGAGCATGTCTGTAACACCCCAGGAGGAAAAATGTATTAATGAACTGCAAAGTCAAGATGACAGAAGAAATATACTTTTTTTGCCAATGGTGTCACTTCTTTTAGAGTTCTTGTCCGGTGGAATGGATGGAAAAAGATTTTGGGTTCACCTTTTGCATGGTGGCTTGTACCACAATGATCTGTAGGCACAGAATTGTGGTTTGTGATGTTGTGTGGTGGAAGGAATCACTGCCATGCAGAGAACTGTTTCGACCAAGTGGCCAAGATTGAATCAATCAGAGCTACACGGAAGCCCAACAAGGGCTCAGAGATATCTGGTCCAGGTGGCAACGTTTCTGTAAAGTGGTTAGCTCTAGTCTCCTAGCTCTGGGGAGTGGCAATACCACTACTTCAGCAGCCATTCAAAACACTGCAAAACATGCACTATCCTATGTAGGGAGGCACAAATCCAAAGGGGCATAGGGGTCGGGGGAGGGGTTCCAAGGAGATATAAAAGCCTCTAGCATTTTGCAAATCAAGATAAAGGCCAGGATCTGTACAGTGACGAGGGAGCAATTATGTGTTTCCTTATAGTCAACCTTATTGTGTAGAAGATGTTGCAGGCCTTCTATGGTGTCTGAATCCAATCAAAAATGTCCACCATCCTCTATAAATACTGTTACCTTGGCAGAGAGACTAGAGGAGAGTACTAGTCTGTGTTAGCATTAGCGTTAAAGATACTGGATCTAAATATTGGACAGGCCCTTGGAGAGGATGGTTCTGAATCCGAAACCAGAGATGGGTACGGACCTGGAACTGGTGCCACTTGCATTGGAGGTGCTGCCAGGGGAGGATCAAGCAGCGAAGCCTATGGCAGAGGAGTTGAGTCACAGCCCAGCGTCAGCAAGGAAGCAGGCTCAATTTGGCTGGGGTCAATCTGTGTCAGAAAGAGGCCCAGTAGTGGAAGTCCGGCGGGCGCAGAGGAATCAGTGGAGTCGGTATGCATGCCAGAGGAACCCAGAACCATTTAAAATATTTGCAGAATGGCAAAATTGGCAGCAGAGTTGACGATGATTCAGGGAACACCATAGGCAGACGTCATGCAGATCTAATCAAAATCTGCATTTAACACGACGTCAATCTTGTTTTCTTTTAAGGTGACAACCATACACTCACCTAGAAACACAATGTCAACAATTTTGGTGAAAAATCACTAAAACAATAAAAGCAAAGCTCTGGCTAAGTGTCTTTGGGCATAGAAAATAGGGTAAGGGGGTAGCGTCTTTTTGTGGCTCTGTTTAATTTTGATCTGCAGTTTCTACCTTTATTCCTCATGTTCGCAAACATCCCATCTCTTTTATACGAAATATCAACACACCGAGGATTTAAGGGTTTGTGGGAAGGCTGATGGTGTAATGAAGTACTATAAGAAATGTAGCTTCTCCTGCCCTACAATAGAAGGATACTGCAAGTCATGTCGGAGTTCCATGACCTTAGAAAGGAACTTGGCCTTCTGCCTCATATCTCTATATGGTCATGCAACACCCCGTGACTTGCAACGTCTTTATAATGTATTGCAGATGCACCTTTTCCCCATATATAATCAAAGGCATCCTATTACAACGTCACTATTTTGTTATTAAACATTTGAAATTACTGTAACTGAAAATTATACCAAATCATAAGTGACAATGTATTAAAGAGCACTTACGTGTAATATAAATGAGGTTTATAATGTAAAAACCAACATGAAACAAGTGATGTACAATGGTTAAGGAAAGGTTGGGTGAGAATAGGCATGAGCTAATGGCTTTCTAAATGATACCTTGCAAATCCAAACCAAAGAAAAACAAATAAATGAAAAATTGTTAAACACATGGCAGCTGTGAATACCAAAAAGAAAAGAAAAGAAAACTATTTCATAATTTCTTGGAGTACGACCAGTTTATTGGCAACACAATCAGAGTTATAATAGAATTCCTCTGATTTAATGTAGATCTTACTGTAAGATTATAAGCACCTAAAAAGATAACTGTACTCAAAACCTTCAACACTTTATACATCCAAGTAGTCAAACCAAAAAAGGCATATGCAAGCAAATCTTTGATGGGCAGTCTCACTTCATACCGCTTCCACATCAAAGTCCTAGATACCTTTCTCATTAACCTCCTAGCCATTACAGTAGTTAACAACCAAGACAAAACACTGTTCAAAGCAACCTTATTCATTGCACTCTGGTGCCACACCACAAAAAACATCCACCTTGTTTATACATTTATTTTTTCTTACCAAAACTGAAAAGATCTGACAGAACATAGAACTCAACTGCAAACAAACACTGCCTATCCTGCCAGACGCATAAGTAGTCTGTCTGTCAATCGGACATCAATTATCAAATTTTTTCCCCTAATGATGGGTCTTGTACGGATAAAAACCTCTGTTTCAATCTTCAAAACCCTTTTCAGTCATATAATACAGCTGATCAATGTAGTCCTTGCTTCCCCAATTCACGCGACACCTTCGCCTCCTATATTTAGGCCCGTAAAACTATATACATCTATCATTTCTACACTGCGCCCTGCCATTCCAAACTAAAACAAGTAACAGAAATTGCAGTCCTTTTCGAAATCCAGGCATACATGGAAACTCGAAGCCTCCAACAAACTTACAAATTCGGTTTCGGATCCTGCTCTAAGACAGAAACAGTCACTTTTCAAATAGTTGCCAACATTCTACAAACAAGACCAAGGTTTAACCGTCACACTGAACCTTTTCCCAACACAGTAGATCGCAAAACAGTACCAACCAACCTACATTAATCCATCGAAAAAAAGTGAAGACACACTTAATTTCTCAACACTGCCAGTTAGAAAATAAAGAAGGCACACCATACAGCAGAAGGAAAATCAAAGTGATGCTATTACTATGAAGTATAATTAGTAATTCCCAAATAGTATGTGTGTGTGTGTGTATATATATATATATATATATATATATATACATACATACATATACACACACACACACACACACACACATATTTTCACTGACAAAACCAAAGGTTACAGGGACGTTATAGTTGGGTTTGCATTTTACCCACACAATTCCATACAAATTTAGCAGTAATAGTTAATACTTATGTTAAGAAACTATAACTCGTGGCCTAAAGTTACTTAATGGCACAAGTTATAGTTTCTTTAGATAAGTATAACAAGAAAAATAAATACAACTCCTGAATTTCTATGGCTTTGTGTGGGTAAAACAGGAACCTAACTTTGGCCATGCGTAGCAGGGGTTGGCTGCAGGCCCTGCAGGCAACCCTTATGCATGCACCCAACCCCACGCTGCGAATGCCCTTTGGCGCAGCAGGGGTATGGTGTGAGAGTTTGTAGTTTCTGTTGGGCTTTAGATCCCCAGATCCATTGTGGATTTACACTGGGGGTATGCCACAGTGGCTCTGGGGATCAACCTAAAAAAATTCAAAAAATAAACAAAACAACAAAAAACAAAAAAAGCCCATTTTTATTTTGCCCAGGAGGGTTCTCTTAGAGACCCCTTCATGTGTCCTATGGGGTCAGGATACATCTATCCTGAGACATTATTTGTGTTTTTATTTATGTTTTATGTTTGCTTCGCCCCCAGCTGACCTTCCCCCCTCCTCCCTCTTATGGCGGGCGCTGCGCGACTGCGCCGCTGGCGCGCCGTCTGCACCTGGCCCGCGCCCAGCGCCACGACCCCTGGTCCTCAGCACTCCCAAACCACACTGCTCCGCTACGACCCCACCACCCTCCACGCCCTCAACCCAGGACGCTCTAACACCTGCTTCCAAGCTAACCCAAAACGTACCCATGGACCTTTCGCCTGCCACTCCTGCAAACGTATCTTCCACCACGCAACTACCATGACCACCAGCCCACGCGCCATCAACCACCTCAAATGCATCATGGTCAACGCTCGATCCGTCCACAAGCACGCCGTTGAACTCTGGGACCTCCTGGACTCCACAGTACCGGACATCGCCTTCATCACGGAGACCTGGATGAACGCTTCCTCGGCCCCAGACATCGCCATAGCCATCCCCGAAGGCTACAAGATTTCCAGAAAAGACCGCACCAACCAAGTAGGAGGAGGAATCGCCATCGTCTTCAAAGACTCCATCAGCGTCACTACCTCCACCGAAGACACCCCCCTCGCCGCAGAACACCTGCATTTCCAGATTCACACCGACCCCAGGACCACCATCAGAGGATCCCTCATCTACTGTCCCCCCGGACCGCGCTCCCCTTTCAGCGACTCCATCACTGACTTCCTCTCCCCGCACGCCCTCGCCGGACTACATCCTCCTAGGCGACCTCAACTTCCATCTAGAACAGAACAACGACCCCAACACCACCGCCCTGCTCGACAACCTCGCCAACCTTGGCCTCAAGCAACTGGTGAACACCCCCACCCACATCGCCGGACACACGCTTGACCCCCATCTTCTCCGCCAGTAAACATGTCTCCTTCAGCCACGCCTCCGCTCTACACTGGACCGACCACAGCTGTGTCCACTTCACATTCCGACGCGAGACCCGCCACCTCCGCACTCAACCCATCCCTCGTCGACAGTGGAACAAAATCCCCGAAGAACAGCTCTTCTCCGCGCTCACCGTCAACCAACCTACCCTCACCACCGACGACCCCAACGACGCAGCCCTCAGCCTCACGAACTGGATCACCAACTGCGCAGACAACCTTGCTCCCCTCAGACGCACGCATCGACAGGCCAACACCAAAAAACCTCTCTGGTTCTCTGACACCCCTAAGGAATCGAAGAAAACCTGTCGCGCCCTCGAGAGAACCTGGCGCAAGGACCACACCGCTCACAACATGACCGCCCTCAAGAACGCGACCCGCGAACACCACCACCTGATCCGCGCAGCCAAAAGGAATTTCTTCACCGACAGACTGGACAAAAACAGCAGAGAACTCTTCAGCATTGTTAAAGAGTTCTCCAACCCCAACGCCATCACAAGACCTGTGCGACTCCCTCGCCACCTTCTTCCATCGCAAGATCGCCGACCTCCACAACAGCTTCGGACACCAGACCCAGCCAAGCAACACCGAACCCACACCTCCCGCCATCACCCTCAACGCCTGGACCCACGTCAACACTGAAGAGACCAAAACCACCATGAACTCTAGCCACTCCGGCACCCCCTCGGACCCCTGCCCTCACTTCATCTTCAATAAAGCCGACGACATCATCGCCCCGCACCTCCAGACCATCATCAACTCCTCATTTTCTTCTGCTACCTTCCCCGAAAGCTGGAAACACGCCGAAGTCAACGCCCTGCTAAAGAAACCTACGGCTGACCCAAGCGACCTGAAGAACTTCCGCCCCATCTCGCTCCTCCCCTTCCCTGCCAAGGTAATAGAGAAGACCGTCAACAAACAGCTTACCAACTTCCTGGAAGACAACAACCTTCTCGACCCTTCACAATCCGGATTCCGAACCAACCACAGCACTGAAACCGCCCTCATCTCAGTCACAGATGACATCAGAACCCTGATGGACAACGGTGAAACAGTCGCCCTCATCCTCCTCGACCTCTCGGCTGCCTTCGACACCGTCTGTCACCGCACCCTAATAACCCGCCTCCGCTCCACTGGGATCCAAGGCCAGGCCCTGGACTGGATCGCCTCCTTCCTCTCCAACCGCTCTCAAAGAGTCTACCTCCCACCTTTTCGCTCAGACCCCACCAAGATCATCTGCGGCGTCCATCAAGGCTCCTCGCTCAGCCCGACACTCTTCAATGTCTACATAAGCCCCCTCGCCGACATCGTACGCAAGCACAACATCATCATCACCTCCTACGCCGACGACACTCAACTTATACTTTCCCTCACCAAGGACCCCGCCAGCGCTAAGACCAACCTACAAGATGGCATGAAGGGCGTCGCAGATTGGATGAGGCTCAGCCGTCTAAAACTGAACTCTGACAAAACGGAAGTCCTCATCTTCGGCAACACCCAGACCGCATGGGACGACTCCTGGTGGCCCACGGCCCTTGGCACCGCACCGACCCCCTCAGACCACGCCCGCAACCTCGGCTTCATCTTGGACCCTCTTCTCACCATGACCAAACAAGTCAACAAGTCAACGCCGTGTCCTCCTCCTGCTTCCTCACCCTCCGCAAGATCTTCCGCTGGATCCCCACAGACACCAGAAAAACCGTGACCCACGCCCTAGTCACCAGGACTACGGCAACACCCTTTATTCTGGGACCACCGCAAAACTCCAAAAACATCTGCAACGTATTCAAAACGCCTCCGCCCGCCTCATCCTCGACGTACCCCGCAACAGCCACATCTCCGCACACCTGAGACACCTGCATTGACTCCCAGTCAGCAAAAGGATCACCTTCCGACTTCTCACCCACGCACACAAAGCCCTCCACGACAAGGGACCTGAATACCTCAACCGACGCCTCAGCTTCTACGCCCCCACCCGTCTCCTCCGTTCCACCGGCCTCGCGCTCGCTGCCGTCCCTCGCATCCACCGCTCCACGGCGGGTGGGAGGTCTTTCTCCTACCTGGCAGCCAAGACCTGGAACACCCTACCCACCAGCCTCAGGACCACCCAGGACCACTCCGCATTCCGGAGACTCCTCAAGACCTGGCTTTTCGAGCAGCAGTAAGCCCCATTCCCACTAGCGCCTTGAGACCCGCACGAGTGAGTAGTGCGCTTTATAAATGTTAATGATTTGATTTGATTTGATTTTCTTCCCGGGGACCCAGCCAATTAACAGAATGGCGGCTGCAACCTTCCTTTAAGTTTGCGGCCAGCCAACCAAAGCCTTGCTTTTCGCTCAGATCTGCAGGTACCCGCATTTCCCCTGTGTCCTAAATATCTATATGTTTTTTTCATTTAGTAACTCAGAAACTACTGAACAGATTTCCACCACATTACAAAAAGGGTTCTTTCAAGGCCAAGAACTAGCTTTCTGCCAAATTTGGTGTAATTCTGTTCAGCGGTTTGGGCTGTAGGTAGCCAGAAAATCTTCAAAGACATTGCATGGGGGAAAAGTGTTTTAGGGACCTCCCTTTTTCTTGACTCCCACTTGACGAATCACCCTGAAAATTCGTGGATAGCAGCTAAAGTAAGTGGCAAACAAATTTTGAAAATTAGCAAAACAAAAAACGCTTTGTCTGGAAAAAGTTGATCCAAACTATAACTAATTTATAAATATAGTATATTCCTCACCTGATTTATGTCTTCTGCTGTAAATCCAGCTTCTGCCAAAAGCATTTTGATTGGTTCAATGCTCCGAGTGAATAGTGATGAACATACAAGTTCGAATCTTGCCCTATTGTGAGAAATCCAACAAGAAATATATTTTCGTTTAGCGGCCATGGAAAAGATGTAATAATTATAGATCTCGAATGAACTGATGACATATATATTTTTGGTGTTTAAAGACAGATAAAGCTATGAGTCATGTGCTAAACAATCATATTCTGCCACTCGGTAACCAAATTATACAGTTTGTCTTTTAATTTAAAATCCTGTGTTATATAGCTGCCAGACTGCAGATGTTAGGTGGCCAGGGTGACCCCAACTAAACCCAGCAGTTGTTTCCTCATGAGGGTAGGGGAACAGCGTCTGGATTGGTTAGGGGGGAGTTCTTCGGTCAACAGTCTTCGGAAGAACAGCGAGGAGGATGTGGAGCCCGTGGGTAAGTACAATTTAATTTTATTTAATTGATATAATATGTGTAATGCATGTACTTTAGTTTGTCTGTTTTATTTTGGAGGGAGTGTGGTTTTTATTTGGGCTTTTGAGAGATTTATTTTATTTTTAGTATGGGCGTTTGTATGGAGGAATTTTTTTAAGAGATGGTGGGGTATTTTGCTCACCCCACCGCTTTGAAAGGTCATCAGCCGCTTCTAATTAAATGTAAGGTTTAAACATATTATGATCCATCATTAGTAAAATAGCCTGTTTTCAAACAATGGCCTTCTTAAACAAAACACATGAAGAGTGCGAGACTCAAAAAAGGACTTTGGCAGCATAAAAATAAACAGCAGCGATTTTCTATATGTTGTCTGCTCAAAAATCAAACTAATTCAAAGGTTTCATGGAATTGTTCTAATAACACCTTGGCATTTAATGCAGGTAGCGTCGTCAGTGGTCTTGTATTAACAGAAAAGTACCCTGACATTAAGCCAGCCAGGACTATAACGTTTATGAGCACCATCAAGAATGAGATATGGCAGACGCAGAGAGATAAAGAACAGAAAAAGATGCTGGTGTGATAAAAAAGATAAGATGATTTTTTTTTTAACAGACTCCGTATAGCAGTGAATGCGTTGTAGCTGGGGTAACTAGGAAAACTCACCTATTTCATTTCTAGGCTGAATGCTTTCCACCCTCGATGTACAAAAACTTTTAAGATACTATTTTACATTTCATCTAGGCCTACATTGTAGAAATAAGATTATAATATGGGCGAAACAGAGGTTTTTATTAGGCTCTGCAAAGAATGCATATGTTAAGTATTATCCCCTGGTTAGTAATATAACTACAAAAAAATAGACAAATTACATATAAAACCAAACAGACTTTCACAACTTTTACAGAAACATCACCGGATGAGATGGTGACTAAGGAAATAAGAAAAAAACAATTCATTATAGATTCTCATCTTGAATAATTCCCAGTCAACAACTTAGGAATTAATTATATTTAGTAGAGCAGTATATTGTAACCTATCCACCTCAAGACTAAGAAAAATTAGGAACTTCCCTTCTAGTACAGGCTGCTGTTCGTACCATTTTAATTAGCACAAAAGCAGGACTGAACATGCCCTCAGCAAGTGATGAAGGAGGCTTGCATGTGAGTCTTTAAGAGGCCAGCACTAGAGAAACATAATGAGCTCTAAGTGACTTTTCTCAATGTCAACATTAGTAGATATAGTCAAAGACTTGAATTATGACCAACTAGCGACACAAAGAAGATAGAGAAGCTAGGAATAGGCTTATCTTAATGGGAGCATGTGCAGGAGTACCACCACCCACCTCTAGTCTCTGTCTCGTACTGGTTATCATAAGACATCCTTGTGAACGTGAGCCATATCCATCATGGTCCCACTTTGGATATTTCATAGCTGTGCTCCACAAAGTGTGCAACAGAAGCTGTCCTTCCTCTCGCAGAACACACAGTACCATCCTCGAAAAACCATAAAAATCTTACTAGACCTGCAGGTCGGGTAACTTAAATAATCTACTCAACATAGCTGTAATGTACTTGACCCGTAAATGGGAATCAAATTGTGTGATCCTAGGCAAATAGTTTACAGAGTCTACTTTTTTGTCATTCTCACATATGATTGCACCTTCAAATATATGAGCTCATCATTTCTGCAGTACAAAAAAAACCTCTTTTGATGGATTAAGTAGACTAAAGTTTGCTGCATGTATCACAAGAATCTAGCCCACATATAGGTGACACGTGACCCATAACTTGTTTTTAGTTTACTAACAGCACTGCCATCAAGGCAGGAGTGTTTCTCAGGTTGTTTAAACACTCATGTTTAATAACTATATTACTAAACCTGGATGTGGTAGCATACTGTCATCTACACACAGTAACTTTCAACAAAATGTTCAAAAACCTTTCACTAACTTGCAGCTTTACTGATAAAACTATACAGTGTATTAACAATCTGTGAAAATTGGGTTTCAAAAAATATACTTTGCACATCAACCCTAAAGTATTGATTTGTTTTCATCCTATTAAAATCATTTTTCATCACACAGAAATACAAAAAATTACTTTCACAATTACTGAAATACATTTTGAAATGGTTGTACAGTTCAATTAGTCATTTAAATGTTGTGTGTTACGAAAAACCTGACAACCGATATCCTTTTATTTTACATTCTGAACAGCAGGTCTCACAGTTCACCTTACAAAGTCCTGGAACTCTGCAGTCAGAAGGAAAATTAATTGTAAGACAAACTGACTTTTGACCTCTGTCTGTCAACACAGAGCAAATGTGACATACAAGAACAAGGTTTAAAGGTGCCTTTTATTGCTCCTCCACTTTCTGACTGAACAGAACACCTGCTCTTTGTCAACTCGCCAGGAGGGGCGAGTAAGTCCTAAAAATAGCTCAAATAGGACTCTCCACATTGAGTGATCGAGTAGATTTATCGAGCCGCGATACAGGTAGCTATGCAAAAAGTCGATGCTTTTTATGCAGTGAGTAATACAAATCTAAATCTACCATGCTATTCTATGCATTGAAATTACTCGTTTCATAGACCGGCCCAAAGAATATGAGTAAACTTTGATTTCCTACAGTATTGTTTTCTGTAAATACATTTTCATGTACCTTTTGATGCCCAAACTTTGTAGAAATCTCTGTAACTGAGAACGTTGTGGAAACAAGGGAGGACAAAACACTGGATAGTTGAATTATAAATAAGTTCATACTGTATTTGTAAGCTATTTCTAGAGCACAGCTGTTAACTAAAAGGTGCCCTGGCACTAAGAATCCCTAACAGACTTCTCGCCCTTGCATAAACGTTTATTGAACAAATAGCTATGTCTATTAGGCTTCTCTGAAAGGCAGCAGTTCCTTGATTACTATAATCTTCTGTGGTTGGCTGTTCCAAATTTCAGTTCCACTACAGAAAATGTTCTGCCTCCCATCTTAAGTCATCTCTACTTTGGGACAATCATTTGACAGGAACTAGAGGACATGAGCAGGGCATTATGGGTAATAAAATGGTGCAGGGTGCATGTGAAGCACACCACCCTGAACTCGCCCAGATGTTTAGTTTTCAAATGTGTCCAGGTCTTGTAGACTTTTCTAAAAGTCCAAAAAGTGCAGCACTCACCATTCCAAGTGGAACAATTTTGAGAGCTAGACAAGCTCTTATGGCCCAAATGTAAAACCAAAACCCAAAATAATCAAATGTCCTCTTGCTTACAGTGTGATAAGATGTTTTAGTGTTCGAGGGAGAGCTGAAAGACTGTTACCCTCTTCAGTTGGGTTAGGGGCATAACCATGCTTTCTGGTCATCACATCTAAGTGATAATCACACTCACTTTTTCCCATTTCCACAATAAATTCATACCTTAAGAGGAGGTTGCATTGAAAACAAATCTTCAGTTAATTCTAAAAGTTCTAACAGTCCCTTACAGTTGTGGAGCATGGCAGGATAGTTATCCCGGCACAACTCCAAATAAACCTTTGCAGGAGAAGTTTGAAAGAACGTGGTCAGGTGGGATTTGAACATCAAATGGGAATGACATCAATCTCAGTTATACAGGGAGTGCAGAATTATTAGGCAAGTTGTATTTTTGAGGATTAATTTTATTATTGAACAACCATGTTCTCAATGAACCCAAAAAACTCATTAATATCAAAGCTGAATATATTTGGAAGTAGTTTTTAGTTTGTTTTTAGTTTTAGCTATGTTAGGGGGATATCTGTGTGTGCAGGTGACTATTACTGTGCATAATTATTAGGCAACTTAACAAAAAAATATATATACCCATTTCAATTATTTATTATTACCAGTGAAACCAATATAACATCTCAACATTCACAAATATACATTTCTGACATTCAAAAACAAAACAAAAACAAATCAGTGACCAATATAGCCACCTTTCTTTGCAAGGACACTCAAAAGCCTGCCATCCATGGATTCTGTCAGTGTTTTGATCTGTTCACCATCAACATTGCGTGCAGCAGCAACCACAGCCTCCCAGACACTGTTCAGAGAGGTGTACTGTTTTCCCTCCTTGTTAATCTCACATTTGATGATGGACCACAGGTTCTCAATGGGGTTCAGATCAGGTGAACAAGGAGGCCATGTCATTAGATTTCCTTCTTTTATACCCTTTCTTGCCAGCCACGCTGTGGAGTACTTGGACGCGTGTGATGGAGCATTGTCCTGCATGAAAATCCACGCTGGGTGGAAGGAAATTTGTGGCTACTCTCAGATTCCAGAACCTTCTGTCACCGAAATCGAAGGGAAAGGTGTTTTCTTTCGCCAAATTTGGAGGTTTGCAAAGGATTCTGGGTAACAAAACCTGGTGAAACCCCACATGTCACCTCATCCCGGATTCCCATATGTGTCTAGTTTTAAAAAATGTACAGGTTTGATAGGTTTCTCTAGGTGCTGGCTGAGCAAGAGGCCAAAATCCACAGCTAGGCACTTTCCAAAAAATATGTCAGATTGCAATGTAAAAATCTGATGTGTCCATGTTGCATTTCCTGTTGCGGGCATTAGGCCTACCCACGCAAGTGAGGTACCATTTTTATCGGGAGACTGCAAAATAGCAAAACAAGTGTTATTGCCCCTTATCTTTCTCTACATTTTTTCCTTCCAAATGTAAGACAGTGTGTAAAAAAGACATCTATATAGAGAAATGCCCTGTAATTCACATGCTAGTATGGGCACCCCGAAATTCAGAGATGTGCAAATAACCACTGCTTCTCAACACCTTATCTTGTGCCCATTTTGGAAATACAAAGATTTCCTTGATACCTATTTTTCACTCTTTATATTTCACCAAATAAATAGCTGTATACGCGGTTTAGAATGAAAACCCAATACAAGGTGCGGCTCCTTTATTGCTTTGGGTACCTAGGGTTCTTGATAAACCTACAAGCCCTATATATCCCCGCAACCAGAAGAGTCCAGCGGACATAACGGTATTTTACTTTTGACAATCTGACATCGCAGGAAAAGGTTACAGAGTAAAATGTGGAGAAAAAAAATACTTTTTTCATCTCAATTTCAATATTGTTTTATTTCAGCTGTTATTTTCTGTAGGAATACCTTGTAGGATCTACACAAATGACCCCTTGCTGAATTCAGAATGTTGTCTACGTTTTAGAAATGTTTAGCTTTCCGGGATCCAGCACTGGTTTCACAACTACTTCCGTCATTAACTGGAAGGAGGTTGAAAGCACAAAAAATAGTAAAAATGGTATTTGTCCCAATAAAATGCCAAAATTGTGTTGAAAATGTGGTTTTCTGATTCGAGACTGCCAGTTCCTGAAATCTGGGAAGATGGTGATTTTAGCACTGCAACCCCTTTGTTGATGCCATTTTCAGTGTAAAAACCACAAGCCTTCTTTTGCAGCACTTTTTTGCCCATTTTTTTTTTTTTTTTAAACAAAAGTTTCGCTGTATTTTGGCTAATTACTTGGTCTCATCCAGGGGACACACAAACTCTGGGTACCTCTAGAATCCCTAGGATGTTGGAAAAAAAAGGATGCAAATTTGGCATAGGTATCTTATGTGGACAAAAAGTATGCAGGACTAAGCGCAAACTGCCCCAAATAGCCAAAAAAGGCCTGGCACCTGAGGGGGAAAAGGCCTGGCAGCGAAGGGGTTAATTTGTAAAGATCACAAAAGTCTGCATCTTGTGTTTATAAGGACCAGAGGAGAGATGTCTTGAATGTCTTCTGGAACTGGATGTGATTGGAATGTACTTTGCTTGAATAAGCTGTATTGACAAAGTGTGGCATTATGGACAGTTTAGATGCACAGTCAATAATGGCACACAACTTAAATGTGAGATCTTCACTGCTGATACATCTTGAGTTTTTGTCAAAGGAAGAGTGGCCCAGTTGTCTGGATAATGTAGAGATCTCTGTACTTTGCCTTAGAGATGACCCCTGTAGTTACTGGGTGTCAATGTAGAGGAAAGAGGTTATGTTTGCAAACACCCACTAAACAACTGAATGCAGGCATTTCATCATTTTATATGCATCAATGCAAGATGAATGTTCAAGCTACAGAATGATCTGCGTGTTGTCAGCATAAATATAATAGTTAACAGTAAATTAATATTTAATTAATTAATACTGGACTAAGGTAGGTGCTAAACAGGGAATAATGGTTGATCATTGTGGTACGCACACTGTGGGTTTCAATGGATCAGAGAAAGGAAGGAGTGAATGGTAAGCATTCGGTCAGCGAGCTGAAATGTCATCTCTTTCCATGATTTTTCAAAGTCATGAAGTCTCCGGGGTAGAGTAGGGGTCATGTACCATGATAACAGCTGAAAAAAGATGAAGAAGGAATAAGGCCACTCTAGTAAAGACAATGGTAATTTTGATAACATATTGCAATCAGTGATGTCTCAATGCCATGACCAGCATGGACTCTAGCTTGGTAGTCTGACAGCAGGTTATGTTAAAAAGTTGTCAATGTTTGTTTGTTTGTTTGTTTGAATAAAAATCTTTTAGTTTTTCTAAAAATGGACATTCACTGATGGCCCATAGTGATTAAGGTTCAAACCAGGTTTTTGCTAACATAGCTTTGATATGTATTGTTTCAAGTAAATGTGGGAAGGTTCTATTTTCTAAAGGAGGATTGATTATGACCCTTTAAGGTGAACATTTAGGATCAGTTTTCAGCCACTAGATATTTTTTTCTTTTACTATAAGTATCTGGAGTAACACACTTTGTAAAATTTAACCTATGTATGCTTGCTCTACTGCCCCCTTTAGGAGCCCGGTCAAGATTAAAATCTCAGATGACATAAGGTACCTCTAATTTTCTTTTTTTTTCAGGGAGGGAAGTGTTGGTATATATTTTTTTTTATGAAGCCTTTGGAGTGTCCAAATTGGATAATGTCCAAGGCCCACCGGTCTGTTGACTACTCTGTATTGGTGTGAGGCAGCGGGGGTCATGCAGGAGAGGGGAGTCGGGTATTCTCTGGTGTCTGCTGCGAGCTGGATAGTGTTCTGATCTGCATCTCATGGTGGTTGATAACCATGCTATCCATGTTCGTAGACACATGAAGGCAACCAAGAAGTTGGGCAGTAATGATGTGCAGTACTACTACTTGTTGCTGGTGGCCACCTCCTAGCTCACTGAAAAGAGTAACTTCTCATTTTGTCACAATCTTGGGGACCCGCCAGAGTCACTGAGGTCAGATATCTAACCCTGGTGCAAGGACTTTTTTCAGTGGTCAACAAGAATTAGAAATCCAGTTTACTGCGACCTGTACACAACCCATTAGGCAATACTCTGCGGGTGATGCTTAGTCTAACTAGATGAGTTCAGGGACACAGCAGAACTCCAAGCCCTCTTTTGTAAATGAGTAACAACTTAAAACAGCACTAAGAGACAGGGGACCTTTAAATAATAATTTCTAAAATCCAACTCTACTGCATAAAATATGAACGGTATCCAACAGAGTACAAAAATACATACAGGAATGCATGACATGGCCAGTGAAAACAATATAAACATTCCTATTATGGCAAGCAAGCACCTAAGATCCTAACACCCTATTGCTACCTTTAAGCGATATGCTAAAATTTAGCAGATGCAGAAAAAGCAAGTCTACAAATTTAGTTTCTTAAGGAGGATCGCATAGCAGACATTATCTCAGTACAGAATAACTGCCTAGCTACTTTCTATCACAGCCCTTGCCCAGGAATAATAAACAGTGCTGGCCGAAGACCACTTCTCTCAGAGCCCAGGAGCAACCCCCAACTGGATCTGGTTTGTTGCAGCAAACTGGGGCCATCTAAGGCATGATCATCGGAAAGGCTCTCCAACTAATGGTCAGATACCCGAGTTGTTATAGTATTGGATTGCAGATTTTATCTCATGCTAATAGGCTTGCCAACGCTAAAATCCTAACAAGACAAAATAGGCATGGTGATAAATGCATCATCTCAATCCACATATAGACATTTTAATCACCAGCGTAAGTGACTGAATTAATACGGCAGCAACCATAACAAAAGCAGCACAAATGCCAGCCTAGATAGGAGGCGGACTTGATGCAACTTCTTTGTGGCTAAATTTCACACTTTCTAATTTGGAAAACGAAACAGTCTGCAGGCAAGAACATGAAAAAAATGGAAGAAATTTAAAAGGTCCTTGTCACAGTGTTCATGACAGCATGGAGGTTTTAAATGACAGTACGGCACTGTCTTTGTAAAAGAGTGCTTTCTGTCAAACAGTATATCAACAATGCAGGCGCATACTGCTGGCCTAAGTTAGGTACTCTGGAATCCCCTGTATTGCCACAGAACAATTGTCTCTAAAGGCTACATTTTTTAATCACTGTCTCTATATAACTGGGGCAGATATTATTTCACGGTCATCCAGAAAAATGATTTTGCATCCATTTGTTTGCAATAGGGTAACAAATTGAAGACAGCTTGTTCATGCCACAATTGCCAATCAAACTTTCCTAAAGTGGCTACGGTACTGGAAGATTTCACTGCTATGGCTGTATATAGTTGAACATCTTCCTTATTGACCACTGTGCACATTTCTGTTCAACGTCTATGTTGATAGACAGACTGTGGTTTTGTTTGTCTGGTTAGGGGGAGCTGGAACCCTTTCTGACACTATATCTTTTCTCTATCAGAGTAACACTCAAGAGGTGAACGCTGGCTATTTCGTTTCTAGGATTTCTTCACCCCAAAGATTTTTTTATACAACGTTTTATTCAAATATTCATGAACAAGCTATCTACATTGTATATGGAAACAAGAGTGCAAGATCTTTTTCCTATTGCCTTTGGGTATGAAGCAGTAATAAGCCATTCAATAATACAAGACAAGGTTTAATTTAAAAAGAAACCTATCTAAACAAAGACAAACATGACAGACAATATCCATACATAATCCAACAATATGATTTTATAAGGTTTCAGATTCTTCAAGGGAGGTCCGTAAGTGCAGTAAAATTTGGCAATGACTCAGTACTTTTAAATAATGCCTGTTCTTATCTAGATAAGCAACAGAGGGAATACAGCCCCTAGCCCTTGCTAAAACTTGCAAAGGCTTTCCCATACCGGAGAGTCTCACTGTAAATGTCAATGTCCTTAAAGGTCTGTAAGACCCCGTTCCAGAGGCCAGCTATTGGGTGCCTACGCATCCCACATGCTTCCTCCCTATGCAGGGCCTCTTCTTCAGCCCATGCCCAATGCTCCACATTTTGCGACCACAGATCATATACAGGTTCCACTGTAGCTTTCCAGGATAGAGGAACCAGCCTCTTTGCTAGTATCAAGTTGAAGACTATACATCTATTGCATACTTCTTTGGGTTTAGGTATGGGTAAGCCTCCAAGCAGACATACCTCTGGAGTACATGCTAGCTCCCCATTTATGGTGTGGCTCAACTTTTGGGGACCCTGTTACATATATATCTCCATCTGTGGGCATGTCCTAACCATACAGAAAGCTTCTGCAGCTGACATGTGACACTGAGTAATTCCAGGGGTCTCTAATATATATCTTACATGTTGTTAGGTAAGACTGGTTTATATAGATGAACTGGATAAACTTTATTCTGGTATTCCTAGATACCTGCTGAGGGTAATCTAGTATTCTTTCCCATTCCCCTTCAATGATTTTGTTCCGCACATCAACTTATTTAACGCCTTTTTAGAACCAAGTCACCAGGTGGTGCCCCGACCTAATCATCAGCAGTGGCTGCCAAACTTCATGTCGCTGAGGCTCCTCTATACCATATCATAATGATTTGAACGAGCATGTCAATGCTTCATTTGTCAGGAACTGTCCCGGTAATAGGCCATTATCCTCAAAGAAGGTGATAATGGAGATAATCGTCCCCGTCTTTATATTAAAGTAATATTGGTTGACGAAGAAGCCACACATAAAGTGATCAAGTGTCAGTATCCCAATCTCAGTCCAGTGAGAGAGCTGTCATTAGTTAAGCCTATCCCGAAAGATAGTTCCATAGTCGGATGGCTTTAACAATTTTCATATACTCTTCTTTAAAGTCACATAAGAAGGAAGTCTAATCCTTGGGTAAATCCAGTTTTGTGCAAGCTTCATGTATTAGTGCGTAACTTCATGATTTTGTCCTGGGGTGGATTGGTAAGTAGGATGCGATGGGTTCCAAAGGTGGCTATCTGGTGCAGTCTACAACAGGACCCCAAAGTCCTTCCACTCATCAGCAGGGTATCTTTCTCACAGACGGCATCTTCCTGCTGCCATTTCTATCTTGCTACTCCTAACGCTGCTTAGCCACAGGATAGAGGATTTGTTCCTCATCTTTCCCATCTCATCAGGTGAAGCCAATATTTATGGTTGGAGCTTAAAATGCCTATTTGGCACTCACACTTATACTTGATACAAACAAACTCAGAGGTGACCATCAGCTGCACAACTGGTGGGTTGGATCCTGGCAGAGATGAGAATAAAAAAAGGTGTTGAAATCCTTTCATGATCCATTGTAACCATTACAAAAAATATGCTGTTATTTGGGCCATTAGTAACTGAAGTTAAAATCTTTGAGGCCAGGAGTTGCAGTATGTAAGAATAGGTTGGAAACCGTTTTCCTCCTCTTTTCCTGTACAGTAAGTAGTCCCTTTTGCTATGACCGGGAAAAGTGTCCAGTTGCACTGGACCCAGTACTGCTTCCTGCATGGAACATTCCTGCTCCACCTGTTTTGTCTCTTTTTCTGTAATATGTGTGCAAGACATTTGTAGGCTGTGTAGGAAGTGTACCCAGTTGTGAGGAGGCCAGTGTAGTGGTCAACATGACATGCCTTCAAGAGCTGGTAGGCGTAGGTGGCATGTTCTTGCTTGCCAAAGATGAGGACATCGACAGAACCAAAAGGTAGATCAATAAAAATAATAATGGTCTTATTTAAGTAATACGGAGACTTAGTCAACATCTGCGTGGTGCAGCTTGAAGAAGCCCTTTATTGGAGTCACTGATAACATTCCAATTTAACCTCTAAGTCACCAGTTTTAAACAGAGGATGCCTGTGTAGCTTCTAAAATGATCAACCCTTTGAGCAAACAGGAGGCAAAGTACTTCTCTGTGTTTTATCCAAAATGGGCAGACATGACCGTTGATCTTCAGGGATACATTTGGGCCAGAAACAGTAAAAGCAGGCTGCATATGGATCACCAGTAAAAAAAACTTTTAACACAATGCATTTAGTGCAGTTTGAAGACAGGTGTATTGTTCATTAAAGAAAATGTTTGTTATGGCAAAAAGGTTGAAGTGATATTTATTGTAGCCCAACAGCAAGAAGATGATCTCGTGAGTGGCTCATGAGTTATACCAGAGTCCCAAGGATAAATAATAAAATAACAAATGTTTCATTTGTGTTGTGAAGCACAGGAAGGTTGGCTGCAGCATTTTATTACATGTCATAAATAGTACAGCATTCGGTCAGGGTCACTCTTCTACTATGCACTTGAAAATCTGAAATGTGAAGGTCTTTAAAAGAAAGGAGTTGCTACCCCAGCATCTCATAACACATTTCAATTAACACGGTGCACAGAGTAAAACCGTATTTCACTAAAATGTGTGTAGATTTTATTACTGCTGCAGACATAACATCTTAAAAGGAATTCCTAGTTTGGCAACTGGAAATTCTTCAAAGATCTCAGTCTATGAAAGAGCATGTGCTGAAAAAACATATCGTACTGACAAAAATCCTATAGTTTCATGACTGTGTCATTGTAACCACCACTGGTCAACACAAGCCTCACACAGCCATAGACGAATAATATTGCAGAACACATAGAAGCCCGCAAAAACATGGAAACCAAAACAACAACTAATTCTCAAAACACTATAACAAGAATTATGATAGATTCCGATGAACGCAAGCCCCAAAGAACCAGATTTAAGATCCTCATACAGTATAGAAGAAAACTCCTTGCAACCTTACTACACACATTTGCTAGGAATACTTTATCAAGAAGTTAAATCAATACACAATCTTTTCCTGGGAGTAGGAACACATTCAAAGAAATACCTATGTTTCAGCTTCAGCCGCAGGTAGAAAATGCTTAGAGTACAGACCATTAACTGACACTAGACTGCTGAGGGCACAGCTTGAGGCATGTGAAAGATTGAATGGAATGATTCCATTACACAATAGTTGTTTTTTTATTATATTTGTGTTAACTGACCACAACTGCTTAATTCTATTTATAAATACACATAAATGTTAAGGTATATCTTGTGGTGCAGCCCTAATTTTGAACTAGATGTACACTGTGCAGAAGGCTCAATTTTAAGGTGTGAATGATAACAAGCCATATGTCTGTGATGTAAAGCTGAAATTGATTTTGGTAGCTTGGTTTAAAAACAGAACTATTTAACAAGGTTGTAGAAGACTAAAGTGAACTTTCACAAAATGTTCACATTATAAGCATTGCAACCAGAATTTCAATACAAATACATACTGCATCAGAACCGGTTATATAGTACATTTATTGGTCAAGGAAATGGTACACTATAATTTTTGCTTGTGTATCATAAAGAGTTTTGTGATTTGGTAAACAGCCACACAAAAAGCTGAGGGCCAAGTCTTAACTACAGCAGTTTAGGTCATCCACTCTAAATAAAGTATACCACAGTAAAGATCGAAATAGATTCTTCTCTAAATCACTACACTATATGAATTGTGAGACAAATGTGTTTAATAGGTCTTCATATAAGGTTCTTTCAAACTAAATTAATTTCTCTCACTCAAATTCGTTCTAATTTACATTTTTTTCATTATGGTACAAGGATTTTAGGGCAGCAAAAAGACATATGGTAACTAAACTAAGCATGGATTAAAGAGATTACCTGGATACGTTACAATCAAAGTCGATGCCATCATACAACGAGTCCACAAAACAATTTGAGCTTCCTAAAGTGGATAATGCGTGCTTTGCAACATCTGCACTGTTCATCAGCTTCATCATCGCCCGGGCATTTCCTTTTATATCATGCTTGTAAGACCTGCATAGGGGGAAAAAAGACACACACCAATGTAAAACTGTTTAGACCATACTTTGAAAATCAAGATGACAGACCATTGAACAAAAACAGTATAAAAAAACAACAACAAGGCCGGTAACATGGCACTTTATAGGAATACCATGACTGCACATTTAACTTTCATGGTATTGACAGCCAACTTCTCTTGCACACAAAATGTCCTCCTGTCAGGGACAGAAATAAACTAAAAAAACAAAATAAAAACTTGTATTGGTTCAATGAAAAAAGATTTTTTTTAAAGGAAGTGGAAGCCGACAAAATAGGTTTGAACTCCCCTTGCATGTGGAAAAGGCACTTTCAGAATCTCTTATAAATATACACGAACACATGGCCCTGAGGTTCAGACAAGTGGTACAGCAGTCAGTCAATACATCAGCAGAGATCTTAAAAGCCACAAAATGTGATACTGTAATTTTTATAGACCTTTTGACAGTGTGGCATGGAGTGGGTGAATCGGTTTAGCAATGCACCAGGCCACAAACTTATCCCAATGGTAGGTGTATACTTATTTGCTTGAGGAACGCCTGGCTACCATTCACGACTTCGGGATGAAGGCTGAGAGCACTAAACTGCTGTTGCTCAATCTTCAAGTATGGAGGTGGAGGTCGCACAGGTTCTGGTGTAGAACCTTGCCCTGCTGCTGCAACAGGAGATCTTCCCAAAGAGGCAGTCTGATCAGAGGCCAAATGCTTATTCCTAGGAGTTCAGGATACCACACACTGTGCCCATTCCGGGGACACCAGGATAACTTGGACCCTGATCTTCTTCGGAACGCGTGGCAGAAGAGGCAGGTATAGGCAGGAAGGTGTACAGGAGTTCCAAATCCATCTAGCCATGTTGGGAGGCAGAAAGCCTCATGGCATGAGGTCCACAACCCCATCCCGTCCTGCTTGTTGCAGTATCGACTAGTGGTGGTGGAGTCCATAAAAACCTGCACCAACTTCCTTTTGATGGAGAGCAGGTAGGCAAGAGGGATCTGCAACTGACCCAATTGCAGTCCTGCAGCCACCACTTTAGAGCTTTTGCATGCAGTCTCCTTTGAAATATGAACCAGATTGGGAAGATCCAGGTGATGTGCCTGTTGGGACTTCAGCTTTACCAGCAGGATGCACGTGGCCATAAGTCACTGCAGTCTCAGAGTCAGGCTCACTGAGATCCAGCACAGAGGTTGAAATATTGAGATCATAGCCTACAGACCTGGGCTCTCCTCCCAAGGGGACGTGGTGAAAATGGAGTACCCAGAATGGCTCCAATAAAAGTGAGTGTCTGTGAAAGACTAAGGTGTGATTTCAGCACATTGATAGAGGTGTTTGACAAATGTCGGGGGCAAGCCTGCCTCCAACACCCAGTTGTCAAGATAGGGAAAGACTGGAACCCCTGACATTCCAAGATATGCTGCTACCATCATCATCACTTCTGTGAACATATGCTCATGACTTACCATGAACCGTAGATAACGTTGGTGGGCCTGCAGGACGGGGATGTAGAAATTAGCTTGTCTAGAGCTACCATCCAGGCTCCAGGGTTGTGAGCTACCATCCAGGCTCCAGGGTCGTGAGCAGGCAATACCTGGGCCAGGGCGAGCATCCTGAACTTGTCCTTGGCATTCAGAGGGCAAAGAATTAGAGTGTATCTGAGGTTCCCGTCCTTTTTCAGCACCAGGAAGTAGGGGAAATAACAACCACGAGTAACTTCTGCCACCACTACCTTTTCCCGGTCTCCTCTGGATAAAAGGACCTGCACTTTTAAGTGCAAGAGCAACAGGTGGTCCTCCTTTAGCTGGTCTGGGAATGGTGGAAGGCATGCAGGGGTTTAAAAAAATGGTAAAGCCTGCCACCCACCCTGGTAGAAGTGTTAAATCCTGCCTCTGACCGGGTGGCTGTGTGCCATCAAGAATGGGCTAAAGAGTCTTTGGGTGGGAGGGCAGGGGCAGCAGCTGGGCCGGGGCTCATGAATAGACTGCACGCTGTCTCTGTTGCCCTGTCCTGGGGGGTACCATGGCCAAAAAAAGTCTGCGGTGAATGTTGCATCTGCTGAGGCTGTTGGTGATATTGGAGGTCCCTACCATAGCCACTAAGGGGGCAAAACTGTTGGTGCGTCTGCTGTGAAAAAGCAGAAAGACCCAGTGAGAGCACTGTGGTTCTGATTTCTATGAAGCACTCATAGGCCGAGTACACTTTGTTGGGAGTCGTCAAACCACATGTCCATAAGACTGGCCTAAATGGCTCCTGAAAGGCCAGTGAAACACATTCAGGCATGCCTGCAAATGGCCACACTGGTACCAAAAGCCATGAGGAGGGAGTCCTACTGCAGTGTGCAGCGACCCCTGGCCAATACTTGTGCCATGGAGTTCCATAAGGTGTCACATAGTGACCTAAAAGGCAGCTGGCATTTGACGGAGGAAAAAACCTGCATACCAAAAGTCTTTCCTCTTTGATTTCTTGTCAGGCGAAGTAGTGGAAAATGAGCTTGGGTTTACTCTACTGGCCGAAACATGCACAAGGCTCTCAGGAGAGGGTTGCTTGGTGAAAAGGCTGGATCACCCAGAGCACTGGAATGGTGTGTGATGATGCACGCGTGGGACTGAGTAGGGTTTTACCCAGGTACTTAGGAGCATGTTAGTTGGAGCCTCATTGAATGGCTGCAGAGGCTCCTCAGAACTCAACTAGCCAACCTGCAGCACCACTGTGAGAGCATTTATTTGAACTTCCTCAGTAGCAAGTTGAAGATAAAGAACCTTTGCCGTCCTTCACATAACCATTGCAAAGGCAGATATGTCTTCTGTGGCAGGCCCTGGGGTGAACAAGTCAAGTGTCTGGGGAAGTATCCAGACTCCTGGCACCCTGGAGGTACTCATACCCGTTGCCCTCTAGGTAAGGCAGGGTAATGTCATCTCTAGCATCATAGCCCCATTATCGAAGTCTGTACTAAACACATGAAAAACATGAGCCTTCAAGAAGGAATAGGTATTGTGTTGGAGTCAGATGGGTAGTAAATAGGTGCGGATCAGATAATAGAGAATGCAACCTTGGTTGGGTGGGGTGGGTGGAGGGGTGCCATCTTTATGTCAGAAAGCACTCTGGTTTGGCTGTTGTCTAGTTTATTGCACCAACATTGGTGGTTCGGATTCTGGGGTGAGTTGCATCAACGGGGGGCGGGGGGTACCGGTACCGAAGATGGTCTGGAGCCCTGAGCGGATACAGAGGGCCCAACTGGTGCAGAGGGCAGAACTGTCAAGGGAAGCCCAGTTCAGAGGCCTCAGCTCCTTGGGGCTCGCAGGCAAGTCAGAGTGAGCCAGTAATGTGCCAAAAAGTTGCAGCATGGCTTCATGAAAGCCTTCTGTTTGTTAAAGCTTCCCGAACTGCCGTGCAAATTTTTGGGAGTCATGGAACAAAGGACAGAATCAACTCCGAAGTCGAATTACTTCAGAAACACGACCAGGAGGTACAATGAAACCCTCAAGGCCTTCTCATATAGAGAGTGGCGAGACAGGGCCCAGCTTGGACTTCATGAGTGTGTTCTTTAATTTGCTCAAGGACTTAGATTGTGAGGACGACCAGTCGTAAAAGCAACATCAGAACTGGGACCTACATTTAAACCTCAACCGATCCCGGGATGGGGTCTTGCAATTCTTGCCTCCAAATAGCTTAATTTTCCTGTGTCCAATGGCCTTGGGGTGCATCAAGGAACAATCATTGCAGTCCCGTGATATGTGGTACGACCCCAAACAAACCACTAATGGATCAATCACATGCATTTGTTTACCCTGTACATTTGGGAGGTGACCTTTTTCCCTTGCACACTGTTTATTGTAGATTTTTTCTTTATAAAGGAGTCTCAATAAGTGCAGGGGTAGAACTGGATCTGCTTCTGTTACTGCAGAAAGAAAGGATATAGTGTCAACACACATGGGTGGTGCCTATATAGGCCTGCACACATCGCATCTGGCAGAGAACAACGTTGTCACAGAGCCATCGGAACTCATATGCAGAGCAGTCACAATCTTTATTTCAGGTGATAGTTTCCACAGTAGGTAGACATGAGGGGTGTCTCAAACTGTTGAACTCAAAAACATAAGCACAATCGATAGTGAAGACCGTGCACCTGGCAACAATCAGCCTTAGGGAGTATGACTTCTAGGAGCGGACCATGCCTGAATGGTTCCCTCTGCACAACAAAGAACTCGGTCTCCACATCACCATGCTTTCCATCAAGCCCAGTGGTGGTCATCAGGAACAGATAATAATTTAATCCTCCTACACCTAATACTAAACCCAAACGTAAGGACTGCCAGCAAAACACTTACAGTTTAGAGATGCTCTCCCTCAGCCTCCATCTTGTGTCATGCTTTAGCAGGGGTGAATCAAATGGATCCCAAAAGCCTCACATTCACAAACTTCAAATCAATAAGGGTTCACACCACTCGGTGCACACACCACTCTCTCAGGGATGTCAGAGCAGGACCAATCACCTCATGGTAGTGAAAATTTATCAGTGTGAAGCCAGTAGCCATCTCACTCTGCAAGAACAGGAAAAAGGCATGTCCTGTATGACAGATCAGAGAAATAGCATGCTGGCACAACTGCTGCAGGATTCCAGACAGTAGTCCAGAGCCTTTGGGAGGATGACCCTCCAGACCACAGAGCCACATTCTGGGCGTCGTAAACTTTCACACAACCTAGGTCTCAGTGCGTGTGCACACCTGTCGTGTGTGTTGGGCAAAAAAAAACAAAAAACTGGGGTTGCTCAGATCAGGGGAGCTCACGTTTAAAAACACATAACGGTAGTACCTGTCATAAGCCCGGTCTAAGACATTCTGCTCTTGTTTTTTCTTCTCCACTCTAAATCTTATAAAATATTCGGCAATGGAAAACTGCCAATTATGTGTGGACCGGCAGAGAGACAGGGGTGGACTTTAGCAATGGAAATCTCACAGATACAATACAATGTCAATATCACAGTCTGCCAGTGGGCCTTGTGGCATTGAACTGAGCACTAGCAATAAACATTTGTCACCAGAATGAGGACAAAACGTAAGCATAGTTGTACAAGCAGTTGAATGGCCTAAACCTGGATGAAGCTTGCAGAAGACACAAGTGGGTCTGGAGCTCCTGAGGGTTATGTCAAAGGTTGATTTTGAGCAGACATCAAGCTGCCATGAACCTTCCAACTTGTGATCACGAAGGACAAAGGGCCAGAAAGACGTCTTAACGAAATTCTACACAAATAAAGGATGTGAAAATTAGTCTTCTACAGTTGTACCAGAAGAAACACAATGGCAAAATATACATATTTAAAAGGGATAGGTAATATTAATAAAAAAACTAATGATTAAATACATTGAAGTTGAATGTTAGGGAAACATCTGAACCATCTAAGCAGTGAACTCGTGCAAGGTGGTCCAGTGCCATAGGAGGTGCTTAACAATTTTCCTGGAGTTCTTTTCTACTCTCCATTTCTATGGTTATGTGATATTGGCAGCCTTTCTTCTCATAACGATGGTACAAACCATTGATTAAAATGTTCATGTAGAATATTTAATTATGTTCAAAGTTCATAGTGCACATACATATAAGAACAAATTCAAAGGAGGGAATGTATTGTATTTTTCCACACTGAATGGTCTACAGGAGCTCCTACATTTAACAGTTAGAGACTAAAGGCACAGGTGCCCAAGTGGGTCACCCTTGATCACAAAATATGGTCATGTGGTGGTGCCACGAAATAGAAATGGTCTTGAAGGTCCAGAATAAGAAAGTTAACTACAAGACCACATTTACATTTAAACATTCGCTATCAGTACAGGAACATGTCTAACTTCACAAAAATGCGTGACATATCTGGTTGAGTATGAAAATTAGAAAACCACAGGCTAAGTTTAAAGTCACTGTGGTTACAATACAAGTCACGTGCACATGATCAGATAATCACTGTTTACCTTTGAAATTCAGAGGCCAGATGCTGGGAGAGAGCTTCTGTGAAGTAGACTCCACCGATGGTTCCGTCTGTATTTGTGGAGAGAACACGGTACATCCCACTGTTTACTTCTATTATGGTAACAGACAGCGATGATCCACCCAGCTTATAGACCAGGACATTGCTTGAACATTAAAATAAAGAATACAATGGATTAGTGTGAAACATTACTATGACCCGGCTATTAAACAAATAAAATAAATGCTAAAACAACCATTTGGGGGCATTCTAATTGCTCAGGATACTGCCAGCGTTGTGTTACACCGTTATACAACACTTTAGGAATGGAAGCCAACAATTTTTCTATATTGCTACACAGTTTTCAGCAAGATGGGTCTAGTACACACAAACTGCAGATTCAGAGATTTACCCCTTGGAGCCTTCCCACTTCCCTGGGCAAATACCTTTTAATTAAAGAGGGAAGAAAACGTAGTGCTCCAGCATGAGTATCTTTTACAGATTCACATGCATAGATATCGATTTGCCAACATTCCAGTGGTAATGGACCTATAATCATGCAACACGGACCATAAAAGAAGTCACAGGCTTGAACCTTTGTCCTACCTTCAACCCCTCAACAGCCAAAATACAAAATGAAACGCCTAGGTTCACCTTTTATTCTTTCTACTGCCTTCATGACCCCTGGGAACGGTTTTAGTGTGAAGTCCTGAGGCACACTCCGGTAGTAGAAGCTAACCCTGGCTACCAATATTTGGTATTTTTGCAGTTTAGGGCTTGTTTGGTAGAAGGCCCAGGTACCTGAGAATAGGCAATGAGCTTAAAAGGCAGTCAGTGAGTGCCGCATTGTGAAGACATTACAAAGGTCAGCCGCACAGCCGTGCTTTGGATCCTCTGAAGCTTCAAGACCCGATATCTAGGACTCCTACATATACTTTTTTGCTTTGGAGCTGTGAGCAATAAAAGCAAGGCCCCAGTCTTCTGAATCTGTATCTTGACTTATAACCCTTGATCAAACCTGAGCCCAAGATTTACACCCACAGGGACGTTAGTAGAAAGATTTCCCGAAGAGAAGGGCCAGACGGCCTTAGATTAAACAGAGCAATTGTCACAGACAAAGGATTACAGTATTTGGAACACAGAGTTTGAGAAAATTAGTGGTCATCTAATTCTGTTCTACTGCGATTAATTCTTTAAGAGTTAAAGTGATGCTGAATGAAGGGTTGTTGAACTTCAGGAGGATCCAAAGGTTGTCAGCATAACTCAACATCTGGAAGCCACAGCTCCTAATCAGTTGTCCAAGAGGTTGAAGAAGAAAGGGTGAAAGAGCAGATCCTATGTAGTACTGAACTCTGTCCCCCCGGATCCTTGTCTGGTAAACCGGAAATTGGATCTGTACAAGTAACTTAATTGAGGTGGGTTTGGGGTAATTTTTGGGATGTTAAACTCTACATAAGAGGCTTCAGCCTTTAACCCATGGTTCGGTCAGTAAAGGAAATTGTGTATCTGTAGCACAAAGCCCAAATCCTTGTGGCGGAAAGTCACTGCAGAAAAGCAAAGACCTGACGAGTTCTGAAGTTCCCGACATCATTCGGAGCGCAGGCATTAGGGTGAATGTTATTATAAATATTACACATGGAAAATAAGAGCTATAAAAATATTTACAATCATATTTCAGACCCAAAATGTATTTTCATATGTATTCAAACTAATCTTTTTTTTTTACCTACCTGTAAATAAAATGTGAGGATTGTGGTGTATTATATGGTATGGTTACATGACCTTATCGTGTATCCACTCGCAAAACTGTCTTGGGTCCAGTCAGGCTTGTTTATAAAACCCTAGATCAACCCTGGGTAGCTGCAGCTTTAAGCAGCAAGGATTAAACAAATCAACCAGTATAAAGCAGTTAGAAGCACCGAATAATGAAATAAGAAAGTCACACAACATGAAAGAAATCCAACGTCAATTTATAAAAATAGATTATATTTGATTAATTTTAGACACCAAGATGAGCAAAATCCATCAAATGCTTTTGGACATACACATTTTAAAGTAAAACGTAAATCCTTGCTTTTCAGTCCACAGCGCAAACAAGCATTGGTACCCGTAATATTTTGAAATGTTTGAAAGAGTTGTGTTCAGTTACTCTGGCCCGAGTGGGGAAACCAAATTCTGCAGGAAGAAGGTCAGAGGGTCACTAAGGAGTATTTGCACAATTACCTGGTCACCAATGCAGGATCAAGTCCAGTTCCACACTTCACAGCAAAATTGCCATAGACTTCAGTGGAGTTGTCCTGATGCTGGAGATGCTGGATGCTGAAAGATGCTCTGGGTGCTGTGAGGTCAACTGGGGTGTCCTTGCGGTTATTCCTCGTCCATGAGTATATGGTGGGGCAACTTTAGCAACTGGGGTCAGTGTCCCTCAAAGATCTCTGAGCCAGTAAGCCAGCTCCGGCTGGGCAACTGATCTCCGTACAGAGTGAGGCCAGAGGTATCCTTACGTGAAAGGCTGGTGTGAACAATCTGGACTTAGACAACACTCCTGGGTGTAGCAGACTCAGGTGAAACTTTTGGCCACTGAGGATGCTCTCTTGGGTCACTCAGCACCAGTCAGTGGAGATTCGCAGAATGTGTCTACTGCTTTGCACATTTGGGATTCTTCAGCTTTGCTGGCCCTGGTCCCGTTCCAGGGGGTCAGCCGACTGACCCTTGGAGTCACTTCTTTGGTCTGGGGCTCAGGAGTAATTTTTTCACGAGACAGGAACCACAGTGTAAGGAAATGCCTCCTTGGCATGGTTGCCCCCTGACTTTTTGCCTTTGCTGATGCTATGTTTACAATTGAAAGTGTGCTGAGGCCTGCTAACCAGGCCCCAGCACCAGTGTTCTTTCCCTAACCTGTACTTTTGTATCCACAATTGGCAGACCCTGGCATCCAGATAAGTCCCTTGTAACTGGTACTTCTAGTACCAAGGGCCCTGATGCCAAGGAAGGTCTCTAAGGGCTGCAGCATGTCTTATGCCACCCTGGAGACCTCTCACTCAGCACAGACACACTGCTTGCCAGCTTGTGTGTGCTAGTGAGGACAAAACGAGTAAGTCGACATGGCACTCCCCTCAGGGTGCCATGCCAGCCTCTCACTGCCTATGCAGTATAGGTAAGACACCCCTCTAGCAGGCCTTACAGCCCTAAGGCAGGGTGCACTATACCATAGGTGAGGGTACCAGTGCATGAGCATGGTACCCCTACAGTGTCTAAACAAAACCTTAGACATTGTAAGTGCAGGGTAGCCATAAGAGTATATGGTCTGGGAGTCTGTCAAACACGAACTCCACAGCACCATAATGGCTACACTGAAAACTGGGAAGTTTGGTATCAAACTTCTCAGCACAATAAATGCACACTGATGCCAGTGTACATTTTATTGTAAAATACACCCCAGAGGGCACCTTAGAGGTGCCCCCTGAAACCTATCCGACTATCTGTGTAGGCTGACTGGTTCCAGCAGCCTGCCACACTAGAGACATGTTGCTGGCCCCATGGGGAGAGTGCCTTTGTCACTCTGAGGCCAGTAACAAAGCCTGCACTGGGTGGAGATGCTAACACCTCCCCCAGGCAGGAGCTGTAACACCTGGCGGTGAGCCTCAAAGGCTCACCCCTTTGTCACAGCCCAGCAGGGCACTCCAGCTTAGTGGAGTTGCCCGCCCCCTCCGGCCACGGCCCCCACTTTTGGCAGCAAGGCTGGAGGGAACAAAGAAAGCAACAAGGAGGAGTCACTGGCCAGTCAGGACAGCCCCTAAGGTGTCCTGAGCTGAGGTGACTCTGACTTTTAGAAATCCTCCATCTTGCAGGTGGAGGATTCCCCCAATAGGGTTAGGATTGTGACCCCCTCCCCTTGGGAGGAGGCACAAAGAGGGTGTACCCACCCTCAGGGCTAGTAGCCATTGGCTACTAACCCCCCAGACCTAAACACGCCCTTAAATTTAGTATTTAAGGGCTACCCTGAACCCTAGAAAATTAGATTCCTGCAACTACAAGAAGAAGGACTGCCTAGCTGAAAAACCCCTGCAGAGGAAGACCAGAAGACGACAACTGCCTTGGCTCCAGAAACTCACCGGCCTGTCTCCTGCCTTCCAAAGATCCTGCTCCAGCGACGCCTTCCAAAGGGACCAGCGACCTCGACATCCTCTGAGGACTGCCCCTGCTTCAAAAAGACAAGAAACTCCCGAGGACAGCAGACCTGCTCCAAGAAAAGCTGCAACTTTGTTTCCAGCAGCTTTAAAGAACCCTGCAAGCTCCCCGCAAGAAGCGTGAGACTTGCAACACTGCACCCGGCGACCCCGACTCGGCTGGTGGCGATCCAACACCTCAGGAGGGACCCCAGGACTACTCTAAGACTGTGAGTACAAAAACCTGTCCCCCCTGAGCCCCCACAGCGCCGCCTGCAGAGGGAATCCCCGAGGCTTCCCCTGACCGCGACTCTTTGAATCCAAAGTCCCGACACCTGGGAGAGACCCTGCACCCGCAGCCCCCAGGACCTGAAGGACCGGACTTTCACTGGAGGAGTGACCCCCAGGAGTCCCTCTCCCTTGCCCAAGTGGAGGTTTCCCCGAGGAACCCCCCCCTTGCCTGCCAGCAGCGCTGGAGAGATCCCTAGATCTCCCATTGACTTCCATTACAAACCCGACGCTTGTTTCTACACTGCACCCGGCCGCCCCCGCGCTGCTGAGGGTGAAATTTCTGTGTGGGCTTGTGTCCCCCCCGGTGCCCTACAAAACCCCCCTGGTCTGCCCTCCGAAGACGCGGGTACTTACCTGCAAGCAGACCGGAACCGGGGCACCCCCTTCTCTCCATTCTAGCCTATGTGTTTTGGGCACCACTTTGAACTCTGCACCTGACCGGCCCTGAGCTGCTGGTGTGGTGACTTTGGGGTTGCTCTGAACCCCCAACGGTGGGCTACCTTGGACCAAGAACTGAACCCTGTAAGTGTCTTACTTACCTGGTAAAACTAACAAAAACTTACCTCCCCTAGGAACTGTGAAAATTGCACTAAGTGTCCACTTTTAAAACAGCTATTTGTCAATAACTTGAAAAGTATACATGCAATTTTTATGATTTAAAGTTCCTAAAGTACTTACCTGCAATACCTTTCGAATGAGATATTACATGTAGAATTTGAACCTGTGGTTCTTAAAATAAACTAAGAAAAGATATTTTTCTATATAAAAACCTATTGGCTGGATTTGTCTCTGAGTGTGTGTACCTCATTTATTGTCTATGTGTATGTACAACAAATGCTTAACACTACTCCTTGGATAAGCCTACTGCTCGACCACACTACCACAAAATAGAGCATTAGTATTATCTATTTTTACCACTATTTTACCTCTAAGGGGAACCCTTGGACTCTGTGCATGCTATTCCTTACTTTGAAATAGCACATACAGAGCCAACTTCCTACATTGGTGGCAGCGGTGGGATACAAGACTTTGCATTTGCTGGACTACTCAGCCAATACCTGATCACACGACAAATTCCAAAATTGTCATTAGAAATTGATTTTTGCAACTTGAAAAGTTTTCTAAATTCTTAAAAGACCTGCTAGGGCCTTGTGTTAGATCCTGTTTAGCATTTCTTTTAGAGTTTAAAAGTTTGTAAAAGTTTGAATTAGATTCTAGAACCAGTTGTAGATTCTTAAAAAGTATTCCAACTTTTAGAAGCAAAATGTCTAGCACAGATGTGACTGTGGTGGAACTCGACACCACACCTTACCTCCATCTTAAGATGAGGGAGCTAAGGTCACTCTGTAAAATAAAGAAAATAACAATGGGCCCCAAACCTACCAAAATACAGCTCCAGGAGCTTTTGGCAGAGTTTGAAAAGGCCAACCCCTCTGAGGGTGGCAACTCAGAGGAAGAGGATAGTGACTTGGAGGATAATTCCCCCCTACCAGTCCTATCTAGGGAGAACAGGGTCCCTCAAACCCTGACTCCTAAAATAATAGTCAGAGATGCTGGTTCCCTCACAGGAGAGACCAACACCTCTGAAATCACTGAGGATAGCCCCAGTGAAGAGGACATCCAGTTAGCCAGGATGGCCAAAAGATTGGCTTTGGAAAGACAGATCCTAGCCATAGAGAGGGAAAGACAAGAGATGGGCCTAGGACCCATCAATGGTGGCAGCAACATAAATAGGGTCAGAGATTCTCCTGACATGTTGAAAATCCCTAAAGGGATTGTAACTAAATATGAAGATGGTGATGACATCACCAAATGGTTCACAGCTTTTGAGAGGGCTTGTGTAACCAGAAAAGTGAACAGATCTCACTGGGGTGCTCTCCTTTGGGAAATGTTCACAGGAAAGTGTAGGGATAGACTCCTCACACTCTCTGGACAAGATGCAGAATCTTATGACCTCATGAAGGGTACCCTGATTGAGGGCTTTGGATTCTCCACTGAGGAGTATAGGATTAGATTCAGGGGGGCTCAAAAATCCTCGAGCCAGACCTGGGTTGACTTTGTAGACTACTCAGTGAAAACACTAGATGGTTGGATTCAAGGCAGTGGTGTAAGTAATTATGATGGGCTGTACAATTTATTTGTGAAAGAACACCTGTTAAGTAATTGTTTCAATGATAAACTGCATCAGCATCTGGTAGACCTAGGACCAATTTCTCCCCAAGAATTGGGAAAGAAGGCGGACCATTGGGTCAAGACAAGGGTGTCCAAGACTTCAACAGGGGGTGACCAAAAGAAAGGGGTCACAAAGACTCCCCAGGGGAAGGGTGATGAGACAACCAAAACTAAAAATAGTAAAGAGTCTTCTACAGGCCCCCAAAAACCTGCACAGGAGGGTGGGCCCAGAGCCTCTTCACAAAACAATGGGTACAAGGGTAAAAACTTTGATCCCAAAAAGGCCTGGTGTCATAGCTGTAAACAGCATGGACACCAAACTGGAGACAAGGCCTGTCCCAAGAAAGGTTCCACTCCAAACTCCCATCCAGGTAACACTGGTATGGCTAGTCTCCAAGTGGGATCAACAGTGTGCCCAGAGCAAATCAGGGTCCACACTGAAGCTACTCTAGTTTCTGAGGGTGGGGTGGATTTAGCCACACTAGCTGTCTGGCCGCCTAACATGCAAAAATACAGACAGCAACTCTTAATTAATGGGACTAGAATAGAGGGCCTGAGGGATACAGGTGCCAGTGTCACCATGGTGACAGAGAAACTGGTTTCCCCTGGCCAATACCTGACTGGAAAAACTTACACAGTCACCAACGCTGACAATCAGAGAAAAGTACATCCCATGGCAATGGTTACTTTAGAATGGGGAGGGGTCAATGGCCTGAAACAGGTGGTGGTCTCCTCAAATATCCCAGTGGACTGTCTGCTTGGAAATGACCTGGAGTCCTCAGCATGGGCTGAGGTAGAGCTAAAAACCCATGCAGCAATGCTGGGTATCCCTGAACTGGTGTGTGTGAAAACAAGAGCACAATGCAAGGCACAGGGTGAACAAGTAGAGCTGGAGTCTGGAAGAATGGCCCAGCCTACCAAGAGAACAGGGAAGTCAGTTGGGAGACCAACTGCAACACAGCAAAAGAAAGGGAACCTCTCTTCTCAGGAAGAAGTTCTGCCCTCTGAGGGAACTGAGCCTTTGGAGCTTGAACCTTATCAGGTTGAGCTCTTAGGCCCAGGGGGACCCTCAAGGGAGGAGCTGTGTAAGGGACAAGAAACCTGTCCCTCTCTTGAAGGCCTTAGGCAGCAAGCTGCTGAAGAGTCCAAAGGCAAGAAAAATGGAACACATAGGGTCTATTGGGAAGATGGACTCCTGTACACTGAGGCCAGAGACCCCAAACCTGGTGCCACTAGGAGAGTGGTAGTGCCTCAGCTGTTCAGGAAGTTCATCCTAACATTGGCCCATGACATTCCCCTTGCTGGACATTTGGGACAAACCAAGACGTGGGAGAGGTTAGTCAACCACTTCTACTGGCCCAATATGTCCAACATGGTTAAGGAGTTTTGCCTCTCCTGCCCCACCTGTCAAGCCAGTGGTAAGACAGGTGGGCATCCAAAGGCCCCCCTCATTCCACTTCCAGTGGTGGGGGTGCCCTTTGAAAGAGTGGGTGTGGACATAGTTGGTCCACTAGAACCTCCCACAGCCTCAGGAAATATGTATATCCTGGTAGTAGTGGATCATGCTACCAGGTATCCTGAAGCTATTCCCCTTAGGTCGACTACTGCCCCTGCAGTAGCCAAGGCCCTCATTGGTATCTTTACCAGAGTGGGTTTCCCTAAGGAGGTGGTGTCTGACAGAGGTACCAACTTCATGTCAGCATATCTAAAGCACATGTGGAATGAGTGTGGAGTGACTTATAAATTCACTACACCTTACCATCCACAAACTAATGGCTTAGTTGAGAGATTCAACAAGACATTAAAGGGCATGATCATGGGGCTCCCAGAAAAACTCAAAAGGAGATGGGATGTCCTCCTGCCATGTCTGCTTTTCGCTTACAGGGAAGTACCACAGAAGGGAGTAGGGTTCTCACCCTTTGAACTTCTGTTTGGTCATCCTGTAAGGGGACCACTTGCCCTTGTTAAAGAAGGCTGGGAGAGACCTCTCCATGAGCCTAAACAGGACATAGTGGACTATGTACTTGGCCTTCGCTCTAGAATGGCAGAGTACATGGAAAAGGCAACCAAAAACCTTGAGGCCAGCCAACAACTCCAGAAGTTTTGGTATGACCAAAAGGCTGCACTGGTTGAGTTCCAACCAGGGCAGAAAGTCTGGGTTCTGGAGCCTGTGGCTCCCAGGGCACTCCAGGACAAATGGAGTGGCCCTTACCCAGTACTAGAAAGGAAGAGTCAGGTCACCTACCTGGTGGACCTGGGCACAAGCAGGAGCCCCAAGAGGGTGATCCATGTGAACCGCCTTAAGCTCTTCCATGACAGGGCTGATGTGAATCTGTTGATGGTAACAGATGAGGATCAGGAGGCAGAGAGTGAACCTCTCCCTGATCTTCTGTCATCAGACCCAAAAGATGGCACAGTAGATGGAGTGATCTACTCAGACACCCTCTCTGGCCAACAGCAGGCTGATTGTAGGAGAGTCCTACAACAGTTTCCTGAGCTTTTCTCCCTAACCCCTGGTCAGACACACCTGTGTACCCATGATGTGGACACAGGAGACAGCATGCCTGTCAAGAACAAAATCTTCAGACAGTCTGACCATGTTAAGGAAAGCATCAAGGTGGAAGTCCACAAGATGCTGGAATTGGGAGTGATTGAGCGCTCTGACAGCCCCTGGGCTAGCCCAGTGGTCTTAGTCCCCAAACCTCACACCAAAGATGGAAAGAAAGAGATGAGGTTTTGTGTGGACTACAGAGGGCTCAATTCTGTCACCAAGACAGATGCCCATCCAATTCCAAGAGCTGATGAGCTCATTGATAAATTAGGTGCTGCCAAATTTCTAAGTACCTTTGACTTGACAGCAGGGTACTGGCAAATAAAAATGGCACCTGGAGCAAAAGAAAAGACAGCATTCTCCACACCTGATGGGCATTATCAGTTTACTGTTATGCCCTTTGGTTTAAAGAATGCCCCTGCCACCTTCCAAAGGTTGGTGAATCAAGTCCTTGCTGGCTTGGAGTCCTTTAGCACAGCTTATCTTGATGATATTGCTGTCTTTAGCTCCACCTGGCAGGATCACCTGGTCCACCTGAGGAAGGTTTTGAAGGCTCTGCAATCTGCAGGCCTCTCTATCAAGGCATCCAAATGCCAGATAGGGCAGGGAACTGTGGTTTACTTGGGCCACCTTGTAGGTGGAGGCCAAGTTCAGCCACTCCAACCCAAGATCCAGACTATTCTGGACTGGGTAGCTCCGAAAACCCAGACTCAAGTCAGGGCATTCCTTGGCTTGACTGGGTACTACAGGAGGTTTGTGAAGGGATATGGATCCATTGTGACAGCCCTCACTGAGCTCACCTCCAAGAAAATGCCCAAGAAAGTGAACTGGACTGTGGAATGCCAACAGGCCTTTGACACCCTGAAACAAGCAATGTGCTCAGCACCAGTTCTAAAAGCTCCAGATTATTCTAAGCAGTTCATTGTGCAGACAGATGCCTCTGAACATGGGATAGGGGCAGTTTTGTCCCAAACAAATGATGATGGCCTTGACCAGCCTGTTGCTTTCATTAGCAGGAGGTTACTCCCCAGGGAGCAGCGTTGGAGTGCCATTGAGAGGAAGGCCTTTGCTGTGGTTTGGTCCCTGAAGAAGCTGAGACCATACCTCTTTGGGACTCACTTCCTAGTTCAAACTGACCACAGACCTCTCAAATGGCTGATGCAAATGAAAGGTGAAAATCCTAAACTGTTGAGGTGGTCCATCTCCCTACAGGGAATGGACTTTATAGTGGAACACAGACCTGGGACTGCCCATGCCAATGCAGATGGCCTTTCCAGGTTCTTCCACTTAGAAAATGAAGACTCTCTTGGGAAAGGTTAGTCTCATCCTCTTTCGTTTGGGGGGGGGGGTTGTGTAAGGAAATGCCTCCTTGGCATGGTTGCCCCCTGACTTTTTGCCTTTGCTGATGCTATGTTTACAATTGAAAGTGTGCTGAGGCCTGCTAACCAGGCCCCAGCACCAGTGTTCTTTCCCTAACCTGTACTTTTGTATCCACAATTGGCAGACCCTGGCATCCAGATAAGTCCCTTGTAACTGGTACTTCTAGTACCAAGGGCCCTGATGCCAAGGAAGGTCTCTAAGGGCTGCAGCATGTCTTATGCCACCCTGGAGACCTCTCACTCAGCACAGACACACTGCTTGCCAGCTTGTGTGTGCTAGTGAGGACAAAACGAGTAAGTCGACATGGCACTCCCCTCAGGGTGCCATGCCAGCCTCTCACTGCCTATGCAGTATAGGTAAGACACCCCTCTAGCAGGCCTTACAGCCCTAAGGCAGGGTGCACTATACCATAGGTGAGGGTACCAGTGCATGAGCATGGTACCCCTACAGTGTCTAAACAAAACCTTAGACATTGTAAGTGCAGGGTAGCCATAAGAGTATATGGTCTGGGAGTCTGTCAAACACGAACTCCACAGCACCATAATGGCTACACTGAAAACTGGGAAGTTTGGTATCAAACTTCTCAGCACAATAAATGCACACTGATGCCAGTGTACATTTTATTGTAAAATACACCCCAGAGGGCACCTTAGAGGTGCCCCCTGAAACCTATCCGACTATCTGTGTAGGCTGACTGGTTCCAGCAGCCTGCCACACTAGAGACATGTTGCTGGCCCCATGGGGAGAGTGCCTTTGTCACTCTGAGGCCAGTAACAAAGCCTGCACTGGGTGGAGATGCTAACACCTCCCCCAGGCAGGAGCTGTAACACCTGGCGGTGAGCCTCAAAGGCTCACCCCTTTGTCACAGCCCAGCAGGGCACTCCAGCTTAGTGGAGTTGCCCGCCCCCTCCGGCCACGGCCCCCACTTTTGGCGGCAAGGCTGGAGGGAACAAAGAAAGCAACAAGGAGGAGTCACTGGCCAGTCAGGACAGCCCCTAAGGTGTCCTGAGCTGAGGTGACTGACTTTTAGAAATCCTCCATCTTGCAGGTGGAGGATTCCCCCAATAGGGTTAGGATTGTGACCCCCTCCCCTTGGGAGGAGGCACAAAGAGGGTGTACCCACCCTCAGGGCTAGTAGCCATTGGCTACTAACCCCCCAGACCTAAACACGCCCTTAAATTTAGTATTTAAGGGCTACCCTGAACCCTAGAAAATTAGATTCCTGCAACTACAAGAAGAAGGACTGCCTAGCTGAAAAACCCCTGCAGAGGAAGACCAGAAGACGACAACTGCCTTGGCTCCAGAAACTCACCGGCCTGTCTCCTGCCTTCCAAAGATCCTGCTCCAGCGACGCCTTCCAAAGGGACCAGCGACCTCGACATCCTCTGAGGACTGCCCCTGCTTCAAAAAGACAAGAAACTCCCGAGGACAGCGGACCTGCTCCAAGAAAAGCTGCAACTTTGTTTCCAGCAGCTTTAAAGAACCCTGCAAGCTCCCCGCAAGAAGCGTGAGACTTGCAACACTGCACCCGGCGACCCCGACTCGGCTGGTGGCGATCCAACACCTCAGGAGGGACCCCAGGACTACTCTAAGACTGTGAGTACAAAAACCTGTCCCCCCTGAGCCCCCACAGCGCCGCCTGCAGAGGGAATCCCCGAGGCTTCCCCTGACCGCGACTCTTTGAATCCAAAGTCCCGACACCTGGGAGAGACCCTGCACCCGCAGCCCCCAGGACCTGAAGGACCGGACTTTCACTGGAGGAGTGACCCCCAGGAGTCCCTCTCCCTTGCCCAAGTGGAGGTTTCCCCGAGGAACCCCCCCCTTGCCTGCCAGCAGCGCTGGAGAGATCCCTAGATCTCCCATTGACTTCCATTACAAACCCGACGCTTGTTTCTACACTGCACCCGGCCGCCCCCGCGCTGCTGAGGGTGAAATTTCTGTGTGGGCTTGTGTCCCCCCCGGTGCCCTACAAAACCCCCCTGGTCTGCCCTCCGAAGACGCGGGTACTTACCTGCAAGCAGACCGGAACCGGGGCACCCCCTTCTCTCCATTCTAGCCTATGTGTTTTGGGCACCACTTTGAACTCTGCACCTGACCGGCCCTGAGCTGCTGGTGTGGTGACTTTGGGGTTGCTCTGAACCCCCAACGGTGGGCTACCTTGGACCAAGAACTGAACCCTGTAAGTGTCTTACTTACCTGGTAAAACTAACAAAAACTTACCTCCCCTAGGAACTGTGAAAATTGCACTAAGTGTCCACTTTTAAAACAGCTATTTGTCAATAACTTGAAAAGTATACATGCAATTTTTATGATTTAATGTTCCTAAAGTACTTACCTGCAATACCTTTCGAATGAGATATTACATGTAGAATTTGAACCTGTGGTTCTTAAAATAAACTAAGAAAAGATATTTTTCTATATAAAAACCTATTGGCTGGATTTGTCTCTGAGTGTGTGTACCTCATTTATTGTCTATGTGTATGTACAACAAATGCTTAACACTACTCCTTGGATAAGCCTACTGCTCGACCACACTACCACAAAATAGAGCATTAGTATTATCTATTTTTACCACTATTTTACCTCTAAGGGGAACCCTTGGACTCTGTGCATGCTATTCCTTACTTTGAAATAGCACATACAGAGCCAACTTCCTACAGTGAACCTCTCCCTGATCTTCTGTCATCAGACCCAAAAGATGGCACAGTAGATGGAGTGATCTACTCAGACACCCTCTCTGGCCAACAGCAAGCTGATTGTAGGAGAGTCCTACAACAGTTTCCTGAAATCTTCTCCTTAACCCCTGGTCAGACACACCTGTGTACCCATGATGTGGACACAGGAGACAGCATGCCTGTCAAAAACAAAATCTTTAGACAGTCTGACCATGTTAAAGAAAGCATCAAGGTGGAAGTCCACAAGATGCTGGACTTGGGAGTAATTGAGCGCTCTGACAGCCCCTGGGCTAGCCCAGTGGTCTTAGTCCCCAAACCTCACACCAAAGATGGAAAGAAAGAGATGAGGTTTTGTGTGGACTACAGAGGGCTCAATTCTGTCACCAAGACAGATGCTCATCCAATTCCAAGAGCTGATGAGCTCATAGATAAATTAGGTGCTGCCAAATTCTTAAGTACCTTTGACTTGACAGCAGGGTACTGGCAAATAAAAATGGCACCTGGAGCAAAAGAGAAAACAGCATTCTCCACACCTGATGGGCATTATCAGTTTACTGTTATGCCCTTTGGTTTAAAGAATGCCCCTGCCACGTTCCAAAGGTTGGTGAATCAAGTCCTTGCTGGCTTGGAGTCCTTTAGCACAGCTTATCTTGATGATATTGCTGTCTTTAGCTCCACCTGGCAGGATCACCTGGTCCACCTGAAGAAGGTTTTGAAGGCTCTGCAATCTGCAGGCCTCTCTATCAAGGCATCCAAATGCCAGATAGGGCAGGGAACTGTGGTTTACTTGGGACACCTTGTAGGTGGAGGCCAAGTTCAGCCACTCCAACCCAAGATCCAGACTATTCTGGACTGGGTAGCTCCAAAAACCCAGACTCAAGTCAGGGCATTCCTTGGCTTGACTGGGTATTACCGGAGGTTTGTGAAGGGATATGGATCCATTGTGACAGCCCTCACTGAACTCACCTCCAAGAAAATGCCCAAGAAAGTGAACTGGACTGTGGAATGCCAACAGGCCTTTGACACCCTGAAACAAGCAATGTGCTCAGCACCAGTTCTAAAAGCTCCAGATTATTCTAAGCAGTTCATTGTGCAGACTGATGCCTCTGAACATGGGATAGGGGCAGTTTTGTCCCAAACAAATGATGATGGCCTTGACCAGCCTGTTGCTTTCATTAGCAGGAGGTTACTCCCCAGGGAGCAGCGTTGGAGTGCCATTGAGAGGGAGGCCTTTGCTGTGGTTTGGTCCCTGAAGAAGCTGAGACCATACCTCTTTGGGACTCACTTCCTAGTTCAAACTGACCACAGACCTCTCAAATGGCTGATGCAAATGAAAGGTGAAAATCCTAAACTGTTGAGGTGGTCCATCTCCCTACAGGGAATGGACTTTATAGTGGAACACAGACCTGGGACTGCCCATGCCAATGCAGATGGCCTTTCCAGGTTCTTCCACTTAGAAAATGAAGACTCTCTTGGGAAAGGTTAGTCTCATCCTCTTTCGTTTGGGGGGGGGGCTTGTGTAAGGAAATGCCTCCTTGGCATGGTTGCCCCCTGACTTTTTGCCTTTGCTGATGCTATGTTTACAATTGAAAGTGTGCTGAGGCCTGCTAACCAGGCCCCAGCACCAGTGTTCTTTCCCTAACCTGTACTTTTGTATCCACAATTGGCAGACCCTGGCATCCAGATAAGTCCCTTGTAACTGGTACTTCTAGTACCAAGGGCCCTGATGCCAAGGAAGGTCTCTAAGGGCTGCAGCATGTCTTATGCCACCCTGGAGACCTCCCACTCAGCACAGACACACTGCTTGCCAGCTTGTGTGTGCTAGTGAGGACAAAACGAGTAAGTCGACATGGCACTCCCCTCAGGGTGCCATGCCAGCCTCTCACTGCCTATGCAGTATGGGTAAGACACCCCTCTAGCAGGCCTTACAGCCCTAAGGCAGGGTGCACTATACCATAGGTGAGGGTACCAGTGCATGAGCATGGTACCCCTACAGTGTCTAAACAAAACCTTAGACATTGTAAGTGCAGGGTAGCCATAAGAGTATATGGTCTGGGAGTCTGTCAAACACGAACTCCACAGCACCATAATGGCTACACTGAAAACTGGGAAGTTTGGTATCAAACTTCTCAGCACAATAAATGCACACTGATGCCAGTGTACATTTTATTGTAAAATACACCACAGAGGGCACCTTAGAGGTGCCCCCTGAAACTTAACCAACTATCTGTGTAGGCTGACTGGTTCCAGCAGCCTGCCACACTAGAGACATGTTGCTGGCCCCATGGGGAGAGTGCCTTTGTCACTCTGAGGCCAGTAACAAAGCCTGCACTGGGTGGAGATGCTAACACCTCCCCCAGGCAGGAGCTGTAACACCTGGCGGTGAGCCTCAAAGGCTCACCCCTTTGTCACAGCCCAGCAGGGCACTCCAGCTTAGTGGAGTTGCCCGCCCCCTCCGGCCACGGCCCCCACTTTTGGCGGCAAGGCTGGAGGGAACAAAGAAAGCAACAAGGAGGAGTCACTGGCCAGTCAGGACAGCCCCTAAGGTGTCCTGAGCTGAGGTGACTCTTACTTTTAGAAATCCTCCATCTTGCAGATGGAGGATTCCCCCAATAGGGTTAGGATTGTGACCCCCTCCCCTTGGGAGGAGGCACAAAGAGGGTGTACCCACCCTCAGGGCTAGTAGCCATTGGCTACTAACCCCCCAGACCTAAACACGCCCTTAAATTTAGTATTTAAGGGCTACCCTGAACCCTAGAAAATTAGATTCCTGCAACTACAAGAAGAAGGACTGCCTAGCTGAAAAACCCCTGCAGAGGAAGACCAGAAGACGACAACTGCCTTGGCTCCAGAAACTCACCGGCCTGTCTCCTGCCTTCCAAAGATCCTGCTCCAGCGACGACTTCCAAAGGGACCAGCGACCTCGACATCCTCTGAGGACTGCCCCTGCTTCAAAAAGACAAGAAACTCCCGAGGACAGCGGACCTGCTCCAAGAAAAGCTGCAACTTTGTTTCCAGCAGCTTTAAAGAACCCTGCAAGCTCCCCGCAAGAAGCGTGAGACTTGCAACACTGCACCCGGCGACCCCGACTCGGCTGGTGGCGATCCAACACCTCAGGAGGGACCCCAGGACTACTCTAAGACTGTGAGTACAAAAACCTGTCCCCCTTGAGCCCCCACAGCGCCGCCTGCAGAGGGAATCCCGAGGCTTCCCCTGACCGCGACTCTTTGAATCCTAAGTCCCGACACCTGGGAGAGACCCTGCACCCGCAGCCCCCAGGACCTGAAGGACAGGACTTTCACTGGAGGAGTGACCCCCAGGAGTCCCTCTCCCTTGCCCAAGTGGAGGTTTCCCCGAGGAACCCCCCCCTTGCCTGCCTGCAGCGCTGAAGAGATCCCTAGATCTCCCATTGACTTCCATTACAAACCCGACGCTTGTTTCTACACTGCACCCGGCCGCCCCCGCGCTGCTGAGGGTGAAATTTCTGTGTGGGCTTGTGTCCCCCCCGGTGCCCTACAAAACCCCCCTGGTCTGCCCTCCGAAGACGCGGGTACTTACCTGCAAGCAGACCGGAACCGGGGCACCCCCTTCTCTCCATTCTAGCCTATGTGTTTTGGGCACCACTTTGAACTCTGCACCTGACCGGCCCTGAGCTGCTGGTGTGGTGACTTTGGGGTTGCTCTGAACCCCCAACGGTGGGCTACCTTGGACCAAGAACTAAGCCCTGTAAGTGTCTTACTTACCTGGTTAACCTAACAAATACTTACCTCCCCTAGGAACTGTGAAAATTGCACTAAGTGTCCACTTTTAAAACAGCTATTTGTGAATAACTTGAAAAGTATACATGCAATTTTGATGATTTGAAGTTCCTAAAGTACTTACCTGCAATACCTTTCGAATGAGATATTACATGTAGAATTTGAACCTGTGGTTCTTAAAATAAACTAAGAAAAGATATTTTTCTATATAAAAACCTATTGGCTGGATTTGTCTCTGAGTGTGTGTACCTCATTTATTGTCTATGTGTATGTACAACAAATGCTTAACACTACTCCTTGGATAAGCCTACTGCTCGACCACACTACCACAAAATAGAGCATTAGTATTATCTATTTCTACCACTATTTTACCTCTAAGGGGAACCCTTGGACTCTGTGCATGCTATTCCTTACTTTGAAATAGCACATACAGAGCCAACTTCCTACACACAGGCACAGTCCTCTTTTTGCTAGCCCAAGGTGTGGCAGCAGCAGTCGGTGCAGCCTCTCCTGCCAGATCCAGGAGTCAAGCAGGGCAGTCTTTCGGTCCCTTCTTCAATTGTCATTATTTGAAGTTCATGGTGGCATTTTTATGACAAGAAAGTGCCCTGGGGGATTAGGCAGTCACTAAACAATGGGCTACTAGCATCCTTGCCTTCTGAGATGACTTCTGGCTATGTGTAGCATATAGCAACCCCAGAGTGCACTATTATTCCCAATCTCAAGTTGTCTGAACCCTTCCTTAGATGTTAGGAGCTTGGTACCCCCACCCTAGAGGTGTGGCTACTTGTGGGCAACAAACAGGAGAACCTGTTTGGTCACTGGTTTCATCATCTCTCTGTTCCCACTGCCACCCTGAACTACCTGAACAAAGGGGAAACCTTCAGGAGGCCTTTGAAGCTCGCCTTTTGGGCCAACACCTTGAGTGTCTTCCTTCAAGAGGGAGGTACACCTCTCCCTTTAACAGGCTTCTATTGTTTCAGCACCTGGGAGTCGTTCACATGACTCCCCAGGAGGGCAGAAGGCTGTCTGTTGGCTGGCAATTGTGAGAGGCCACTGGACAAACTGGACAATAAAGGGACAACTTTCTAAAAGTTGCATTTCCTTAAAAATGACACTAAGTTTGACTTGGGCATCAAGTCTGGTTTAATGCAGTGATTATTTTGATACCTTGAAGTATCCATTTTAGTAGCCCCATTCAGAAGTAAGCCACACTGAGATGTCAGCTGATAACTCTCTAGTAGCTAATAGGGTTAACTTTTCCACAGCAAAAACGACAAGTGAGATGTTTTGGTGTTAAGAAATGTTAAAAGCACATATCTGATAGAGACTTCTAGTTGCAGATTCCTTACCTTAGAATATCCCCCAGGCGTCAGAATGGATCTGGAGATTTTTCTTTGAGCAGTACCCCTGCGCGCCGTTAGGTGGCTTCAGTAGACTCTGCGGGCATCGTTGTGTTGTATTCACCATGATGATGTTGCGGTTGTATATAGGCAACACCATGGCGCGCTTACGTCAGTTCTTTTCTTTCCATGCCAGCCTATGTGCAGATCCGGAGAAGAGCTACACCAGTTATTTTCGACTGACTGACACTTTTGCCAATTAGCTTTTGATGAGTTTTAATGCGTCGAGGGATGTCCCGTAAGACCGGATTCAAGCCCTGAGACTCCTGACACCGAATGATGTCGGTGACGAATCTGTACCTCGTCTGCCTCTGGTGTCTGGAGCGTGACCACGACCTGAAGTCATGCTCCGAGTATCACTCAACTCTGTGTCGCTCCCGGTCTCGATTGAGAGGAAGGTCAGGAGACCAGTCGCTGAGTCATCACCACTCTTCGTCGTCCATGTCATCTGATTTTCGGGTCACAAGAAGCAGAAGTTGTCGAACAACGTTTGGTCTTCTTCTTCTTCACCCCATCGCTCGGACGACGGGACACGGGAAGAGTGTCAATGCTCTAGGCCTCCGTCTTTGGAGCCTCCATCTGGGTCTGCTCCGCACCTCCCTGACTTCTCTGGAGCCAGTGCCACCCCTGCCCAACTTAAGGAATTTTATGAGGCCATGCGTCTCATATTTGGGCAGATCGGCCCACCCTCTGTGCCTTTGGGCCCAGGAAAGTCAGTGCGGGCCCCCCTCTGGTCCCAAGTCATCGGCTTTGGTCCCAACTCCCGAGGGTACCTCTGGATTCGGTTCCGGATCCGTCCCGATGCCGGTCGTGCCAACGCAACCTTCCCAGCGCCGGGTCAGATGTCGACGCTCCTGAGTTGGTTGGGCCCACAATTGACGTCAACCCTATACTAATTCCCGACGACCCGGAGCCAGAACATGGTCGCTCAACACCGTTTCGGTTATCCATGGGCTCTACTGGGCCTAGGGTTGATCCTGACCCTATTGCTATGGGGATAGTGTAGAGGGGCTGCTGGAGCCTTCAGAATACCAGCTTGAACCTGACATGGACTGGGTTCAGGATTTGGGTGATGCCAGTGGGTTGGACACCTCCTCTTACACTGACAAGCTTTCTCCCCCCTACTGTGGCTACGGAGGAGGAAGCGTCACACTCAATGGTGGTGAGAAGGGTTGCTGAGGTTTTGGACCTCGAGCTTCCTCCTGTGGAGGTCAGCACCCATCTCTATGGAGACAAAGCGGACTCAGCGCTCAAGCGCCTTAAGGATTCCTGGGCTACGGCTCAGTCCCTTGGCCTCGCAACTGCTCCTCACCTCCAACAGTCCGCCTTTCGCGACTACGGAAGGGGCACTCAACCGTGTTCCTTTCCACCAGGACAGTGACCTGTGCATGCTGTACAGCTCCTGCACGGCTGCGGAATTAGAGATTAAGGGGGCTGCCCAGTCCACCCCCACCCCCTTCTCTGCCTCGAACCTTCTTAGTCTGTCGGACCATCCGGGACCAGTTGGGTGCAGAATTCGCCATCACCTGCCCCACTGGGAATCCATTACCATGGACAGGAGGGTGTTGCAAATTGTCTGAAGGGGCTACTCCCTCCCCTTTGAGACTTCTCCTCCAGCCATGCCACCATCATACGATCACTTGCACTTCTCTGCGAGGTGGTCAAGGCTCTCCTGGCAAAGGGAGCCATAGAGAGGGTCCCTGCACCAGAAGTAGGTCGTGGTTGCTATTCCCGCTACTTTCTGGTGCCCAAAAAGGACAAGGGCCTTCGCTTTAGCCTAGACCTCGGGTCCCTCAATCTCTTCCTCAAGAAGGAGAAGTTTAAGATGCTAACCCAAGCTCAGGTCCTTTCTGCCCTGGACCCTGGAGACTGGATGGTAGCATTGGACTTGCAGAACACCCATTTCCACATTCCCGTCCTGCCGGCCCACAGACGTAACTTACGATTCGTGGTAGGTCATGAGCACTTTCAGTTCACTGTGTTCCCCTTTGGCCTTACCAGCAGGTTAGGGGATCCAGTCTTCCCCTACTTCGACGACTGGCTGTTGAAGGCACACTCACCCCAGAAAGTTGTCTCCCACCTCCAGACTATGGCGAACCTCCTGCATCCGCTGGGGTTCACTGTAAACATACCAAAGTCACACCTGACTCCCTCTCAGATGCTCTCTTTCATCAGAGCTGTTCTGGACGCAGTGCAGTTTCTGGCTCATCCTCCTGAAAAACGAGTCCAGGATATTTGGCTATGAAACTTGTATTTCAGCCTCTATCCTGGATTTCTTTGACAAGGACTGAGGCTGCTGTGCCTCATGGCTTCCTGCATCCTGCTGGTCCAGCATGCCAGCTGGCATATGCAGGTTGTGCAGTGGGACCTGAAGTTCCAGAGGGCGCAGCATCAGGGGAATCCTTCCAACATGTTTCAGATCTCAGAGAGAACTGTGAAAAGACATGCAGTGGTGGTTGTCGAATCCAGATTGTGTGAACTGCAGATCCCTTTCCCAACCCAATCTCACAGTAGTGACAGATGCGCCACTCCTGAGATGGAGCAGCCACATGGGAGAGGCAGAGATCAGACGCCTCTGGTCTACGGTGGAGTCCGGGCTCCACTTCAACCTTTTTGAGCTCCATGCGATCCGACTTTCATTGAAAGTCATAGTTACAACTAAGCATTTAACTTACGGACAGCTGTCGTAGCACTAACAGAGCGCTGAAGTTACTGAGTGGGTTTCTAGATAAGCTCAAGTCGCCTTTTAGGGAAACCAAAGCACAGAGGCCGTGCTAGTAGTTGGGCTTGAACACTCAGCAGCCAGTGTTCTCAAACTTCTTGCTGCAGCTTGATACTTTCTATCAAGGCATCCTTTTTTTACCTTGTTAGAATTATTAGCGTGGCTGATGTGGTTCTGCACTGGTTCACTTCTTTCCTAAATCAATTGTCCAAGGTGAAACTACCGCGACATTTTCGGCAAAACCTTTGACAATGGAGATTGTACCTCGGAGTTTAGTTACTCCTTGCAACATTTGTCTGTTATTTTTTGACACTCTTCGGGTAATTAGCAATGCCCTAGTCCCAGCCTACCCCTGGAATGAATAGCAGTGATGGCAGTTTGGATTAGTCATTGTTTTATCACAGCAGCCCCCCACCGAGGCGATGGATGCTGACGTTATTTTCCCCTTGATGTTTTCCTCTGGTGGTACTGATGTCATTCGTGATACTGGTTTATGCCAGACAAGCTGAGAAAGCACTGATCGTGATGACAACTCCAACAGCTGTAATAAGCTATTGTGCACTCCTTTTTTTCGCCGGGCAGTGTCAGCCTTCCCCTTCACTCGATTAAATTAGTTGTTGGTGTGCGAACCAGAGTACACCATGGGAAGAGCAGAGGTGCTGTTGGCTTTGGGCCTCTTAATCTCACTGATAACGAACAGCACATTTTAATGCAGAGGCCCTTGTTGGACACCACAAACCTGCAGTTGCCACACTCAAAATCTGTACAATGTATATAGATAGAATTCGTCTGATCTGCCTGGTCAAGGAAAGGAATTATCAGCTTCATGGTGGTGGCAGTTGTACCACAGATGTTACTTCAAAAGTCTACTTCTCGTACTTTAACTTGTGAACATTAACTTGGAAATGTCTTTTTATGGCTAAGTCAAAGCTGATATTTTTCTTAGTCAACCTTACCTCCCTTTCAACTACACATTTTCTTGGAATTTGTTTTTTTAACAAATGTTATTTTTTTATTAAAAATAAACAATTATACATTTATAAGAAATGGGTTACTGATTTAACGGTCTTATGAAAACTGCTAATGCCGATGTAATTTTCCAACCTTATTCTAGGACGCAAGCTAAATCTACTCAAATTTTAAACCGCATAGGTTTAGTTAAAAAAAAAAAACGTTTGGGAACTTCTGATATTCTGGTGGATTTTTAAATGATACTTGACTGCTGCAGTTCAAACATAGTTATTTCTGTCACATATGTGTAGTAATGCTAACTTTCTTTTTTAATAGACCCTTTCAAATATTTATTAAAAATGTTCAGACTTTTAACACAAGTCCAAAATGCGTGTCTGTAAGGTATTTATATAGAAACGGGAGTGTGTTCAAAATGATTAAGGAGTTAAGAGGAGTGTGAGTGTTTTACCACTGGAGTCAGGAAATGGCTGTTATTAGTCTGAGTATCTATAATTTCATATTCGTATGTGGTGTGGGTACACAGACATTTGTATCATGTAATTTCACTGTGCAAAGTAAATAGTAATAAAAGCAAAATTCTCTATTAGCATTCGAAAAACTCCATATGTGATTTTTTTTTTTTTTACATCAGAAAAAGAATAAACACTGACATTTAGAAGTTTTGAGAAGAATGAACAAACTGCGGTTTGCAACAGATAGAAAATGAAAATTGAATACACAAAGCATGAGCCAGTGCGGCCATTATCCAATCACTGTGCTTGTTGCAAGGGATCATAGTAGACTGAAACAGCACCCAGTTCCAGTCTATTGCTTATTACAAAATGAACAAGTGCTGTCACATCTCAGGCACAATCCACATTGGGGAATGAGCAGTACTGAAAATCGGGAACGTGGATACAATCAGACTATCTGTCTTTCTTTGCAGGGGGCTGACCTGACTTTAGAGAAGAAACAGACGTCCCACCACAGGCGGGTGTGTTGTGTGACTGCACCCACCTCTAAGGGCGAGACGTGGATGTCCCCAAGACACTTGATTATCCTCCAAAAAGGTCCTCCTAAGCGGCGCACTTCCTGAGTGGTGCACAATTAGCGGGCCCTCAAAGTGTCTGTTTGCCATGCGTTCATATCTCTAACATGGCACAGGGACACATGCAGTTCATCGTGCAAACGAAGGACCATCCCTTTGAAATAATACCGACTCAAACTGTGCATCTGCAATATCAATATTGTGTAATATGCAAGTGCCCTGGAGCACAAAAAGCTGTTGCATCTCAGAGACGATTATGTAATACGACCCAAGATCTCAGTAGAAGCAACGATACAATCCCCTGCTTTTAAAACGGGTATTAGTGTTGTACACATGTATCGGAGTTAGCAAACTGGTGTAACACCTTTATGTTTAAATAACGACTAATACATACTAAAAATACATCACCAATTTACAAATGTATTTTTCATGGATTTTAAAATAAACAAATAAGCAGAAATATGCATTTACATTTAACATTTTATCTGGTATAAGAGTATACGGAAACTAAATTCTGAGCAAGATAAAGTTTACCTTTTTCCAATGGGAGACTCTTGGCCAATTCCATAGGCCAAGAGAGCTGCTGATGGCTCGTGGATTAATCTCAGCACGTTGAATCCAGCCGTACCAGCTGATTCGCTGCATAAAGATAAAAAGTGTTTTATTTAACAGCGTTTTCACAAGTAGTGACCTCTGGATTACCGACCCTGAGAAGCAGACCTCATCTGCCATGATTTAGCCCCACTCAAATCATATTATCCTTATCCAAAGCACACAGATTGGAAACCAGTTTGCACCATGCAGCACTGCAATCCATTACAGAAATACACAGTGCTGCGAGCACTGCTCTACAAGTCCACCAGTTCATTTCTTGTCCTTTGTCTAACCTCTTCGTTGTGACGGTTTATACTAGTTCCCATATGAGTAGGTGACCTAGTTGATGAGCCATAGGCTTCATGTAAATCAAACAAAATATTTGGGGAGCCGGAACGAGAAAGGATGACTGTATTTAGCTCCATAGGATAACTGCAGCAACTGGTACACAGAGTCATATACAAAGGAGTGCCCAAAGAAGATATGTATCAGAGCACTTTAGCATACATTCATGCAGTTTTCTATAGTGAAAAATGTGTAATTTGACCAACCTCTACACACTGTGTTGCGCCTTGGTAAACACACTGATGCCTACTAGTTATGAGTTTTTTCCACTTGGTGGTGAGGAAGGAAGATGGGGGCAATAAAGTAGGAGTGCAGTATTGGATATATCCTGGTATCTAAAGTGCCTTTTGCCAGGACTGTGCCAAAAAATAGTGCTAAGAATAATAGAAAACATATGTTTGGTTGAATCTTTCATTTCTTTCCTCCTTCCCAGCTGTACAACTAATAATTGATGAGCACCAGTTGAACCTGGATTATAATAAGAATTAATTGCCTCTCCATGTGCTCCATACTTTTTCCAAATTGCTAGGTAGCTTGTCCTTCAGGGATCGATTTTCTATTGTTACGTAATAGTCAAACACCACTGTCCAAGTGTCCTGATTGTGTGCCTTGGCGTTCCCCCATTCTCAGGTTATGTTCCTAAGGGCCACAACCTAATCCAGGTTGTACAATATTAGTTTATATCTGGGAACATCAATATCTCCCTTTTCCACAATAATGCTTGGTAAGGGTGAAGCGTATCTAAGACACCACTAAGTCCACTTAGGTTTGCATGTACTCTTACACAAAATGCTGAATTGCTGCACACTACCAAATCGTATAAAATAAAGTGTCCAGAGTTTCCGTTTATATTAGCTCTATTGCATGAAGTTGTGACCTATGGGTATATTCTGTTCAATACTGTGATTTGGCTTAGCGTGAACCTTGACTGAATTGCCACCAGTCATGTTATGCTGATTCTTCGCCTGATCACAATATTTAAAACTACCCAAGTCCATTGCCTATTTATGCACTACGTTCTGTAGCAATTCAGCTAACTTACTATTAGAAAGCTACAGATTTTGGATACTGCCCTACTTGTTATTATTCCAGCCACACACAGGCCTGAAACACACAGGCCTCTGAACAGCAGTGGTCCTGAAATATGGTACAAGCTATCTTGTAACTATCTAGGGTATGCCAGCATAAATTCAACACAGTAAGTCCCATTGTGTCCCTGAATGTTTAAATACCCATCAGGTCCTTTATCCTACGTCTCTTCAACTTTACCACCTCACCCAGCGCCATACCTGCCCATGAACCGTTTTCTTATGAAGCTGCACCATTCTAGCCCAGCGTCTTGGCAGAGGCGACCCTAGTGTCAATGGTTGTGGCAGTGGTTTGAGGTAAACCTTCAAGTAGTTACTTCTGTGTATGTAGCTTAAGTATGTGTGAGCACCCACGGCCAGTCTAGTCAACCTCACCAAAGGCTCATTGACTGATGTGTACAACCATCACTAAGAATTGCTATTTTGGTTGCTCAGCAGAAACCTTAGGATAAGGTAATCCAATGTCCCCTTCTCACAGCGTATTCTGGGAGTGCAATAAGGACGTTTTTATAGTCCCATAGAAAGGCCTGGAGTGCAATTTTAGCCTGTGTAAAGAAAGCATCAGGGATCCAGAACCAGGGTCCTATACAACATATAAAAACAAAGAAAATTTCAAGAGCATGTGACTCAATGAAAGATACCACCATCGATGAACTGGTATGAGTTACAGGTAAGCGACGTTCACTGATCTCACGTTTATCTGCACCTATATTTTGCAAGTGCCTTTCAGTTGTAAGACACTTGTGACCGATCAGGCTCCGTGACGAAAGAAAATGCAAAATATTTGTCCTCCGCTAAAGACAGCAATTCTTTAACCCTGGTAGTTGATGCATTATATCACATCTATGCATGACTTCAACCACATGCATGCAAACTTAACTAAGACAGAAAGCTCGCATGAAGCAGGCTAGTGCGAAAGGAACGTACTCTTGTGTATAGCTTCTGAAATGCATGCATTATTTGACATCTGATTAATGACTGAATTGTACGTATGCGGTTAAAACCTGTACACTGCACAAGACAGAAAACTAAAAATCAGGTTGTGGTAAATGCAGCAAACAGTAGAAGACAATGCATTAAACAAGGCTCTTATGTTCTACTTGTGGAGAAGAAATTAAAAATGTTGTTTAAGACACAGGTAAGTATTGTGCGTATAACTTCTCTCCACAAAACCAAACAGTGAAATCAATACACTACATCTACCAGCAACCAAAGGAGCAACTGTAGTTCTAACAAAGGTCACCATCGGACCCCAACCAGCAAGTGGCTCGCCAAGCAGACTAATGAAACAGGCTAATGACCAAATCACAAATCCTGTTAATGCCTATTGTTTATTCCAGATGGAAGTCAACTGACCTCCGACAATCCAAACGGTGAAGAACACCAATAGGAAACAGATGTGAACGTGGAAGAAAAAGAAAACATCTGTTCAAATCTGAACACAATACAGAGTTTGGTAGTATAAAAAAATCAAAACAACTGATAGAGGCGAAATACATATTCAAAAATATAAGTCAAATCCAATATCATTCTACTTTCAGTGTTTATTAAATTCCAAAATTCAGATCTCTTTTATCCATGAGACAAACAGTGCAACAAAATCACTTTCCACATACCAGTCCGGCGTACCAATTCACATCACTGGTTCAGCCGACATGTGTTCCGAGGTTAAACTACTTTATCGAGGCATAAAGACATTTTAAAGCTACACAAGTATACTGGTAAATTAAAAAATTTGGCATTCAAAATGTATTCGATTGAATCAATTATATCCCCATGATAATCTTTCCATAGACTGAAACGGCAACACGCACAAGTTACATTTCCTACGCATAATCAGTTTGGTGGTATATTGTAGACTCCCTTATACACCAAATAAAAAAAAAATCCATGTCTCAATATTTCCAATACTTATACATGCTTGACGATCAACATAAAATGGTGTCCTTACCCAAGAGCCCTTTTTTGGCTTTCTCCGAAATCAAAGGGAACAGTGATCACCACATCTTTGACATCTGATCCCAATGCATGCTGAGCGGTTTCTATATTTAATGTAGGTAATAAAATATATGTAAACAGGTTTCATATTATCTTCTGAATATTGAAAAATCTAATCATATCAACACTCAAGTAATTACCTTTCATTTTCTTGAACACTAAGCTTGCTACATCTTCTGGGCGAACTAGCTTTGTAGATTCCCCAGTGTCAATTTCATATTTGGGCTTGCCATCCTTTTCAATTACCTACACACAAAAAGAATGAGTAAAAACGACACAGAAATGTAGTGCCTTCAACCACAATGTAATATAATTAATTGAATCCACTGAAGAAAAATAGAAGTAAAAATGCATAACATACCGGACATTTACTGTCTGAAATGTGCTTCTGAGCTTCAGGATCATCATATCTAAAATAGAAGCAATGGACAAAAGAATATAGTTAATAACAAGGCAAGAAAGTAGACTTCAATACTTGACCAACTCACACTGAAAGGCCCATCAAGAGAAACACTGATGACAGATGTACAATATGATTACAAACACGAGAAATGCAACTCTCAAAGAGTAACATCTGAGTAACTCTGAAATGAGGTACAAGTATACCCTTTGCACAACAAATAGCTTCTCCATATAGGAAGGATACACTGCACCAAAACTGGGGTTGGGGCATTTAAAAGCACAGGATTTCTAACTGGGGAATGCACCACCAGACACTGCAGAACCACATAAACATCCCAATCTATTTTCACTCAACCGGTTTATAGTCCAAGGAGACCTAGAGATAGTAAACTTTGCACAGCTATGGTGTGCACGTCTATTCACTCACACACTCACTCAGACAGAACCAACTTAGTGCAATAGTATTTGTGATCAGTATGTTCCATTATGTGAGAAACTGAATTATTTATTGGGGTGGATGGTACTCCACCACAAGTAATAAGGTCACTATCTTGCTGGATCCAGTTATAGTTTTCAGAGCAGAAAGGCTAAGTTAAGAAAACGGGTAAAGTATGTAGAAGTACCAAAAAAAGTTAAAAAGTCAAAAACACACAATAAAACTCACACCAATTTAAAATGATGGAGAATAATTTAATGAGCAAACGGCATTGACAAAATTACAAAAATCCTGGATACAATTTTTTAAAGATTTACGTATAATTACCGCCGAATAGCGCCAATATTCAGCAATGGTGGTGACAGACTTGAACCTAGGTGCAATTTCAGATCCACCTCAGTGGAGCGCGGCACGGATCCACAACTCAAGTACAACCGGGTTCGAGGTTTTAACTTGGAACTTAGGGCCTGATTTAGATCTTGGCAGAGGGGAATACTCCATTACAAACATGACTGATAGCCCGTCCACGGTCTTACGATCCCATTAATGTCACATTGGGATGGTAAAACAGTGGATGTGATATCTGTCACGTTTGTGACGGAGTATTCCACCTGCCAACACTTAAATCGGTTCCTTAGTCTTCTTTCTCAAAGTCTCTTTTAGGAGCTAGAAATCCTCCAGCAGAACATGGCTGTGGGCTATGTTCAACTTGGTCTCCACAAGGCTGTATACCTTCCGGACGACATCCTGCTGAAACAGATTTGCTACTACCAAAAAGTTCCGAGCAGGGAAAATCTCCTTCTTTAGCCCAGTGGCGAGGGAACTCGGATGAATCTGCTTGGCAGGTTTGTCCTGATCCTCCAGAAATCTTGAAGTCTAAATTTTTTTCAAGTCTCAGGTTTACAGGGATGTTAAGGGAAGTCCAGCTAGAAGCAACAAAGGCTTGCACGACCTCAGGAACAGACTTGGCGGGTCAAGACTCACTCCAGCAGAGGCTACTAGCAGGGTCTTAATCAGGTCCAATTGGTACTGGTAAGCCGGGCACTTACAGCTTGTTGTGACCCTGTAGTTTACACAAGGGGGAAGCCAACTGACTTTTGGAGTCCACTTCTATGTCCTGGGTACAAGTGGGAGCAGGTTCAGCCCTTCAGGTCTCCTCAAAGGTCTCAAACAGCAGGCGGGTCCTCCTCCTGAGTGTTCTGAGGAGGGCACCAGGGGATTCACATTTATGCCTGGCATTAGCCTGTTTGTGTGGAGAAGACTCCTAGCTCCTCCCTAATGAATAGGGAAAACAATGCCAAGAATAGCCCTACCCACTTTTGCTTAAGTGCCTGTGTGCCCGGCTGCAAACAATCCCAAAGTGCCTCTCACTCACAAAATGCAAGATGGCAAAACTCTTCTCCCCTTGTGCAGAACCTGTGTGCCACCCAAAGATGTGGCCAGGGTAATCCCCTCTTCCTTGGTCAGTTCTAGGACAGATTTTCCCCTACTGAGTTTCACGCCTACCTGACTGGTAGGACACAACAATGGCCTATGCAGGTGTCATCTGACATCCGCTTGTGTCAGGGGAGGCCCTGTTAAAGAAAATAACGTTTTGGGCACTCCCCAACTTGATCTTCCTGGCAAGGAACAAAACACCTCCAGACTGCCAGACCTCCGACTCTGCTCTGGAAGCAGTTTTCATACCTCATCAGGGCTATTCACCAGTTGGGTGATAATCAGAGGTTAATGCAAACTAACCTTCAGGTGCCTTAAGCGGGGAAAGTTAACCTTATAAAAGACCCGCAGCAATGCAAACCTAGGGGTGTCTTATTAATATTTAAAAAGAAGGTTTTCTCCTGTCAAAAAGAGTGTATTTTGACAAGTCGAGCTGCAGGGGTGTGTGGCATCTTCAAGGCTGCAGTGGCAGACCAGGAGTCATGTATGCTTAGTCATACTAGTGGATGGCACAGCACTGATGTAGTCCATAGGTGTTATTTAAATTTCATGCCATTGGTGTATTTTGTGCAACGTGTACTTTGGACTTATAGGAAAGTTAAGTATGCCAATTAGGTGTTAGTCAATTCAACATATTTTAGTGGTCAGAGTAGATGCACTGTCCCAGCGCACAGAGTCAAAACAATAGCAGTATTGATCCACAAAAATGGGGAGGACCACGCAAAATGAAGCACTTCTCACACGTCAAATAAGCATTCCAAAAAGCAGAGGCGTGCAAATCAAGGGTAGGGAAACCTTAGAGTCTAGCGTCAGTAATGGTTTATTCTGGTCTATTGATAGCCAGATGAAAGATGAAGAGCACAATGTGGCATCCGAGGAACCTACAGGGCCTGAACGGGTTATAGTTTCCTGAGAAATTAAATAAATGAATGGAACGGAAACAAAATAAAATTTGACCTGAGATTCCAGGAACAGGGTGTGAAATGGCTCTAGGATGAAATCTGGGGCCCATGGCTACCAGAAGAGAGCTAAGTGAATCAATAATCAATTAATAGGGTTTGTAAAGACATTGGGGTTGAGGAGAAATCAAGAAAAAAAGAGTTTGGGGCAGTCAGTGGTACTGTTGCAGATCTAAATAAGTAAAATAAGTCTGTACACTGCTGCAATATCACGTAGTAGAAGCAAAGGGAAGTGCGACGGGGGGATAAAAAGCCACCTAAAAGGTTAAAGATCAATCCTGAAAGCACATCCAGATTAAAGAATCAGTGTAGAGCATTTTCAAGGGTACTGGGTTGCACAACAGTTCTGCTTTGCCAGATTTCAGCTGGAACAGAAACATCAGCATGTTTGAAACAGAAAGGGGAAAAACAGCCAATGTGAAACTGTCTCAATGGATTCAGAGTTCGAGCCGTGGTCACCGCATGACAGAGTAAGGAAGAAGAAGCCTGTACAGTCGAAGTTCTAGTATCAGAACAGGAACAGTTACATGAGTGTAAAGAAATGGCTCCCTGTTGCAGTTACCCCCCACTTTTTGCCTGATACTGATGCTGACTTGACTGAGAAGTGTGCTGGGACCCTGCTAACCAGGCCCCAGCACCAGTGTTCCTTCACCTAAAATGTACCATTGTATCCACAATTGGCACACCCTGGCATTCAGATAAGTCCCTTGTAACTGGTACTTCTAGTACCAAGGGCCCTGATGCCAAGAAAGGTCTCTAAGGGCTGCAGCATGTCTTATGCCACCCTAGAGACCCCTCACTCAGCACAGACACACTGCTTACAAGCCTGTGTGTGCTAGTGAGAACAAAATGAGTAAGTCGACATGGCACTCCCCTCAGGGTGCCATGCCAGCCTCTCACTGCCTATGCAGTATAGGTAAGACACCCCTCTAGCAGGCCTTACAGCCCTAAGGCAGGGTGCACTATACCATAGGTGAGGGTACCAGTGCATGAGCACTGTGCCCCTACAGTGTCTAAACAAAACCTTAGACATTGTAAGTGCAGGGTAGCCATAAGAGTATATGGTCTGGGAGTTTGTCAAACACGAACTCCACAGCACCATAATGGCTACACTGAAAACTGGGAAGTTTGGTATCAAACTTCTCAGCACAATAAATGCACACTGATGCCAGTGTACATCTTATTGTAAAATACACCCCAGAGGGCACCTTAGAGGTGCCCCCTGAAACTTAACCGACTATCTGTGTAGGCTGACTAGTTTTAGCAGCCTGCCACAAACCGAGACATGTTGCTGGCCCCATGGGGAGAGTGCCTTTGTCACTCTGAGGCCAGTAACAAAGCCTGCACTGGGTGGAGATGCTAACACCTCTCCCAGGCAGGAATTGTCACACCTGGCGGTGAGCCTCAAAGGCTCACCTCCTTTGTGCCAACCCAGCAGGACACTCCCGCTAGTGGAGTTGCCCGCCCCCTCCGGCCAGGCCCCACTTTTGGCGGCAAGGCCGGAGAAAATAATGAGAAAAACAAGGAGGAGTCACTGGCCAGTCAGGACAGCCCCTAAGGTGTCCTGAGCTGAGGTGACTCTAACTTTTAGAAATCCTCCATCTTGCAGATGGAGGATTCCCCCAATAGGGTTAGGATTGTGACCCCCTCCCCTTGGGAGGAGGCACAAAGAGGGTGTACCCACCCTCAGGGCTAGTAGCCATTGGCTACTAACCCCCCAGACCTAAACACGCCCTTAAATTTAGTATTTAAGGGCTACCCTGAACCCTAGAAAATTAGATTCCTGCAACTACAAGAAGAAGGACTGCCTAGCTGAAAACCCCTGCAGAGGAAGACCAGAAGACGACAACTGCCTTGGCTCCAGAAACTCACCGGCCTGTCTCCTGCCTTCCAAAGATCCTGCTCCAGCGACGCCTTCCGAAGGGACCAGCGACCTCGACATCCTCTGAGGACTGCCCCTGCTTCGAAAAGACAAGAAACTCCCGAGGACAGCGGACCTGCTCCAAGAAAGGCTGCAACTTTGTTTCCAGCAGCTTTAAAGAACCCTGCAAGCTCCCCGCAAGAAGCGTGAGACTTGCAACACTGCACCCGGCGACCCCGACTCGGCTGGTGGAGACCCGACACCTCAGGAGGGACCCCAGGACTACTCTGATACTGTGAGTACCAAAACCTGTCCCCCCTGAGCCCCCACAGCGCCGCCTGCAGAGGGAATCCCGAGGCTTCCCCTGACCGCGACTCTTTGAATCTAAAGTCCCGACGCCTGGGAGAGACCCTGCACCCGCAGCCCCCAGGACCTGAAGGACCGGACTTTCACTGGAGAAGTGACCCCCAGGAGTCCCTCTCCCTTGCCCAAGTGGAGGTTTCCCCGAGGAACTCCCCCCTTGCCTGCCTGCAGCGCTGAAGAGATCCCGAGATCTCTCATAGACTAACATTGCGAACCCGACGCTTGTTTCTACACTGCACCCGGCCGCCCCCGCGCCGCTGAGGGTGAAATTTCTGTGTGGACTTGTGTCCCCCCCGGTGCCCTACAAAACCCCCCTGGTCTGCCCTCCGAAGACGCGGGTACTTACCTGCAAGCAGACCGGAACCGGGGCACCCCCTTCTCTCCATTCTAGCCTATGTGTTTTGGGCACCACTTTGAACTCTGCACCTGACCGGCCCTGAGCTGCTGGTGTGGTGACTTTGGGGTTGCTCTGAACCCCCAACGGTGGGCTACCTTGGACCAAGAACTGAACCCTGTAAGTGTCTTACTTACCTGGTAAAACTAATCAAAACTTACCTCCCCTAGGAACTGTGAAAATTGCACTAAGTGTCCACTTTTAAAACAGCTATTTGTCAATAACTTGAAAAGTATACATGCAATTTTGATGATTTGAAGTTCCTAAAGTACTTACCTGCAATACCTTTCGAATGAGATATTACATGTAGAATTTGAACCTGTGGTTCTTAAAATAAACTAAGAAAAGATATTTTTCTATATAAAAACCTATTGGCTGGATTTGTCTCTGAGTGTGTGTACCTCATTTATTGTCTATGTGTATGTACAACAAATGCTTAACACTACTCCTTGGATAAGCCTACTGCTCGACCACACTACCACAAAATAGAGCATTAGTATTATCTATTTTTACCACTATTTTACCTCTAAGGGGAACCCTTGGACTCTGTGCATGCTATTCCTTACTTTGAAATAGCACATACAGAGCCAACTTCCTACATTGGTGGATCAGCGGTGGGGTACAAGACTTTGCATTTGCTGGACTACTCAGCCAATACCTGATCACACGACAAATTCCAAAATTGTCATTAGAAATTGATTTTTGCAATTTGAAAAGTTTTCTAAATTCTTAAAAGACCTGCTAGGGCCTTGTGTTAGATCCTGTTTAGCATTTCTTTTAGAGTTTAAAAGTTTGTAAAAGTTTGAATTAGATTCTAGAACCAGTTGTAGATTCTTAAAAAGTATTCCAACTTTTAGAAGCAAAATGTCTAGCACGGATGTGACTGTGGTGGAACTCGACACCACACCTTACCTCCATCTTAAGATGAGGGAGCTAAGGTCACTCTGTAAAATAAAGAAAATAACAATGGGCCCCAAACCTACCAAAATACAGCTCCAGGAGCTTTTGGCAGAGTTTGAAAAGGCCAACCCCTCTGAGGGTGGCAACTCAGAGGAAGAGGATAGTGACTTGGAGGACAATTCCCCCCTACCAGTCCTATCTAGGGAGAACAGGGTCCCTCAAACCCTGACTCCAAAAATAATAGTCAGAGATGCTGGTTCCCTCACAGGAGAGACCAACACCTCTGAAATCACTGAGGATAACCCCAGTGAAGAGGACATCCAGTTAGCCAGGATGGCCAAAAGATTGGCTTTGGAAAGACAGATCCTAGCCATAGAGAGGGAAAGAAAAGAGATGGGCCTAGGTCCCATCGATGGTGGCAGCAACTTAAATAGGGTCAGAGATTCTCCTGACATCCTAAAAATCCCCAAAGGGATTGTAACAAAATATGAAGATGGTGATGACATCACCAAATGGTTCACAGCTTTTGAGAGGGCTTGTGTAACCAGAAAAGTAAACAGATCTCACTGGGGTGCTCTCCTTTGGGAAATGTTCACTGGAAAGTGTAGGGATAGACTCCTCACACTCTCTGGAAAAGATGCAGAATCTTATGACCTCATGAAGGGTACCCTGATTGAGGGCTTTGGATTCTCCACTGAGGAGTATAGAATTAGATTCAGGGGGGCTCAAAAATCCTCGAGCCAGACCTGGGTTGATTTTGTAGACTACTCAGTGAAAACACTAGATGGTTGGTTAACTGGAAATGAAGTGTGTGACTATGTTGGGCTTTATAATTTGTTTATGAAAGAACACATCTTAAGTAACTGCTTCAATGAAAAGTTGCATCAGTATCTGGTAGACCTAGGTCCAATTTCTCCCCAAGAATTGGGAAAGAAGGCAGACCACTGGGTCAAGACTAGGGTAACCAAAACTTCCACTGGGGGTGACCAAAAGAAAGGGGTTACAAAAACTCCCCAGGAGAAAGTGGGTAACACTAGAAACCAAGAAACAGAGTCCTCTGTAGGCCCCCAAAAATCAGAACAGGTGGGTGGGCCCCAAGACACAACCCAAAACAAAGGTGGGTACCAGGGTAAGAACTGGGATGCCACTAAGGCATGGTGCCACAACTGTAAACAGTCTGGGCACCACACCAAGGACACTTCTTGTCCCAAAAACAAACCCCAGAACAAAATTCCAGGGGTAACCAGTGTAGCCATGGGAGATGACTCCTCAGATGAGGAGGTCTTCCTAGCCTTCAACTGGAAACAGGGCCCAACCGGTGAGTTGGAGATTCCAGAGGGAAGTAGACACTTCCACCACCTACTGGTGAATGGAATCCCAACCACTGCCCTGAGAGACACTTGTGCCAGTCACACTATTGTGCATGACAGGCTGGTGCTCTCAAACCAGTACATCCCAGGTGAGACTGCCAGGGTAAGAGTTAGCCTAGACAGGGTCACTAAGAGGCCTGTGGCTTTAGTGCCCATAGAAGTGGGTGGCACTCTTAGCTGGAGAAGGGTAGTAGTCAGTACAGACCTCCCCCTTGATTGTCTCCTTGGAAATGACTACCCAGAGGTTAGTCAGAGCCCAAGAGAGAAACTGGTCCAGTGCCAGTCCTCTCCCAAGGATTCTGGAAATCCTGCCTCTGCAGTAAATGCAAGCAGGCCCCAGAAGAAGAAGAAAAGAAAACAGAGTAGGAGGGGTGGACAACCTTTAGCCAAGGTTACAGCAAGCCAGGGAGATTCTGCTCCAGTAGGGGAGAACTCCAAAAATGGCCCTGATAAAGTCCAACCTGACCCACAAGAAGTCCTGGCTAGTCAGGCAACTGTTAAACCTGAGTGGGTGGCTCCTCAGCTAACAGAAGAAAGAGTGGAAGAAGGGTGTTTACTACAAGATGTGGTAACCCCCCACTCCAATACAGCAGACAGGCAACCTGAACCCAAAGAAGCCTGTAACTTAGCCCCTTCCCTTTTAGGTGAAGAGCTAAAGGTGTGGTTCTGGGCACTGACAGCTGTCAGTGGCCTCTGCTGGGTGTTAGCCTTTATGGCTGCACTATCCTTAGCATGGTGGTCTGACCCCATGCCAAATAGCAAGTTAGGCCCCCTGACCCTATTGGTCATGGTGGGGTTACTCCAGCTCTGGGTAACCTCTCTGGGTAAGCTAGGGGTGACCCTGGCCAAGATAAGGTTAGCAGAGGTGGACACCTCTAAGACCAAAATAGAAAGAATGGGTGGAGACATTGAAGAGGCAGACAAGAGGCAATTCAGACTAGGTCCTATCACTGTGGAAGTGGGTCAGTTCCCCAAAGGGAATGACCTGAACAGAAGGATGTAAGGCAGAGTAGGCCCTGCAACTAACCAGCCTATTTCTCCTACTCTTCCTCGCCTGACAGACTAGGAAGACTCTCCCAGCTTGGGCTGAGTCTCCTGGCCTGTAGGCTGGGGGGGGCTTGTGTAAAGAAATGGCTCCCTGTTGCAGTTACCCCCCACTTTTTGCCTGATACTGATGCTGACTTGACTGAGAAGTGTGCTGGGACCCTGCTAACCAGGCCCCAGCACCAGTGTTCCTTCACCTAAAATGTACCATTGTATCCACAATTGGCACACCCTGGCATTCAGATAAGTCCCTTGTAACTGGTACTTCTAGTACCAAGGGCCCTGATGCCAAGAAAGGTCTCTAAGGGCTGCAGCATGTCTTATGCCACCCTAGAGACCCCTCACTCAGCACAGACACACTGCTTACAAGCCTGTGTGTGCTAGTGAGAACAAAATGAGTAAGTCGACATGGCACTCCCCTCAGGGTGCCATGCCAGCCTCTCACTGCCTATGCAGTATAGGTAAGACACCCCTCTAGCAGGCCTTACAGCCCTAAGGCAGGGTGCACTATACCATAGGTGAGGGTACCAGTGCATGAGCACTGTGCCCCTACAGTGTCTAAACAAAACCTTAGACATTGTAAGTGCAGGGTAGCCATAAGAGTATATGGTCTGGGAGTTTGTCAAACACGAACTCCACAGCACCATAATGGCTACACTGAAAACTGGGAAGTTTGGTATCAAACTTCTCAGCACAATAAATGCACACTGATGCCAGTGTACATCTTATTGTAAAATACACCCCAGAGGGCACCTTAGAGGTGCCCCCTGAAACTTAACCGACTATCTGTGTAGGCTGACTAGTTTTAGCAGCCTGCCACAAACCGAGACATGTTGCTGGCCCCATGGGGAGAGTGCCTTTGTCACTCTGAGGCCAGTAACAAAGCCTGCACTGGGTGGAGATGCTAACACCTCTCCCAGGCAGGAATTGTCACACCTGGCGGTGAGCCTCAAAGGCTCACCTCCTTTGTGCCAACCCAGCAGGACACTCCCGCTAGTGGAGTTGCCCGCCCCCTCCGGCCAGGCCCCACTTTTGGCGGCAAGGCCGGAGAAAATAATGAGAAAAACAAGGAGGAGTCACTGGCCAGTCAGGACAGCCCCTAAGGTGTCCTGAGCTGAGGTGACTCTAACTTTTAGAAATCCTCCATCTTGCAGATGGAGGATTCCCCCAATAGGGTTAGGATTGTGACCCCCTCCCCTTGGGAGGAGGCACAAAGAGGGTGTACCCACCCTCAGGGCTAGTAGCCATTGGCTACTAACCCCCCAGACCTAAACACGCCCTTAAATTTAGTATTTAAGGGCTACCCTGAACCCTAGAAAATTAGATTCCTGCAACTACAAGAAGAAGGACTGCCTAGCTGAAAACCCCTGCAGAGGAAGACCAGAAGACGACAACTGCCTTGGCTCCAGAAACTCACCGGCCTGTCTCCTGCCTTCCAAAGATCCTGCTCCAGCGACGCCTTCCGAAGGGACCAGCGACCTCGACATCCTCTGAGGACTGCCCCTGCTTCGAAAAGACAAGAAACTCCCGAGGACAGCGGACCTGCTCCAAGAAAGGCTGCAACTTTGTTTCCAGCAGCTTTAAAGAACCCTGCAAGCTCCCCGCAAGAAGCGTGAGACTTGCAACACTGCACCCGGCGACCCCGACTCGGCTGGTGGAGACCCGACACCTCAGGAGGGACCCCAGGACTACTCTGATACTGTGAGTACCAAAACCTGTCCCCCCTGAGCCCCCACAGCGCCGCCTGCAGAGGGAATCCCGAGGATTCCCCTGACCGCGACTCTTTGAATCTAAAGTCCCGACGCCTGGGAGAGACCCTGCACCCGCAGCCCCCAGGACCTGAAGGACCGGACTTTCACTGGAGAAGTGACCCCCAGGAGTCCCTCTCCCTTGCCCAAGTGGAGGTTTCCCCGAGGAACCCCCCCCTTGCCTGCCTGCAGCGCTGAAGAGATCCCGAGATCTCTCATAGACTAACATTGCGAACCCGACGCTTGTTTCTACACTGCACCCGGCCGCCCCCGCGCCGCTGAGGGTGAAATTTCTGTGTGGACTTGTGTGTCCCCCGGTGCCCTACAAAACCCCCCTGGTCTGCCCTCCGAAGACGCGGGTACTTACCTGCAAGCAGACCGGAACCGGGGCACCCCCTTCTCTCCATTCTAGCCTATGTGTTTTGGGCACCACTTTGAACTCTGCACCTGACCGGCCCTGAGCTGCTGGTGTGGTGACTTTGGGGTTGCTCTGAACCCCCAACGGTGGGCTACCTTGGACCAAGAACTGAACCCTGTAAGTGTCTTACTTACCTGGTAAAACTAATCAAAACTTACCTCCCCTAGGAACTGTGAAAATTGCACTAAGTGTCCACTTTTAAAACAGCTATTTGTCAATAACTTGAAAAGTATACATGCAATTTTGATGATTTGAAGTTCCTAAAGTACTTACCTGCAATACCTTTCGAATGAGATATTACATGTAGAATTTGAACCTGTGGTTCTTAAAATAAACTAAGAAAAGATATTTTTCTATATAAAAACCTATTGGCTGGATTTGTCTCTGAGTGTGTGTACCTCATTTATTGTCTATGTGTATGTACAACAAATGCTTAACACTACTCCTTGGATAAGCCTACTGCTCGACCACACTACCACAAAATAGAGCATTAGTATTATCTATTTTTACCACTATTTTACCTCTAAGGGGAACCCTTGGACTCTGTGCATGCTATTCCTTACTTTGAAATAGCACATACAGAGCCAACTTCCTACAATGAGGAAATACCTTCCTTTAAAACTTGTGTGAACAAATAAAAATAATTTTGTTGCTGCACAGAATAAAAACAGCATTTTTCAAGACAACAAGACATGTATCCAAGTACAAAAGTACCCTATATTGTTAAATCATATTTTCCTTCACCACCAATCTACTTTCGAAACAATCTTCAGGTACATATGGTTCCGAGCTGTAGAAAAGAATTAGCATTAGCATTTTTAAACTATCAGAAAGTCGCAGTGTACGTTTTAATAAAGAAACCACTGACAATACATGGTAAATTTGATATTTGGCATACGAAACGTAACAACCCATTTTGGGGTGAGCAAGTCAGCTCGGTAGGGACGGTGATCAGAGGGTTCAGATCACGGTATTCGCTAATCTACTTTAAATTTGCATTCTCCGTTGCTTACAAAAGCAACAAAAATAAACATTGGAGCATATGGTATTTACCTTCGGCCCAGAATCTGCTTGACCTTTACTACAGTATTTGATGCATTTCGTACCCTGTTTTGCTTAGCTGCTAAGCCAACAATCTGCAAGAAAAAAAATCATAAACTAGTTTGAAAAAAAACACACAACGTTTCATACCATGAAATATTTAGAAGTACAAAAAGAAGAAGATTACCACTTCACTTTCGGAATATGCAACAACAGCTGGGGTGACTCGGTCACCTGCATCATTGGCAACCACGTCGGCACGGCCATCCTGGCAATCCCCAAGAAATAAGAAAATGTGTATGAATGTCACAAGGTAATCAAATATGATATGCTGTACTACATACAATTGTGCCACGGATATCAACATTTTTCAAAATGTTTACATATGGAGGAGGCAATAAAAAAGTTGTCTACTATTATAAAAATACAACAATCTTCTTTCACGCCCTTTAGCTGGGAGCTCTGCTGTGGCAGGACGTCTGCTAAACAGGCTCAGCTACTGCATGCACCATGGTGTAACAGATAACATGTATTAAACATTAGGTGCAGTTCTCCTGCAGGTCTGTTTAGGCAGTTGGAACTCTATGCTGGCAATGAAAGTTGAATACAAATTCAAAAGTAACAATTTCTGAACTAACAAAAGCTGTGTGAACGCTCCAATCAGGTACACTTGTCTGTTAATGAGGGATAGCAATCATACCCAGTTGTGGAGGTATATTTATTTAAGCTTAAGCTTCGAGAGACAAGAAGCGGTCAAATGCACTCTACCAGATGCAGCTGGCACAATGTTTGTATGCGGTTTAAACTCAATTGACATACACTAAAATAGATGAGTCAGACGTGTGCACAAATAAATAATGGATGTTAAGCTGAAGCCAAATACTAACAGGAATCTTATCAAAGCATAAATAAATTCTTATAGTGCTGAGGACAGGCGATCTTTAAACATACCGCAGTGAATATATACCAATACCTATTAAGGAGGCAGCTCAATAAAGTCCATTTGCAAATACTGGAAGGGTGCCTCAGCAGGTGCAAAATGCCTCTTTAAGGGTAGGAATTCCTTTACCAGCATTATTCTGTGTGCATACCATGCAGTTTTTACATATTTTGTCTGCAAATTTCCATGTATTAGCGTCTTCTCAGGACACTTTCATTGCTGTTTACCAAATGGGAAGGGCTGTGCATCAGTGTACTAGGATTGAGCAGTTTGTCAGGTAGCATGAATCAATAACCATGTTGATCCTTCAAACAGCCATTGACCAGAGGGTCATATTTGTATCTCTTTATCAATTGCTTGTTTTTGCAAATCTGCTATGCTCCTACCACTGAAGTCATATGCACTTTCTTTCTCTTCAATAAATGCTGGATGAGAAACATATGTTAATGACCATGCATTCTGTGCTGTTTGTCTGATCAGCAAAAGCATTTTCCTTACCCACATAATCTATTATTTTCTTTTTGCATTACATCTGCCAATGGCTACCCGTATACATGTTCATAGTTAATCCACCATAGTTACTGAGCACAAATATTCAGAAAGATGTTAAATAAACGGGAAAGCATTTATTTACATGTTAACATGGAACTGCTTAACTTTAGAAGAGCGCTCATTTTTAAAGACATCTTAGAACAAATACGTAAAAATAAGATAACGTCTCTTCAAAAATGTTTTTTAAAGTGTATTTTATTAACTTATAGAATAGTTTCGCCTTAATAAATCAGATCATATTGATGCATACAGTTTTTTTTTTTAAATAATGGTTTTCAAACATGTATTTAGAAAAATTATTTCTTCTACCCATCAATGCAAATAGTGAACTAAGAGGCATGTCAGTTGTCATGTGCGCCAAGTGGGTGGCCTGGGTTACTATTAAACATGGAAATGTAGTAAATTAAACACAAAAGAAGGTTTTGTACTGCACACATCTTGAAATCTGCTATTTAGAGGTTCTCTTAAATCTGATAATGAAGAAAAAGGAGGCAGAGTGAACAATACAATTGCCTGGGATCTCACAAGTTGGTCAAGTGGGGAAGCCGTGATTGATCCCAGTTTTTCTGATTTAACATTGTGCAATTTAGCCACTAAATGTACATGCTTCACTTACTCTACACCTACCTTCCACACCTTCCTCATCCGACCTACACTTTACTGTCATCAGTGTGGCCCTCAGCCTCTTCAAAGAATATACTTTGTGGGCAACGCTTGCGAGTACCCATGATCTACCGGTTTCAATGACGTTGTGTAAGGCGGTACCAGCATAGGCCAAAGTGGCTGTCCCATCCTCGAGCTTAAACAAAGAGCCATTAACCCATAAGTCGCCATTTCGTAAGACCCCATCTTACCATCCAGGTCAGTGGCGGAGTGGGGCACACACACTTCCACGGGTGCTGCGGGGAGACCTCCCATTGTTCTCCCACCCCATGTGCGGCAGAATTGAGAGACAGCCGCCCGCATCCATGCAGCTGCTGACCTCAGCTTCCCAACCAGCTCCGGCTACCCAGGCAGCTGCCTTTAGCCACAAGAGCTGACACAGGCCAGAGGAGCCTCCTGAAGCTTCCTCGTGGGGGCCGGCTCCTCAGCTCCGGCATGCCTGTCCAGCCGCTGTCACTGGGTGGCATGATGGGAGCCCTGCAGGGCCTCCTGGACCGCTACCCCTCCTCTGCGAGGTAGCCAAGCCTGAGGAAACCTTCCAGCCATGGGCCAGCTCCTCCTTTCACCCCAAGCCTGAGTTGCAGAGGTGACTGCACCAAAATCATTGCCTGCTTGTGCCCTGCGGGCACTAGTTGGTGGGTGCCTCGTCCACACGCATCGGACGGCTCTGGGGGGCTATCATAGGATTCCTACTGCTCCTCAGCGGTAGGGTTGGGGGGGGCACACAGGGTCACAGCGCCCACCCTGCCCAGGGACCGTCACAGCACACACCCATACATGCTGATCAAGGGGGTAGTGTATTTCACAGCATTGGGTCCAAGGATAAACAAAGAGCTAGAGTCTGTAGCACACAGCACACTCACTGCGCGCTTTGCATAAAAACATATGGGGCCATAGGCAGCATTCCTCATGTACGGGGGAAGAGTCCCAAGAGGCAGCATACACTTTCCACGTGCTACCTTCAGGCATCAGTATAAATGTATAGCACTCCCCAGATGTTATATATATATTTTTGGCAGGACCAGGGACAGCAAAGGCACAGCAGTAATCTCACGCTGGCCCCTGGGAGAACATTTGGGGGGGCATACAGGTCCAAAAAGGCAAGCCAGCACAAAACACAATATTCAGGTGGCGGTCCCTCCTTGTAGGGCTACAGTACCTTGGGAGTCCAGAGTCAGGGAACAGACTGGTAGCATGGCAACATGCAGAAAAGCAATCCTGATGAGTCCTTCTGGGCCACCCAACAGACACCAGGAGCAGGGCAACAAACAGAAGAGCAGTCCAGGTGAGTCCTTCGTGCAATCCAGTAGTCCTTCTGGCAGAGGTCCAGTCCCAGTTCCAAAATTTCTCTAAAAATCAGGGGGCCAGCCCCTTCTACTTATACTTAAAAATGGCTTTGTTCAGGGGGTTAACTTCAAAGGAGTCCTGTCAAGTCGAGCATAACACCCTTTCAATCCAGCCCTGTCTCTAGCCATCAATAGGGAATAATCAGTCAATTGTGTGAGGGCAGGGCACAGCCTATTCACATGAAAGGTGTGAACGACCCTCCCTCTCCCCAGTCCAAGAAGACTGTCAGTATACAGATGCCTATTGTGTCACACCCAGGCCCGCCTGTGTGATGGCTGTCTGGAAAGTATGCACCAAGTGGAGCTATAACTCTGCCCCAGACATGGACTGGAGTCAGGCAGCAAAAGCACTGTAGTTATAAGCACAGAAAAATGCCCACATTCTAAAAGTGCCATTTCTACCATGGTAATAAAAGAATCCACCTACGCCAATAAGCAGGCTTTCTTGCTACCTTTCCAAACATACTAAACATGCCCATGCTATTCCTCATAGAAAAGAAGATACCGAGTAGAAACATGTCAGGGCATTTCCAATGCAGTCTTATGCGAGGAGCAGCACTAACAGACTGTTTGTCACTACTAGGACATGTAGTACATAAAGACATATGTCCTACCTTTTACACACACACAACACCATGCCCAAAGGGCTAGCTAGAGCCTACCTTAGGGGTCACTTAGGTGTAGCAAAAAGGGAGTTTAGTCCTTGGCAAGTAGTTTGACTTACCAAGTTAATGTGGCAGCAAATTGCACACGCAGGACCTGCAATGGAAGGCCTGAGACATGTTTTAAAGGCCACTTCTGTGGGTGGCGCAATTTGCGCTGCACCCACTAGTACTATTTAATTACAGGCCCTAGGTATATGGTATGCCAATTTATAAGGTTTTTACAAGTAAATCAAATAAGCCAACAGGTGTAAACCAACAGGCGAAGAGAGCACATGCACCTTAGCACTGATTAGCAGAGGTAAAGTGTCCAGAGTCCTAAAGCCAACAAAAAGAGGGTCAGAAAAATAGAAGAAAGAAGGCAAAAGTTTTGAGGTTAACCCTGCAGAAAGAGCCAACTCCACACCACTACAGTACTGAAATAATTATTTTATAGAAATAGTATACATGGGTAGTTATAGTAAATTGGGTTGTGTAAATAAACATTATGTAGATGAAGTACAGCCATGTTAATAGAAGGAGCTCCAGCATGGGAGATGATGTCAAAGCAAGGGATGGAGACAGGACTGTTGCATTCTTTCGCATGAATATCCTGAAAAGGATCTCTCATTACAGTTTCCATTGAAAGGCACTTTTGATTATGATAAATTGAATTAGCTAAGGGAATGTATGTTTGGAAAAGGAAAGAGGAAAGTGTTTGATGTGCTGAATAGGTGTGAAAAATACGCCAGATAAAAACATATGAAAAGAAAGTAATGAAGCAGAAATGGAGAATGCTATGGAATATGACAGAAAGAAAAGGGGTGATGATTTTCTCCGGTTCTGATATGCCTGTATCATGAGAAATGGGAGACCTAACTGACCCTACTTTTCCTCCAATTTGTCATCTACAGATGGGACCTGCTCCCAGTAGTAAATTATTAAGAAGCACCATTACATCAAAAAAACCTAGATCAGATTAAAATGTTAATTCAGAACGGCATAAAACATGGTTCTAAGCAATATGCAGATAAGGAGAATAGACGTTTGAGCACCTGTAAAAAATGCAATGAAATATTCTACAATACAATAAATGTTAAAGGTTACACATTCCTTATGCATTAGTTATAATTTAGTAAGATTTAAACAGGGTCACCATCAGGACCTGATGCTGCCCAATAATTTCACCCATTGGTGACCTTGAATCTGAGACATTTGGCCAGACGGATGCCAAATCTAATACTGTGTTTGCACTATGTCTTGAATGAATTGACATGTACCAATCCTTATGTGCTTCTATGTTGGCCAGGTTTTAATATCAATAACCCTTGTTAACATGTGCATGACCCCTGGAGGAAAACAGAACTCATTGCCTTATCCAAAAACTATCCCGATATCCTGAGAAAAGCCCAGATGAATGGTATACCAGGGCAGAAAATATATTGCGCATAGGCCAGTTACACTTTGAATGACATTGTTTTCCTGCCTCTCCCACCTGACACACTGAAGAAGTGCAGGAAAGAAAGTGTTGATGATGGCTGGACCAAAATCGATACTACAAGGATACGCCTGGAAAGCTGATGGGCAAGTAACTGGTGAAATAGCAGCCCTGCCATGCAAATTAATGACTAGGTTGCAAGAATTGGTGCCTGACAAAAGATCATGCTGTCCTAAGGTAAATACCTGTAAACAGGAAAAGGACAAAAATGTATCATCCTTCTTTTCCTAAATACAAAAGGTGTTTTCTGCCTATAGTGGGATGGATGCTGCTGATGAGGGGCCCCAACAAGACCTCTCTTTTTTTTTTGTAAATAACCTCCAATAATGTATAAGATTATCCATCCATACCTAGGAGCCAACATGGGGAGTAATGCCACTAAGTGAAGTATTGGCCATTGTCCAATAATACGCTGAGAGACCAGGCACAGGAATAACAGACTAAGGATAAGAGACAAAAGGAGTTAAAGAGTACAGTGTCACTCCAGCACCTACAGCAAAGGAGAGGCAGGTCCACATTCTGGTGACAACTGAGGAGACAAGGGATACTCTACACCAACCTACAGACCCCAGAAAGCCCAAGTAGATACTGGAGGCCAGAATTGTAAGGACTCCAATCAAGGGATAAGAGAATGTCCATTATTAGAGACAACAGAGGGCGCTCCATGTCATGAGGACGTGCCCAGGGGAATACAGAAATTCTTTTAATAGAGGGTCACACAACATAATATGCCCAATAGTGGCCCCTATACTGAATATTATGCTAATGATTCCAATGACACCATTTACCGGGGACAACAACAAAACTATAATAAATAGTCAGGCTCATGAGACACACATGGTAACTGTCCCCTTGCCTGATTATTATTTTGTCCAATGGAAAGCCTGGGAGGGAGGGGGGGGAAATCGGGTGGAGATACCAGTAGATCCAAGGGGGCCATATATTGAAGCAATGGTAGAAGGACAAAATGTGAAATTCCTGCACCCCTTTTGGGAAGGTACAGTACATCTGTGTTTAAAAAAATAAAATAAAATTAGCATCCCCATATATAGCCCTGTCATCGCCTCACTGATATACACCATTGACCCAATAACTGAGAAACATTAATTTTGTGTTAAGAAAAAAATGCGCCCTTAACTTGGTGGGCACACCCCAACTTGAAAAACTGCATGCAACAATGAAACGCACCGCAGATGGCATATATCTTGAATGAACCAACTCTCCTTTTCATGCTAATGTCTACTTCGCCCAAGCCGTACCGAATGGGTATTTGACAACGTAGACAATATTTAGCCTCCGGTAAGAACAATGTGGTGTGCAGGTCAATAGCACCTGTACAAATAACAGTGAAACAAAACGTTCCTCTCCCACAAGTGCCACAGTACAAAATATCACCGGAAGGAGAACAGGGAATGGAAATAGTGATACAGGACTTACTTAGCAGCTTTGTGAGGTATAAACCTCAGGGAGCCACAAAGGGAACTGACAAAGAAGGGGCGTGCTTTATTGGCCCCAACACTGTCAGGCTGGTTTCTAAGCCACATGGTGAATAGTACAAGAAGCTTATGATACCCCTTATGCTAATCAGTACGAGCACACTCAACCGGTTAGATGCCTTTCTGGTCCGCACACACACATAATCCTGAAGCGCCTACCGAATTAACTACGTGCGTAGGAGTGTGGAATTCTTAAAAGGCTGAAGTGGGCTGCACCATGTTGCACGTTGCAGTGGACGGACTTAAAATATGAATGACAAAATGGATGAAGGGGGCTGGCTGAACGTCCCTGTAGATAAGTATATTATGTATATATTTTTAGTTAAAAATCAAAAGGACTAAAGAGTACAAGTTTCTAAATTTAACAATTTTATACTTCTTAAAATGTTCCCATCTTATATGCAGAATTCTGATGGCAAGATTTTGGGGTTTGTTTTTGCTTTCAAAATGAAATGTACACATCAACTGCAGCTGAAAAAAACGTTTTAACTGTTGGGCAATTTTAAATATTATTTCTCTCACATCTTTCAGTAAAATGTGTTTGAAACACGTCAATATTTTTAAAAACTGAGGGAAAGTTACAGTCAAACTTTTAAAGGCAAAATGAAAAGCGATTAGTAGCCCGATTCTTAAGCAGACACAAGGTCACAGGTAGATTTAAGTCGTTGCAAAAGCTGACTGGTAGATTTAAGACGTTGCATTAGTGTACATTTACGATTTTCATGAATTAGCAAAGGTTTACTGCAGTATGCCTGGATAAGGTACTCCGAGCAAACATTTGTGACTTCAGTCTCATTCTTCTGAGGTCGATAAAATGACCACCATTGAGTTGGGTAACAATAACCATCTTATTCCATAGACATAGACCCTAGGGTAAATGTGTACTTTACAAATACACGTTATGCTATATCCGTGCTTGCGAAAATCTGCTGAGCCTCTGCACTTTTCCTACACCCCGTTTTGCACCACTCTGGAAAGAGTTGTAGATTTGCTCTTGTCAGGAGGAAACGTTCAACCTTTTTCTAGCGTGGGAAGAGATTAGAGAGGGGTTGGTGAATACCCTTCAGCATGCACACCATTGCAAGTGTACAGACTCACAGGGCATTGCCTAATGGCTGGGGCAGTAGACCTTTGAAGTGTGAAACCAGATTTGAATCCCAGCTTATGAGAGTCTGGAAAAATCACTTATTCTTCCTGTGCTAAAAAATATATATATATAACATCAGGTTCTCATATAAGGAGCTCTCTTCCTTTCCTCTCGGCCATGAAACTAAGGGGAAAAAAGCCCTGAAACTACCACTTCCCACCGACTTTCAGCCTCTGTGCATGAGAATATTGAGAGAGGATGTTATCAGAGGTCTGATATAATGAGAATACTGCCATAATTTGTCTCCTCACTGAATGGCACCATAAGGAAAAAGTGGATCTTTTTTTTTTACACAGCAGGTGGATTTCCGAAGCATTGCATCCCTTTGTCAAGTAGATATTTTTTAACTTTTCACACCACCAATATGCCAGCTGAATTCGGACCAAATCTGAAATGACATTCTCCCACATAGAGGAAAGAGTCTAGAAATAGCATGGGAACACAAAAAAATAATTAAGTTAATTTGTTTACAGGAAATGTTTCACTGTGGTCACTGATTATCAGGCTCTTGTCACTATATTTGGAAACTCAAAAGCAAGATGCCACCAACACCTGAATGGTGGAGTATGTGTTTTCAAAACTGTTTTCATATAGTAAACGAGCCAGTCCTTCCGATCACAAGCCAGCTGACTTTTTCAACTGTTTTGCACTGCCTTGCACATTGTCAAAGCTGCTCATCTGAAAAAAACCTTCCAATTTAGGCTCAAGCAGGCAGCCGTGAGGCAATAGTACGAGGTAACATTCTAAAAGTCATTTGTTGATACAATACTCAAACGCTTGGGATTAACTGTTTTACAGAGCTGGAGGCACTTGGAGCAGGTCATGAAATCCTCCACTATCGTGACCTCAGAACGTAAAGCTTTCGCAACAAGCAGATTGAATTGAACTCTATTGCAATAGTTTATTCGTCTGAGGTACTCAACTAAAAATGTCCTAGATCCCGAGGAAAAAGGTTGTTAATCTGGATTGCAAAAGCTTTACAGTGAAGAAAAGATGCCTGAAGGCCTGAGCTGGGAGATGCTGAGATGGCTTCAACCATTCAACAGTGCTAAAAGACGCTGCAGTCTTCAATATAGTATATAACTTGCAAGAAGTCTGCTGTGGCTCCCCAAAGCTGGCGTAGAGACTGGAGGAGAGCTGGACCCTGGCAAGAACACCACAGCCTCCAGTCAGACCACTTCAACCAATTAGAACCACGGCAAAATGGCTTACCACTCTGCTACCACACAGCCGATAGGGTTGTGAAGGGAGGTGTGGCCGATGGTGGCAGCAGCACCACATACCTGGTGCTGGCAGAGGGCAGGAGGTAGTATTAAGGTGGATGAGCCGATGCTATTGGCATCACTGCCTAACCACCCAACCGTGTCTAGTACGACAATGACAGTGCGCATTAACAGAGGTTTTTTTTGTGCGACACCTCAACAGCCCATTGCCTGAGAGATCCAAAGGTATAGTATTTGCCTAGACAGCTACCTCTGCCTGCAATGAATATGCCTCTTTTACTACCATGAATGTAACGGGACAATATCTGCCAGTGTCACTACTTGAGAGTACTCTCTAAGAGCACGTCTGAGGCACTGGTGCTGAAATTAAGTATAATCTGCCTACATTGCTTCCCGAGTCTACCCATGTGGGTGTGTTTCATTAGCATTGCGATATATACACACACTATTGCTCTTGAGGCTTGTGCCCGTCCTCTAAGTGCCCGTATTGCATAACCAACAACTATTTAAATTCACCAGATAAATTTGAAAAACGGAGAACTACTGGGACAGTTCAATCCAAGAAAGAATGCACAATATGGTGTTTGCTGAGATTACATGCTTTAGAATATATGTCCACTGGCAAGAATACATAAATATGACAAAATCATTCTGTTTCACAACTAACTCAATCTTAAAATGAAGAACTACGTTTTTGTACAACCGAAAGCAAACACAACATTCGTTCTCATTTTCAAACATCTTGTCAGGGGAAGACCATATTGCAGCAATTTCTGAATGCTTGTGTTGTTTCATGGCTGTCATACTGAACTCTCCAGAGTTTCTTCCAGCCTTAAGCGTTCTATTCTAGAATGTAATAAGGGGCGCGGGGAAAGAGGAAGGCAGGCTACAGTAGAAGCAGGTTTGCTGATGCATTGTGTCCTGCACCAGGGTTGTATAAAGATGTTACTTCCACTATATATACTGTGTCCGACTCAAGAAAATTGGCAGCGGGATCCTCAACTCTAGTACAGAAAAAAACAGGCAAGCTTTAGATTCGTTTTCAGCAGTTCCAACAATGTCAGCATATTCTCATTCGGAACCGCATTTCATTTTTCAGGTACAAAAAAGGACTTGGATTGAAGTGAGCATTGAACTATGCATGAACTTTTGGGCACAAAGAACTATTGTGGAACCTACATTACTGCTGGTAGCACGTACTGTTGGATTAACCAATGACTTTGGAACTTGTCGCATTCAAGCATCAACATTCTCCTGAGACAACATAATTATTGCAGCCCAAGGTGACGATCTGGGACAAGGCATTGCGCCATTTATTACAATGATGACATATAACCTGCCGGTACGTACTGCTGCCACCTTTGTTTCTGTATAACGGAATTCATAAACATCTGCCTGATTTCTTTACAGTCCGTGTAGGTCTTCGCAACACATTTGTGATGCATGTTTGTGTATAGCGGTATCCTTCAGAATAAGACTGTTTAAAATAAATTCAACACATAGCGCATTGTATAACATAATTTTTCTCCTATATTATTCAAGTTTCTCTGTTTAATACTCGAGTATTTCATCACTCTACTAACCACATCAAGAGTGCTGTGAATACAATAAACATTACACCGCCACAGTTATTTTTACATGGTAGGATGAACCCATCTTGAAGTGGGAAGGGTGGAGGGAATGTTTCCTTAACTACATAGCCACTTTTGATGAGGATGTGTTATCTCATCAACAGGAAAAAATCAAGTAGGGACAATCCCCTGCAGCACAAACCCTTTGTCTGCCAGTTTACAGAGAAGGGTACTGTCTTTATTTGAGGTAATATGAGTGTCCATATGCGGATGTTGTTCTAACTTGTATTTATGGTTCATTAATGAAAAGCCTTTATTATTAGGGTGAGCACTGTATATAAACATTAGGGCCACACTGCACTACTGAAGTACTTCCAGTAAAAAAAACAAAAAAACAAAAAAAGTGCATACATTTGAAAGGTTTAACAAAATGAGGCGAAGTATAATGCTCCCAGAATGCTCTCTGATTAGATGCAAATGTTTGCAGAAGCCTTGTAACAAGGGTGATGATTCTTTGTTTTCAAAATACAATTTTCCGAAAAAAGTAGGAAAAAACAATTGTTTCACTACTATGAAACTTTAGGTGCTATTTCTTTGAAACATCATTTAGTAAAATGTGTTGATGCATGCTAGTATTTAAAAAAAAATATTCTTAATGGAAAATCAGTGTAACCATTTTCAACAAGATTATGGGAAGTATGAAAACAAACAAGCACTGGCAAGGTCAACTGATCCGACATTTGTTGTGAGTTTTTTGGTTGAGTCAGTGCGTTTCCTGGTTTGACATGGCTTTTGTAACACTTCATTGTTATGTGAACTGCCAGTCCCTCACCATTGTAACAAACACTGGCAAAAAGCAAAAAAGTTTTTGTCTCAAAAAGCACACATTGCTACCAGTGGCGTAACAAAGGCCCCCCTGTGGTGCGGGGGGAACCCCTCCAGGTGGCACCCCTCAGCACAGCACCTGCCCCGAATGAGTCTGGAGGAAGTGCCCTCCATGTTCTTTGCAGGAGGAGGCCCTCCAGTTTATGCCACAGTAGTTCCTAGCACTGAAGAAAACTACTTTGTGTTGCAATATGCTCCTTGTGGAAGAGCATAATGTGATCACTCACAGTAAAGCCAGTCAATAGATAGAGAGAGAAATACAAGTTTAATAAAAACAAAAATGTCTTTGTTAATGCTGGACCTAATTAGGGACCCAATTCTTAAAGAAAGTCACAAAAGTGCACCCGTGGTATATGTCCTTGAATTAGTGGCTGTCATGAATTCACATGAACTTACAGAAGTAGACCAGGAAATCGTACTCCTAGAAAATATTTATGAACAGTATTTTAGCACAAGCAAATATGCATGTGTAGATTTGCTCATGTGCAAATCTATTGAGCGTTTACAAGTTCACCCTGGAAGAACTTTTACTCCCGCCATTGTCAGGAGTAAACTTCCAACCTTTCTCATTATGGCAGAAGATTAGAGAAGAGCTGGTGAAAATCCTTAAAATATGCAAATTAGTAGGCTTGGGGACTCAAAGGCATGCCAGCCCTGGAACTATTGTTTACTTCTTCCTCCAGCCCCAGTATGTAGATCTGCAGAAAGGTGGCAAAATAAGGAAACTGCTATAGTAGGGATTGAAACTGCACGTATTCAGGCCCTACTATAGTAGTAGCCCCAGCATGATCAAAGAGGCTATTGTCAGAGCTCTTACATTATGAGATTGCTGCATAAATGGTCACCGCACTACATGGCACCAAAAGGACAAGTAGATTTAAGAAGTAGCCTGTCCCATGGACAAGTAGATATTTTATTAAATTCCACACTCATGTCGACAACAGCCCCAATTAGTAATATTTTACTACCTTTGCTTGCTTATGTTAGGGCCCTGTGAGCCATTGTTGCTTTCGGCTTCGGACCAACGGCCCAAGAAAAGGGAAAAATGAAGCATTGGAGACACATTAGGGTGAGCCTCAGAGATTACAGAGCAGGGAAAGGGGAAAGACTGAGGACCATTTTTTTTCCCCCAATAAGGTGCAGAGAGGACGACCACTTTGCAGGGCAGTCGATCTCATTACTGAAACAGGGGGCCCAGGAGTGAGCGGCCCACTGCATAACAAATTATGACTGCATTAATTTACAAAAGAGGACTGGAGGCTCACTTTTCCTCCAAACATTAGAGGTGAGGACACCCTTGCTGCAAAGTGGTAGGCAACATGCCAGAGCTCATTTTATTCTGAAAAGAACAAACAATCTGTTCCAAGATTGGAGTGATGGCCATGTGTGGTGGGAAATGAGTGAAGAGGCGGGGGCACAGTCTGCTACTCAGGGCATTTTCTCTGAAACCCGGGGTCATATTTATGAATCTCTTGCACCACAGTTGCATCACTTTTTGTGACACAATAGCGGCGAAAACCTTGAACTTATATCTGTGAGCTTGTGTGGCTTTCAATGGCCTTCGAGATACGGAGTAAGGCAATGCAGAGCAAATCACTGCGTTGCCTTACCCTGCACAAGGGAGATGTTCCCACGCAAAACCCATAGGTTTTGACACATTCACAGATTTACAAGACCTTATAAACCTGAGGTTGCGCCAAAACCGTACACCTCTCAAAGGGAGGTTTAACAGAGAGAAAATATTTTTATTTCTCCTCATTTGTTCCCCTTTCTATGTGTGCTGCATCCTGCAGATTTGGCCTTCTCTAACATCGTACCATTCTCCATTCCTTGCAAAAATAGACTGCACCAGAAGCGCACCTAGTTGGTCAGGCTTTGTATCCATGGGACACGGTTGTACACTCATCCCAGTTCTGTAAATCTATGATCTCAATCGGTCCAACTCCCCAGCCCCCAAACACCCCCCTCACCATTGCCACAACTGAGAGGTAGTTGGTAAACAGACACAAACAGAGTACTTCACGATGAGCGGACACAGGCCCTCGAATTCCCACACTCAGTATCCAGTAATGCAAAATTCCAATTAATTCACTACTTGATCATAAATAGAGCCTACCTGTCTCCTGCCACTTTCAACAAATGCTTCCCTCTGGTATTTGCCTTCTGCACATGCTGCTTTCTTAAGCCTACAGACTTTAAACGCATGCTTTGGTCCTGTTCTTGCTTAAGACCATACTGGACTTACATCACAACTCCCCATCCACCATCCCAGCAAAAGCTAACCCCCATGATTGCCCCTCAATTGGCTTGTGAGTTTACAAACTATCCAAGATAGGGCTGCTACAAAGTTAGCTAATCATGCTCTCCTAATTGAAAAGCTCAACATTATGATGCAATGGAAATTAAAATTTACATCCTCACAGTCAGCTTGGAGTCTAATTCTATTCAAATGAGTGAAGGCTGAGAGCTGAATGCGCCTCAGCGAAGAGGTTGCGCAAGCATCCTATAGCTATGACGTGGGATGCCCTGCTAGAAAGCCTTAAGACAACTATACCTGAAAACAACCCCCTTTAAAGGAATGCACTTAACATACCACAAATAACCACCACAGAACCTGTCTCTCGGCCACCTGATTAGGCCCTGATTACTTGTAGACATCCCTGTACCCGTCATATGAATGTAATTCTTCTCCTTTAAGACCTAATAACCGCCCGATAACTCCCCTTCAAACTTAACAGGCTAGACAACCCCAGCGTTACATGTAACCTATTCCTTCTCCCCCTAGTTTGTATTAGAAATGGTTAATGTTCGACTTAAATATGACACTGATGACTGCATTTGATGGGTAGTAATTAGATATCCTATTGGCAATCATACTTATACTACTTAAAAGTTGTGCCAAACACAAAAATATGCTAATTACGGGGACTGCATTGGTCAGTCCTATGATGTGTTATGTGGATGAGCGTTGAATCTGTAAGGTATAAAAGTCAAAAATGCAATTAAAAGTTGTGTTTAAAAAAATGGCAAAGACTAGAGCACAAAGCTTTAGAGGATAACCAATTCATACGAGAGCACATTGTGTGTAGCCATGAAAAGGCTATCTTTGTTAGGATGAACGGACCAAGGTAAACTTGGTATGATCTTAGATCCTAATAGTTCTGATTTTGTCTTAGTAGTCGAGAAATGTGAGGATTTTGAAGTGTAGTTGCTCAAAGAATTCCAAATATCTTTTCAGGAAAAATTGGCGAACGTAAATGTAATAAACCCAGATTTAAACTGAAATAAAATGCTGTCCCCAGTGCGCATAGAGTAAGGCTTTTCTCATGTCTAATAAAGATAAAATTATACAGGAGCTAGAGAAGCTATAAGCAGCTGGCATAATAGAGCCAGCATAATAGAGTCAGATTGGGCAGCACCCTTGGTAGTTGCACAATGGCGAATGGTAAGTTCAGATTTTAGGTCGAGCTTAGCGATCTCAATACATTTTTTTTTTTTAGAGATTTGATTCCCCTTCCTTAGAATAACGAATTGCTATCTTCCACCGAGGGTATAAAGTTATTTTTCACTGCAGAACTAATCGCTGCTTAGTACCAGGTAAATATACACCATAAATATACACCAACACAATAAAAATTATTTTGGTCTGGCCTCCGCTTCAACAATGTTTCAAGACGAAAGCATGAAATTTGCAATGGGTTAAGCAACATGATTTCTTTTGAAGATGACATACTGATTATGGGAAAACATAAGAAAGAGCGTGATTCCAAATGAAAAATAACACTCAAGATCCTTGAAAAAAGGACTTAAAGCAGAGTTTAAAAAATTCAAATTTACTCGTATGAGAGTAACAAAACGAACTTTTGGAAGCAGTAAAGGATGCACCTCCTCAATAAAACAAGAATGAAGGGTGGTCGTTTCTGGGTCTCTCAGATACGCAAAATTTATTAACAACTTTGCAGAACTAACTTACCTTATCCGACAATTACTAACAAAATGACAAAATTCTGGCTGCCAGGCGACTGCCAAGAAGCATTTCAAACGACAAAAGACATCTGTTCTGCTCCTTTTCTTCAAGGGTATAAGCCAGGTTCCAAATGTGCATTACTATCGGTGTCAGTTGTAACAGCATTGGCGCAGTTTTTAACACAACTTGAAGCAACTAGACATGAAAGTTGTAACTGCATTTGCCTCTCATGCTCTCACTCCAGGTCTTGACTAATATGAGTTCATTATGTGCTTCTCCTAGGCTTGCTTGCATCTCTTTGAGACTGTTGGATTATAATTATGAAATATCTTATGTGCCAGGAATCTAAAATACAGTTGTGGGTTTTCTAATCCATAGGACCTTACTCGTAAAAGACAACAAAGGGGTCTTGAAAGAATACTGTGGAGCTGGATTATGGGACAAGGGAGTGTTCAATATCAATAAAAAGGAGTATAGGGAATGCAGTAAGTCGGACTAATCTTCAAGTCAAGTTGCCAACCATGTTGAGAAGGGATGGCCACTTAGGAAATCAAGTCAGTAATAGGCTCCCTATGGAAAAAGTCATATTGTTCAGAAACGGCAAAGCAATTTCTCCTGGGAAACCTAAAGACAGAATTTTGAAAATATGCCATGAAGGGCATCTGGGAACAATCAAAAATCAAAGGCAAGATGAAAGGAGCGCAATGGTAACCAGAGTATAAAAGTGATGTAGGAAGAATAGGAATACATCACATACAAACAAACATAAGTTCCCCAAATCTCAATACAAACATTTTGGGCTAGATAGTTGTAAACCAATGTAAGTAGTGAAAGGCTTAATACATGACATGTTAAAAAAAGACAGACTGTGGGTTCAATAGAAAAGGCAGGTCATATTTAGGACAAACAAACACTTATTACTTAGGAAACTTATACACATGCTGCATTGTTAAGTTAGCCGTGCTGAAACACACAAGATGCCCAAGTCACATTAGAATGAGAGTTTTTCTTTAAAGCTCCACCAACTGTTGCTTTCAAAATGTTCACTTAGCATGAACAGGGTGAAACAGAAGGGTGTATCCTTCCTTAGCACAGGGGTCCTAAAAACCACAAGTCATTCATATTGTGTTAAGGGGAACTGTGTAAAGGTCAGATAAGTATTTGCAAGGCAGGCCTACCATGAGCAGCACGCAACATATAATCTGTTGTTGTGCAGAAAGATAGATATGGTGAATGACGTCAGTGTAACTTGCCCACCCATGAGGCCAACAAGTGCAAGTGCTTCTTTCCAGAGGCACCTCATTATCTTATCTGTACTGCTTGTAGTTGCTTACGTAAATGCTGAACTCTTGACCACAGTTTTTTGTGGTTTTTACAGTATAAATGCTACTGGTGTTTGAACCAGAACTTTGAACTTCAGTCATGGCCTCTATGTGAGACTGCCTGTTGTTCCCAGCTGAAAATCGATTAAACCTATATTATTGTGTCAAAATGATTTGTTTTATTTTATTAACAGATTTCCCTCTAACAAAAGGACAATGGAAAGGGTAGCAAGGGAGTGTTATGCTGTAGTAATTCATACAAAGCTCAGTCTACTTTCAGACTACCTTATAACCACTTAAGTTCAAACATGCCTAGGGAAAGAATTTGTATTACTATTTTGGGACCAATAGATGGGGAAGAAGAAAAATAGTATCTTACGGTGATAACTAATCTTTTTTCTATCGGCTAAATCCGGAAGAAGGAATTCAAGAAACTTTGTGTTGCGAGGCAGTCATACCGAAATTTCCGGGCTTTCTTACAGCCTTGGAGAACGTAAAGCGGAGTTTAAAGGGAGGAAAATAAAGGCTACGATAGAAGAATGGTGGCGATAGACCAGGTACTGTTCTGGGGCTGAATAAACGCGTTATTCCACCTACACACAGTGTCAGGCTCAAAAGCCTGGAAAGGGAATCTTGCTTGTGACGTTTTTTAAAGACCCGAGGCAAGGGCGCAGCGTTCCCACTCAGCTGATGGAGGTGAGATGCTGGTGACAATATATGGATATACAGGCACAAAGGGTACACTCTGAGTCCAGCGCCCTACCTTATATACCGCCACACAGGCACATGTGCAACCAAGATGCACTCCAATTGCCGCCATGCCGACGCCGGAATCGCAGCCCATCAAACCGGCACAAACTGTGAAATAAAGAAAGGACAAACCCGGCAGAAGCGCCTCTGGATGCCGGCTGGGCGGCGGCCATCGCGTTTTTCATGATTCAGGTCAGTAGCAAATAAAGGACAGAAGCAGCTTCACAAAACATTTAGATACACGATCAATAACCCGAACACGTGTTTGACAGTTTCATTTTTTATTATATTTACTAATGGATAGCATAAAGTATATTTATGTACATATACATGAATGCATGTAACTATGTATTAAATGACACATACAACATCTGCAAAAGTGCCATGAATTACGGCCAGAATGTAACAGTTCGAAATAGATGTCTATGATTTATTTCAGGTGGACCTTCATGTCTGAGATCTGTAACAATCACTTCTTTTTATAACCAATCCAAATCGAGAACAAAAACTGTGGCCACCCGTAAATCAGAGTTGCATCCAATAGCTACATTTAAAAGCATGCAGTCGCCATAGAAATAGACCATTTTGGAAATACTCCTTAATCTAATTTCCACCCGTCCCCCTCCGGCCGCTCCCGGAGGCGAAAAAAGACTTTGGTGGCTTTACGTCATTAATGTGTCAATGTGTTTCAATATCTTTCAAGACACGAAAATAACAGTAATATTTACCTTGCGCATACTAAGGAAGAACACATACGTACCACTCTGAGTACTACACTTTGTAGTAATTAAAAAAAATAGTACTGTAAAATATCACCATACTATACTGTGGCTTTTGAGCAATCAACAGTCTTTTTATTACATTTCCCATCGTAATATGGCCACTGCGTAGGCCACGCACGCATGACGTAAGGGTTGTCGCTAGTCTATCGTTTATGTCATTGGTTTCCTGAGTCCTAACTGAAGTGCTGTAATGGCGAGCGTAGTGTCAGTCATGTTAAGTCTGTTGCTCCTTTGTTGTCTCTTGGCCGGGAGTTGTCAGGCGTTAAATTGTGAAGGTGAGCGGATTTGTGCTGCTTGCTTTGTGTACAGAACGACGAAATCTGAAGTGCCACTTACACACTAACCGCATGGACGTGATAGTGCAGTGCACAGCGAACGCAGAAGATCGGCCCATTTCATAATCGTTTATTAAAGTGACCTGTGCCAGCATGTGTTTCTATGCAGTGCTTTTTTGCATGCGTTCGTATAGTCTGTGTAATTTGATTATCCAAATCAGAAATCATATACGAATCTATAGGAATTGTTACGGAAACACTATTCTACGCCTTGTAAATAACAGTTAACGTGGCTAGTACCGGCAAATCCAATAAATCTCGATTTTGATGTATGTTAGCACAGCTATTGGCTGTCATTTGTTTGCTTTCGTACAATTTATTGTCCAGACTACTTCCAGATGAGGTGACATGGTTTTATTTGAAATACCAGAAAAAGCCAAACAATAAAAAGTATGGGGCGACTGCATGAAGTACTTTTAAAGTCAGATCTCTTGTGTCAGAGTGTTGTATTCACGCACGCGAATGGAATTGTCATCGCATGCTCTGTGATGACAATGACATTCCGTAGGGGAGGGGGATTCGAGCAGAGGCAGTTGGGAGAGATGGTTGAGGACGGAGACGCTGGTGTAACCTTCGCAGCGTGTTTGTATTGTTCTTCTGATCTGAAATAAATTGAGTGAAAGACTCTTCACGTTATCGGTCTTTACTTACCTTACAACATATTTATGGCGACGAGTGACAAACACCAGCGATCTGGAAAAGAACTTCAAGCAAACACTGGCGAGAGGTGATTACCGGATCCACGGCATACAACCTACTGATTAGGTATTGAAGGTACTGTTCAGTAATTATTTGGTAAACTTTGGCGTTGCGAATTAGTTGTGGCACGAGGACCTCACCCTGCCTTAACAACCCTGGCACCAGGCTTAACGTGCATGCGCACCTTCATTGAGGCATTGGTTGCTGGGATACTATGCAACGCTAAGCAACGTTAGAGACGTGCTTCCTGCACGGGGAAACTGTTGCTAGGAAACAAGACGCTTAGCAGACAACGAGGAGGCTTTCAGCACGCGTGTGCTGCGTGACTAACATATTACTGAACGGATCTTGATTAGTGGAATAAAATTAATTGGTAGAGAGTTACTCCACTTATCCCAGAATGGCCACGAATAACCAAAACATAATACCGCCACCACAATTTTTATCACAACCAGGATCTCCATGCATCCCATGGGAAGAATGGATTGATATTTTTAAAAACTATTTGGTGGCACTTGATGGACAAGATTTAAGACCTACTAGAAAGAAAGCAATTTTACTCAGTGCCTTAGGTCAAGAAGGTCAACGTATATTTAAGTACTTACCTTCCATAGTTCAACAAGAAGATCAACAGCCGATGGATGTTTTCACGGAAGCAGTGAAGAGATTGGAAAAACGTTTTGCAAAATAATTCAATGTTGTTATGATTAGACATAAATTTTATACACAACCGCAACAGTTGGGAGAAAGTATTGACGATTTTGTCTCCAGATTGAGGGAACTAGCTACGAAGTGCCAATTTGGAACAATGACTGATGAGTTAATTCGTGACCAATTAATTGTACAATGCCGCAGTAAGAAAACGCAAGAGAGACTGTGGGCAGCGAAAAATCCCACCCTAAGAGATGCTATAGAAATTGCTAAAGTAGTTGAACAATCTGAGTATTGTATGAGGGAAATGGAGAGGAAGGAAAAAATAGATGCTACCAATATGAGTGCTAATATTAATGTGAATGCGGTGAACAAAGTAGTTTATGAGGATAATGAAGTATTAGCGGGTGCAAGCTCTACACGCAAAAATATGAGCAGGACCGGTATGGGTGGGAAAGTTGAAAATAGACCGTGTACGAGATGTGGTAGCAAATTTCATAACTCTGAATGTAAATCTTGCTTTGCATTAGGAAAAGACTGTATGAAGTGTGGGAAGAAAGGCCATTTTGCACGTATGTGTAAGACCATGTCCAACAAATATAGCATAGGTGTGGTGAGGAATGATGCTGTTGGTGAAGAAGGACGTGATAGAGTATTAGCATTGGGTGATAGTGTGGCATCACATAATGATAAGCCTCCGAGACCTACAGCAAATTTTATGATAAGAGGCAAAGGAGTACAGCTGATGATTGATTCTGGGTCATTATATACTATTTTACCCAAAAAACTATTTTTACAAGAGTGGGCAGCTGTCAGTCTTTTGCTAAAAGATATTAGTCCAGGCGGCTATCAGGGAGAGAAAATTGACATCCTGGGATATATGTGGGCTAAAATTGAGTTTGGGGAAAGGCATATCAATGGGAAAGTATATATAGCCGACAGTGGTCCACCAATCTTGGGGTGGCATCATCAGTATGACCTTGATATTAAGATTCATCCACGAGCCCATGAGAATGTTATGTTGGTGGGTAGTGATAGTGTGGATGGGATTTTGGAGGATTACAAGGAAGTTTTTAAAGATACCTTAGGAGAACTTCATGGCTATGTACATAAGATTAAGGTGAAGAAAGATGCTATCCCAGTTCAACATAGGTTGAGACGAGTACCAGTTTTGGCTCGTCAAGAAGTGGGGAAGATGATTTCTAAAATGGTACAGGAGGGTATTATTGAGCCAATAGAAACTTCCAGTTGGATTTCTCCGGTTGTAATTATGGGAAAATCGGATGGAAGTCTCAGATTTTGTGTCGATCTCCGCACACTCAATCAGAACATCGTAGTGGACAATTATCCATTACCCAATATCAATGAGTTAATTTTGTTGCTGCAAGGAGGGAAGTATTTCTCCAAGCTTGATCTTAGAAGCGCGTATCATCAGATTAAATTGCATACGGAGTCTAAAGAGCTTACGGCTTTCATTACTATGGAAGGAATTTTCCAATTTACAAGGATGCCGTTTGGCCTTGCATCAGCTGCAGGAGTCTTCCAAAGGTTGATGACAGGATTGTTTAAAGGGGTAGATAATGTTATATATTTCCAGGATGACATTCTGGTATTTGGAGACTCAATAGATAGGCATAATGAGGTTTTGAGGTGTGTGTTGGATAAGATCATGAGTTCTGGGTTAACATTCAAGAAGGAGAAGTGCAGATTTTTAGTGAATGAGATTGAGTATTTGGGGTATACATTGTCTGAACAAGGTGTTAAACCAAAGAAAAATTTGCTGGATGCTATTGGAAATGCACCCCCCCCCTCAGGATAAAGATCAACTCAGGTCATTCCTTGGTCTAATAGAGTACTATTCAAAGTTCATACAAAATTTTGCGGACAAGACAGAGGAATTAAGAAAATTGTTACGTAAGGGACAAAAGTTCGTGTGGGGTGTGGAACAAAATATTGCATTTTGAATATTAAGAAAGAGATGTGTGAGGTGCAAGTTTTGGTTCCATTTGATGTTAATGCTAAGACATTGATTACGGTCGATGCGAGTGCCATTGGTTTGGGTGCAGTGTTGTTACAAATGCATGGCAATGCAGAAAGGACGGTGGCATTTGCTTCCAGATCATTAACCATCTCGGAACGTAATTATTCCGTCACCGAGAAAGAAACTAGCTGCAACCTGGGCGATGGAGTACTTTAGAACATATGTGTGGGGGCGCAAGATTATTCTTCGCACCGACCATAAACCTCTATTGAGGATATTGCTACCAGGAGGGGTGGGCAAAGTGTCAGCTAGACTGGCCAGGTTGGCATCACGGTTACAGGAGTATCATCTTGAGGTACATCATATTCCAGGTTGGCGTAATGTTAGAGCGGATTGTTTGTCTCACTTGCCACAAGATTGGCAAGTGGTGGATAAGGAAGGTGTGCAAGAACGTGAGGAAGAAGGGGCAGTGGCGAGTATTGAGGATGCGATGGAAGGTTCTCAAGGTGCAATTTCCCAACAGGAATGGTGTAAGTGTATGGAGAGTGACATCGCCATGAAGGGGGTGGTTAAGTTGATCAAAGAGGGTGGTAGGAGAGAAAGTGCTCTTAATGTTAGTATTTGCCCTTTTGTGAAGGTGTTGGAAGAATTATCATTGACTTAGGATGGGTTTGTTTTGAGAGGGGACAGGTTTGTGCCTCCTGAAGAGTTAAGGGTTAGACTGTTTAGGTTAGCCCACGAAGGCCATTTGGGTCGGACATTAACTAAGAAAAGGTTGAGGGAGCAATTTTGGTGGCCTGGGCTAGATGCTGATGTAGACATATGGGTTGAGAACTGTAGTGATTGCAAAGAGGGTGAAAAGAGACTTAAAGTAGGGAAACAAAGTGCGATTGGGTCGATACCTGACCCTGGGAAAGGGTGGCATACAGTGTGCATGGATTTCATTGGCCCAGTTGGCGGACTCAGTCAGGATGTTAGGTGTGCCTTGGTCATGGTAGATGTACATTCACGTTGGTTGGTTGTAAAGTTTTTAAGGGATATTACCACCACGAACACAATTAAAGCAATGAAATAAGTGTTTTTGGAAGAGGGGTGTCCTGCAAAAGTCATCACTGACAATGGTACGCAATTGACGTTGTTTGAAATGGAACATTTTTTTAGGTCATGTGGTATTGACTATTCTTGCACCTCATTGTACAATCCCCAAGCAAATGGAATGGTGGAAAGGTGTAACCGTATGGTGAAAGGAATTATACAGATGGGATTGAATAGCAGGAAAGATGTACGAGAAATGGTCAATGATCTAGTTTGGGCCTATAGAACAACTGTGAATGGAGGAACGGGGGAAACACCTTTTATGTTAATGAGAGGCAGAGAAGCTGGGACAAAATTGAACCCTGTATGGATGAATGAATTATTTAGGAAAGTTGAAACACATGTGGACGTTTCACTTCCTGTACAAAAAAATGCGAAGGTGATTGAAGTTGGGGATTTGGTGAAAATACGATCAGGACGTGTGTGTGGGGGTCTTACAAAATTTCGAGGACCTTGGAAGGTGAAGGAAGTACATAATTTCCATGTAGTATTGGAGAATGGTCAACGTTGGAACAAAAGGAGAATAGCTTTATATTGCAAGGCTGGTGGAAGCCATGGTCCTGAATGGGAAAATGGAAATGGGGGTGGCTGTAATAGTTTCTTGTTTATGTCAGATGAGGAATTGACGAGGAGTGATTGTATACATGATGAGGAACAATTATCGAATGGTTTGCATAGGCCCCCTACTGTTGATTTGCATAGGCCCGTTTCCGCTAGTAACACTGCCATTAATGATGGTTCCCACACACGGGGGTGGGTCCTAGATGCCGGAAGATTCCGGCTTATTTAAATGAATATGTCATGTATTGTGATGATATCTCGTGTGAAATCAAATGCACTATAGTAGGGCGTATCATTTTAGTCGTATCATTTTTATTCGTTTTCATCTGTATGGTAGTTTGCTTTAACAATTTGTTATTGTAGTTGTATTGCGTTTTCTCTTATGTTTTTTTGTAAAGGGAGAGGATATGTTGTATTCACGCACGCGAATGGAATTGTCATTGCATGCTCTGTGATGACAATGACATTCCGTAGGGGAGGGGGATTCGAGCAGAGGCAGTTGGGAGAGATGGTTGAGGACGGAGACGCTGGTGTAACCTTCGCAGCGTGTTTGTATTGTTCTTCTGATCTGAAATAAATCGAGTGAAAGACTCTTCACGTTATCGGTCTTTACTTACAACACAGAGCTAATGTTTTACAAACGTATACATTTACACCGTGACGTAGTAAGAAACGCTTGTTTTAATACCAATCTTATTACCACAATTCAAATACAATAGTTTGCGTTCTTAAAAGATAGGGTTACTATAACATAAAGTTTGTAGCTTACATAAAAATTGATTTGTGGTGCTTTCAAATATACATGTTAAAACTACGATTGGAAGCTCGCACAGGAGGGCGTTCACAAATTAAAGAAGCAGTGCACCTACAGGGTTGCTTGAATACATTCGATGTTTGGCATTTGTGGCAAAAGTAGCTCGCAAATTGTGCAACAGTATTATATCAATCTTCATGATAGCAGAGTAATGTCCTGATTACTTACCTGTAATGTTCTTAACTCTTAGCCTCGTCCCACTCATGAATGTAATTATTTTCAAGACAGGAAATGCTAACCTTGATTCCACCCACCATTAATTGGGTGGTATAAATAGGTTAGCGTCACAGGGCACTTATTTAATGCAAAGCATCACCGAAGGCTTGCACCTAGCAGGTTGGGTGGGTCCTAATGAATAGACTAGGACGAGTTGGATTAAGCATAATTAAGACCACTGGTAAGTAATAGGACTTTACCTCTTTGTCCCTCGTCATTACTTAATGAGGTATACCAAAGGCATAAACATCAATATTAAGCAATTCCCAGTGTAGCTAATTGCTATTCTAAAACAGTGGTTACACCATGGCTAACTGCAAGAGTACCAAACCAAAGTTCTTCTGTACTTCTTGTACATTCTGAAGTCTATAGTGTTTGTTAGAACAGTGGAATGTTGAGAGGTCCAATATCCCAATATAGAGCATCTGCCTTTCTCTTTCCCCTGCCTCTTGAAAATATATTTAGGCAGAGGAAAGCGAAAGGCAGAGGCTCTGCAGGAGGACACATGCAGCCTTCACCCTTCACCCTTCTCTCTTCCTGTAGCTTAATGTCACTAAGGCTTCAGGAGGGAGGAGTGAACTCTGCTCAGCTCCAAGGTATCCCCAGCTTGGCTCAACTACAAAAAGCAGTTCAGCCAAACCGGGAAGAACTGGGGGCTGACCTCAGCCCCTTTTCACAGCTCTTGCTGTGAATGTTAAACAGTTAACAGCCGTGGCCCTGCATGTCCTGTTATATGTAGAACATTCACAGCAAAAAGCTGTGAATAAAGGCTTCAACCCCATCAGGTTCCGTGAGCCATTTGTTTTTACTAATTAGAATATTCTGCCCACATGGGGCAGAATGTTCTAAGAACTTTATAGCCTGCCATAGCTGGGCTATATGGCCATTAAAGCCCACTCCCTTGTTAAAGGCCCTCACCTTGGGCTCGGGCTTTAATGGCTGGTATAGCCCGCAATGGTGGGCTATAAATCTATAATGGATGTGTTGCCCGAGGCCCAGGTTCCCACTAACAGATCTATTCTAATTAAACTCACTGAATGTCTACCCAGCACAGCGCTATATAGAATGAGGGGAGTGACCTTGGATGGTCTTGATGGATATGGGGATGTTGTTCCAGATCATGAGTGCATAGATGGAAAAGGCTACTGTTTTTGTTTCTAAATGTAATTAATACTTCTTAGTTTGCAGTCTGAAGTTTTTCTGGCTGTAAGTGTGCTGCGCTTCACCGGAGATGGTGAGGTTGTCTGCAAGATAGGCAGACATGCTGGTCATAATAGTTTTCTAAATCATGCAACTAGTTTTGAAGGTGGTGCAGGCCGACCAGGGGAGCCTGCGTAGTTCCATCAGGATGGGGGTGATATCTTCATATTTCTTCAGACTCTGGATTATATGTGCTATAACGTGTAGGATGCCCTTAAGGAGTGCCATGTGGAGTCTGTGAGGCCATAGAGTAGAGCATTACCATCATCCAGATCTGAGAGTACGAGAGCTTGAACACCAGTTCTGAAGCCACTTTCTGGAAGAAATGGTTTGACGTTTTTAAATGATTGAGCTGGTACACAACTGTCTCTGTTTTTGGGCATTGTGTTCTTTGATGATGAGGTTGGTGTCTAGGGTGAATCCAAGTGACTCGGCATTCAGTGAAAGGTTTGGTTTTGAATCAGTCAAGGTTCATGTCATTGAGCCAAATTTGCGCTGTATCTTCTTTATTTTTCTTGGCAATAATTCTGTCTTGGTACAGTTTAAAAAAATATATTTTATAAAACTTGTCTTCCACTCAGCTCTAAACAGTCTGGAACCTTTAAATAGGATTTTTAAAGCCACTGATCTCTGAGCTGCATCTGTATTCCAGTCCTTCAGAAGCAGATCAAATCTTGCCTTTATAGAAATTCCCATGACAAAGCCAATGGCTTCAAATTCAAAGGCCGTATCTGACAAGAAATCCGATTATTTCTTCATATTCTCCAGAAAGCAGGTACATTCTTGCCCTTCCTGCATTTCCTTTAAAAGTTCTTGAAAGTCAGATAATTGCTGCACCGTGTAGACTTCATACACCCCAGTACGCCAGACCAAATGTGATCCAAAATATACCTTTTTTCAGGGCAGTATCTTCTTTCTTGTCTGCTGGATCTTTAAGGAATTTGTTTCAGCCACCGGGGATCTGCTCACAAGGCTTGCACCACTGAAACCACATGGTCTGCATCAGGAAGACTGTCTTTAGTGGCTTATAGAAGGTATAATTTTTTCATAAATCTTGGAAAGTTAATCTGGACAAGACCTTTCAGTTAATTCAGTACAACATCCATCACATACTGATGACTTGGCACTCCAACGCTTGAGGTTTTTAAATTATCCTGACACCATGTCTCTGGAGGAATCATCAACCTGCTCAGTAGGAAATTCCATTTATCCATAACATGGCTCAACAACTCCGATAGTTACTCCTTTGAGACATACTCTCCCTTTTCCTCAGATGTAGAAGCTCAAGTTTTCTCAGATAAATCTGACTCAGACAGGTCAGAGTACATAGATTGCTGTTCAGAATGCTTTTGATCCCTTTCTTGTTCTTTAAGGAAGATAATGTCTCTATAATTAACCTTTTAATCCGGGAAGGTGTCTGAGTTTTCCAGCATGCTTCATCATTACTACACCATGAAGTGCACGTAAACCCTAATCATTAAGGGCCATATGTACGAAATCTTTTTCCCATAGACACAGAATGGGTAAAATCCTTTGGTACATCTGTCCCTAAGTGTCTTACCTTTAAATGTAAATCTCCTTTACCTGTGTTCTCCCTCACTCCAAAATGAAACTACACGCATCTGAGTTTTATACATGCGCTTGCAAACTGTGCTTGCTCCTGCTCCCCTGACAAAACACATGAGCTAGTCATTGCAGAAATGAAATGTGTGTATGCTCAAACTACCCGGTTTCACAGAAGCACAGATTATGCCTGCAATAACTTACAGAATGATTAGCATGAATCAGTCCAATTCAAAACAAAAAACACCACCTTTTGAAAAGTCTGGCAAAGTAGGATATTGCTGTTCCTTCAATAAATCCAGGCAAGACTTTGCTTCCCCTATGTGAAGTACGCATCAGTAAAATAACAACAAAAAACAAAGTGATGGATGGAATGCTTGAATTAATTGCAGGTACTGGCAGTTGCTCGGGTGCATACCAATCCATTGTTTTTCACCCACCATGCCAACTCAGTTTGGACTCAGCCTTATGTAAATCATTCCTGCTCTTATCCCCTGGGAACAGTCCAGCCCGAACTGCCAATCCAAGTCATTGCTGAACCGGAACACAAGCAAAGCAGGACATGTTTTGCCCCACTTAGGTCAACTGGGTAATTATCAGTGGCTGAGAGATGCCGTAAGTGGAACAAGTATGCCCAGATGTGGGTTCGGTGCACATCAACCTATACCTGGCTGATGATCCCTAAGTAGGGCGAAACCAATGTGTTTCAATTCAGGGAGGAACTGGCTTGGCTGCTTGAGCTGGACTGTTCCAATTGAAGCAGAGTCAAGACTGATCACATGTAGCTGGGTCTAAACAGACTTTATATGGTATGCAAGCATTCCCTCCATCACTTTTTTTGTATACTTTAAAAGGTAAATAGCAACAGCTTGCTTGAGATAGGCTTGGGGATCTCTTCCTCATCCTCTGCCAAAAGTTACTTCCTCGTAGGTGCTAACCATCTCCCCATGCATGTCAAGGGGAGAAACATTAGTCTAGTTGTCGGTTAGAGCCCAGCTAAAACCTGTGCATCTCTGTTCCTCGTCCCTTTCTGACAGCAGACAAAACAGAAGTACTCTGGGAAGCTAACCGGTTAATAGCACTCAGCAGAAGGTGGGTGGGATTAAGGTTAACATTTCCTGTTTCATTGCCTATCTTGAATTTGGTGAAATTCCTCTTTGTGTAATGATGGAGACGAGAGATGTAGAGGTAATGGTGTTTCGTGTGTGTGTTTAGAGGCATTGATGTTTGAAGTCTGAATGTTAAAGCTTGTAAACTGTGGAAGCGACAAGTAAGAGTAAACATTTGTACACACTGTGGTGTCAGCTGTCCTATTTAATAAATGTGCACTTTCAAAATTAAACCTCCTTCTAAAATATATAGAAAAGCTGTTCCCTCTCTTTCAAAGTTCTTCATGCCCAAATTGTTGTAGCTTTTGTTTACTTCTGTGTGGGATAACAGAACAGGAGGAAAAACACAGGAATAAAAAGACGAAAGCATACTTAAAGTACATATGTAAAGAAGAAATGCCAGCCACCTGAGTTTTACAAGACTTTAAATGTTTTTATGCTACATCTTGGAAGCCAGCTCGGGGCATAAGCTCACAAGGATTTATATGCAAAATGTTCTTAAACCACAATGCCGGTGACAAATGGCACTACTCTTTAAATACAACGCAAAAGACTGCCCCAAATTTCATTAAGAAGCATGGTTCTAACTCACACTTGTTTACATTAAAAATATTAGAAGAAGTAAATACTTTTTAAGATTTAAGAGCACCTTCTCCCAGCGCCTTAGTTTATAGTTACAGAGCAAGGTCCAAAGTGACATGTTGTTCACATGAAAACTATTGTGTGTCAACTGCCGGACGCAACAGTCACCCATTTTTCTGAGGCTACTAAAAGCGTGGGCGATTCCTTGTAACCACTGTGTTTCTTAACACTTTTGAATATCACATGCAACCAACCGGTGTCTCTCAGATGTGCTCGCACTCATTTATTCATAAGTATTCTTCAAATCACAAAAGTAGTTTTTATATAATTGAACATCGTCCAACCTCATGTAAGTTTGAAGTACTAAAAAGTTTGGTTAAAACCACACAACTGATCTTGGAAGCCTGCTGACATGAACTGCTGAAACACAAATGAAAAATACCCCACAGTTGACAGCAGTGGAATGATATAAAACAAAATCAAAGCCACAGTAAAGTAGGGCAGGACAAATACAAGAATAGAGAAAACATTGAATCAGGAGCATGGAACTGAGATAGACAAGAAGTGTATTCACTCATAAGCAAGGGGCTGACCCAAAGCCCACTCTTTGTTATTTTATGATTCAAGTCTCTTTATTTATATTTAGAGAACACATACTCTCACCTGCATCGTTAGGCCGGTGAGGTGGAATAATGGGGGAGGGAGTACAGAAGTGGGCAGGTAAGGGAAGATTCCAACTTGGGAGAGTGGGGATGTGTGGTGGAGGGATGGGTTGAGGGCTTGCACAGGAGGTTCCATCTGCTTGGGTGGGAGTTATGATATAGTACATAGTTCAGAGATGAGCTGGGGGGGTCATCTGGGCAGGTCTGATTTGAGTCCATTCAATGTGTTTGTGGGATCTTGCCCCCGTTAGTTGGAGCACTTGGAGATAGCAGGGGCATGCAAGTTCTTTGAATCTTGAGCAAAGAAGTTGATGCGTGGTTCCCACATTTTGTCAATGCCTGGCAGTGCATGGTATGGGAAGGCTGTAAGTTTTTCCATAGCTACTGTATCCTGTAGTTTGTCCAGCCAGTCCGAGTGGGTAGATGTAGTGTCCAAGTCCCATTTACATGTGATAGCTGAGTGGCAGCGAAATTGCTTTCCCCCTGTCAGAATGAATTTGTGAGTCCTGGTTGCATGTAACTGAAGAAGCAGGGGATCTCCCTTTCAAAGATGTTTTCAATATCTTTGAGCCCTTCTTCCCAGTACCTCTGGAGTTTGTGTCAACTCCAGAGCAGATGTGTAAGTGCTGGGTTTATATTTCAGTGCTCGAATTGAGAGGGATGTGCCACTGAGGAATCACTGTAGCCCCTTTTTTGTTTCCAGATATAGAAGCGCACCAAGCTGACCACAGTGTTGCCAACCGGTGCCCGTGGTGCTGCCACTTGGCAAATTTGGCAGGCGTATAATACCAGTAATGTGTTACCTTTAATATTTATCCTTCCCTGCTGCATTAATGGAGGAAGTGTGAGCTCTGTGAAGGATATCACCCCCTTCTTTGGGTATGCACCAGTTCCCCTTCCCAGTGACTTTAGGCCAGTGATTCGCCAACATCCATTGGAATGTTCACAAACTTATATATCTTGGAGCGCAGCAATTTATTGTCATATTTGGTGAACAGCCATTTTTCAAACTTTGTGAGTGGCCTCGAGGTATGGCGGTGGATGGTAGGTTGGGAAACCAAGTGTCTTCTGCTCTGCACTGCCATTGTGTATTGTCAGGGAGGCTGTAGTTGGACTGGAGTTGGAGAAAGTCCAATAGTGAGACATGGTCAAAGAGGTCACTGATGCATTTGTAATTAGCCGTTTGCCATATTTGAAACCCCGAGTTGTTGCATTTCAGGGGCCAATCGCAGGCTGCCATAGTCGCTCATGTGATGGGTGACTTGTAAACCTTGGCCCATCGATGCTGTTTGGAGATCCATGGAACCCTCCATATGTGGGCCCCTGCTTTGTTCTGCTCTATAAAACACCAGCCTTTTTCAGTCAGTGGCCTATTCCATTCTACTAGGACTCTAAGCTGGGCTGCCAGGTCTTAATGGGGAGCATGGGTGATACCCAGGCTTCCTTCTGCCATAGGGATATATGCTCCCTTTCCAGCCATACATGTTTGCTTACTGTTCTAGATTTAGGCCTCCAGCATGCATTGGAGTTTGCCCAATGTTTGTGGGGTGGACTCAGGGGAAAAGTCGGTCTGCATAATATATAGGATCGTAGGTAACAGTGTCATCTTTGCCGCTGCTATCCTACCAACCCAAGGAAGGTCTTGGCCCAACAGGATGGTAGGTCTCTTCGTGCTGTGGCAACAAGGTTTCCCATAAAGTAGGGAGTATTATAAACCCGAGATAGGATACTCCGTTGCTTGCCTAGCATAAAGGAAATTGGCCTTCTAATTGGATCCTTTCTGTTTTTGGCATGGTTAAGTGCCTGAGTTTTTTTTAATGTTCACCTTGATGCCTGACACTTTTCTAAAAACGCCAAGTTTGTTTATGAGGGCTGCAATAGAGGATTGGGGCTGTATCAGACAAAGCATAACGTCATGGGTGTGGAGGGATATTTTATGTTCTTTGCCACGTAAGGGAATTTTTCTGATCTCTGTGTTTTTTGTCTTATTCTCTCTGCAAGTGTTTCTGTGTATAACCCAACGAGGAGGGGGAATAATGGACAACCCTTACAGCTGCCCCTCAAGGGCTCAGAAGTGATGACAGTAACTCTCACTTTAGCAGACGGATTTGTGTAGTCACGCCACACTCAATGCTGGAACCATGAACTGTCTTAAGAGTGGCCAGTGCACGCGATCAAACGCCTTCTCGGCATCCATGGACAGAAATTGCACTGGGTGGGTGATCAGTTAGCTATGTCTATTAGATAAAATAGGCATTTGGTACTATCGCTTCATCTCCTTTCCATGATAAAGCCGGATCGACCAACCCCTCATAAGTGGGTTTAATCATGCCACTAGGATGCCCATGATAAGCTTGGTGTCCACATTGAATAACAAAATGGGGCAGTAGGAGGAACAGAAGGTAGGGTCCTTCCTAGGCTTGCGAATGTCAGTAATCACAGCCTCCCTCATTGTGGCAGGAAGAGTGCTGGTCTCACTACATAAGTTAAATAAACGTGTAAGAATAGGGGCAAATTGGGGTCCAAATAATTTGTGGAAACCTGGGGTGAAGCAGTCAGTTCCAGGGGCCTTGCCAAGATAAGCCAGAACCCATGTTTCTAATGACTGATCCCTGTGTAAAAAACACGTGCTACAGAGTTCATAATTCCTTTGGAAGTCTCATTGTGATACACGCAACAGCTCATAATCTCTGTGGATGGCTCCTTGTGACTACTGTTGTTCCAGCTGTCTTTGCTGACTTCACAAAATAACAGATAACAGGATTCCAGCAAGTTCTGGGTACAGGAACTGTGTATCACGATTGCCAAGCAAGAAAGCTATAGGCCACAAGGAACTTGCGCTCTGTGAGTCAAGATAGCCGACACCTTCGGCAAGCCTTGTGAGAGTCCTGTGGCCTCATGGGGTATGTAGCCCTCTGGTCTTTACTTAGGTGTTTCATAAAACACATCCTTCTAACATGTGAGGCTTATCTCCAGGCAGCACCCAGACCCCGCATATTCTTCCATCCTGCACCTCTATTGAAGACTTGCATGCTCATGTGCCTCAGAGTAACTTGTTGTGCCGGACCAGCACATAATGGCAAGCACAAACTACACTGCATTTAGGCACCAAGGCCTAACCCTGCTCCAGCTTCTGGTTGGAAGCAAACCAATTAATGCCTGAGATTTAGCTTTAGGTGGGATCAGCATTTTGGAACTGCTAGGTCTTTATTTCTCATCGGCATTGTTTGTAATTGTTGGTGTTCCTTATCCTCTTTGAGGGTGCATGGCAGAGTTTTCTTGTCAGCTTTTTGATTAGGCTGATTTTGAGACATTGATCTATACTTGATCTAAGGTTTCTTCTTTGTAAGGATTGTGAGAATGTTGGCTTTGTAGACTATTGAACTTGCTACTGATAGCAACTGAAGTGCTTTGACATCAGGAGTAATGTGGTTCTGTTTAGTTAACTTAAGGCCCTTTCTCACAGCTGCGTTGTGGGTTCTTCATAGTTTCAGAATTAAGTTTTTAAAAAATCCAATGTAGAGCCCATTTGCGTAGTCTAGAAGGGACCTCCCTAGGGACAGATGTCTGAATCCTATGTGAAAGACTTGGGTAGTGGAAGATACATTGAAGTATTCTCATTGTATTATATGTCTTTCTTTTGCTCTGTTGACTTGGTGTAGGAAAGTACCATCTTGCCTGGCATGTTACCCCCATATTTCACTGTATATATGTTGTTTTAGTTGTATGTGTCACTGGGACCCTGCCAGCCAGGGCCCCAGTGCTCATAAGTGTGCCCTGTATGTGTTACCTGTGTTATGACTAACTGTCTCACTGAGGCTCTGCTATCCAGAACCTCAGTGGTTATGCTCTCTCAATTCCTTTCCAAATTGTCACTAACAGGCTAGTGACCAATTTCACCAATTTACATTGGCATACTGGAACACCCTTATAATTCCCTAGTATATGGTACTGAGGTACCCAGGGTATTGGGGTTCCAGGAGATCCCTATAGGCTGCAGCATTTCTTATGCCACCCATAGGGAGATCTGACAATTCTTACACAGGCCTGCCAGTGCAGCCTGAGTGAAATAACGTCCACGTTATTTCACAGCCATTTACCACTGCACTTAAGTAACTTATAAGTCACCTATATGTCTAACCTTTACCTGGTAAATGTTGGGTGCTAAGTTACTTAGTGTGTGGGCACCCTGGCACTAGCCAAGGTGCTCCCACATTGTTCAGGGCAAATTCCCCGGACTTTGTGAGTGCGGGGACACCATTACACGCGTGCACTATACATATGTCACGACATATGTATAGCGTCACAATGGTAACTCCGAACATGGCCATGTAACATGTCTAAGATCATGGAATTGTCACCCCAATGCCGTTCTGGCATTGGGGAGACAATTCCATGATCCCCCGAGTCTCTAGCTCAGACCCGGGTACTGCCAAACTACCTTTCCCGGGGTTTCACTGCAGCTGCTGCTGCTGCCACCCCTCAGACAGGTTTCTGCCCTCCTGGGGTCCAGCCAGGCCTGGCCCAGGAAGGCAGAACAAAGGACTTCCTCAGAGAGAAGGTGTTACACCCTCTCCCTTTGGAAAAAGGTGTCAGGGCTGGGGAGGAGTAGCCTCCCCAAGCCTCTGGAAATGCTTTGATGGGCACAGATGGTGCCCATCTCTGCATAAGCCAGTCTGCACCGGTTCAGGGATCCCTCAGCCCTGCTCTGGCGCGAAACTGGACAAAGGAAAGGGGAGTGACCACTCCCCTGACCTGCACCTCCCTGGGAGGTCCCCAGAGCTCCTCCAGTGTGCTCCAGACCTCTGCCATCTTGGAAACAGAGGTGCTGCTGGCACACTGGACTGCTCTGAGTGGCCAGTGCCAGCAGGTGATGTCAGAGACTCCTTCTGATATGCTCCTTCAGGTGTTGCTACCCTATCCTCTCTCCTAAGTAGCCAAACCTCCTTTTCTGGCTATTTAGGGTCTCTGCTTTGGAGAATTCCTTAGATAACAAATGCAAGAGCTCATCAGAGTTCCTCTGCATCTCTCCCTTCACCTTCTGCCAAGGAATCGACTGCTGACTGCGTTGGAAGCCTGCAAAACTGCAACAAAGTAGCAAAGACGACTACTGCGACCTTGTAACGCTGATCCTGCCGCCTTCTCGACTGTTTTCCTGGTGGTGCATGCTGTGGGGGTAGTCTGCCTCCTCTGCACTAGAAGCTCCGAAGAAATCTCCCGTGGGTCGACAGAATCTTCCCCCTGCAACCGCAGGCACCAAAGAACTGCATCACCGGTCCTCTGGGTCTCCTCTCAGCACGACGAGCGAGGTCCCTTGAACTCAGCAACTCTGTCCAAGTGACTCCCACAGTCCAGTGACTCTTCAGTCCAAGTTTGGTGGAGGTAAGTCCTTGCCTCCCCACGCTAGACTGCATTGCTGGGAACTGCGTGTTTTGCAGCTACTCTGGCTCCTGTGCACTCTTCCAGGATTTCCTTTGTGCACAGCCAAGCCTGGGCCCCCGGCACTCTAACCTGCATTGCACGACCTCCTGAGTTGTCCTCCGGCTTCGTGGGACCCTCTTGTGCAACTTCGGGTGAGCTCCGGCTCACTCCACTTCGCAGTGCCTGTTCCGGCACTTCTGCGGGTGCTGCTTGCTTCTGAGTGGGCTCTTTGTCTTGCTGGACGCCCCCTCTGTCTCCTCACGCAATTGGCGACATCCTGGTCCCTCCTGGGCCACAGCAGCATCCAAAAACCCTAACCGCGACACTTGCAAGTAGCAAGGCTTGTTTGCGGTCTTTCTGCACGAAAACACTTCTGCAAGACTCTTCACGACGTGGGACATCCATCCTCCAAAGGGGACGTTTCTAGCCCTTGTCGTTCTTGCAGAACCCATAGCTTCTACCATCCGGTGGCAGCTTCTTTGCACCCACAGCTGGCATTTCCTGGGCATCTGCCCACTCCCGACTTGATCGTGACTTTTGGACTTGGTCCCCTTTTTCCACAGGTACTCTCGTCTGGAAATCCATCGTTGTTGCATTGCTGGTGTTGGTCTTTCCTGCAGAATTCCCCTATCACGACTTCTGTGCTCTTTGGGGAACTTAGGTGCACTTTGCACCCACTTTTCAGGGTCTTGGGGTGGGCTATTTTTCTAACCCTCACTGTTTCTTTACAGTCCCAGCGACCCTCTACGAGGTCACATAGGTTTAGGGTCCATTTGTGGTTCGCATTCCACTTCTAGAGTATATGTTGTGTGTTGCCCCTATCCCTATGTGCCCCCATTGCATTCTATTGTGACTATACATTGTTTGCACTGTTTTGTATTGCTATTACTGCATATTTTGGTATTGTGTACATATATCTTGTGTATATCTGCTATCCTCATACTGAGGGTACTCACTGAGATACTTTTGGCATATTGTCATAAAAATAAAGTACCTTTATTTTTAGTATATCTGTGTATTGTGTTTTCTTATGATATTGTGCAAGTGACACTAGTGGTACTGTAGGAGCTTCACTCGTCTCCTAGTTCAGCCTAAGCTGCTCTGCTAAGCTACCTTTTCTATCAGCCTAAGCTGCTAGACACCCCTCTACACTAATAAGGGATACCTGGGCCTGGTGCAAGGTGTAAGTACCCCTTGGTACTCACTTCGAGCCAGTCCAGCCTCCTATACTTGGTATTTAAGTAGGGCATAAAGTCCATGATTACACCAAGCTTCTAACTTCACTTGATGTCATTGGAACTGTTCCATTTCGAGAGGGCAGGAGGATACAGAGTAATAATTTTGCCAGGATCCCCAGGTGAGTATTTGCTTTTTTGAGGAGTTAGGTGAGAGATGATTATATAGCATCTGTTGTTTGCAGAGTATTAGACATTCACCAAGCCCAGATGTCTTGTCTTTTGAAAGTTGGTCCAGTAGTATACTGTAGCATGTGAGATAGAATGACTTCATAATGGTCAGTAAGAGGGACTAGATAAAATTAAAAATGAAAAATATGTTTGTTGATACCGGTGGGATGCCTACTTGTATACTGAAGGGTGGAGACCTGAATGTTGTTAGTGAGAAAATGTGGGATCAGTCATATGGGTAGAAGTGTATACATTGCAGCACAGTGCCCTACGTAACTAAGTCATAAAGTGTTAGGGCTGTTTAGTGGTCAACCATACCAAATGCAGATGATAGTTGACTAGGAGCAGAATATCTACTCCTTAAGGTTGTTTTGAGGACATCCTAAATTGTGGGCCAAAGACCATTATGTTTATCTGATAGAAAGCTGTGTTGTTTGATGAAGGAGAAAGATCAGTGAGAATGTTGCCTTTTCAATTAGTTTACTTAACAAAGATCCATTTAATATCCATACTTTTCTGGCAGCAGAGTATTATAGGAGAATGTTTGGAAGGCAGAGGACTTCTGAATAGCCAGACAAGTTTATGCCTTTTAGTAGGCCCATTGACTCTTTCCAGTCAATAGGTTTGAAAGCGTATAATTTGGTTATGTATTCAGCATAACGGGTTTTAGTTGGGTGTGTGCTGATACGTACTTGTTGTTTGCATTTGAATGGAAGTAGTATTCATTTTTTTTAGTTTTCAATTAAGTGTGTTGCTAAGTTGTCACAAAGTTCCCTAGAGTGTTTTACGCTTCTTTGAACATTTACATCATTACGAAATTCATTGACTGTTGGTTTTTAAGAGCTTTTTGGTAGGGAATATCACATCTGTGAAGCATTGGGTGTAGTGAGATGTTTTGCACATGCCCTCTACTAGTTTTCCCAATCATTCAATTTCTGAAGAGGGTTAGGTTTCCACCGTGACTTACTTCATGTGGATTGGGTGCTATATTGTCATATAGCCAGATTTCTGTGATAAAAAGGAGGCCTTGTCCACTAGTATATGGTAGGTGAGGTTTCTTCTTTTGCATAGTGAGCTCGCATTGATTAATATGCATTGCGATCACTTGATGTTTTGATCAATGTGAGTTGCTAAATCTGATTAGTTGTGTCCTGCTGATGGCTAGTCATAAAGGTGTGGATCAGGGCAGTTATAGTTTGTCAGGTAGGCAAGGGGTGTTAGGTGAGATTTTTGCTATGTTATCCCTCTGTTCTGTATGTTGGAAAGGTGTTAGTGGGTCGTTTTTATCAGGTAATTTGGCAAAGTACTACTGGAAAGGTTTGAAGTATATTTGTAGGAAGTTGGCTCTGTATATACTATTTCAAAGTAAGAAATAGTGTGCACAGAGTCCAAGGGTTCCCCTTAGAGGTAAGATAGTGGCAAAAAGAGATCATTCCAATGCTGTATTTTGTGGTAGTGTGGTCGAGCAGTAGGCTTATCAGAGGGTAGTGTTAAGCATTTGTTGTACACACACAGGCAATAAATGAGGAACACATACTCAAAGACTTACTCCAGGCCAATAGGTTTTTATATAGAAACATGTATTTTCTTAGTTTATTTTAAGAACCACAGGTTCAAGATTTACAAGTAATACTTCAAATGAAAGGTATTTCACTCAGGTATTCTAGGAACTTTGAATAATCACAATAGCATGTACAGTTTTGACAAAAATGGCAATAAGCTATTTTAAAAGTGGACACTGCAAAAATCAACAGTTCTGGGGGAGGTAAGTAAATGTTAAGTTCACAGGTAAGTAAAACACTTACAGGGTTCAAAGTTGGGTCCAAGGTAGCCCACCGTTGGGGGTTCAAGGCAACCCCAAAGTAACCTCACCAGCAGCTCAGGGCCGGCCAGGTGAGGAGGCCAAAGAGGTGCCCAAAACACATAGGGGGTCATTCCGACGCCGGGGTCGGCGGGAGCACCGCCAACAGGCTGGCGGTGCTCCGCAGGGCATTCTGACCGCGGCGGTATGGCTGCGGTCAGAACAGGAAAACCGGCGGTGTCCCTCCGGTTTTCCGCTGCCCTGAGGAATCCCCCTCACCGCCATCCTGTTCCTGGCGGTTCCGACCGCCAGGAACAGGATGGCGGTGAGGGGTGTCGTGGGGCCCCTGGGGGCCCCACTTTGAATTTCAGTGTCTGCTTAGCAGACACTGAAATTCGCGACGGGTGCTACTGCACCCGTCGCACCCTTCCCACTCCGCCGGCTCCATTCGGAGCCGGCTTCCTCGTGGGAAGGGGTTTCCCGCTGGGCTGGCGGGCGGCCTTCTGGCGGCGCCCGCCGGCCTCAGAATGAGGCCCATAGTCTTTAATAGAGAACAGGGGTGCCCCAGTTCCAGTCTGCCAGCAGGTAAGTACCCGCGTCCTCGGAGGGCAGACCAGGGGGGGGTTTGTAGGCCACCAGGGGGGACACAAGCAGGCACAGAAAGTACACCCTCAGCGGCACAGGGGCAGCCGGGTGCAGAGTGCAAACAGGCGTCGGGTTTTGTATTGAAGGCAATGGGGAGGCCCGGGGGTCTCTTCAACGATGCAGGCAGGCACAGGGGGCTCCTTGGGGTAGCCACCACATGGGCTAGGCAGAGGGTCGCCCGGGGGTCGCTCCTGCACTGGAGTTCGGTTCCTTCCGGTCCTGGGGGCTGCGGGTGCAGTGTTGGTTCCAGGCGTCGGGTCCCTTGTTACAGACAGTCGCGGTCAGGGGGAGCCTCTGGATTTCCTCTGCAGACATCGCTGTGGGGGCTCTGGGGGATCGTCTCTGGCTAGTCACGGGCTCGCAGTCGCCGGGAAGTCCTCCCTGTAGTGTTGGTTTTCCGCAGGTCGAGCCAGGGGCGTCGGGTGGAGATTGGAAAGTCTCACGCTTCCGGCGGGAAACGTAAAGTCTTTCAAGTTGTTTCTTTGTTGCAAGAAAGTTGCAGATTGTTGAACAGGGCCGCTGTTCACGGGAGTTTCTTGGTCCTTGGTTGCAGGGCAGTCCTCTGAGGCTTCAGAGGTCGCTGGTCCCTGTTGAATGCGTCGCTGTTGCAGTTTTCCTCGAACTTGGGAGACAGGCCGGTAGGGCTGGGGCCAAAGCAGTTGTCTTCTCCGTCTTCACTGCAGGGTTTCAGGTTAGCAGTCCTTCTTCTTGTTATGGTTGCAGGAATCTAGTTTCCTAGGTTCTGGGGGCCCCTAAATACTGAATTTAGGGGGGTGTTTAGGTCTGGTAGGGCAGTAGCCAATGGCTACTGTCCTTGAGGGTGCCTACACCCTGTTTGTGCCTCCTCCCTGTGGGGAGGGGGGCACATCCCTAATTCTATTGGGGGAATCCTTTTACAAGATGGAGGATTTCTAAAAGTAAGGGTCACCTCAGCTCAGGACACCTTAGGGGCTATCCTGACTGGTGGGTGACTCCTTGTTTTTCTCATTATCTCCTCCAGCCTTGCTGCCTAAAGTGGGGGCATTGGCCGGAGGGGCGGGCATCTCCACTACCTGGGATGCCCTGTGGCACTGTAACAAAGGGGGTGAGCCTTTGAGGCTCACCGCCATGTGTTACAGTTCCTGCAGGGGGAGGTGAGGAGCACCTCCACCCAGCACAGGCTTTGTTCCTGGCCACAGAGTGACAAAGTCACTCTCCCCATGTGTCCATCAACATGTCTGGTGTGTGACAGGCTGGCAGAAACTAGTCGGCCTACACTAGAAGTCGGGTATGTTTTCAGGGGGCATCCCTAAGATGCCCTCTGGGTGTATTTTACAATAAATTGCACACTGGCATCAGTGTGCATTTATTGTGCTGAGAAGTTTGATACCAAACTTCCCAGTTTTCAGTGTAGCCATTATGGTGCTGTGGAGTTCATGTTTGACAGACTCCCAGACCATATACTCTTATGGCTACCCTGCACTTACAATGTCTAAGGTTTTGCTTAGACACTGTAGGGGCATAGTGCTCATGCACCTATGCCCTCACCTGTGGTATAGTGCAGCCTGCCTTAGGGCTGTAAGTCCTGCTAGAGGGGTGACTTACTTATGCCACAGGCAGTGTGAGGTTGGCATGGCACTCTGAGGGGAGTGCCATGTCGACTTAGTCATTTTCTCCCCACCAGCACACACAAGTTGTGAAGCAGTGTGCATGTGCTGAGTGAGGGGTCCCCAGGGTGGCATAAGACATGCTGCAGCCATTAGAGACCTTCCCTGGCATCAGGGCCCTTGGTACCAGTTACAAGGGACTTACCTGAGTGCTAGGGTTGTGCCAATTGTGGAGACAAAGGTACAGTTTAGGGAAAGAACACTGGTGCTGGGGCATGGTTAGCAGGGTCCCAGCACACTTTCAAATCATAACTTAGCATCAGCAAAGGCAAAAAGTCAGGGGGTAACCATGCCAAGGAGGCATTTCCTTACAATATTCTTTTGTAGGTTACGCAGTTAATTGGTTTTGTTAGAAGTTCATGTCTACACTTTTTATGACGCATTTTGCCGCTAAGTACTTAAGTTAGTGGAAGTGGGGGTAGTCATTGTTAGTGGTGCATCTGTGGGTTACAGATTGGCACAGCAAGAAAGACAGAGGTCCTGTTTAGGAAAAAGCTAGGAAAATGTTTCAAAGTTATTTCCTGCTTTGATTTTAAAATCTTTAAACTGTGAAATAATATTTTTGATAACTAAAACAGAGAAACAAACTTTGTAAATATGTACTTTCGGTTACCTAAGCCAGAACTGGCTTTAAACCAGTTCTGCCACTCACCACACCTTCAGATCTGGAATACACTTCCTTGACTGGGAAAGTTAACAAGTCTGTCTCAGAGTAAAATGGCTTGCCTCTGAGGCAAAGAAAGGCAAATGGGTGTTAATTGCTGACCACTTAGGAGGGATTCGGTATCTGGAAATTTGCATTTTTAGCACTGCTTCTTTTGACTTGGGGATGAGAAGCAGGACATCTTTATTAATTTCCAGGACCTCCCATACTTCCAGGCTTCACTGACAGTAGAAGAGAAACAAATTTACCCTTTCAAGTGAAAGGAGAGATCATCTAAGCAGGGGTGTGGAATTTAATAAAATATCTACTTGTCCTTGTGACAGGTTGATGCTTAAATCTACTTGTCCTGTAAAAGAAAATGTACTTGTCATTTTGGTGCCATGTAGAGCGGCAACAAATTATGGCAGCAATCTCATTAGGTAAGACTCTAATAATTGCCACCCTGTTTATGCCTGAGGTAATACTATAGTCGGGCTTGAATACTAGCAATTTCAAGCCCTACAATAGCCAGTTTTCCACAGATCTACATACAGGGGCAGTAAGCCATAGTTCCAGGGCTCGAATGCCTAAGTCTGTGCAAGCCTACTAACTTGCATGTTTCAAGGATTTTCACTAGCTCTTCTTTAATCTTTTCCCATACTGAGAAAGGCTGCAAATTTACTTCTGACAAGGAAAGAAGTAAAATCTCTTCCAGGGTTAGGAAAAAGGGGGTAGAGGGAAAGTAAACTTATAAGCACACAACAGATTTACACATGCATATTTTTGCCAGGCTTAAAACACATTTCACAAATATTTTCTAGGAGTACAATTTCCTGGTCTACTTCTGTAAATTATTGTGAATTCATGTGAGCCACAAATGCAAATACTATGACTTTCTTTAAGAATTGGGCCCTAATTAGGTCTGGAGTTAACCAAGACATTTTGTTTTCATTAAAATTCTATTTCTCTCTCTGTTGGCTAGCTTTACTGTGAGTGATAGCATTGTGCTCTTCCACAAGGAGCATATTGGCACATAAAGTCGTTTTGTTCAGTGCCAGGAACTACTATGGCAATGTGTGCTTTTTGAGACCAAAAAACAGTTTTTGCTTTTTGCCAATGTTTGTTGTTTGTTTGTTGGGCCTGGCAGCTCCCACAGCAATAAAGTGTTACAAAAGCCATGTCAAAACAAGACACGCATTGACAAAACCAAAAGTCTCACAACCAACGTCCGATCGGTTGGCTTTGCCAGTGCTTGTATATTTTCATGTTTCCCATAATCTTGTTGAAAATGGTTTCACTGATTTTCTATTATGAATATTTTTTGGAAATAGTGGAATGCATCAACAAATTTTATTAAATGATGCTTCAGAGAAATAGTACCTAAAATGTCACAGTAATTTAGCAAAACTGTTTATTATACTTGCATTTTTTTCCTGAACATTTTATTTTGGAAGCAAAGAGTCATCAATGTTGCTTACAAGCATCTGCAACCATTTGCATCTAATCAGAGAGCATTCTGGGAGCATTATATGTAGCCTCATTTTGTTAAATGATTCAAACGTGTGTACTCTTTTTTTTTTCTTTTTTTTTTCTGGAACCACTGTCAGTTGTGCTTTACGTTTATTTAGAATGCTCACCCTAATAATAAAGGCTTTGCATTAATGAACTATAAATACAACTTCAAACAGCATTAACATATAGACATGAATATTAAGTCAACTGCAGACAGTTCTCATCCCTGTAAACTGGCAGGCAAAGGGTTTGTCCTGCAGGGGGTTGGGCCTACTTGACCACAGGACAAAATAAACATGAAAACTCGTTGTCCTTGCCCTCAAACAATATATGTCCCAGGCGTCGGGATATAGGAATTCCACACCCCTGTCTAAGGTTGGCTTAGGAGCTGGAAACAAGCCTGCCTGGTGGTCTCTGGGTAATTTTACAATAAGGCAGTCCTGCAAAAGGAGATGGAGGAACTGCAAGAATATAGTTAAGAGTGGGTGATAGCATTTCTCCAGTGACTGGCTAGTGCACAGGGTAAATCTAGCACCTCCACCACCACCACTTCAGAACATTCTTTGGCCTTGGAAGATCTCATCTGAGAAAGGTGGCCCTGTTTGAAGAAGAATCCTGACTTGTACTGGAGGAAGAGAACTCACATAAGGACTCCTAACTCCTGATGGCACCCAGGGACTGGATCTCCTCTCCAATGTTCAAGTGCACGGCCTGTATTTAACTGATTCAGGGACTCAAAGTGCAGATGTAGTCCTGGCTTCAGGAAGGCCCAGCTGATGAAAGATAACTAGACCCTAAAGGAGATCTGCCTGGAGAGGGATCTGATGCACAGAAGCCTGCTCTGAAGAGCTAGGGACTGCCGGAATGACCAGAAGAATCTTTCCCAGAAGTTGAAGACTAAGAGCCTGATTTAGAGTATCCTTTCCACCAGATTCTTGATCGTCCACCCTATTTGGAGATGGCCAGACCATAGGGTTTTCGTTGACTAAGCCAGTGGATCAGGAGGAAGGGCCTCACACCTCCTGCCCTATTTAGGTTGGACGGTATAATTTGTTTTCTCTCCATTACCACCAGGAAAAACCTGGCACTGGGGAACAGCAACATCAATAATGCCCCCCCCCCCATTCCCTGGGATAAAACTTCCAGGGTGTGGGACTCTTTAGTTTTTCAAGACCAATCTCCAACTTTTGAAGTTTGTTTTTGAAAAATGAAAAACAAATTAAAAGTTTGGTGTACGACCTTCAAAACTGACAGCGGCCATCCACCAAACCTTTTGTACCTTGAAGGGAACTGTTATGATGGCAGTTCCCTTCAAGGTACAGAGATGATCGATGGGCCAGCAGTCATCTCTAAATTTGGCAGACAGCTGTACGACAGAATGGCAGAGGTCATGCCCGCCACCGTACTGGACAGTGTGGCGACCATGAAATGCTAAATCAGGCCATAAATCTGACGGTACAACTTATGTCCAGGACAACCTGCTTTGTGTATCTGACCTCTGCTCCATCGCGGTTGGCCTACAATTGAGCCTTGAACCCAGTAAACCACAAATAGTGACTTCTGATAAGCACTTTACTTTTTTTTGTCACATTTTGCCCTCAAATCTTAAAATTCATATCGCTGGTTTCCCTTAAAATATTTTGATGATCTTAGTGGCATTTTGTTGATTACACTTGTCTCTATTTTCCAGAAATATTTGGGGAAAATTAGTGTGTTGGTACTGCTTTAACTTAACATGCACTTCTTTGGGGATTGCCGGCTGCTTGTGCCTTAGCAAACAGGGGGGTTAGCATTGATTCTCTCAGAGAGCTGTGCTTTGACCAAATTAGAGTGGATTTCAGAAGCTGGTAGGGATACTTATCCCAAAATACTAATCCTCTAAGTCTCCACTTCAACTACAGTGAACTTGAATTTGGGATAGACGTTATACTGGTCTAGAGAATTGTTGCTACAGCCCATCTGATTCTTAATTGTATTTTTATCTTTATAGTTAACAGTCCCAAATTTCTTTCAAGTATTATTTCACAAGGAAATGTAAAAACACACAGTGGGTGATAACAATATATGATTCCTTTTTGTAAGAGTTGGTTATGTTGCATTGTTCAACCAGAGCTAAAGTCACTATCAGAGTTTCTATTTCTGTTGTTCTTTTGTATTCTTTATAGCAAGCCACTATATGTGCAGTATTGTAATGTTTACATGAATTGAGATGCACTGAGAAACTTGAATTTGATTGTATAGCGACAGGTTAGGAAAATCGTTATCCTATTTAGGTTATGGAAACTTTTGTCAACAGGAAAATGGAACTATAGAACATAATCCTTTTCATTAAAGTGCATGCTACAATCTTAAGCAGTTGAAAACTGCACCAGGTATGTGTAGATTTACAGAAGCAACTAAATGGAAGTGCTTAATGAATCCAACTTAATAGAATGCTGGAGTGGAAGAGCACCTGATGAACAAGGGAAAAAAAGAGAGAACAAAGAGTACTGTGGCCAGTGAGGTGTGGTAATGCAGCAGTAAGTCGGGTGAGGTAGGAGAGAAAAAAGTCTCATATATGGGTTTTCAGGATCCCCATAGGAGGTGGTAGTACTCGGAAATAGCCAGTAGAATGAGGTGAGTGAGCCATTAACTTCTGGGCTGGTCTTAAATGTGATTGAAAATGTTGCAAGCTAGTGGCTTCAACCAGAAAGCCGTGGATTGAAGTGGGCTGACCCAAAGTCCATTATAATTATACGTTGACGAATAATTATATCTGGATACAACAGATGAGGCAAGACCTGGAAATTAGATGATGGACAGACCACCCAAGCTGCCAATGAAAATGTTGCCACGTAACCCCTATGCCGCCATGGCGAATTATAAAAAAGCTTGGGCCGCTTTAAAAATTGTCCATGCAATTTCTCTTTCATTGGACAAGTGACTAAAGCACTGCCATCTATCTCTTAACTCCTGCTACTGATATAAAGGTCAGATCTCAACCATTCATTGCTGATGCTGTTTTGGTAACAGTTTATACTATATTAAACCTGTCAGTGTGCTTGTAAACAGTTAAAACAATATCAACCTGTTTAAATGAATTGTTTTTATTTAATGTTTTCACCATATATGTAAAAAAGTAGGTCATTAATTGAGATGCAGAATCACACCCAGATAATAAACATAAACCTCAAAAGTCACTAGCTAATCCTGTGCTTAACCTTCTGCTAGATTGGCACAAGGCCGTCAGGTGTTACATAGAGTAAATGTGTTAAGTTATTATGCAGCACTCAAACGTAATAATAAGAAGATTCACAAACCAATTTTGAAAAATATAATACATTTTAATTAATAAAATGACAGACGCCCAATCAGAAGAACTGGACATATGAGTTTTTTAAATTTTAGGTGAAAATAGTGCCAAAAAGCACAACCCCCCCCCCCCCCCACTCGCGGTTATATGGTTGCCCTGGACCAGGAGAAAATCACGAGTTCAGGTCAAACTCAATGGAGCGTCGTTCAGATGAAAGGTGCAGGTTAGTTCTGCTAAAGAGTTATCTCCTCAAGTCCTGTGCAAATAGTTCTGTTCACGTTGGCGGGGCTGCGAGGACAGCATGATCAGCAGGTCGAGTGTTGCAGACAGTTTTTGCTGTAGCGTGAAGGGCCTGTTGTTGCTGGAGCTTTGCGGCGGTGATCATCATGTGCTCTCTGTGTTGTTTCAAAATGCAGTTCTTGCATTGCCTGTCATCGTGGGCAGTCGCTATCAGCACAAAGAGCAGGTTGTGCTGTAGCTTTGCATTGCTGAATGTCGTGGGTGGTCGATTTGCACCACAAAGAGGTCTCTTTGTAGTCACAAGGAGCCTAAAACTTCTGTATCTTCACCTTGTCTTCAAGAGGAGTTCACACTGATGCCAGCAGAGGGCTGGGACGTGGGGGCAGCTTTGGGGAATCAGGACTGGGTCGAGCAGAGACTATCAGCAGGGCTCAGGAAGGTCTAGTTTGTGCTGGTCAGATAGCCAGTTGCAGGGAGGTCTCTGGAAGTTTTTTTGCATCCTTGTAGCTCAAACAAGAGGTCCGCTAACTGACCTTTTGAAGTCACTTCTGGTAAGCCTGGGTACAAGGCAAGCAGGTCCAGTCGTCCTTCTTCACACAGCTGTGCAGTCCTTCTTCTGAATCTTTCACAGGTCCGGGTGTTTTCTGATGACAGGTTTTGAAGGTGCCACATTTATCCTTGGTGACAGCTTTTGTGTGGGGAATTGCCTGGCTTACCCCCAAAACTGGTTCTCGTCAGTTTTCCCCTTTCCTCTGGGTTTGGCTTCAAACTGTCTTGGGTGATAAAGCCAAGGGAGGCCTGGTATCAGCATTCCCTTGTGTGGGCTACGGGCAGGGTCCCTTGAAGTAATTATGGCAAGGCACAACTCCTTCCAAGCCATCCTGTCAGGAAGGCTCTCTCACCTCACACCTAGGCCTCTTTTGTCTCAATATCTGCAAAATACCCTTGTACAATACTACTGCAAAATGGCCACCTGCTGCTAAGTTTACTTTGATGTGTTATTGAATTGGATACCTGCCTTGTTTAGGCAGCAGCATGGCTTCTTTTTCTGCTTTTATTTTTTTAATTTACCTTGCATAAGTTCTTGAGTTCGTGTGAGTGTTTATTGCAGTTCTGTAGGTGGAAGAAGGAGTCAATAGGTAGATGAATGGACGCATGGGTGATAAGATGAGTGACAGAGTGCATTTGTGATGATTTACTTAATGCCTAAAGCCATTAGTAACAGAGGAGGCACTTTTAATTAAAAGCCAGCCCTTTTGGCATTGCCAGTGCTTGTTCTGTCATGGATACGCTGGATCAATACTGTCAAAATAAACATGCTGCCAAGTATCCTCCACCCTTTTCAGGCCCCATCTGTCCTGATGTGCTGAAGGTTATGTGCCTGGTTGGGATACAAGGTTTTGTGTGGACCTAAACTTACTTGAGGCTTGTAACTTCCACATTACTGACATGTTACAGAACTGCACAACTGCAAGTATTTTCAGACATGGAAAGAGATAAGGCAGAGCCACATATGAGTCATGCAGTAGTGGGTAGATTCCTGAGCGATCTGGTATGGCAAGCCAAAGTGTGCTAGGCCCCTTAGATCATTATTCCCACACACATACCACGTTGACAGAATATCATGTACCCTAGACACATCTACATATAACTATATTCCCCCTCATCACACCTGGCACATTTAATAAATGGAAACAGGGAAAATACCTATGTCAGATATGTTCCTCGAACCAAAGTATTATCCTATGAGACATACCAATAGGTTTATCTGAACGAAAATGAGTATTAACGCTACACCCAATTGCAGCACTGGGTGATGAACCCGACTGTCAGAGAGGCTGCCACCATAGACCTACGTCCAATTGAACAACCTTATGAAGACAGCTTGTGGTATAAAGAGAATCATTTCTTCTACTAAAGGCGGCACTGGCTCCACCTCATCCACTTAAAGCGAAATGGGGCGAAATCCTGGATTTGGAGATGGGAGAATAGGTGGAAAAGACTGTAGCAGGATATCTACTGATGACCTAGCAGCATTCTGGTGAGGGAGGCATATTATAAAATTACCTTTGATTGGTATCTTTGCCAAGGAAAGCTGCACACATTTTACGTTCAAACAAGTGTTGGGGAGATGGGAGATGTGACCTTATCAGCAGCTTAAATGGTGGAATCATCCTCATATAAAACCGTTGTGCACTGGCTGCCATGAAAATAATTCTGGGATATAGTACCATCAGAAGTCACCTTTGTGCTACTGAAGTATGCAAAAAAGGTGATGGAATGCTTGAATTATTCTTAGCCGCTGATAATTACTCAGGGATGTATCTCAGTCCATTGGTATTGTGCACACCATGCCACCTCAGTTTGGACCCAACCATATGTAAATCAGTCTTGACCCTGCTCCTATAGGAGTAGTCCAGCCCGAACTGCCAGATCACGTCCATCACTTTTTTGTATACTTCAGTACAACACGTTTGTGCTACTCAGCCTTTGCAATCTCCACTTTAAGAACCTAACAAAGGCAGATCTCCTTTAATGTGGAGGTGTTTGGGCCATCATTACAGGGAGTGCAGAATTATTAGGCAAGTTGTATTTTTGAGGATTAATTTTATTATTGAACAACAACCATGTTCTCAATGAACCCAAAAAACTCATTAATATCAAAGCTGAATATTTTTGGAAGTAGTTTTTAGTTTGTTTTTAGTTTTAGCTATGTTAGGGGGATATCTGTGTGTGCAGGTGACTATCACTGTGCATAATTATTAGGCAACTTAACAAAAAAAAATATATACCCATTTCAATTATTTATTATTACCATTGAAACCAATATAACATCTCAACATTCACAAATATACATTTCTGACATTCAAAAACAAAACAAAAACAAATCAGTGACCAATATAGCCACCTTTCTTTGCAAGGACACTCAAAAGCCTGCCATCCATGGATTCTGTCAGTGTTTTGATCTGTTCACCATCAACATTGCGTGCAGCAGCAACCACAGCCTCCCAGACACTGTTCAGAGAGGTGTACTGTTTTCCCTCCTTGTAAATCTCACATTTGATGATGGACCACAGGTTCTCAATGGGGTTCAGATCAGGTGAACAAGGAGGCCATGTCATTAGATTTCCTTCTTTTATACCCTTTCTTGCCAGCCACGCTGTGGAGTACTTGGACGCGTGTGATGGAGCATTGTCCTGCATGAAAATCATGTTTTTCTTGAAGGATGCAGACTTCTTCCTGTACCACTGCTTGAAGAAGGTGTCTTCCAGGAACTGGCAGTAGGACTGGGAGTTGAGCTTGACTCCATCCTCAACCCGAAAAGGCCCCACAAGCTCATCTTTGATGATACCAGCCCAAACCAGTACTCCACCTCCACCTTGCTGGCGTCTGAGTCGGACTGGAGCTCTCTGCCCTTTACCAATCCAGCCACGGGCCCATCCATCTGGCCCATCAAGACTCACTCTCATTTCATCAGTCCATAAAACCTTAGAAAAATCAGTCTTGAGATATTTCTTGGCCCAGTCTTGACGTTTCAGCTTGTGTGTCTTGTTCAGTGGTGGTCGTCTTTCAGCCTTTCTTACCTTGGCCATGTCTCTGAGTATTGCACACCTTGTGCTTTTGGGCACTCCAGTGATGTTGCAGCTCTGAAATATGGCCCAACTGGTGGCAAGTGGCATCGTGGCAGCTGCACGCTTGACTTTTCTCAGTTCATGGGCAGTTATTTTGCGCCTTGGTTTTTCCACACGCTTCTTGCGACCCTGTTGACTATTTTGAATGAAACGCTTGATTGTTCGATGATCACGCTTCAGAAGCTTTGCAATTTTAAGAGTGCTGCATCCCTCTGCAAGATATCGCACTATTTTTGACTTTTCTGAGCCTGTCAAGTCCTTCTTTTGACCCATTTTGCCAAAGGAAAGGAAGTTGCCTAATAATTATGCACACCTGATATAGGGTGTTGATGTCATTAGACCACACCCCTTCTCATTACAGAGATGCACATCACCTAATATGCTTAATTGGTAGTAGGCTTTCGAGCCTATACAGCTTGGAGTAAGACAACATGCATAAAGAGGATGATGTGGTCAAAATACTCATTTGCCTAATAATTCTGCACTCCCTGTATACTGGAAGAAGAGAGATCCCTTGCTCATTTCACTTTAACATTAGAGATTCTGCATTGTAAATGCAACGCAATGACTTTAAAGAGCACTCTCATATCGATATAAGAACTTTGATTCAAAAAGGGGCCTGCTGCTCTCATGTCTGTTGCAAGGAGTCCTGACTAACTCATGCCTGCCCTCAATTTCAATCTCTGAATCTGTTCAATTATGAAGTCTTAGTACTTGCAGAACTCTTTGAAATACCAACTTCCTCAGGTGACATTTACACATAATCTGGTCTGGTTGATACATAGTCATTTTAAGTTTATGGTAGTTTGAGGGGAAGGAGAACTGGGTGGAAATATATGATTTGTAGATAAATATCCTGCAACCTTTATCCTTCTGTACTCATGCTACAGCAATATAAAATGTATGAGTCAAGCCTACGTTTAGTTTTTTTATGTATTGTACTGTTGGACCTGGCTCTTTCTACAGGGTCACCCCAGATGCTTGCCTTCTTCTGCCTTCTTTTGCTGAACTTGGTTTTGTTCGCTTTTAGGACTGTGCACTTTTTTCCCTGATAGCTATTGGTGGAGTACTTGTGCTCTCCCTTTAAAGTATGGTAAAATTTGCCTACAGCTGATTGCTACACTTAATTTATTTGTTAGTCCCTATTATGTCGTACTATATGCACCCAGGGCCTGTAAATTAAATGCTACTAGTGGGCTGCAGCACTGATTGTGCGACCCACTTGTAGCTTTCAGAAACATGTCTCAGTCCCGCCTCTGCAGGCTGAAGTGCAGTTTTAGACTGCCATTTCGACTTGGCAAAATAAATAATTTGCCAGGCCTAAACCTTCCTTTTTAGGTTGAGCCTGGGCAGCAGGCATGCGCTGAATGCTAGAACTGTTGTATTCAGTAAAAGAACTTTAATCCCGCCTGCAGCTTCCAATGGTTGACTGCGACATCGCTCTTCTTTCCTGCCTCCTAAATGGTTCGCACAGCCGATACATCACTTCCGTTCTTGGCTGAGGAGCACTGGCCAAGTACAGTTTCTTTAAACTTTCAGTGGTTATCAGTTGTTCTGGGGGGGGGTGAGGGTGGACTCTTTTTTTAATTGTTTCCTGCATAGGCTCGTACGTGTCGCTTTACTTCTACTTCCTCCACACGTTCATCCAATGAGAGTTCTTTTGCTAGGATTCTGAATTTGTCATTTTGTTTCCATTTCATTGTTTCAGTTGCAATGTATTTACATTTTTTAGGCACACCTGACGCCGGGATTCGAACCTGGCTCCCCAAGTCCAAAGTCGGCAGCTCTAGATGTTACGCCACATCCTTACTCAAAAATTTGCTGTTTTTTTAAATTTTATTTTTTTACTATTTTTTTTATATGTCAGCAATAGATGCAAGTGAAGACTCATTGTACACCACTATATTTCCTTAAGAAGGGAGGTGCTTGGTTTCTGCAAGGAGCCCTGCCTCCATTGTGAATCGTGTTTTAGCGGCTGAGATGAGACAAAGTGAAGCCATTTATTCGTCTCTCTCGTTTGGTTCTGCAGTTTGACAATCAGATGTACTAAAGCTATTCTGCAAGGTGCAAAATCTACAGTGTTGGGAAAACAAGTCACAAGACTAAAGTATTGAAAATTTCATTTTCCCAAGTGCTGGGATATTGATTGCAAGAGTGGTAGAGGACAGTTCTTAACATGTTTAAACTAGAATGCTTTTCTTTTTTTTGGAAATCCCCCATCTCTTTTAAAGGTGTGTCTGAGTATACTTTGGAGCATGGAATAGCTACGAGCAGTAGAAATGAAATATTGCCCATAATACCTCCATCATTTGATTCAGGAGTGTGCCCTAGATTCAAGACACATGGATTGTGCTGCTGTGCATATTCACACTTACCAACTACGAGTATGGCCTCAGACTACAGCAAATTCCAGGGATTTTTATATATTATTTTAGTAATTGTATAGCACTTTTCCCCCTCTGCGATGCTCAAAGCACTTAGAGTTGTGAATTTTTACAGCTGCTTGATGAAAGTGTATCTGTTTCAAGAAGAGTACTGTTGCCTCTTTATTGGGATAAAGCCAGCAAATGGAGGAACATGGGCTAAGCAATGCCAGGGAGATGCGGGCTGGCTGAAGTTCGCTCGGTAGAAGGCAGATAATGAGCACAGGCCGTGCTTGCCACAGCCCGGGTTCTCTATGCGACCAGGGACATTTTTTTTTAAAGTCCTCGGGCCAATGAATTTCAAATACAAAGCACCGAGACACAGAACTCCATCAAACAGCAAACTGAAAAACTATGGACTAGAATACAGCCCCGAAGAATTACAAGTGGTCGTTAATCTAGATTTTCCTAGTAATTTATGACAGAAACTCTTAATTTTATTAAAGACACAGAGGCGATTATTATGCATTCTTTTCTTACTTTATTTTAAACAGCAGCAGTCAAGAACTACAACTCCCAAAAGGACTAGCAACAGGCTAACCAATGGGAGTAAAAAAGAGTTAAACGTTGGACCAATAAGGGGACACCACAAACCATAGACTATACCCTTGACTGCAAGCAGCCCTCTTTTCTTGAGCGAGCAGATCAAATAGAGTCACAGAACAAAGGGTAAATAAGTCCTATAATTGCCAAAGCGAGAGATACGGAGAAGAAGTCCTGGACACGGGCAACCTGCCAGGTAAACCTTGGTGCAGGATGAAGGTCCTGAAGAGCCTGGAAAGTTGAGTCCTGAAGTCCCGCGTCAACAAGAGTGGAAATGGAGGAACTGGAATTATCCCGATGTCGGTGGTAATGCTGGAGTCGCTGGGAGGGAAAGAAAACAAATACGTGTTAGTAGAAAACAGTGGCGGGATAATATTCGCCTCCGTGTCTTTAATAAAATTAAGACTTTCTGTCATAAATTACTAGGAAAATCTACATTTTATGTCAAGACCGGAGGCTCTATTATGCAAGTTTAAAGCTTGTCAGTAACTAAAGAAGTTGTGGTTCTAACAGGTTTGCAGTAAAAGGTCCTAAAAACATTATCATTAGACCAATCGGCCGACCTCAGAATGTCCTCCAAACTGGAACCCAGTGAGAAAGCTTTAGAAGCCATTGCTCCCCTGGAATAATGGGCCCCAAAAGTGGAAATATCTATACCCGCTAAGGACATCACCCATTTAACCCAACGGGCTAAAGTGGCTGAAGAAACTGGTTTGTGAGGTTTACGAAAATAAATTAAAAGGTGGTGAAAAAAGGAGATTCTTAGGTTACAGGTTCTTTTTTCATATTCCTTTAAACAAACACCCACACAGAGTTTTGGTTTGTCAGGAAAAAAGGGATAGAAAACAGAATGTAGATTGGTTTTGGTGCGTTTGGAAATATGAAATAGGACACCCATAGGCATGAACTGATGGGGGAAACGTCTAAAGATTTAACATCCGAGACGCGTTTAATAGAAATCAGGCCCAACAACATTGTTAGTTTGGCAGAAAGCATTTTTAGGGAAAGACCTGAATTGTCCGGCCAGTTGAGAAACAAGTTCAAAGCTAGAAAAACATCCCAAATATGGGAATACTTGGAGGACGGAGGTTTCAATAACTTGACTCCCTTCAAGAGTCGACAGATTAAAGGATGTTCCCCGATCGGCCTACCATGGAAATAACAGTGGTGCATAGAAATAGCAGAGCTATAAAGGTTTATGGTTCTATATGACTTACCTGCGCTAGCTTGAGCGGCTAAGAAATTAATAATGAAATTTAGATCCGCTGAAAAGGGATTGGCACATTTTCCCACACACCAGCCTGACCAAGGAGACCACGCTGATCTGTAGGCTCGCCTTGTGCCAGGAGCCCAGGCGTTACTAATGAATTCTGAAGCCTCTGCCGAAATTGGGAAGACTTGTTGGGGAAACCGGAGATCTTCCAAGCTGAAAGGGTTAATGAATCGCTGAGGATTAGATTGTGGGGAAACCCGGATGGGTCCAGAAGGAGAGATGGGAACACTGGAAGGAGAATGGGAAAGGTCTATTGATAGCTCGAGGAGGGGAGGAAACCAGACCTGGGACTGCCAAAAGGGGACTACAAGGACCAGAGATGCTTTTTGACGCCTGACCTGGGCAAGCACTCTGTTGATTAAGATGAAAGGAGGAAAAGTGTAATTGAGCGAACAGGGCCAGTCTTTGGAGGAAAGCGTCCGTAGCGATGGCCAGAGGATCGGGGCGCCGGCTGAAGAAAAGTGGAAGTTGAGAATTGAGCCGAGAAGCAAAGAGATCAATGCGAAAGGGGCCCCATTTGTTCACGAGTTGTTGGAAAACTGACGGATGCAGCTTCCAATCGCTGGTATCTTTGAGATAACGGGAATGCCAATCTGCTGTGGAATTGAAGGAGCCTGGGAGGTATTCGGCTAGAAGGGAGAATTTGTGGGATAGACAAAACTCCCAAAGGCTCTTGGCTAGAAGGGCAAGGGATCTGGATCTGGTGCCTCCAAGATGGTTGATGTACCGCACTGTGGTTATGTTGTCCATACGGAGAAGGATGGAGCACTGGGCCCCGTTTTTTTGTGAAGCTTTTGATCGCAAAGGAGCCTGCAAGAAGCTCTAAACAGTTTATATGCAATTTTGACTTCTCTGTAGACCATATAACGCCAGTCGATATCAAACCACAGTGGGCGCCCCAGCCCGTGAGACATCTGATTCTAACACAAGATCGGGCACAGATGAGAAGATGGATCTGCCATTCCAGGCATCTAAATGGGATATCCACCACTGAATTTCCATCTGAGATTCCTCGTCTAGAGACACAAGGTCGGAAAAGGCCAAACCTTGGCGGAGATGAAGAATTTTCAGTCGTTGCAGAGCGCGATAATGGAGCAGGCTTGAAAAATAGCCTGAATTGAAGAAGAGAGAAGGCCTACCACTCTCGCGAGGGACCTGAGGTCTTTTTGAAGCGTGAGAGAAAGTTCTCTTTGATTGCGGAAACCTTGGAAGGAGGGAGGAGAAGTGTGGCCGAGACAGAGTCTATTTGAAACCCTAGAAACTCTATTTGTTGGAAAGGGATGACCATATATTTTTCGTGATTTATAAGGGAACCTAGGTCGGTGAAGAGCAAAGTTGTTGTATGGAGATGAGAAATAAAGGGCAGACACTTTCTGGTGCATGATAAGAATGTCGTCGAGGTAAATTATAAGTCTGATACCCAGAGATCTGAGATGAGCTACAACAGGTTTCAACAGTTTCGTGAAACACCAGGGTGCTGAAGAAAGGCCAAAAGGAATGGAGGAAAACTGATACGTTTTTGACCTCCATTGGAACTGCAAGAATTTCCTGTGAGCAGGATGAATAGGAATGGTGAGATAAGCGTCCTGAAGATCCAATCTGACCAGCCAGTCACATTGAAGAAGAATATCCCTGAGATGGAGTATAGTTTCCATCTTGAAATGTCGGTACACCACAAATTGATTGAATGATTTGAGATTGATTACCGGCCTGAGTTTTTTTTTCTTTTTGTGGACAAGAAAAAGGGAACGGATGAAACCGGAAGGATCGGGGAGGCAAGGTTGGATCGTGTTTTTGTCTAAGAGCGATTGAATTTCTGAAGAAATGAGAGAGGACAATAAAAGAGAGAATCTTGAGGGGGGGGAGATGGGACTGGAAAGGAGGGGTGAAGAGCTCGATGTAATAACCCTGAACAGTGTTTAGAACCCAAGGGTCTGATGAAATTGACCTTCATTTTGGATGGAAATAAATTAACCGGCCTCCCACGGGAAGGCCAGAAAATCGGCTTACCTTGTGAATTGCTGGTTCTGGGATAACGGTGTCCACGGTTGCGGAAGCCTCTTGACCTTTGTGGATAAAACTGCGGTTTAAACTCCTGGCCGTAGGAATTGAAGGAGTTGGCAGAGCCTCTTGCATCCTGGTTTCGGTACACCCGGTCGGTAGAGCGGCTCCTGCCTCTAACGGCCCGTGCAAAAACCTGTTGGTTAAAAACCTTTTTTTAAAGATTGTTGGGCCTTATCTAAAGACGAAAAAATGGACACATAACGACTGAGGTCCTTAATAAAAGAGTCGCCAAATAGTTTTCAGTCGGCCTGGATGCCGGGATCCAAGGTGGCTAGATTAGCCAGCTTAGAGTTTATTTTTAACAAGAGACCCTTCCTTCTCTCATGGATGATTGCTGAGTTGGCGTTCCCTAAGAGGCAGAAGGCTCTTTGAGTCCAAAGTGAAAGATCTGACGGATCAATGGGAGAATCATCCAGTCTGGTCGATTCCGCTAAGTCGAAAATCCGAGCCAGAGGCCCCACCACATCCAGAAGTTTGTCCTGGCAAGTCGTCCAGGCCTTGTCAACCCCTTTGCGGGGATCCTTGCCAAATTATGTGAAAAAGGTTATAAGGGACTGATCTATAGAAGGAGTGGCTGTTATATTAGAGTCTAGGGAAGGTCTAGGGCATTCTGATCTTAGCTTTGCACGTGTCTGCTTGTCCAGAGGGAGACGCAGACGGGATGAAATGTAATCTCCTATGTGCTCAGAAGGAAGCCACTCGGTAGAGATAGGATGGTGGATCAGGGAGGGGTCGAACATAGGAACACCCTCTGAGTCAACAGTGTTGAGTGAAGAATCGCTCAGTGAGAGTTTTCGGCGCTTAGAAGGAGGCGAGGATGGAGGAAAGCTGTTGTCAGGATTGTCAGAATGAGACAAATCGTCCATGTCCTCATCATTGGTGTCCAAAATTTTTGAAACAATAATCTTTTTTGGTGCATCAATATGTTTTGATTTAAATTTACATTTTGAATGAAAAGAAGAAAGTTTCTTAGTAATGTTCCCCTCCTTCACAGGAGGCCTGGGAGGAATCAAGTCCTCAGTCTGTTGTGAGGCAACATCACTGTCCAATTGAGCACCTTTGGCATGTCTAGCCGTAGCCTGCTTGTGTTTTCTGCCTTCCCCCGCAGAATGGGCCAGAGAATAGGACACCATGGACTTTACCGTATTCTCAATGTTCTTAGACATTTTTTCCATGGATGCTTGTAAAGCATGTTTCACTGACGACTATATAAACATATTTAAATCCTGTTTAAAAACTTCCTCATCCTCATTTATTTCAGGCATGACTGAAGAACTATCAGAATCCATAGAAGTAATGTTTTGTGCTAATAAACGTGGAAAAAATACAGTAAAAGAGTTTTAAATGGTAGCAAAGAGAAACTCCTGGTTAAGAAAGGGTTAATAATGAAGAGGAACAGGTTTTCCGGCGATAACCACTCCCAGGGGGGCAGAGGGGTACCAGGAAGCCGGATGATGAATGAAGTCGCGCCCCTAAACACTTCAGCTTGGACCGCAGAGGAAACAGCGCGGTCAGCCGAGCACCTGTGAGGAAACCGGAGGAGAAGGAGGTGCGTCGCCAGCAGCGAAATGGGAGAAAAAACCTCCCGGAGCAGTCAGAAGCGTTATAGAACGCGGCACGCTGACTGAAAGCCGTCAGGAGACGGTAATGGAACATGCGACGGTCGCAGTGAAACGTAGCGTGCGAATGAAGCGACCAAAGGGGGGGCAGGGGGTGAAGGTGCCAAGTGGTGATAAATAGTATTGAAAGCCAATAAACGAACAGTAGTAAAAGATAAATGCAAGAGAGCAATGTACAAATATTATAAACACAATTAAAGAGAACCACAAAAGAGTACTTATCTTCACTGCGAGCAGCAAGAAAAGAGGGCTGCTTACAGTCAAGGGTATACTCTATGGTTTGTGGTGTCCCCTTATTGGTCCAAAGTTTAACTCTTTTTTTACTCCCATTAGCTAGCCTGTTGCTAGTCCTTTCGGGAGTTGTAGTTCTTGACTGCTGCTGTTTAAAATAAAGTAAGAAAAGGATGCATAATAGAGCCTCCGGTCTTGACATAAAATTCAAGCATTCCACCAATCGTTTTTCTGTTTTCCTCAACGTCAGGCAACATGCTTGGGAAACTATGAGGGCATTGTCAAGGTTCAGAATGTAGCTGTCTTGCGTGGATATTAGGCACTTGTTTCTGAACTGGTGCGTACAAATATTTTCAGAAGTACACTTCACTCCTCTGGGCACTGGGGTTTGTCAGGTGGCCCTTTGCAAATATTTTCATTTGTTTATTCACTCACTCCTGGAGGTGAGAGCCGGGACTCCAAAACCTTCAGTCTGCCTGTGGCAGCAGCACCCATTCCGGGCACCACTAACTGTTGACTAGCAGGCACGTGTCCTCGAAGGAACTTCTTCAGAATATCTGACCCCTCATCTCCCACATTGTAGTGTATGAGTTGTCTAGCAGCATCTTTCTGGCATTTCATACAAGGGATTCCTGATTCCAAAACAACAGATTCTGCCTTATTGTGATCTGCTAGAATCAAGGTGATCGCGCACTTGGGGTACTACCAGTCAATTTGTGCCAGTGCAGGGAAACAGCACTAATCTTTCAGGTCTGGACTTAATATTCATAATTAGAATTTGACTCAGCACAAGTGATAGAAAGGACAAAAGGTAGAAAGTAGGAGGAAGAGGCAGAGAGGAAACAGTGATAAAAGGAGAAAACAGAGATGAAAAAACCCACACAAGTGATATGCACATTACCCGTCTAAAATATTTATAATGAGTCAAACCTGTGAACAAACAGCATACAGAGCTCTCCATTTCCAATACCCACAAAAGAGGTCGACATTGACATTGAGAAACCATTCGGCGATAAGAGCACACATGAACTATAATCGTGAAAATGAAAATGTAATCTACTATCAAGATGTTTATACTTCTACGCCTATCCTTCCCCTAGCGTTCTGTTAGTCAGCCAGCAACTCAGATGATTGGGCGATGAAAGTGGTATTCTATTCTAATTAGCGCTGAAGATTTAAATTAGGATGCTAAACAGCAATATTTTCCTTTTTTGCTGCAGATAGAGGAAGAAGGTAAATGGAAGTGCTTTAGTTATATGTAGGACCACTGGAATTATGTGGCAGAGAGGAGCAAATTACACGGCAGGGTTGACCAATTTATGTGGCAAGAAAAGTCCAGTTATGCATGTACAGCGCCAATAGCTCTAACTCTCGCAAATGCAAGACCTATTACATTGCAAATGCTTGTTAATACTTATAAGTCCCCCTAAGGAAGGTCCTAAAGGCTCCTAGAGCAGGGTGTATGGTATTTAAAAAGTAGGACTTGTGTGTTTAAGTTTTACATGTCCAGTCAGTAGCCTGTTGTGAGGCTACCTCTCCCATAGACTAACATTGGGTTACCTTATTACACTTAATCAGTGCTAACTTCAGTTTGCGACCAGAAAGAGATATGGGGGGTCATTCCAACCCTGGCGGTCGGTGTTAAAGCGGCAGCCAACCCGCCAACAGTCAGGCGGTTAAAAAAATTGAATTCTGACCCTGGCGGGAACCGCCAACACAGACCGCCACTTTAACACTCCGACCGCCACGGCGGGACAAACAAACAGCGCGGCGGTCACCGCCAACAGGCAGGCGGCAGACAATGTACCGCCCACCCTATCACAACTCACCAATCCGCCACCTTTTCCGGGGTGGGAGCCCCGCCGATAAAAACACGGCGGAAACAGACTACGAACGGGAAAACGCTCACCTCTATACACTCCACGAGGAATCTGGACAGCATGGAACCCGAATTAAACATCCTACCAGCTATTGTCTACCTGCTCCTCTACCAGGAGCACGAACACCGGCGCAGACGACAACGGTGAGTACTGCACCTACGACACAGGGGAGGGGGGAGGAGAAAAGGTTACGGGCACACACATACGCGACACCCCCCCCCCCCCCAAATACCTACACACCAATGCAGAGCAACAAGTCAGAGTGACACCCCCAAACCCCCCGGAAGAATGCAAAGACAAAATAAAATGATCATTAAAATTGAAGTATATTATAGCATATTTGAAGTTAAGTGAAATATTAAATATATAAATAAAATATATTGCAACATGAACAATATATACATAGCTCAAAAGTCCGGCACATATTGGCTACCTTCCATTGTTCGTGGGCCAATGTGCATAAACACATGGGCAAAGCCCCCACACGAGACCCGATTCCATTGGAGAGAACACTGCTGGGGCATCAGATAATAAAACTACAGGCACCTCAGGGGGAAGGGAAGGGGGGGCACCTCAGCCACGAGTCCACGACGCCAGATCCACGAGGGGCCTCCATGCCCACTGTACCATCCAGGGGAGTGCAAAGCCACAGTCTCTCAAGTCTCTACACTGGGTGGATTGCCCACTGATGCATCCTGGGGAGTGCAAAGCCACAGTCTCTCAAGTCTCTACAGTGGGTGGATTGCCCACTGCTGCATCCTGGGGAGTGCAAAGCCACAGTCTCTCAAGTCTCTACACTGGGTGGATTGCCCACTGTACCATCCTGGGGAGTGCAAAGCCACAGTCTCCCAAGTCTCTACAGTGGGTGGATTGCCCACTGTTACATCCTGGGGAGTGCAAAGCCACAGTCCATCAAGTGGATTACAGACTCCACTGGTTATGGAGGAGGCATGTTGCCCAGAGTGCTTTGTGAAGCCCTGCCCGACACAGATCCGTCACTGCCAATGGGCCAGCGGTGCTTGAGATGAAGGGCCCAGCGGAGCGGTGCTTGACAGGAAGGGCCCAGCGGAGCAGTTCAGAGATGGCGGTGCCCAGCGGAGCGGTGCTTGACAGGAAGGGCCCAGCGGAGCAGTTCAGAGACGGCGGTGCCCAGCGGAGCGGTGCTTAACAGGAAGGGCCCAGCGGAGCGGTGCTTGACAGGAAGGGCCCAGCGGAGCGGTGCTTGACAGGAAGGGCCCAGCGGAGCAGTTCAGAGACGGCGGTGCCCAGCGGAGCGGTGCTTGACAGGAAGGGCCCAGCGGAGCGGTGCTTGACAGACAGGGCCCAGCGGAGCGGTGCTTGACAGGAAGGGCCCAGCGGAGCGGTGCTTGACAGGAAGGGCCCAGCGGAGCAGTTCAGAGACGGCGGTGCCCAGCGGAGCGGTGCTTGACAGGAAGGGCCCTGTTCAGCGGTGCTTGTCTTGAAGGGCCCTGTTCAGCGGTGCCTGTCATGGCGGGGCCCTGTTCAGCGGTGCTTGTCACGGCGGGGCCCTGTTCAGCGGTGCTTGTCACGGCGGGGCCCTGTTCAGCGGTGCTTGTCTTGGCGGGGCCTGTTCAGCGGTGCCTGTCACGGCGGGGCCCTGTTCAGCGGTGCTTGTCTTGGCGGGGCCCTGTTCAGCGGTGCTTGTCTTGGCGGGGCCCTGTTCAGCGGTGCTTGTCTTGAAGGGCCCTGTTCAGCGGTGCTTGTCACGGCGGGGCCCTGTTCAGCGGTGCTTGTCTTGGCGGGGCCCTGTTCAGCGGTGCTTGTCTTTGCGGGGCCCTGTTCAGCGGTGCTTGTCTTGAAGGGCCCTGTACAGCGGTGCTTGTCTTGGCGGGGCCTGTTCAGCGGTGCTTGTCTTGGCGGGGCCCTGTTCAGCGGTGCTTGTCTTGGCGGGGCCTGTTCAGCGGTGCTTGTCTTGGCGGGGCCCTGTTCAGCGGTGCTTGTCTTGAAGGGCCCTGTTCAGCGGTGCTTGTCTTGGCGGGGCCTGTTCAGCGGTGCTTGTCACGGCGGGGCCCTGTTCAGCGGTGCTTGTCTTGGCGGGGCCTGTTCTGCGGTGCTTGTCACGGCGGGGCCTGTTCAGCGGTGCTTGTCTTGTGTTCCTAGGGAACCAGATCTGGCCAATATTTCCCGCTCAGTCGCCATCCGACCTTTCGCTTGCGGGGCCCTCCTGTGCTGGAGTCCTGGGCCCGTGGGTGTCCTCCGTCACACCCGAAATGGGGCTGGTGGGGCCCTCCTGGGCAGCTCGGCTGCTGCCGGACTTGTCCGCCCTGCTGCCCTTGCCCTCCTTCGCCGAATCTCTGGGGCCCTTGCCTCCCTTTGTGGATGTGCCAGGTGACGGTGCAAGGGTAGTGTCCTTGGGGGCAGCCGTCTCAGGCCTGTCGCGCCTGCCCTTCCCTTTTTTGGTTCTTTTCCCAGGGGGTGGGCTGGCTGTCCCCTTGCTGCTGGCCAATGTTCCTGCCCTAGGAGCTGGTGGACTCCAATAGCCCTGAACTATGGTCCTAGTAGGTGCAGGGCTTGTGGTGGCTGAGGTGCTGTTTGGACTCTTACGAGATGGAGGGGGTGGTTCAGGTGATGCAAAGAGGTTAATTTTGGAGAGGAAAAACTTTTTAGGAGCAATGGGAAGGGTAGGTGCAGTGGGTATGGGAGTGGAGGAAGAGGATGTGGTTGTAGGAGAGTCAAGTGTGCTGTCTTTGGGTGCAGGTGCTTGTGACGGAGGCTGTCGTGAGGTGGATGGCTGTTGGGTGGGTGGCTGCCTGCGTTTGTGTGGTTTGGAAGAGGGGGAGACAGACACAGTGGGAGAGGACACGGGACGTGTAAATGGCAGTGGGGGTGGTGACTGCACGTGTGTGGAGTGTTCTGGTGGGTGTGCTGGTGATGGACGTACTGGCTGATGGTGGTGTGCATGCAGGTGTGAGTGGAGATGTCACACGGAGGGAGGAGGGAGACGAGGAGGAGGGGGACACAGAGGAGGCAGTGGCTGTTGGCATGTCTGCATGTGGATGTTGCTTGGGTGAATGCTTGTGTGATTTGTGGTGCTTATGTCTGGATGAGCTGCCCTTGGGTGTTGAGGTGTGTGCAGGCTGGTCTGTAGGTGTGGCTGGGATAGGCAGAGGAACAGGGGAGTGGGACTGGGTGGAGGGAGTTGAAGGAGGGAGGCTGGAGACAGGGACAATGGCTGCCGTCAGTGGTGAGGCCAGAGCATTGAACGATCGCTGATGGGCAGCCTGACCCGAATGAATGCCCTCCAGGTATGCATTGCTCCGGTGCACCTCCCTTTCTACAGCCTGGATGGCATTTAAAAGGGTAGACTGCCCAACAATGAGCGTCTGGAGGAGGTCAATGATCTCCGCACTGAGGGCAGCAGGGGTAACTGGGGCAGGGCCTGAGGTGCCTGGGGCGAAGGAGATACCCGCCTTCCTGGGCGAGTGGGCACGGGGCGAACGCTGAGGGGCTGCTGGGAGGGCGGTGCTGGTGCGCTGGGTGGCGGCTGTACCTGTTGTTGCGGTGGGCACGGACGTTGCCGCCACCACAAGGGAGCTCCCTTCCGAGGACGTGTCTGTGTCGCTGACGTCTCCACGGGTCCCCATTGTGGAGCTCCCCTCGCCCTCCGTCTCACTGGTGAACTCGGAGTCGGTTGCATGGCCCTCTGGGGCCATGTGAGATGCAGCTCCCTCGTGCGCCGATGCCACTTCTCCTCTGCCTGATGATGCTAATGCACACATGAACAGGAAGACCAAAAAAAAGGGGGGGGGAGAAAGAAAGACATGTTGAGTGCATGCATTGGCGACACCGTTGGCGGAGAGGACAGACACAGAAGCCCCCTGCACTACGCCGCGCACTCGGGGTACACTACTCAATTATTGTGACTTGGCCTACAAGTCTATGGACGAGAAATGCACACATAGGTGAGCCCAGGCCATGGATAGCTGTACTTAGCACCCTACAGAGGTGGGGGCGGGGGCACAGGGCCATGCCTTACGGAGGGGCCTAGCCTACAGAAACCGCCCTGGCCTAGAGATAGCCACAGCCCTCCTCCCCCACCCAGACACCTCCACTGTGCGCTAATATAGCAGAATGTGCTGATACTCACCCCCTTGTGTCTGCTGTGATGTCCTCACGCGCCCATCCAAATCGGGGTAGGCCACCGCCAGGATCCGGGACATCAGGGGGTTCAATTGCTGTGTGGCACCCCTCCTAGGTTGGGAGGCCATCCCCAGCAGAGCCTCCGCGGTCTTTCTGCTCCCGCGGCAGATGTCCTCCCACCTCTTGCGGCAGTGGGTGCCCCGTCTGTTGCGGACCCCCAGGGCCCGGACGTCCTTGGCGATGGCACGCCAAATCTCGATCTTCTGATGGGCGCTGACCTATGTGACATGTACAGGGTGGGAAAAGAAATATCATCACTTTTCTGCATGGTCGATGTGAGTGGCCCCCCTCCCCAACCTTGCCATGTGGCATATGCTCTCATCTGTCGTGCGATGCATTCCTCATTCGCTCCCCTCACCACCATCGTTCATTCACCCCACTCAACCCAGGCATTGCCCACTAAGCATGGTCCCAGTGTACTTACCTGTTGGTCTGGAGGACCGTAGAGTAGCGCATACTGGGGGAGGACCCCATCCACGAGTGTCTCCAACTCTTCTGAAGTGAAGGCAGGGGCCCTTTCCCCAGTCGCAGCAGCCATTGTCTCTTCCAGACCGAGGTCACAGCAGCACTTGCAGTATAGGTCCTCTCCTGTGGATGATCGGGTCTCGAGTGATTAAGCAGATAGAAAATGGCGGTCACGGCCGCGGCGGTGCGTACCGTGGCGGTGCGTACTGCAACCGCCGGCGCACTTCCTCATTGGCTCCTGAAACCCATAGGGTTCAATGTTAACCAATGCGGCTTTGCACCGCGGTCTTCGACCGCCTACCGCCACGGTGTGCCACGCCAGCGCATTGACCTCACATCCCATTGTCACACTTCACAGGTCAGGCAGCCGCCATTTCAAGGGCCCACATGGCTTAATTTCTACTGCGTCACACAGGCCTAGGCCTTGCATTGCCACTCATACAAGCCATTCAATGCATGGATAATCGTGTACTGTGCAAGCTGTATGAACGTACCTGTGGATTGCTTGACTCTGTGCTCCATGTTGTCCTTCCTAGGCACCGTCCGCTGGGACTTGCGAGGAGATGGAGGACTGTTCCTGTGTACAGACCGCTGGTGGACCTGTCGACAATGGAAGAACGACATGTCATACTCACATACAGACTTGACCGAGCCACCATTAATGAACTGTGTGCCCAGCTGGAGCCAGACCTGATATCACCTATCTGCCAACCCACAGGGATTCCCCCTCTAGTGCAGGTTCTGTCAGTACTCCATTTTTTGGCAAGTGGATCATTCCAAACAACAGTGGCCATTTCATCTGGGATGTCTCAGCCTATGTTTTCTAAGGTTTTGTCCAGAGTGTTGTCTGCCCTGATGAAATACATGCGGAGCTACATTGTTTTCCCTGAGGTGGTCGATTTGGCTACAGTGAAGGGTGATTTCTATGCCCTTGGCCATATTCCCAACATCATTGGTGCCATTGATGGGACCCATGTGGCTTTGGTACCCCCCAGAGGAAGTGAACAGGTGTACAGGAACAGAAAAAGTTATCATTCGATGAATGTCCAGGTGGTCTGTTTGGCAGACCAGTACATCTCCCATGTAAATGCCAAGTTCCCTGGGTCAGTGCATGACGCGTATATCATGCGAAATAGCAGCATCCCTTATGTGATGGAACAGCTACAGAGACACTGTGTGTGGCTAATTGGTGACTCTGGTTACCCCAACCTGTCCTGGCTACTGACCCCAGTAAGGAATCCCAGGACAAGGGCAGAGGAACGGTACAATGAGGCCCATGGGCGTACTAGGAGGGTGATCGAGCGGACCTTCGGCCTCCTGAAGACCAGGTTTAGGTGCCTGCATATGACAGGTGGATCCCTAATGTACTCACCAAAGAAGGTGTGTCATATCATCGTGGCCTGCTGTATGCTTCACAACCTGGCTTTGCGACGCCAGGTGCCTTTCCTGCAGGAGGATGGTCCAGATGGTGGTGTTGTGGCAGCGGTGGAACCTGTGGAGAGTGAAGAGGAGGAAGACGAAGAGGACGACACAGACAACAGGGACAGAGTGATACTACAGTATTTTCAATGACACACAGGTAAGAATCAACACCGGCATTTTACAATTACTTACAGTCTCCTGCCTCTCTACTGTCTGTCCTATTCCCCCAGTGTATGTTAACTGAGTTGTGACTTTCCCTTCAAATTTCAGAGATGTGGCCCCCACTGCGTGACCTCTGCTTTGTTTACCCATGGACTACAGCTGTGTGACAGTGGTATGTTCTCATCACTGTGCAACTGGACATTTTGGCAGCGTTATGTTTAATACATTTGTTCACAATACAGGCAGACTCCAGATTGTTTTTGTGCAATAAGTGTTTTTATTAAAGTGTTGCATTTAGGGACATGGATGGAAAATCGGTGATGGGTGATGGTGGAGGAATGTCCATGGCAGAGTCCAGCTTTTCAGTCTCACAGGTGCATTGTCCATATGCCTGTGGAAGGTGGAGCAGGGGCAGTTAAAGGTTGGACAGGGTGACAATGTGGGACAGTGGGATGACATCAGGGGGTATCCTTTGCTGGCGGGGGTCTTGGCATCCTACTCTGTCTACTTACGAGATCTCAGGCACGCTTGCGGGGTGGTTCATCTTCTGCAGGAGGTGGGGTTCTGGTGGCCTGTTGTTGTGTGGGGGCCTCCTGTCCACTAGCGCCGGCGGACGTGGTTGCCTGTTCTTGGTCCATGCTAGTGACAGGGGCCCTTTGTGGTGCCACATGGTCCCGCAATGTGGTGACAATCTGGTTGAGTGCCCCTACATGGTGCCCATTGCGGAACTGATGCTTCTAAGTTCTTCCCTGAACCCCATGTACTGTTGCTCCTGCATGACCTGGATCTCCTGGAACCTGGCCAGTACCGTCGCCATCGTCTCCTGGGAGTGGTGGTATGCTCCCATGATGGAGGAGAGGGCCTTGTGGAGAGTGGGTTCCCTGGGCCTGTCCCCCCCCTGTCGCACAGCAGCCCTCCCAGTTCCCCTGTTTCCCTGGGCCTCTGTCCCCTGGACCGTGTGCCCACTACCACTGCCCCCAGGTCCCTGTTGTTGTTGGGGTGGTGGGTTAACCTGGGTGCCCTGTAGTGGTGGACACACCGCTGATTGACGTGTCCTGGAGACAGAGGCACAGGCCCGCTGGGTGGGAGCTGTGCTGGTGTTCCCAGAGGGGGTTGGGTCTGCTGTGGCCAGTGGCTGTGTGAGGGGAACCGACTGTCCCGAGGTCCCCGATGGTCCAGGCTGGTCATCTGTGTCCAGGGAGACAGAGCTGCTGTCATCACTGGTGGCCTCTTCTGGGGGTGGGATGGACATTTCTGGAACCTCCTGGGCGGTGTGGTGGCGTTTGGGTCCTGCAGGGGTATAGAGGTATGGTTATTGCTTCAGTGTGTGCCATATCGGTCAATGGGTGGGTGCCCGTGTACCCCAGGGCTGGCATTCCTGTGTGGGGGCTTTTGTGAGGGTGGCTTGTGGGGGAGATTTGTATGTGCAGTGGGCATGCTTTGGTGATGGGTGTCCATGCTTTGTGGACGCATGCAGGGCTAGGTGTTGGGATGGGTGGGTTGTGATGGTGAGACATTTGCAGGGAGTAGGTGTGATGGGGGTGGGGGTGCGGGTGGGGGTATGATTTGGGATGCAGGTGGGGTGGGGGTGGGAAGAAGTAGTTAAGATTTGACTTACCAGAGTCCATTCCTCCAGCTACTCCTGCGAGGCCATCAGGATGCAGGATGTGCAAGACTTCCTCCTCCCATGCTGTGAATTCTGGGGGAGTAGGTGGGGGTCCGCCGCCAGTCTTCTGCACCGCGATGTTGTGCCTTGATACCATGGAACGCACCTTCCCCCGTAGGTCGTTCCACTGCTTCCTGATGTCATCCCGATTTCGTGGATGCTGTCCCACAGCGTTGACCCTGTCGACTATCCTTTGCCATAGCTCCATCTTCCTGGCAATGCTGGTGTGCTGCACCTGTGTCCCGAAGAGCTGGGGCTCTACCCGAACTATTTCCTCCACCATGACCCGGAGTTCAGCGTCTGAAAACCAGGGGTGTCTTTGGGGTGCCATGGGGTGGTGTGGATGAGGTGTGGGGTGGTGTATGTGTTGTAGAGTGTGGTGATGTGTGGTGTTTTGGGCGTGGATATTGTGTGGGTGATGGTGTGGTTTGCCTCTGTGTGATGGTGTTATCTAAGCAGTGCTGTCTGTCTCTGGCTTTCTGTCGGTTTTTTAGGTCGAAGGGGTTTGTGGGTGATGTGGGTGTGTTTTTTATATTGTGTTGGGTGTGTGGGAGTGTTGTTTGTATGTGTATCAGGTGTGTGTATTTTGAATTGTCCAATGTGGTTGTGTTTTGTACGTGTGTGTGTATTTCGACCGCGTCGGTGTGTACCGCCAATGGAATACCACGGTTGAAAGACCGCCGCGTGGATTCGTGTGTCGTGATAGTGTGGGCGTATTTCTGTTGGCGTGACGGTGGAGGTTTGGTCATCGCCAGTTTCCCGCTGGCCGTTGGTGTGGCGGACTTTTGTTGATGTCGGGTTTTTGGCGGTTTGCCTGTTGCGGGTCAGAATGACCATGGCGGTTTACCGCGGCCGCGGCTGTGTTATGGCGGTCTTCTGACCGGCGGTAAGCGCCTTTTACCGCCGACGTCAGAATGACCACCATGATCTTTACACTCAAATTAGTTGTAGTTTACATTACTCTTTAATGGTAAAATCAGATTTTAAGTTACTATTTTAAAAATGTCAGTTTTAGATAGTTGGCAGGAAGAACTATGAGGAAACAATGGAAGACAAAAGAACCGGCCCACCAGTCGTGGCACTAAAACGCACTCATTTTTTGTGGCCATGCAGATGATGAGAAAAATGCAGTCCATTATATGGTAGTTGAGCCCATATCTGAAGTAGGCTGACCTATTTCCCCAATCTGAGCTGGGTTGTCCGTCGCCCGTTTTTAGTGCTATGGAAGCTCTGTTTTTTTATCACATAAGTTCTAGCAACCTAACAAGCATTGCCAAAGCCAACAGGACTCAGCTATGCAGTATCTGTTGGCTTTGTCAATGTGCTTTTACCCATGCAGTACAGCAGCAATCCAATTACATACTATAAATGTTGTAGGAAGGAACAGGCATCAGACTTGCACTAACAAAACAGCTTTCAGTTAGTTATGTTTAAGAACATTCCCCTAAGAGCACATGATATTTGGTCTCACCTGTCATACCTCAAGACCTATCTGTACACTGCTATTTGTAGATTTCACAATCATTTACTTTCCCATAAAAATACTGTGTCTTTACTCAAGACGACAGTTACTGTTCTACAATTAAAACACAGTGTTTCCCAGGATTCTACCAATGGTTCACTTTCTCAAGCTGAGACAATGTCTCTGCAACACCAAATATTGGAAGTGGGCGGGTGCAAGCAGCAAAGATGTGGGAGGGCTGGGGAATTGTAAAGCATGTGTAGCCAGTTCCCTGCAATGCTTTGGTGTGTGTGTTGAATTAAGGACATGAAACCCAAATCTTCCAATGACATCTGGAGTGAGACCAGCAAAATGAAATCAAGAGAGCTGCCGCTGATAAATGAATTAAGAAGAAATGAGAGTGACGAAGTCAACCAATGGTAAGTAATGGGTGGGCTCAAAGTCCTTTATGAGCTTTCATTTCCAGGTGAGACCCAAAAAGGAGTGAAACCATTTGTGATAATTGCTGCACCGGAATGTTAGAATCTGTGGGTCATTGGTTTTGTTGAGGTATGCAGCGTGTAGTGTAATATTGATGTGAGGGCTTGTAGAGTTCTGCAGTGTCCGGGGTAATATTGACTCTGAGGTACTTAATAGAGCTTTATTGCCATCAGACCGGTATTTGGGATGTCATTGTTCTCCCTTTCGGGTAAGCTTTTTATTTAGAATTTCCGATTTTCAAAATGTTTTGAAACCTTTGATTCCTTTGTGTTGTGTAAGCTGGGGTTGAAGTTGCGTGGCAGATGTAAAACATCTTCTGTGAAATATGTGAGTTAATGTAGGTCATGGCCCGATTTGGATGCTCTGATGCACCTTAGATTGTTGTTTGCTCTAATTTAGTGGTTCCCAGCCTGTGATCTGGGGATCCACGGGGGTCTGCGCAGCCTCCTCGAGGGGTCCACTACGGCTTAGACAGTTGCATAGTATTAACAGATTAATAAAGTGTATATCAATATAGAGGCTAAATGTTTAAATGATTTTTTTTTAAATGTACTGTAAATGTCTAGAAATTTGAAATTGGAGGCTAAAAATTAAATTAGTATCCTCAGATTGATTAGTGGTAGCAGTGCAGGTGCATCAGACAGAATATAGTATGAATGATGTGTGGCTTCATTTGAATTTAGAAAAGTTTCAACCTTCCCATTAAAATAAAATTTTAGATTTTTTTAAATTACATTTGTTTGCAAATTAAATAAAATGCGTTATCATTTCTGCATGTGTTTGGTGAATGATTGTTTCTGTGTTTTTTGTGTATTGTTTTGCATTTCAAATAATCAACAATGTTTCCAGTTATGACTCAGTGCGTGGTCCCCGTATTCCAATACTGATTCAGTGGGGATCCCCGGGCTCCAGTAATGATAAAGTGGGATTCCACAGAAGTTAAAAGGTTGGGTGCCACTCCAGTTCATTAACGTCTTATTACATGTGTGTTCTGATATCATAATTTGTAATAAGAAAATAAAACCACTAGTTAATAGGCAACCAGTGTAATTACAATAGTCGCTCTGCACTGAGCCCTTTAGATCATTTAGCAGGGAGGGAACACCTGGGCTCCTCAGAGTCTTCCTACTGCCTAGGGCTTTATCGTAGTCTTTGATATTGGGGCATGAGTCTGTGAATTCCTGTCCAGCTGTGCTGTGGATCCAACTGAAAACAAGCATTGGCAAAGCCAGTAGTTCTCACCTTTGGAACCTATTGGCTTTGCCAGTGCGTTTTGGAGATCCTGCACAGTGTTTGGGAAAGGTGAAATGCTTTTTCTTGATGCTGTGTAGTGTGTGCAAAAAATAAAGAAAAGAGAAGTGCATGATGATAGGACCTCCAGCAGGTGCGTACATGTGTGATGATGTATGTGTGCATGCATCACTACACATGAGCACCAGCCGAATGATGCCGGCACCATTTGCTTTGCTTTTTTATTTACTGAGCCAAGATGTAGGAAACTACTTGCAACAGCACATTAAAAATGATATGTATTTTTTGACTGAAAGTGCAAAATAAAAGAAACACCCGGTGGTGCAAGGCTGGAGCAGTGTGGAAGTAGCAAATAGGAGGAAACAATCAGTGTATGTGGTAGAGTTGTACAGCGATTGAGGGAAGAAGCACATAGTGGAAAGAAGAACATAGAGTGTGGAGGTGGGATAGGAAGAGAAGCCCACGAGAGAGCAAGAGCAACATAGAGGCAAAGGAAGAACAAACAGTGGTGAGTGTAATGTCGGGAGGGGGTGAAACAGTAGGGAGAGAGCAACAGGGAGCAAGGGTGAGGATAGAAGTACACAAGAGAGTGTGTGCAGCAAACATGAAAGAGAGCAGCATGGAGCTATAGGGGGCTAGATTGGGGGCTTGGAAGCACACAAGGGAGAGGGCTGCAAAACCTATGAGTTCTCATGGAGTACTTCACCAAAAAGAAAAATGAGTTCCCTAAAAGTGAGCAGTAGAAGGCTATACATCAGCCAGTCAAGCAGATGGTAAAGAGGAGTACTCCAGGGAGAGACTAACACAAGATGGACAGGTTGGGACAAGAAAGTCTTTGAGTAAAATGCAAGCAAATCAGATTTACAATAAGGCCACCCAATGGTAAACAAAGGGTGAGCTGTAAGTTCTCGGTAAGCCTACATTAGCTTTCTCTGTCTTTCTGGCTAGTCTAATCTCCACAAAACGTTTTTAAAAAGTGCGCTTTTTGGTCTAGTTGGTGCATGCAAAGTTTTGGGGTAGATCGTCAAGCAGGGGCCGTGAAAAAAGGGTGGTCACAAAACGTAAAATCATGTATTTTCCATAGTTCCAAGAAAGGCTACAGCACAAAAAGAACAAAAGTACACCAAAGTTGACAGTAAGCTAGATCTTAGGCCACATTTTAGTCCACAGACTGTGCTTTTCAGGTATGTGCACGCAAAGCGCTCTATCCCTGTTGTTACCGTTCTACGGCCTTGTAACCACGCTCATCACTTTGGTTGGTTCGTGGGCTTGCCTTTTAAAATTTGCTTGAGTTGATGAGTGAAAGGCACGCATACGTCATGCTTTTTCCGGTCTTTAGCCCTCCTCGAGCTCACCGGCCAACTACTAAAAACCTACGAGGCTCCATGTTTTCCGTATGGTTTCTGGACTACTTTTTCTCTTTGTTTTGATCTTGCTGGGCAGTAGTCGCACGCTTGACATCGATCCTGTTACATAGATAATTGCACTTTTGCCAGTTACATGGATAATTGCACTTTTGCCAGTAACATGGATAATTGCACTTTTGCCGATACATTTCACTGCAAGCTAACTTCTGTTTCCTTTTGTGTGTTTGCTTTGCGGCCGTCGGCTCGCTTATGTAAAACTGTTTATCTTTTGATTTTCAGTTTATGTGGCAAGAAAAGTCTGCTCAGGAGTTTACAATGCAAATAGCTCTAACTTGAGCAAACGCGGGGCCCATTGCATTGAAATGCTTGTTTTGATTTGGTGTATATCTGTCCAGTAGTTAGTTTTTTTTAAATAAATTAAGGGTCAACAATATTTGTGTATCTGGATGGTTGTGGCCGCAAGAGGCTCGAGAGACTCTTGTGGGAGTGTCAGTTCACAAATAGAGCATTCTGATTGGCCCTAGTAGCTTTATTTTCCTTGGACCAATTCGCTTCCATGGGACTCGGCCTCCCATGGGAGTGGGCACGCTGGTTCCAAGCCAGCAACATCAGAAAAATGCTGCTGGCAGGCATTACAGGACTCAGGGACTTAGTACCCTGCCCTGAAGTTTGATAAAAAATAAAGCAATAAGGGGGTAGGCATACATGAGTGGCTCTAAAGACTTTCAGTACTGTCCCTTATAAAAGAAATAAACATTGGCAAAGCCAATAGCTGTTGTCTATGCAAGCGGCATTGGCTTTGCCAGTGTGTTTTAGCCATGTTGTACACCAGTATGGCTGCTGTTCAGCATGGCTAAATGTTACTGGCATAGAGGAGAGTGGCATGGAGTGTCGTTGAATTGGCTGGCAAAGAATGGAGTAGAGTTGTAGAGTGAAGTAGCAGAGAGTGTTGTGTATTGGAGCGGCATAGTGTGGAATCGCATGGAGTGACATACACTGGAGTGGCATAGAGTAGTGTGGATTGGTATAGAGTGCAATGGTGTGGAGTGTTGCAGAGTATAGTGGCTTAGAGTGCAGTGGCATTGAATCCGTACAATGCAGTGTTGTAGAATGCAGTGGTGCAGAGTGGAGTGATGCAGAGTGCAGTGGTGCAAAGTAGAGTTGAGTGGCATGGAGTACAGTGGCACACAGTAGTGTTTAGTGGCACGGTGTAGTGGTGTAGAGTAGTGCAGAGAAGAGTAGCATAGAGTGTTGCAGAATAGAGTATAGTGCTGTAGAGTGCAGTGGCATATAGTGGAGTACAGTAAAGTAGTGCAAAGTAGTGTGGCATAGCGTTCAGTGGCAGAGAGGTCGGTTTTGCAGAGTTTGAGTGTCAGAGTGCAGCGGTGTAGAGTACAGTGACACATAGTAGAGTGCAGTGCCAGTGCAGTTGTGTAGAGTGTATTGGCACAGATTACAGTGGTTAAGAGTAGAGTGGCATAGAGTAGATTGTTTCAAAATAGGGAAAGTGGCATAGAGTGCAGTTGTGTAGAGTGGAATAGAATGTAATTATGTAGAGTGACAGTGCAGTGGTGCAGAGATTTGAGTGGCGTAGTCGTCGAGTGTTACAGAGTAAAGTGCATTGGTGTAGAATACAGTGTTGCAGAGTGCCGTATAGTGGAGTTGTATAGAGTAGATTGGTGTGGCTTAGACTGGAGTGGTGTGAAGTGCAACGGTGAAGAGTGCAGTGGTGTAGAGTAGAGTGGTAAAGAGTGCAGTGTTGCAGAGTATAGTGTCAGGGTTCATTGGTGTAGAGTGGCATAGAGTAGAGTTCATTGGTGCAGATTGCAGTGGTTAAGAGTGGAGTGGCTTAGGGTGCAGTGGCATTGAGTGGAGTGGCGTGGAGTAGAGTGCTGTAGAGGATATTGTTTCAAAGTAGAGTGAAGGGGCGTGGAGTGGTGCAGGGTAGAGTGCGGTTGTGTAGACTGGCATAGAATGTAATGGTGCAAAGTGGTGTAAAGTGCAGTGACGGAGTGCAGTGGTGCAGAGTAGCAGTTAATGGCATACAGTGTTTAGATGTAGAGTGCAGGGGCATAGAGTTGAGTGTTGCAGAGTAAAGTGCATTGGTGCAGAGTGTAGTGTTGCATAGTGGCATAGAGTGGAGTTGTGCAGAATAGATTGATGTTGCCTAGCCTGGAGTGGTTAAGAGTGCAGTGGTGTGCAGTAGCGTGGAGAAGAGTGTATTGGCATAGAGTAGAGTTTTGCAGGGTAGAGTAGAGAGGCATAGTGTGAAGTGTTGTAGAGTGGAGTGGTGCAGAGTGCAGTGGAGTGGTGTAAAATGGAGTTGAGTGGAGTATTCATGGTGTGGTAGCACACTGTGATTACAGACAACATAGTTTCAATTGAAATGAACATTGTATTTGCACAAACATACAGTTTTACTAACAAAACTATACAGTCCACAGACGAAAATGTGTGGAAATTGCATCACCTAATGTGCTAATTTGTTTTGATCATATCAAAGTATTTTTTTCAAAAGCACTTCAGAAAGAACAAAAAATATGCTTAATTGTGTTTCTAATTCTGATATATTCTCAAATACTTCTGTTCATTTAAATGTTGTTGTCAGGTGCAGCAGACTCTGTGTTCACTGTTGTTGCTCTGGTTGGATTACATCCCCTAGCAGACAGTTCTTGGAGGAAGGTAGAAGAGGAGCATATTGAGCTATTAAGCTCTTCCTCATTTCCTGCAGTGCTGGTCCAGCAGACTCTGTTCACTGCTGCTGGGGTGGAACTACATCCCCAGCAGCCAGCTTTTGGAGGAAGGAGGAGCAGGAGCACATCATGCTTTTAAGCGCTTCCTCATTTCCCGCAGTGTAGGACGCACCCAGGCGAAGACAGGATTGGAAGAGGCTGGGCTGAGCCCTCTTTTTTGGGCTTAGGCTGGAAGGACCACCTGGTTGAGTGGTCTTCTCCTTCACTGTTTATCATCTTCAACTGACTTTGGCTGATTGGTTGCTGTGGGAGCAACATTTCCTCTCCATCAGCTTGCCAATGGGCCTCCAATTGCACTCTCAGGACTCCATGGGCTTTACCTTAGCCTAACTTCATCTTAGCTCAAAGATTGGAAGGACAGAGATTCAGAGGGCTAAGGACCACGCTAGTTCTCTTTGGGGACCCCACAGTACAACTTTAGATTCCTTTCTGGCTGGAGCAGTAATGGTAGTCACCAAGGAATAGACCTGGCCGAGCAGCAGCTATCTCCTGAGCTCTGCGAACATCATGCTTGCCCGGGCTTACCTCCCCTAGTCAGCCAGATCTACCAGACCCTGATTTCTGTGACGGGTTCTTGGTCTGCTTTAGAGAGCCTGGATTCCTGGTTAGTGTGACTAGGTTCTGATGAGCTGGATACTTCCCCAGTAAGTGAAGAAAGATCTCCAACTAAAAGGAACGTCAGTCGAAACGGTCTGTGGAAAAAGTAGAAAAGAGTCATTGTGCCTCGATAATGATGCTCCAGCCCAAGTCCAAATAGTTAATGAGGCCACTGGGAGCATTACCAATGACAATATCAAATATATTTTGACCCATCTTTCAGGGCAATTTAAAAAGATTGCTGAAGCCAGCATGGCTCCCCTAAAGGAAAAGCTGAGCTCTCTGGATGTAATGGTTTCAGATTTACTTAAACTGCACAAAGTGGAGTCTATGCCGACTAGCATGGTGGCAACTATATCTTCCTAAGAGAGGCCCAATGATACAGATATTTGTCCAGGGTGAGGGGATTTCCGTTACCTGGCCCCATTAACAATATACGGTACCCTGGGTGGGTGGTCACAAAACCGTATCTTCGTCTCAAGTCAGAAGAGGCAATTAATTTTTTTGATAAACACATTTTTATTGTTTTTAAAGGGAAGGGAAGGGAAAGGTGCAGAGCAGAAGACACATATGGTACAGGGAATTCCATCTTCAACCCATCATTAACGCTAATAATTGACAGTAATGCGGACCAGAAGGCAAACAACAGTTCATATCTTGTTACAGCATTCATATTTTGTGTTTTCCCCTTGTTCTATAGCAGCAAGTCTACCCCTCGTTCCCATATTCTCTCAAATTTCCACAGGCAACCCCTGGATTCATATACTAGTTTTTCTTGGTTTGCGCACCACTCAACACCCCTTCTCCATTGTCGGAGTGACGGGCTTTTGGGGAAGTTCCAGGCAGTGGCAATGTCTCCTTTAGCGTCTAGCATGGCTGTCCAATTTCCTCCATCACCCCCAGTAGAACCAGCTTTGCGGACCTTTGCATCTCCTGTCCTAGGGCCCTTCCCAGTTCTTGGATCTCTTTGCTCCAATAGGCCTGTATCACTCGGCAGGTCCAAACCATATGGAAAACTTTTGTGGGCCCACTCGAGCACAGTGGGCACTGGACAGAGGGGCGGAGTGCCGCCCTATGCAGTCTGGACGGTGTCAGATACGCTTCATGCAAGTAGTAGAATTGCACTGTGCGAAGTCTAGCCGACACCACCAGTACCTTGGGTGCCATCATAGCCTCCCTCCATTCCGCCTCCTCCAGGGCTCCAAACCATGACTCCCATCTAGTTCTGACTGAGCCTAGGTCACCGGGAGCGTTGTTGAGTAGCCTTTTATATATTTGGGAGATACCTTCCCCCCCCAGGTTCCCCATAAGTAGTTTGGACTCAAGTGGATTAAATTCTGGCACGGGGCCTGCGGTTCGCAAGTGGACCCTTAGGGCATGTCTGAGCTGGAGGTACCTGAAGGACTGTGTCTGAGTTAGTTGAAAGTCCACTTGTAGATCTTGAAATGATTTCATAGCCTCCCCTTTCCACACATCACCCACCAAGGAGATGCCCAGCAGGTCCCATTCTGCGAACCCTTCCAGTGCTGCAGGTGCGCTTAACCACCTCCCCCTCCACAGTGGGGTCTGAAGGGTGACAACGGTGTTCCGGCGGGTATATCGTAGTGCGGCACGCCACGCCAAGAAGACCACCCTAGTTATCTCCTCCATGTCTCGGGCTAGTGGTGCTCCGTATAACACATCAAGGATACGTGGGAAGCCCATGATCTCCAACTCTACCTGATAGGCTGGATCTTCCCATTCCCCAGTGAACCAATCGTGGATAACTATTAACTGGGTGGCTAACTAATACAGATAGGGGTCAGAGGCACCCAGGCCTCCGTCATATACCCCTCTTCGGAAATGTTGTGTCGCTACTCGATGTCTGGCACCCTTCCAGAGTAACAGCCCTGTGGCGCTTTCAAGGGCTTTGAACCAGGAGCGAGGGATTGGGAGAGGAAAGTTCTGAAATGTGTATAGGAGCCTTGGCAGGATCATCATCTTGTATAGGGCCACTCGGCCCATCACATTTAGTGGTAGGGTCTGCCATCTCTGCAGGTCTGTCTTGACGCGTGCCAGCAAAGGTGACAGGTTTTTGGCTCATGTCAGTTCAGGCAGGAGGGGCTCCCAGATGCCCAAGTATTTAAAGCTAAGCCTGCGTAGAGGTATTGTGGCCTGCCAGTCAAAGCAGTCTCGCAAACTAGCCAGTGGGATCAGTATTGTTTTGGCAGAGTTCATTTTGAGTCCCGACGCCTGCTCATAGCATCGTAAAAGGCAGAGACTTCGTGGGCCCGTTATACTGGGTTCTTCCATGTACAGATTGATTAGGAGGAGTTGTCGCGTCGCCCTTTCGCTTGGGTTTGTTCCACTTTCGTTCTCCAGACATATCGCCCAGAACTCTAGCTGTGCAATACACTGGGTTTGTGTGTGTTCTTGGTCCCATATCAGGTTTTTAGCCGTATCCCGCAGCACCGCCTTGCCCGCCGCCCATAGAATGCTTGCGGAGGTCACTGATCCTTCATTCAGTTTAAAGTATTCTCTTTGTGCCTGCCGCAGCTGCTCAGTTTAGCTCTTTTCTTGGAGGTACCACGCATTTAGCCGCCACATAGGACGGGACTGAGACCGGGCGGGGCCCACGACGAACCGTCCGTACTTGGGAGTAGCACCAGGTCAATTCTGGACTGCGAGCCATGGGCTGCTGAAGTTTGGGTGAATTGTCGCCGTCTTGGGTGCCATACCCGCCAAGCGTCACAGAGCCCCGTCGCAGAGAACCATCCAGTGATTCCCGCTGGCGATGCATGCCTATATGTGGAGAGCGGACCGGTTACATCTAAGGCCGGGTCCGGGGTTCCATTGAAATCTCCTCCCAGCACTGTGAGCCCAGGGGGCAGGTCTAGGAGTAGCTTGGTGAGGTCCTCGAGAGTTTTATAGACCAATGAGGGAGGAGCATAAACACTGACCATGTTGATTGTGGCCCCTTCAACTTTACCGGTGATGGCCACATAGCGTCCCTGTCGATCCCTCCATATCTGGACATTTGTATTGGGGAATGCACGGTGTAGTAGTATAGCCACCCCCCTCGATCCGCGCGTGAATCCAGCTTGATATACCCTATCAAAGCCCTGGCGGGTTAAGAAGGGGCAGCTATCTCCCAGGAGATGTGTCTATTGCAGCAGGAGTACCTCCGGTCGGTATCTATGTATAAAGCCAAACACTGCAGTACGCTTAATCTTGTCTAGGAGACCATTAACGTTCCACAAGATAACCTGTGTCTGATTCATGGGGGTGGGTGACTTTGAAAAATCCCATGATGGATACCACAACTTTCCATTACTGGGCCCGGAGACCTTGGAAAACCTTTGCCTTGCCCCCTTTGCCGCGGGACATGTGTCCCTACTGTGTCGATTGTGTCTGTGTTTCCTGCTCTGTGTATTAACTAATAAACACCAACATTGTAATTAGCATAAAAACAATAACATCAGCCTTTGAAACTGGGCCTAAACTCCCTTGTCCCCCCCAACTCCCACCCCTCCCCATACTTCCCCCAGAAGCATCTGTCGCCCATATGTAACGCCTCACTTCCGGAACTAGTGAGGTGAACCGTCAACTGATAGGGCAGCGGTGATGGTGGACCCCTCCATAATGTTGGATCAAGTATAGAAACACAGTAAACTGTAATTAGCTAAAATTGGCATAGTTTTCATCTTCCCAGCAGTCTGTTTCATTCCTAGAGATGTTTCTCATTTGTGTGATCACAGCTCCGGACTGCGGGATAAATCTGTGTCCTGCATGGGCCCTGACTGGGTCTGTGTTGCGCTGTGCGGATGTTGGCCCCCCCCGGGTGTCTTCAGAGTTCTCCTGTGGTCGTGGGCTCCACGGCGCTACCTGGTGGGTCTCCAAAGGGGAGTCCGAACAGGATCCCCACCTCACCCTGCGCCGCGGTCCGGCTGTTGCCCCCCCTCTCCCGGTGGCCGGGTAGTGCTTCTCGCTGTGATCTTGACCTATCTCTTTATGGACCTAGAGGGACCTCTTCTGTCAACCAGGTCCACGCCGTAGCCGGCTGTTCAAAGAAATAGGTCTTATTGCTGTAGACCTGTAGTCTTGCTGGAAACAGGAGGCGGTACTGAATGTACATTGCTGTCAGCTTCTGTTTCACCTCGGTGAATGAGCGACGCTGCTGTTGTACTTCTCGCTGTAGTCAGGGAAAAGGAGGATCTTCGTCCCATTGCAGAGAAGGTCTCCTTTGGAGCGCGCTTCTTGCAGCTCCGCGTCTCTGTCCTTAAAATTAAAGAGACAAATTATCACTGACCTGGGCGGGGAGCCCGGCGGGGTTCTCGACTGTAGGGCCCTGTGGGCTAGCTCGATCGCGAACCACGGTGTGAGGCGGTCCGCTGGCATCCAAGAGTGGAACCAGTCCTCCAAGTACGTGGCCAGGGATGATTCTGCAGTGGTTTCAGGGAGGCCCACCATACAGAGGTTGTTACGCCTGGACCTGTTCTCAGCGTCTTCAGCTCTTCGGTGCAGCTCCGACGTGCGAGTATTCAGTGCGGAGACTTGGGCTTTGAGGGCGGTCACGTCGTCTTCCATTGTGGAAATCCTGAATTCGGCTTCCGTAATTCGGGCTGTGGCGTTGCGGAGGTCTTGCGGGACCAGGGCCACGTCTACCCTAACTTCTCCTATCTTGGATTCAGCTGCCACCTGGGACGCCTGGATCGCCTGGATCGCCTGAAGGATCGCTGCTAGGTTGCCAGATGTTGTCTGTGGTTCGCTACCTCCACTTGGGGTACAGTTTTCCGTCCGGGACCCCGCTGTGCCCGTGGTGAATTGGTCCATGCGTGTTTGCGCCGTCGTCTGCCGTCGTCTGCTGTGCCGACTTATCTTTGCCCATGGTGTCTAGTCTCCGCCCCAGCCCCACAAGAGTTTCAGCGGCCGGGTCAACAGCGTAGTCCAGTGGGGGCTGCCGCACACCAGTTCAGGGCCAAGGGTGGTTCTCCCTGGGGTCTAGGTCCACTGCGCCATCCCACACTCCGCGGGCCAACCCAGCGATCTCGGGGACCCAAGAAATCGCGGTCCCCCGACAGCCAGTTCATCCTCTTTCGGTGGTTGGTTTGCTCCAGGGATAGCCTGCGTCTCCGCCGGTGCTCCAGATCACCCCCCTGGGCAAGTTTCACATCTCAGTCGCACACACTCGGATGTGGGATGGGGGGTAGGTGGTGGGGGGTAGGTGGTGGGGGGAGAGGACCAGCCTCCGTCGCCCAGCAGCACGCCACCATCCAGGGCCGGGCAACTCACCCCATTGAGGAGGGGGGGGAGAGGGGAAGAACACAGGAGTACCCCTCTCCCAGCCAGCAGCGCAGGTCCTTCACTTCAGCTCCTGGGTGGCCGCCCCCGTCTACGGCTCACCTCTGTTCAGTTCTGTCCTGTGATTTGGTCTCCAGCGGCGGCACGACTTCTCTCGCAGATGGGTGTGCGCTGGTTTTACAACACCCCAGGCGTCTCTGTGTCTCGTATCAAGGCAGGGCAAGGCGCTCACCCGCAGCCCGGATTCCAGAGCTCAGGCAGCCCCGAACCGTTGCTCCGCCCATGCTCGGGCCGGGGAAATCCTCTCTCCCGTCCCCTTTTGCTCCCGGCAAGTCCCGGCTCACCCCCAGCCAGTTCCGACTGGAGCTCGCCTCCAGCAGTAAGGTGCAACGCTCTCCGCCGCACCAAAGCGCCGCGGCAGGGCCTGCGGGCGCGTCCAGCCCACCGAGGAGCCCCGGCCTTCGGCGATCCACACCGCGGCCTCACCCGCCGACCGCCATGTGGCCGTGGCGGCAAACTCGCTCGCGTGCAGGCCAGGGAGCTGGGAAAGCTCTTGTTCTTGATCCCGGGGAGGCAGCAGAGCCCCGGAGGACCAACGGTGTTGTTGATGGGAACGGATAGTGTTCTTTACAGAAGGCGGATGACGGAGGGGTCCAGAGCACTATGAAAGTGCGACCGCCATCTTGATGCCTTGGCCACGCCCCCAGAAGAGGCAATTTAAGTGGGGCTATGGAAGGTCCTCATTCCAGATTGGAAGAAGCACCAGGCCCTGACTCATGCAACTAACTCCTAAATCTCCCCCCTGAGTGCTGCCCATATGTTGATGCATTAACCTACGTCCCATCCCTGTTTTCATCAGCTGTTTTTGGTTGAGTCAGAACTCTTTCATTTGAAAGAATATCCTATTCATCAGGAGAACCGGCATGATTGGCCCTTCGGATAAGCAGTTAAAAGGGAATTGTGTTGTCATTAATTGCTGATATCCAGGGTTAGCTTGTAGTCAGATTTTGTTTTCTTTACAATTGGCAAAGACAGCCAATTGTTTTTTAACAAACACAAACCAAGGCAGAGATGGTACCACCTCGATTTCAGACTAAAGCACCTCCTGTGAGTAGCAACAGGTTCTCCACCCTGTCAGGTTTGGAGGACACTGATTGACTTACAACCATTAGTAAATCCCCAGCTGATAAGAGGCTTCCGGCTACAGCGGATATTGGTGTTGCAAGTTCTGTATCAATGGATACTTCTACCAAGACAGATTCCCCGTTCCATCTTGTGTGCTGGAATACTGCGGGTTATCAGTCTAAGCTCTACGATGAGGACTGGTTTGAATAAGTCTTTATTTTTGACGTTGTGGTGCTGCAGGAAACATCGACCCTGGGGGATAGTACATGGGATGGCTTTGTTAGTTTCTCTGTCCCTGCTATTTATATTGGGCGAAGAGCCAGGCGGCAATGTGTGTCCCTAATTCGAATTGCTAATGTTGTTAATGCCATTCGAGCCATATGTAAGGGTCAGGATATTCTAATTGTATGGACTGTTCTTTTCAACGAGTGTAATTTTTTGTGATTAATTTTTTCAACTCTGTTTTGGGCTAGGTTGACAGATGTTTTATTTTCTGTCTTAACTACCCTAAAGGATAGGTCTGCCAGTACGCGCAATGAATTCTATGCCATAGTATTTTAATGCCAAAATGGGGACTAGTACCACTCTATTAGATCCATTTGCCCTGAGGGATACTGATACAACCAGACCATTGGTAGCAGGAGGTGGAACTTTTAGAGGCGGTTTGAGAGCTGGGCCTGATTAGTGTAGTTGAGAAAGTTTGTGATGGGCCTACTTATATGCCCACTTTCTTGGGTTAGGGTCAAGGCACAGTGGTTGATTATATCTTTGTTACTGAGTACCTGATTCGGTTTGTCACATCTGGGGGAGTTAAGGAACATGAGCATAGTGACCATAATCCAATAGTACTGGCACTTGATGTACCTGTTGACAGGCACCTTTGAAATCTTGCAGCGCTTACAGGTCTGGGCATGAAGGACAATGGGCTCAGGGTCAGTTGGCGAAGAGCACATATTCCGTCCGTATTGACTGCCTTGGTGGGATCTAATCAAGGTTTGATTTTGGATGCATTACTGGTACATAATCCCTCTTCATTTGAAATCCTTATGGCTTTTGAGAAACTGAATAGCTCGGTGATGGATTTGAACAATGGCAGCCATAAACCTGCAAGAAGCCCCCACCCTGGTTGGCTTGACAGCTCATGTAGAGTTGCGAATAAGAAGTTGCGCCTGGCTCTTAGTCATGAACCTAGACATGAGATGCTGGTGACAGCTGCCAGGCGTGAATGCAAATAATCTATGAAAGACAGGAAACGGGGATTAAGAGGGAAATGTGGCAGAAGCTTGTGCAGGCATGTAAAATAAAAAATGTTATGAGATTTTGGAGCATACTGAATAAAGGGAGCTATAGTACTGCAACCACAGAGGGTTTAGGATCCCACATTTTCCTTGAATGCTAGTATGATCAGTTTAGTTGTATTTATTCCTGTGGGTACCATTTGGGGAAGGATGGGAAGGTAGTTGATTGTCACTTTCCCCTGGAGATTAGATTTTGTTTGGAAGAGCTTGTTGCAGCCATTTAGAAAAGCCCATCTAAAAAGGCACCAGGTCCCGATGGGGTGCAGATGGACCTCTATAAAGAGAATATCTCTCTGTGAGCACGGTATCATGAATGTCCTTAATTCTGCCATCTCTGATAAAATACCTATTTTATGGCTGTCTGCTTGTATAGTGCATGTTTTAAGGAAAGAAAATAGAAGGGACCCTAGGTGTTGTAGGCCAATATTTATATTGGATTCAGAGGTTAGGATTGTGGGGTGGATCATTTTACAAGGAATCTAGAGCTGGGCCCAATAAAATCATATACTCAGCTTTGCACAGTATGGATTCCACAGAGGCCTTAGGAACCTTGAACAGTGCTTAAACCTACATTTTATCACAGGGGAATATATGATTACCTAAAAAGGAACCCTTTATCTTGTTTTAATAGACCTCTGTAGTGCTTTGATTGGCTAAATCGGCCCAAACTTTGGGGTATACTATCTAAGCTGGGTCTTCCCTATCCGATAGTTGAATTACATTTTTACATTTATTACATGAGAGAGTTAGAGCATCTGTTAGGTATGTAGGGTGAGTGCACTGATTATTTTAATCTCTTTAGGGGTGTTTTTAGGCTCTCAGGTTCAGGATCTCCCAATAGTGAAAGGTAAACACATGTCTGCTTTACTGTATGACGATGATGCATTTCTGCTTTCACAGACTCCTAAAAGCTTACCTAGCCTTATTGATGCTTTTGTCAAAAATATGGATGAATTAGACCTGGACATTAATATATTTAAAACACCTTATATGGTTTGCGATAAGCCCCTTTGGAAAATTGGGCCCTTAGTGATAAAGGGGCAATTTATTCGTCGGGTCAGTGAGTTCTCATATTTGGGGGTAACTTGATTCCAGGGGCAGCTTGTTGCCTTGCTTTTCAAAGCAGTGTTCTTGCTTCAACACTTCTGTGGGGACTGTTTTTGAGCTGGCATTAAGAGTCGCCAATAAACCAATTCTGCTGCTACTAGAGGTGTTTAAACTTAAATGTCTACCTATTTTAACTTTTGGGGCGACCATATGGGGGTATCGGGATTACCCTGTCTAAGAAGGAGAAGAATAGTTTCTGAGGACTACTGCTTGGAGTAAGGCCTGGTAGTCCCCAGTTTTTTCTTACATGAATAATTAATCCTAGGTTTTGTGGAAGACCACATCGAGTTTGCACCATTCAGTTTCTGGATTGCGGTCTGGGGCAACACGCACACCAGATTTAACAGAGAGGTTGATTGTTTGGAATGTGATCTGAGTCATAAAAATTCCATGCCTGAGTTACATTAGGTGTATTGCAAGTAGATTGGGTAGACCAGATTTGTTTTTATCCCCACATTTGTTGAATAAAAAGGAAGCTGGTTCAGTGAAAAACTATTTTTTGAGTCCTGCATCTGCATTTAAAGAGGCGAGTGAACTTGAAAAACAGTAATTGAGAATCTGTATCATGTATAAGACAAGGTATGGATTGAACCTTATCTCCACCAGCTTAATAATGTTTGGGGAAGATCACTCTTGACCAGGTTCCAAATGGACTCTGTGAGATGCAATCTTTGTTTCCCCTTGGGCCAATGCGATGCCAAACATGTACTGGTGTGCCCCTCTGATGGTACCTCCCTTCAAACACTTATACACTTTTGTAAATATTGTGAACCTTTTAGACAGATTTTTAATACCTGTTTTAAAAGCTTTGGGGTTCCCGCAGTGTAAGCCCACTTTCTGCCATCTTTGTATGGTTGCTGATTCTGCGGTGTGTTCTGCTTGGGTCCTTTTTAAAAAAAATGCATTACGTTAGCACAATTTTGTGAATTTTTAACTCTCTCCAGCATAGTTTTTATTATTTGTATCTGATGTTTGTATCTCTTTATGTGATGGTTGTTGTTTTGTGATTATTTTTTAAGAATCAAATAAAGATGATATAATCAAATGTGTGCTAGAAAAATTCTTTCCTACCACCAGTGTCCAGCGAGATTTTCACATAAATCCTCTAACTTTGATGTCAGAGAACAAAAAGTAAACGAGCACCCCTGAAAGACATTGCCTGACATTTGACCTCCATCTTTGAATGCACATCAAATGTGATGAAATAAGAGCAAGATTTACAGGCCTTTTTACAGAAAGGGAGCACCCAGAATAAGGATTTGGCATGGGAATGTACAAACTCAGGCTCAGCAACCGAAAACAAATAGAGCTAGCAAATGAAAAGCAAAAAATGTGAGTTACAAAGCCAATGGCAAGCAGTGGACAGAATGCATTCCTAGTTCTGCTTTTGAATGTCCCCAAGATGTCTTTAGCAAACTAGACGGCTGCGCTGTCTGTTAGGCGGTGACCTAAAACAAATATAAGTAGCAATAGCAAGTGCTTTGGTTGTGCTCTGTGAGAAACAAAAACCCAAATATCTTATGCACCACAAATTTTACCTTGGGTAGTTTGGCTCCGGAGTCTCATTTTGGTTTAGCTGGAGGAGACTCCGCTCCCTATAAATGAATTAATAATTTTGCAAAGTTAAAGTCAAAATAGAAACTAGGACTATTGCACAGCTGTATTCTAGATCAAAAAAAGAGTTTAAAAGATTTATTACAGAATTGTTAATAAAAACAATACAGGAATATTAGAAATGGGGTCTTTGGCAGTCAGGTTACCCCCTGTCCAAGCAAGGACCCTCACTCTAGTCAGGGTAAGTCACACACAATCTAAATGATCCTGTGCCCACCCTCTGGTAGCTTGGCATTGAGCAGTCAGGCTTAACGTAGAAGGCAATATGTAAAGTATTTGTGCAATACATCATGCAGTAACACAGTATAGCACCACAAAAATACACCACACAGTGCTTAGGAAAATATAGAATATTTATCTGGGTAAATGCAGGTCAAAACGATCAAGATTTAATAAGTACACGTGAAAATATCACTTTAGAGAATGATAAAACAATTCTTTAGCCTTTAAAAAACAACAAGTTCCTCTTGCAAGCAAAGTATCTGGTTTGCGTTCAAATTCTCCGCAAGGGACCGCATAGGAGGAGATGCGTGGAAAACGGGAAGGTGTGCGTTGGTTTCTCTGGGTGAACACAGACTATGCGTCAATAATTTTCCACGCAGGGAAGGCTTTGTGTCGATTTCAAGTCCTCTTCGGGTTGCAGGGTTTTCGGACGCCCAGGGACAATGCTGAGAAATCCTGGGCGTGCAGGACGAAGTCACAGGAGATATGTCGGGTCGGTGGGCGATGCGTGGAAATTTCTGTCGCATGCCAGGCACTGCGCTGGTTTTCTCGCAGGAAGTCTGGCTTCTTCGGCGCGGCGCGGCTTTGTGTCAATCCAGTGGGGCGTGCGTCGAAGTTCTGATCGGCGTGCAGTGATTTTCTCACCGCAATGCAGGCTGTGTGTCATTTCTGGCAGGCAGTGCGTCGAATTTTCGCTGCACAAGGAGTTATTTGCAGGATGAAGTCTTTTTGGTCCTGAGACTTCAAGGAACAGGAGGCAAGCTCTATTTAAGCCCATGGAGAGCCCTTCTCCGCACAGCCAGAGGGCAGCAAGGAAGCAGGGCAACAGCAGGGCAGCAGTCCTTTGCAGAAAAGTAGTCAGGTGAGTCATTTCGGCAGCCAGGCAGTTCCTCTTGGCAGGTTGCAGGGTCTGGCTCAGCGTTTCTTCATCAGGGTATCTTGTCCAGAAGTGTCTGAGTTGGTAGGGTCAGAGGCCCTGTTTAATTATCCTAATGTGCCTTTGAAGTGGGGGAGACTTCAAAGAGCAGTACACAAGGTCCCCTTTCAGTTCCATCTTGTCTGCCAGGGTCCCAGTAGGGGGTTTGGCAGTCCGTTGTGTAAGGGCAGGCCACTGTCCTTTGACGTGTAAGTGTCAGGCCCTCCACCCTCCCAGCCCATGAAGACCCATTCAGTATGTAGATGTGTGTAGGTGTGACTGAGCATCCTGTGCTTGGGGTTGTCTGAGTGAAATGCACAAGGGAGCTGTCAAGTAACCTAGCCATATGTGGATTGTAAGGCACAGAAGGATTTAAGTGCAGAGAAATGCTCACTTTCTAAAAGTGGCATTTCTAAAATAGTAATATTAAATCCAAATTCAGCAGTCAGCAGGATTTTGTATTGCCATTCTGGCGATACTAAATATGACCTTGTTACTCCTTTCAGATCAGAATCTACCACTCAAACAGTATATTAGGGTAACCCTAATGTTAGCCTATGAAAGGAGCAGGTCTCACAGCAGTGTAAAAACGAATTTAGGAGTTTTACACTACCAGGACATACAAATTGCACAGGTACATGTCCTGCCTTTTATCTACATAGCACCCTGCCCTAGGGGTTACCTAGGGCCTACCTTAGGGGTGACTTATATGTAGAAAAAGGGGTGTTTAAGGCTTGGCAAGTAGTTTTAAATGCCAAGTCGAAGTGACAGTGAAACTGCACACACGGGCCTTGCAATGGCAGGCCTGAGACATGGTTAAGGGGCTACTGAAGTGGGTGGCACAATCAGTGCTGCAGGCCCACTAGTAGCATTCAATCTACAGGCCCTGGGCACATGTAGTGCACTTTACTGGGGACTTACAAGTAGATTAAATAAGCCAATTGGGTATTAACTGATGTCACCATGTTTTAAGGGAGAGAGCATATGCACTCTAGCACTGGTTAGCAGTGGTAAAGTGCACAGTGTCCTAAAACCAGCAATAACCGTGTCCAACAAGTGGAGGAAGGCAGGCAGAAAGTTAGGGGTGAGCACCCTAAGGCTGTCAGGTCTAACAAGGAAAACACATAATTTGCCATGAAGATACACAGAATCATAAATCAATATAAAGTCTCTGTTTAGGCAAACAATAGCTCATAAAATTATGTTCTTCTGCACTCCTGCATCAGAATGTCCAGGGGAAAGCTTTCAAAATGATACACAATGGAAAGTGTAATTCACAATACACGCTTTCTAATTTAATTGCTGTTTTACATCATTGCTCTCTGCTGTCTGCAGAAACTGTGAAAAGAGGACTCACAATGGGTCTGTTATTGGGAGGGGGAAACACCAAGAGCAAGATGAGCTGAACCTCATCCATTCTATTAAAATGGAGACTTGCACGAAAATGTGGTCTCGCCATATTACATTAATAACCACACTTCCGATCAACTTTATGAAATTGTTTCAAGTGCATTTGTATTAATTCATCCGTAACGAACATATGCATCAATGAAATCACTAGTAATTTGTCTCACAAAAACTCTCCCATAAAAATCTTTAACACTCCTACTCTACTGCTCTGCTTCCCTTGACGTCCCCAAAAACAAACTGCGTGTTCATTCATATTTACTCCGGCCACCCCTTTGCCATCATAGGAAAGACAGATTAACATTAGCCATTGGATTGGCTGTATCATGGTATGCAGCCATGCATGCTGCCACCGGTGTGCATCGTGCGGCTCGCTGCTCACTTTACTCCCTGCTCTGCTGTAAAATAAAATTAGGTAGGTCCCAGCGGGATTCTGAGGCCATAGGGACCTTTGCCATCAGGTAATGGATATGGGGTTTTCGGCTCTGTTTGGTAAAGGGGAGATTAATAAAGGTCGTATATGTAGGTTGTATTGTCAAAACGTGCACTTTCGAGATAACTACATGAAAGGTGCTGATGAAAAGACTGAAAATCTACTACTTTACACGCACCAGACTATCACCTGCCTCCCTACAACCATTGCTTCTCGGTGCCCAACTCTAGGATGAGTCAATGCACAAACTGAATACATCCACTTCCAATCTCACAGTAAACTCAGAGGTTTGAGCTCAAAGGTGCAGGCATGACACCCATTACGAAAAAAAAAACATGGAAACAGAAAACCAAGGGTGGCACAAGTGGAAAAGATGCCGCTAGAAGGGCAAAAGGAAGGAACGTTATGAAACTAGAGGACCTTACTGGTACAAAAATCTTACTCTATAACGCCTCAACAATAGGAGATAGAAGCAAAGTCTTCAATATTTTCAAAGCGAATCATGAATATGACGCATCCTTCTGAATGTATTGCTGTTATTGTTAACATCACCGCCAAAGATCACCCAAAGGCGCCCCATGATGTAGAAATGGTAATCAGGAAGCCAATGGGTATAACCACACCCAGCCACGCAAACAGAGGCGGTGGAGAAAGCTGTATGAGGCTGGTTACTTTTGCAGTTAACCATTTACATGCGATTTCTGATAGACGTGAGAGAGGATTAGGGAAATATTTGAAAAAAGGTAAAGAAGATGTTGGATCCAGGAAACTGCAAGTTTACAAACCACAATGTAAAAGGATGACTCTAATGTGCATGAGATCTTGATATAAATCACTAGATCATTTTCATAGTTAATAGGTTGACTTCACAGACATCTATTAATAGCCCTAAGTATCATAAGTCACCCATATTTCCAAAGATGGCTCAGCCATTTTTGCGACTAACAAGGAAACTAAAAGAAGCCAGAGAATTTGGGTGGTATTTGCCCTGATGCTAAAACAACACAGCAAGATCTTTTGACAAACATGTCCACCAATGATTCTCCTGTGAAGGGTGATTACCTTGCAAAAGCTTCTTGGTGTGTATGTATTCAAACTGCAAGCCACGGGAAAGTATCTTAAATAAAAGGCTAGAGAGCTTAAACACCTACTTTAGGCCCCACAACACCAACAGAGAAAGTCACAAATGACTTAATTGATGAGTGGAGCACAGAGCTGAAATGCAGGAGACCCGAGAAATAAAACCAATGTGAATGACCAAAGTTGAAGAGAACCAAGAAATACTGTAATAGCTACAATCCTTTTTTGGTTTCATGGCAACAGGCCTTGGTCTGATAAAACCCCAAAAACCCACAGACTATGCAGAAAGAGTGAAAATAAAAGTGCGTCAGACCTAAAAGATTATCTTTAACTGAATGAAAGTTATCTTTCACTGCAGTCAAGTGTGACTAACGTGTTAATCCGCTAGCCCCATGAATAACCTTAGTGTCTTTCCAAACTATATTGCTCCAACTCATTTTTTATTGTTTACATCACCTTGCTGTGCAGATATGCTATTGGTCAATTTATTTACACACTTTGATGTATTATCAGGTTATTCGGAGTTTAGCCCTCCCCTCAGATTTTCCATAAACAGTAAGATTTTTTTGATTGTTTGTTCTATAATTTATTGCACATCTCAGGAATCTCTCACCATCATAGACTTCTCACCCTGCTAGGCATGACATAATATCTGGGATCTTAGTTAGTCAGGGTTATCTTCATACCCTTGTTTGAGTCACATGTCTTGGAACCACTCAGCTTCCAAACTGCCCACTGTTTTTTACATAAACAGTTGCATATATTTTACTTTTGCATCTAGATTACTTGTGTATCATTGTTATTTATCATACACCAAAAGGCAGTTTGCCACAATAAATATAATAAACCTGATACAACATTGCAAATAATTGTCTTAATTGGGCTATTTAGATGCTGCATTGCTACCATCTTCACATGACACTCAACAATCCCGCTCCTCCCTGGACCTTTGGGCAGCCCTCCAGTTGTTGGGCGGTCTATTCTGAGAATAAGCAATGTTGAAATGAATACCAAGAGGTGTTGAGACTCGAAAGTGCTCTGTTGATCCCACATGTCTAGACACGTAGACTTTGGCCTCATCTTTTGAGGCCATAGTCTGGTTCCACGTAACAATGACAGAGCTTGATCTTTAAATTGTTATACTGAGGTTTGATTGGTGAGGCTAAGATCTAGTGTTCACTTTAATCACAAAAGGCACATTATTTTGATAAGGCCCTGAAGTCAGGACACTGGCCAAAATCAGCAAAAGCTGGCAGACACCCCTTTGTGTCAACAGTTGCTAGTGGTTTCTGGACTGAATAGAGGAGGCTTGGAAGTTATGAAGAAGAAAATTCTGGAGTCAGTGTCTGCAGAAAGGTGCTGAGCAGCATTATAGGACACTAATAAGCTTTAACAAGAGTTGTCAAGTGAGAACGTGTGGAGGAGAGTCATCGGGTAGTATTCAATCCATGTGAATGTCACTGTACTCGTAAGTGCAGGTCATCAGTTTGGATGCTCATGAAGAAGGACCCGATGATCCAAAAACATCTGAAGGTTTGTAGGTAAAATCCACCACAAATTAGTTGAGGATATAAGTTATGGTGCACTGAAGAGGTAGAAATGATATTGAAAAGGAGAACCAGTTTCCGCTCACCAATGAGAATCCTCTGGGGTGTGATCTCAAGAGAAGTTGATTCTGCCTTCGTGGGACAACTGAAAAGTATATAAAATGAAAGATTAAATTGATTTTGGAAGTGTTGAAGGAATTTCAGCAAATTGGAAATAGGGTAAAATACCTTTTACATGATACCCTAGACTAGTGCAAAACTTAAAGGGTCATTCAAGATGGGGTTAACATCTGTCTAAAGACTGATAAAGAAGGACTTCTTATTAGTCTTTTCTGGAGTATTATCAAGGAACTGACTAACTTTCCACTTGATGTAGTGAGGACTCGGAGACAAAGCCTGTCTAGAGGGGGGTGAGAATCATGAATACTGGTAAACCATATCATCAAAGAAGTGGGAGCCCATTAACTTATTTGCTTCCATGTAAGCAAGGTCCTGGTTTTCCAGGATTTGTCGCAAAATACTCAAGATCATAAATGAACTTAAAACACCAGACATTGTATAGAATGCTGTTCCCCTTTGCACTTCTTTTCCAAACTGGTTCAGAGCATCGCAGTCTCCAGACTCCAGGTGAAGGCAAGCCACTTTTAAAAATGTCTCATGTGCAGAGCAAAGATAATGACTATGCATAAAAGGAAGGAGGACATGGGCTTGGTAGTGAGCTAGCAAAGAGAAGTCCATTAAGGAAGATCTTCCAAGTGATTCAAGGACTGAGGTGACAAATGGGTTGTGTTGTGTATTGTTATTGTACTGTCATGGTCGCTTAGCACTTATCAGAGACTTGTTCTTTATCTGAAAGTTCATGGACCATTGATACATATTTTTGGGCATGGCTAATTGTAAAGAGTGTGTTGAAATTATTGGTTTCCGCTGTGTGTTCTGTGGGAGATAATGGGGATACACCTAGAGACTTATCTCTCCTTTATATTCTAAGTCATTGATTCTGCAGAAAGGGAGATACTTCGGCTGTGTTTGAAGTTGAGGATTGGGACAGGGAGGTTAGGGGAAAACTGGAGGAGGAGCGGCACCACATTATTGGCTAGTGATAAGTCACAGACACGCAAGGTTTTAGCATGTTGTATTTTGTTCCACTGGGGTCCAACACAAGTTGTGTCCATTAATACTAAAGGCTGAGGTATTTTCATGGAATGTTATGAGGTTAAATTACCATATTAGGGACACCAAGTCTAGAGAATGGTATTGGAAGAAAGGCCTGACATAAGTTATCAGCAACAGACCACTTACTTAACAGGGAAACATGACTTCAGTCAAAATTAATGGACAACTATATTTTCTCAGCTGTAAAATGTCATGGTTTACTGCAGTTGCTTGCCCCAACTCCCGTCCACCTCTGTCGTATGTATTATTTGCTGCCCAGTCTAGGAGTCATGCTATCCAGGTCTGTGGCTGCCACAAGTGTGCAGCCCAGTTGTGACCCTCCTACCCCCGTCAGCAGCACAGCCAATCCTGTCAATAAGTGGACACCCCAAAAGCTATGACAGTATGCCCCATTCGAGTGGAAGGCTACAGTGGGATTTGAGGATAACGGGATCCTAGAATCTATTGCAGGATTCGAGGGGCCTGTTGTCTATTAAAGCCACACCCTAGGCATGGCCATGTGATTGGCTTTCCTCCTTGTTGAGGAGAGGAACCCTTTAAATGGACTCTGCTCTTCCCTTGTATTCCTCTGCATGTGTTCTGCTCTTTGCCTGTATTCCTGGCCGAGGTTTTTGTTTGTGGCACATATTGATACTATTTTTGCAGTATGGTTTCGAAGAATTTATTTCCATCCTTGGAACTTTTTGAAGAATTTATTTGCATCATTTGAACCCTGCAACCTCTTCCAGCACTTTTTCAGAGGCCCAAGTTTGTTAATTAGCTAGAGAGGGTTTGATCTATTTGTTAGGATTGTGAAACTTCTGCTGGGTTTTTGAACTGCCCTTTGCACCTTCAAACTGGAACTCTTGTCTTCTACGTTGTGCCGCAAAAACTGCCTCCTGGGCCTTTGCAGGGTTATTTACAAATCATGAGGTAACCTTTGTTTCTGTTCGCTCCCTCAAGTTGTGGAGCTTTTACAGCTGTCGATAGGACATCAGAACAGGACATCAGAACAGGCCCAGTTTCACTATGATCTCTTGGCTCCAGTACAGTAAAGGTACTGAGCCATTGATACACTGAGTGTTTACTTGCTATGCATCTGTCGCATGAGTGGTTCTTGGATAATTACTCAGTTTCTGTAAAATGTTACTATTCATGTGAAAGGTGTGTAAAATAAAACATGCATTTATTTGACATTGATGTAAGAGTGCAGGGTAACAGTAGTCTTGTGTTCTGTTTGTTATAAAAGAGCAGTCAGTTGAGAGAGATTGCAGAACACCTGAGGCAGCTTCCTTTTGATGAGGTGAGCTGTGTGGCTTCAACCTGACATTTCTTGTGTGCCTTATTTCATATTCCTGACCCCCTTTCTTCCTCTTCGCTATCAGTATCGACAGCAGTCTTGACACATTCAGCACTGTTGATGAGAAGGAGGCTAGGGGATTCCATGTCGGATCTAAAGGTTAGTGGTAACTTGAAGCTGACATAAACAATATGCTCAGTGATAATTGTATAGCAATACACAAGGATATGAAATTCCAGGTGGTGGAAGTTAATAGCTGTTCCAGGACAAGTTCTTTCTACTTAAGCACGTCAGGGGGCAGGGCATTAACAGTCATTTCAAACTTTGGCCAAAATGCTAAACGTGATTAGTCCAAAATTCCTCTGGAATATACTTGATTTGGTAGAAGACCTTGCATAAAGAAGATCTTTGGTCTTGGCAAGGAATTTCAGTCTGCTGGAGTAAACAGACAACCAGGTGATAACTACCTAGGAGATGTTCAAAAGATTATCGGGGAGGAGTGAGATCATGGCTTAAGAGATTTGTGAAGAGAGCTTCCGCCGAATGACAAGGACTTCTTTTTTTTCACTTCTCCACAGAATATACAGCTAATGTGACCTTCTGTTGGCTGAAGGAATATTCTTGTGAAGCATGAGACTGTAGATATACTTTAATTGCCATGTAGGACCATGCACCTTTTTTACAGGAATTGAAAATAGACAGACAGAAATGGTGTATGAGATGCACTCTACAGAACAGTTTCATAGTGTCAAAAATATTCAACATTGAACTGAGTCGAGTCCCACTGACTCCCACCAGCCCCACCAGCATTTCAGCAGTGTCACTGAATGTCATCGGACTGACACTATATAAAAAGCATTTCTGGGACCTAAACCCTGACATAGCGCAGGTCCAGAGACACATCAAATGTGAAACAAATTTGACAAACTTAAACCAGGCTGGGTTGGTAAGGTAATAAATGCATATAAACCAGGCTGGGTTGGTAAGGTAATAAATAAATGCATATAATCAAAGACAAGTGCACTCATATAACAAACCAGCAGCATCAGCTAAGAAAAGCGGAGTGGCATATTTGACAAATAAATATCCTTACCAAGTTTGATTGTTCAGACCTGTTCAGATCCTAGTTGCAAACAACGGACAGTGCTTACATTAGGATCAGTATTGGCAGCCAGTAGCGATAAAGAATTCTTTGAAAGCATCCCTCGAATGCTATTATTCAGGCCGAAATCTAACATCATTATTGGCATGTAGTTATAGACCCCTGGTTGGATTGATCTGGACCCAGTGACCTACAAACACCGAAAATCAAATGATTGTTGCAGTACTTGATCTCAAACCATTCAGTTCTCGAACCTATGGGAATAGTACAAATGACAGATCAAGACCATGCATTTCCATCATGTGTAGGCGGCACTAGATTGTGCACATACTTTTTCCTGCTTTTGAGTAGACCTCTGAATAGATTGAGAGATACTTCGATTCTCCTGAACAGTGCATCGGACCATGAATTAACAGGCTTGGGGCTGTCCAGGCCACTTACTAATTAATTGGCCATGCAGATGTGTAAGGTATATGGAAGACAAAAATCAACTGAGGTCCTTTCTACAGAGTTCCCTACAAAACAGTGAGGGAATCAGACTCCCCAGCACTAACTCTGTCGGCAGCAGGGAAAGCATGAGTGAGGAGCACCGTGATGAGGGACGGAAATGAGAGATAGATCAGTTTATACAGACTTATAATATTTTACCACAGGAGGAGAATATTGGTTAAGAACTAGCAGGAATTAAATACATTGCACACATCCAAAGCTGAATATGCACTCACCTGCATACAGCAAAAACAACGTACAATCAAGAGGATAAGGTGGATAGACTTTTAGTGGAACAATTAAACCAAATGGAAATGTCGAACTCAGTCTTGGCTATATAAGACAATAGAGGTAGATTGATCACTAATCCAATAGACATTACAAATACACCTGAAAACATCTATGTTACTCTCTTTAAATCTGAACTCAAAGACACTATTGATCGCTTGGAAGCGTTATTCAGGAAAGTTACAATATCAAAATTAAATCATGGCCAAAGAGAACAGACAATTTATTTTGTTTTATAAGTTTAACAACCAAAAATAGTCTCTTTAATAGTCCCCCTGATAGATAACGTATATAAAGAAGCCTTAGAAAGGGATACTATAACACCCAAATGTAATAAAGGTAAAATAATAGTGATTCTAAAATCTAATAAAGTCCTGCTCGTACGTAGTAATGACAGAACAATTTCACTTTTAAATGCAGATAGGAAAATAATGGAAAGCGTTCTAGAGACAGACTGAGAATGGTTATAGCTGCGCTGATTGACACGTCCTAGAATAGATTTGCACTGAATCAATACTCCACAGCCCATTTACGAGCCTTTTCACATTTAATTTGGCAAGTACACATTGACAACAATGATGCAGTGGTCATGTCCTTAGACTTTGAACAAGCATTTGACCATGTGCAATGGGATATTTACTTCACTATTTACTTGGGGTGGTGGGAATGGACAGGGACAAGAAGGATTTATGATAGCTGCTGTCAGTGATAATGTTTTATTTTTTACTGTAGGTCACCTATCATTTGACCAATGCTATTGAAGTCCTAGTTTTCTGATATCTTGATGTTTGTAGACAGTAGATATCTGTACCTATACCTTAGCTTTATGAACTTGAGAATGTATTAGATGCAACTACCTGGGGATAATCAAACATTTGATTAATTAGTTGTTGTAATTTTTCAGTTGGTGGTATTGGAAAAGTACATAGAGCGGTGTAGGAAGTAAACTATCATAACAATGTAATTCCTTTGATTTTAATGTTATCACATTCAACATGATGATTATGTGCAAACAGTTAATCACTTTTTACTTGAATTCTGTTGAAGATGTCTAAGATGTGTGTAATTCGAATTATTATTTTTAATGAAATCATACCAGTTTTACTGCTTGAGGCACTATTGTGTTTTGCCCTAATAAAGCAACACTTATTGGTAACGAAACGTGTTTGCAATATCAGAAGAAATTGTGGCATAACAGTGAGGTAATTCTGATATAAGGAATATATTAATATATTTTGTCAGTGTTAACTTTACAGTGCCTCCAAACTTTACAGTGCCTCCAATTGTCATTTTAAATCACTTGCCTAGTGCACATCTGCCATTGCTGTGCTGTGTTGTATGGGCTAATAGAGTGTAATGCTCACTTATGGCTTCTTAGTACTGAAGCCACTGTTCATAGGTTGGTGATTGCTTAAAGACTAAGGGGGTCATTCTGACCTCGGCGGTAAAAGGCCCTTACCGCCGGTCAGAAGTCTGCCATTCTACCGCCGCGGCCGCGGTAAACCGCCACGGTCATTCTGACCCACAACGGCGAAACCGCCAAAATCCCGACATCCAAGGAAGGCTGCCTCATCAGCGGGCCGCGGAAAACTGGAGATGACCAAACCTCCACCGTCACGCCAACACAAACACGCCCATGCCATTCTGACCCACCAATCCACGCGGCGGTCTTTCAACCGTGGTATTCCATTGGCGGTACACACCGCCGCGGTCAAAATACACACACAGCTCCAAAACACAGCCACATTGGACAATTTGAAATACACACACCTGACACACATACAAACAACACTCCCACACATCCAACCAACTATAAAACACACACCCACATCACCCACAAACCCCTACGACCGAAGATCATAGATGAAGGAGAGAGAGACACATCACAGAATAGAGAGCTACATCACACAGAGGCACACTTCACCATCACACACACCACATAGAAGCACAAAGCACCACACACCAACACACTCTTCACCATATACACCACCCCACACCTCATCCACACCACCCCATGGCACACCCAAAGGCACCCACGCTTTTCGGACCAAGAACTCCGGGTCATGGTGGAGGAGATCATAAGAGTCAAACCCCAGCTCTTCGGCTCACAGGTGCAGCACACCACTATAGCCAGGAAGGCGGAGCTATGGCAGCGGATCGTGGACAGGGTAAACGCGGTGGGACAGCATCCCAGAAATCGAGAGGACATCCGCAAACGTTGGAATGACTTACGGGGAAAGGTGCGCTCGATGGTCTCGCGACACAACATCGCAGTGCAGAAGACTGGCGGGGGACAACCCACCCATACCACCCGAATTCACAGCATGGGAGCAAGAGGTACTAAACATCCTGCATCCTGATGGCCTCGCTGGAGTACACGGAGGAATGGACTCTGGTAAGTACAATCTCAACTACTTCACCCCCCCCCCCCCAGCATGCCAACCCCCACCACCACCCTCACCCCAACCCCCCATCACACATCCTCCCTGAGAATGTCTCCCCAGCACAACCCACCCAACACCAACCCCTGCATGCCACCACAAACTATGGACACCCATCACCTAAGCATGACCACTTCACATACCCCCCCCCCCCAAACACCCCCACAACACCTCCCCCAAGGGAATGACAGCACTGGGGGGCAAGGGCACCCATAAATCGCACACAATAGCACACACAGAAACAATAACCATACTCTCTTACCCCATGCAGGACCCGAACGCCAACACACCGGCCAGGAGGGTCCAGAAATGTCCATCCCCCCCCCGGAAGAGGCACCCAGTGATGACAGCAGCTCTGTCGACCTGGAACCTGATGACCAGCCCGGACCATCGGGGACCTCTGGACAGTCGGTTCCCCACACACAGGCCACAGCAGACCCAACCCCGTCTGGGAACAACAGCACAGCTCCCACCCAGCGGGCCCATGGCTCTGTCTCTAGGACAGGTCAATCAGCGGTGTGTCTGCCACTACAGGGCCCCCAGGCTAACCCACCACCCCAACAACAACAGGGACCTGGGGGCAGTGGTAGTGGGCACACCGTCCAGGGGACAGAGTCCGGGGGAAACAGGACAACTCGGAGGGCTGCTGTGCGACAGGGGGGGGAGGAGAGGCCCAGGGAACCGACTCTCCAAGAGGCCCTCACCACCATCATGGCAGCCTACCACCGCTCACAAGAGACGATGGCGACGGTACTGGCCAGGTTCCAGGAGATCCAGGCACAGCAGGAGGAACGCTACATGGGGTTCAACAATCATCTCACCAACATCTCTACCGCCATGGGGAGCATAGTCCAGGCCCTCCACCGGATAGAAGACACGTTGCGGGACCATGTGGCACCACACAGGGCCCCTGTCACTAGCCCGGACCAGGAACAGCCTACCACCTCCGCCGGCGCTAGTGGACAGGAGGCCCCACCACAACGACAGGCCACCAGAACCCCACCTCCTGCTGAAGAACAACCACCCCGCAAGAGGAGCCTGAGATCCAAAAAAAAGACAGAGTAGGATGTCAAGACCCCCGCCAGCATGAGATACCCCCTGAAGTCATCCCACTGTCCCACATTGCCACCCTGTCCAACCTTGAACTGCCCCTGCTCCATCCTTCCACAGGCATATGGACAATGCACCTGTGAGACTGAGAACTGGACTCTGCCATGGACATTACTCCACCCACACCCATCACCGTGTGAATATCATGTACCATCATCTAGCACCAAAAATAAATCACGCAATGCACTGAAATCATGCTGAAGTCAGGCTGTATTATTTACAAATGTAAAACACATTACCGATCAATTATGTTCTGTAAACTTTGTGCTGAACACATACCGAGATCAATAAGCATTAGTCCATGGGCTAACCAAGCAGAAGTCACGCAGTGGGTCATACAGCACTGAAAAGGGAAGGGAGAATCAAACATCAGTTTCAAATAACTGGGGGGTCATAGACAAAGTTGAGAAGCACGAGGCATTCAGGAAAATTAAAATGGCGTGTGTGATTCTTACCTGTGTGCTACTGAAAATACTGTTGGATAACTCTGTCCCTGTTGTCTGGGTCGTCCTCTGAGTCTTCCTCCTCTTCACTCTCCACAGGCTCCACAGCTGCTTCAACACCACCATCTGGACCATCCTCCTGCAGGAAAGGCACCTGACGTCCCAATGCCAGATTGTGAAGCATACAGCAGGCCACGATGATCTGGCACACCTTCTTTGGTGAGTACATCAGGGATCCCCCTGTTATATGCAGACACCTAAACCTGGCCTTCAGAACCCCAAAGGTCCTTTCTATGATCCTCCTAGTTCGCCCATGGGCCTCATTGTACCGTTCCTCAGCCCTGGTCCGGGGATTCCTCACTGGGGTCAATAGCCAAGGCAGGTTGGGGTAACCAGAGTCACCTATTAGCCACACACGTTGTCTCTGTAGCTGTTCCATCACATAAGGGATGCTGCTATTACGCATCACATACGCGTCATGCGCTGAACCAGGGAACATTGCATTCACATGGGAGATGTACTGGTCAGCCAAACAGACCACCTGGACGTTCATAGAATGGTAACTCTTCCTGTTTCTGTACACCTGCTCATCGTCTTTTGGGGGGACTAAGGCTACATGGGTCCCATCAATGGCACCAATTATGTTGGGAATATGTCCAAGGGCATAAAAATCACCCTTCACAGTGGGCAAATCAACCTCCTCAGGGAATATAATGTAACTCCGCATGTGTTTCGTCAGGGCAGACAACACTCTAGACAAAACCTTAGAAAACATTGGCTGAGACATTCCAGATGACATGGCCACTGTTGTCTGGAATGAGCCACTTGCAAAAAAATGGAGGACTGACAGCACCTGCACCAGAGGGGGAATTCCTGTGGGTTGGCGGATGGGGGACATCAGGGCTGGCTCCAGCTGGGAACACAGTTCATGGATAGTGGCACGGTCAAGTCGGTATCGTAGTATGATGTGGCGTTCTTCCATTGTCGACAGGTCCACCAGCGGTCGGTACACGCGAGGATTCATCCTTCTCCTCGCAAATCCCAGTGGACGGTGCCTAGGAAGGACAACATGGAGCACAGAGTCAAGATAATCACTGGTACGTTCACCACTGCTTGCATGGCACACGGTTATCTAGGTATTGAAAGGCGTGTATGTGTGGCAATGCCAGGCCTAGGCCTGTGTGTCGCAGTAGAGATTATGCCATGTGGCCCTTGAAATGGCGGCTGCCTGACCTGTGAAGTGGGACAATGGGATGTGAGGTCACTGCGCTGGCGGAGCACACCGTGGCGGTAGGCGGTCAAAGACCGCTATACGGAGCCGCATTGGATAACATTGAAGCCTATGGGTTTCAGGAGCCAATGACGATGTGCGCCGGCGGTCGCGGTACGCACCGCCGCGGTACGCACCGCCATTTTCTATCTGCTTAATCACTCGAGACCTGATCATCCACAGGAGAGGACCTATACTGCAAGTGCTGCTGTGAACTCGGTCTGGAAGTGACAATGGCTGCTGCGACTGGGGAAAGGGCCCCTGCCTTCACGTCTGAAGAGTTGGAGAAGCTCGTGGATGGGGTCCTCCCCCAGTATGCGTTACTCTACGGTCCTCCAGACCAACAGGTGAGTACACCGGGTGCACATGGAATGGGCGATGCCTGTGTGGAGTGGGGTGGATGTAAGTTGGTGGGGTGGGGGGCGAATGAGGAGTGCAACGCACGACAGATGAGAGCATGTGCTATATTGCAAGGTTGGGGAGGGGGGGCCAATCACATCTAACATGCAGTAAGTTGATGAATGTTTCCTTCCCACCCTGTACATGTCACATAGGTCAGCGCCCATCAGAAAGTCGGGATTTGGCGTGCCATCGCCAAGGAAGTCCGGGCCCTGGGGGTCCACGTCAGACGGGGCACCCACTGCCGCAAGAGGTGGGAGGACATCCGCCGCGGAACCAGGAAGACCGCCGAGTCACTGCTGGGGATGGCCTCCCAACCTAGGAGGGGTGCCAGTCGTACCCTGACCCCCCTGATGTCCCGGATCCTGGCGGTGGCCTACCCTGATTTGGATGGGCGCTTGAGAGCATCACAGCAGACACAAGGGGGTGAGTATCAGCACATTCAGCTATCTTTCTGCACAGTGGAGGCGTCTGGGTGGGGGAGGAGGGTTGGGGGTGACATTAGGCCAGGGCGCTTTCTGTAGTGTAGTCCTCTCCCTTAGGCATGGCCCTGTGCTCCCGGCCCCCACCTCCGTAGGGTGACAAGTCCAGCTATTGATGGTCCAGCCTCACACATGTGCGCGTTTGTCGTCTCCTGACCTGTTGTCCGAGTCAGAAGTACTGAGTAGTGTGCCCCGAATGCGCGGCTTAGTGCATGCGGCTCCTGTGTCTGTCCTCTCCGCCAACGGTGTTGACATTGCATGCACTCAACCAGGTCTTCTCTTTCTCCCCCCACCCTTCTTCTTCATCTTCTTGTGCATGTGTGCATTAGCATAATCAGGCGGAGGAGATTTGGCATCGGAGCACGAGGGAGCTGCAAGCCACAAGGCCCCGGTGGGCACAGGAACAGACACCGAGGGCCCAAGTGAGCCGGAGGGCGAGGGGAGCACCACGACGGGGACCGCTGGTGAGAGCAGCGACAGCGACACGTCCTCGGATGGGAGCTCCCTAGCGGTGGCGGCAACATCCGGGCCCCCCGCCTCTACAGGTACAGCCGCCACCCAGCGCACCAGCCCCGCCCTCCCAGCAGCCCCTCAGCCTACGCTCCGTGCCCGCTCACCCAGGAAGGCGGGCGTCTCCTTCGCCCCAGGCACCTCAGCCCCTGCCCCTGTTACCCCTGCTGCCCTCAGTGAGGAGGTCATTGATCTCCTCAGGACACTCATTGTTGGGCAGACTACCCTTTTGAATGCCATCCAGGGGGTAGAAAGGGAGGTGCATCGGAGCAATGCCTACCTGGAGGGCATTCATTCGGGTCAGGCTGCCCATCAACGATCGTTCAATGCTCTGGCCTCAGCACTGACGGCAGCCATTGTCCCTGTTTCCAGCCTCCCTCTTCTGACTGCCTCCACCCTGTCTCTGTCTCCTGTTCCTCAGCCTATCCCATCCACACCATCTGACCAGCCTGCACACACCTCAACACCCAAGGGCAGCTCATCCAGACACAAGCACCACAGATCCCACAAACACTCACCCAAGCAACACACAGATGCAGACATCCCAACAGTCACTACCACCCCTGTGTCCCCCTCCTCCTCGTCTCCCTCCTCCCTCCCTGTGACGTCGACACTCACACCTGCATGCACACCAACATCAGCCAGTGCTTCCATCACCACCACACCCTCCTGTACAGTCCGCACGCGTGCAGTCACCACCCCCACTGCCATTTACACGTCCCCTGTGTCCTCTCCCACTGTGTCTGTCACCACCCCTTCCAAGACACACAAACGCAGGCAGACACCCACCCAACAGACATCCACCTCACAGCAGCCTACAGCACCTGCACCTTCACCCAATGACAGCACACCTGACTCTCCTACAACCACATCCTCTTCCTCCACTTCCATCTCCACTTCTCCTACCTTTTACCTTGGCCCTAAAAAAGTTTTCCTGGCTAATCTTGACCTCTTCCCCTCTGATGACCTACCCCCTCCATCTGCAAAGAGTCCCAAGAGCACCACAGCCACCACCAGCCCAACTTCGGGTGTCACTGTTGTGCATGGGTTCTGGAGTCCACCTTTTGCCAGCAGTGACACCTCCATCAGCAGCAAGGACACATCCAGCCCCCCCCCCCCGGCAAGAGGACCAGGAAACACAAGGGCCGCCGTGCGAAGACTGACACGGCTGCCCCCAAGGAGCAGAGTTCGCCCACTTCACCAGCCACAACTTCTAGGGGAGGCAAGGGCCCGAGAGCCCCATCTAAGGAGCGTAAGGGCAGCAGGGCGGAGACGTCAGCCAGCAGGAGCGCGGAGCAGGTGGGCCCCACATGCCACATCCCAGCTGTAAAGGAGGACACCAAAGGGCCCAGGACTCCGTCACCGAAGGGCCCAGGAACATCACGGTCGGAGGGCGTCTGAGCACGGAGTCCAGGCCAGGTCTGGCTCCCTTGAACCTACTGGATGTGCACCGCTGAACAGGGCCCGCCGTGCAGAAGAGCACCGCTGAACAGGGCCCGCCGTGCAGAAGAGCACCGCTGAACAGGGCCCGCCGTGCAGAAGAGCACCGCTGAACAGGGCCCGCCGTGAAGATATGCACCGCTGATCAGGGCCCGCCGTGCAGAAGAGCACCGCTGAACAGGGCCCGCCGTGCAGAAGAGCACTGCTGAACAGGGCCCGCCGTGCAGAAGAGCACCGCTGAACAGGGCCCGCCGTGCAGAAGAGCACCGCTGAACAGGGCCCGCCGTGCAGAAGAGCACCGCTGAACAGGGCCCGCCGTGCAGAAGAGCACCGCTGAACAGGGCCCGCCGTGAAGATAGGCACCGCTGAACAGGGCCCGCCGTGAAGATAGGCACCGCTGAACAGGGCCCGCCGTGCAGAAGAGCACCGCTCCGCTGGGCCCTTCTTGTCAAGCCCCGCTCCGCTGGGCCCCGCCATCTCAAGCACCGCTCCGCTGGGCCCCTTCATCTCAAGCACCGCTCCGCTGGGCCCCGCCGTCTCAAGCACTGCTCCGCTGGGCCCTTCCTGTCAAGCACCGCTCCGCTGGGCCCCGCCGTCTCAAGCACCGCTCCGCTGGGCCCCTTCATCTCAAGCCCCGCTCCGCTGGGCCCGCCGTCTCAAGCACCGCTCCGCTGGGCCCTTCCTGTCAAGCCCCGCTCCGCTGGGCCCCGCCGTCTCAAGCACCGCTCCGCTGGGCCCTTCCTGTCAAGCACCGCTCCGCTGGGCCCTTCCTGTCAAGCACCGCTCCGCTGGGCCCCGCCGTCTCAAGCACCGCTCCGCTGGGCCCCTTCATCTCAAGCACCGCTCCGCTGGGCCCCGCCGTCTCAAGCACTGCTCCGCTGGGCCCTTCCTGTCAAGCACCGCTCCGCTGGGCCCCGCCGGGCCCCGCCGTCTCAAGCACCGCTCCGCTGGGCCCTTCCTGTCAAGCACCGCTCCGCTGGGCCCCGCCGTCTCAAGCACCGCTCCGCTGGGCCCCGCCGTCTCAAGCACCGCTCCGCTGGGCCCCTTCATCTCAAGCACCGCTCCGCTGGGCCCTGCCGTCTCAAGCACCGCTCCGCTGGGCCCTTCCTGTCAAGCACCGCTCCGCTGGGCCCCGCCGTCTCAAGCACCGCTCCGCTGGGCCCTTCCTGTCAAGCACCGCTCCACTGGGCCCCGCCATCTCAAGCACCACTCCGCTTGGCCCTTCCTGTCAAGCACCGCTCCGCTGGGCCCCGCCGTCTCAAGCACCGCTCCGCTGGGCCCCTTCATCTCAAGCACCGCTCCGCTGGGCCCCGCCGTCTCAAGCACCGCTCCGCTGGGCCCTTCCTGTCAAGCACCGCTCCCTGTGTGAGTGCATATGTGTGGACATGTGGGGGTGTGTGTGCCAGCAACAGGAATAGGGATTCCTGTAGCTGGGTACGTTTCCGCCAGGGTTTTCGTGGTGGGGTGACCGCCACGGAAAGCCTGGCGGTCTACAGCCTTGTAATCTGTCTGGCAGGCTGAGGCCTGCCACCTGGTCAGAGGTGCTCACCAACAGCCGCGTTGGTGCGACCGCACTGGTGGGCCAGGCGGCGTTGTGGTGGTTTGGCTTCTGCCAAACCCCACAACTTGTAATGAAGTGGTCTTTACCACTGGCTGCACGGCAGTAAGACCACCACAGCGAGGCTGGCGGTCTGATGACCGCCAGCCTTGTAATGAGGGCCTTAAATGTCTGTACATGAGCTGTGCAGATATTTCAGAATATACTTGAATTAAGTAAGCACAAATGAAGCAAATTTTTTGGTAAGTCTTAACCGCTTCTGTGCCTTGGACGAGATGATCTCGTCCAAGGCTACAGTTCCCCTGTGCCTTGGACAAGATCATCTCGTCCTAGGCACAGGGGAACTTGGGGGCGCGCTAGCGCGCCCCCCCGTGCACCCCCCTTACCCCCCCAGGCGGGGATGGAAGGGGAAGACCTACCCCCCCCACGGCAATCCGATGACATCAGCGCGCGCGCAGCGCGCTGACGTCATCTAGTGTTGCCAGCGTGCTGGAAGCCATTTGCTTCCAGCGCGTCTTCGGAGCAGGAGCTCAAAGGTGAGTCCTCTCCGTTTTTGGGGGGTGGGGGGGGTTGAGAAAACAGACACGGTGGGAAAGGAAAGGGTTTTTCCTTTCCCCCTGTGTCTGTTTTCTCAAGATTCCTGCTCCACGATCGCGGGCAGGGCCCGCGATCGTGGAGCAGGAATCTCCACTAGCCACCAGGGATTTTCTTTGTGCCTAAATTTGGGGGTGACCCCTTGGGCAAGGGTCGCCCCCCCCGGGGGCAATTTTTATTTGGATTTCGCCCCCCCCTGGGGGCAGATCCGCCGATTTTTCGGCGGATCTGCCCCCAGGGGGCGGCGAAAACCACTAGACACCAGGGATATATTTTTTTATGTTTGTTTTTGGGGGCGACCCCTTGGGCAAGGGTCGCCCCCCCCGGGGGCAATTTTTATTTGTATTTCGCCCCCCCCTGGGGGCAGATCGGCCGTTTTTTCGGCGGATCTGCCCCCGGGGGGGGGGGCGAAAACCACTAGACACCAGGGATATCTTTTTTTATGTGTGTTTTTGGGGGCGACCCCTTGGGCAAGGGTCGCCCCCCGGGGGCAATTTTTATTTGTATTTCGCCCCCCCTGGGGGCAGATCCGCCGATTTTTCGGCGGATCTGCCCCCGGGGGGGGGGGGCGAAAACCACTAGACACCAGGGATATCTTTTTTTATGTTTGTTTTTGGGGGCGACCCCTTGGGCAGGGGTAGCCCGCCCCCGGGGGCAATTTTTATTTGTATTTCGCCCCCCCCCCTGGGGGCAGATCTGCCGTTTTTTCGGCGGATCTGCCCCCAGGGGGGGGCGAAAACCACTAGACACCAGGGATATCTTTTTTTATGTGTGTTTTTGGGGGCGACCCCTTGGGCAAGGGTCGCCCCCCCCCCCCGGGGGCAATTTTTATTTGTATTTCACCCCCCCCTGGGGGCAGATCTGCCGTTTTTTCGTCGTATCTGCCCCCGGGGGGGGCGAAAACCACTAGACACCAGGGATATCTTTGTTTATGTGTGTTTTTGGGGGCGACCCCTTGGGCAAGGGTCGCCCCTCTCCCCCCCGGGGGCAATTTTTATTTGTATTTTGACCCCCCCGGGGGCAGATCAGCCGATTTTTGGGCTGATCTGCCCCCGGGGGGGGGGGGGCGCGAAAACCACTAGACACCAGGGATTTTGTTTTTATTGTTTATTTTGGGGGCAACTCCTGTGGCAAGGGTCGCTCCCATGGGGAGCTTTTTTTTCTGTTTCGGCCCCCCCGATGGCAGACCAGCCATTTTTTGGACGATCTGGCCCGGGGGGGGGGGCGGGGGAGTGGAAGCACACTAGGTGCCAGGGATTGTGTTTGGTGTGTGTTTGGGGGCACCCCTTGGGCAACGGTCGCCCCCCTATGGTGGGGAAAATTTGTATTGCCCATCTCTGCCCGTAATTTTGTAGGGCCATCTGCCCCCAAGGAGGGCAGAGACCACCAATACGGCAGGGATTTTTTTGTTTTGTGTTGTGCTGGGGGTGCCCCCTTGGGGAAGGGTCGCCCCCTGAAAGGGGGCACAGAGGTGTTGCCCATTTCTGCCCCCCTTGGGGTCAGATTGGCCAATTCTTTTACGCCCATCTACCCCGAGGGGGGCAGGATCCACTTAGGTACCAGGGACAACTTCTAAGTTCTTGGTGGTGGGGTGTTTGTCAACTGGTAAAGTATTTGTATTTGTGATTATAAGAATTTATTTCTTCTTTTTCTTCTAGTTCAACGCTTTTGCTTCCTTTGCTGTGGATCTTTGCGGTTTTGGCAGTAGTTGTCCTGTGGTTTGCATAGTTGCATGTTTTAGGTAAGTGAACGCAATTTACTCCAAAGGAGTATTGTTGACATGTTTGTAGGTGGTGTACTAAATGCAGTATTATGTGTTTGACATTGTCCTTAGATTTGAGCACAGTGGTGTTTGTGTTGTCATATGTCTAAATTGCTTTTTTCTTTTTTCTTTTTAGTGGGATATCATTGGTGATTGCAGAGTAGTTGCTTGGTGAGTAGCTATTTCAGGCAACTGTGTGGTATAGTTTTTTGTAGTACATAACTCTTTGTGATAAAGCTACACTTTGTTTATTACTTATTTTAGTGCTAGTGTTGTTGGCAATCCATTTGTTGTTAGGATCATGGCTAGCCGCAAAGTGACCGCTCAGCAGGTTGTTCGCATGCTCTTTGAGTCGTCTTCAGACCATGATTACGACACTGACTCTGCATCTGAGGCAGAGGAGGAAGCAGGAGATTCTGGAAGTGAGTTTTCTGTCTGAGAGTATTCTTCTGATGAGGAAGCTACTCTCAGTGCAGATGAAGGGCCTGTGTTAGAGGAGGACATTGATGTGCCAAGAGTGCAGCAGCCTGGGGCTGCAGGGTTTCCCATTGGAAGACCTGACACCTGGATTGCCCCAAACATGGAGCAGCCACAGTTACCTGCATTTACTGGTCTCCCAGGGTGTAGAGTTAATACGGAAAACTTTCTGCCTGTCCATTTCTTTCACTTGTTTATGGACGATGTATTTTTGGAAGAGATTGTGGAGCAGACAAATGTGTATGCAGAGCAATATTTGCGGGACAACGCTGCCAGACTTAAGCCTCAGTCTAGAGCTACTCATTGGGTTCCCACATATCTGGAAGAGATGAAAAGGTTTTTAGGTTTGTCTTTTTTGATGGGGTTGATCAGGAAGCCGTCACTGGCTTCTTATTGGTCTACTAGTCCCTTGATGGCAACTGCTATATTTCCTGCAACTATGACACGTAATCGGTATTTGCTTCTTCTTCGTATGCTGCATTTTGTAGACAATGCTTTAGCCTTGCCACGAGATCACCCTGATTGTGACCGCCTTTTTAAGATTAGGCCTGTCCTTGATCATTTTGTGGATCGGTTTTCAGAGGTCTATGTCCAAGGCAAAGAGATAAGTGTGGACGAGTCTTTGGTCCTTTTCAAGGGGCGTTTAGTTTTTAAGCAGTACATTCCTAGTAAGAGGACACGGTATGGGATTAAATTGTATCTGCTGTCAGAAAGCAGTACAGGATATGTGTATAATTTCCGGGTCTACACTGGTAGGGATTCCAGTATTGACCCTCCTGGTTGTCCGGCCACTTTTGGAGTTAGCGAAATAATTGTGTGGGAACTTGCTAGACGGCTGTTTAACAAAGGTCACCATTTGTACGTAGATAATTTCTACACTGGAGTGCAGTTGTTCAAGGAGTTGTTTAGGGTGGACACTGTTGCTTGTGGCACAATCCGTTCTAACCGGAAAGGCTATCCAAGGGAGCTTGTCTGTAAAAAACTTGAGAGGGGACAGTGCAGTGCCTTGCGGAATAATGAGCTGCTAGCTCTGAAATTTTCAGACAGGAGGGATGTGTACATGCTATCGACCATCCATGATGAGAGTACTTCCCCTGTGGCTGTTTGGGGTCAGGTTGCGGAAGTGCGTAAACCTGCGTGCATTTTGGACTACAATAGGCACATGGGTGGTGTTGATAGAGTAGATCAGAGGTTAGAACCTTACACTGCTCTTCGTAAGTCATATGTGTGGTATAAAAAGTTGGCCCTACATTTATTTCATTTGGCAACTTTTAATGCCTTTATTGTATACAAGGATTGTTCACCCGAGTCAAGGATGACATTTGTTAAATTTCAGGAGTCGGTGATAGAAAGCCTTATTGTGGTGGAACCGGCAAGAGTTCCTAGAGTAGAAGTGGTGGAGGATGTGGCTAGATTGAAAGATCGGCACTTTCCAGATCACATTCCTCCCACTCCCAAAAAAGACATGCCCACAAAGAAATGTAGAGTATGTGCCCGGAGATTAATCCGGAGGGAGAGCCGGATGTACTGCCCCGAATGCCCTTCAAAGCCTGGGCTGTGTGTTCCCGGCTGTTACAGAAGTTACCATACCCAAAAAAAAATCTGGGAAATACCTAGAGCGTAAGCTGTCTGTTTTATATTTTCATATGTTTCACGGTTGGCATCTGTTGTGTATTTAGTTAGAGCTTTTGTGTTTGTAGTTTTGTGCTTATTTTATAATTAGTAGTTTCTTTGTTGTTTATAAATAAAAAAAAGTGATTGCGGTGTGCGTGGGGTGGCGCTTGGCTGGCGGTGTGCGTGGGGTGGCGCTTGGCTGGCGGTGTGCGTGGGGTGGCGCTTGGCTGGCGGTGTGCTTGGGGTGGCGCTTGGCTGGCGGTGTGCTTGGGGTGGCGCTTGGCTGGCGGTGTGCGTGGGGTGGCGCTTGGCTGGCGGTGTGCGTGGGGTGGCGCTTGGCTGGCGGTGTGCGTGGGGTGGCGCTTGGCTGGCGGTGCCAGCCGAACGGCAGTCCACACTCCCATCAGCTGGTGTGATTCTTGTATCAGGCATGTGGGCGTATGTAAGTGATGGGCCCTTGAGTGGCGCGGTCTGTCGATGTGAGTGTTGTAATGTGCTGGGCCCGTGGCTGGCGGTGTGAATGATCTTGTGCGTGTCATGTATGAAAGGTGTGTGAATGGCCTGTAAAGCGGATGGTGCCTTGTCGCGGCTTTACAGCTCACGAGCTGTGAGTCATTGGTTCACTTTTTTGCCTTTCAGTTATTAGAAGTGCATTTCATTTTTGTGAAATCTCTTGTTAATAAAATTTGATCCACTGAACCATCACTCACCCTCGTGCCAAATCCAACCAGTATGTGTTGTAAAAAAAGACAAAACCTGCTCCGCTGTAATCAGGCGTCGCAGCACACCTGTGACACGCTAGATGCGTCGGGTGGGACCCCGATGATGAAGCATGCCACCAACTTGGTTGGTGGGTGAGGGGTCTTCTTAACATAACCTAAGTGTGTTTCTTTTCACAATTTTTGTGTTTGGCACATCACGGACGTATGTGCACACATCAAAGTGATATATTCCAAAAATGCCTGTGTTTGGGGGGGGAGGGCCCACCTATGTTTTTGGTCCAGGGTGCGGCTGTCATGTAGGGAAACCTACAAAACCCAGAATTTTTTTAAAAATAGGCACCCCAAGGAGTCCAGGGAGGTGTGGCTTGCGTGGCTCCCCCAACTATCCCTTCTATCCCTTCAGGTTTTGGGCCTTATTCTGTTGCAGGCACCTGGCCCACCCACACAAGTGAGGTATCATTTTTATCGGGAGACTTGGGGGAACGCTGGGTGGAAGGAAATTTGTGGCTCCTCTCAGATTCCAGAACTTTCTGTCACCGAAATGTGAGGAAAACTTGTTTTTTTAGCCAAATTTTGAGGTTTGCAAAGGATTCTGGGTAACAGAACCTGGTCCGAGCCCCGCAAGTCACCCCTTCTTGGATCCCCCTAGGTCTCTAGTTTTCAGAAATGCACAGGTTTGGTAGGTTTCCCTAGGTGCCGAGTGAGCTACAGGCCAAAATCCACAGGTAGGCACTGTTTTCTATCAAAAAATGGGATGTGTCCACGTTGCCTTTTGGGGCGTTTCCTGTCGCGGGCGCTAGGCCTACCCATGCAAGTGAGGTATCATTTTTATCTGGAGACTTGGGGGAACGCTGGGTGGAAGGAAATTTGTGGCTCCTCTCAGATTCCAGAACTTTCTGTCACCGAAATGTGAGGAAAACTTGTTTTTTTAGCCAAATTTTGAGGTTTGCAAAGGATTCTGGGTAACAGAACCTGGTCCGAGCCCCGCAAGTCAGCCCTCCTTGGATTCCCCTAGGTCTCTAGTTTTCAGAAATGCACAGGTTTGGTAGGTTTCCCTAGGTGCCGGCTGAGCTAGAGGCCAAAATCTACAGGTAGGCACTTCGCAAAAAACACCTCTGTTTTTTCCCAAAATTTAGGATGTGTCCACGTTGCGCTTTGGGGTGTTTCCTGTCGCCGGCGCTAGGCCTACCCACGCAAGTGAGGTATCATTTTTATCGGGAGACTTGAGGGAACGCTGAGTGGAAGGAAATTTGTAGCTCCTCTCAGATTCCAGAACTTTCTGCCACAGAAATGTGAGGGACATGTGTTTTTTTAGCCAAATTTTGAGGTTTGCAAAGGATTCTGGGTAACAGAACCTGGTCCGAGCCCCGCAAGTCACCCCTCCTTGGATTCCCCTAGGTCTCTAGTTATCAGAAATGCACAGGTTTGGTAGGTTTCCCTAGGTGCCGGCTGAGCTAGAGGCCAAAATCTACAGGTAGGCACTTCGCAAAAAACACCTCTGTTTTTTCCCAAAATTTAGGATGTGTCCACGTTGCGCTTTGGGGTGTTTCCTGTCGCCGGCGCTAGGCCTACCCACGCAAGTGAGGTATCATTTTTATCGGGAGACTTGGGGGAACGCTGAGTGGAAGGAAATTTGTAGCTCCTCTCAGATTCCAGAACTTTCTGCCACAGAAATGTGAGGGACATGTGTTTTTTTAGCCAAATTTTGAGGTTTGCAAAGGATTCTGGGTAACAGAACCTGGTCCGAGCCCCGCAAGTCACCCCTCCTTGGATTCCCCTAGGTCTCTAGTTTTCAGAAATGCACAGGTTTGGTAGGTTTCCCTACGTGCCGGCTGAGCTAGAGGCCAAAATCTACAGGTAGGCACTTCGCAAAAAACACCTCTGTTTTTTCCCAAAATTTAGGATGTGTCCACGTTGCGCTTTGGGGCGTTTCCTGTCGCCGGCGCTAGGCCTACCCACGCAAGTGAGGTATCATTTTTATCGGGAGACTTGGGGGAACGCTGGGTGGAAGGAAATTTGTAGCTCCTCTCAGATTCCAGAACTTTCTGCCACAGTAATGTGAGGGACATGTGTTTTTTTAGCCAAATTTTGAGGTTTGCAAAGGATTCTGGGTAACAGAGCCTGGTCCGAGCCCCGCAAGTCAGCCCTCCTTGGATTCCCCTAGGTCTCTAGTTTTCAGAAATGCACAGGTTTGGTAGGTTTCCCTAGGTGCCGGCTGAGCTAGAGGCCAAAATCTACAGGTAGGCACTTCGCAAAAAACACCTCTGTTTTTTCCCAAAATTTAGGATGTGTCCACGTTGCGCTTTGGGGTGTTTCCTGTCGCCGGCGCTAGGCCTACCCACGCAAGTGAGGTATCATTTTTATCGGGAGACTTGGGGGAACGCTGGGTGGAAGGAAATTTGTAGCTCCTCTCAGATTCCAGAACTTTCTGCCACAGAAATGTGAGGGACATGTGTTTTTTTAGCCAAATTTGGAGGTTTGCAAAGGATTCTGGTAACAGAACCTGGTCCGAGCCCCGCAAGTCACCCCTCCTTGGATTCCCCAAGGTCTCTAGTTTTCAGAAATGCACAGGTTTGGTAGGTTTCCCTAGGTGCCGGGTGAGCTACAGGCCAAAATCCACAGGTAGGCACTGTTTTCTTTCAAAAAATGGGATGTGTCCACGTTGCCTTTTGGGGCGTTTCCTGTCGCGGGCGCTAGGCCTACCCACGCAAGTGAGGTATCATTTTTATCTGGAGACTTGGGGGAACGCTGGGTGGAAGGAAATTTGTGGCTCCTCTCAGATTCCAGAACTTTCTGTCACCGAAATGTGAGGAAAACTTGTTTTTTTAGCCAAATTTTGAGATTTGCAAAGGATTCTGGGTAACAGAACCTGGTCCGAGCCCCGCAAGTCAGCCCTCATTGCCCCTAGGTCTCTAGTTTTCAGAAATGCACAGGTTTGGTAGGTTTCCCTAGGTGCCGGCTGAGCTAGAGGCCAAAATCTACAGGTAGGCACTTCGCAAAAAACACCTCTGTTTTTTCCCAAAATTTAGGATGTGTCCACGTTGCGCTTTGGGGTGTTTCCTGTCGCCGGCGCTAGGCCTACCCACGCAAGTGAGGTATCATTTTTATCGGGAGACTTGGGGGAACGCTGAGTGGAAGGAAATTTGTAGCTCCTCTCAGATTCCAGAACTTTCTGCCACAGAAATGTGAGGGACATGTGTTTTTTTAGCCAAATTTTGAGGTTTGCAAAGGATTCTGGGTAACCGAACCTGGTCCGAGCCCCGCAAGTCACCCCTCCTTGGATTCCCCTAGGTCTCTAGTTTTCAGAAATGCACAGGTTTGGTAGGTTTCCCTAGGTGCCGGCTGAGCTAGAGGCCAAAATCTACAGGTAGGCACTTCGCCAAAAACACCTCTGTTTTTTCCCAAAATTTAGGATGTGTCCACGTTGCGCTTTGGGGCGTTTCCTGTCGCCGGCGCTAGGCCTACCCACGCAAGTGAGGTATCATTTTTATCGGGAGACTTGGGGGAACGCTGGGTGGAAGGGAATTTGTAGCTCCTCTCAGATTCCAGAACTTTCTGCCACAGTAATGTGAGGGACATGTGTTTTTTTAGCCAAATTTTGAGGTTTGCAAAGGATTCTGGGTAACAGAGCCTGGTCCGAGCCCCGCAAGTCAGCCCTCCTTGGATTCCCCTAGGTCTCTAGTTTTCAGAAATGCACAGGTTTGGTAGGTTTCCCTAGGTGCCGGCTGAGCTAGAGGCCAAAATCTACAGGTAGGCACTTCGCAAAAAACACCTCTGTTTTTTCCCAAAATTTAGGATGTGTCCACGTTGCGCTTTGGGGTGTTTCCTGTCGCCGGCGCTAGGCCTACCCACGCAAGTGAGGTATCATTTTTATCGGGAGACTTGGGGGAACGCTGGGTGGAAGGAAATTTGTAGCTCCTCTCAGATTCCAGAACTTTCTGCCACAGAAATGTGAGGGACATGTGTTTTTTTAGCCAAATTTGGAGGTTTGCAAAGGATTCTGGGTAACAGAACCTGGTCCGAGCCCCGCAAGTCACCCCTCCTTGGATTCCCCTAGGTCTCTAGTTTTCAGAAATGCACAGGTTTGGTAGGTTTCCCTAGGTGCCGGCTGAGCTAGAGGCCAAAATCTACAGGTAGGCACTTCGCAAAAAACACCTCTGTTTTTTCCCAAAATTTAGGATGTGTCCACGTTGCGCTTTGGGGTGTTTCCTGTCGCCGGCGCTAGGCCTACCCACGCAAGTGAGGTATCATTTTTATCGGGAGACTTGGGGGAACGCTGAGTGGAAGGAAATTTGTAGCTCCTCTCAGATTCCAGAACTTTCTGCCACAGAAATGTGAGGGACATGTGTTTTTTTAGCCAAATTTTGAGGTTTGCAAAGGATTCTGGGTAACCGAACCTGGTCCGAGCCCCGCAAGTCACCCCTCCTTGGATTCCCCTAGGTCTCTAGTTTTCAGAAATGCACAGGTTTGGTAGGTTTCCCTAGGTGCCGGCTGAGCTAGAGGCCAAAATCTACAGGTAGGCACTTCGCAAAAAACACCTCTGTTTTTTCCCAAAATTTATGATGTGTCCACGTTGCGCTTTGGGGCGTTTCCTGTCGCCGGCGCTAGGCCTACCCACGCAAGTGAGGTATCATTTTTATCGGGAGACTTGGGGGAACGCTGGGTGGAAGGAAATTTGTAGCTCCTCTCAGATTCCAGAACTTTCTGCCACAGTAATGTGAGGGACATGTGTTTTTTTAGCCAAATTTTGAGGTTTGCAAAGGATTCTGGGTAACAGAACCTGGTCCGAGCCCCGCAAGTCAGCCCTCCTTGGATTCCCCTAGGTCTCTAGTTTTCAGAAATGCACAGGTTTGGTAGGTTTCCCTAGGTGCCGGCTGAGCTAGAGGCCAAAATCTACAGGTAGGCACTTCGCAAAAAACACCTCTGTTTTTCCCCAAAATTTAGGATGTGTCCACGTTGCGCTTTGGGGTGTTTCCTGTCGCCGGCGCTAGGCCTACCCACGCAAGTGAGGTATCATTTTTATCGGGAGACTTGGAGGAACGCTGGGTGGAAGGAAATTTGTAGCTCCTCTCAGATTCCAGAACTTTCTGCCACAGAAATGTGAGGGACATGTGTTTTTTTAGCCAAATTTTGAGGTTTGCAAAGGATTCTGGGTAACAGAACCTGGTCCGAGCCCCACAAGTCACCCCTCCTTGGATTCCCCTAGGTCTCTAGTTTTCAGAAATGCACAGGTTTGGTAGGTTTCCCTAGGTGCCGGCTGAGCTAGAGGCCAAAATCTACAGGTAGGCACTTCGCAAAAAACACCTCTGTTTTTTCCCAAAATTTAGGATGTGTCCACGTTGCGCTTTGGGGTGTTTCCTGTCGCCGGCGCTAGGCCTACCCACGCAAGTGAGGTATCATTTTTATCGGGAGACTTGGGGGAACGCTGGGTGGAAGGAAATGTGTGGCTCCTCTCAGATTCCAGAACTTTCTGTCACCGAAATATGAGGAAAACTTGTTTTTTTAGCCAAATTTTGAGGTTTGCAAAGGATTCTGGGTAACAGAACCTGGTCCGAGCCCCGCAAGTCACCCCTTCTTGGATCCCCCTAGGTCTCTAGTTTTCAGAAATGCACAGGTTTGGTAGGTTTCCCTAGGTGCCGGCTGAGCTAGAGGCCAAAATCTACAGGTAGGCACTTTGCAAAAAACACCTCTGTTTTTTTCCAAAATTTAGGATGTGTCCACGTTGCGCTTTGGGGCGTTTCGTGTCGCCGGCGCTAGGCATACCCACGCAAGTGAGGTATTATTTTTATCGGGAGACTTGGGGGAACGCTGGGTGGAAGGAAATTTGGAGCTCCTCTCAGATTCCAGAACTTTCTGCCACAGAAATGTGAGGGACATGTGTTTTTTTAGCCAAATTTTGAGGTTTGCAAAGGATTCTGGGTAACAGAACCTGTTCCGAGCCCCGCAAGTCACCCCTCCTTGGATTCCCCTAGGTCTCTAGTTTTCAGAAATGCACAGGTTTGGTAGGTTTCCCTAGGTGCCGGCTGAGCTAGAGGCCAAAATCTACAGGTAGGCACTTCGCAAAAAACACCTCTATTTTTTCCCAAAATTTAGGATGTGTCCACGTTGCGCTTTGGGGTGTTTCCTGTCGCCGGCGCTAGGCCTACCCACGCAAGTGAGGTATCATTTTTATCGGGAGACTTGGGGGAACGCTGGGTGGAAGGAAATTTGTAGCTCCTCTCAGATTCCAGAACTTTCTGCCACAGAAATGTGAGGGACATGTGTTTTTTTAGCCAAATTTGGAGGTTTGCAAAGGATTCTGGGTAACAGAACCTGGTCCGAGCCCCGCAAGTCACCCCTCCTTGGATTCCCCTAGGTCTCTAGTTTTCAGAAATGCACAGGTTTGGTAGGTTTTCCTAGGTGCCGGCTGAGCTAGAGGCCAAAATCTACAGGTAGGCACTTCGCAAAAAACACCTCTGTTTTTTCCCAAAATTTAGGATGTGTCCACGTTGCGCTTTGGGGTGTTTCCTGTCGCCGGCGCTAGGCCTACCCACGCAAGTGAGGTATCATTTTTATCGGGAGACTTGGGGGAACGCTGGGTGGAAGGAAATTTGTAGCTCCTCTCAGATTCCAGAACTTTCTGCCACAGAAATGTGAGGGACATGTGTTTTTTTAGCCAAATTTGGAGGTTTGCAAAGGATTCTGGGTAACAGAACCTGGTCCGAGCCCCGCAAGTCACCCCTCTTTGGATTCCCCTAGGTCTCTAGTTTTCAGAAATGCACAGGTTTGGTAGGTTTCCCTAGGTGCCGGCTGAGCTAGAGGCCAAAATCTACAGGTAGGCACTTCGCAAAAAACACCTCTGTTTTTTTCCAAAATTTAGGATGTGTCCACGTTGCGCTTTGGGGCGTTTCCTGTCGCCGGCGCTAGGCATACCCACGCAAGTGAGGTATTATTTTTATCGGGAGACTTGGGGGAACGCTGGGTGGAAGGAAATTTGGAGCTCCTCTCAGATTCCAGAACTTTCTGCCACAGAAATGTGAGGGACATGTGTTTTTTTAGCCAAGTTTTGAGGTTTGCAAAGGATTCTGGGTAACAGAACCTGTTCCGAGCCCCGCAAGTCACCCCTCCTTGGATTCCCCTAGGTCTCTAGTTTTCAGAAATGCACAGGTTTGGTAGGTTTCCCTAGGTGCCTGCTGATCTAGAGGCCAAAATCTACAGGTAGGCACTTCGCAAAAAACACCTCTGTTTTTCCCCAAAATTTAGGATGTGTCCACGTTGCGCTTTGGGGTGTTTCCTGTCGCCGGCGCTAGGCCTACCCACGCAAGTGAGGTATCATTTTTATCGGGAGACTTGGGGGAACGCTGGGTGGAAGGAAATTTGTAGCTCCTCTCAGATTCCAGAACTTTCTGCCACAGAAATGTGAGGGACATGTGTTTTTTTAGCCAAATTTTGAGGTTTGCAAAGGATTCTGGGTAACAGAACCTGGTCCGAGCCCCGCAAGTCACCCCTCCTTGGATTCCCCTAGGTCTCTAGTTTTCAGAAATGCACAGGTTTGGTAGGTTTCCCTAGGTGCCGGCTGAGCTAGAGGCCAAAATCTACAGGTAGGCACTTCGCAAAAAACACCTCTGTTTTTTCCCAAAATTTAGGATGTGTCCACGTTGCGCTTTGGGGTGTTTCCTGTCGCCGGCGCTAGGCCTACCCACGCAAGTGAGGTATCATTTTTATCGGGAGACTTGGGGGAACGCTGGGTGGAAGGAAATTTGTAGCTCCTCTCAGATTCCAGAACTTTCTGCCACAGAAATGTGAGGGACATGTGTTTTTTTAGCCAAAGTTTGAGGTTTGCAAAGGATTCTGGGTAACAGAACCTGGTCCGAGCCCCGCAAGTCACCCCTCCTTGGATTCCCCTAGGTCTCTAGTTTTCAGAAATGCACAGGTTTGGTAGGTTTCCCTAGGTGCCGGCTGAGCTAGAGGCCAAAATCTACAGGTAGGCACTTCGCAAAAAACACCTCTGTTTTTTTCCAAAATTTAGGATGTGTCCACGTTGCGCTTTGGGGCGTTTCCTGTCGCCGGCGCTAGGCCTACCCACGCAAGTGAGGTATCATTTTTATCGGGAGACTTGGGGGAACGCTGGGTGGAAGGAAATTTGTAGCTCCTCTCAGATTCCAGAACTTTCTGCCACAGAAATGTGAGGGACATGTGTTTTTTTAGCCAAATTTTGAGGTTTGCAAAGGATTCTGGGTAACAGAACCTGGTCCGAGCCCCGCAAGTCACCCCTCCTTGGATTCCCCTAGGTCTCTAGTTTTCAGAAATGCACAGGTTTGGTAGGTTTCCCTAGGTGCCTGCTGAGCTAGAGGCCAAAATCTACAGGTAGGCACTTCGCAAAAAACACCTCTGTTTTTTTCCAAAATTTAGGATGTGTCCACGTTGCGCTTTGGGGCGTTTCCTGTCGCCGGCGCTAGGCCTACCCACGCAAGTGAGGTATCATTTTTATCGGGAGACTTGGGGGAACGCTGGGTGGAAGGAAATTTGTAGCTCCTCTCAGATTCCAGAACTTTCTGCCACAGAAATGTGAGGGACATGTGTTTTTTTAGCCAAATTTTGAGGTTTGCAAAGGATTCTGGGTAACAGAACCTGGTCCGAGCCCCGCAAGTCACCCCTCCTTGGATTCCCCTAGGTCTCTAGTTTTCAGAAATGCACAGGTTTGGTAGGTTTCCCTAGGTGCCGGCTGAGCTAGAGGCCAAAATCTACAGGTAGGCACTTCGCAAAAAACACCTCTGTTTTTTCCCAAAATTTAGGATGTGTCCACGTTGCGCTTTGGGGTGTTTCCTGTCGCCGGCGCTAGGCCTACCCACGCAAGTGAGGTATCATTTTTATCGGGAGACTTGGGGGAACGCTGGGTGGAAGGAAATTTGTAGCTCCTCTCAGATTCCAGAACTTTCTGCCACAGAAATGTGAGGGACATGTGTTTTTTTAGCCAAAGTTTGAGGTTTGCAAAGGATTCTGGGTAACAGAACCTGGTCCGAGCCCCGCAAGTCACCCCTCCTTGGATTCCCCTAGGTCTCTAGTTTTCAGAAATGCACAGGTTTGGTAGGTTTCCCTAGGTGCCGGCTGAGCTAGAGGCCAAAATCTACAGGTAGGCACTTCGCAAAAAACACCTCTGTTTTTTTCCAAAATTTAGGATGTGTCCACGTTGCGCTTTGGGGCGTTTCCTGTCGCCGGCGCTAGGCCTACCCACGCAAGTGAGGTATCATTTTTATCGGGAGACTTGGGGGAACGCTGGGTGGAAGGAAATTTGTAGCTCCTCTCAGATTCCAGAACTTTCTGCCACAGAAATGTGAGGGACATGTGTTTTTTTAGCCAAAGTTTGAGGTTTGCAAAGGATTCTGGGTAACAGAACCTGGTCCGAGCCCCGCAAGTCACCCCTCCTTGGATTCCCCTAGGTCTCTAGTTTTCAGAAATGCACAGGTTTGGTAGGTTTCCCTAGGTGCCGGCTGAGCTAGAGGCCAAAATCTACAGGTAGGCACTTCGCAAAAAACACCTCTGTTTTTTTCCAAAATTTAGGATGTGTCCACGTTGCGCTTTGGGGCGTTTCCTGTTGCCGGCGCTAGGCCTACCCACGCAAGTGAGGTATCATTTTTATCGGGAGACTTGGGGGAACGCTGGGTGGAAGGAAATTTGTAGCTCCTCTCAGATTCCAGAACTTTCTGCCACAGAAATGTGAGGGACATGTGTTTTTTTAGCCAAATTTTGAGGTTTGCAAAGGATTCTGGGTAACAGAACCTGGTCCGAGCCCCGCAAGTCACCCCTCCTTGGATTCCCCTAGGTCTCTAGTTTTCAGAAATGCACAGGTTTGGTAGGTTTCCCTAGGTGCCTGCTGAGCTAGAGGCCAAAATCTACAGGTAGGCACTTCGCAAAAAACACCTCTGTTTTTTTCCAAAATTTAGGATGTGTCCACGTTGCGCTTTGGGGCGTTTCCTGTCGCCGGCGCTAGGCCTACCCACGCAAGTGAGGTATCATTTTTATCGGGAGACTTGGGGGAACGCTGGGTGGAAGGAAATTTGTAGCTCCTCTCAGATTCCAGAACTTTCTGCCACAGAAATGTGAGGGACATGTGTTTTTTTAGCCAAATTTTGAGGTTTGCAAAGGATTCTGGGTAACAGAACCTGGTCCGAGCCCCGCAAGTCACCCCTCCTTGGATTCCCCTAGGTCTCTAGTTTTCAGAAATGCACAGGTTTGGTAGGTTTCCCTAGGTGCCGGCTGAGCTAGAGGCCAAAATCTACAGGTAGGCACTTCGCAAAAAACACCTCTGTTTTTTCCCAAAATTTAGGATGTGTCCACGTTGCGCTTTGGGGTGTTTCCTGTCGCCGGCGCTAGGCCTACCCACGCAAGTGAGGTATCATTTTTATCGGGAGACTTGGGGGAACGCTGGGTGGAAGGAAATTTGTAGCTCCTCTCAGATTCCAGAACTTTCTGCCACAGAAATGTGAGGGACATGTGTTTTTTTAGCCAAAGTTTGAGGTTTGCAAAGGATTCTGGGTAACAGAACCTGGTCCGAGCCCCGCAAGTCACCCCTCCTTGGATTCCCCTAGGTCTCTAGTTTTCAGAAATGCACAGGTTTGGTAGGTTTCCCTAGGTGCCGGCTGAGCTAGAGGCCAAAATCTACAGGTAGGCACTTCGCAAAAAACACCTCTGTTTTTTTCCAAAATTTAGGATGTGTCCACGTTGCGCTTTGGGGCGTTTCCTGTCGCCGGCGCTAGGCCTACCCACGCAAGTGAGGTATCATTTTTATCGGGAGACTTGGGGGAACGCTGGGTGGAAGGAAATTTGTAGCTCCTCTCAGATTCCAGAACTTTCTGCCACAGAAATGTGAGGGACATGTGTTTTTTTAGCCAAATTTTGAGGTTTGCAAAGGATTCTGGGTAACAGAACCTGGTCCGAGCCCCGCAAGTCACCCCTCCTTGGATTCCCCTAGGTCTCTAGTTTTCAGAAATGCACAGGTTTGGTAGGTTTCCCTAGGTGCCTGCTGAGCTAGAGGCCAAAATCTACAGGTAGGCACTTCGCAAAAAACACCTCTGTTTTTTTCCAAAATTTAGGATGTGTCCACGTTGCGCTTTGGGGCGTTTCCTGTCGCCGGCGCTAGGCCTACCCACGCAAGTGAGGTATCATTTTTATCGGGAGACTTGGGGGAACGCTGGGTGGAAGGAAATTTGGAGCTCCTCTCAGATTCCAGAACTTTCTGCCACAGAAATGTGAGGGACATGTGTTTTTTTAGCCAAATTTGGAGGTTTGCAAAGGATTCTGGGTAACAGAACCTGGTCCGAGCCCCGCAAGTCACCCCTCTTTGGATTCCCCTAGGTCTCTAGTTTTCAGAAATGCACAGGTTTGGTAGGTTTCCCTAGGTGCCGGCTGAGCTAGAGGCCAAAATCTACAGGTAGGCACTTTGCAAAAAACACCTCTGTTTTTTTCCAAAATTTAGGATGTGTCCACGTTGCGCTTTGGGGCGTTTCGTGTCGCCGGCGCTAGGCATACCCACGCAAGTGAGGTATTATTTTTATCGGGAGACTTGGGGGAACGCTGGGTGGAAGGAAATTTGGAGCTCCTCTCAGATTCCAGAACTTTCTGCCACAGAAATGTGAGGGACATGTGTTTTTTTAGCCAAATTTTGAGGTTTGCAAAGGATTCTGGGTAACAGAACCTGTTCCGAGCCCCGCAAGTCACCCCTCCTTGGATTCCCCTAGGTCTCTAGTTTTCAGAAATGCACAGGTTTGGTAGGTTTCCCTAGGTGCCGGCTGAGCTAGAGGCCAAAATCTACAGGTAGGCACTTCGCAAAAAACACCTCTGTTTTTTCCCAAAATTTAGGATGTGTCCACGTTGCGTTTTGGGGTGTTTCCTGTCGCCGGCGCTAGGCCTACCCACGCAAGTGAGGTATCATTTTTATTGGGAGACTTGGGGGAACGCTGGGTGGAAGGAAATTTGTAGCTCCTCTCAGATTCCAGAACTTTCTGCCACAGAAATGTGAGGGACATGTGTTTTTTTAGCCAAATTTGGAGGTTTGCAAAGGATTCTGGGTAACAGAACCTGGTCCGAGCCCCGCAAGTCACCCCTCCTTGGATTCCCCTAGGTCTCTAGTTTTCAGAAATGCACAGGTTTGGTAGGTTTTCCTAGGTGCTGGCTGAGCTAGAGGCCAAAATCTACAGGTAGGCACTTCGCAAAAAACACCTCTGTTTTTTCCCAAAATTTAGGATGTGTCCACGTTGCGCTTTGGGGTGTTTCCTGTCGCCGGCGCTAGGCCTACCCACGCAAGTGAGGTATCATTTTTATCGGGAGACTTGGGGGAACGCTGGGTGGAAGGAAATTTGTAGCTCCTCTCAGATTCCAGAACTTTCTGCCACAGAAATGTGAGGGACATGTGTTTTTTTAGCCAAATTTGGAGGTTTGCAAAGGATTCTGGGTAACAGAACCTGGTCCGAGCCCCGCAAGTCACCCCTCTTTGGATTCCCCTAGGTCTCTAGTTTTCAGAAATGCACAGGTTTGGTAGGTTTCCCTAGGTGCCGGCTGAGCTAGAGGCCAAAATCTACAGGTAGGCACTTCGCAAAAAACACCTCTGTTTTTTTCCAAAATTTAGGATGTGTCCACGTTGCGCTTTGGGGCGTTTCCTGTCGCCGGCGCTAGGCATACCCACGCAAGTGAGGTATTATTTTTATCGGCAGACTTGGGGGAACGCTGGGTGGAAGGAAATTTGGAGCTCCTCTCAGATTCCAGAACTTTCTGCCACAGAAATGTGAGGGACATGTGTTTTTTTAGCCAAATTTTGAGGTTTGCAAAGGATTCTGGGTAACAGAACCTGTTCCGAGCCCCGCAAGTCACCCCTCCTTGGATTCCCCTAGGTCTCTAGTTTTCAGAAATGCACAGGTTTGGTAGGTTTCCCTAGGTGCCTGCTGAGCTAGAGGCCAAAATCTACAGGTAGGCACTTCGCAAAAAACACCTCTGTTTTTCCCCAAAATTTAGGATGTGTCCACGTTGCGCTTTGGGGTGTTTCCTGTCGCCGGCGCTAGGCCTACCCACGCAAGTGAGGTATCATTTTTATCGGGAGACTTGGGGGAACGCTGGGTGGAAGGAAATTTGTAGCTCCTCTCAGATTCCAGAACTTTCTGCCACAGAAATGTGAGGGACATGTGTTTTTTTAGCCAAATTTTGAGGTTTGCAAAGGATTCTGGGTAACAGAACCTGGTCCGAGCCCCGCAAGTCACCCCTCCTTGGATTCCCCTAGGTCTCTAGTTTTCAGAAATGCACAGGTTTGGTAGGTTTCCCTAGGTGCCGGCTGAGCTAGAGGCCAAAATCTACAGTTAGGCACTTCGCAAAAAACACCTCTGTTTTTTCCCAAAATTTAGGATGTGTCCACGTTGCGCTTTGGGGTGTTTCCTGTCGCCGGCGCTAGGCCTACCCACGCAAGTGAGGTATCATTTTTATCGGGAGACTTGGGGGAACGCTGGGTGGAAGGAAATTTGTAGCTCCTCTCAGATTCCAGAACTTTCTGCCACAGAAATGTGAGGGACATGTGTTTTTTTAGCCAAAGTTTGAGGTTTGCAAAGGATTCTGGGTAACAGAACCTGGTCCGAGCCCCGCAAGTCACCCCTCCTTGGATTCCCCTAGGTCTCTAGTTTTCAGAAATGCACAGGTTTGGTAGGTTTCCCTAGGTGCCGGCTGAGCTAGAGGCCAAAATCTACAGGTAGGCACTTCGCAAAAAACACCTCTGTTTTTTTCCAAAATTTAGGATGTGTCCACGTTGCGCTTTGGGGCGTTTCCTGTCGCCGGCGCTAGGCCTACCCACGCAAGTGAGGTATCATTTTTATCGGGAGACTTGGGGGAACGCTGGGTGGAAGGAAATTTGTAGCTCCTCTCAGATTCCAGAACTTTCTGCCACAGAAATGTGAGGGACATGTGTTTTTTTAGCCAAATTTTGAGGTTTGCAAAGGATTCTGGGTAACAGAACCTGGTCCGAGCCCCGCAAGTCACCCCTCCTTGGATTCCCCTAGGTCTCTAGTTTTCAGAAATGCACAGGTTTGGTAGGTTTCCCTAGGTGCCTGCTGAGCTAGAGGCCAAAATCTACAGGTAGGCACTTCGCAAAAAACACCTCTGTTTTTTTCCAAAATTTAGGATGTGTCCACGTTGCGCTTTGGGGCGTTTCCTGTCGCCGGCGCTAGGCCTACCCACGCAAGTGAGGTATCATTTTTATCGGGAGACTTGGGGGAACGCTGGGTGGAAGGAAATTTGGAGCTCCTCTCAGATTCCAGAACTTTCTGCCACAGAAATGTGAGGGACATGTGTTTTTTTAGCCAAATTTTGAGGTTTGCAAAGGATTCTGGGTAACAGAACCTGGTCCGAGCCCCGCAAGTCAGCCCTCCTTGGATTCCCATAGGTCTCTAGTTTTCAGAAATGCACAGGTTTGGTAGGTTTCCCTAGGTGCCGGCTGAGCTAGAGGCCAAAATCTACAGGTAGGCACTTCACAAAAAACACCTCTGTTTTTTTCCAAAATTTAGGATGTGTCCACGTTGCGCTTTGGGGCGTTTCCTGTCGCCGGCGCTAGGCCTACCCACGCAAGTGAGGTATCATTTTTATCGGGAGACTTGGGGGAACGCTGGGTGGAAGGAAATTTGGAGCTCCTCTCAGATTCCAGAACTTTCTGCCACAGAAATGTGAGGGACATGTGTTTTTTTAGCCAAATTTGGAGGTTTGCAAAGGATTCTGGGTAACAGAACCTGGTCCGAGCCCCGCAAGTCACCCCTCTTTGGATTCCCCTAGGTCTCTAGTTTTCAGAAATGCACAGGTTTGGTAGGTTTCCCTAGGTGCCGGCTGAGCTAGAGGCCAAAATCTACAGGTAGGCACTTTGCAAAAAACACCTCTGTTTTTTTCCAAAATTTAGGATGTGTCCACGTTGCGCTTTGGGGCGTTTCGTGTCGCCGGCGCTAGGCATACCCACGCAAGTGAGGTATTATTTTTATCGGGAGACTTGGGGGAACGCTGGGTGGAAGGAAATTTGGAGCTCCTCTCAGATTCCAGAACTTTCTGCCACAGAAATGTGAGGGACATGTGTTTTTTTAGCCAAATTTTGAGGTTTGCAAAGGATTCTGGGTAACAGAACCTGTTCCGAGCCCCGCAAGTCACCCCTCCTTGGATTCCCCTAGGTCTCTAGTTTTCAGAAATGCACAGGTTTGGTAGGTTTCCCTAGGTGCCGGCTGAGCTAGAGGCCAAAATCTACAGGTAGGCACTTCGCAAAAAACACCTCTGTTTTTTCCCAAAATTTAGGATGTGTCCACGTTGCGTTTTGGGGTGTTTCCTGTCGCCGGCGCTAGGCCTACCCACGCAAGTGAGGTATCATTTTTATTGGGAGACTTGGGGGAACGCTGGGTGGAAGGAAATTTGTAGCTCCTCTCAGATTCCAGAACTTTCTGCCACAGAAATGTGAGGGACATGTGTTTTTTTTAGCCAAATTTGGAGGTTTGCAAAGGATTCTGGGTAACAGAACCTGGTCCGAGCCCCGCAAGTCACCCCTCCTTGGATTCCCCTAGGTCTTTAGTTTTCAGAAATGCACAGGTTTGGTAGGTTTTCCTAGGTGCTGGCTGAGCTAGAGGCCAAAATCTACAGGTAGGCACTTCGCAAAAAACACCTCTGTTTTTTCCCAAAATTTAGGATGTGTCCACGTTGCGCTTTGGGGTGTTTCCTGTCGCCGGCGCTAGGCCTACCCACGCAAGTGAGGTATCATTTTTATCGGGAGACTTGGGGGAACGCTGGGTGGAAGGAAATTTGTAGCTCCTCTCAGATTCCAGAACTTTCTGCCACAGAAATGTGAGGGACATGTGTTTTTTTAGCCAAATTTGGAGGTTTGCAAAGGATTCTGGGTAACAGAACCTGGTCCGAGCCCCGCAAGTCACCCCTCTTTGGATTCCCCTAGGTCTCTAGTTTTCAGAAATGCACAGGTTTGGTAGGTTTCCCTAGGTGCCGGCTGAGCTAGAGGCCAAAATCTACAGGTAGGCACTTCGCAAAAAACACCTCTGTTTTTTTCCAAAATTTAGGATGTGTCCACGTTGCGCTTTGGGGCGTTTCCTGTCGCCGGCGCTAGGCATACCCACGCAAGTGAGGTATTATTTTTATCGGCAGACTTGGGGGAACGCTGGGTGGAAGGAAATTTGGAGCTCCTCTCAGATTCCAGAACTTTCTGCCACAGAAATGTGAGGGACATGTGTTTTTTTAGCCAAATTTTGAGGTTTGCAAAGCATTCTGGGTAACAGAACCTGTTCCGAGCCCCGCAAGTCACCCCTCATTGGATTCCCCTAGGTCTCTAGTTTTCAGAAATGCACAGGTTTGGTAGGTTTCCCTAGGTGCCTGCTGAGCTAGAGGCCAAAATCTACAGGTAGGCACTTCGCAAAAAACACCTCTGTTTTTCCCCAAAATTTAGGATGTGTCCACGTTGCGCTTTGGGGTGTTTCCTGTCGCCGGCGCTAGGCCTACCCACGCAAGTGAGGTATCATTTTTATCGGGAGACTTGGGGGAACGCTGGGTGGAAGGAAATTTGGAGCTCCTCTCAGATTCCAGAACTTTCTGCCACAGAAATGTGAGGGACATGTGTTTTTTTAGCCACATTTTGAGGTTTGCAAAGGATTCTGGGTAACAGAACCTGGTCCGAGCCCCGCAAGTCACCCCTCCTTGGATTCCCCTAGGTCTCTAGTTTTCAGAAATGCACAGGTTTGGTAGGTTTCCCTAGGTGCCGGCTGAGCTAGAGGCCAAAATCTACAGGTAGGCACTTCGCAAAAAACACCTCTGTTTTTTCCCAAAATTTAGGATGTGTCCACGTTGCGCTTTGGGTGTTTCCTGTCGCCGGCGCTAGGCCTACCCACGCAAGTGAGGTATCATTTTTATCGGGAGACTTGGGGGAACGCTGGGTGGAAGGAAATTTGTAGCTCCTCTCAGATTCCAGAACTTTCTGCCACAGAAATGTGAGGGACATGTGTTTTTTTAGCCAAAGTTTGAGGTTTGCAAAGGATTCTGGGTAACAGAACCTGGTCCGAGCCCCGCAAGTCACCCCTCCTTGGATTCCCCTAGGTCTCTAGTTTTCAGAAATGCACAGGTTTGGTAGGTTTCCCTAGGTGCCGGCTGAGCTAGAGGCCAAAATCTACAGGTAGGCACTTCGCAAAAAACACCTCTGTTTTTTTCCAAAATTTAGGATGTGTCCACGTTGCGCTTTGGGGCGTTTCCTGTCGCCGGCGCTAGGCCTACCCACGCAAGTGAGGTATCATTTTTATCGGGAGACTTGGGGGAACGCTGGGTGGAAGGAAATTTGTAGCTCCTCTCAGATTCCAGAACTTTCTGCCACAGAAATGTGAGGGACATGTGTTTTTTTAGCCAAATTTTGAGGTTTGCAAAGGATTCTGGGTAACAGAACCTGGTCCGAGCCCCGCAAGTCACCCCTCCTTGGATTCCCCTAGGTCTCTAGTTTTCAGAAATGCACAGGTTTGGTAGGTTTCCCTAGGTGCCTGCTGAGCTAGAGGCCAAAATCTACAGGTAGGCACTTCGCAAAAAACACCTCTGTTTTTTTCCAAAATTTAGGATGTGTCCACGTTGCGCTTTGGGGCGTTTCCTGTCGCCGGCGCTAGGCCTACCCACGCAAGTGAGGTATCATTTTTATCGGGAGACTTGGGGGAACGCTGGGTGGAAGGAAATTTGGAGCTCCTCTCAGATTCCAGAACTTTCTGCCACAGAAATGTGAGGGACATGTGTTTTTTTAGCCAAATTTTGAGGTTTGCAAAGGATTCTGGGTAACAGAACCTGGTCCGAGCCCCGCAAGTCAGCCCTCCTTGGATTCCCATAGGTCTCTAGTTTTCAGAAATGCACAGGTTTGGTAGGTTTCCCTAGGTGCCGGCTGAGCTAGAGGCCAAAATCTACAGGTAGGCACTTCGCAAAAAACACCTCTGTTTTTCCCCAAAATTTAGGATGTGTCCACGTTGCGCTTTGGGGTGTTTCCTGTCGCCGGCGCTAGGCCTACCCACGCAAGTGAGGTATCATTTTTATCGGGAGACTTGGAGGAACGCTGGGTGGAAGGAAATTTGTAGCTCCTCTCAGATTCCAGAACTTTCTGCCACAGAAATGTGAGGGACATGTGTTTTTTTAGCCAAATTTTGAGGTTTGCAAAGGATTCTGGGTAACAGAACCTGGTCCGAGCCCCACAAGTCACCCCTCCTTGGATTCCCCTAGGTCTCTAGTTTTCAGAAATGCACAGGTTTGGTAGGTTTCCCTAGGTGCCGGCTGAGCTAGAGGCCAAAATCTACAGGTAGGCACTTCGCAAAAAACACCTCTGTTTTTTCCCAAAATTTAGGATGTGTCCACGTTGCGCTTTGGGGTGTTTCCTGTCGCCGGCGCTAGGCCTACCCACGCAAGTGAGGTATCATTTTTATCGGGAGACTTGGGGGAACGCTGGGTGGAAGGAAATTTGTAGCTCCTCTCAGATTCCAGAACTTTCTGCCACAGAAATGTGAGGGACATGTGTTTTTTTAGCCAAATTTGGAGGTTTGCAAAGGATTCTGGGTAACAGAACCTGGTCCGAGCCCCGCAAGTCACCCCTCTTTGGATTCCCCTAGGTCTCTAGTTTTCAGAAATGCACAGGTTTGGTAGGTTTCCCTAGGTGCCGGCTGAGCTAGAGGCCAAAATCTACAGGTAGGCACTTTGCAAAAAACACCTGTTTTTTTCCAAAATTTAGGATGTGTCCACGTTGCGCTTTGGGGCGTTTCCTGTCGCCGGCGCTAGGCATACCCACGCAAGTGAGGTATTATTTTATCGGGAGACTTGGGGGAACGCTGGGTGGAAGGAAATTTGGAGCTCCTCTCAGATTCCAGAACTTTCTGCCACAGAAATGTGAGGGACATGTGTTTTTTTAGCCAAATTTTGAGGTTTGCAAAGGATTCTGGGTAACAGAACCTGTTCCAAGCCCCGCAAGTCACCCCTCCTTGGATTCCCCTAGGTCTCTAGTTTTCAGAAATGCACAGGTTTGGTAGGTTTCCCTAGGTGCCGGCTGAGCTAGAGGCCAAAATCTACAGGTAGGCACTTCGCAAAAAACACCTCTGTTTTTTCCCAAAATTTAGGATGTGTCCACGTTGCGCTTTGGGGTGTTTCCTGTCGCCGGCGCTAGGCCTACCCACGCAAGTGAGGTATCATTTTTATCGGGAGACTTGGGGGAACGCTGGGTGGAAGGAAATTTGTAGCTCCTCTCAGATTCCAGAACTTTCTGCCACAGAAATGTGAGGGACATGTGTTTTTTTAGCCAAATTTTGAGGTTTGCAAAGGATTCTGGGGTAACAGAACCTGGTCCGAGCCCCGCAAGTCACCCCTCCTTGGATTCCCCTAGGTCTCTAGTTTTCAGAAATGCACAGGTTTGGTAGGTTTCCCTAGGTGCCGGCTGAGCTAGAGGCCAAAATCTACAGGTAGGCACTTCGCAAAAAACACCTCTGTTTTTTCCCAAAATTTAGGATGTGTCCACGTTGCGCTTTGGGGTGTTTCCTGTCGCCGGCGCTAGGCCTACCCACGCAAGTGAGGTATCATTTTTATCGGGAGACTTGGGGGAACGCTGGGTGGAAGGAAATTTGTAGCTCCTCTCAGATTCCAGAACTTTCTGCCACAGAAAGATGAGGGACATGTGTTTTTTTAGCCAAAGTTTGAGGTTTGCAAAGGATTCTGGGTAACAGAACCTGGTCCGAGCCCCGCAAGTCACCCCTCCTTGGATTCCCCTAGGTCTCTAGTTTTCAGAAATGCACAGGTTTGGTAGGTTTCCCTAGGTGCCGGCTGAGCTAGAGGCCAAAATCTACAGGTAGGCACTTCGCAAAAAACACCTCTGTTTTTTTCCAAAATTTAGGATGTGTCCACGTTGCGCTTTGGGGCGTTTCCTGTCGCCGGCGCTAGGCCTACCCACGCAAGTGAGGTATCATTTTTATCGGGAGACTTGGGGGAACGCTGGGTGGAAGGAAATTTGTAGCTCCTCTCAGATTCCAGAACTTTCTGCCACAGAAATGTGAGGGACATGTGTTTTTTTAGCTAAATTTTGAGGTTTGCAAAGGATTCTGGGTAACAGAACCTGGTCCGAGCCCCGCAAGTCACCCCTCCTTGGATTCCCCTAGGTCTCTAGTTTTCAGAAATGCACAGGTTTGGTAGGTTTCCCTAGGTGCCTGCTGAGCTAGAGGCCAAAATCTACAGGTAGGCACTTCGCAAAAAACACCTCTGTTTTTTTCCAAAATTTAGGATGTGTCCACGTTGCGCTTTGGGGAGTTTCCTGTCGCCGGCGCTAGGCCTACCCACGCAAGTGAGGTATCATTTTTATCGGGAGACTTGGGGGAACGCTGGGTGGAAGGAAATTTGGAGCTCCTCTCAGATTCCAGAACTTTCTGCCACAGAAATGTGAGGGACATGTGTTTTTTTAGCCAAATTTTGAGGTTTGCAAAGGATTCTGGGTAACAGAACCTGGTCCGAGCCCCGCAAGTCAGCCCTCCTTGGATTCCCATAGGTCTCTAGTTTTCAGAAATGCACAGGTTTGGTAGGTTTCCCTAGGTGCCGGCTGAGCTAGAGGCCAAAATCTACAGGTAGGCACTTCGCAAAAAACACCTCTGTTTTTCCCCAAAATTTAGGATGTGTCCACGTTGCGCTTTGGGGTGTTTCCTCTCGCCGGCGCTAGGCCTACCCACGCAAGTGAGGTATCATTTTTATCGGGAGACTTGGAGGAACGCTGGGTGGAAGGAAATTTGTAGCTCCTCTCAGATTCCAGAACTTTCTGCCACAGAAATGTGAGGGACATGTGTTTTTTTAGCCAAATTTTGAGGTTTGCAAAGGATTCTGGGTAACAGAACCTGGTCCGAGCCCCACAAGTCACCCCTCCTTGGATTCCCCTAGGTCTCTAGTTTTCAGAAATGCACAGGTTTGGTAGGTTTCCCTAGGTGCCGGCTGAGCTAGAGGCCAAAATCTACAGGTAGGCACTTCGCAAAAAACACCTCTGTTTTTTCCCAAAATTTAGGATGTGTCCACGTTGCGCTTTGGGGTGTTTCCTGTCGCCGGCGCTAGGCCTACCCACGCAAGTGAGGTATCATTTTTATCGGGAGACTTGGGGGAACGCTGGGTGGAAGGAAATTTGTAGCTCCTCTCAGATTCCAGAACTTTCTGCCACAGAAATGTGAGGGACATGTGTTTTTTTAGCCAAATTTGGAGGTTTGCAAAGGATTCTGGGTAACAGAACCTGGTCCGAGCCCCGCAAGTCACCCCTCTTTGGATTCCCCTAGGTCTCTAGTTTTCAGAAATGCACAGGTTTGGTAGGTTTCCCTAGGTGCCGGCTGAGCTAGAGGCCAAAATCTACAGGTAGGCACTTCGCAAAAAACACCTGTTTTTTTCCAAAATTTAGGATGTGTCCACGTTGCGCTTTGGGGCGTTTCCTGTCGCCGGCGCTAGGCATACCCACGCAAGTGAGGTATTATTTTTATCGGGAGACTTGGGGGAACGCTGGGTGGAAGGAAATTTGGAGCTCCTCTCAGATTCCAGAACTTTCTGCCACAGAAATGTGAGGGACATGTGTTTTTTTAGCCAAATTTTGAGGTTTGCAAAGGATTCTGGGTAACAGAACCTGTTCCAAGCCCCGCAAGTCACCCCTCCTTGGATTCCCCTAGGTCTCTAGTTTTCAGAAATGCACAGGTTTGGTAGGTTTCCCTAGGTGCCGGCTGAGCTAGAGGCCAAAATCTACAGGTAGGCACTTCGCAAAAAACACCTCTGTTTTTTCCCAAAATTTAGGATGTGTCCACGTTGCGCTTTGGGGTGTTTCCTGTCGCCGGCGCTAGGCCTACCCACGCAAGTGAGGTATCATTTTTATCGGGAGACTTGGGGGAACGCTGGGTGGAAGGAAATTTGTAGCTCCTCTCAGATTCCAGAACTTTCTGCCACAGAAATGTGAGGGACATGTGTTTTTTTAGCCAAATTTGGAGGTTTGCAAAGGATTCTGGGTAACAGAACCTGGTCCGAGCCCCGCAAGTCACCCCTCCTTGGATTCCCCTAGGTCTCTAGTTTTCAGAAATGCACAGGTTTGGTAGGTTTTCCTAGGTGCCGGCTGAGCTAGAGGCCAAAATCTACAGGTAGGCACTTCGCAAAAAACACCTCTGTTTTTTCCCAAAATTTAGGATGTGTCCACGTTGCGCTTTGGGGTGTTTCCTGTCGCCGGCGCTAGGCCTACCCACGCAAGTGAGGTATCATTTTTATCGGGAGACTTGGGGGAACGCTGGGTGGAAGGAAATTTGTAGCTCCTCTCAGATTCCAGAACTTTCTGCCACAGAAATGTGAGGGACATGTGTTTTTTTAGCCAAATTTGGAGGTTTGCAAAGGATTCTGGGTAACAGAACCTGGTCCGAGCCCCGCAAGTCACCCCTCTTTGGATTCCCCTAGGTCTCTAGTTTTCAGAAATGCACAGGTTTGGTAGGTTTCCCTAGGTGCCGGCTGAGCTAGAGGCCAAAATCTACAGGTAGGCACTTCGCAAAAAACACCTCTGTTTTTTTCCAAAATTTAGGATGTGTCCACGTTGCGCTTTGGGGCGTTTCCTGTCGCCGGCGCTAGGCATACCCACGCAAGTGAGGTATTATTTTTATCGGGAGACTTGGGGGAACGCTGGGTGGAAGGAAATTTGGAGCTCCTCTCAGATTCCAGAACTTTCTGCCACAGAAATGTGAGGGACATGTGTTTTTTTAGCCAAATTTTGAGGTTTGCAAAGGATTCTGGGTAACAGAACCTGTTCCGAGCCCCGCAAGTCACCCCTCCTTGGATTCCCCTAGGTCTCTAGTTTTCAGAAATGCACAGGTTTGGTAGGTTTCCCTAGGTGCCTGCTGAGCTACAGGCCAAAATCTACAGGTAGGCACTTCGCAAAAAACACCTCTGTTTTTCCCCAAAATTTAGGATGTGTCCACGTTGCGCTTTGGGGTGTTTCCTGTCGCCGGCGCTAGGCCTACCCACGCAAGTGAGGTATCATTTTTATCGGGAGACTTGGGGGAACGCTGGGTGGAAGGAAATTTGTAGCTCCTCTCAGATTCCAGAACTTTCTGCCACAGAAATGTGAGGGACATGTGTTTTTTTAGCCAAATTTTGAGGTTTGCAAAGGATTCTGGGTAACAGAACCTGGTCCGAGCCCCGCAAGTCACCCCTCCTTGGATTCCCCTAGGTCTCTAGTTTTCAGAAATGCACAGGTTTGGTAGGTTTCCCTAGGTGCCGGCTGAGCTAGAGGCCAAAATCTACAGGTAGGCACTTCGCAAAAAACACCTCTGTTTTTTCCCAAAATTTAGGATGTGTCCACGTTGCGCTTTGGGGTGTTTCCTGTCGCCGGCGCTAGGCCTACCCACGCAAGTGAGGTATCATTTTTATCGGGAGACTTGGAGGAACGCTGGGTGGAAGGAAATTTGTAGCTCCTCTCAGATTCCAGAACTTTCTGCCACAGAAATGTGAGGGACATGTGTTTTTTTAGCCAAATTTTGAGGTTTGCAAAGGATTCTGGGTAACAGAACCTGGTCCGAGCCCCACAAGTCACCCCTCCTTGGATTCCCCTAGGTCTCTAGTTTTCAGAAATGCACAGGTTTGGTAGGTTTCCCTAGGTGCCGGCTGAGCTAGAGGCCAAAATCTACAGGTAGGCACTTCGCAAAAAACACCTCTGTTTTTTCCCAAAATTTAGGATGTGTCCACGTTGCGCTTTGGGGTGTTTCCTGTCGCCGGCGCTAGGCCTACCCACGCAAGTGAGGTATCATTTTTATCGGGAGACTTGGGGGAACGCTGGGTGGAAGGAAATTTGTAGCTCCTCTCAGATTCCAGAACTTTCTGCCACAGAAATGTGAGGGACATGTGTTTTTTTAGCCAAATTTGGAGGTTTGCAAAGGATTCTGGGTAACAGAACCTGGTCCGAGCCCCGCAAGTCACCCCTCTTTGGATTCCCCTAGGTCTCTAGTTTTCAGAAATGCACAGGTTTGGTAGGTTTCCCTAGGTGCCGGCTGAGCTAGAGGCCAAAATCTACAGGTAGGCACTTCGCAAAAAACACCTGTTTTTTTCCAAAATTTAGGATGTGTCCACGTTGCGCTTTGGGGCGTTTCCTGTCGCCGGCGCTAGGCATACCCACGCAAGTGAGGTATTATTTTTATCGGGAGACTTGGGGGAACGCTGGGTGGAAGGAAATTTGGAGCTCCTCTCAGATTCCAGAACTTTCTGCCACAGAAATGTGAGGGACATGTGTTTTTTTAGCCAAATTTTGAGGTTTGCAAAGGATTCTGGGTAACAGAACCTGTTCCAAGCCCCGCAAGTCACCCCTCCTTGGATTCCCCTAGGTCTCTAGTTTTCAGAAATGCACAGGTTTGGTAGGTTTCCCTAGGTGCCGGCTGAGCTAGAGGCCAAAATCTACAGGTAGGCACTTCGCAAAAAACACCTCTGTTTTTTCCCCAAATTTAGGATGTGTCCACGTTGCGCTTTGGGGTGTTTCCTGTCGCCGGCGCTAGGCCTACCCACGCAAGTGAGGTATCATTTTTATCGGGAGACTTGGGGGAACGCTGGGTGGAAGGAAATTTGTAGCTCCTCTCAGATTCCAGAACTTTCTGCCACAGAAATGTGAGGGACATGTGTTTTTTTAGCCAAATTTGGAGGTTTGCAAAGGATTCTGGGTAACAGAACCTGGTCCGAGCCCCGCAAGTCACCCCTCCTTGGATTCCCCTAGGTCTCTAGTTTTCAGAAATGCACAGGTTTGGTAGGTTTTCCTAGGTGCCGGCTGAGCTAGAGGCCAAAATCTACAGGTAGGCACTTCGCAAAAAACACCTCTGTTTTTTCCCAAAATTTAGGATGTGTCCACGTTGCGCTTTGGGGTGTTTCCTGTCGCCGGCGCTAGGCCTACCCACGCAAGTGAGGTATCATTTTTATCGGGAGACTTGGGGGAACGCTGGGTGGAAGGAAATTTGTAGCTCCTCTCAGATTCCAGAACTTTCTGCCACAGAAATGTGAGGGACATGTGTTTTTTTAGCCAAATTTGGAGGTTTGCAAAGGATTCTGGGTAACAGAACCTGGTCCGAGCCCCGCAAGTCACCCCTCTTTGGATTCCCCTAGGTCTCTAGTTTTCAGAAATGCACAGGTTTGGTAGGTTTCCCTAGGTGCCGGCTGAGCTAGAGGCCAAAATCTACAGGTAGGCACTTCGCAAAAAACACCTCTGTTTTTTTCCAAAATTTAGGATGTGTCCACGTTGCGCTTTGGGGCGTTTCCTGTCGCCGGCGCTAGGCATACCCACGCAAGTGAGGTATTATTTTTATCGGGAGACTTGGGGGAACGCTGGGTGGAAGGAAATTTGGAGCTCCTCTCAGATTCCAGAACTTTCTGCCACAGAAATGTGAGGGACATGTGTTTTTTTAGCCAAATTTTGAGGTTTGCAAAGGATTCTGGGTAACAGAACCTGTTCCGAGCCCCGCAAGTCACCCCTCCTTGGATTCCCCTAGGTCTCTAGTTTTCAGAAATGCACAGGTTTGGTAGGTTTCCCTAGGTGCCTGCTGAGCTACAGGCCAAAATCTACAGGTAGGCACTTCGCAAAAAACACCTCTGTTTTTCCCCAAAATTTAGGATGTGTCCACGTTGCGCTTTGGGGTGTTTCCTGTCGCCGGCGCTAGGCCTACCCACGCAAGTGAGGTATCATTTTTATCGGGAGACTTGGGGGAACGCTGGGTGGAAGGAAATTTGTAGCTCCTCTCAGATTCCAGAACTTTCTGCCACAGAAATGTGAGGGACATGTGTTTTTTTAGCCAAATTTTGAGGTTTGCAAAGGATTCTGGGTAACAGAACCTGGTCCGAGCCCCGCAAGTCACCCCTCCTTGGATTCCCCTAGGTCTCTAGTTTTCAGAAATGCACAGGTTTGGTAGGTTTCCCTAGGTGCCGGCTGAGCTAGAGGCCAAAATCTACAGGTAGGCACTTCGCAAAAAACACCTCTGTTTTTTCCCAAAATTTAGGATGTGTCCACGTTGCGCTTTGGGGTGTTTCCTGTCGACGGCGCTAGGCCTACCCACGCAAGTGAGGTATCATTTTTATCGGGAGACTTGGGGGAACGCTGGTTGGAAGGAAATTTGTAGCTCCTCTCAGATTCCAGAACTTTCTGCCACAGAAATGTGAGGGACATGTGTTTTTTTAGCCAAAGTTTGAGGTTTGCAAAGGATTCTGGGTAACAGAACCTGGTCCGAGCCCCGCAAGTCACCCCTCCTTGGATTCCCCTAGGTCTCTAGTTTTCAGAAATGCACAGGTTTGGTAGGTTTCCCTAGGTGCCGGCTGAGCTAGAGGCCAAAATCTACAGGTAGGCACTTCGCAAAAAACACCTCTGTTTTTTTCCAAAATTTAGGATGTGTCCACGTTGCGCTTTGGGGCGTTTCCTGTCGCCGGCGCTAGGCCTACCCACGCAAGTGAGGTATCATTTTTATCGGGAGACTTGGGGGAACGCTGGGTGGAAGGAAATTTGTAGCTCCTCTCAGATTCCAGAACTTTCTGCCACAGAAATGTGAGGGACATGTGTTTTTTTAGCCAAATTTTGAGGTTTGCAAAGGATTCTGGGTAACAGAACCTGGTCCGAGCCCCGCAAGTCACCCCTCCTTGGATTCCCCTAAGTCTCTAGTTTTCAGAAATGCACAGGTTTGGAAGGTTTCCCTAGGTGCCGGCTGAGCTAGAGGCCAAAATCCACAGGTAGGCACTTCGCAAAAAACACCTCTGTTTTTTTCCAAAATTTAGGATGTGTCCACGTTGCGCTTTGGGGCGTTTCCTGTCGCCGGCGCTAGGCCTACCCACGCAAGTGAGGTATCATTTTTATCGGGAGACTTGGGGGAACGCTGGGTGGAAGGAAATTTGTAGCTCCTCTCAGATTCCAGAACTTTCTGCCACAGAAATGTGAGGGACATGTGTTTTTTTAGCCAAATTTTGAGGTTTGCAAAGGATTCTGGGTAACAGAACCTGGTCCGAGCCCCGCAAGTCACCCCTCCTTGGATTCCCCTAGGTCTCTAGTTTTCAGAAATGCACAGGTTTGGTAGGTTTCCCTATGTGCCGGCTGAGCTAGAGGCCAAAATCTACAGGTAGGCACTTCGCAAAAAACCCCTCTGTTTTTTTCAAAAATTTAGGATGTGTCCACGTTGCACTTTGGGGTGTTTCCTGTCGCCGGCGCTAGGCCTACCCACGCAAGTGAGGTATCATTTTTATCGGGAGACTTGGGGGAACGCTGGGTGGAAGGAAATTTGTAGCTCCTCTCAGATTCCAGAACTTTCTGCCACAGAAATGTGAGGGACATGTGTTTTTTTAGCCAAATTTTGAGGTTTGCAAAGGATTCTGGGTAACAGAACCTGGTCCAAGCCCCACAAGTCAGCCCTCCTTGGATTCCCCTAGGTCTCTAGTTTTCAGAAATGCACAGGTTTGGAAGGTTTCCCTAGGTGCCGGCTGAGCTAGAGGCCAAAATCCACAGGTAGGCACTTCGCAAAAAACACCTCTGTTTTTTTCCAAAATTTAGGATGTGTCCACGTTGCGCTTTGGGGCGTTTCCTGTCGCCGGCGCTAGGCCTACCCACGCAAGTGAGGTATCATTTTTATCGGGAGACTTGGGGGAACGCTGGGTGGAAGGAAATTTGTAGCTCCTCTCAGATTCCAGAACTTTCTGCCACAGAAATGTGAGGGACATGTGTTTTTTTAGCCAAATTTTGAGGTTTGCAAAGGATTCTGGGTAACAGAACCTGGTCCAAGCCCCACAAGTCAGCCCTCCTTGGATTCCCCTAGGTCTCTAGTTTTCAGAAATGCACAGGTTTGGAAGGTTTCCCTAGGTGCCGGCTGAGCTAGAGGCCAAAATCCACAGGTAGGCACTTCGCAAAAAACACCTCTGTTTTTTTCCAAAATTTAGGATGTGTCCACGTTGCGCTTTGGGGCGTTTCCTGTCGCCGGCGCTAGGCCTACCCACGCAAGTGAGGTATCATTTTTATCGGGAGACTTGGGGGAACGCTGGGTGGAAGGAAATTTGTAGCTCCTCTCAGATTCCAGAACTTTCTGCCACAGAAATGTGAGGAACATGTGTTTTTTTAGCCAAATTTTGAGGTTTGCAAAGGATTCTGGGTAACAGAACCTGGTCCGAGCCCCGGAAGTCACCCCTCCTTGGATTCCCCTAGGTCTCTAGTTTTCAGAAATGCACAGGTTTGGTAGGTTTCCCTAGGTGCCGGCTGAGCTAGAGGCCAAAATCTACAGGTAGGCACTTCGCAAAAAACACCTCTGTTTTTTCCTAAATTTAGGATGTGTCCAGGTTGCGCTTTGGGGTGTTTCCTGTCGCCGGCGCTAGGCCTACCCACGCAAGTGAGGTATCATTTTTATCGGGAGACTTGGGGGAACGCTGGGTGGAAGGAAATTTGTAGCTCCTCTCAGATTCCAGAACTTTCTGCCACAGAAATGTGAGGGACATGTGTTTTTGTAGCCAAATTTTGAGGTTTGCAAAGGATTCTGGGTAACAGAACCTGGTCCGAGCCCCGCAAGTCACCCCTCCTTGGATTCCCCTAGGTCTCTAGTTTTCAGAAATGCACAGGTTTGGTAGGTTTCCCTAGGTGCCGGCTGAGCTAGAGGCCAAAAACTACAGGTAGGCACTTCGCAAAAAACACCTCTGTTTTTTTCCAAAATTTAGGATGTGTCCACGTTGCGCTTTGGGCTGTTTCCTGTCGCCGGCGCTAGGCCTACCCACGCAAGTGAGGTATCATTTTTATCGGGAGACTTGGGGGAACGCTGGGTGGAAGGAAATTTGTAGCTCCTCTCAGATTTCAGAACTTTCTGCCACAGAAATGTGAGGAACATGTGTTTTTTTAGCCAAATTTTGAGGTTTGCAAAGGATTCTGGGTAACAGAACCTGGTCCGAGCCCCGCAAGTCACCCCTCCTTGGATTCCCCTAGGTCTCTAGTTTTCAGAAATGCACAGGTTTGGTAGGTTTCCCTAGGTGCCGGCTGAGCTAGAGGCCAAAATCTACAGGTAGGCACTTCGCAAAAAACACCTCTGTTTTCTCCCAAAATTTTGGATGTGTCCACGTTGCGCTTTGGGGCGTTTCCTGTCGCGGGCGCTAGGCCTACCCACACAAGTGAGGTATCATTTTTATCGGGAGACTTGGGGGAACGCTGGGTGGAAGGAAATTTGTAGCTCCTCTCAGATTCCAGAACTTTCTGCCACAGAAATGTGAGGGACATGTGTTTTTTTAGCCAAATTTTGAGGTTTGCAAAGGATTCTGGGTAACAGAACCTGGTCCGAGCCCCGCAAGTCACCCCTCCTTGGATTCCCCTAAGTCTCTAGTTTTCAGAAATGCACAGGTTTGGTAGGTTTCCCTAGGTGCCTGCTGAGCTAGAGGCCAAAATCTACAGGTAGGCACTTCGCAAAAAACACCTCTGTTTTTTTCCAAAATTTAGGATGTGTCCACGTTGCGCTTTGGGGCGTTTCCTGTCGCCGGCGCTAGGCCTACCCACGCAAGTGAGGTATCATTTTTATCGGGAGACTTGGGGGAACGCTGGGTGGAAGGAAATTTGGAGCTCCTCTCAGATTCCAGAACTTTCTGCCACAGAAATGTGAGGGACATGTGTTTTTTTAGCCAAATTTTGAGGTTTGCAAAGGATTCTGGGTAACAGAACCTGGTCCGAGCCCCGCAAGTCAGCCCTCCTTGGATTCCCATAGGTCTCTAGTTTTCAGAAATGCACAGGTTTGGTAGGTTTCCCTAGGTGCCGGCTGAGCTAGAGGCCAAAATCTACAGGTAGGCACTTCGCAAAAAACACCTCTGTTTTTTTCCAAAATTTAGGATGTGTCCACGTTGCGCTTTGGGGCGTTTCCTGTCGCCGGCGCTAGGCCTACCCACGCAAGTGAGGTATCATTTTTATCGGGAGACTTGGGGGAACGCTGGGTGGAAGGAAATTTGTAGCTCCTCTCAGATTCCAGAACTTTCTGCCACAGAAATGTGAGGGACATGTGTTTTTTTAGCCAAATTTTGAGGTTTGCAAAGGATTCTGGGTAACAGAACCTGGTCCAAGCCCCACAAGTCAGCCCTCCTTGGATTCCCCTAGGTCTCTAGTTTTCAGAAATGCACAGGTTTGGAAGGTTTCCCTAGGTGCCGGCTGAGCTAGAGGCCAAAATCCACAGGTAGGCACTTCGCAAAAAACACCTCTGTTTTTTTCCAAAATTTAGGATGTGTCCACGTTGCGCTTTGGGGCGTTTCCTGTCGCCGGCGCTAGGCCTACCCACGCAAGTGAGGTATCATTTTTATCGGGAGACTTGGGGGAACGCTGGGTGGAAGGAAATTTGTAGCTCCTCTCAGATTTCAGAACTTTCTGCCACAGAAATGTGAGGAACATGTGTTTTTTTAGCCAAATTTTGAGGTTTGCAAAGGATTCTGGGTAACAGAACCTGGTCCGAGCCCCGCAAGTCACCCCTCCTTGGATTCCCCTAGGTCTCTAGTTTTCAGAAATGCACAGGTTTGGTAGGTTTCCCTAGGTGCCGGCTGAGCTAGAGGCCAAAATCTACAGGTAGGCACTTCGCAAAAAAACACCTCTGTTTTCTCCCAAAATTTTGGATGTGTCCACGTTGCGCTTTGGGGCGTTTCCTGTCGCGGGCGCTAGGCCTACCCACACAAGTGAGGTATCATTTTTATCGGGAGACTTGGGGGAACATAGATTAGGAAAACAAGTGCTATTGCCCCTTGTCTTTCTCTACATTTTTTCCTTCCAAATATAGGAGAGTGTGTAAAAAAGACATCTATTTGAGAAATTCCCTATAATTCACATGCTTGTATGGTCACCCCGGAATTCAGAGATGTGCAAATAACCACTTCTCCTCAGCACCTTATCTTGTGCCCTTTTTGGAAATGCAAAGGTTTTCTTGATAGCAATTTTTTACTCTTTATATTTCAGCAAATGAATTGCTGTATACCCGGTATAGAATGAAAACGCACTGCAGGGTGCAGTTCATTTATTGGCTCTGGGTTCCTCGGGTTCTTGATGAACCTACAAGCCCTATATATCCCCGCAACCGGAGGAGTCCAGCAGACGTAACGGTATATTGCTTTCCATGATCTGACATTGCAGGGAAAAGTTACAGAGTAAAACGTAGAGAAAAATTGATGTTTTTTTCACCTCAATTTCAATATTTTTCTTTTTCAGCTGTTATTTTCTGTAGGAAACCCTTGTAGGATCTACACAAATGACCCCTTGCTGAATTCAGAATGTTGTCTACTTTTCAGAAATGGTTAGGTTTCTGGGATCCAGCATTGGTTTCATGCCCATTCCTGTCACTGACTGGAAGGAGGCTGAAAGCACAAAAAATTGCAAAAATGGGGTATGCCCCAGTAAAATGCCAAAATTGTGTTGGAAAATTGGGTTTTCTGATTCAAGTGTGCCTGTTCATGAAAGCTAGGAAGCTGCTGAGTTTAGCACTACAAACCCTTTGTTGATGCCATTTTCAGGGGGAAATCCACAAGCCTTCTTCTGCAGCCACTTTTTCCTTTTTTTTTTTTTAAAAACGAAATTTTCACTGTATTTTGGCCAATTTCTTGGCCTCCTTCAAGGGAACCCACAAAGTCTGGGTACCTCTAGAATCCCTAGGATGTTGGAAAAAAAGGACGCAAATTTGGCTTGGTTAGATTATGTGGACAAAAAGTTATGAGGGCCTAAGCGCGAACTGCCCCAAATAGGCAAAAAAAGGCCTGGCACAGGAGGGGGAAAAGGCCTGGCAGCGAAGGGGTTAAGTGTGGTAGAAACATATATTTTAATCCAATCAAAGCAGATCAGTACACTAGGTGATGACATTTCCACACATTATTGTTTGTGCACTGTATAGTTTTAGCAGTAAAACTGTATGTCAGTGCAAATGTAATGGTCATTTCAATTGAAAATGTATTGTCTGTAATGGCAGTATGCTTACTCTTCTTTACGCCACTCTACTCTGCACCACTCCACTCTATGTCAATGGACTCTACTCTGCACCATTCTACGGCACTGCCCTGTAAGCCTCCCTACTCCACACTACTGTACTCTATGCCAATGCACTCTACTCTGCACAACTGCAATCTTTGCCACTGCACTCTCCACCACTCCAGTCTAGGCCACTCCACTCTACACCACTCTGTTCTGCAACACTGCTCTCTATGCCACTGCACTCTAGGCCAACGCACTCTACTCTGTACCACTCCACTCTATGCCAATGCACTGTATGCCAATCCACTCCACACCACTCTTGTCAATATGAACCACTAGACTCTATGCCACTATACGCCACTTCACGCTACCTTGCACCACCCCACTCTACCCTGAAACAATCTACTCTAGTCCACTGCATTCTACGCCATTCCACTCTACGCCACTCTACTGTACTCTGCACCACTCTACACCACTGCACTCTATGCAACTCGGCTCTAGCCATGGAGCTCTACACCAGTGCACTTTACACCACTCCAATGGACTCTGTCACTACACTCAACTCCTATCTACTCTGCACAAGTTTAGTCTGCACCACTATACTCTACAACACTCCACTCTACTACACTGCATTATACGCCACTGCACTCTACAGCACTTTACTATATACCATTGCTCTCTATGCCTCTCTATTCTACTGTGAACAGCTGCTCTCTACACGACTGCTTTCTACACCGCTCTACTCTACACCACTCTACTCTGTGCCACTGCACTCCATGCCAATGCACTCTCCACCACTCTACTCTCCACCACTGCATTCTATGACACTCTACTCTGCAACACTGCACTGTGTGGCACTGAACTCTGTGCCACTCTACTCTGTGCCACTGCACTCTATACCACTCCACTCTAAGCCACTTTACTGCACTGTACACTGATGCACTCTGCGCCCACTCTCCTCTGCATCACTCCATGCTACACCACTTCACCACTCTAATCTACTTTCCACCACTGCACTCTACGACACTGAATTCCATGCCACTCTACTCCACTGTACTCTACGCCACTCATCACCGCTGCACTCTATCCTGCACCACTCCACTCACCGCCACTTCACTCTACCCTAAAACCGTGTACACTATGCAACTCCACTCTGTGCAACTCCACCCTGCGCAACTCCAGTGTGCGCCACTCAGCTCTATGCCAGTGCACTCTCTGCCACTGCATTCTATGCCACTACAATCTATGCTGCACCACTCCACTCAACTCTACTCTGCACTTCACTACTCTACGCCACTGCACTCTAAGCCACTGTACTCTACACCAGTTTACTTAAAACTAAAGCAATCTATGTCACTGCACTCTACGACAGGCTGCTCTACATCACTGCACTCTACACTATTATACTCTACTCTGCAACACTACGCCACTGCACTCTATGCCACTTCACTTTACACCACCCTACAACATTCCACCCCACCATACTCCACTCCATTAAATTCTACTCCACTCTGACACTCTACTCTACCTTATGCCACTCTACTCTATGCCCCTTCACTCTATTGTCCCCTACTCTACACCACTCCACTTGGTGACACTTTACTCTAGGTCACACTACTCTACACCACTACACTGTAGTCCACTCCACTCCACACCACTCTACTCTGACACTTTATGCCATTCTATACCCCTCCATTCTGCTACCCTCCACTCTATGCCACTCCATTCCACAATGCTCTACTTCACTACATGCCACTCTGTGACACTCTGCAGCACATTATTCCTCTCTCTGATGCTCTACGCAACTCCCTCCATGCCACTCCATGACACATTACTCCACTCCACTCTATGCCACTCCACTTTATGGCACTCCACTCTGACACTCTACTCCACCTTAAGCTACTCCACTCTACAACACTCTACTCCAATCTATGCCATTCCACTCCAATACACTACACCACTCTTTGCCACCCCACTCTGGCAATCTACTCTGCTCTACCCCACTCTACTCTGTGACACTCTGCTCCACTCTACGCAACTCCCTCTATGCCACTCCATGCTGCTTTACTCCACTTTATGCCACTCACACTGTGAAAGCCTATGCCACTCAATTCTACAACACACTACACCACTCTATGAGCTCTACTCCCTTTCACTCAACTCTGACACTCTACTCCTCTCTAAGTCCTTCTACTCTATGGCACTCAACTCCCTCCATGAAACTCCACAACACTGTATGCCACTCCACTCTACACCACTCCACTACTCTCCACTCTCCTGTATGCCACTATCTTTTAGCCATGCTAAACAGTATCCACATTGGTGTATAACATGGCTGAAACACATTGGCCAAGCTCTTGTATGGGCAAGACCTATTGGCTTTGCCAAAGTTTGGTGTTAAAAGACCATCCCAGGCGGTCAACTGCAGCAGTTGAAATGGCCCAGCTGAAATGTAAGGGAGTGTGTCTCTGCGCTTGGAACAAGGGCGAGACAGGTGGATAATCAAGAAATAAGCCTTCTTGCCAATGTGTTTGCTGCCTCAAAGATATGTAAACATGTGCAATTGGTTAATTTGCAGCTGTAAAGGCTGCTTGGATGCCAATATTGGCTTTAATTGATGGAGTCACTTGAAGCTTCATGATGACAAAGATTTATTCTTTTTGAGAGGTATTGTGAGGGTGTTAGCACCTGAGCTGGTGTGTGTGTGCTTCTATTGGATAGTAATAAAAAATGTTTGTACTAAGTACAGTCTGAGTGCATGTTACTAAAATCTTTTGAAATCACCTTTTTAACTTAAACATATTTTTTCATGCATTTTGTGACTTCCTATCTTATCTTAATGCAGGTTTAAAATAACGACTTACATATTTACAGTGCTTTCTATCACAGCCTGCGACCTTCTAGTACTTAATTGAAACAAGCCACTCTTCCCCATCGCACCAGCCAGGATACAGTTACATGGCTGTCTAGTTCCACACACAGACATCTGTTATGATCATGTTAACCAACAGAGGTTTTATGATGTAAAATAGTGCATTTCCCACTTATTGGTTTAATTTGCATTTCTTTTTTATTTCATGTTTGGTATTTTATATGCAGTTACCTGAAGATGAAAGTCCAACAAAATAGTTTCAGATATAGGTCCGACGAGGAAACCCTCAACATCATGAACTGCATCCACCCGGCTCTCCCTCCGATCCCTTCCCCCACCACATCTTCAACAAAGCAAGCAGCGCCATCGCACCCAAGCTCAGGCACATCATCAATTGCTCCTTCGAAACCGCTTCCTTCCCAGAAATCTGGAAACACACCGAAATCAAGCCCTTACTGAAGAAACCAACAGCAGACCCAGACGACCTCAAGAACTTCCGACCCATCTCTCTACTCTCCTTCCCAGCCGAGGTCATCGAAAAGGCCGTCAACAGACAACTCACCAAACACATCGAACTCTACAACATCCTTGACTCCTCTCAGTCAGGCGTCCGGACCAACCACAGCACCGAGACCGCCCTCCTCGTCGCCACAGACAAAATCTGCATCCTCCTAGACAGGGGTGAGACCGCAGCTCTCATCCTCCTTGACCTGTCTGCTACCTTCAACACCATCTCCCACTGCACCCTACGGACTCGTCTCCACAACGCCGGCATCTGAGACAAGGCGCTAGAATGGATCACCTCCTTCCTCTCCGACAGGACTCAAAAAGTCCATATTTCCTCCCTTCTACTCGGAGACCACCAAGATCATCTGTGGCGTCTCGCAAGGCTCCCATCTGAGCCCCACTCTCTTCAACCTCTACATAGCCCCCCTAGCCACCATCGCCAAACACCACGCACTCAACATCGTCTCATATGCCGATGACACTCAGCTAATCATCTCCCTCACTAACAACCCGCTTACAGCCAAAGCCAACTTCCACGACGGAATGAGGGCAGTCGCAGCCTGGATAAAGGAGAGCTGCTTCAAGCTAAATACTGAAAAAAACAGAAGTCCTCGTCATCTGCAACAATCCCTCCGCCTGTGACATCTCTTGATGTAAAATCTTTTCAGACTAGAAAAAAAATCTTAAAAGGTGTTTGGAACCAGTCCCTTACTTAGCTGGACTTAGCATTGGCTTAGTCCAACATCTGTCTAATTTACGAGCTTCTGATTGGCCAGCATGTTGTTTGCTTTCACTTCCTGCTCACTGCTGCTATGCCGTCCTGTGGATTCTGGACCAAGTACTCCTTCTGGTCACTGCCATTGATTATTGGCCAGTCTCCTTCAACTAACCACAATGCTTCCTAAGGTACTTTTTTTCACTTTCATAGTTACAGGGCATGAAGTACATCCTGGAGGTGCTAGGACCCTCCACCAGCCTGCTCGAGACATATAAAGTTCAAAATAGGCGATACTGCGTAGTCTTTGATTGATGTTCCTTTGCACTGGACGTGCATGCCCTCCTCCACTTTTTAGGGTCGAGCCTGCGTTGCATGCGCTCGTGCATGCGTATCGCAGCAAGACGCTTTAGGGTTTAGAAAAGGGCTCGGAGCCCTGTCGACCTCACGTCAGTGTTTTTCATTGGTTAGTGGGCTTACCTATTAAAACCTGCTTGCTTTCATTAGTCGAAGGCATGCATAGTCATGCCTTTTCCTCGAGCGCATCGGCCAAGTACAGAAAACATGCGAGGCTCGCTGTTTTCTGTCCGGCTCGTGGACTACTTTTTCTCTAATTTACTAGCGCGATTTCGCTTGGCAGAAGTCGAGCGCTTTACATAGTTAAATGCACTTTTTTGGCTTACGTACATAAATGCACTTTTGCCGATAGCGCTATCAGATCGAACATGAGCAAACGCGAGAACCGTTCCATTGCAAATGCTTGTTTTTAAATTGCACTTCGTATTATCTCTCTTGGGCTGTGCTTGGTTGCCACGAGTTTTTGATTTAGAAGAGGGTGGCTCTGAAAACTTTCCCACCCTTGATATATGTGTGTGTGTGGCGCTCTTCACTGCTGACAGGAGGGGCTGCGAAACATGGCATTCTTTGAGCGGCGGGAGAGGGCTGGGAGCCCTCCCGGTCTGCCTTCAGACGGTTGCGATGGGTGTCGGCGTAGTCAATGCTGGCCGCGCCATAGCGCTTTGCTTTTATGTACTTTAAACTATGGTACATAGCAGCTCGTGTTGTTGTCTAACATCTTTAAAAGTTACTGACAATGCGAATAGGTCTCGCATAGACGAAACCTATTGTCTATGCCAATGCTTGTCCTTTTCTTGCCGCACCTTTGTGCTCGCTTCTATGCTGACTGACCCTCAGGATCACAGTTCCCATACTGTTTTTTTAGTACTGTATTTTTTAAACGCACTTCGACCACTGTTTTGAGAAGATTTGAACAAGGGAACAAACAGTTTGCTTTCCTAAATAAATCCCTTCCACGGTGTTAGTTTTCTCCCATAGGTGGCGACGTAGTACCATACAATTATTTCACAGCCGTTACTCAGCGATAACTTAAAGCTATAAAGTATAGCGTTTATAATATCTTCTTTTGTGATTTAAAAGCTGGACTTGTTTAAATGTTTAAATATATTCAAGTAAGAAAATGTAAAGCATTGTGCGTAAACGTTTTTACAGTATGAACAATACAGTTCTGTTTAGAACATCTCATTTCCTCCATTAAATTAATTCATTAAACAGGAAAACTGTGTAGAATTAGCCGGGGAAAGAAGAAGGGAAAAGAAGCATTGGCAAGGCCAATTGTTTGTACGGTGCCTGCAAGCAGATGCACAGAACGTATTGTCTCACATACATACATAGAGCATGCACACAGACCAGCATACCTACAGACTCATACACACAGTTGAAACAAATTCCAACATACAAGTACCCATACACAGCCACCAAGCACGCAGACATAAATCCACATAGACTTACGGTCCTACATAACCCTCTACTGAAGGAGGCACACAGAATGTTGTTCAGCTTGGGCCATATATCTGATAACCATTTCCAGATGGAAAACAACCCAGGGAAACAAATGCACATCCACATGCCTCGACCATTCATTCCTGTGCCCGAAATATAGTTACCTCTTTGTGAACGCGTCCAAGACTAAGTATTAAGTAGAACTGAATCCCTGGAAAGCTCAATTGAACGATTACAGCTCCTCAGAGATGGCGAGATGGCGTCTTGGCGAACGTCACTTACCTCAGAGGCGTGACGCAAAATGAAGGGGCCCCAGCAGAATGTGATGTAGGTCTCCAGAGTCTCCCAGATCCGACAGATGTGCATTGACTTTGGGCTGAATGGGCCCCCTGAAAGGGTTGGGGGCCCGCTCTGCTTGACGCGGGCTGTAGGGGCCTGCATTATGCCCCTGACTCAGCTGTCAAACGGGTATGCGCCCACAGGAGGACAATGGGACGTCGAGAAGGATCACAGGGAGAAAGGGAAAACAATCGGCTATTATTTAACAACATGAAGTAACGAAAGAACAGGGGATGAAGCCAACAAACGATTGATAAAAAGCAAGATAATCATTCTCTTATGAGCATGAGAATCATTCGTGTATGATTCTTGTATTAGTCTCCATGACGAGGTACTGGACCTAGAACAACCTTTTCTCCGAGTCAACACAGAGCCCATCCTCACGTGAGAGTTGTTCACTACACTATCTACGAATCCATTAGATTGTTCGGTGGGAGGTACACTTATTTAATTGTGATGTTCATGAAAATAAACTCTGTGTCAGTTTCGTGGACATCTACACTTGCATTGTCTTTCCAGCCTCCTTGAGTTCCAACATCTACCCTCCTGCATGATGACACTTCTATTGTAAAGTTTGGTCGCTTTCATAAGTGCACCAATTTAGACATCCCCTTCTCATTATAACCTGGTGAGTGTATCCTAAGCCAATCCCTAACTGTTCGACCCTCACGAGCAATTGTGCACTGTTTTTTTTTTTACTTTCCTCTTGACTTTCTCAATAACTACTCTGGGGTCCCTTGCATCATGCGTGAGGAAAAAATCGCTTTAGCCGCCCTGGATAAATACTGGCGATGGAAGGCATTTCTTTCAAACAAATGAAATGGACTGACCTTATGATTCAATTGGGTGCAACCCTGTATGCCCACAAACTTTCCCTAAGACTGAAATGTGTTTCTGGAGACAAATCAAATTCCTTCACTTCTGATCAGTTCCTGCGTTTGCTGTTGAGTGTTTACTCCCAACAGGGAGCTCCTTGAATTAATAGGATACATTTGTTGTGTACCTCCACACTTTACAGCATTGGGTTTCTGAAGCAATATATTTGATGTGTGCTGCCATACTTTACAGCATAGGAATTCTTTCCCTATAATTTTTGGAATACTGTATATAAAGGGTCAGCCCTTTTGCCAATATGCCTCTTAAAGCAGATGTACAAAGCACTGGTCGTAATTTGGGACCGGTATTTCTGTGAAGAGTGGTGTTTTGTATAATGGCCTTTATACTTATAGCTCGAGTCTCAAAATACCGGTTCCAAGTGGGCCACAATTCGACCTACCTCATGTATATTAATTAGGTAGTTCACAAAATGCAGCCCATCCATCACAGGGATGGTGACCTCCTGAGGTCAGCGGGCCACATTGTCTGTGATGGCTTTTAAATAGAAACTTTTTTTCAATTCAACCGTTTTCCTAGAAGGAAAATGGGAAGCGTTTAAAAAAGTAAAAAATTAAATGTTACCTTTTTTTAAGAGCAGACAGTGGTCTGTATTTTTTTCAACATTCTCAAATGAGAAGGGGTCCCTTGTGGAGAGTCTCTTGGGGACCTCTTGTCCTCTGAGAATGGCTTGCTTCTATACTTTTGTAGTTTGTAAAATATGACCAGGTCAAAACATTGATACAGATCAATACGATTCAGTATTTCGAACAGATACCCTACAAATGCCCTTTCTAAATAATAAATAGGTATTTAGTCGCAAACTTAAATTGTGATTTGGTAACATATTACCAAATCGCAGTTCAGTTTAGTACTTAAGAAAAGGACTTTTTTTGTCGCAATCGGCGATCTGTGAATCAGACGCTTTGCGAACATGAAAAGACTTCTTTTCATCTGCCACATTGTCCTGAGGATGGTCTAATGTTCTGTTAATCTCTGAGGCCGAAATATTGATGATTATTCCACAAGGCTGCAGATCTCTCCACAGTGCCTTCTTTATAGCAAGTACAAAGATTTCAATGGACGTTTTACCATTGACTACGTTTAATTACACTGGTAGATTCCACTTACGTATGTGTGGACTTTGAATACAGCACGTATGTGGCAGACATCAGTGAGTGAGAGTATTCTGACCCTCTATACAAATGGTCCATCAATGTATCTAATTTAATATTGAAACAGCTTGTGAAAATAAATATTTTAGATTTGTTATATATCTCATACAGAGTACAGCAGTTTAAATTCATATACTCTTTATTGATGATGATTTATTCAGTTTAGTACGTTGTGTTGTTCGGTCACCTTAAAGAAGGCAACAGTTGACTTTACACAGCTGGCAGTATGTATATGCAGCTGTGGTGAATAATAGTGTGTTCGTGCACAGACATTCTTGGTATTACATGTGTATTTCAGGTGTGGTGAATGATCACCAGGCATGGAGTGGGAGAGAAAAGTTGTCTTTCACCATGATATAGGCTCATATGCGCCCCAGGCTACTGAGGCACAACACACGGTCAGATGGACTGGCACGTCTTCTACATAGCTGACTATATCAAGTTTTTGTGTATGTGTGATCCCAACTAGGTAATTATAATCAAGCACTCCTCAAAATGGAGTCAGCAGGTTGGTGCATGTTTGCAAAGTGCTCGCTCTTTCCACTGTATGATGGTCCAGAGCGTGGCTTGTAGCATATATACTGCCCATCTCCACAGAGCACTGCTCGAACTCTCAACAACTTGCACCCTGCTTAAAGGAAGTAGCCAACTTTATGGCCAGTTGTTGCCTTAAACTTAACAGAGAGAAGACCGATATCATGTTATTAGGCAGCAACCTTAACAATCAGCCACTGTTCCACCCGGCCAGACTGTTTAGGAAACACTCCTAGCCCCAAAAACCCCATAAAGAACTTGGGTGTCTGGCTATACAACACTCCCACCTTGGAATCCAAGTGACGAAACTCTCAGCAAGTTGATATGGCATACTCAATGCGCAGGAAAGCGTTAGACCATCTCCCTCTCCTTTCCTGAAGGCTTATCATACAACCATTGGTGATATGTCACCTGGACAATGGGAACTCCATGTACTTTGGTTCCCCATGCTATGTAATCAAAAGGCTACAGGTTATACAAAATGTGGCAGCCCGCCTCCTTTTAGAAAATCACTGAAACCTCCAGATCTAGTTCGCAGGTTCAGTGTTGGATTGGTGCTGGTTTCATCTCAGCACTGGGAGGCCTTTGGGTAGCCACACGCTCTGCAAATTCAATAGAATAGAGTAGAATGTCTGCTGTATGCCTATGAAGAGAAGTTAAAAGCATCTGTGGTTCTGCAGGTCCAGCATATCAATGAGTAGTTGTGATGTGGGGAGGAGAGGTTAGGTTTGGGTTGCCCGAAAACTGCAATGTTGCTAAAACTATCTTTGATGTGCTGAAGTCACTAGTAAGGCTTAATGCTGATTGATGCTTATGGTAGTTAAAACACAATGAAAAGATTACCATTTTAGACAGCTTAGACATAGGATTTCTATGTTTCAATGCAATTAAACACAGAATTGTATAAAAATTGGCTGCTGATGATTCTGGCTGAGGCATCTGTCACTGAGTCAGCAATGACTATCTCTGTTATTTTTGTTTGTTGTGCTCACTTCCGTTAACTAGATTACTGTTCTGTGCAGGTTAACACCATGGCCATGGGGAGACGTCACCCTTTTCCTGGACAATCAAGAAAGTGACTCAACAGACATTCTCAGCTTTCAGTCCTTGACATAGCATTGACTTATAAACTAAATCACAAATTCAGGTTGTGTGTTGATTTGAAGGATTTTTACTGGTATATATTTGTGGGCCTTTTTCCTTAGCATGGTCAAAATATTTTCCACCGTAGGCAAAGCCAACATGTTTTCCACCATCCGACATGCACACCGTCAAATACATTTGCACCTGCAGTTCAGGCATCACACTGTAAGGTACTTATTTTTTGAGAATCCTTATGCCGTTTTATAGTGCGCTATACAGAGGTTATTTGAAGATGTTCCCAGAGTGACATAGATAGCTTTTGGTTCAGAGACATAAGGGCATGACAAATTGTTTTGACAGGTGCTGAACATTTTAGAGTTCAAGTATGTAGGTCTGAAGTAAAGTATCTAGGACATACCATTTTGGTAAAGAAATAAAGTCTGAGTTGAAGTTGCTGGATGTGATTGACTGTGTGCCATGCCCCATCAAAAGGGACATCTGAAGTCCTTCTTGGATACAGCAGAGTATTATGATTTTTTAAATCTTTGTTCAAAAGAGCTCAGGCCATTGAGAGAATTGTTAAAGAAGGGTGCACAATATGATTGGTCTGAAAAATTTGAAAAAAAACCCTTCAGGGCAGCAGGTCTGGCGCGCACACTATGGTGAGACAACCAAAATGACATATAAACAAGCACTGGCCAAGTGGTTTCCAAGCTTACTACTTTACCCAGCCAAGAACTTAACCAAAGCCAATCCTTCTGTGATGATCTGGCCCTGGGCTTTAGAGACCAGGTCAACCAAATCTATTCCAAATTTGAGACGTCTAATAATATTGTAACAAGCAATTGATCTTCTCAAACTAACCCAGATCAAACCTTTCTGGAATTTCAGCCGGTTGCATTGGATCTGGTTTGCAAAAGGCTCATCTCAGCTAAATCAGGCTCTCCTTGGCCCCCAAGATGTTGAAGCTGGCTCCAGAAATTATTGTCTCTAACTTGCCACAATCTTTAATTCCATGTTCCTCTGAGGAGTTTTCCGTCTCAGTGGACGAGAGCCTCTATCCTTCCCGTCTATGGATGAGTAACCACTGTCGGAAGCTTAACTCGGATAAAACCGAGGTACTACTGTTTGGGAATTAAGCACCCATTTGTGGTCCTAATTGGTGGCCTAAGGAATTGGGCTCCCCTCCTATACCTGTTTCAAAGGTCAAAAACCTAGATGTCCAAATTGATAATAAATGAAGCTATGCAAGTCAGGTTAACTCCGTGGAATCTTCTACATTTTTTACACTCAAAATGCTGAAGAAAATTCTGCCTTTTATCCCAATCTCCACCAAAAAAACAGTTGTCACTGCCTTAATTTTGTCCACACTTGACTACTGCAATGGACTTTACTTGGGTCTGCAGGAACAACACCTCAACAAACTTTAAATGGTCCAAATACAGCTGCCAGGATTCTCTGTGAAATCCCCAAGTTCCACTCTATATGCGAATTAAAATCACATACTTCACTGGCTCCCTTTCAGGAGCCGCATCAAGTTTAAGGCCTTATGCATTGCTCACAAGGCTCTACATAAGGAAGGGCAACGACTTTATAAACAAAAGCCTGGAGTTGTATAAACCAACTAGGGACCTTCGTTCCTTCTATGCCAAGCAAATAACAATCCCAAGATTTAGGAAGGCTAACTGGAGAGGCAGGAGTTTCATTACTGGAATGCCCAGATTGTGGAACAGCCATTTGCCATCCATCAGAGCATTATCACTCCTTTTCTCTTTCAGGAAGGTATTAAAGACCAGGTTATTTTCCAAATAAATGTTCGGGTTGACCCATGACCGTTCCCAGGACTGCTTCTTTATCACCGAGACACCTTAGGGTAATCGTGCGCTCTGTAAATCTCATTAACATAACATCAAGAGGTGTTCAATAAATGCAAGTGTATTAAAGCCTTATGGCAGTAAAGACAAGAAAATCATCATCTGTATTTGTATAGCACATACCTCACACAGGAGGATATCCTGGCACTGAAGCAGAAGCTGTATGGGCCAAGACAGGGCGGGTCTACGTGAATACCTAGGTTTTCAGATTCTTGCTGAATTCAAGAATACAAGTGTGCATGGTTTGGGAGAGCATAAAATGCAGGAGGGAAATTGTGAGAAGTTAGTTCGGAAGACTTAGTGCTGAGAATAGTTTCTCTGTCGTTGAAGAGGGTACTCCTGCATGTTGGTTGGGAAATCAACATTTTTAGGCATTAGTGTCTACTCCTTGTTTTGATGTGCACATTGATCATAAACCTTTGCTAGGGGTTTTCTCACAAAATAAGCAAATAGTGCAACACCTTGCATTGTGAGGTGGTGGTGATGGTGTCATGTGCAAGAATAGATACTTGAATTTAATTAGCTTCCAGGAGTGTGTAATGTAAATGCGGACTGACATATTAACATTGCCAATCCATTCCTAATTCATAAAAGGATTGTGTAGTAGTGACTGTTGAATGAAAGCTCCAATAAGCTCTAAGGAAAGAAGTTTGGAAGTTAAATATTGAGGATGATGGAGACAAAATGAAGTTAAGAAAATGCATAGCTAAAGGATAGCCCAACCAAATGGGAAAAGGAAGTATATTGGAAAAGTAAAAACAAAGGGCCTCATTACGAGTTTGGCGGTCCGTGGACCGCTATGTTGGCAGTCGGGGTCTGACAGCCTCAACTCTGATGGTCTGCCCGCCATATTATGAGTTTGGATATGGAACCCCCAAAAGACTGCCAGAGTTCTGCCGGCCACTGCCATACTGACTGTCAGTGTGGCGGGGACTGTGGCGGTCCTTCACCGAGTTGGTCAGTGTTAGAGATCTTGGCATCTGGACTGCCATGGCTATTACGAACTGCTGGACTGCCAAGTTTTCATTGAAAATTCCACCGCCATGGAAAGCATGGTGGTCTGGCAGGTAAGGGGCCCAACCAAACTCTTAATGAGGTCCAAAAACATGATCTATTTTGTGAGAAGAGAATTTTGTTAAAAGAAGAAATGGCAAATTGTTGTTCCCAAGTCACCAGGAGGCAGGTTAATAGATTTACTATGAGCAGGTCATACAGGTATGTTTGTGATGAAATCTCAGAAGGTGAAACGAAACATAAACAGTCCATATGCATGTTGGAGTATGAAGTATGCATTGGTTCTTGTAGATTGTATTTTTTTTTTTTTTTTTAGTTGAGGACAGAGAATGTTGTGAATTTCCAAAGACAAATATTGTTAAGAGGACCCAACACAGTTAATAGGCATTGTTTATAGACCCCAATTCAAATCTGAAGAGATAAACACATTAAGGAAGCCACTGCTGAAACATAATTGAACAATGTTGAACCATTTTAGGGAGAATGATTTGATGCAGTGGTTAGATTTCTTTTGGGATAATGTATGGAGATGATAGTGCAGAATGATTAGCATAGAGAGAGGTGGTAAAAATGTTGTGACGTTACTGAATTACTCCCCACATTCAATAATGGAGGAGTCTTCATTTTCCTTGTTTCAGAGAGGAAAAATTCTGTTCACTCAAGTGTGTCCTGCATGGATGTAATGAGCTGTAAGAACGACAAGATTTCAATTCTAGTGAAAGATTGTCAAATGAAATACAAAAACAGGCACCTGAGAAAAACAGGAGCTAGATGAAGAAAAGTTAATTTGGGAGATTTGATACGTGGTACATTGGAAGAGAAGACCATGAAGGTTATCTAAATTGTCTGGGCCAAAGTGTGTCATTAGGGCTTATGCAAGCCATGCTTGCGAAAGAGGTGTGGAGAGTGTAAACAAAATGCACTGGTGTGCTGCAGAATTTCACGTTAGGACAAAGTGTTAGAATGCAGAAGGGTCCCCAGAAGATTGAAGATTATGGGCGTGATTTAGAACTTGATGATGGGTTACTCCGTCACAACTGTGACGAATATCCCATCTGCCGAAATCGAAGTCGCATTAAATCCTATGGGATTTAGATTTTGGCAGACGGGATGTCCGTCACTGTTGTGATGGATCAACCCTCTGCCAAGTACTAAATCAGGTCCAATGTGATGTGAGACCTGTGATGTTGGACCCTGACCATGTTGTCTTAGTAAATAACATGCCAATTCGTTCATTGTTAGTTCTGTGTACACAGCTTCTTGAATTCAGGGCATAGAATGGTGTTTGGGAAAGGAAGTGTGTTGTAGTTTGTTTGTATCTATTTATGTCTGACCTCCCTTTGAATTCAGAATGTTGAAGCATTCTCTAGATATGTTACTGCAACAACACACTCACCCAAGGGAAATACTACTGGTGCTCATTTGACCAACACCTCACCTGCAGACAATAAATTAACCAAGTGTCTCCATACACTTGTACAATACTACTCTGGAGTCTTAGGCCTCCCAGAACCCATTAGGACAACAAGCCACAAGGCAATTTTTGAGCACAAAACGCCACATTCACTTGGAGTACGCCAATTCCCCACTCTCACACTTGGAGTGCGTAAGTTCGCTACTCAGTTACCTTGGAGTACGCAAACTCTCTAATTCACTCATACATCACACTTCACCGCAATTCATCCAAAGCACTGCAAGCGCAAAATCCTACTCAAAACACTTACCGTACATTTGGAAACCAACGCTGTGATTTCATCAACCCTTACACTACACTAAAGAACAACTCACAGTGTGGGCAATTCTAACTCTACTCCCCACAAGACATAACAATCCCCTGCTACCAAAAACTGCTGGCACGCCTGATGAAGTCTTCTTCCAGCCTCGGGTTCAGAAACCACAGCCGCACAGGTGAGACACCATCAGTGCCAATCTCTCACCCTCTGAGGTCGACCAGAGCTTTGGACTTGGTGAGGAAGGTAGTAGTCAGAAACATTCAATCACAAATCAATGACATTTTACCATGAACACGTTTTAACCACCAATAATAATTTAACTCTAAATCAGACTCCAAGTGGAATAAAGTTTCAAAGCTCTATTACAATCCTAAAGTCATTTTCACATAAATTGTGCGCTAAGGAATAAACATACATGAAAACCATAGACTGACCAAAATGTCTGAAAAGATTCAACTTATTAAACATCAGTACTGTTAGACACTCCAAAAGAATGATATAGATTAGCAACAACACAATATGAACATTATTATCAGATTTCAAAGCAGATGATGGTGATATCAGTAAGTCATCAAAATACAGTTTTAACAATCAGTTTCAGAGCTCGGCCATTCCTAACTCTAACCAGAATTGAGACTTGCATGTGTGGGAACCGGCTTACACATGCTAGCAATAGCAAAAAGAAAAGAAGACAAAAATAATTTGGAAAACATCTAACTAAACTAACTCACTACAAAAATATGCTGGTGTAAGTGACTAAGCTAAAAGGGAAAACAAGAAACCACATTTAGTTATACCTCACCTCATGAGACAGCAGACAGCGATAATTTGTCGAACAGAGCGATCACCTTCCTGCGGTATCAGTTGATAGCAGCATCAGGACAGTGCAGAACATGAGCTGCACATAGGACAAATCAGCAGTTGAGAATTAGTTGGTCTTATTAGTACTGAACCCCATAACATAATAGGACAATTAAGACTATGATCAGAAAACTCAACCGGAAACTGAGAGAAGAGAATGGGCCAACAGACGTAAGCAAACAAAGAACTGACTTTCAGAGGGTTCAGATGGGAACTGACTAAAAGGGGGTCTCCAGACGAACTAACTTCAGTTTCAGAGTTCTTCACTAATTACAATAACCAAAATCCATTTGATTGGTCCTTCAGGTGGGCACATTCTGGTCATTGAGTTCAGCATCCAATCACTGCAGATGGTACCACCAGGTTCTGTTACATTTTGAAGTATTCTCAGCATAAGTGCGTTGTCATCTTCCTCCGGTTACAGGTTTCTTCCAAAATATTACATTTTCTAATAATCTGCTGCTTGCAGTTCTTTTCCCATGGCACACAATAAACCAAGCTAATATTCTTTCACATGAGTGCAGTAGTTTCCTGCTCCAGTTGACAGCTAGAACAAATATTGTTACATTAACTAAACGTGAAACATGCTCTTCTCCTGGAATACAATAGGACATGCAACATTACAGTTGCTTCCTAGAGAAATAATTCAGGTTAGAGGAGATACAATAAACATATAGAATTTTGCATGACTGCTAGCAAAATGAACCTTCCCGGTCTAGTCATGTTAAGAAAGCCTATATGCACAATAATACATTAATACGTTAATAAATTGCACCCCCATAAATTCAAATCAAATATGCAAAGCAAATGATTTGTTTTCAAGTATTATTCATCTTATGTCTGAACAGTTGTTAACATGTATTTATTTTTCTTTATTTAATTCAACAATACTCATGATGTCAAAGTACAAGTAGTAGGCACAAATGTCCACTACTATTTAAACTGTGCACGTTTTCATTTCTAAGTTATTTTTTCTGTTAAGCTTTTGAAACTGCAGATTTATTAATTGCCATATGCCACGTCTGCCACCAACTAATTAATAAATGTTGTGCTCTCTCAATAACATGCTAATGTATTCATTTTTAAATTTGTGTACACAGCTTCTCGAATTCAGGGCATAGGAAGTTGTTTGGGAAAGGAAGTGCGTTGTAGTTTGTTTGTATCTATTTATGTCTGACCTCCCTTAGAATGCAGAATGTTGGAGCATTCTCCAGATATAAGTTACTGCTGTGCTCCTTTTTATGGCTGGTTAATACTTTTAATGTATAATGAATACTTCCTCTCGTAAGTCCTTGTTTAAATGTATTACTAAGCTTCTCTGTGCTATTATAGAAGGGAATGATGATTATCCAATTAAGATGCAGAGAGAACCTTGGTTTCATTAAAGACAACGTAGGCTAACATTATGCAATACCCTTTTATTGCTGTCCCAACATGCAGCCCGTTAAAGAACAGCAACACATCATAAAGCATTAGAATGTTTAAAACATATAAACATCCAGTGCACATAGTTATCATCCTCTTTTAGGCTACAACAAAACAGGATAACACCTTCTTCTGGTAACTTCTATTAAGAATTATCTCAAAATACAAAAACTCCAAAGTGATCCATATACAAATCATAGGTTAAGAAAAAATAAGAATCCAACAACATTTGGACATATCTATGTGATCCTTAACACTCATGTAATCCCAACATAAAAATTATTTCACTTTTATTTTCATGTCTTCCATCTTTCCCATATAGGATGAGGATGGTGGGGTAATGTTGGCCTCCTTTGTCTTTGATTAAATCAATATTCTCTATGCATCTTAATTGGAGAATAACCATTTCATTAAAATACCAGAGGCTACCATTATGGACATTTAAAGCCCTCGAGCACCGCACAACTTACATGCTCCACAGGTCCTAAGTAGATCTTAGCATGTGACTGATCTGCTGCTTTCAAAATCTCAGGTAATGAACCAGCTGCCCAGTATACCTTGTTAGCCATTGCGCCTCTTGAAGAATGGGCACCAAACCTTGAAAGATCCACACCTGCCTCATTCATAACTGAATGCACCCAACTGACTAACATAGCTGTAGACACTGCTTTGTAAGGTCTAACATATGACAGACGCAATTGATGTTCTTGATGTGCTCTAAACTCTAAAATATTGTTCTCATAAACTTTTATAGAACTCTCCAACATAACTTCTTAACATTCATGGAAAAATGGATAAAAAAATGGATTCAGACATTGTTTTTGTCCTCTTCCAAATGTCAAAATGTTCCCTTTCTGGAGAATAAAACCTATTTGAGATTTCTAATGCTTTAACATCAGAAATTCTTCTGAATGAAATTAAGCAAAGTAAACTAGCTAACTTTATGGAAATCTGTTTTAAAGTAAGGTACCTGTTACCTGGCCAAGAACTAAATAATTTGAAAATTATTTTGGAATCCCAAAGTGATTAATAACAAACCCAAAGAGGTCTCCTCAGTCTTACACCTTTCGTCACCTTTCTTATTAGAGGGTCGCACCCAATCACATAATTATTGATTAAAGCATGACCAGCAGAAATAGCTGATCTATAGTAGTTAATGGTCCTATATGTGAGTCCTGGATAATACAAAAACACTAAGTAATTGGCTACCTCGGGTAGAGGAGCTTCCACTGAATCAAAACCCCTTACCATACACCAATACATCACTTCTTCCAAACACCCCTATGTACTCTTCCTAGTTCCAGGGGCCCAAGATTCATTTAATAGTCCTTTTGCTTCTCCTGAACGGCCTGGATATCTGGCCATACCCCTGAAATCTTCTAAACAGGAAGGTTCAATTTACCTTATAGAGCCAAAGGATGTTACCCTCTGTCTGAATCCATCAGAAGACCTAAAGACATGGGGACCAACTGGGGTACAACCACTGAGAGCTCTCTCACCCCTTTGAATTAAACTTGAGGGTTACCAGAATAATGCTGTAACCTTCCAACCTTACTTTCATCAGTACTCTGAACCATGGAGAAGGAGGGAAAGGCATAACATCCCTTTCTTCCCCAATTCTGCAGAAAGGCATCCACTGCTATTTCCCGGATCCAGCCACCAACTGAAGTACCCCGAAACCTGCTAAGCCAGTCTGCTCGCAAAACAAGTTTACTTGACCAGGGCCCTAAAGTCCCTGAATCAGACTGAAAACCTCTGGCTTCAATTTCCAATCGCTGAAGTCCCTGAGGTATCTGGAATTCCAAACTGCCCTTACATTCTGCTTGGAAAAAATGTTGCTCTCAACACAATCTTGTGATTACTACGAAAATACCAAATTCGTTTTGCCAGGTCCGCCAGAGCCTTCGACCTTGAACCTCAAATTGGTTTAAATTAGACTACGCTGTGAAATTTTCGAAACAAATCAGCGTAACACTGTTTGCCAATAGATCCTTGAAGCTCATTAAAACATTCATCCCAGCCAACATTTCCAAGCAATTTATATGGGGTAACTGTTCCTTCTTGGACCATCTTGAACCTGTTTTTAACTGTTCAGACCTGCTCCCCAATCTAGGTTGCTGGCATCCGATTCCAAGACCAGGTCGGAAACCTTTCCAATGATGGCCTAGATTCTTTAACTACCACTCCAGATCCTCTTGAGCATCTATAGATAGGGAAAGAGTGTCCCCATATCCTATGCTTTTCCTCAAGCCCCAAGCTTTTAACCGCTGCAGGCCCCTGTACTGTAAGCGATCTGAGGACATTTCCTGCATAGATGATGACAAAAGCAATGCATGCAGCGCCGTCCTGGGGATTACGACTTCCTTCTCCACCAGCTTTTATCTTTGGGTTGCACTGCCATGTAAAAGCTGGTGGAGACGGGGTGCAGGTGGCCCCTTGGGAGGGGCAGTGCATGGGTCCCCATGGACAGCCCCATCGCGCTTTTCACTGTTTGCATTGCAGACAGTGAAAAGCGCGACCAGTGGTGTTGCACCCTATGCACAGCAACATTACTGATGTCTCAATTATGAGCCGGCGTCAGTGTTGTGCGCTGTTCCCCGCTGGGCCAGTTTCCACCCACTGACCCTGTGGGGAACGCCTATTGGGGCCTGCAGGAAGACAGCTGCACTGGTGGCAGCCTGACCGCTGGAGTTTGGTGGGCGGCCTTTTCTGCCTGCCAAACTCTTAATGACCCCCTATGTCTGCCAGCAAAAACAGAAACTAATTGGACGTTTGTTTGTGTCCACTGCAATAGGCGGAACGCGTCGTTGAGGATTGAAGTGTAAAACAAACGGAGGACTTAAGGCCTCAATTTTTGCATAGGCTTTCTTGCCTGGTAACATGCTTCTATACGCAACACCACCAGGCAACCTCCAAATGAACAACTGCAGAGGTAAAAAGGCCTCATACAAGCCCCCAAGTAGACATGGTCATTGAGCAAAAGCGACTGCACTCAGCCTGCAAAAACACAATAATGTGCCCAGAACAGGAGTCAAACACACGGCCTGCCGGCAATTATTTAATAGATGCGCTAACGATCTGGAAGAAAAATAGCAATATAAATAATGCGGGGAATAAAATTCCGAAGCTGAGGATTTACTCCTTTTGAACAGCTGTTAGCTGAGGATTTACTTCTTTTGAACAGCAGTTAAATACATATATACAAGATAAATCCATTTTAGTAGAACATAGAAAAGAATACCCAAAGAGCACCCCAAGCCCATCCATACATTGGAATGGTTTAAGGAAAACACTGCATTACACAGAAAATGTATATACCAACAATAAACCATAAATTAACACATACAAGAAATAATAGAAGTACTTATCTGTCAAGGAGCAGCAATCAAAAGAGGAGGATGACTATGTGCACTGGGTGTTTATATGTCTTGAACATTCTAATGCTTAATGATGTGTTACTGTTTTTTAAAGGGCTGCATGTTGGGGCAGCAATAAAATGTTATTGTACAATGGTGGCCTCCGGTCTTGTAGCTTAAGCTACAAAATCACTTCTGTCCGCTTTCCTTCTAAAGTCTCTTCAGCAACATGTAGAATTATAGACGGTTAACAATCATTAACAATATGTTTTTCACCAAGGGATTCTGAGAGACATCAAATAGACAATGAGAGAATCTCAAGGTGTCTATGATGTCAATATGAACCCAGAGGTGTAAAAAGGTCCCCAGTATTAATGTTTTACCTATGTAAAATTTCATGCTAACCATGATCACCAAAATCATTCGCCCCCGCTTTCTACTACTTTTGCAGGGCAGAGGAGAAATGGAGGAGCGTTACATAACATGGCCTTTTATCCCTGTTTCTAAAATAAAAAACCTGGCCACCTGGCCACCTGCCCACAACCCTCTATGCCTTTCCCCATAATCACCTCCCAAAGCTGTGCTGTCGGCTCGCCGTTGGAGCAGAAAGCCATTACTGCATGAACAGTATCTCTAAAAGCCATATAAGAGCAGCCTGGAATACCTTTATTACATAGCAACAGCGAGAAACAACTTTCACCTTTCACAATAGTTGCTTTCAGTGAGTCAAAGCATTCCTTTTCTTTCTTCTCTTTTATTTCTGACTGTGAAGTCCACATTTTCACTAGGAGAGTCAGCCCTATGGTGGTTCCCTCTCACCATGTCTTATCCTATGCCATCTAAGAGCTGTATCCTTTTCTTCCTTTTCTTTCCTCTCTATCTGGGTCCTCCTTCTTTCCTTTAACCGCTCCATTATTCTCCCTGTTCTCAAAAGAACTCACTCTCGATCCTTCAGTGCCCCCTAATTTCTGTTTTTTTTTCTTTCCCCTTGCCCTGTAATCTTCTGGAACACATTGTGTACCAGCAGCTATCAACTTTCCTTAATTCACACTGGCTGCTCCCTCCACGTCCGTGAAGCTTCCATACATACCAATCAATGAAAACTGAGGTATTTTGCCTTCTCTAATTATTTTCCCTTTACTCACCACTCTAAATATTCTTATATTCTCCATCTTTTATATCTGCTGCTACCTGTTGATACAGTAGACCATTCTGTACTACTCTTCAGTCTGTCACCTTTCGACATTTCTGGAATTTCTTTATCAGTCTGGTCACACATACTCTGTCTTTTGGGCCAGTTACCCCTCTTTTTCTCTTCTTTACCTTATCTGGGAATCATTGTTTTGTTTTAACCAGATTTACTACCTCTTTGTTGATGCAGTAACATTTATTCCTGCCATTGAGCAATTTAAAGTCCTGGATATCTTCTCTGGCAGTAAACCGGTAGGTCTTCTTATGCACTACAATGAAACCCACCTAAAACAAACATTGTTTTCTCCCCCTCAGCATCCCATCATTCTTTCCTAATCTTTTCACCTCTTCCATCTTTCTCCTTCCACCTTTGTTCATAAGCCAGTATCACTATCAATTAATGTCTCTCCTTCTCACTGTTATCATGCCTGTCACTTTCAACTTCACAATTTTCACAAGAGTAGCCCACTTCTGATGTTCCAGTCACCAAAACTCTCACTAGCATTCTTACTTTGTTTCACATTGACTATTGTTCCACTATTTCTACTGTTTACTGTTCTACTTGCTTCTCCCTGTAAATTCAGTCTTTAATTCTGCCACCTGTCTTCTCTTTAAACATTCTTTTCCTTCTAGACTCCCTACATGTCTTACCTCCCCACTGGGTACTTTTTTCATCTCCAGTTCTATTTTCTATCAATTATCTTGAAACATTTAAGGTCTGACTCCTTCTTACCTCTACTCTTATTATAAACTTTACTTTACTTTCTGCTCCCTGTGCCCAGCTTCCCTGTTTAGGCTGGTTTCCACAGCATATTTGTGCAGAGTGATTATGTGTTTCTCTACTATCATGCAAAGAGATAGCACGTAAAGGCTGAAGATGAGCAGGTACTTTAAGTAAGTGGTTCCCAACCTTGTGACTTCTTTGGACCCTCACTTTATCATTACTGGAAGCTGGGGACCCCCAGTGAATTATTATTGGACTCCGGGAACAACCCTACTAAGTCATTAATGGAACCCGGGGACCCAGGCCTAAACACTGTAGATGATGTGATCTGCAAAACAATACAGAAACAAGTGTTCCATCAAAGACATACACAAATGGTAACACATTTTATTTAATTTGTTGACAAATAAAATGAAAACAGATTGTTTAAATAGGAAGGTTGAAGCTTTTCTAAACTAAATTGAAGCCACACATCCCCATGCTATATTCTGTTTGAAGCACCTGTACTGTCCCACGGATCAAGCTGAGGATACTAATTTCATTTTTAACCTCCAACTCAAAATTCCCTGATATTTGCAGTATGTTTAAAAAATGTCAATTGTACATTTAGCCACTTTACTTATATACACTTTATGAGCCTGTTAATATTAGTTAATTTACTAAGCAGTCATGGACCCCCTGAGGAGGCTTCATGGACCCCTAGGGGTTCCCGGAACACAAGCTGGCAAATACTGCTCTAGGTACATCAAAAAAAGCTTGTTTGCTGTGTTGGAGATAGAACGGGAGCCAGATTAATACCTTCTGGCTTCTAAAAGATTCAGGAGAATGGGGTCATCTGTGGCTTCAGAGCCTGGTGAGAGATCGAGAAGCGTTTGCAGATCAATTTCAGGTCATGAGAAGTAGTTAGTCAGTAACTCAAAGTGTGCCTATTTTCTGGCTCTGCGTGGGTTTCTGAAACAATATTGTGTATTAATCATAAGTCTTGCAAATGCTTAGTATTAATGTTGATGAATGTGGTTGATTTTTCCATGATTATCCCTAAGCAATGAAGGTTGGCCATGAGCAATTAACTCTAACTGAGTTTATTGAGGTGTTTTGTAGTACATACATAATTTGTCACAAATAAAATTGCTTATCATAATGTGGAGAGCAGTGATAAATTAATAATATTGCCCTTGATTTGAATGTGTATGTTTACTATTTGGCAAAGATAAGCATGTGGTTGAGGAATTAATGATTTTGTTCAACACCTTCTGAGAGATTGTCATTATCAATTACTGATATTTGTGGGGCGTGGCTAAGCCACCTAAAATGGCGGGCGCAAGCTTGTAGAGCTCCGCGCCGCAACCGGCAAAAAACATCATCTGGGTGGGGGTGCGGGGAGAACGTGGCCCCCTGCGCTGGTCGCCTAGACCCGGGAGACACGGCAGAGCTCCCTGGGCTGGAGCCGCTCCCCCGGTGACCCGGAATCCTGGGCGATCTCGCTGCCGTGTGGGCCGCGCCACGAGGCGAGAGGGGAGAGGCGAGAACGGAAGGAGGCGGCCGGAGCCGCACGCGGGGACCGAGCCGCGGCTGACCTTCCTGTCGGAGACGCTCCAAAACAACTGTTGAGAAGAGCACCCCCTCCCCCCCTCTTTTACACAAAATAAAAGAGAACGAGGCGCCTTGCTGAGGCAGCGTCGGAGCTGCGGGCGTTGCCCGGGACCCCGTCTTCCCGCTGCGCTCTGCTGCGGCCGGGCCCTGGGATCAGCCGCGAGACCCTGGAGGACACGACGGACCGGCGAGGAGGAGCAGAGGGGCCCTATTAAGATGACAAACGGGGGCTGGGAGACCCCCCTGGCCGCCAACCTCTTTCAAGGGAGGGGACAGGCAGAGGAAGGAAGGGGGAGAAAAAAACAGAAAGAAAAACGAACACAGGCCCATAGAGAGCCACTGCGCGACATACCCAAAGACACCCCTGGCTCTCTTCCTTCTCCACTTATTTTGCACTCGGCGGGGAGCTGGCGGCTGGGCCTAAGAGGCCGGACTAGGCGGCCATCCGTGGTGGGGCCTGGTCGCGAGAACAGGGGCGCCCGGAGCGGTTCTGTGGCGACGCGGGGGAACCCCGGGCCGACTGCGGCCCCTTGTGGCAGTGACCTGGGGCGAGGCGCTAACCAGCCGGGCTGCACGTGCTGTAGTGGGGACACGGTCTCGTCACCCCGACAAGTGGGCCCGACCCTTGTCTGGTCAAACACAGGATCCCAACGGGGAAGGCACAACACTGAGGCCATGCAACTCGCTGTACCTGAGGGACAAACGAAGCATTACTGGGACTCCTCTGCCAAAAGCAATCTCCTATAAGCCTACCCACGACCAGGAAACTACGCTGAAGACCCAGAAAAGACCAACAGCACGGAACCCCTTCACCAGATAGCCGGGAACTGGTAACACACAACATACCCCCACAACAGCCCGCCAATGGACATTAACCCATAGTATGTAATGTGTGCGTCAACAAACTGAGTACAGAGTAATGATTAGAAACTAAACTAACCTCCCAACAAATTAAATTATGGCTGGAGCAGGGCGACTCCGCTCTGGATCTAGATCTGGGAAAACCCAAGACTTCCCAACACAAGATAACCAAAAACTGGATGCGGTCTTTGCTGCGGTGGAGCGCATTGGAGACTCACTAGAGCGCGCCCGCACGTCTTTAGAAGCCAAGATAGACAGAGTGGCAAGCGACCTCACCCTCCTACATGTGGGCCACCGCAAACTATCAGACAGAACTAAGGAGATCGAAACCACAATACAGGACCTAACGCCTGTGACCACCCAGCTGAAAACAGGAATGGAAGACATATGAGCCAGAGTGGCAGAATTGGAACGACGGGCAGAAGACGCGGAGGGCCGATCCAGAAGGAACAATATACGAGTGGTGAACCTACCGGAGGGCGCGGAAGGCCGAGATCCGACGACCTATTCAGAGACTTGGCTGCGAGAGTTGGTGCCAGATGGAACGCTCACCTCTTTTTTTCTCTGTGGAGCGTGCTCACCGGGTCCTGACCCGCGCAAGACCTCCGGGAAGCGCTCCGCGCAGCACTCCGCGCCCATTCATAATACGCCTCCTCCATCATGCGGACAGAGACATCATACTACGAACGGTAAGAGCAGCGCCACCACCCAGAATAGACGACATGCAAATATTATTGTTCCCAGACTATACCTTAGCAGTGCAAAGGGATCGGGACTCTTATCTTCCTGTGAAACGTAAGCTACGAACACTGGGCCTAAACTACTCACTACTGTTCCCAGCCAAGCTCCGAGTAGTGGCTAAAGACAAAACGCATTTCTTCCCTACCCCGGAGGCAACTTGGGAATGGCTTGAATCGGCAGGACTCTCAACGGGAGATACGCCAGAGCGAACTGAACAAGCGCCTCGGGCCAGGCGTGGCCGTAGCAAACGGGACCGGAAAAGAAACGCAACCCTTACAGAGCCAACCAAATGTGCCCCAGACCTGGAACAACTAATTCGAGAAAGAAGGGAGGCGACACACACCGTGACAGCAATGGGCGCATCCCCCCCGAACTCTGGTTCGGACACGGAACTCTCACAAATGACTAGCGATCATCCCCTACACCGGACTGTCTATCAGAATCGGGCCCTATTGAGGGACCCCCTGTGACGCCGGCCACTGCGGACGAAATCTTCTAAAAACTCCTGTGCAATGTAAAATCACACTACCCCGTAGGAGATATTCAGTGTGTGACACACGCACGGGGCGCTCCGATGGGCGAGCGAACAGCAAACACGGCTAAGAGATACCTATGCCAATCTACAAGGAACTATAAACGTGCAGACAGTGACAAGAGCGGGCTTTGCTCATTGAACTGCCCCTCTCCTTCTTCTCCCCCACCCCCCTTTTTTTTCTTACATTGTCACTGATTTCCCATCTGACGAACGTACACACCGGGGGACCCTCTGGCGCTCCCACCTATCATCTTAATTATCCGTCCTGGCCAGTCTACAAGGCCTAAGACTACACCATCTCCTGGCACATCTAGCCTACCCCTACACTTTTATCAGTGGAGTTTCGAAATGCATAGACATGCATCTGCACGTTTTTGTCTTTGTTGCAATGTTTGGGCAGTGACCCGTTGTTTAACTGCTCTGATAGTATTAATTAAGTTCTGTTTTTGCCGATGTCCATACACAACCTTCTGAAACTCTAACCGGGAACGGAAAACTAACAAAATAACACAACGTTGAGACATAGGTGGGTAAAGGGGAAAAATGACCTGAAACTCACAACATGGCTACATACACGACAATTACCTGGAACGTAAGAGGTATACATACCCCCAAACGGCTATATGCCATCTACTCCTATCTTAAAAGACACTCAGTTCAGCTAGCGCTCCTACAAGAGACACACCTAAAGACCAGGAAATCCCCTGACTGCGCCAGCGCTGGAGAGGGCAATTATACGCGACAGGATATTCTGCATACGCCAGGGGTACACTTATCTGGATTAGAGCAGGCACCCCCTTTGCAGTGGAAGAGCAGATCATAGACCCGCAGGGTAGATATGTACTCGTCAAAGGGAAACTGGCAGGGCGTACAATCATACTGGGCTCCATATATGCCCCAAACACAGATCAAAACACCTTTCTGCACACCCTAACACACCACCTGGCACACTGGGGCACACTCCCGTGGATACTAGGGGGAGACTTCAATAGCGTGCAAGACATAGAACTAGATCGCTCCTTCCCCCCGCTGCCAACATCCCCAGTGGTGGCTGCATCGCGAGGCCTGGTAAGCTGGACTCAGCACTGGCAACTAATAGATATATGGCAACAAAAACTCAGAAAGGACAGAACCTACTCTTTCTACTCCGCCCCGCATTCCTTACACGTACGCCTAGACTACATATTCTGCACTGCGAACCTTGCCTCAGTGGTGGAGAATCCGGTATACATGGGCCGCACATACTCAGACCATAACCCTCTGACAGCGCGGCTGCGCTGGGGAACACCCCACTCACCTATCCTCACGTGGAAACTGAGGCCAGAACTCCTAGAAGATGCTGATTTTAGGGCATCATTAAGCGTTGCAATTCTAGAATATTTTGAACACAATGAAGGCATGGCTACCTCGGGACTAATTGAATGGGATGCATTCAAAGTCTTTATCCGGGGGCACTGCCTGGGAACTCAATGCAATATGCACAAAACCATTGAACGCGACTTGGCCCAAATAGAGCGGGCCCTACCGCAGTCAGTAAACGAAACCACTCACAACCAAATTGAAAAGGCGAGACTAGCAGCACTACATACAGACCGCCAGACATTACTAGAGCGTCTGAGATGCCTAAACTACACCGCACACTCCGCGAGAACTCATGCATCAGTGGACAAGGCAGGTAAATTACTGGCCTGGCTGATACGACAGGACACTGAGAGAAAACCTATAATGGAAATCCGCTCACAAACAGGGGAAATAGTATACACACCTGCAGAGATACAAACTGAATTTATAAGACACTATACAACCCTCTGTACCACAAGAATAACTCCTGGAGAAGACTCCAGTGTGGAATTTCTTACCAAAGTGAAACTCCCAAACCTAATAAATGACCAGATCGAGACTCTTGAGGCACCTCTAGAACTGGAGGAGATCAAAGCCAGTATCAAAGACCTCAATTCCGGTAAGACGCCAGGCCCAGATGGGATACCAGTCGACTTCTATAAAGCTTATGCGGTGCACATAGCGCCTAAGTTACTCCGGGTATACGAGGCAGCTGTGCAAGAGAGCCACCTATCGGATACACAAAGGGAGGCATTACTGGTCTCCCTTCCCAAACCTGGAAGAGACCCAATGGAAATAGGCTCATATAGGCCGTTGGCAATGCTAAACACTGATTATAAAATACTAGCCAAGATATTAGCGACAAGACTGGCACCAAGCGTACCAGAACTGATACACCCCAACCAAAACGGATTTGTACCAGCCAGAGACACCTCCCAAAATATCAGAAGACTATTCCGGGTTATGGAATATGCTAAGCGAGCCTGGCCTCGGGCGGGCTGCCTAGTCCTTGATCTGGAGAAAGCTTTTGACTCTCTGGAATGGCCTTACTTGTTCAAAGTGCTGCAAAAGTACGGCATGGGACCATTTTTTACCCGCCTAATTAAACTACTATACACCAGACCAATGATAAGGGTGGGTCTAGGACCCGAGATATCAGAACCAATCAGGGTGGGCAGAGGCACGAGACAGGGCTGCCCCCTCTCGCCGTTACTATTCTCACTCGCAATGGAGCCCCTAGCGGCCGCCCTACGCGAAGAGGGATCCAACTAGGGAATACCTTTGGGAGACGGCTTACACATAGTGTCGCTATATGCCGACGACCTCTTACTATATTTCAGAGATATTACTCAGATTCCACAAAGGGTTGGCTCGCTCCTGCGGCACTTTGTGCAGATATCAGGTCTTAGGGTCAACTGGTCTAAGTCAAACCTCTTCCCATTCGATCCAGACTTATCAAACCCAAGACTCACCCTAGCTGAAAGTCCAGTCCCCTGGCAACCAAATACTTTTAGATATTTGGGCATTAAAGTTTACCACAGCGAAGAAGACATATTCGAGGGTAACTTAGTAAAAGCAACATCCTCAGTCAGATCCCAAATGGCTTTTTGGAGAACATTGCCACTATCAGTGGCGGGTAGGATAGCACTCCTAAAAATTGTGGTGCTTCCGTGACTCCTATACTTCTTCTCTAACTTACCACATTATGTCCCCCCTGGCTTCTTTAAGACACTGGAAACAGGGCTGAGAGAATTTATATGGAACAATGGCCGCTGCATGGTAGCCCTGAAAAAACTGTACCTACCGACTGATAGGGGTGGACTTGCGGTTCCCAACCTGGAACACTATTACCTCGCATCCCAACTCCAATGGATATCCAGATGGCTGGCTGGTAAACAACTGACGGATACAGCAACAGAGACAAGACGATACTCGCTCCAACAAATACAACATCTATTTCACCCTATCACACACCTGCGAACCCCACAACAAATGTTCCTTAAAACAGCTCATAAATGCTATCATAGATCGCTTTGCCTTAGGAAACCGTCTATTCCAGTCGCACCCGCTCTGGCACTGGGGGGCACACCGAGGGGCACTAGGATCACGTCAGACACAGAACTGCATACATGGCACGAGCTAGAATTACACACACTGGGTGACATATACGACGACAACCGACTATCATCATTTGCCAAGCTCCAAGAAATGGGGCTTCCGCCCGGCCAATTCCTTCTATACTGCTCACTGGTGAGGTCCTTGAGTTCCAGGTGGGGTGACATCACAACGCCTCCGCCCACCCACCTGCTGATCCAGTACCTGCAGGTGGTGGGCTGCGGTCAGCATCAGGTCAGTTGGCTAGCGGATGCCTTGAGAATCCAAACTGCCTCTGAAAATGATACACTACGCATGGCATGGGAAACTGACACGGGTGAACCCATCGCGATACCAAAATGGAGATCTGCCATCTCAGGCCACCTCAACATACCATGTAACTCGCGATTTAGACTAATCCAGTATTATATTGTGAACAGAGCCTACGCCTGCACGCGTAAATAAATACTTTAACCGCCAAGATGCAGCCTGCCCTAGATGCCGTGAGATTGGTGTAGACATGCTACACATGGTGTGGTCCTGCCCTAACCTAGGCGCCTACTGGAGAGCGGTGGTTGACATCCTCACCATTTGCATAACACAACAAATACCCTTCACATGGGAGGCATGCATTTTAGGACTGTTCACAAGAAGCAAGCAGCACAGAGCAGAGACACGCTTCATAGATCTAGGATTAATTGTCACAAAACGACTGGTGACCCAAAGGTGGAAGTCTCCCGACCCCCCACTGATACCGGCCTGGAGACGCTCACTCAGGATATGGGCGGGAGCAGAAAACCTAGCACTCAAACGTGAAGAAACCCTGGAGCTACGAGAATTCCCTATCTCCATCGACTGGGAGGGCCTCTTAACCCAACTATATAATACGGAATCACACCCGACAGGGGAAAGATCAGACTAATGCTAACTGAAAAACCACAAATGGGAAGGCCACATCGCACAGCGGAGTACAACACATAGCACAACTGAGCAAACTAAGTTATTGATAACCGAGATAGCCAGGAAGAACGACCTTCACGAAAGACCTCTTCTCCCCCACCTGCTAACAGATTCGTCACTATAAACCCCTAACCTGGCATGAAAACGGCAAAATTTAAATCAATCACACAAGTATGGACATCGGCTAATGTTATTGTTACAATTGGTTCCCTTTTTCTTTCACTTTCATATATCTTAAAGTTAATCTATACAAAATCATACTATCTGCTCCCTCTGTTTTCTTCTCAGCCAAACGTTATAATCTGACACTTGGGACACACTAATGTCACCCCAACAAGATCCGCAACTGTGATTAGCAACAAAACAATTGCAAAGACAAAACGCAGTGAATATCGTATAATTGAGACACCGCTGTATTAAAAATTATGCAACAATATGATTATTAAGCGCTAAAATACACTGTACTGTATCAAACACCAACTGTGACCAGATGAGAAATGTAAACTAACAAAAAGAACAATAAACAGATTTATGGAAAAAAAAAAACAATTACTGATATTTGTACAGTAGACATCTTCTTTAAAATATATTGTCATATTTCATTTTCGAGAGAGAACAAAAGGTCAGTGGAAGCAACAACTGAGAGAATAGCCTGTTTGTGAAGGCTTTGGGTTCTGTTTTCTGTGAATCCAGTTTGGCAGTGAGTTCCAAAATATTATGGTCTGGAACTGGAAGTCCTTACAACCAGATCAAATCTATCAATGTTGGACAGAGAGCCCAAGTTGAAGACAAGAAGCCCAATGGACAACAACCAATGATGTGAAACGTATCTCGTGATTGATCCTGGCGAACATAGGAGAGTGAGGTGACCTCATACTTGTTGAATTCTAGCTTTAGTAATAGCCAACAAATAGCCAGCAATTTGAATGTTTGCTGAAAAAGGTTATCCTTAGTGGCAGACCCAGATAAATGCTGTTGTCCTAGTCCAGCTTAGGTCAATTATAGGAGTTGGCTGTTCCACTGAACGTAAAACAAAATGGTCTATCACGGAATGCAACCAGTAGTTTGATCTGGAACAAACATACTACAATAATCTGGCCTTGCAATGGCAGATATGTTTCATGGTGTAGAATGAATGGCAGTAAGAAATAGTTTTCTTCAACATTTGAATTCTGACATTGGGTTTTATGTAGTTTAGTTTCTTTACTTTGTCCAAGAAAAAAAGGATGCACATTTCTTTGTCTAATTTAAGAAAGTGTTGGGAGTTGGGCTTAGGGCTCAGTTGTGGTGGCCTGAAGAATTTCCAGAAAGTTGTTTGGTGGAGGTTATTGGACTTGGAAATCAAATTCTGGACATGATTTGCTTTTATTTTTTGAGAGGCTGTCAGTGTTCAGTCTTTCTTTCCGTTTTCTCTGGCATTTCAGGATGCAACTCCATTTTTGTGAAAACCATCTGTGTGTGTGTCTGATAGGCTAGCCTTCTGTTAATGCTTATGAGGTAGTTTAATGCCAGAGTGTTTACAATGTTGGTAATTTATTGATTGTCGAGTGATGCCATTTTATTGTAGAAAGAGTTTTATGGGCAGCATAGGTTTGAGACCAGGTAGTTCTACAAATATGTGGTGCTGTTGTCTTGATAGGGCTGAATGACAATTCTTTGTTTTAAGGTAGTGAATGTGATGATGTTAAATGAAAATGCAGCATGATTTTACCAGAATAAATGGATGGAATCAATGTTTTACTGGTTTTATGCCAGTGGCTCACCTGTTATTGCCAGTGGGAGTGGTGACAACCAGTGTGATGGACGGTGACTAGTAATCAATAGAGCTAAGGTTTTCAATGATTTTTACAGGTGGCTAGGATGGAGCTCCATGGTTTTGAGGTCGTGCAGTACTTTTGTTGGTATGGGCATTATGACAAATTATCGACTAAAAAAAATATTGTGGTACAAAATATTGTGGTAAAAACGTCTAAAATTAAAATAATGACTTTACTTATGGACAGTCTAAAGTACAAAATCTTTGTGGTCACAATTATTGGAGTTATCATTTTTTATCATTTATAAAGAAAACACATGTAATATTTTGAAAGCATATATAATTATTAAAAAATTAATGTTAATATCATATTACAAACTATGATTAACATATACACATAAAAATAATTCCTAAGTAAATGATATGATAATTGTAAGTGTAAAGCATCTCAGAAACAAATAATTATTAATCATTTTGTAGATAAATTAAAACCTATTTCAAATGTATTCAACAATTACAACTACTATTTCAGAGTATTTTGAAATACATATTTTAGAATACAAAAAAAGATTATAATAATAGCATAGAATAGAGAACTAATTTGAAAAGTAATATAATTCCAAAGTGTCTAATTTAAAATTTTGTATGTCCAAAATATCTTTAAAAAATCTACAATAAAGTAATGTAACTCTAACTAAAAGTTATTAAAAAAGAAAAAATGCTAAATGATTTTTCTAACTAAAAGCCTATAGAAAGTGGTAAAAATTGCTTTATTATTGGATTGAGTTGTAGTATTTTAATCCCAGTCTATCAAACATTGGAAAAAGTGCATAAGTTGTGCGTGGGTTGGGGGTGGGATATTTTATATTTGCGAACCTAGCTCAAGTGTATCAAACATCGGGGAAACTTCATGTACTGGCGGAGTCAGATTTACTATTTTAACTCCAATCTAACAAACATTGAATGAAATGCGTACCTTTAGTGGGATGGGTGGGGTAGGGCAGGATTTAGCAAACATTAAGGAAAGTGAATGTATCCGGGGAGAACCTACTATTCCAACTCCAGTTTAACAAACACTGTGGGAAGTACATACATTGGGAGGGTCAGATTTACAAATTTGACTCTAGTCTAACAAAAATGTGAAAAGTGCAATGAGAGTGACTACAATCCAACACAAATAAAAATAAAACATCAAAATTATTTGATAAATGTCAATTATTTAAATATATATTAAATATTAAAAACATTAAAAATATTTTAAAAAATAGAAGCTATATCAGAATAATACAAAACGTCTTTGTATTTCAATAGTCATTAAAATAAACACCATCCCTCATCCAGCCACCAGCATAACAAAAGAAAAGTAATAAAACTTGGTATTATATTTTTTTTTAAAAGAATTATAATCTAAAAAAATAACACTTCTCACACATTCCACCAATATACCCTCCATGACAAAATAGATATATAATAATAAAACATATAAACATTGACATATTATATTTTTTAAATATGTAATAAATAATAATCATACAGTTTAAAAATAATACCCACCCAAAGCCCAAAACTATCCATAAAAGTAAAGGAATTAATAATTTACAAAACATATGAACATTTAAACAAATATATAAAAAATAGCATAATCCATTTAATACTCGATTGATATCATTGTAAATATTTTACTTAAACACTATCCTCTCGATTCCCCCAACAAATCCCACATACTGAAATTTAAATTTAACAAACAATTTAAAAATATGTCAAACATCAAATGACAAAAATATCAGGTTAATCACTTTGTATGTAATTTAAAAAAATCTACTCATCCAGTCTCCAAATATAATGAACAGTTACTGTAGTATTATTTAAAAGTTAATTTTCACACTAACATACTGAAATAAAAACATCATACAGCCCAATAAAATACAGTTAAAAGTATCATACTAAACTTTGTTTCAACTTCAATATAATTGTAAAAAAGTACTTAAACAATATATTGACCTTCAATATTGTTGCCCTTGATATTTTTGTTGACAAAAATTAAGTGTGAGACGTTATTTATGTTATGCAGTTTCAGTCAGGTTGTGGGAATATCATTGCAAGAATGATGATGCTGTTGCCTTATTCCATGGTAGTTGCACAATCTTGGTGGAATATCTATAGAGTACAATGGAAAACAATAGCATCTAAAAGGATTTGGAGGGGCATCATTATTCACTGATCAAGAGCAATAGATGGTTGTTGGAGCAGAAGCAGCTGTAGATTACAGGAAGGTAGGTAACATCAGACCTGTCACTGAGTAGAAAAATGTCAGTGTTTTTTATTTGCATGTGAAAAGTTAGATTGACAGTTTACTATTTGAAAATTGTGGTATTGAGATGAGTTCTTCCTTGATTTGAAGTTTGGGATTCATTATCATTTCAATGCATTTTATACGTTATTCCTAATCAGAGTTTCTGATATGTGTAAGTGATGGTCTTGGGCAAGACTAAGAATCTTAATGATGCTTAATTAGCTCTGTTTAATGGTTAGTATAATTTACCATAAATTTTGATAATGATACATTATCACTAAATTCCTTCACATTGATTGTTACTTTTTGCTAATAAGTTTTAATGGCAAGCCTTTCTGGAGATTTGCTAAGAATAAGGGACCCGCATAAATCTTATGGAACTGCAAGTCATGTAAGCGAATCTCATACTTCGGGAATGGAGTTTACCTGTTTTGTCATGCTAACACATCTTTTTAGGATGAAGGCTAACGGACAGTACAGCTGTCTGGCTTGCTGAAGACATCTTGGGGCCATTCAGAAAGCTTCCGTGGGATTGCATTCCGCTCGTTGCTTACTATTGACTTTGTGGTTTTATAACTCAGATTGTCTGGCTTTCTATTTGCTGGCCTTATTGGTTTTAGCCTGTGTAACTTCATTTTATCCCTCCCAAGGAGCAAAGCTTTTTCTCACTACCTCTCCTTGTATTATTCTAGGAGTGCATCTTTTTATAAACAGGCCTGCAAATCATGTTCTTATCTTGTTAGGTCAAGCCTACGCAGCGCATGCGCTGTCTCTGCGATACATCCTGTGTTCAGTATGCAGGCTTTAAACACGCCTACTCTTGCCATTCATTCTTTGTTGTGCTTGTCCTAAATGCTTCACTCGTATTGGTGCATTGTGCTAAATGTCTCTCCTTTGTGTGCTAAGTTCCCGCCCAGAGAACATTGTTGTTGGCCATCATACTAGGTCATGCTTCCTCCAGTGTGTGATTGCCCTGCCTCTCTCCTCCCGCCTGGTTTCAGTTTTCCCTTTAATCTGAGCCGTGATCCTTTCTCATCGCAGCTTGGCGCCGTGCTTCACGTTCAATGGTATGCTTTTTTTAAACTGCTGAGCCTTGATGCAGCATTCCGTTCCTCCCATGTCACTGACATTTATTTTGGCTTTATTCTAGTGCTGTCCTTGTTTACCTCTGGCTCCTTAACCCCTCCGCTGCCATGCCTTTTTCCCCTCAGGTACCAAGCCTTTTTTTGACTATTTGGGGCAGTTCGCACTTGGGCCCTAATAACCTTTTGTCTACATAAGCTACCCACGCCAAATCTGCGTCCTTTTTTTCCAACATCCTAGGGATTTTAGAGGTACCCAGAGTTTGTTGGATCCCCTGGAGGAGGCCAAGAGAATAGCCAAAATACAGCAAAAATGTTTATTTATTTTTTTAAATAGGAAAAAGGGCTGCAGAAGAAGGCTTGTGTTTTTTCCCCTGAAAATGGCATCAACAAAGGGTTTGTGGTGCCAAAATCACCACCTTCCCAGCTTTCACGAAGAGGCAAACTTGAATCAGAAAATTACTTTTTTCAACACAATTTGGCATTTTACTGGGTCGTACCCCATTTTTACTATTTTTTGTGCTTTCATCATCCTTCCAGTTAATGACAGAAATGGGTATGAAACGAATGCTGCACCCCGAACAGCGAAACATTTCTGAAAAGTAGACAGAATTCAGCTAGGTGTTATTTGTGTAGATCCCACAAGGTTTTCCTACAGAAAATAACAGCTGAAATAAAAAAAAAATGAAATTGAGTTGAAAAAAAGCAATTTTTCTCCACGTTTTACTATGTAACTTTTTCCTGCGATGTCAGATTTTCAGATGTAATATTCCGTTATGTCTTCTGGTTGTGGGGATATATTGGGCTTGTAGGTTCATCAAGAACCCGAGGTACCCAGAGCCAGTAAAGGAGCTGCACCTTGCTATGGGTTTTCATTGCATACCGGGAACACAGCAATTCATTTGGTGAAATATAAGGAGTGAAAAATAGGTATCATTGAAACCTTTGTATTTCCAAAATGGGCACAAGATAATGTGTTGAGAAGCAGTGGTTATTTGCACATCTCTGAATTCCGGGGTGCCCATAATAGCATGTGAATTACAGGGCATTTCTCAAATAGATAATAATGTCTTTTTATACACTGTCTTTCGTTTGGAAGGAAAAAGTGTAGAGAAAGACTAAGAGGCACTAACACTTGTTCTGCTATTATGTCTTCCCCCAAGTCTCCTGATAAAAATGGTACCTCACTTACGGTGGGAGGCCTAATGCTTGCGAAAGGAAACGCAACATGGACACATCAATTTGTACATTGAAATCTGACGTGTTTTTTGGGCAGTGCCTAGCTGTGGATTTTAGCTTTGAGCTCAGCCAGCACGTAGCGAAACCTACCAAACCTGTGCCTTTTTCAAAACTAGACACCAAGGGGAATCCAGGATGGGTTGACTTGTGGGCTCGCACCAGGTTCTGTTACCCAGAATCCTTTGCAAACCTCAAAATTTGGCCCCAAAACACATTTTCCTCACATTTCGGTGATATAAACTTCTGGAATCTGAGAGAAGCCACAAATTTCCTTCCACCCAGCGTTCCCCTAAGACTCCCGATAAAAATGGTACCTCACTTGTGTGGGTAGGCTTAGTGCTCGCGACAGGAAATGCTCCAAAACACAACATGGACACATCACATTTCCTCAGAGAAAACAGACCTGTTTTTTGCAAAGTGCCTAGGTGTGGATTTTGGCCTGTAGCTCAGCTGGCACCTAGAGAAACCTACTAAACCTGTGCATTTTTAAAAACTAGACAGCTATGGGAATCCACGATGGGGTGAATTGTGGGGCTCTCACCAGGTTCTGTTACCCAGAATCCTTTGCAAACCTCAATATTTGGCAAAAAAAACACCTTTTCGACACATTTCGGGGGTACCTCACTTGTGTGGGTAGGCCTAGTGCCCACAAAATGAAATGCCCCAAAACAGAAGGTGGACACAGCAAAATTATCAAATACAAAAGTACCTGTTTTTGCGAGGTGCACCTGCGTTTTTGGTCCTGGGCTCAGCAGCCATATGGGGAAACCTATTAAACCCAAACATTTCTGAAAACTAGACACCCAAGGGAGTCCAGGGAGGTGTGAATTCCATGCTTCCTTAGTGCTTTCTTACCTAGAATCCTCAGCAAACCTCAAATTTAGCTAAAAAAATCACATTTTTCCACACATTTCAGTGACAGAAGGTTCTGCAATCTGAGAGGAGCCACAAATTTCCTTCCACCCAGCGTTCCCCCAAGTCTCCCGATAAAAATGGTACCTCACTTGTGTGGGTGGGCCTAGTGCTCACAACAGGAATTTTTATCAGCATAGATGCGACAATGCTGGGTGGTAGGAATTTTGTGGAGTCCTGCAGATTCTGGAAGGTTCCATCACAAAAATATGGGAAAAATGTGTGATTACTGCAAAGTTGTAGGTTTGCAGGGCATTGTGGATAAGAAAATGGTGTGGGGTGCATGTGAAGCACACCACCCTGGACTCACCCAGATGTTTAGTTTTCAGATGTGTCTAGGTATTGTACATTTTTCTACATGGCAGCGTCCCAAAGTCCAAAAAGTGCAGCCCTCACCATTCCAAGTGGGACAATTGTGAGAGTTAGACAAGCTCTCATGGCCCAAATGTGAAACCAAAAGCCAAAATAATCAAATTTCCTCCTGTTTGCTGTGGGATAAGCTGCTTTAGTGTGCGGAGGGAGAGCTGAAAGACTGTTACCCCCTTGGGGTGGGGGCATACCCATGCCATTACTGGCTGGTAGCCACCACCCCACAATTTTTTATTTTTTTTCCCTGACACCTTTTTGCCCCCCGGGGAGTGGATCGGGGGTAATTGCCCCATCTGCCCACCGGTGGGCAGACAACTTTGTCCCCATTTATTTGGGGTGGGGGTATGGTCATACGCCCACACTTTAAAAAAAAAAAAAGATTCTTCCCTGGTGTCTGGTGGGCTTTCTGCCCCCCTGAGGGGCAGATGAGCCATACAAAAATAGTCCAATCGCCCCCCCAAGGGGGGCAGAAGTAGCCTAGAATACATTTGCCCCCCAGGGGAGCAACCCTTGCATGAAATTGGCGCAAAAAAAAACCTGGTGTCTAGTGGTTTCTGCCCCCCTTGGGGGTAGATCCGCCTAATCAGAAATGGCCTTAAATAAATTTGCCTCCAAAGGGAGCGACCCTTGCCTAAGTGGTCGCTACCCATTTTTAAAATTTGTTGCAAAAAAAATAAAGTCCCTGGTGTCTAGTGGTTTCTGTCCCCCTTGGGGGCAGATTGGCCTAATAAAAATTGGCCTTGCCTAAGGGTCGCTCCCCTTATCAGTGTAAACAAAAGACAAATCCCTGGTGTCTAGTGGCTTCTGCCCCCTGGGGGCACATCAGGGGGGCAGTAAAGGCCTAATAAAATAATTGTCCCCCGGGGAGCGACCCTTGAGTAAGGGTTCGCTACCTGTATGAAAATAAACAAAATTAAAAAATCCCTGGTGTCTAGTGGCTTCTGCCCCCTCCACCCCCGGGTGCAGATCGGCCTAATTACTTAAGACCAATCTGCCCCCCTGGGGGGCAGAAAAGGCCTAATTAGAAAATTGCCCCCTGGGGAGCGACCCTTGCCTAAGGGGTCGCACCCCTTATACAAGTAAACAAAAAAAACTCCCTGGTGTCTAGTGGGCATTCCTGCAGCACAATTGATTAGCGATCGTGCTGCAGGAATGCTCAGAGAGACATGATAAGGGAAGGACCAGCCTTCCCTTTTCATGCCCTTCTGACTTCCCCTATCCCCGTACTGAGGGGAAACTAATCTGTTTCTCCTCGGATCAGCTGGAAGCATGCTTCCAGTGTGATTGGAGACGACCTTTGATGAGGTCAGCACGCGATCGTGCGCTGATGTCATCAGACGTCACTGGGGGTTCGGGGGTGGTCTGGGGTGGAAGAGGAACTGATTCCCCTTCCATCCGTGCCCAAGGGAGGGGGGTGCGAGGCCCTTGGAGGGAGCGCTAGCGCTTCCCCCTGGGGGCCCATTGCTGGACAACGTGGTTACGTATCTGGCGCCCGAGTGCCACGGCAGCAGATGTAACCACCTTGTCTACGGCACCTGAGGGGTTAAATAAGCTTATTTTACAAAAGAAACACCCGCTCGTTTAGCTCACTGCTCACAAATCACAATATACTCTTTCTCGTAGAATGTAGCTAAACCTCAAAACAATGATGTGAAACATGCTTAGTCTTGCATCACATCTCGCATCTCCCTCTCTCTCTCTCTCTCTCTCTCCAGGGCCCCTCCCTAACAGCACTCATGACATTACACACAGGGCATTGGTTATTTCTTTTTTTAGGGCCATACATCTTCTTAGACTGCTCGGCTCATTGAAATGTGAGGCAAGAATGCTTGCAAGACTTTTCATTCTGTTAAAATAAAAATAAAATACTTTTCCAGCTTCATTATCCAGTTTCTGTTGAGATGTTTACACAATGCAAGGTAATGTATTCATCTTCTCAATGGCTTATGATTTCTGATGTCATCAGTCGCCAGTGACCACCAAAACATGGGAAACATTGCAGGAAAAGACAACATTATGAGACAGTTGACCAATTTATATGGCAAGAAAAGTCCAGTTCTGAATTTACAATGGCAATAGCTCTAACTCAAGAAAATGTGAGACCTATTTCATTTCAAATGCTTGTCTCATTTGCTGTGCATTCTGAGACAGAGGTCAAATGTCAGGCTCTGTTTTCCCGAAGGAGCTTGATATTTACTTTTCTTTGACTTTAAAGTGAGAGGATTTATGTGACAATCTAACTGGATAGTGGGGGTAGGAAAGAGCTTTTTTCTAGCACACAACAACATTTAAATGAACTGTGCAAGTATTTCATAATATATCCGAATTAGGGAAGCACAAATTAAGTAAATTTTTTGTTAATTCTGAAGTATGTGCACTGAATAACTTTATTATTAACACTGCATGTCTCTGCAAATATAATAGTCATTTCAATTGAAAAATGTGTTGTATCTAAAGGCAATGTGCTACCACACCATGCATACTCCACTCCACTTTACTCTGCACCATTCCATGCCACTGCATTCTACGCCACATCACTCAGTGCCTCTACTCTGCACCGCTCTACTCTGTGCCAATGCACTCTATGCCACTAAACTCTACATCGCTCCAGTCTAGGCCACTCCACTATGCACAACTCCATTCTATGCCACGCTGCAACACTGCAGTCTATACCACAGCACTCTATGTAAATACACTCTACGCTAATGCACTCTGCTCTGTACCACTCCACTCTACAGACCTGCACTCTACACAAATCCACTGTCCACCACTCTAATCTACTCTGCACCATCACACTCTATACCACTGCATTCTACACCACTTTACGCTATTACACTCTGTCACTGCACCAATCCACTTTATGCCACTTCACCCTACTCTGAAACAATCTACTGTACACCTCTGCACTCTATGCCACTCTACTCCACTCTGCAAAACACCTCTCTGTGCAACCTCAGCCTACGCCCCTCTACCCTAAACCACTGCATACTACGCTAGTTCACTCTACGTCATTGCACTCTACTCTGCACCACTGTAATCTATACCACTCCTCGCTATGCCACTCCTCTCTGTCACTCTATGCCAATGCACTCTACATCACTGCACTGTATGACATGTTACTCTGCAGCACTACACTGTACACCACTGCACTCTATGCCAAAACACTGTACACCATTCTACTTTGCATCATTGCACTCTGCACCACTGCACTCTATGTCACTCTACTTTGCACCACTCAACTCTGCGTTTCAAGGGATGTACTATATTTTTCACTCCTCTACATATAGGAACAACTTTTTCAAAGGAAATATCATACAGTTTGTCTCTTGGCTTGAACACATCCTCCATGTTCCTTTTCCCTCGAGCATTGCCATTCGATTTAAAGCAAAAACTAAAATTATTGCCACACAAATTCTTAGAACAAAGGGATTAAATTAGTAGGACAATTACTGGAAAATACGGTTATGTTTATAGATACATCTTAAAAAGTTAAATAAAAAGGGAGGCAAATATCTATGAACTAAGAAGTTGTATATTTTTGCTTATACATTACTAAAAATAGGAAATGCACGGAGTACGAAACGTCCTCACGCAATACGTTCTTTGGTGTTTTCTAAGCAGAGCTTTGGGTCCTGGGGTAGATTAATCTCTTAACTTGACCGAACTGGTCTATATACTCTTTGCCGTCTGACATTCTTGGGAGAAAGAAGGTCTCCCAATCTGAGTCATCCGGCAAGTCAAGCTATCATGCATTCTGGACAACTAAAGGTAACTCCATCATGAGAGTACCGACTCACAAGGGGTGAAAACATGTCAGGACAAGACTCGGGTGTGCTGTTTCATTCTCAGCAGCTTTTCAGTTACCCTATGCGATCTTGTAGATCCAAGACACTCGTGCCTATGTACACTTTCCAGATAGGCTAGAAGTACTATGACATAAAGAACAGTGTAGTAAAACACAGTCCAGATAAGTTGAAAGGTGTTTCCTGCTGATAGCACATCATTTATTCCAGGCCTGCCACTGTCATGCTTTGTGATCTTGGCAGAACCACACACTTCCTGAGCAGTAGTTGGCAAACACATGTACACTGTAGAGGGAAGTTTTTGTAGTAGTTGAGCAAAAACGTTTCATCATCTGGCAGCTAGTGCATGACACTTTTTCCACCTGTATGGAGTGATAGTTGCAAACTACACACTATGTTCAGAGGCCCTCTCCCAGCTAGCTAGTACTGTAGATGACTCCACTAAAAGTAATGGAGCAAGTAGAAGGGACCAGGTTTCAAGGATCGGTACTGGTTCTTCAGTAGCAATGGCATTGTTCAAAACATATCGAATAGTAGATGGTAACTGGCAATATTGGATGTTTTCATTGAAGGGTTCAGTGACATCAGTTAGACAACAAGAGCAAAGCTAGCAACGTTTTGGGGGGATTGGAAGGGCATGAGGTGCCCCTACATTTTTTATTTGTGAAAAACCGTTCCCCTACTTCCTATTAAAAGTCAGCCATCTCGGAACGGTAAACTCGACCGTGCAAATACTTCAGCTTAAGTTTCATTCAGGGAGTCTCCTGTGCTGTGAGACCGAGGGAGAAGCAGGCAGCTTAACAATAAACAGGCCTTCTTGCTAGGGTACCTCCTCGCCTAAAGAAATGCAAATGCACACAACTGATTAATCTGTAAATGTAAAGGGGGCTTGAGAGCAGGTACTGGTTTAATTGATGGAATCACATTCTTTTCGACCGGTAGTGCAAGGGAGTTACCAGCTGAGCTGTGTAGTGTGTGCTCTTCAGGGCAGTTAAATAAAAATAAGTCATTACCTACGGTCTGTGTATTACTAAAACCTATATTTTGGAAGCACTGTTTTATCTGAAACCTTTTTGCACATTTGGTAGCAGTCTGTCTTATACTACATATAATGCAAGCTTAGTATAATGACACATTTTATTTGTGCTTCCAGTCACAAGCTTGGCCCTCATAGCACTAACAATATACAAGCTACAATTCTCCATTACACAAACAAAGATTTCATTCTTTGGCTTTCTGGTTACACACAGACCTCTCAGCGCATCAATTAATAGAGGTTTCGTAATACACAATAGTGCACATACTACTGATTAACGTATTTTTTTTTTTTTTAATTCAATCTGTGAGTTATTATATATGTAGCTACCTGAAGGAGAGTACTGCCCAGACACTCATTGACCCCCCATCCCCATTGCATGCACCATCACAGTTCCCATACTTTTTCAGGCGAGACAGCAAGTGCTCTAGCCTGCTGTAATCTCTCTGTGGGCTTTTAACCACGCCCACCACACGGATAATTGCATCACTGCTGATATGTTTAACTGCGAGCGAACTTCTTTTCCTTTTGTGTGCTCCTTCACGCTTATGGTGTGGTGCTTTAAATCGGCTCGCTTAAATAAAACGGTATTACTTTTCATTTTAAATGTATGTGGCAAGAAAAGTCAGAATAGGACTTCACAACGCTAATAGCTCTAACTCGAGCAAACACGATACCCATTGCATATCAAATGCTTATTTTTAATGCACTTTGACCACTGTTCACAACTGTGAAGTGAAAAACAGCCTTGCTATTCACTTTTTGCACCTCTTTAATTTTATGACTTGTATGCCCCTGACCTGAATGCCCCCACAAATCATCTCCCGCTTCTTTCAAAGTTAATGTTGGACCAATTTAATGAGGAAGTCATACACAACATAGTGCTGAGAGAGGATTATGGTGGTTGGTGCAGTAAGAGCAGTATCCATGGTCTGATGCCTCCTTCGGGCCTGCGGAGACCCAGAAGTGGTGGAAAAAGACGGGTGAAACACTGCCCTGCTTGGAAATCCACAAACCTAGGTGAGACGTGGAAACACAGGGAAGGAAGCGATTTCCCTAGTGACACAACAGCAGTTGTACGCAACATTTGTTTCTCTCATTTGCTATGTCCTATCACTGAATAACCATATTTAGATGCAGTTATTCATGCTAATGGCTTCCAGTGCCAGCCAGGGGGGTGTCTTCTGGGGGGGGGGGGGGGGGGGTGGGGAGGGGGAGAGGGGTTACAGATGTTACACCTCCCCCCAATAAATGTATTTTCTGATAAGTAGTTGAGTGCAGGGGCTTTCGGTCTGATATGGTGAGATGTCTGTCGGATTTCTCTATGAATTTGTACATGCACAGCCAAAGATGCACACACAAGCTCTCCCTCTCTCTAGTTTGAAAGTCCTAAGAAAAGTTATTCATTTTACAAAATATAATCTTCTGTCTCATTTAGTACTGCTGGCAATCCACACTCCTCCCTTTTCACTTCCCTTTAAGCCCCTCTCTTGCACCCTACGTGCCACATATTGTATTATAACATTATATGCCAGTGTTGGAAAATCTGAAGTTCACCCACCACCCCCTTCCAATCTTACTGAACAAGCCTCGCCCCTGGTGGCAGCCATACATAACAAATGCATTTCCACCAACAAATGTTGACTACCCTCACCTGCATTCCAGCTCAAGGCATATCACGTGACCCTTGGCATCTGTCTGCCGGCTCCAGCATGCCAGTGCACGTCATGTCCAGTTGGAGCCATGCTTCCTGCAGTGTATAAAACCTGTTAAAGAGCCAATGATGGGAATCTCAACGTCATCGGTGCCAAGTATGACTGTGCTGAGCATGAGTGTTTATTTATCTGTATTGATTTCAGGCGTGCTTGTGTTTCCCCACTTGAGACTGCTCATGCTGCAGCTGCACTTACCCTCCTAGCTCTGATCGATTATTAGTATTCTAAGAGGAGGCCAGGCTATCACTTTACTTTTAGTACATTTCACCCACAGTCTCAGCGGATTCCACAATCCATTTTTTTCTGTGCTGGGTTTCACATTTTTATCTTCTTAGGTTCCCTGTCTGAATTTTCTTTTCAGTACCCACTCCCCATCTTAAATATTTATGTTTCGGTATCAAGCTGTATACCTCAAAATGGAAAGTGGTTTTGTGTCTCCTTACAAAACCGCGCCCAGTGTTCCTGCAGCAGTGCATACGCACCTAATTTTTGGACTCTTGAACTGTGCTTTGAAAACTTGATTGATGATTTACATATTTTGAAGTCTCTAGTGGTGCCTAGGCTGAGCAGGGGGGGGGGCAGGTGGGAGGCGGGGGGGGGGGGGGGGGGGTGGAGGGGTCGACTTACCAGCTAGCGAGTCTAGTGCCTTGCAGATATTTTCCATTCCCTCTGGGTGCACTGATTGTTCTAATAGACTGCAGTTGATACCTTGAGTCAATGTTTTGCTTAAATAGGGGTGAAAAATTTACCTCAAACGTGGAAAAAAATAAATCAGAGCATACACGAATGCCAAAACACCTTTAGATCTTCTACGATTTTTTTCTGTGAGATCGAACCCAGCATTGATCTTTGATCGCCCACTGAGGACGGTTTATTGCATTTTGCATGTTCCTGATTTAGTAATTGTAGGAAAGTACCATCTTGCCTGGCATGTTACCCCCATATTTCACTGTATATATGTTGTTTTAGTCTATGTGTCACTGGGACCCTGCCAGGCAGGGCCCCTGTGCTCATAAGTATGTGCCCTGTATGTGTTCCCTGTGTGATGCCTAACTGTCTCACTGAGGCTCTGCTAACCAGAACCTCAGTGGTTATGCTCTCTCTGCTTTCCAAATTCGTCACTAACAGGCTAGTGACTAAATTTACCAATCCACATTGGCATACTGGTACACCCATATAATTCCCTAGTATATGGTACTGAGGTACCCAGGGTATTGGGGTTCCAGGAGATCCCTATGGGCTGCAGCATTTCTTTTGCCACCCATAGGGAGCTCTGACAATTCTTACACAGGCCTGCCACTGCAGCCTGCGTGAAATAACGTCCACGTTATTTCACAGCCATTTACCACTGCACTTAAGTAACTTATAAGTCACCTATATATCTAACCTTCACCTGGTGAAGGTTCGGTGCAAAGTTACTTAGTGTGTGGGCACCCTAGTACTAGCCAAGGTGCCCCCACATCGTTCAGGGCAAATTCCCCGGACTTTGTGAGTGCGGGGACACCATTACACGCGTGCACTGCACATAGGTCACTACCTATGTACAGCGTCACAATGGTAACTCCGAACATGGCCATGTAACATGTCTAAGATCATGGAATTGTCACCCCAATACCATTCCGGTATTTGGGAGACAATTCCATGATCACCCGGGTCTCTAGCACAGTACCCGGGTAATGCCAAACTGCCTTTCCGGGGTCTCCACTGCAGCTGCTGCCAACCCCTCAGACAGGTTTCTGCCCTCCTGGGGTCCAGGCAGCCCTGGCCCAGGAAGGCAGAATAAAGGACTTCCTCTGAGAGAGGGTGTAACACCCTCTCCCTTTGGAAATAGGTGTGAGGGCTGGGGAGGGGTAGCCTCCCCCAGCCTCTGGAAATGCTTTGATGGGCACATATGGTGCCCATCTCTGCATAAGCCAGTCTACAGCGGTTCAGGGATCCCCCAGCCCTGCTCTGGCGTGAAACTGGACAAAGGAAAGGGGAGTGACCACTCCCCTGACCTGCACCTCCCAGGGGAGGTGCCCAGAGCTCCTCCAGTGTGTCCCAGACCTCTGCCATCTTGGAAACAGAGGTGTCTGTGGCACACTGGACTGCTCTGAGTGGCCAGTGCCAGCAGGTGACATCAGAGGCTCCTTCTGATAGGCTCTTACCTCTCTTGGTAGCCAATCCTCCTTCCTAGGTAGCCAAACCTCCTTTTCTGGCTATTTAGGGTCTCTGCTTTGGGGATCTCACCAGATAACGAATGCAGGAGCTCACCAGAGTTCCTCTGCATCTTCCTCTTCACCTTTTACCAAAGGATCGACTGCTGACTGCTCAGGACGCCTGCAAAACTGCAACAAAGTAGCAAGACGACTACTAGCAACCTTGTATCGCTTCATCCTGCCGGCTTTCTCAACTGTTTCCAGGTGATGCATGCTCTAGGGGTAGCCTGCCTCCTCCCTGCACCAGGAGCTCTGAAGAAATCTCCCGTGGGTGGACGGAATCTTCCCCCTGCAACCACAGGCACCAAAAGACTGCATCACTGGTCCTCTGGGTCCCCTCTCAGCACGACAAGCATGGTCCCTGGAACTCAGCAACTCTGTCCAAGTGACTCCCACAGTCCAGTGACTCTTCAGTCCAAGTTTGGTGGAGGTAGGTCCTTGCATCCCCACGCTAGACTGCATTGCTGGGTACCTTGTGATTTGCAGCTGCTCCGGCTCCTGTGCACTCTTCCAGGATTTCCTTCATGCACAGCCAAGCCTGGGTCCCCGACACTCTAACCTGCAGTGCACAACCTCCTGAGTTGTCCTCCAGCATCGTGGGACTCCCTTTGGTGACTTCGCATGGACTCTGGTTCACTCTTCTTTCCAAGTGCCTGTTCAGGTACTTCTGCGTATGCTGCCTGCTTCTGTGAGGGCTCCCTGAGTTGCTGGGTGCCCCCTCTGTCTCCTCCTCCAAGTGGCGACATCCTGGTCCCTCCTGGGCCACAGAGGCACCCAAAAACCTCTACTGCGACCCTTGCAGCTAGCAAGGCTTGTTTGCAGTCTTTCTGTGTGGGAACACCTCTGCAAGCTTCATCGCGACGTGGGACATCCATCCTCCAAAGGGGAAGTTCCTAGTCCTCTTCTTTCTTGCAGAACTCCAAGCTTCTTCCATCCGGTGGCAGCTTCCTTGCACCCTCAGCTGCCATTTCCTGGGCTCCTGCCCACTCTCGACACTGTCGCGACTATTGGACTTGGTCCCCTTGTCTTACAGGTCCGGAAATCCACTGTTGTTGCATTGCTGGTGTTTGTTCTTCCTGCAGAATCCCCCTATCACGACTTCTGTGCTCTCTGGGGGTAGTAGGTGCACTTTACACCTACCTTTCAGGGTCTTGGGGTGGGCTATTTTTCTAACCCTCACTGTTTTCTTACAGTCCCAGCGACCCTCTACAAGCTCACATAGGTTTGGGGTCCATTTGTGGTTCGCATTCCCCTTTTGGAGTATATGGTTTGTGTTGCCCCTATACCTATGTGCTCCTATTGCTATCTACTGTAATTTTACATTGCTTGCATTACTTTTCTTGCTATTACCTGCATAATTTTGGTCTGTGTACATATATCTTGTGTATATAACTTATCCTCATACTGAGGGTACTCACTGAGATACTTTTGGCATATTGTCATAAAAATAAAGTACCTTTATTTTTAGTACTTCTGTGTATTGTGTTTTCATATGATATTGTGCATACGACACCAGTGGTATAGTAGGAGCTTTACATGTCTCCTAGTTCAGCCTAAGCTGCTTTGCCATAGCTACCTTCTATCAGCCTAAGCTGCTAGAAACACCTCTTCTACACTAGTAAGGGATAACTGGACCTGGCACAAGGTGTAAGTACCTCTGGTACCCACAACAAGCCAGGCCAGCCTCCTACAGTAATTGGCTCAAAAATTCAGGTGCCTTTCAAAGCTCATGATAATGGTGGTCCCCAGATGCAGAGTGTGTTTGGAGCTCCTTCTACTATGGAATACTCAGTTTAGTTATATGCCACATCGAAGATAACTCTTACCTGTGACTCCAGTCACACTTGTGCTTGGTCTACTAAACTGAAATCCCTATTATAGCTTTTTAGCCAAGTCCCAGATCAGGATCATAGACTCTTGCACTGTACTAAGAATTGTTAAATGGTGTATTTGATTACTTCTGCATTGAACAGGCCATATCTACATGAAACATCATGCCGCTTGTTCAACTTAAAAATCAATTAAAAAACATGTCTACAATTTAAATTGCAGACAGGGCAGCCAAGGAGAAAGATATAGTAAACATAGTTTATATATGAGATTTGGTTACCTCTCCCTCTCTGCTATCCTATTGGATAACATGTGTTTTGGTGGATATAAGATACAAACATGATTTAAAAAAAGTTTAGTTTGACTCACTAGATCGATTACTCCGTAAAGAAAATGTATAGTGTTCTGTTAGGATGCACTCATCTTTTGAACACGATCCCATGTCAGCAACACTTTTGTTTTATGTTTCGCATCTGACCTACCAGTGACCTCACACAGAGGACTAGGGGCGCCAGTGACAGGAGTGTGGAAAGTAGAATGTGATAAGGGATAAAACAGAGATGTAGGGCTCCACCAATTTGTCTCATCACTTTTTTAGTCAAGGGTGTGCCGAATGTAGAGGATATCTCAGAAATATCTTCGTGGAAGCATTTCCTTTGCTGAAAAGGACTTAGTGGGAAAAGGTTTTAAAGTACTGCTTCTCCGAGCTCGAACCTCACTGAATGGTAAGAATGCAGCATCTCCTGCTCCATTTCCTGACAGTGTGCCACCAGAAAGGCCACAGTCTTGGAGGTGGGGCTCCATGTTTTATTGATGTCATGCATAAAAGTCTCACAGCAAAGACTGCACGTGTGAAGATTTGAAGCAGGTATCCAGATAACTGCTCAGGACCAAACCCTTTTAAATCTACTGAATGTTTTTTCTTTTTTCTTATAATTCTTGCCTCCAAAATCCTATGTGCCTCTTATTGATTTTTCACATCCAATTGGACTTGCATAGAATAGGAAGCAGGGCGTGCCTTTGCAGGATATGCTTTTAACAAATATACACGGGACACTGAATTATTTTTCTTTGGCTGAGGCAGTTAAAATCTCACACTAACTGGATTTACAACCTGATCAATCAAAAGCGGGACCCAGAAATGTAGATTGCAGCTTAGAAGACTTTTTCAAATGCACTTTTTTGTGAGTAACCACACCTTTTGTTGTCCAATATGAGGTGTTGAATTTCTCTTATGACCAGCATAAAATGCATATGCATCTTTAGTTTTTCCCGAGGCCTCTTATGCAGATTTCTGAATTTCAACTCAGTTAAGTGTTGTGGCACAGAAGCAATAGATGTAGACAAAGGCTAATCTTAAAGAAATCCATTGGATGATGGCCATATATACAAATAAAAAGTGATATTCCAGTAGATGATTGTTCCATGTTACTGCGTGTTACCTCTGCCAACCACAGCGTCTTAATCCAGCCCCCCTTGTGACAAGGCTTCATATCAAAAATGCTGCTCAACAAATTGATTCAATTTTTCAGTCCATCCATCCATCCATCTGAGGATGGTAAGCAGTGGACAGACAAACATCAATGTTTTGTTCTTTACACAAAGTAGACTAGAATATTGAAATCCATTGAAATCTTCTATAAGTGATCGAAACATGTGGAATACAATGCAATTTAATAACATTTGTGAAAATAGCCTTGCTAACTCTTTAGATGTGGGCAAACCAAGCATACAAAATAACCTATCTTGGTTTAACGCTCCACCGTCAGCAGATTCACTGTACAACCTTGACTCTTTGGCAACGCTGTAATACAATTTATTGACACAGTATGCCAAGACCCAGATGGAAAACCTATTGGTCTACTATGGAAAACCTATGGTTTACTATGTGAACTACTAATTTATACATAGCTTTTAACATTAGTAAACAAACCTGTCAGCCAAAGAGCTATCTTCCCTGCTTACAGAGTCTTACCAATTCCAGGAAGTCCAGTTACATTTGAATCCTGAAACCAGTTTATAGCATGTTGTCTTAACTGTTGTAATGTCAGAGCTACTGCTTTTCCTTGATACAGCAACCCATCATTCTCATTGCCTATTTCTTAGTTTCTTTAACTAGACTTCTTTATCTGCAGACTGACTTTCTGTATTTACTTTGGTCAGAAGTGAGTCTAATTAAAGCAGTCAAATTATCATACCTAATGTTTGAGACACAATTAATTGTGAATCATCTGTTACTTGATTTTCTCCTGCAAGTTAATCTTATGATAATGCTTCAGCATTCCCATTCATAGGACCTGGGGTATATTTTATCACAAAGTCTTTTTTGAGTTGCCTGGGGGTAAATGCTCAGGCTAATTCCAAGAATGGCAAATTCTTGTGACCTTTATATACTTCTATTGTGTGTTTAGCCCTAACCAGTAATACCTCAATTCTTCAGAAGATCTCTTAATGGCTAGATGTTCTTTGCAAGTGATTTCAAAAAAATTATTTGAAAAGTAAGTTACTGAGTGAACCTGATTAATGTTTGGCTTCCGGCGCATGTCAGAAAACATCTAATTTAGCAATGAAAAGATGTTCTGCATTAGGATGCTGCAAAATGTGGGCACTAGAAAAGTGTTCTTTAAAAAAACAAAATGCCTGGTCTGCTTTTTTGTAAAAAACAGAAAGTACTCCCTGCCATAGTAACTTGGTTTTGGACATGGCCTTCTCTGCAGGGTCACCCCAAACATTTTGCCTTCACCCGTCCTATTTTTGCTGAATTCGGTTTTGTTTGCCTTAGGACTCTGTGCACTTTACCACTGCTAACCAGTGCTAAAGTGCTTGTGGTTTCTCCTTTAAACATGGTATAACTGGCTTACACAATTGGCGCGTTTAATTTACTTGTAAGTCCCTGGTAAAGTGGTACTACATGTACCCAGGGCCTGTGAATTAAATACTACTAGTTGGCTTGTGGCACTGATTGTGCCAACCACTTAAGTAGCACTTTAAACATGTGTCAGGCCTGCTATTGCAAGGCCTGTGTGTGTGCAGTTCTAAACTGATGATGACAATAATACTAATAATAATCATAATAACATATTCTTTTATTTGCTTGTTTCATAAAAAAACATTGCAAAACATGTATAAATCCGGGATCTCCCACATTACACTCTATTAAAACATTATAATATTAAAACATTTTCCAAAAAAGATACAAATAAAGATGAAATCAAAAAGAAGCATAGGAAAAACCATAGTACCTCTTTGAGCCTGATAACGCCAATTCATGACCCTAAGCTAATAGGATGAATTAACGTCTAGATTCTTCTTGGTGCTATCGAATTTGATAAACAATTCAATAACAATTTGCCCTGAGAATTAAATAGATAGTTGCATGAGAGATAAAGTGACTATAATACCCACAAGAGCCTATTGTAGGTTAGTCGCAGTAATAAAAGTGCCTTAGTGCCTAGTGTCCACTTGGCAAAATCATGTAAATACTTCCTTAACTGCAACATTCTGGACTTGTATCTAGCTTTTTTTATGTTCCTAAGAGGAGAAAAACCTTGCCAAATTTGCAATATAAAGTGCTTTGATGCCTACCTCAGTCTAGTTTAGATCTGAAGACAGTTCTAAAAGTGCATTGTGCCAGTGTCCCAGTTTACGTTCTTTTATTTCTTACTTTTCATTTCTAATTCCAGAGTCAACACCTTTTTCTCTACCCTCTGGAGGTATTTTACCACAGCACCGTTCAGTCGAAAATCACTAGGATTAAAACAAGCTACCTCACCTCTCTGCATGACCTTATTCCTCTTTTGTGAATTTTCTTCGTAAGATTGCCTGTTGGTCTTCCAGAGTGACTTTACACAGATATAGCCCATGGGTTCTAGCTTCAATTCCCTGTCCACATAGCATGCAAATGTTCTGGCCTTCTATTCTTCTTCATGGTGGAGCATGCTACAATGCAGGCAGGGCTCCCAACCTCTAGTTTAAGAATTTTTCATTTATTGATATATTGTAAAGCTGCCTAGATAGCACAGGGACTTAAGCTTTGTGTAGTTATTCAGTGTAAGTCGTCCATGGCTGCATGTAGCTAGGGCATTTTCATCCTCCACAAGTGAGTAGGTTTTGGTACTAAATTTTATATTTCTTTTAATTCAATCCAGCTCAGTGGTAGATCCCATGCAGAGCTGCTCAGTTGAGAGGCCTACAACTGATTTTAAATATGCTCTTCCTGCAGATCGTGCCCTACTTAGTTTTACAAGTCAGAAATTGTGATTTAAGGAATCCTTGCATGCCAATTTGAAATTGTCAAAGCAGTTCACTAAGGCTGCCTGCTGGGCCAGGGTTACTTCACAAGGCCAAATTCCAATCTAACCGGAGCAGGAGACATGTATAATGGTAGTTTAAAAATGGTCCTAAAAATTGTAATTATTTTATCCAGAATGGTTTTGTCCCGACCGCTCAGGGCTTCACTCCCGCAAGTCAAAATAGAAGGAAACTTTACTAGTATGACTTGAAAAAGATGGGTTAACATTGGGCCCTTCAGTTTACTATACAAGACTCTCAAGCGTACTGCAAGAGCATTGCACTTCCTTTTACAATTGATTACTAAACCCTCAGTTGACATTAAAAAGCAATCCAAAATGCTTGTAGTCGTTGATAGAATCTAGCTTATCCTTACCCATGTGCCAAGTATGGTGTTTCAGCCTTTTATTATTACTGGTTAGGGTTTTTACATTTTCATATTTACTGTCAGCCCATTACTCTCAAAATAAGCTCGAGTTGTGTCGAGAAGCCGTTGCAAGCCCACCTTCGGCCTGCTGACTAGCACTAGATTGTCAGCATAAAGTAAGTTGGAGAGTTGGACTCCTCCCAGTTATGGGGCCTGACTATTGAACCTGCTTAAAGTTAATGGTAGATCAGAGAGAAACGAATTGTAAAAGGGTCAGCGCAAGCACTGAGCCCTGCTTTAGAGCCTGATTTGTTTCAATGGCTCTCAACAGGTAAAAGCCGTCCCCCAGCTTAACCCAGATCTATGTGTTATTATAAATCATCTATATTGCCCTTAGCAGGCCCAACAGGATGTTCCATTTTGCTAGTTTGTACCATACATTTTCATGGTCTACCCTGTGGACGGCAGCTTTGTAATCCATGAAGCATAGATGAGTTGATTGCTTATACATGATTCCAAAGTCAGCAGGGAAATGGCCATGATTTTAGTTGTTGTTCCCATGTTCTTGGTAAGGCCCATTTCAGTCAGTGGAATTATGGCGTTGTCTCTGGCCCAAGACAAAAAAAATTCCAATAGGGCCCAAGCAAAATATTTGACCTCATTGTTTATTAAGGCCACCAAATAGTAGTTTCCAGGATTGCTTTGTCACCTCTGTTATTGGTGAGAGTATGGATCCATTCCACAAAGTCGGGGCACTATTGCTACTCAAGATGTAGTTGAAGAGTGGAGATAATCTGCCCAAAAAATGGGCTTTTCCTTATAGATTGCAGGAGAAACCCCGCTTGGGCCCATGGAACTCTAGTCGCCCTGGGATAGTTGTCTTTGAATCACCCCGGGCTGATGAAAGGCTTTCTATTGCAGGACTCTTCAGGTCTGTATGACAAATTTTGAAGGACAATCTCCCATTTGCACCCTTCTGGCCGATTTCCTATGAGAGGGTCTTTGTCTTCAAGGGTATTATTTTGTCAGTCTGTATTGTGAATTGTGGTGTATTCAGAGCCCCATTGTCTTTCTTCACTGTTTGGAGAATTAGATTTAGAGGCATACTCACTGTTCATTTTGTTGTCAGTTCTTAGAGTCTTGCTTCGGGCATTCTTCAAAACAGAGCATGCCCTTGTTGACCAGCCAGACTGTTCGCTGTTTACCCTGGGTACTACTAGTGGAAAGGGGTAACCTATGTTCGTTAGGGTGCTAAGCGATATGCCAAATTTCTTAAAGATGCTTGCTTCTTTTTAAACATTAAGGACTGAATCGGCAGGGCCAGAGTCAAGAAACTTAATCAAATCTATATCCTTAGCTGTGACTTCTACAATAGAGGGGATCAGTCTTATACATTTCATGAAATTGCCCCAGTCCAAGATATCAAAGAGTCCTTTAGGAATGTAATCTGGGTGTGAAAGAGTGCAGCTCCTTTTGCTAATAGTTGTTACTGGTTTAATTCCTGTGCCGGCCATTCCCATGGTTACATTTTCGGAAAGAAATGTGGCAGGGGTTTTGTATCCACCAGTGCTTAATTTGTAAATAAAAGGTGCCGGTGCCGAAAGCCCCCCTCTTAAACACAGGTTTGCTGCAATTAAATCTGCGAACATGGAGTACTGAGGCAGCGTAATCCCGATGCCATCTCTGACCTCTTCAATCCATCTACAGCCACTCCCTGCCCCTCCAGCTAACTCTTGTAGCTTTCTGCTTTCTCTCATCGATACGCATTTTCGTTTTTCTCTTCCTCCGTCTTTCCCAAACGTGTATTTTGCTCGCAACAAATGCTTGAGGCAGAAGACTAAGCGCCGGCCTCCAAAAATAAGTGCCGGTTCTCAGCACCGGAAACAACAAGCACAAATTAAGCACTGGTATCCACAGGTTTCCAGGATCGTGATGCTCACTTTTTCTTTCATCTATGTTCTGAGATGTCAATGTTTTTAGGGGGTCCTGTGCGAAATTAAGGCTGACACTCCTGCCCCATGTGTAACTGTAGTGACTGTTAGATCATTAGTTGGTCCACTAAAAGGAAATGTTTACACTGATTGTAGTGGAATATTTTCTTTGGTCATTCTAGTCAAAAGGTCTGGATGCTCGGATGAGATTGTTCTTAGTCCTGCCCTGCTTGTCTGAACCTCAGCCTTGTTCACTAGGTTTCCGTCAAACAAAGCCCCAAGTGCACTTTCATAATCTGATTCGGAGTTACAGGAGGCGCCTTTTCTTGACACAGTAAAGATTGGGTATTCAACTATCCGATTCGCAATTTGGCGTTTTTTGTTGCTTCCTTTTCTATTTGCCTCTAATTGCTTTAGGAATTACTTTGGGGATTGCCCCTGTGGTAGAGAATTCACATTTGGGGCTGGTGTTTATTTCCTTCTTCGCCTCTACCGGACCAAATCCTATATTTTTTGTTCCCTTTAGTTGTGTTTGCAGCTGTGGGTCCTCGCCTTGGCATCTGCTACAGTGATGCTGTCAGAAAATGGCTCCCATGGATTCTTTGGGAGAACAATTTGAGCAGCGCCATTTGTATTAAATTATGCCCTGGAATGATATGTGCCGGTTGTCCGGAGCTTTCCTTTAATTCATTAAAGAGCAGGGTTAGGGTCTCCGGGAGGGTTACCAGTTTGCCCAGAAATGGCAAGCAATTACATGTTTGCCCAATACCAGGTGCTTCTATTTGTGCACATGTTATCAGTCTGTTCAGATTGGCTATTTACTCGTCAATCCCTGATACATACATAGCAAGGGTGTTTAAGAGGACGATCTGAATGTCCATTTTATTTGCTTGATAATTCATTGCATCACTGATCGTTGGAGAGTTTTAAGAAAGGATAGCCAGTTTCCCCTGTCACATTTCTCTGATTGTTGCTTTTTGCTGGCTCGAGACTGCTAAATGATAGAATATTTTTGGCACTCTCTTTAGTGTACGTGGCCAGCATATTTTCCCACTCTTGAGTGATTAGGTATGTGACATCCTTTGCCTGGTCAAGTGTGCTATTGGCAAGCTCTGCACCCCCATCTTGTGATGGTTGCTTAGCTTCGCTCTAACTGAGATTACCCATCCCAGTCAGACAGGTCAGGCAGTCCGTGCCCTCTGCAAGACTATTGTTTCAGAGTTTGTATTGGGACTCCTAAAACGTCCCCGCTTTGCTGTTCAATGCTCCAGTTTCAGCTAATGTTTGCCTTGCAGCCTGCTCATCCTCCAGTCAATTTATCAAATGAGACAGATCATCCGTTCCCAAAGAGGAGTTATGGGAATTTGAGGGCGTGGCCTTGTCAGCACCATTTGGACTCTCCGATGTTTGGTTAGTAATTGCCTGAAGCTTCCGGCCTGATGAATGCTCTTGGGATGCCTGGCCTAACTTTTGACTTTAAGTTAGAGAGGGCTGCCTGGCTGTATATTCACACCTCTCTTTCACAGCTGTCTCCAGTGCCCCCATATTAGTACTAAATCCTTCTTTGCTGTCCAGTTCTGAGCCCTCCTTCTTTGGATGGCTGGCCGCTCAGCACCTTCCCCTGTTGGTGAACGACCACAATAGGACTGGGTAGAGGGGAGTGGCCAGTGATGTTTTTATTGTTTTAATAAACTGCTGTACGCGGCATCCTTCAGAAATGTAAACTTTGCAGTGATTGTGGGTTGTGAGGAGCTGGATTCCAGATTGAGCCATGACGTTTGTGGTATGCCAACTATGCCAGGTTGTTGAGAGACATTTGTTGTGATCGGCAAAGCCTGTGTCAAGCTCCTGTTCATTATCAGGGCTCTTATCCTCCTGCAATTCGAATGCACCACAGGGCCCCTAGTTTTGCCGGATCGCATGTCACGGTGAGCTGTGGCAGATATGCTTGCTGTTTGCATCTGTCTGAGCCGTTCAACTGGCTTGCTTGCCGCCATTGTTTCAGTGCCAAGCCTGCAGGAGGGGTTTTGAGGATCGATTCAGAGAATAGACGTGCCAGATAACCAAATATGGCTGTCCCAATCAAACAACCTTATCTCTTACAGACCGTTTCCCTTTTCCTTTATCCCGAGACTTTTAAGTAGGTAGTCAGGCGGACAAACAAGCTGACAAGCAAACAAGCAGTCGAAGCAGGCAAGTGGACAAGCAAGGCAAATGTACAAGAAAGAGACGGGGAAGACAGTGGAAGTCTTGCAGTTCAAGTAAGTCACCATGGCATACAAGCTGGTGCAGGGGCTGGCACAGGCAAACTCGGTCAAGACAGACTCAGGCAGGCAGGCACAGACAAGCGTGCACAAGTCGCACCGACCTAGCGCCAGCTGTCTCAGCACCGCACAAGGAGCCTGCGACCTAAAGCCTTACTGCCATACTGCTTCCCTGTTGCGGTCCCACTGTCTCCAGCCCAAGGTAAAGTGGCAGATTTGTTTCCCTGTGCGCATCCCACTCCGTTATGATGAAATGCAGCTGGGAGTTGCTGGAGGGGAGGTGGGGCGCATCACCAAGCCTGAGCCGGTCATCCCTTTCTGAGCCAGCCGCACTTGCTCTATTCCTGCATGCCACACCCATGCCCACACGATCTCTTGATAGCTGGCTAGCACTTGAACACTGACCATATCCACCTGGAAAAATAAACATTTTTGCCAGGTTTAAACCTTCTTTTTTATTACATATAAGTCACCCCTAGGGTAGGCCTTAAACAACCTAGAGGGCAGGGTGCTGTGTATTTTTAGGAAGTGGGCATGTACATTCAAATTGTACATGTTCTGGTAGTGAAAAACTCATAAATTTGTTTTTCACTACTGCAAGGAATACTTCTCCCATAGGTTAATATCCGGATCCCTTATTACATTTAATAAGTGATAACTTTCAATTGGGAGCAGGCAGACAGTTTGCGTTTAGTGTCTAAAGAATTGTAATTAAAGCACTCTTTAATGGTTAAGTCACATTTTTTATCAGAATTCTGAAAATGGCACTTTTAGAAAGTTGCCATTTTCTTGTCCTAACCATTTTATGCCTGCAGCCTGATCCTGGGTCAAATGACTAGGTGTAGCTGGCAGTTTATCTTTGTGTATTGCTCACAGACAGTGAGATAAAGGGAGGATAGGTGTTGGCAGGATGGGCCACTCTGAGTTGATGAGGCGGGGAACGGTCACCTTCCATACTTGCACATCACAAAGACTTTTCCAGATCACTCCTTCAAAAGGTTTGACACTGGTCTTTTGTGTCCCCAGCTGGGACCCAAGCTGGGAGGAAAGGGATGCCTGACACACCAGGGAGGGGTGGAAACCTCTTGAAATGTCTCCTACTTCAAAGTGGTCACCAGGTATAAATATTGAAGTCTTAGGCCCAGTTCATCATTTCACAACTGGATCTGTGAGGAAACTCAGGACAAGGACTGCTGTGGTGCTCTGCAAGAAGGTCTGCCACTCTGCTGCTGTCTTACCTGCTTCCTGAGTGAAGGACTGGACCCGCTTCTTGAACCCTGCCAGCCCACCTGTGGTCCCTGCAGAACTGACACAAGGGAGCTTCAGCACAACGCATCAGCGACCAGAAACTCTGCAGCGAATATGCTCTGACACGCATCACATTACCAGACTCCTCATTAGGGGTGCTATTTGGTTCGTATTACCGCCCACAGCCTTCCAGGAACCACTGCTGCATAATGCATCCTCAACACAGGCCTTCTCATGGCAAGCCCCTCGTAGATGGCTTCCTCGGCGATGATGCAGGACTCTGCATTGCAAGCCCTGCAGCTTCTTGGGAACCAGCCGTTGTGCTACGCATCTAAACGCAGGATTTCGCATTGCAAGCTCCTCATTTACGGCATCCTCCACGATGACATAGGAACTTGCATTGTAACTTCGCAGCTCCTAGGAATTGCTGCTGCACTATGGATCCTCGATGCAGGCCTCTGCAACATTCCGCAACCAAGTATAGGTTGCTTTTGTTCAATGGCCCCAACAGGGCCATGGTAGCTGGCCTGTGCTCCATCGCAGTCGGCCTGAACCACTAACGTTGTCCTGATCTGGCGTGAACAAATAACCCGCATTGTGCTTTTTGGTGCTATTTTCACTTAAATCTTTGAAATTGCATATCTCTGGTTCTACTGATTTGATTTTTGCCATTTTGGTCTTAAATTATTTATTACATTTTACTGTATTTGCCTAAATTGGTATGGGATTTTTTATGTTGTGTATCACTTTATTACTGTTTGAAGGGCTGCATAAATATTCTACACATTGTCTCTAAGTTAAGCTTCAGTGCTTTTGTGCCAAGCTACAAGAGGGTTAATCACGGGTTAATTTGGGGTTTGCTTGTGACTTCACCCTAACAGGTAATTGTGCTTGCTGTTTGAGAAGGGTTTCACACCCCCTTAACCTGTAACCCAATTTCTTACACTTGGTAACTGGTCTTATGATTTCAAACACCATGATGAATGAACCTCTTATAAAAATTGGCAAAACTCACAAAACTCTGACTTGTCTTAACTGAAGTTGGTGTGGGGTGTTGGGATGATGCTGCTACTTTCTTTTTGTCCATCTAAATGTCATTATGTGCTATGATGTGCTCCAAATACTCCTCCAGATATGTGTGAGAATACATCAGTCCTTTTTTAACAAAAGCATGGCCTTTCCTGAGCATTGCAGTACTGCCTTAACGTGATATGCAATTTTCCAAGATGTTAGAATAGATCAGTGTTGGAAATTTCCCTTTCTGCAGGGTTATCCCCAATCTTTTTTGTCTTTCTCCTCGTATTTTTATGATATTCTTTTTGTTGGCTTTAGGACTGTGTGCCCTTTACCACTGCTAATCAGTGCTAAAGTGCATGTGCTCTCTCCCCTAAAATATGGTATGATTGGCTTACACCTGTTTTGACATATTTAATTTACATGTAAATCCCTTGTGAAGTGGTATACCATATACATAGGGCCTGTAAAGTAAATGCTACTAGTGGGCCCTCTGCACTGATTGCGCCACCCACAGAAGTAGCCTTTCAAACCTGTCTCAGACCTGTCACTGCAGTGCCTACATGTGCAGTTTACTGCCACATTGACTTGCATTTCAAACTACTTGCCAAGGCCTAACCTCCCCTTTTACTACACTGAAGTCACCCCTAAGGTAGGCCTGAACTTACCCTATGGGCAGAGTGCTGTGTATGTAAAAGGTAGAACATGAACTCTTATGTTTGACATGTCCTAGCAGTGATAAAGAGCCTATTTTGGTTTTCACTACAGTGAGGGCTGTCATAGGTTAGCATTGGGAGTTCTCTTATATATTTTTAAGTGGTAATTTCTGATCTGAAAGGAGTAGTTTTGGCTTGTTTGGTATGTTTGGAATGGTAGTGAGAAATCCTGCTTACTAGTGCATTTGGGTTTTAATTACTATTTTAGAAATGTCACTTTTAGAAAGTGGACACTTCTCTGTGCTTATAACTCTAGTGTTTTGCAGCCTGACTCCAATCCACATCTAGGGCAGAGTGCCAGCTGCACTTCATACATATTGTCCAAAAAGCCACAACACCGGAGGGGCTAGGTGTGGCAGGAGAGGCATCTGCATGCTGATAGTCTTTCTTGGCTGGGAGAGGCTACATGTCAATAGGCTGTGTCCTGCCTTCACGCAAAGGGCTCATTTATCTTCTACTGATGTCTGGAGCCAGGGCTGGGTTGAAAGGGGTTGTGTTACACTTCAGTTTCAGTTTGCCAGCTTTATTCTGTCTAACTAGACCACAACAGGATAAACATTGGATTATACATATTAAACAAACATCAATAAAAAGACACACAAAGAGCTGCGTAACACGAAGATCAATAAAAAACCATAAAATGGACAATCAAACAGAGAATAGCCATGAAGCCGTCAACAAAATAAAACACATCAGATTCTACATAGCTAGCTGGCCATCTGTTTTATGGCACCTTGGGGCATATTTAAGAAATGTGGTTCTGCACCCAGTGCACTGCCACTTTCCTTGCACCCCTTAGTGTCCCCCCTACCGCCACCATGTGTGCTCTGTATTTAAAATACAGCGCACCATCATGCAGGGTAGGGGGTAATAACATCAAAATGTTTGATGCTATTGATGTACAGTTCAGGTTTAGTGCAAAATGTTTGGCGCTAACCCTGAACAGTAAATAGAGGCACGTTATAACCAATGGTCTGCCCCCTTTTTATTTCCTGCTCTGAGCAGGCATTACAAATTCCAGAAAAAAATGCTCTCTTAGATTTCTTTGCGCCATTTTTCGCCCCCCACCTCCCTTAAGGGGGAATGCCTCCCTGGCCTACATTATGCCTGTCACAGGCATAATGTGGCTCAAGGGGTTACAAAGTGGCGCAATTGCATGCATTGCGCCACTTTGTAAATATGGTGCAGTGTTTTTGGCCATTTAATGCCACATTAGCCTCAAATAAATGATGCTAATTTGTTGTTAGATGATGCTAGGCCCTCTTAAATCTGGGCCCTTGTACATAAACAGCAGTAAAAAACAGATCTTCACAGAGGGAACGGTCTGTAAATATTTAAAAACAGCTTTACAGAATCGTATATTTGCCTCTTTTAAAAAAGGAAGTAAGTAGCATCTTCTCAACAGACAATAACATTTGCAAAAAAATCAAGTGCATCGTAGTTTGGGCTAAGTGACCATCACAAGAGCAAACAGTGATGAAAACAGGAGCCCTGCCATGGAAATGCGGCCAAAAATGGCACTGTGCATAATCAAAGTCTGACTAGCAAAAAACTGTAGTCATCATTACCTACCCATATCAAGTAAGGTTCAGTGCAATAATTTGTACAAAATCTGCATATACACCTAAACATTAGACATTTCTACCACCCTCTGAATTCTCCTATTGAGGCAACCAGTTAAATATATACTTTTGAAGAACTAAGTGAAACAACTGTCCCACTATTAGGAGAGGTGAACAGATCTTCTAGTCCCATACTTAAACAAGTATCATGAACATATGTTTTCCAGGGAATTGTTTAGTGTAAGGAAATGCCTCCTTGGCATGGTTACCCCCTGACTTTTTGCCTTTGCTGATGCTAAGTTTTGATTTGAAAGTGTGCGGAGGCCTGCTAACCAGGCCCCAGCACCAGTGTACTTTCCCTAACCTGTACTTTTGTTTTCACAGTTGGCACACCCTGGCATCCAGGTAAGTCCCTTGTAACTGGTACCCCTGGTACCAAGGGCCCTGATGCCAGGGAAGGTCTCTAAGGGCTGCAGCATATCTTATGCCACCCTGGGGCCCCCCCACTCAGCACAGACACACTGCTTGCCAGCTTGTGTGTGCTGGTGAGGACAAAACGAGTAAGTCGACATGGCACTCCCCTCAGGGTGCCATGCCAACCTCACACTGCCTATGCAGTATAGATAAGTCACCCCTCTAGCAGGCCTTACAGCCCTAAGGCAGGGTGCACTATACCATAGGTGAGGGCACCAGTGCATGAGCACTGTGCCCCTACAGTGTCTAAGCAAAACCTTAGACATTGTAAGTGCAGGGTAGCCATAAGAGTATATGGTCTGGGAGTCTGTCAAACACGAACTCTACAGCACCATAATGGCTACACTGAAAACTGGGAAGTTTGGTATCAAGCTTCTCAGCGCAATAAATGCACACTGATGCCAGTGTACATTTTATTGTACCATACACCCCAGAGGGCACCTTAGAGGTGCCCCCTGAAACCTTAACCAACTACCCGTGTAGGCTGACTGGTTTTAGCAGCCTGCCACAGTCGAGACATGTTGCTGGCCACATGGGGAGAGTGCCTTTGTCACTCTGTGGCTAGTAACAAAGCCTGTACTGGGTGGAGATGCTTATCACCTCCCCCTTGCAGGAACTGTAACACCTGGCGGTGAGCCTCAAAGGCTCGCCCCCTTTGTTACAGCACCCCAGGGCATTCCAGCTAGTGGAGTTGCCCGCCCCCCTCCGGCCACGGCCCCACTTTTGGCGGCAAGGCCGGAGGAGATAATGAGAAAAACAAGGAGGAGTCACTGGCCAGTCAGGACAGCCCATCAGGCAACCTGAGCTGAGGTGACTCTGACTTTTAGAAATCCTCCATCTTGCAGATGGAGGATTCCCCCAATAGGGATAGGAATGTGACCCCCTCCCCTTGGGAGGAGGCACAAAGAGGGTGTAGCCACCCTCAGGGCTAGTAGCCATTGGCTACTGCCCTCCCAGACCTAAACACACCCCTAAATTCTGTATTTAGGGGCTCCCCTGAACCTAGGAACTCAGATTCCTGCAACCTAAGAAGAAGAGGACTGCTTAGCTGAAAAACCCTGCAGAGAAGACGGAGACACCAACTGCTTTGGCCCCAGCTCTACCGGCCTGTCTCCCCACTTCTAAAGACACTGCTCCAGCGACGCTCTCCCCAGCGACCAGCGACCTCTGAATCCTCAGAGGACTGCCCTGCTCTAGAAGGACCAAGAAACTCCCGAGGACAGCGGCCCTGTTCACCCAAGACTGCAACTTTGTTTCAAAGGAGCAACTTTAAAACAACTGCGTTTCCCGCCGGAAGCGTGAGACTTGCTACTCTGCACCCGACGCCCCCGGCTCAACTTGTGGAGAAACAACACTTCAGGGAGGACTCCCCGGCGACTGCGAGACCGTGAGTAGCCAGAGTTGCCCCCCCCGAGCCCCCACAGCGACGCCTGCAGAGGGAATCCCGAGGCTCCCCTTGACCGCAACTGCCTGCTTCCCAGATCCCGACGCCTGGTAAAGACTCTGCACCCGCAGCCCCCAGGACCTGAAAGATCGGAACTCCAGTGCAGGAGTGACCCCCAGGAGGCCCTCTCCCTTGCCCAGGTGGTGGCTACCCCGAGGAGCCCCCCCCTTGCCTGCCTGCATCGCTGAAGAGACCCCTTGGTCTCCCATTGATTTCCATTGGAAACCCGACGCGTGTTTGCACACTGCACCCGGCCGCCCCCGTGCTGCTGAGGGTGTACTTTCTGTGCTGACTTGTGTCCCCCCCGTTGCCCTACAAAACCCCCCTGGTCTGCCCTCCCAAGACGTGGGTACTTACCTGCTGGCAGACTGGAACTGGGGCACCCCCTTCTCCATTGAAGCCTATGCGTTTTGGGCACCACTTTGAACTCTGCACCTGACCGGCCCTGAGCTGCTGGTGTGGTAAATTTGGGGTTGCTATGAACCCCCAATGGTGGGCTACCTTGGACCCAAACTTGAACCCCGTAGGCGGTTTACTTACCTGCAAAAACTAACAAACTCTTACTGCCCCTAGGAACTGTGAAAATTGCACTGTGTCTAGTTTTAAAGTAGCTATATGTGATCTATATGAAAACTGTGTATGCTATTTTGATTATTCAAAGTTCCTAAAGTACCTACCTGCAATACCTTTCATTTGAAGTATTACATGTAAAATTTGAACCTGTGGTTCTTAAAATAAACTAAGAAAATATATTTTTCTATACAAAAACCTATTGGCCTGGAATTGTCTTTGAGTGTGTGTTCCTCATTTATTGCCTGTGTGTGTACAACAAATTCTTAACACTACTCCTTTGATAAGCCTACTGCTCGACCACACCACCACAAAATAGAGCATTAGAATTATCTCTTTTTGCCACTATCTTACCTCTAAGGGGAACCCTTGGACTCTGTGCATGCTATTCCTTACTTTGAAATAGTGCATACAGAGCCAACTTCCTACATTAAGCACCAGTCAAGTTTCAAACAATCAGCAAGCACAGCACTGTTTAACAACGCCTGGGGCTTAGACCAAAATCAAGCCCCAGGAGGAATGGTTGCATACTAATAAAATAATGTATATACTTAGTCCCAGCCTCAGAGAGACATATAAATGAGCTGGTGCTTTTAGGGACAGATAGAAGCCTTTTTATTAAACCATTTTCAATAATTTCCAGATCCTCATGATCTTTAATGTCCCACAGCCCAGACCCAAAAGAAGCAATAGCACAACATTTAGCTTTGTAGATAGCCACAGTTTCTGTTATGAGCTTCTGATCCAACTTACGGGCAAAATTAAAAAGATCCTCGTTAACTTTAGAAAAAGCTTTAGCTCTGCTAGTCAACAGGGACCCCCATGTTAGGTGACTATCAAAGGGGATTCCTAGATATGTAAACGAGGGAACAGTATTCACCCTGGAGTTGTTAACTACAAAAGCAGATCTGTCATTTTCCTTAATACCAAAAATCATAGCATGCGTCTTAGCCTGGTTGACCCTTGAATCCAAATTAGCCATTAACTGGCAAAACCGATCCAGCAAACGTTGCAGGCCAATTGCTGTCCTAGCTATTAGGACAGTATAGTCGGCATAAATTAGCATTGGAACACTACGATTGCCTATGCAGGGACAATCCACCCTAAGTATGTTGTCCTCCAAGCTATTAATGTACAAAGAAAATACAAACTGGCCCAGGCAAACTTCCCTTGTCAAATTAAATGCTGAGGTTAACTCCCTACCTGGGACATATCTGACACTGGCTGTCACTTCACTATGCAGCTCTCTAAGGACTTTGACAATATAATGATCGACCCCCATATCTATTCAAAGGCCAGAGGAAAACCCACATTTTGCCTCTCACAGCATATGGTGTTCATCGGCCCATACTTCAAGGCAGTCCAGCAGGATATGACCCATAATTTTAGCAGTCGAGTAAATCAAAGATATGCTGCAGTAGCAGTGCTGATCGCATTTCAAGCCCTTTTTAAAGACGGGAACAATAGTGGAATGAGGCGGACCCTTGGGCGGACCAGGGATTAAGGCTACATTGAAAACATTAGTCAAAAGCAGGGCCCAAACAGAAGGATTAGCCTTGAGCATATCTGAAGGGGATCACATCCGAGCCAGGGGCACAGCCACCTAGACAACTGGCTATTGCCAATAGGACCTCACTCAAGTCAACCTCTGGAACAGCAGTGGAAATCATTGGTGGCCGAATGGAGGCCGGGGGACATAAGGGCGGCTCTATTTTAGCAGTCATGGTGCAATCTAGGACAGCAGTGTTCTCCGCAGCAGGGGCCATATAAAACTTTGTGAAGTATGAGACCCAAACCTCAGGAGGAATCTCAGTCTCAAGGTCAGGGGCTTTCGCTTTCTGTAAAAAGTTATGGTTTACTATTGCCCAAAATGCCTTACTGTCCCTCTGCTCACTTGCTAGCAGTAGAGAGGAATAAGCTTAATATCTGATGGTGTTCGTCCTTGCTGTGAGAACACTATAATATGTATCCCTATAACTACGGACCAGATCTTGATCTCTCGGTTTCTTTTTTAGCACAGCAGGCAGCTGATCATGTGCCCTTGTACAATCTAGATCAAACCCCTTAGCTGGTGGTCTATTACCTGATTTAATTGGAACCAAAAGCAGTTCATAGGCCCTGCTACAAATCCTATCAAAACCCTTAAGAAGCTCCACCACCCTGCCTATAATCATCAGCTAAACATGTTAAGGAATTCGTGAGTGAAGAAGCCACTAAATGGGTTAAAAAGGTAGATTCATCTATCTTTGACAACCTCCTGATCACCCCACTGTTCCTACTGAATATCAGGGGAGTTGGGTGTCTAACAACAGCCTTGGCAACAAAAAGCGAGGCATGCTGTGAGAGGGTCAAAGAGCCTAAGGTCACAAAGTGGTGTATCAGCCAAGCTATAATCCAGCATCCAGTCCCTCAAAGTGTTTGAGAGGAGGATAAAGTCAGTATGGCTCGGGTGTCCCTTCCAACATAGGTGGGCATGGTGTCAGGTGCTAGACGTATGGAATCATAAGAAAAAAACTGATTATAATTAGCTATCAGGGTATTAAATTCATCCCCATGTGGGCAATGAACAATGTGTGTCATAACATCCCCCAAATCATTCACCAAGCCATGCATATTTATATCAGAGAACTGTCAGGATCTCAGATTAAAATCCCCCACAAGTACCACAACAAGGTATCCATGTCTATTTCTAGTATACTTCTCAATATCATTTGACAAGGAAACTACTAGACCATTCTTCGAAGTGTCAAAAACCATTATTGTACAAGTTAATAAGTAATAATCTGGATGCCTGACTCTGAAGCAAAATCGGCTGGTAGTACACAGAGTTACAATGTGACTATATCACCTAGACTGGAAGACTAAAAGAGATAAATGTATTAAGCCCTGCCCATTGCTCCTGCAGTATCTTGTCTAAATTAGGTAGTATATCCATCCATATATACGGGATCCGTGAGCCAAGTGTCTTTTAGGCAGATAATCGTATAGCGATCAATGAATTTAGACCACTCTTTCCTGTCCCACTTACTAGCCAGACCTGCAAAATTCCATGAGGCTAACAAGATTGCCTGAAGATTATCATGACCGTAACACCCAGTGGAGCTAGACATATCAAGGATGGATAGAGAAGGCGTTGTGTTTCCAGGCGTCATAGGAGATTCATGCTCTGCCTGCGATTTGTGGGTTTCGAGTGGGGGTCGTATGGTGTGGAGTCAGTCCAGCTGATCCAATTTTGAAAAAGAGGGCGAACCTATTGCAAGTCAAGACAGGATTTCTAGACAGTAACAGAGTGGATACTCCCAGCTGTGGTTTGTAAAAATATCCAAGGAAGGGAACCTCAATGGCTGCTGTTGAAGGCTCAGAGAAATTGATATTGTTCAAAATGTCCCTAGCCACCCTTTTACCTCTAAAATTGATCACCGCACAGTCAGAAGCATGAGGTTTGGGAGTATTACCCACCCAGGGGACTCTGCTAACAAGATGAATCTGGCTATGGCATACAGAGGGCCTTCCAACTTGGTATTAACCCAGTGAACCACCTTGTTGAACAGTTGGTCGTGGTTTCCACGCATTCCAGAACCTAGTGGGGAACATTTTTCAATATTGCCACAAAAGGAGTCACCTAGAGCGGGAGATACAGCATTGGCGCCCTAGAAGATTGCAAAGGCTAGAAGTTTGTAAGGGCAGTGCTGTTATTTGTAAGGGGCTGAGGCCCTGCTCGTTGGATCCGTGTCTCGCCCCTATAACCAGAGATATCATGAGATCCCCGCCTGGGCACAGAAGTAGGTCCAATCTGCCTACGACCTCCTTCATTTGCCACTGGGGTGGTCCGCTGGCCAATCTAGGATATGGGCGGCTCCCTTAGTGCTGCACTAGTGATACTACTCGAAGAAACATATGGGAGGGAGTGTTCTAAGCAGTGCACCAGCAAAGTGTCAGATAGTTTTGCCAATGAGTCTTCTACCTTTCTCAGGTGAGACAGGAAGGGGCCAGCGCACTTGTAAGCGAGAGCATAACACTCTTCCATACTTCCCCCAGCAACCCTGTTAAGGATGTCTGCAGTTGGTTTAAAGAGCTGATATTAGAATTTTGGGTTGTAGCAAGGTGAAGGTATTATATGGTATGACTAGGTAGTCTTAGCATGGAGTACCAACACAATACCCAGTGGTGGACCTCTGATTCACTCTCAGCAAACCCTAGCTCAGTCCTGGTAGTGTGGCAAAGAGCAGGCAAGCTACTTAGAGGAATACGTGTAAAGCATTTCACATTACTAGTATGAATGATAAGTAAATGATACAACTCAACAAAAATCTGACACCAATTTAGAAAAATAAATTAGATTTTAATCTGTTGTAGCTAATTGCCCAAGACGTGATTTATGATTGAAATATTTATTATCAGTGCAAAGGATCAGCGACTCCCTCTTGCTGGCTCCTCGTAACTGCCACAATCCACGGAGCCATCTCCATGGTAACAGAACCTCGGAACCGTCAAGAGCTCGCACGCTGAAAATACATTACAACATATCTTCTTCCTTTCATTGTTTAAACAAAGTTACTACAATATCGAATATTAGTATCTGTAAGAATTAACAAAATAAATCTAACACCCAGAAACAAAAATAATAACTTAACCATACATGAGAGTAAAATAGATTACATTTTTTTTTTTACTTTACATAGTCAGCAAGATACGCTGGTGCTTTCTTAACTCTTTGTGATCTCTCCCTCATTACTTCATTCCTGTATTCACTAAACTCTTTATGTCTCTCACTACCATCTTCTATAAAACCAGGCAACATACCGCCTGTACATCTAGTGTGCTGTGCAACAGGTTTCCTTCCCAGATCTTCAAACATAAATCCACTGCATCCATCACTGATCTCATCTTCTGTAATAATGTTTTTTGTATAATTACACTTTGCCACTCTCCTGAGATCCCATCTCTCACCATTGCTCAAAATCACGTACCAAGGATGAACTTCCTTGACTTGAAATGGCCCTTTGAATTTATTCATCCCTCTAACAATTCTCCCAGACTTAACTTTCACCCAATCACCCGGCCAAATTTTGTTCTTATTTTTTCCACCATCTACAGAACCCCCACATTTATTCCCTCCATCAGATGCTCCTACATTAATGCTAGCAAGTTCTCTCAACCAAAACAGAGTCAATTTAGAATTTGGTCTTCTACCCCTCATCATGAAAAAAGGTGAACAGGCCGTTACACGATTAACAGTGGTGCAGTATGCCCACACAACGTCCGCAACCATACTTTCCACATCCATACCACTAGCCAGTGCTTGTTGTATAGCCCCCTTAACCATCCTGTTGGCTCTTTCCACCATTCCATTTCCCTGCGGATTATAAAGTGCTGTCCTTGAATGTTTAACACCCATCGATGATAGAAACTCTCTCATTTCATGAGAGGTGAGTTGTGTACCAATATCCGTCACCAAACATGCCGGGCATCCTTCTTCCTTAAATATCTCAGTCAAAACTCTCACTGTGGATGCTGTGGTTATCTCTGACATAAACTTCACTATTAACCATTTTGAATGAACATCCATCAAAACAAATGCAAACCTTGACATGTGTTTAACTCCACATAAAGGACCAATGAAGTCCCCACATACAGTATGCCATGCCTGACCAGGATCCTCAATGTGACCTATCAAGGATTGTTTGCCTACTTTCAGACTCTTTTCACTGCGTACACACACATCACATCTCTCCACCCAGTGTACAATGTCATCGTCCATTCCTGGCCACCAGAAATTTTCTCTGAGCCTCCTTTTCATTAACGTTTGCCCTAAATGACCCTCATGGGCAATATTGAAGATTTTCCTCCTCACCCCTACAGGAGGAACACATTTTTCACCACGAACAACAACATAGTCACCCACACATGAGAGTTCATCTAATATCTTACCATACGTCCATAAGTTTTTTTGCAGTGTACTCTCTCTACGTCTAACACTCACTATCATTTTGATCACTTCCCTCATCACCTCATATATTCCATGGCTTGACACCATTCCTCTTTACTCAATGCTCCCGATGACCATTGCACTACATCTCCGACACTTGCAACCAGATCCTCACAGTCTTGAATACTACCATACTCTTCATCCAACAATTCCCAGTCTTGTGATAGACGTGAAAGACAGTCAGCTTGTACATTTCTCCATCCCGGTATATACTCTACAGTATAGTTGTATTCATGAGACCTCGCAGCAAGTCTAATTAGTCTGGAAGAACCTTTTTCAGCTCCACCTGGAGTCAACACCTTTACCAGAGGTTTGTGATCAGTTCGCAACTTGAATCGTTTTCCCCAAATGTACATTCTGAAATGTTCCATGCTCCATGTTGCAGCTAACGCCTCCTTCTCTATTACAGAGTAGTTGCGCTCTGTCGGTGTCAAAGAACGTGACGCAAATGCAATTGTTGTTTCCTTTAAACCATGTTTTTGTGATAAGATAGCACCTATACCTGTGGCACTAGCATCTACTGTAACAATCGATTCTTTTCCCCCCATCAAAGGGCACTAGGATGTCAGCTTCACAAATTTCTTTCTTGATTGATTCAAAACACCGTTCTTGTGTTGCACCCCATTCAAAAATCACACCTTTTATCAATAATTTTTTAAGTACCTCCGTCTTTGATGCAAAATTCTCCACGAACTTGGAGTAATACTCCACTAAACCCCAAAATGACTTCAACTGGTCTTTATTCCCAGGACATGGTGCCAATTTGATGGCTCTCAATAGATCTCTCTTCGGCTTCACCCCATCTTGCGACAATGTGTGACCCAGATATTCCACTTCCTTGGCTAGGAATATGCACTTCTCTTTTCTGAGGGTTAAACCTGATTTTAAAATTTTATCTAGAACCAGCTTCAGAGTCAAACTGTGATTCTCTACAGTGTCTCCAAAAATTAGTATGTCATCCTGAAAGTATATAACATTCTGAATTTCTTTGAGTAAGTCATTCATCACTCTTTGAAAGACACTTGCAGCTGAACACAAACCAAAAGGCATTCTGGTAAACTGAAAAGTGCCTTTCATTGTAATAAATGTTGTTAAGATTTTTGACTCAGGATGTAACTTTACTTGATGATACACATGCTTTAAGTCAAGTTTTGAAAAAAACATTCCTCCTTTCAGCATCAAAACAAGCTCATTGATATTAGGTAGAGGAAAATTGTCCATAACTACATTCTGATTCAAGCTTCTCAAATCAACACAAAATCGGAGTTTGCCATCAGCCTTCCTCGTTATCACAACTGGAGATACCCAATTTGATGCCTCAACAGGCTCAATGACTCCACTACTTAGCATTTCTCTTATCAAGTCCTTGACCTGTCCTCTAGTCAATATTGGTATTCTCCTGACTTTATGCCGTACTGGGATTGCATCATCTTTGAGGTTAATCTTGTGACAGTACCCTTTCAGTTGCCCCATTTCCTCTCGAAAGACATCTTTTGCATCCCTGAGAATATCTTGTAACGTTACTTCTTCTACAACTAATATTTGCGTTTTAGCTAGAGGATTGATGATGATATGAAGATCATATTGATGGATCCATCCCAGGATTGGTGGGCCTGATTCAGCTATGTATACTTTCCCTTTAGTGCTTCTTCCTCCAAATTTGATATCAGCCATCATATAACCAATAAGATCTATCTTCTCGCCTTGATATCCACCAGGACTTATATCTCTAGGTAATAATCTTGCTTGTAGCCATTCAGAAGTGAACAGTCTTCTTGGAATTATGGTATACAAGGATCCGGAATCCACCATCAATTCAACTGGTTTTCCTCGAATCACGAATTGCGCTTTGGGTCTTTGTTCCTTGGATCTTTGCATTCCTTCATCTCCAACAGCCAATATTCTGTCTGTACTTAGATTTGTCTCACACAAGCTATCATCCACCTCTTCTTGCAAGAGTGTTGCCACATTATTATTTTTTCTTAAACCACGACACATTCTTGCAAAATGACCCTTGAGCCCACATTTCCTACACTCCTTCCCTATAGCAAAACAAAACTTTGCTTCCAACGTGTGATTGAAACTTCCACATTTGTTACATCTCTTATTCTCTGTTTCTCTTATAGGTTTACTGTTGCCGAACTTAACTTTGTTTGCAAAACTGTCCTGTCGCTTGCTTATGGCCGCTACCTAATCCTTTGTCTCCCGTTTCTCCATTGCTCTCATGCAATACTCAGATTCTTCCACGACCTTAGCTATATCAATTGCATCCTTCAAAGTGGGATTCCTTGCTGCCCATAACCTCTCTTGTATTTTCCTGCTTCTACATTGGACAATCAGTTGATCCCGAATCATTTCATCTTCCATCTGACCAAATTGACACTTGACCGCGAGTTCTCTCAACCTAGAAATAAAATCATCTATAGATTCTCCATCTCTTTGAGGTTGTGTATAAAATTTGTGTCGTCTCATCACCACATTTTGAGTCTTAGCAAATCTTAAATCTATTTTTTTCTGGGCATCTGTGTATACATCCACATCTACTTCGTCACCCTGAACTTGTAAGTCTGGAAGATACTTATAAATGTGTTGACCTTCTTTTCCTAAAGCATTTAATAAAATAGCTTTCTTCCTGCTAGGGCGGAACCTTTGACCACCCAAAGCTTCTAAGTAATTATCAAAAATATCCAGCCACTCCTCACATTCTATTGCTGGCTGTCCTGGTACTGGCAAGAATGGAGGAGGTGCTGTGATTGTTGGCATATCCATTCTAAACTTAGTTCACTGTACTGTTTGTACATTCAACAGCATTGAAATGAGTACATATGTAAAACAAAAATGTTCCAAGGCATTCAAGTTTCCTCACTAGGTACTTTCTTCTAATGCCTCCTTGTTTTTTTTTTTTAGTCCTTCCATTCTTTTCACAAGAGGGGTACTTCGCTAGGTACTTTCCTCTAATATCTGTTATCGTCTTTAGAAAGGTCGAGGCAGTTGAGGCCAACTCAGCAACTAGCACAAGTAAGAAGCGCAGCCTCCGTTACCTTTACTGTGAGCGCAATGCCGTCGCTGAGCTACCACACGCGTAGTTCAAATCTGCTGATGCCTTGCCACTGGCTTCTAGAACCGGCAAGTCGTCGCCAAAATGTTGTAGCTAATTGTCCAAGACGTGATTTATGATTGAAATATTTATTATCAGTGCCAAGGATCAGCGCCTCCCTCTTGCCGGCTCCTCGTAACTGCCACAATCCACGGAGCCATCTCCGTGGTAACAGAACCTCGGAACCGTCAAGAGCTTGCGCGCTGAAAATACATTACAACATAATCTTAATTTGTAGCTTTTGTATAACCGGAGTTGTGATTTTTTAAGTCTTTGGAAAATACAGTACTATGCAGATTTAAAGGGCTTCCATTGAAGTCAATGGGAAAAATAGCAGTGTGCATTTGGGCACTTCTAGGGTGAGTTCTGGCGAACCCACAGAATCTTAAGTTGCTGGGGTGCCCCAAACCAAGAGTCAACAGTCAAAATGTGTTACCTTGCCCAGGGAGTCCGGTTGCAGAGGTGACTTGACTGTGCTTGGTGCTGAACGGTCTGCAGTGGCCGGTGCGTTTGCACTCCTTTGGATGGAGAGGTCATTGGAGACCAGTACCAGGAATCGACGCTTGGCTCTTCACCACCTCATCCGGTGGCTCTGAGTGCAGAGGTAGCTCCTAGCTGTCAATCACCGGGCTGTTCGTGCAAATGTTGCTTTGCTGCTCCAGTCGAAGTCACTTCCATCAGGCTGCACACCCAAAGGCGGGGGTATGTTGGGGATGTCAGTCGCTATGCTGGGGGAGGGGTGCTCTAGAGTCAGTATACGTTGTGTGGCCGTCGGTTTCCGTGCAGGCGACAAACAAGCCTTGATTGCTGCAAGGAAGGTCCATGAGGTTTCTGGTGGATGGAGGGCATTAGGTAGGGAGTAGAGGCTTTAAATTTGGCACAGTCCTCACTCCCACTCCTTAGATGCTGGGCACCAAGTTTCTTTGGGGTCAGGCACACAGAGACTGTTGGGTTGCAGTTCTTCATCCTCAGCACTTTTTTACTCCTGCAATTTGCAGGGGACTGATGCTACCAGTCAGTGGAGTCTTTTTGGGGTTTCAGTGTCCACAGGGGTCCCTCTGGTCAGGACCAATGAGTTTTCACCACTAGTACACGTTGGGCGCACTGTTCCAGCTGGGGCTGGAGTCTAGGTCTTGTTGTTACTGCAGGCGTCTCTTTGTGCTTCTTGTGGTTCTTTCTTCTTGTCCAAATAAGAACTAAGTTCTGGTGCCAGGGGAGCCGCTTAAATCCTGGTTTTGGGGGGTGATTAAGGGTGTGAGGGACAGTGGCCAATGGGCTACTGTTCATGCGGCTAATCTGCCGCTGCAGTGATGACTTCCTGTGGAAAGTATGGCTCTTTTTACTCAGAACCCACTATTCTAAGGGTCTGCAAGATGGCAGAACCTTCCTTGGCTGTGCAGGCCTCCTAGCCCACCCTCAAAGGTGTGGCTAGTTTGAGGGAGGTGCACACCTCCTGCATATCTAATTTCCTGCCTTCCCAGCCGGGCAGAGTAGGACATCTTTGTCCTCCACAGGGGGGATAAGTACTTGCACATGAATGGCAGGTGATGCTTTTCTCACTAGTCAGCCAGGGATGGAGGAGGTGTGACTACCTTTCTGCCCAGGCCCTTTGTCTTACGTCCTGCCAAGGTGCTAGCACCACCGGAGGAAGTCAGACTTTTTTTATGTGGCTGCAGCGGCTCGGGAGAGCCTGCCAAAACAGTACAGGACTGGTTAACTCTTTGGGGACCCTCTAAGGGTGCTACCTGGGCATCTGCTTTTTAATCCTAAACATGGGCTCATGTTTAGGGTTAAACAGCACAGTGTTTGATACCAAACACGATGGGATTCGGCTGGGCCATTGCAGAGTTGAACATCTGAGCAGTGGTCAGATGCCAGCCCATGTTATTGTCAGTTACTCGGGCCAGCATTGCAGTTTAGATGGCAGCACAGGGGCATATGTGGTCCTGCACATATTCTCTCACTCATAGACCAGTGCACTGTGCCCCCTGGGTGTGGCTAACTTGTCCATTAGCAGTAATAGGGACCCTGCCTGCACTTGGTGTGGGCAGAGTCTCACTCAAGTGACAGGCTGCTTGTGCAAGCTGACATGGCAGCCCATCAGTCTCTCTTTTAACTGGGGTACCCAGGGTGGCAAATCAGTGCTGCAGCCCATAATCAGTGCTGCAGCTGCAAAGTATAGCCGTTTGCACTCGGGCCTTCTGTCCTCCATCTTTCTCTTACCCCAAGGTTTCTGGTCTTCCCTTTTTGACTAGATGAAAGAACCCTCCTCGGGTGGTCACTGAGGTCTAAGACAGAGCAATCTTCCAGGACATCTGCTCCCTGCACAGTTAGAATAGTATCATTCTTAGGAGACTGCACAGATGGATCAATGCGGGGAGCCATCGTCTTAAACAAAGTAATAGGCTCCATGGGCTCCCCTAGTGACTCAGATGACATACACAAATGCTGTTCAGCAGTGTCAATTTCCTTGTTAATGACCCCAACAGCTCTCTGCAAAAAAACAGCAAGATAGGGCCCGAGGCTGTTTAAGTCGGGCCATCCTCCGTTTACCTAAGGTGAACATGCAATGGCTACTAGCTATGCCCCGCTACTGATGAATCAACACATGTCAACCAGCAAAAGGAATCAAGTACCATTGAGAGACAAACATATGAATAGATGGTCTGGAAATATTAACCAAATGTTCAGTACCTTTAATTGCAGATAAAAGAGATGTGGCCCAGCCCGGCCTCCTCCAGCCGCAGACGGTCCTGCCCGTGGCCCAGACTTCACCCAGGTGCGGCCTCTGCACAGCCCATGCAGCAGGACTGTGACACACCTATATAGAGCTAATTAACAGCAGGTGAGGCTCCAGGAGTAGGTTGTGGGACAGGTAGTCCCCAGCATCAGTAGTCTGTAGCAGCTTGCCCACAAAAGACCACGTTGAGGCTGTTTGGTGACAAGGGCAGGTTTGTTGAACTCCCCAGCAGCAAGATTGCAGCAAAAGGATTATGACCCTAGTACAGGAATACAACAGTCCTCAAGGCCTCTTGAAAGGGTTCCTCTGAAGAGACCCCATCAAAGCCATTTTTGAGTATAAGTACAGGGGCTCTGACACCATATTTTTAGAGCACTTTTGGAATTGGGACTGAACCTCCGTCAGAAGGGTTGCTACGCTGCACAAAGAACAATTCTGGACTGCTCTCCTGCTGTTGTCCTGCTACTGGCTGAGTGGCCTAAATGACTCACTGGATTACTTTTCTGTTGTTGCCCTGCTGTCAGCTGCTCGCTGAGTCTGTTCTACAAGGACACTCTGGTGCTGCCAGGGGAGATCACCAACAGGACTGCTGGACTGGTTCTTCTGAGCCCACTGCCTCCTGCTGGACTGGTTGTGCTGGCCCATCTGCCTTGTGTCCGCCCCCCAGTGTTCTCCCAGAGGTCAGCATGGGGCTAATGTGGCCTTACAGCTCCCTGGTTCTCTCTGTATCCCAGCGCTTTGCCCTGGAGTACAGCAAACAAGAGGTGGTAAATGCCATAAGCTTGCACATCCATTCAAATGTATATACAGTGTTCTGGGACAAAATCCTGTATTACTGGGTGCCAGCCTGGTGCAACACCCAACCACCAAGGGTGTTAGAAATGCTGACTAAAATAGTCAGTAATGATAATTGTCAATATAGACCATGGCACACCAAAAGTAATCCGGCATAGTTCATCCAAGTGGAAAACAACTGAAAGTCCAAAGCCACGTAGTTGGTGATGACAACGTTTTATTCTTATCAAGAAGGAATAGGTCCAGTATACAGCTTACAGCTGACATGTGTTTTGTGACATTAACTTTATCAAGGCTGTAGATTGCATAAGCAAAAAAAAACGATAATAAGAAAAACAATTCTGATGATATACAGGGGTCATTAAGTAGATGATAGGGGTAAGAGCATAAACAAACCACTGTAAGTGATCAAACCATCCCTAAGGGAGGATTGATTGTGTCTTTAGAAAATGAACCGTGAACAACAGAATCTGTTGTAGGGTGTAGACCCATTAGTAAAAAGAAAGAATTGTGCAAAGTTAAATAAGACAGGATAAACGTATTGAGAGTGCTTAAGAAAAAGCCCTTATATATCAAACCATCATTTTGGAAGTAAGAGAGTGTTACAGTGCAAGGTAATCCGAAAATAACAAGAAGAACATACCTAATGTAGATTAGGTCATCAGAAAAAAAACGTCCAGTAGTACAGGATAAAATGCGTTTTCACAATTGATATGTGGATCGGTATTTAAGCCATCTGGGGCAGACAGAATCTGTAAGCAGAAACCGATGATAGCAATGATAATTTCAAGGTATATATCTTGGAAAAATTACCATGGTATGCCTAAAAAAGGAGAACATTGAAAGACAAGAAATGCTGACATAGTCAGTCTGGGGTATTATTAACCTAGATTCACACAATACTGTAGTCCTGCTATAAGGCATTATTTTGGTTAGGGGAGGTATAAACTGACATGGTAAAAGAAAACGAACCGTGAGTCCATTGCTCCGTATATGAGGAAACTGTTATTAAGAGAAAATAATTATTTGTTTTAATTGAATTGCTAATATGTGCTGTCACGAGCAAAAACAGTAAAATTACAGCGGTGTGAAAAATGCTAAACAAGCTGCCATGTGTGTTCAAAACGTGGCATATGGTAAAAGGAGACGAACTGAGAGTCCATTGCTCCGTATATGGAAAACTGTTATTTGAAAAATAAAAATATTTATTTGAATTGGACTGGTATTAAGTGCTGCTGGTTTCACGAGCAAAAACAGTAAAGTCACAGCGGTGTGGAAATGCTAAACAAGCTGCCATGTATGTCCAAAACGGAAAAGGCAAGGACCCTATGGAGTTGTTCACAGATAAGGAAAGAAAGAGGAGCGTGCTCACCTTATTGTTTAGTTGACCGTGCTCTGAAGCGTTGGGTTCACATCGTATCTGATACGTGAAGTGAAGCGAGGCGATTTTAAACTTGCAAAGGCAACAGCAATAGAAATAGGACTAAGTTAGGAGCGTGAGAAGATAGTAGAGGAAAGTGGGTGCCATTTCGTAATGGACTTATAATGTTGAGCAGCAAAGGCAAGTTGTTCAAGTTGATAGTATGAATACAGATACAATGAAGGGTCGAACAAGCTTTAAACAATGAGGGCACAGGTTTTTTGTGAAGACTCGTTTCTAAAACATATATTAATACAGTTGATACAGGCATAAATTGAATGCTTAACATCTGAGACTGAATGGGAAACTAAATTGAGCATGATAGGCAACAGCAATAGAGATAGGACTGGGTAGAGGAGCATGAGAAAATAAGGGGAGAAAATGGGCGCCATTTTGTTATGGACTTATAACGTTAAAAAGTAAACGTGAAATGTTTGAGTTGAAAGTATAATTGCAGATACAATGAAAGATGAAAAAAACTTTAAACATTGAGGACAAAGGTTTTTTTTATAAAAATTAATTCAAAACGTGTTAATACAGTTAATACAGGTATAAATAGAACGCTTAAGATATTGAGGCTGAATGGGAAATGATTAAATTTAAGACCATGTATATCTTGTCAGAGAAGGGGAAAAAGTGGGCCTGTAAATCCATGTGTGCAAACAAATGGACCGAAGGCTGTAAAAATGGTCACAAGATATTGTGAGAGAAGATGCATAACGCAAATGTGGGATTTGGCTATCATAGACTCATGTACCTAAAATCAAAATCAGTGATGAATGTTATGATTGCAAAAATACATGTAGGTCCTTTTCAATATTGAGCCCCTCCTCCACTGCCCTGAGTTTGATGATCCAATTGCTCTCCAGACGTCTAAGAGCCAGAGTTCTGTTGCCCCCCCCAGGGCGAGGAAGTAGCTACATCTATTCCGTGTGTAGTGATCCCTAAAATTTCCCGTTGGCCATGACTAGTGTTGTAGTGTACAGCAAAAGGGTAATTACTGTTGTTGGTGCGAATGGCTCTAATATGTTCCTGAATTCTTTCTTTTGGCGATCTGATGATGCTGCGAATATAAATGCAACTGCAAATGCATACTAAACAATATACAACAAATCTGGTATTTCAGTTGATAAACTTGTGAATTTTGTATGAGGTCTTGGTGTTGTATTGGAAGCTGACCAACTTGTCTTTGATGTAACAACAAATGTTATAGTGACCGCACTTATATGATCCCAAAGGTGGTTTGGGTAGCCAAGTGTCAGTGTTGTCAGGCCGTAAATAACTGTGACATAAAGAGTCGCTTAACGTACGGCCTCTACTGTAGGTAATGCTGGGATTCGTGGTGAGACCCTTTTTGAGGCAATTATCAGCTAGTAGAAAGGGCCAATGTTTGTAAAGTATTTTGTAAATCTGTGGACTTAATACATTGAAAGGAGTGATTAGGGATAGTTGTCTGTTTGTTTTTCTCCTTTTGGATGCAGTCAAAAGATCCAATCTTTTTTCATGACTGATTTTATTGTTGGTTTTGTTCAAAATATTCTGAGGATAACCTCTTCGTGTGAAATGCAAATTCATCTGTTCAAGTTCATTCTGGAAAACATTGTCCTCACTGCAGTTTCGTCTGATTCGGGTGATTTCCCCAAAAGGAATAGCATTGACTTGTAAGGCAGGATGAGAGCTCTTTGCATGCAAAATTGAATTACAGGCTATAGGTTTCCTATAGAGTTTAGAGCAGATTCTGTTTTGTTCGATATACAAGTGTCACATCAAGAAAGTTTTATTGGGTTGTCCTCTGTTCCACAGATAGGTTGATGTTGAATGTATTGGTGTTGAGATGTTGGAGAAACTGACCCAGTAGGTCCGAGTTCCCTGACCAAAAAAGAAGTATGTCATGTATGTATCTACCCCAGTAGAGGATGTGTTGTGTCAATTCTGGGTGGCACCTGTTTCCATAGGTGTATTAATTCAAAGAAACCCATGTACAGGTTTGCAAATGATGGGGAAAATTTTGCCCCCATTGCTACTCCCTGTATTTGACGGTACCCTGTTCCATTGTGTAAAAATATGTTATTGTCCAGAACTGTTTTGATGAGATCAATCAACATATTGGAATGTTCTAAAAAGGTGGCATCTCGTGTGTCCAAAAAGTGTTGGATGGTGACCATACCTGTCAATCTAGGGATACTCGTGTATAGTGATGTAACATCTAAAGTTACTAGATAGTGTCCCTCTGTACACTCAAATCACTGATTTTGCATAGTAGGTCTTTAGTGTCCCTGATGTAGGAGGGAAGGTTACTGACAAATGGTTGCAGAAAAATGTCAATGTATTCGGATAGTTTCTCTGTAGGGGATCCTATCCCTGAAATTATAGGTCTACTCAGTGGAAAACCACCTGTTTTGTGTATTTTGGGAAGTACGTATATGCATGGGGAAATTGGTGCAGGATTGTAAATATAACGGTATTCCATGTCCATGATAAGACATCTGTCTCTCCAAACAATCAGTTTTGATGTATGCAATTGTTAACTTCCCTAAGAGGACTGTGTGACAATTTCTGATATGCACAGAAGTCATTAGGTTGACAATCTATCTCCTTTATGTAATCAGCCTTATTCATGATGTCTATATTGCCCCCATTATCTGCTTCTTTGATGATTATATCTTGTGCTTTAGATAGGGAATTTAAAGTCTCTCTCTCCAATCTAGTATTGTTATACATTATGCTTTTGCAACCTGTGCTGTACAAGTCTTCTAGTTGATACAGATCCAGTGTAACTCCTCTATAAAAAAGTGTCTACAACGTTGTCAGATGGTAAGCAAGGTGTAAATTTGGAGGATGTTTTAAGTCCACTGTCTATGCCTAAGTCGGAATCAATCTCTAGATCAGCCAAAATATCTAGGAGTGATGGAGAGGGTCCGGAGATGTGTTCTATAGAAAGTAGAGTTTAAATGTCTTTTCTATCCTTTTTGGCCAAATCGCTAGGTGTAGTGTGCATTGATATGTTAGGATCTGTCAATGTAGTTTTACCTTCAAAGAATTTAAACAGCTTACATTTGCGAACAAATTTGTATATATTCACATGTAATTGTGTAAAATTAGGCAATGACGTTAGAACAAAGCCTAGTCCTTTGCTTAAGATCTTTATTTGCTGTTCATTCAGTTCAAGATTGGACAAATTAACAATGGAAATTTCATTATTTGTATCAGCAGAACCTGAAGGGTTGTTGTGTATCACTTCTGGTTGCGGGAAGTCGACCTGGTAGTCACCCCCTCTTGTTCTTTTGCTGGGTCTCTGACATTTGTTTTTCCCTCTCCTAATTGTTTTGTGTATATTTCCTCTCTTTTGCAAGGTTGCTTTTGGCCCTTGCGGTATCTCTCTAGCTCCAATAAAAAAGGGGATTTGTAACTGACTATATCAGTAGGTTGTCGTGAAGAATCCCCGGTATCTCCATTTGAGATGCTGGAGACACTAGATAGTTCTGTATCACTAGTGGAGGCAATAGAAGTTAAATCAGAAATAGATTTGTAGTGGGGCCCCTCATTTTTGTCCATTTTAATGTTATCAAATTTGCGTGCGTAAGTGAAAACTCTACCGTTTTTATAGTCATTATCATTTCTTCTCAATTTGCGTAATTTCTTGTCTTTAATGTATTCTTGATGTTTTTTAATAACTTCCTTCAGTATTTTAAAGTTTTTTTCTTTTGCTTCTGGAAGATTAATGTCTCAATTTCTCTTTCTCATGACGATATGTCTTCTAATGTCTTGTCTCTTTTGTTTTGGGCATCCCTGATAAGGAGGTCCATCATTCCAAAGGAGGATGTGATTACTAGCTGTTCCCATTCTTTGAGGAGTTCAGGACTTAGTTCCTCAAAGGAAGGGAAGAGAACAACTCTTAGACCTCTAGGTATTTGTTTATTGTCAATGTATTTTTGTAGAATGGTGTAATCCCACGATCTAGAGAGTTTATGTTTTTTAAGACATTCCAATTTTATTAATTTATTTTTTAAACCTTCCTGTTTCTTATTTGGTAAACTGGTAGGGCAAGAAAGAGTACTGGTTTGGAAAATCTCTTCTAACATAGCGTCCCTGTTAGACTCAGGTGTGTCTTGGAAACAGCGCGTGTTGAGCTGACAGCTGCTCCCTGAGTCTGTTCTACAAGGACACTGTGGTGCTGCCAGGAGAGATCGCCAACAAGACTGCTGAACTGGTTGTGCTGGTTGTTCTACAAGTTTGGCGCATGGTGGGAGCTTTATCCTGGAGCGCCTCGTTGGGGCCACTCTGCAGTACAGGCAAGTTTTTGAGGGAAGAGTCATGCTCACCACCCCAATGGCCAGCACAGGGGACAAGTGTCCCCTGGGCATGGCCATTGCACCCTGTGCCATGCAGGGGGCCCCAAGTTTAATTTAAGAAAAAAAATACTTACCAATACTTACCTGGGATGGGGTCTCCCATCCTCCGGTGTCCCTCTGGTGGGGGTGGGGGTGTTCCTGGGGCTGGGAAGGGCACCTGTGTACCCATACCATGGTGTCTGATGATGGAAATGGGGCCACAGGTCCCCTAACGCCTGGTCTGACCCAGGCGTTAAATATTTATCCCCTCCTCCCAACCGTGCGTCATTTTAGCATGGGGGGATTAATATAGGGCTATGGGAATAGCACCATTTTTAGATGGAACTCCTGCCTTGCATCTCATTAATGCAACGTAGGTTCACACATCTAAAAAATGATGCAAACTCCAATATTTTGAAGTCAGACGTCTCTAATGCCAAAATATAAATATGGAGCTAGATTTGCATAAAAAAGTGACGCACATTCAGCCCAAATGGAGTATAAATATGCCCCTAAATGTGTATGAAACCTCACTAGACCTGAAGATAAAGTAGAAACATACTCTGCTTTAATGTCGTCAAGCATTTTTTTCTTGGAAACTGGAATCAGCAAGGATTGAGCAAACTTAATATCCCTATAATTTCTGAAAGCTACAGAGTTTAAAAGCCCTGAAATCACCTTCTACGGACCCTCTGACATTATTGTCTTCTTAGGGCTTATCATGTGCGCCATAGCTGCCTGTACTGTATTTGTTACTCATCTGGAAACTGACTAAATGCTTTCACTTGACAAGGCAGCTTTAAAAAAAAAAAAAAATTATATATATATATATATATATATATATATATATATATATATATATATATTTATTTATTGGCATTTCAAATCAAATTACATGATACAGTGCAATGTAATTTGCATGAACTTTGTGTGAAACACCCTTTAACCCCTCTCATCCCCTCCCCCGTTACCTTCCAGTTGTTAATACACATCGAGGGTTGTTCTCAGTACTGTCTACATTTATACTGTCAGAATTTTTTTTATGTCGTTATTCACTCATGTTTGGGCATACATGCCTTTTCTCCCAAGACCACTCTACAATTCCGGCCCTGTCAATCCCCCAGTTCCTCTCAAGGGCTTCCAGCAATGCTTGTGTCATAGCTCCACAGGCTAGCAGAGCATCTGCCCCCTGCCCATCCTGGCGCTTTATTCTCATATGTGCCTCCTCCTCCTGGCATGGCACATTCCACTCTGTCATGTGTTTAAGTTGAGACAGTATCTCTCTCCAGTCAGATACAAGAGCTGTGCCATATTATATGTAGGGAATCAGCCACTGCGGCACCACAATGGGGACAGCTCTGATCTCAAGTGAGGTAAATGGAGTGCAACCTCTTGGGGGATAGGTAAACATATGTCTGATATTATACTGTATCTGCTTAAATCTATCACAGATCGACAACTTACGAAACCAAGCATGAATTTTAAGCTATGCTTTAGGGAGAATAGGCTTGTCGTTGACTCGCTGTCAGACCTTCTATATTCACAGCTGCCCTAGCCACTTGTACAGTATGTGTGCAGTGCTCGATATAGGTTTGTTATGAGGCTATGCCCACCTGCCATAGATAACAAAGTCACCAGCCTATGTAAGGGCTTGGGGGCCTCAGGGAACATTGGCCCAAGCTGGCACGCCATGGCCGCAATTTTTGCATATTGGAGGAATTGCCCACCTCCCTGGTTGAATGGCTCCATTGCTTTCTGCATAGTGATAAAGCGTCCCTCTGGATAGAGGTCTGATAGCATTATACATCCTCCCTCCTGCCATTTATTGACTGCCATTAGGCTTCCTATCTGTACAAAGGGGGGTATTATATCAATGTCTGAGTCCGGGGCATATGGTGTTTGTCTGATCACCCGTTGCATAGTCCTGTCCCAGAGTCTGCCCATCAGGCATATCAAGTGTGGAAAGTTATCTGAGATGCCCCACCCCCAGCAGCAGCTGCCCCCGAGCTGATGTCCATCGTGCCTGCCCTCGAGCAAAGACCTCTGCGAGTTGGAATCGCCATCGAGCCAGTGAACAGCATGTTGCAAAAATGCCGCTAAATAGCATAGCTCCAAATAGGGGACTTCCATCCCTTCTTTATCCCACACTTTCTTAAGAATATTGATGTCTGCTCTACATCTCTTACCATCCCAGAGGAGCTCCATTAACAAGGAGTCTAGTTCTCAAAACACCCCCCACGGTATCTCATACATAGCACCCTGCAGCAAGGAAAAATCACAATGTTAATTAGAAACATTTTCCCCATCAGAGACAATTTTAAGGTGTTCCTGAATGTGATTCAGGGGCTCAAATTACAGAACACTCTTCCCCGGTTTAACTTGTACGTTCGCTGCACTCCATGTGCAATTTGTATGCTAAGGTATTTAACTCAATCCACCTTTCAGGGCAGGCCTGAATCCAGGAGCAGGTCTGGGCGGGCTCTTCAGATGACCCAGTGGGAACATGGCTGACTTGGCATTATTAACCCACAACCCTAAGAAATCCCAGAAGTCTTGCATAACTTTGAGCAGTATCATGCCAGAGCTATCCGGCTGTCGCAGGTAGATCATGGCATCGTCTGCATAAGGTGACCCTATATGCTCCATGCTGCCTATCTGTATACACCATCCACGTAGGGTCTGCCTGAGTCATCAGGCCAGTGGCTCCATTGCAATAGCGCAAATCATTGGGGATAGTGGGCATCCCTGTTGGGTGCCCCTCTGTAAGTCCGTTTCCTCTGAGACAAACCATCCCATTCTCACCCTCACCCTTGGGGCCTTGTAAAGTAATTTAACCCAATTAATGTAGTTGCCCCCATCCTATACTGTACAGTACCTGCCAGATAATACCCCAGCGCACCAAGTCGAAGGCCTGCTCGATATCAAGAAAGGCAAGAGCATGCGGGTGGTCTTTCAGGTTGCGCAATGTATTCCTCTGTGGGATAAATCTCGACTGATCAGCTTAGATCAGGCGTGGGAGATGAGCGAACAGTCTTGTCGCCAAAACATGGCTGAGGATCATCTGGTCAACATTTGACATGGAGAGTGGTCGGTAGGAATCCACCTCAATTGGGCCCCTACCCGGCTTTGGTATCGTTACAAGTATGGCCTTTCTCATGGAATCTGGAAAAAGGCCTCTTTCCAGGGCCTCAGTATACACTGGCAATAGTTTATTGATCAGGGTTTCAGGAAACAGTTTATAAAATTCTGCAGGGAGCCCGTCTCCAGCAGCACCTTAGCAGATTTCAATACGGTCACCGCATTGAGCAATTCCTGTTTGTCCAGGGAGGCTGTGATAAATCACAGTTCTCAGAAGAGAGCCACGGCAGCGGTAGCTCTGCTAGGAATGAGGTCAGTGAGCGGTCACACAGGGGCACCCTAAACACATCCTGCAAATGGGCTGCAAAGGCATCATTAAGTGATGTTTGTGCACTACTTGTCCTTGCTGATCCCTTTTGACCAAAATAGGTTGTACTTCAGTCTCTCATCGGATCAGCTGTTCCAGCAATAGTCTGGCCTTGCCCCCCGCCATTAACCAGCGGCGTTGCTCTGTGCTCCAGGTGTGTTTTTCTAGTTGGTCCCATAGTTCAAATACTCTGTGCCTCTGTCCATCCCAGTCTCCCAGGATCTCTGGATTGGCTGACAGTGCTCACTTGAGCACCTCCAGCTTTGCTTCCTGCAGCGTTAGGTCACCCTTCAACATTCGGCGATTACTGACAGTGGTAGCCCCCCATGAAGCACCATCTTCATGGCATCCCATTCTTTCACCCTGCTACTTGTTCTGTCCCTGTTGTTTCCAAAGTATTGGATGAGGGTATCTGTGAGTGTAGCTCTAAAGGCCTGATCTGTCTTTGTATCAGCATCAACCCTCCATAAGTGTACCCACGGCCGCTGTCTTTCCACTGAGTATGGACTAGTAGTAGTGAATGGTCCAATATATAGCACGCCAAATGATGTGTGCCAACCACCCTGTGCACTGAGGTTGCATTTACAAAGAAGTAATCCAAGTGGCTATATGTACCCGCCACCAGAGTGTAACAGGAATATGTGACCGAATGTGGGTGACACGTGCCAGATATCAACCCGAGTTAAGCTCATCAGAGTCTGCCTAAGGGCTGAGGTCATGTGGGGATTAGTGTCATGAAGGGGAGCCCTAGCCAGCTGGCCATCCAGCATGCAACTGAAGTCTTGTGCTAGGATAACTTCTGCTGCCAGAGGGACTGAGTGGTAGACAACACCGTGCCATTAAGGCATTGTCATCCGTGTTGAGCGCATAAATATTAATAAAACAGAGTTCATGAGCCTCAAGTATACCCTTCAATATAACATAGCTCCCATCCCCATACAGCGACACGTGTGTGCTTCAACTGAACCCCTGGGGCCACCCATATAAGGGCCCCTTGGGCATAGCCAGACTAGGAAGTAGCGTAGATCTGTCCCCTCCATCTTTCCTTCAGGCATTTAATAAAATCTCCCCATAGATGGGTCCCTTGGAGAAAAGCCACTGCTATACCATATCTTCGGCGATATGCCTGCACCCTATATCTTTTCTCAGGGCTATTCAAACCTCACACATTACATGTCAGCAGTTTATACTTGGTCCCTAGGCACATCATAAATAATGGTGTTAAGTGTGCAGAAATCTCCTCTTTGAGGGATTGTGCTGAGGCCCCACTGGTAGCGCCCATGATACATGGAACCTCTCCCATCCCACAAAAATAACAATGTCAACATATTGGTTAACAAGGGAATAAGGAACCCCCACTATTGGTCATGAAGTAGAAATCACCCACCCTGTCCCTCAAATCTAAACAAAAGACTTAAAGGTTGTCAATGTCACTTGTGCCCAGGACACTAAGACCAATGCAAGTCGCAAGCCCCGAGACAGAGCTCAGCAATCCACACCGGTCCAACCCCTGGACTGTCCCAGCCAAGGAGTATGTGTTACCCATCACAGTTTAACATCATGCAGAAAAACGTATAGTCCCCTCAAGAAAGTGGGCAGTTCATTAGTCTCCACCAGTGGCTTGCCACCTCGCCATCCCGCAGTGGTACCTAGGTCATAGGGTATATTGCTATCTACCACTGGTCTGTCTGCTCACCCTGTCACAGTTCCATTGCTCTGGGACTCCTGGACCAGACACAGCAGTGAGAAGGAGTTCTGCTTGTCCTGAAGCATAGTCTCTGCCTGCAGGGTGCCACCCAGACATAGCAGGATGTTTTCCTCTCACGTTGTTATTGTAGATCTGGACTGCTTCTTGGGTACTAGTTATTTCCGAGCCGAGCAGCGTGCCACTTAGTGTCTCTGTTTCCTCCACTCTTGTAGAAAGAGATCTGTGGAAGGAAACTCCTCCCACACAGGGAACCCAAGGAAGCAGAGGTTAGTCCATCTTAGTCTCCAGCACAACTCTACAGTCCTGTATCACTGCCAGAATCTTCGTGGTGCCCTGGGCAGGATTCCCATGCTCCTGGCCTGTGCGGCTTCCCTGGCCCATTACCTGAGGTCCCCGACCAATGGTGTATTGTACAATTATGTTGGCATGCCCTCCCTTCTGTGCCTTACCCTTCACCATCCTGGGGCACAAAGAGAAGGGCCCCACAGCAAGGAGGATATTCAGTCAGTGAGCACCTACCTGAGTCACTGCATGTAGGGTAGGTAGGAGCACAGGGTGCCACCCCTTCAGATTACATCACCCAGGGCACAGCCCACTCACCGTTCTGAAGCTGCAGGAGGACACACAGCACAACATGCCAGTCCTCAGATGTTATTTACCTCTGGGTTGGGGGATCCAATTGTCCATTATGGTGCCCTCTCACGCAGGCCAGCGCAGCACCCCGGGCACTTGAGTTGTTCCTAGGGGCTCCACGAGGTATCTCCTTGTTTCTTGGATGCACACCACTACTGTTTCTCAACCCCGGTCCACAGTTAGCAAATAGAGTTAGCTCCTAGTCATAGTATCAGATAGGCTCAGGATCTGCAGCTATAGGTAGTGTACATATAGCTTACCCCCGCCAGGCAGGTCCTAACATCCACTACTAGCCTGCCTCACGACAGCAGACTTCTCTCAGGGATCTCAGTTCACTGTGTCTCATAGTAATAGGGGTCCTGCCATTGTACAGGCAGTGAGTTCACTCTCTGTAGTGCTCCGGGTCTTTTTCCAGTCCGTACAGTGCCCCCAGGGAAACCCTCAGCTCCGTTTGTGCTCCTCAGACTAGTGGTGTTATTGTTTGCTGGGTCTCTCAGGACCCATCATCACCATCTTGGGCCAGCCAGGCCATCTGTGTCCTCATTAATCATCAGCACACAGGCTCCCAAGTAGCCTTGACCATCTTATTCCTTCAGTTGGGCTCTGTCATGGGCATATGATTCTGGAGCGTCCAAGGCTCTCTACGCCCTCCAGGTCCTGCTGTACTCTGTGCATGTGAATGTCCACTCTTTGTTGAGGGGCTACCCCCACGTCCCCTGATAAAAATGGTACCTCACTTGTGGGGGTAGGCCTAGCGCCCGCGACGGGAAAAGCCTCAAAACACAACGTGAACACATTACATTTTCACAAAGAAAACAGAGCTGTTTTTTCAAAGTGCCTAGCTGTGGATTTTGGCCTCTAGCTCAGCCAGCAACTAGGGAAACCTAGCAAACCTGCACAGTTTTGAAAACTAGACACCTAGGGGAATCCAAGATGGGGTGACTTGGTGGGGCTCTGACCAGGTTCTGTTGCCCAGAATCCTTTGCAAACATAAACATTTGGCCAAAGAAACACTTTTTCCTCTCATTTTGGTGACAGAAAGTTCTGGAATCTGAGAGGAGCCACAAATTTCCTTCCACCCAGCGTTCCCCCAACTCTCCCCATAAAAATGGTACCTCACTAGTGGGGGTAGGCCTAGCGTCCGCGACAGGAAAAGCCCCAAAACACAACGTGGACACATCACATTGTCACAAAGAAAACAGAGCTGTTTTTTGCAAAGTGCCTAGCTGTGGATTTTGGCGTCTAGGTCAGCCGGCACCTAGGGAAACCTAGCAAACCTGCACAGTTTTGAAAACTAGACACCTAGGGGAATCCAAGATGGGGTGACTTGTGGGGCTCTGACCAGGTTCTGTTACCCAGAATCCTTTGCACACCTCAACATTTGGCCAAAGAAACACTTTTTCCTCTCATTTTGGTGACAGAAAGTTCTGGAATCTGAGAGGAGCCACACATTTCCTTCCCCCCAGCGTTCCCCCAACTCTCTGTGTCCTCATTAATCATCAGAACACAGGCTCCCAAGTAGCCTTGACCATCTTATTCCTTCAGTTGGGCTCTGTCATGGGCATATGATTCTGGAGCGTCCAAGGCTCTCTACGCCCTCTAGGTCCTGCTGTACTCTGTGCATGTGAATGTCCACTCCTTGTTGAGGGGCTACCCCCACCTCCGGCCCACCCGGGATCCCTCTCCGCTCACCTCGGTCCCATCAGGAGAGGGGAAATAGTGATCAGTGCCGGGAGGGTCTGCAGGCCCAGCTCCCTGGAGTCAGGATGCAGCACTGCAAGCAGCCCGTCTCTCTGGGGGCCGCCATCTGGGCGTCTCTCTCAGTGACCTCTGCCAGATGCTGCAATCGTCTGCTGAGATTCCCCCTGCAGGGCTCTACTCCCGTGGGGTTGTAGGGCCGGGGTTACAGCTGTACCCCTCTCCGCAGTCTCTTGCGAGCGCACAGATTGCCCCGCTCACAAATCTTGCCGCTGCTCAAGGGCTAGCCTCTCGTTGGGCCACTCCTCAGCTGGGCCCGCTGAGGAGCCGATCTCACTGTCACTCACCAGCAAGCACTTAAGCTCAGGGATCCAGCGGGGTCTCCGTAGTATCTATTAATGCGTGCCCCATCTATGGGGTTGGCTAACAGTGGGTATTCCAGGATACTGCAGGATTATGCCCTCTGTGGTGGGAGATGTTTCAGGGCACGTCTGTTCGGCCATCTTGCTTGGACATGCACCTTGACTAGGCAGCTTTATTCATATTCGAGGAATTTATTTTCCGCTCAGCTGTGGCCTTTTTGAAAGACAACATTACTGACTCTTAAAAGTCTTGGATTAATGTATTTTTGAAAATGAGTGACCTTTGACAAAACAAACACAAACAAATGTCTTCCTATTTTCTCTTGTTTAGTTATTGGACCTCTTATACAGTCTAACTGAACTGGGCTCAGAAGTCCTGATACTTCAGTGTTCTACTACCTTAGGCCAGGCTACTAAGGCTTCAGTCTTTCCTGAACGACATTCAGATAAGCAATGATCCAATTGCACCACTAACTCTGTGAGCTCATCTCACTTAGGAGGAGGTTTAAATACATGTGCCAAGGCATCCTTCAACTCTTCTCTGATGCCTTGATAAAATAGGCATGCAATTTTCACTTCTGGCCAACCAGTCTCTACTATTCAGCAATTAAATGTGATAATATAACTTAGTAAAGCTGGATGCCCCTGTATGAAATTTAACAACTCGTTATCTAATGAAAGACTATATAACTTTCTATTGAATAATTTCCACGTGTAATCATAAAAAGATGACAAATTTTCAAGCAACAGATAATTTCTCTCTACCAAAGAAATACTTGTATTCATATTGTTTCCACTGAAATATGACAGAAGAAAGGCTATCTTGGTTTCATCATCTGGGAAGGTTCCAGGAAATGTAGCTTAAACCTGTTGAGAAATAATATAAGTTTTTGGTTCCTCAGAGAATATTTCTTTGTATTTGTAGTCAACGTTTCTTGACTCATATCTTTCTGCACTGACTTCAACAAATTACCTGCCTCCTGCTTCATTGCGACTAGCTCTGAATATAATGCCTTACTCTGATTTAAATAAAGTGATTTCCTGTTGTAATTCAATAATACATAGCTGCCAAGTTTCCCAAGTCCATGCGTGGTGTGCTGCTCCAGTCCAGTTTTTTTGTCTTTGAATTCTGGGACTTGTAGTTCTGTTTAATAATGAAATAAACATGCCTGCAATTTCCAAAATTCAAACAAAAAACTGGACTGGAGCACATTAAGCATGGACCTGGGAAACTTGGCAGGACTGGTTATAACGTCCAAAATCTGAGACAGAGTAGTGCCTGAATCCATCTCTTAGACTGGATAACAACATGGAAATGGGATAGGAGAGAGAAAATAGATGCAGGGGACACCATCACTCTGACTTGTCTCTTCTGTTGCTCTAAGATGTCCGCACGATGTTGTGGATATCTTAGCAAAATCCCTATGCAACTCTGTAATTTGATGTGAAACTGGTAATGCCTGACATCCCAAGCTTTGTAAATATAAGCTCTCCTGCTAAATATGAGTTATAGTTTCTACTTATGTAGTTCTTGTGCATGATATTTATATACACGTATGCAGTATAGTTCCACTCTAAGAATCCTGTCGGTTCCATCACAGAACACATTTAGTGTAATGTAACAAACTCCAGCCTTAGAAGAGTTTAGATAATTGTTCAAGAAAATAATTCATATTCATCAACAGCATTACTTTACAAAATACTTCTCTGTATTCCCTTTCTCAAGCAAAACCAACCCTTAGGTAGCAGTAGGTGTTGGCAAGGAAAAACCGAGATCCATGTTGAGAGTATCATGATTGTCTAGCAAAGGACTCGTAGAGCCACAGGTGATGTTATACCAGATAATCCAAGATGACTGCCATCTCCCAGCATACCTTAGGGGCCCTGGCCTGCTGGGAATCATGGTTCATTGTCAGCCTGCTGCTGCATAGTGCATTCTCCACGCACGTGGAGTCTCAGTTCAGATACGCAGACACTCCTTAATGACTGCTAGCCTTTCCTTTGCTGACAAGAACTTAGCACAAGCATGTATGGCGGACCGTTTCCCCGAACTCAACCCACGCTGAACAGTTATCAATATCTCCAGCCCGCTTCCTAAAGTGTTCTCGAGAATCGTGTAACACTCAAAAGATAACCTAAAACGACGAGCTATCTGTGAGTACTGCCAAACATGATCTAATTTGAAATTAAATAAAATGCACAGAAGTGAAGAGGTTAAAATAAAATGCCGGAGTGTTCAGAATAAGTGAAAGTTTGTAAAAGAGGATGGCCAGGGCATATTTAAAATAAGCATTTGCAGAGCCAAGGGCCCTGGTTTGCACTTTGAGTCCTGATTTCTGACTAAACATTTAAAACTAGGCCTGCTGCAGGGAAAAAGGCAAATGCATGTGTGAGATAATAAGTTGAATGTGCGATGATTCATTGTATTTTTGAGATGTAAAAGTTTCTTGTGCATTGGAGTGCAATCACTCCATAGGAGACAGAAGGACACCCCAAATATCCTATAGCATGATAGGAGAGAGAAATACACCTCTGGCTGTAGCCAAAGGCTTCCCTGTATATTTTAAATGATTGGTAGCAGGTCTAAAGAGAGCTGTGCTGTCAAGCCATATATATAAAGTGGAGTTTTATCCTCCAGTGTACACTCAGCCTTACACTGTGGTTTATGGTTAGCGAGACCCCTTCAGAATATCAATGTCCGAGATCTGCACCCCGTGTTTCCTTTCTAAGCAGTCATTCTTGATGACAACTGCTTTTCTCTGTATCATTAACACCACCAGTTGTCTGTTACTATGTCAGGGTGAAAAATATTGATCTACCAAAATATTGCATCCACTACATTCTCTAACACAATATGTTCAAGGTACATATACATTTACTATTTATAACTCTATATCAACTTGCCTTAACAATATAGTCGATATAGTGGATGAAATATTTTTGACATCCGACGGATGGCATGTAGTACAGTGACCTTCTACAACTCCAAGACAGTGCATTATGTGGGTGGGTCTCCAACTGAAACATGTATTTCAGTGAGGTAACAAAAGTCCAATCAAGCGTACATTCGAGGTATTTATTTCTTCTTACTTCTAAAAAACTGGGAGAGAGCTCTGTAACATCACAGAGCATGCCAGCATCTGGCAGGTGATTAACAAGCTAAAAGAGTGAAGGATGTCTACATAAATTATAGGGTGCTGTATCTAGCTTTGATATCTAAAGGTTTTAGCATTGTGGATGTCCTCTGATAACTAGTGAACATTGATCTTTGGAAGTCTATTATGGCAATACTGCATGCCCCAAGGTCACATTAGAACCAATATAATGAGATGGACTGTTTTCTTTTTTAACAAAGGAATGAAACCACTCTCATCTGTCAAAATGCTGAGATTGTGGGTGGTTTGTTTTTCAACTCACTATCATGTCCGCACAGTAATCATGGTGATAGATATAGACAGGAATGTGTGTTCATAATTACCTCAAGGTCTAAATACTTTCCTAAGGAGACCTGTCACTTTGTGTTTCCATTCTGGACTGCTATTATAGGACATGTTTGGGGGGATTGTTTTGGCACAAATGGTGTAGGGTGCATAAGAGGAGAGCTCCCTCTTCGGAGTCCCCCATCCGGTCCCATCCTGCCGAAATACCCCTCAGAACCAGCAGGCATTTATCGCCTGACATCACAGAGAGGGGTGCCGGACAGGGGAGAGCTGCATGCCACTGGTGTCAGCTGAGGTGGCCCTGCTGCGAGGTGAGGCCGGGGGAGGAAGAGGCCAAGATGATGGGTTGCCAGTTCCCGTTGTTGAGTTGCCAGCCTGGGTCCTCCTGGCCCAGCACTGTCAGGGACTTCGGAGGGTGGAGCTGCTGCGGGTAGTGCTCCCACTCCTTCAGATCTCCCTGCTGCCCACTATGGTTTTGCCACACAGCGGGCCTGGCCCTGGTGTGGCGGTGAGGACCGGGCCCGCAAGGGGGCTGGGAGTGGATTTTCAGTGAGTGGGGCCCCTGCAGGGGTCCTGCCCCGGCTCCCCACTTTGTGCACCTACATTCACCCCTGCTGAATGTGGAGGTCAGGTGGAGGGGGAGCTCGGTTGGCGGGCATGATCCTTCCCTGGCGCTGAGTCTCTGACCTGGCTCCTCCTGGCCCGGCGGTGCTGGGAACTTCGGAGCACTGGGCGGCTGCGCCTTTCACCCCAGCGTCATCGGATCTCTGAGCATTCACCATCGTCCTGCAGCACCACGAGCCTTGCAAAGGAAAGGTGGCGGGGGCCGGGACTAGGCTTTCAGCGAGCAAGGCCCCTGTCAGGGTCCTGCACTGACTTTCTGCCATCGGTGCATGCGTGCCGCCATCAGACAGCGGAGTGAGTGACTATATCGCAGGCGGCTCCCCTGCCCCCGCACCTTGGAGACTGTTGCATTGGGCCTTGATGGGTGCCAAGGCACGTGGGCCCACCGCACGCACCTCGACCTCAGACGGGGGAGACCATGCATATTTACCAGGCACTGTTGTGGCGCACTGCGGAGGGCCATAGGCGACAAGCAACTGAGGAGCTGCGGCTTGGGGCCCAAGATGACCCGGGCGGAAACGCTCTGCCCGCCATTGCAAGCAACATTGGATGGCGCCTGGAGCTTCCCCACCCTGCCGTGGCAGTGCATTGATCAGCTCTGCTCCGCGCTCTCCTTCCGGGGATGTTTGAGGGTATCTCCGTGGGGACATAGTGGACTGGACTTAGCGGGGTCCTAGCGCCAGATGTGGAGCGCGTGGTCAAGGCCTTACTGAGGGCTGTGGTCACCATCGTCATCTCCTGACTCACACTGCACTTTGTCGACCCGTCAAAGCTGCACCCCACTTTTGCAATGGGGAAATCCTACAGAAAGAAAGATCCTGGAACAGACAATACATGCCAAGTGGGCGACAGCAGGGATATTGCCCATGAGCCTGGGGACACGACATCCACTGGGGGACCGTCTGCGGGCCCGACTCTCCAGGTCATTCTCCAAGCTACTACAGCCTCCCGCGAGGCACTCAAGACCAAAATTGACACCTTGGAAGTGGACATGAGCATAGTACGTGGAGATCAAAGGCGGATCGCAGAAAGATTTACATGAGGAGAAAGGGACTGAGCAGAGATCTCACCTGTGCTCTCCTCTGCGCCTAACCGTATGTCCACATTGGAACGAAAGGTGAAGACTCTTGAAGTCTGTGTAGAAGATGCGGAGAACAGGCCCCACCTCAATAATATCCTGGATTGTAGCCCTACCAGAAAAGGTTGAACATAATGATATGCCTTCCTTCCTGGAGAACTCAGTCCGCACTGCGGTTGCGCCCAAGGGCCTATCCCCTCTCTACACCTTTGAGAGTGTGCACAGAGTACTGGCTAAACCACAGCTGCTGGGCGCTCCCCCAAGGGCGGTTGTGGCCAGGCTTTTAAATTACCGGGACCATATCCTTGGTCAAGCCAGAAAGAGAGGAGTACTGACAGTGGAGAACAGCACAGTCCATATTTTCCTTGACTACTCACAAGAGGTACAAAAACAACTAGCCACTTTCCTGGAAGCAAAGAAAAAGCTACGATCCTTGAAAATTCCTTTCACCATGCTCTTCCTGGGTAGTGGTGAGGGAGGGTGCACTTTTCTTTCAGACCCCTCAAGAAGTTTGCGACTGGCTGAATTGGAAACCACTGGTGGGCCCAGAACAGAAACGGCAGAGGGGCTGACCCCAGCGCCACTTGCCAAAATCCAGAGGACCCCAACGCAGTGCTGCCATGCCGTCCGCTGTGGAGGCACAGAGAGAGAGGTGGAGGATCATGGCGGTGGTGGCATCTTTAAGTGGAGGTGAGGCCAGTCCCCTGTTCACTGCGAATTGCGGGGGCGAACAAGACATGGAATCCGATGGCAAGGTCGGCACCTTAACGTCTCAAAGTGTGGAGTTGCCGGTGGTGATCCTGGGGACCTCAGAAGATCTCATCTGAAACTCTCTGCTGGGCAAAGGGGAAGACATCTGAGGGTACCTAACATTGTCCGTGGGGGACTATTGTTCAATTACAAGTCGTACTGGGTGGGGGGATGCAGGCGGGGGTGACCCTGCACAACCACAAGCCTCACCTCATCAGCCTTACGTAACTCCATGAGTGCTCTTAGTTACTTTGACAGTTTGGATGGGGGGTAATTTCTTGCCTGTCGTGGGGAATGGGAGCTGGGATGCCTATTGTTTGTTGGACTGATACTGCTGTTAGGTGGTTGGTCGAAATGGGCTTCATGCAGGTGTGGGATGGGTGGCAAGAGCTATGCAGCAGGCAGGTCAGATAGAGCCTTTTTTTAATTATAAGATTGTATCATGGACTATTAGGGGTATGCATACCATGTCCAGACTCTACAAAGTGTTTTCCTATCTAAAACGAAAGGTGACCCACATAGCAATGTTGCAAGAAACACACATGACAGCCAAAGAGGGAGTAGCTTTGCAGAGCAGATGGAGGGGCAAGGTTTATCATACATCCTACTCCACCTCTGCCCGGGGTACCCTCATTTGGATCAGTGCCGGAGTCTTGTTCCAGAATAGAGGGGTAGCGATAGAGCCAGAGGGTTGCTTTGCGGTTTAATGGGCCTCCTGGAGGGCCCCAATATAGTTCTTATCAGCATCTATGCATCAAACACTGACCAGGGAATGTTCCTAGCTGATGCTGATGGGGGGCGACTTCAACTGTGTTGCAGACCATGACATAGACATAGGTACATGTTCAGATATGAGACATGGAATACCTTGTAAGGACAGTCTCTGATTACAACCCCGTAGTTCTACACCTACATTGGGAACAGGTCAGACCCTGCATACCGACTTGGTGTTTGAAACCAGAATCGCTCGAAGGCCTGGTCTTCTGAGAGGCGTTAGGGGGGCTCATTAGGCAATGTCTAGCAGAGAACAAGGGTACAGCCTCCTCCCCCAGATAATAAGGGACGCCTTTAAAGTGGTGATCTGCAGTAGATGTATAGCCGAGTATGTAGGAATCCAGAAGACACTACCACAGGAGATCAGAGATGCGGAGGGGCGCTAAGGGATATTAAGAAACGGAGAGCATGCCATGCCGAGCTTCAGCGAGCGGTGCTTGAAAGTGTCACAGAGCATACAGAGAAACTCTGTTGCTTTGATTACAAGAACTGTGCGATAAGGGCGCATGCCCAAAGGGTTAAAAAGATCACCCTTCTGGCTTGGTTAGATAACCCCTATTCGTCCATCGTAGAAATTGCTACAACTGAAGGGCAGAGGGTGTACAGACAAGAGATCAACCACCATTTTCATAGATCCTAGACCTTTCTCTATACCAGTCAAGTACAGTGTAGGGAGGCTGATATACAGACCTTTCTGGAACCACTGCTACCTCCGAACGTCACCAGTGAGGAAAAGGAGGCATTGGTGGGGGGGCATCGAACTGCCTGAAATATTAACGGCCATAAAAGGCCTGGCGAGGGGGAACACACCAGATCCCGATGGGCTCCCTATTTAATTATATGCCACATATGTGGATGTCCCAGCCCCCAGACTTGTAGAACTGTACAAAGCGGCCAAAGACCAAGGGCATCTGCCTGAAACAACCAGGGAAGCACTGATAGTTCCGCTGCTGAAGCATGACAGGCGGGCACATGACAGTAAGGCGTACAATCTGCTATCAATGCTTAACACTGATTATAAAATCCTCAGTCAGATGCTAGCAACAAGACTACATCTTTTCGTGACTTGTCTGGTCCACCCTAACCACGCAGGGTTTATCCGTAAATGGAACACAGCCCAGAATATACAACACCTTATCAATCTCCTTGACACTGACATCCCAGGCAAAGAATTGGCCGCCATATTCACTGTCGATATTGAGAAGGGCTTTGATAGCCTGGAGTGGAACTATCTCTATAGAGTGCTGGAACACCTGCTCGAGTGGATGCAACTTCTTCACAATGACCCTAGAGCCAGAACACTAACTGGATGCACAATTTCGGACATTTGCGGAGTGGAGAGAGGCAGCAGGCAGGGGTGCCCCCTCTCGCACTTGTTGTTCGAGCTGGCCATAGAACCATTGGCCAGCTAGGTTTGGACAGCTCACTTGTACCATGGGCTAATGCACAGAGACACCTTCCACTGTATAGCACTCTATGCGAATGACTTACTCATGTTCCTCTGGAACACTGCACCGGAACAGAGGGGAGCCAGGACACTTCTGGAAAGGTTTGGTTCCCTCTTGGGGCTGCGGGTAAATTGGCAGAGATCACAACTATGCACAATGACAGCAGACCGGGACCCACCTGCGGACTTGGACCACATTCCCTGGGAGCCTAGATGTATACCCTATCTGGGAGTCAGAATTTATCGTTCTAGGGCTGACCTCCAGGAGGGAAAGTAATTAGGGCACTGAAAATTAATCTAGACTTCTGGAGGACGCTCCCGCTATCAGTAGCAGGAAGGGAGGTGTTACTCAAAATGGTAGCTCTCCTTAGATTACTGTACTATTTTGCAGTTCTGCCGTTCTGGATTCTTGCCACTGCCTTTTGCTATCTGGGTACTTTGATCACTGCCTTTATATGGGATTCCGGACCGTGCTGAGTGATGCTGGCTACAATGAAGAGACCGAGTGCAGAGGGGTGGGATAGTGGTCCCTGACTATGAATTGTATTATCTGGCAGATTGGTCCCAGCCCCCCCCAATTAATGGGAAACCTACTGAAATTTATGTGCCCCACTACTACGCACACGCCAGAGTTTCGGGTCATACAAAAATGTTGCAATAGATCTCTTAAAAAAATATGTATGAGTATCCCTTACTTCCCTGACATCCCAATGACATGGCTACTCTGCCTACTGCATCGAGGAGACTAGAGAGGCATAACAACCTGGGCTGATGAAGGTATGACACTGTTAGAATTGGGGTCTTTGGTTGGCAGTCAGGTTACCCCCTGTCCAAGCAAGGACCCTCGCTCTATTCAGGGTACAGGAGAATCACCCTCAGCTAACCCCTTCTCACCCCCTTGGTAGCTAGGCACAAGCAGGCAGGCTTAACTTCAGAGTCTAGGTGTAAATTATTTGTACCAACACACACATTAACTCAGTAAACACACTACAAAATGACACAACACATTTTTTGAAAAATAGGTGATATTTATCTTAACAAAACAAGACCAAAAACGACAAAAATCCACCTTACACAAGTCAAGTTATGAATTAAAAAGCAAAAAGAGTCTTAAATCCTTAGAAATCAGTGCTAACGCTGTTAGTGTGAAAAAGTACACGGGTTGCGTCAAAACAAAACAGCACAAGCAAGTGTGCGTCGGAAAAGGCCAGCAATGTATCGATTTCTCACTCAAAAGTGAGACCGTGTGTCGTTCCTCCTCTGGTCGGGCCGGCGTGTGTTGATTTTTCCTCTCCACAGGAGAGCGATGCGTCATCTGGACAGGTACCTCGGGGTCCGGGCAGGCTTTGCGTTGTTTTTCCATGTACAGCGAGGTTTGCGTTGAAAATCCTGCCGCATGGTATCAGCAAAACCGGGCTATGTGGGTTGCGATGTTATCAGCCTCCGTCAGCGGGTGTTGCATGTCGTTTCTCCAGCCGCATGCATCAATCTTCCAGCCGTGATGCAGGTGGAGCGTTGATTTCAGCCACGAAGCCAGCGGCACGTTGTTTCTCAGCTGTGTCTCGGAAGTTGCGTCAAAATTTTCCCAGCACGGCGGTCTGTGCATGGATTTTCAGTCTTGGTCTGCCAGCTGCACCTTTCAAGGGCCCAGAAACTGGATAGGGCACCACTTGGCAGATCAGGAGTCTCAGCAGAGAGTCCAGGTGCTGGCAGGGGAAGTCTTTGATGGCCCCGAGACTTCAACAACAGGAGGCAACCTCCAGAAATCTCCAGGACAAGCCCTTGGAGATTTCTTCACAACCAGGAATGCACAACATAGTCCAGTCTTTGTCCCCTTGCACAGGCAGAAGCAACAACTGCAGGATAGCTCCACAAAGCACAGTTACAGGCAGGGCAGCTCTTTTTCCTAGCTCTTCTCCAGGCAGATGTTCCTCTTGGTTTCCAGAAGTGATCTAATCTTTCAGGGGTTTGGGTGCCCTTCTTATACCCATTTTGGCCTTTAAAGTAGGCCTACTTCAAAGGAAAGTCTCTCTTGTTTGTGAAATCCTGCCTTGCCCAGGCCAGGCCCCAGACAGACACCAGGGGGTTGGAGATTGTATTGTGTGAGGGCAGGCACAGCCCTTTCACGTGTAAGTGACCACTCCCCCCCAGCACAAATGGCTCATCAGGATATGCAGGCTACACGCCAGCTCCCTTTGTGTTACTGTCTAGAGAGAGCTGCAAACAGCCCAACTGTCAAACTGACCCATACAGGGAATCCACAAACAGGCAGAGTCACAGAATGGTTTAAGCAAGAAAATGCCTACTTTCTAAAAGTGGCATTTTCAAACACACAATCTCAAAACCAACTTTACTAAAAGAAGTATTTTTTAAATTGTGAGTTCAGAGACCCCAAACTCCACATGTCTATCGGTCCCAAAGGGAATCTTTGCTTTAATCATGTTTAAAGGCAGCCCCCATGTTAACCTATGAGAGAGATAGGCTTTGCAACAGTGAAAAACGAATTTGGCAGTATTTCACTGTCAGGACATATAAAACACATTAGTATATGTCCTACCTTAAACTGCACCCTGCCCATAGGGCTACCTGGGGCCTACCTTAGTGGTGTCTTGCATGTAAGAAAAGGGAAGGTTTAGGCCTGGCAAGTGGGTACACTTGCCACGTCAAATTGGCAGGTTAAAACTGCACACACAGACACTGCAGTGGCAGGTCTGAGCCATGTTTACAGTGCTACTAATGTGGGGGGCACAATCAGTGCTGCAGGCCCACTTGTAGCATTTGATTTACAGGCCCTGGGCACCTCTAGTACACTGTACTAGGGACTTATCAGTAAATCAAATATGCCAATCATGGAAATCCAATTACACATACATTTTCCATAGGAGCACTTGCACTTTAACACTGGATAGCAGTGGTAAGGTGCCCAGAGTAACAAAAACAGCAAAAACAGAGTCCAGCACACATCAACAACCTGGGAAACAGAGGCAAAAAGTTAGGGGAGACCACACCAAGGATGCAAAGTCTAACAGACACAATTAGGGGACCTGTACAGAGACAGGGAGTTTCTTCCCTTTGAGAAGTTCCAGCAGGAATATGGTCTCCCACATGGATCTTTCCTCCTGCATCGTGCTGTCACCCTCTCAATTCAAACCCATTGGAGAGTTGGGTAAGCGAACTACACCCTCACGCTGCCTGCAGATATGTAGTGTCATCAGCGGGCACATTTTAGGCAGTGACCTGCTTATAAAAGGCAATATGGATGGATGTACTACGACCTCTTGCAAAATTGAAGGCTAGATGGGAAGATGACCTGGGGATCCCAATCCCAGAGAGGAACGGAGAGCTAATCCTGGAAAGAATACCTAAAGTATCTAGAAATGCCCGATTCAAATTAGTACATTTTTACATATTACACAGAGACTATCTCACCCTCAGACACCTTCACGAGCACTTTAACATAGTTGAGGCAAAATGTCCACCATGTGGGGAAGCGGCTGCTGAGTTCTTACACATGATATGGTCCTGGCCCGTCCTAACGAGATATTGGGGAGAGGTGACAGCCTTCATCTCTTGGGACGTCCCTTGTGCCCCTGGGCACTGCCTCCTCCACTGGTTCCCCCATTCCCCTAAGAACAGGGCCTCCAGCAGGTTCCAGGATCTGGCCTACATCCTGGCTAAGAAGGAAATAACTAGGAATTGGAAACATCCGGAGGGGGTGGGTCCTAAGATTTGTTGCTGGAAGAGGGAGCTGGAGCACTGGGCGGGATATGAAAGTGTAGTGCTGATACAAGAGGCCAGACGTGGCAGGGGATTTCAGGATTTGACCCGGGCCTGGGAATACCTGGTGGATAGCCTGAAAGACACAGGCCAATCATCCCCAGTGAGCTCCCCTGGGGCCTCTCCAACAGTTCCCCGCCATTAGCACTCTCCTGACTACCAAGCAGGCCATTTAGCGATTGGGGGAGACTGGCTCTCGCAAGGACATCCCCACCATGCACCTACCTGCAGATTCCAAAGAACACAAGCATATTCAGACACCATCCGGCGGATGTTGAACCACACAGACTGGGATAGCAGCAAGGGTCAGAGGGTGGAAGGGGAGCAGGGAACTGTTTTGAAGTAACATGAAGGAATGCATAACATGTCAGGTTTTTTTCCACTCTCACTGTTGATGCTTAACCGTTGCAAACTTCAATAAAATCTGTTTGAAAAAATGGGCAGGCTGGAAGCATGATCAGCATTTGGTTCCACTGGACAACCATCTGAGCTTCAAACTCAGCTTATGAAAGGCTGTGATTTCACACTCATCCTTAGTCTAACCAAAAATGCTGATTCTGTGACATTTCCCTGTTGGGTCTTGTTGTAAGGTGAATGTATCTATCATGTGTTAATGGTACCATTTAGAATGTGTAGAATTTAGTATCACCACCAGGAATATGAAGCAGTTGCTTCCTGACTTTCCTCCATCTGGTCATTTCATCTTAGCTCTGGTAAATTACTTTCCTTAGTGTAGGTATGAAGGTTTTTATAAGTTTCATTACAGGCTAGTTCCCTCAAGCATTATGTGAGCAACAGCAGAGAGGATGAGTGTGTGTATTCTTGCTTGTTAGTGATTGAAAGGGTGTTTCACAATCCCTGGAGACAAGCACCTCTCCTGTCCAGTTGGCCATTTTTTGGGAGAAGGGTATGAGCATTAAGATGCTCTCTGCTCCATTAGGCTGGTCTTCTGACTATATTTAAGAGGTTACATAGCAGGCCTGTTAAGTGGCAACATCAGGCATGATCTTCCATTCTGAACTGTCATACTTTCAAATGTGTTCTAATTTCTCTTGTGAGGAAATTCCAGTTTTTTTAAATAGCTTTTTATTGAAATTTTAACATTCAATGAAAGATCAGTCTGATACAACACTCAAGGATGCAGTTTTCTGACGTCTAGCACATAGTGGTTTGGGTGCACTGGGATCAAGACCTGCCTGATGAAGGGACAAAATCATGTGTAAGCCCTAGGATGGGTACCTCACAGACATTTTCCATACTGTCAACTTCAGTTGACACTTTAGCAGTAGCTTTGATACAATCTCTGCCACAATAGGTTCTAATATATTGATCTACTTATCAACTCCACACCAGAAATTAATTAAAGACATTAACTGATTAGGTATAAAGATATGGTCACTAATACCTGTATCTCAGTGGTACTTTTATCTTCATTGAACACTCCCTCCTGTTAATTCTGCAAATCATTTGCAATTATCTGTTTTCCAGTCTTCCTCCCCACTTATTGACTTTTGCAAGTCCTTCCACATGCCACCATTGATTATTCATCACTCAGGCAAAATGCCTACCGATTTTGTGTGCCACTTTTGGTTCTTTAAACTTTTAGATACCTTTGTACACAAATCTGGGATGCTTAACTGGACCATGCATCTGATGATGACCATGTAGGGCCAGTTTCTAGACATGCTCTTCTACCGCTCATACTGTCAAATTATTTCATACTTATAAATCCATTGGTGATAGCTCCATATGACAGAAACATGATAATAGCAGTCCTACCTACTTCCACTATGCCCTGTTATCACCAATTAAAGACACTTCACCATTATTCTGTTGAATTTCTCCATGAACCCACGAACCTGTGAAGGATACAGTTTTGTCCCATAATGAGTAATACACAAACCTTCAAAAACTGAACCATCCCATTCTCTGAAAGTTGATCCCTATTGTTAGAAGACATTACAATGGGGAAACACAGTGATGTACTATATTGAGCTATTCCACATCCCTCCAAAAAACTGAGCCATTTCATTAGATGTAATTTGAAGTCCATTGTTAGAAAGAAATCACAGCTGAAAAACCTTGTTTGGCAAACACTGCTTCAAAAAGCTACTTTTGTGTAAGGGTCTGACACAAACATTGCTTCATCCACCTCAGTAAATAAGCAAAAGTCACAATCATACATCTCAGCATTTTTTTTAATCACACACTTTATTGCATTTTGTCATTACAAAACAGAGGCGAGGCACATGAATGTCCGCATCCAGCTTTAAGCAGAAATGAACAGTGATATACAGTACAGTATCAGCGATTAAATCAAAGCAGTAATAGACAGTAAAACAGTATGCAATACAAACAATGGTAAACACGTACCCATTCCACCCATCTAGTAACCTGGAACATGTCACCCGTTGTGTTACTTCTATAATTTGGGGAGCTTTGTGTGCAAAGGCCCCAAAAGCGGGGTGGAAAGACCGCAAGGGATCGAGACTGTGTTTTTGCTAGTATCGCTAAATTGTCCAGGTTTGAAGGCAAGCACGAATAGTATACAGATATGTGCAGCTAAGACTGACAGGATAGATACCCTTTTTGGGGGCCCTGAGTGGGACCCCTGCCCTAACCTCAGGGCCCTCTGAATGGAGGGAGCACTTGGGTAATTCTGATGTTCCCCAGTCTAAAGGGGTTCGCCTCCTGCGCTCTGAACCCTTCTAACAACGCATCCCATTCCATCAACATGGGCTTTTTGCATAGACCTCGGTATTCCTCTCATCCTAAAGCTTCACTCTCAGCCTGTCCCCAGTGTGATAGCTGCTCATGCCATCTACCCACCCTCGGGCCAACATGGATTTCCAATGTCTTGTGATCAGCCTCTTTGCTAACAGTAATGCTAAGCCAGTAAAATGCTCCACCACCCTAGAGCACCTGGGTCGCAGGTTCAGCCCCTATATACACTGTTCAGCTTTATTGCAGCAGTTGAGGCTGGTCAACTCTGTTTTGCTGCTGAAATTCCTTCCCAGTGGGCAGACAGTGAAGAACAGCTCTATAACACGAGCAAGAAATCTGCACATTGTGCATGACATTGAGGACATGTCGTAGAAGCGTAGGGAACATCTTGTTATTTTATGTGGAGTCAAATATGCTCTGTGCAATATGGAAAACTGAAGGAATTTAAATTTCGAGGTATGCAAGACTTTCTGAGGGTTTTCCAATAGATAGGCCCACTCCTTATCTGATAATTCCTTGGTGAGTTTGGCCTCTCATCTAGCTTTAAGTCTAGTAAGTGGAGCCATGAGGTATCCGGTTGTCCAAAATAGAGCTATCTGATGAGGTGTCTACCATGTCCCATAGCATGTAGTGCCTGGAACAATTCATGTGTCTTGGGTTCTTTCCCGTCTGGTGCCCAGTGAATACGGACGTAGCGTAGGCACTAGCAAATGTAAAAAAACAGCGTTGCTGGTAACCCACGAGCGTTCATGAAATCAGTATGTGTCATTAATGTGCCGTGTAGAAAAAATGCACCTACCGTTGCTACTCCCTTCTGTTCCCATGGGCCCAGCCTACATGCAGTCAGCGTGCCTGCAAATGTGGGCAGGCCACACAGTGGAATATTTGGTGCATAAGGCGCCTGTGAGAGTGAGTATTTCATTGCCATTTCCCAGTAGGCCAAGGCTGTAAGCAGCAAAAAGGGACCTTTGTTCCACAACAAGTTCCGGGGACAAACCAATCCATGTAACAGACCCCGATTAATTTGGACAATTGTACAACATATCTCTAGTAGATTATGGGGGTTATTCTAACTTTGGAGGAGTGTTAATCCGTCCCAAAAGTGACGGATATACCACCAGCCGTATTACGAGTTCCATAGGATATAATGGACTCGTAATACGGCTGGTGGTAAATCCGTCACTTTTCCGTCACTTTTGGGACGGATTAACACCTCCTCCAAAGTTAGAATAACCCCCTATGTCTGGCCAACCAGTAGCATAACCATTGTAGCTGGCCGGCTATGCAATAGCCTTTAAGGTCTGGGGGCCCCCATTTCCCCTTTGGCCATCAGGAAATAAAGGTTAGCTAAGGTGACTCTGTGGTGCTCGTTTCCCTAAGCAATGTCAATCAGCATAGTATTCAGCAGTTTGAACACCCATGCTGGTATTACAATTGAAAAATTCACAAAGTGGTATAGTAACCGGGGCAACATCGCCATCTTTGCCAGGACCAGCAACTCACCACCAAAAGAGGTAACGTGTTCCAAAAACCCACCTGTGATTTGAGTTCAGTGATCATACGTATGATGTTACCATCTAATAAGTCTTGTGTCTCCTTATACACCAGGATCCCTAGATAGCAAAATGTGCTAAGTGCCATCTGTATCCGAGTGTCCCCAAATCAGAGTGTCTGTTCCACATAGGAGTCAGTAAAGGAGTACGCACATGATTTATCTGTGTTAATTTGAAGTCCAGAAAATTTCCCAAATTGAGAGCAGATGGTCCATCTCCACCTGTCCCATTTGGAGGTCTTTCAAATATAGAATCATATCTTCTACGTACATTGATATGGTATGTATTGTGTGGTCTATGGGAATCCCTGTGCCCCCAGCCTTCTGACAGATCAGTTATGCTATGTGTTCAATTGTCAGTATAACAAGCATTTTCAATGCAACGGGTCTCGCATTTGTTCGAGTTAGAGCTATTAGCGTTGTAGAGCAAAAAAAAACGCAGCGCGATCGTGCTGCGTGGAAAATAAACAGATAAAGTAGTCCGGACTCCAAGCTGAAAACATCGAGCCTCGTATGTTTTTGGTACTTTACCGGTGCTGTGTAGGTGGGCTAAACACCGGAAAAGGCATGATGTATGCATGCCTTTCACAAATGAAAGCAAGCGGATTTTAAAAGGCAAGCCCACGAACCAATGTAAGTGACTGACGTGGCATGGGCGTGGTTTCAAGCCCAAAGAGAATCTGAGATATAAGAACCAGTTCTGGCTCTAGCTGTGGGTGCTGTGTACAGCAATTTCATGCACCAATATATGCCTGGGGTGTCCCATATTGAGCTAATTCTGCCAACATGAAATAACTAACCAAGCGTATTGAATACTTTTCAGATGTCCAGAGATAGGCAACCAACATATGGATACCAGCTGTGGGCGGCATCCATTAACCTAAACAGTTCCCGAACATTTAGGGAGGTATTGCATCACGGGACAAAAACCGCATTGGTGCATATGTATCAACTGTGGAAGCAACGGAAGCAATTGGCGTGCCAGAGTTGTGCTAAGAATTTTGTATTCAGTGTTCAGCAGTAATAATGGTCTTAAGAAGTTAATTCCGTGGATGATTCGCCTGGTTTTTGACAGGGACGTTACGGGCGCTTCTCAAGTGGAAGAAGACAGTTAACCCGTAGCAAGGGAAGTACTGTTGAGTTTCTCTCGCTGTGAAACAAGTCTTGTAGCATATGTTGCATAGAACTCCACTGGAATTCCATCAGAGCCCATCGTTTTATTGCGAGTGAGCTCCTTTATAGCACCTTGTATTTTGCCCCCTGTGATGGAAGCGCTTAGGGAATCACATTCATTTGGTGACACCCTCTGTAATTTCGTCTGGTGTATAAAAACTCTTCCATATCTGTTGGGTCGGGAGGTGGTGGGGCTTTGTATAATTCGAAGTAGAAGTTGCGGAATGCTGTATTAATTCCCAACTGCATCACAACCGGCTCCTGATGTGGTGTATTTATCGATATGATCGGGGTGCAGGACAGGCCCATCCAAATTACGCTAGCCAATAGTGTGCCAAACTTGTCTGCTTCAGTGTGCATTTTCGGCCAGTAGGCCCTGTTGTCTATTACTCAGAGGCGCGCTAATAGTTCTGCATATGTGACCCTGGCTTCCTGTAATTTTGTTGAGGCCTCTGTGCTCTCAGGTGCTTCTCTGTCTGGGGGCATAGGCTATTCTCCACCTGTATGAGTTCCCTCTTTCTTAGCTCCCACCATCATATTAATTGATGTGCCATGCACCACCACCTTGAATGCATCCCATTCTACTACTGATGACGAAGCAGTATCAGCATTTTTAGAGCAATAGGTATCAGCAGTCATAGCTAGGGCCTCCCTGGACACTGCATCTTTAAGAGGTTGGGTTGGAAGTGCCATGTTGGGGTTGTGACTGGGACTCGCCCACATGAGGGTGTTATTTTCAGTGGATTAGGGTCAGATATTGTCTTCCCTAAGTATGTGGCTTGTGTAATGCTATGTTGTAGGTGTAGGGGGCAGAGAAATCTGCCAAGATGGGACTGGAGTGTGTGTGAGTGTGAATAAAAGTAATATTCCCTCATACCCATCTTATGACTACGCCAAACATCCAGGAGACCTCCTCTGTCCACCCACTGCCTCACTTTCCTAGCCTATCGTTCGAACCCCGTACCAGGCAAGGGGGTGTGTGAGCGGTCCACTGTCATGTCATTTTGACTCAAGTATTGAAAAGGGGACCCCAGCCCTTAGCCATATCGCTGCACCCCTTGAGAAAGCAGAGTAGGACGTATGAAAAAGCTGATCCCTCCATCATCTATGTAATTTTTGGGCTTCGGAAGCCACGAGTTGGGTTTCTGGTAAAAAGGTGATCTGTTCTTGGTGCAATTGTGTTAGTATTCTATGCCTTTTGTGCACTGAACCCATGTCCCGGACATGTTATGTGTACTCACTACAGTCGACATTCCTGGCATAACAAATTAAGAGTGAGGACACCTCTCAGTGTTCCCCACAATACATCTCATGACATCACTAAACCATAAAGAATGTCCCCCCCAATACTTTATCCAGGTAGGCTCTGTCATTAGACCAAACCTTAAAACAAACAATAACAGATTAAACAATGTAAACCATGTCCCTTCGCTTACAGGGCATGTAGCATCACCCCCATCAAGGGAACTGTCTCTATGCAGTGTGTTCATAGTACCAATTATCAATCAATCAATCAATCATTCATATTTATAAAGCGCGCTACTCACCCATAAAGGGTCTCAAGGCGCTGGTGGGGGGGGGGGCGGGGTTCAGTGCTCGAAGAGCCAGGTCTTGAGCTGCTTTCTGAAGGAGAGGTGATCAGGTATGGCGCGAAGGTGGCTGGGCAGAGAGTTCCAGGTCTTCGCTGCCAGGAAAGAGAAGGATCTTCCTCCGGCAGTGGCTTTGCAGATGCGGGGTACTGCTGCCAGGGCCTGTCCGGTCGAGTGTAGAGTGCGCAGAGGAGTGTAGAAGGAGACGCGGTTGTTGATGAGTTTGGGTCCGAGGTTGTGAAGGGCTTTGTGTGCGTGGGTGAGGAGTCTGAAGGTGATCCTCTTGTTGACTGGGAGCCAATGGAGTCTCTTTAGGTGTACGGAGATGTGGTGGTGGCGGGGTATGTCCAGGATGAGTCGTGCGGCAGCGTTCTGGATCCGTTGGAGTTTCCTCTGCAGCTTGGTGGTGATGCCGGCGTACAGAGTGTTCCCGTAGTCCAAGCGGCTGGTGACGAGGGCGTGGGTGACGGTCTTCCTGGTGTCGGTGGGGATCCAGCGGAAGATTTTGCGGAGCATGCGGAGGGTGTTGAAGCATGCCGAGGTCACTGAGTTAACCTGTCTGGTCATGGAGAGGGATGAGTCCAGGATGAAGCTGAGGTTGCATGCATGGTCGGTGGGTTGGGGAGTGCTGCCTAGGGCGGGGGGCCACCAGGAGTCGTCCCATGCGGTGGGAGTAGGGCCGAGGATGAGGACCTCCATCTTATCTGTGTTCAGTTTCAGCCGGCTGTCTGTCATCCAGTTCGCTACTTCCTTCATGCCGTCATGTAGTCTGGTCCTTGCTGAGGTGGGGTTGTTGGTGAGGGATATGATGAGCTGGGTGTCGTCGGCGTAGGATATGAGGTCGAGTCCGTGTTTGCGTGCGATGTTCGCCAGGGGGGTCATGTAGACGTTGAAGAGAGTGGGGCTGAGGGAGGATCCTTGGGGTACGCCGCAGATGATCTCCGTGGCTGTGGATCTGAAGGGGGGCAGGCGTATTCTCTGAGTCCTTCCGGAGAGGAAGGAGACGATCCATTCCAGGGCCTTGCCTCTGATGCCGGCGTTGCTGAGGCGGCGTATCAGGGTGCGGTGGCAGACCGTGTCGAAGGCTGCAGAGAGGTCCAGGAGTATGAGGGCCACGGTTTCTCCCTTGTCGGTCAGGGCTCTGATGTCGTCCGTGGCTGCGATGAGGGCGGTTTCGGTGCTGTGGTTGGCCCTGAAACCGAACTGTGTGGGGTCGAGGGAGTCGTTGGTTTCCAGGGCGGTGGTGAGTTGAGCGTTGACGATTTTCTCAATCACTTTGGCGGGGAACGGTAGGAGAGAGATGGGTCGGAAGTTTTTGAGTTCGGTGGGGTCTGCTGTGGGTTTCTTTAAGAGGACGTTGAGCTCTGCGTGTTTCCAGCTCTCCGGGAAGGTGGCGGTGGTGAGGGAGCCGTTGATGACGTCTCGGAGGTGCGGTGCGATGATGTTGTCGGCCTTGTTGTAGATGTGGTGCGGGCAGGGGTCCGATGGGGATCCGGAGTGGATCAAGTTCATGACGCGGGTGGTCTCCTCGGTGGTGGTTGGGCTCCAGGTGAGGATGGTGGTGATGTCGGTGGCGGGTTCCGGGGGGGGGTTCGCGTTGGCGGTCGTGAAGCTGTTGTATATATCGGTGATCTTGTGGTGGAAGAAGGTTGCGAGGGAGTCGCAGAGGTCTTGTGAGGGAGGGATGGAGTTGTTTTCTGCGTCCGGGTTGGAGAGCTCTTTGACGATGCCAAATAGTTCCTTGCTGTTGTGGGCGTTGTTGTCAAGTCTGTTCCGTAAGGCTGTTTTTCGTGCGGCGCGGAGGTGTTGGTGGTGTTGGCGGGTGGCGTCCTTGAGAGCTGACATGTTCTCCTCGGTCTGGTTGAGGCGCCACTTCTTCTCGCGGGCGCGGCATTCTTTCTTGGAGTCCTTGAGGTCGGGGGTGAACCAGGAGTTTTTCTTGTGGTTGTTGGTGTTAGCTTGAGTCTTCAGGGGGGCTGGGAGGTTGGCGCAGTCGGAGATCCAGCTTGTGAGGTTGTTGGCGGCTTCGTTGGGGTCGGTGGTGTTGGTGGGTTGGTTCTGGGAGAGGGTTGATGCGAGCTGTTCAGTGGTGATACGATTCCAGTGTCTTCTTGGTGGTTGCTGGGTGTGGTGATGCATGGTGGTCTTCTTGAAGCTGAAGTGGACACAGCTGTGGTCCGACCAGGTGAGTTCGGTGGCGTGGCTGAAGGTGATGTGTTTGCTGAAGGAGAAGATGGGGTCGAGCGTGTGTCCGGCGTAGTGGGTGGGGGTGTTGACTAGCTGTTTCAGTCCCAGGTTGGCGAGGTTGTCCAGTAAGGCGGTGGAGTTGTTGTCGGTGAGGTTCTCCAGGTGAAAGTTGGTCGGTGGACGAGAGTGCGTGAGGGTTGAGGAAGTCTGCGATGTCTTCGCTGAACTTGGTGCGAGGTCCTGGTGGTCTGTACATGAGGGTGCCTCTGAGGGTGGTCTTGGGGTCGCTGTGGATCGTGAAGTGGAGATGTTCGGCGTCGGGGAGTGAGTCGTCGGTGTGGGTCGAGATGCGGATGGAGCTTTTGTGTGCGATGCCTCCTCCGGTGCGGTTGGTGCGGTCTTTCCGGATGATTTTGTAGCCGTCGGGGATGGCTATGGCGATGTCGGGTGCCGAGGAGGGGTTCATCCAGGTCTCGGTGAGGAAGGCGATGTCAGGGTTCGTTGAGTTGATGAGGTTCCACAGTTCGATGGTGTGCCTGTGGACGGATCGGGTGTTGACCAGGATGCAGTGGAGATTGCTTCCGGGGGAGTCGTTCTTGACGGGAGCGGTGTGAGTCCGTTGGCAGGTGAAGCGGCAGTTGCTGCAGGTGAAGGGTCCGAGGGTTCGTTTCGGGGTGGCGCGGTGGCAGCCCGGCGTGCGGCCGGGGTTGAGGTTGGCGAGGGTGGCGGAGTCGTAGGTCAGGCGGGGGTTGCGGGGGCCAGGGGTTCGGGCGCTGGGCGCGGTCCAGGCGCGGACGGGCGCAGACGGGCTTGCCTTAGGTGCGCGTCGCAGCGGCCGCCATATATGGGGTAGCTGGGGGAGGAGGGGTCAGCTGGGAGGTGGGCGGCGGGAGGGTAGGCTGGGAAAAGCGAAAAACGGCGGGAAAAATCGGCGAGGCCGGAGAACGGCGAGGGGGCCAAAAGTGGACAAAAGCTGTGGAAAAAGAGGCAAAAAGCGAGGCGAGGGCCAGAGAATGGCGAGGGGGCCGGAGAGAAAACAACGGGGGTGAGAGAAACGTGGCAGGGGGACCGGGCACTCACGGGGGGGTCAGGCACTCGGGTTACACGGAAGAAAACGGGGAGAAATCAATCACTCAAGCCAGTTACACGGGGCCAGGCACTCGGGATACACGGAAGAAAACGGGGGGAAATCAATCACTCAGCCAGTCACACGGGGCCAAGCACTCGGGAGAAGGAGGACACCAGCGGGCAAGACGGCAGCTGGAGCGGAGCTGAGAGTTGGTGAGAGGAGGCAGTCAGGCACTGGTGGCGCTGCGGAGGTGGGGGAGCGACCTACACTGGGGTCAAGGGTCGCTACCTCCGCCTCGCAGCGGCCGCCATATATGGGGTAGCTGGGGGAGGAGGGGTCAGCTGGGAGGTGGGTGGCGGGAGGGTAGGCGGGGAAAAGCGAAAAACGGCGGGAAAAATCAGCGAGGCCGGAGAACGGCGAGGGGGCCAAAAGTGGACAAAAGCTGTGGAAAAAGAGGCAAAAAGCGAGGCGAGGGCCAGAGAACGGCGAGGGGGCCGGAGAGAAAACAACGGGGGTGAGAGAAACGTGGCAGGGGGACCGGGCACTCACGGGGGTCAGGCACTCGGGTTACACGGAAGAAAACAGGGAGAAATCAATCACTCAAGCCAGTCACACGGGGCCAGGCACTCGGGATACACAGAAGAAAACGGGGGGAAATCAATCACTCAGCCAGTCACACGGGGCCAAGCACTCGGGAGAAGGAGGACACCAGCGGGCAAGACGGCAGCTGGAGCGGAGCTGAGAGTTGGTGAGAGGAGGCAGTCAGGCACTGGTGGCGCTGCGGAGGTGGGGGAGCGACCTACCCTGGGGTCAAGGGTCGCTACCTCCGCCTCGCAGCGGCCGCCATATATGGGGTAGCTGGGGGAGGAGGGCTCAGCTGGGAGGTGGGCGGCGGGAGGGTAGGTGGGGAAAAGCGAAAAACGGCGGGAAAAATCGGCGAGTCCGGAGAACGGCGAGGGGGCCAAAAGTGGACAAAAGCTGTGGAAAAAGAGGCAAAAAGCGAGGCGAGGGCCAGAGAACGGCGAGGGGGCCGGAGAGAAAACAACGGGGGTGAGAGAAACGTGGCAGGGGGACCGGGCACTCACGGGGGGTCAGGCACTCGGGTTACACGGAAGAAAACGGGGAGAAATCAATCACTCAGCCAGTCACACGGGGCCAAGCACTCGGAAGAAGGAGGACACCAGCGGGCAAGACGGCAGCTGGAGCGGAGCTGAGAGTTGGTGAGAGGAGGCAGTCAGGCACTGGTGGCGCTGCGGAGGTGGGGGAGCGACCTACCCTGGGGCCAATTATGGGCCATCTGGACCCAGGGTCCCAGTAATACATTCAGCAAATAATCTGGCTGTATCAGAATGAAAAAAAGACCTAGTGGTTCAGATCACAGAAAAGGATAAAGTACCTTTCAGAGTATGCCTCAGCTGTTAATGCTGTTACACACATGAATTCAAACAGTCATAAGGGCATAAGCTATCTGGTTGTTACCTGTACACCGAGACCTGTGTCCACATAGCTTACTCACACCAATTACCCCTATAAGTCATTAGGTGTCTGTGGTGTGATTGTCGGGAACAGGTCTCAAGCACTGCCCTGTGACGAGTAGGAGATGATGAGTGGTTTAGTGCACCATAGGGTAGTCACTGAACGGATGCTGCTTGCTGTCCCTCCAGTGCCTGTTGTGGGGATTGTGTCCCCCTGTGCCATTCCAGGAGGCCATCCCACATCGCCGTTGTTGAGGAGCCCGCTGTGTCTTAGGCAGTGATGGCCCATTAGGCCTTAGTCTCTGGGAATCTGGTAAATGTTGCTCCAATCAGCCCCAATACATTTCTGGAGTCTCAAAAAAGTGGGTGTGTTTGCAATGAATTACTGTGAGGCTTAGCTGGGAATATCAGAGCATATGTTAGGCCAGCTGTGTGAAAGTGTTCTTTAACTTCCTGGAATGATGCATGTTTTCGCTGTACAGCAATCATATAGGCCCTCATTACAACATTGGCGGTAAAAGCCGCTTACCGCCATGCAGAAGAGCGCCAACACACCACCGCGGCCGTGGAATTCCGCCACAGCTATTATGACCCACATTTCGGAATCCGCCAAAATTCAGACACCCACACAAGTCCGCCACACCAAAGGTCCGTGATAAACTGGTGAAAACAAAACCTCCACCGTCACGCCAGCAGAAAAACGCCCACACTATCACGACCCACGAATCCACGCGGCGGTCTTTCAACCGCGGTATTCCATTGACGGTACACACCGCGCGGTCAAAATACACACACTCTTACAAAACACAGCCACATTGGACAATTCCAAATATACACACCTGATACACATACACACACCACTCCCACACACCCATTACAATATAAAACACACACCCACATCACCCACAAACCCCTATGACAAAAAATTCCGAAAGAAGGCCAGGGAGAGACAGCACCAGCAAGAACAACAGCATCCACAGGCACACAACACCATCACCCACCCACAGAACATCCACGCACCTCACACAACACCCCACTACATATCAGCACACTTATCACCACACACTCCACCCCACACATCACCTACACCACCCCATGGCACAGCAAAGACACCCCAGGTTCTCGGAGGAGGAGCTCAGGGTCATGGTGGAGGAAATCGTCCGGGTAGAGCCACAGCTATTCGGAGCACAGGTGCAGCACACCTCAATTGCAAGGAAGATGGAGCTATGGTGAAGAATAGTGGACAGGGTCAACGCAGTGGGACAGCACCCAAGAAATCAGGAGGACATCAGGAAGAGGTGGAACGACCTACGGGGGAAGGTGCGTTCTGTGGTCTCAGGACACCACCTGGCAGTTCAGCGGACTGGCGGTGGACCCCCACCTCCTCCCCCACAACTAACAACATGGGAGGAGCAGGTCTTGGCGATTCTGCATCCTGAGGGCCTCACAGGAGTAGGTGGAGGAATGGACTCTGGTAAGACAAATCTTAACTATTACATCCCCCACCCTACCTGCATGCCAGCACATACCCCCACCCTCACCCTCACCCCCAGCACTCCAGCTCCTCACATATGTCCCAACATCACAAACCACCCATCCCAACACCAAGCCCTGCATGCAACAACAAAGCATGGACACCCATCACTAAAGCATGCCCACTGCACATACCCATACAACCCCCTAAACCATCATCACACAAGGTCCCAACAGGAATGCAAGCACTGGGGTACACGGTCACCCACCCATTGCACACCATGACACACACAGATGTAATAACCATCCTTTTATACCCCTGCAGGACCGCTACCCAACGTCACCGGACAGGAGGGTCCACACATGTCCACACCACCAACAGAAGAGGCCCACAGTGATGACAGCAGCTCTGTCCAACTGGATCTAGATGACCAGCCCGGCCCATCGGGGACCTCAGGATAGTCGGTTCCCCTCACCCAGTCACAGGCCACCACAGACCTTCCCCCCTCTGGAAACACCAGCACAGCACCCACCCAGCGGCCCATACCTCCGTCCCCAGGACACGTCAATCAGCTGTGTGTCCACCACTACAGGGAACCCAGGCTAACCCACCACCCCAACAACAACAGGGACATGGGGGCAGTGGCAGTGGGCACACGGTCCAGGGGACGGACGCCCAGGAACACAGGGGAACTGGGAGGGCTGCTGGGCAACAGGGGGCGGACAGGCCCAGGGAACCCACTCTCCACGAGGCCCTCTCCTCCATCATGGGAGCCTACCACCACTCCCAGGAGACGATGGCAATGGTACTGGGCAAGTTTCAGGAGACCCAGCGCCTGCAGGAGGAACAGTCTATGGGCTTCAGGGAGGAACTCAGAACCATCAGCTCCACCCTGGGCACCATCATAGGGGTGCTGAAGGAACTTGTGAACACCAGGAGGGACACTGTGGCACTACAAGGGGCCCCTGACACTAGCATGGACGATGAACTGCCCACCACCTCCGCCGGTGCTAGTGAACAGGACGCCCCGCCACAGGACCACCACACCAGCACCCCACCCCCTGCAGAGGGAGAACCACCCCGCAAACGGTCCCTGAGATCCAGGAACAAGACAGAGCACCGCCAAGAAATAAGACCACCCTGATTGTCATCCTACTGTCCCACTTTGTCACCCTGTCCATAATTAAACTGCCCCAGCTCCACTTCCCATGCCCATATGGGCAATGCACCTGTCAGACTAATAGACTGAACTCTGCCATGGACATTCCTCCGCCATCACCCCTCACCATTTCACTACCCCCTCCAATACTGAGCACTTAAATAAACACACTTAAAGCACAAAACAATCTGGAGTCTGTCTGTGATTTCGAAATAGTGTATTAGCAATTACAGTGACAAAATGCTCTTTCAATTGTAATGTCAACATACCTATGTCACACAGCTTTAGTCCATGAGTCACCTGCAAATGGCGAGGGACAACTGTTAGACACGCACTAACCTGGAGTGATATCCCCAGATCCAGACAACCATTCCCACTGTCTTGCTACCAGGTGCTCACCAAATAGCCACACACGGTGCCTCTGGAGTTGACCCATCACATAAGGGATGCTGCTATTCCGCAGGATGTAGGCGTCATGCACTGAGCCAGGGAACATGGCATTCACATGGGAGATGTACTGGTCTGCCAAACATACCATCTGTACATTCATCAAATGATAACGCATCCGGTTTCTGTACAGCTGTTCACTCCTGTGGGGGGGACCAAAGCCACATGTGTCCCATCAGTGGCACCTATGATGTTGGGGATGTGTCCCAGGGCATAGAAATCACCTTTTACTGTAGGCAAATCCTCCACCTGAGGAAAAACAATGTAGCTCTGCATGTGTTTCAGAAGGGCAGACAACACTCTGGACAATACGTTGGAAAACATAGGCTGGGACATCCCTTATGCTATGGCCACTGTTGTTTGAAAAGACCCACTTGCAAGGAAATGGAGCACTGACAGCACCTGCACTTGAGGGGGGATTCCTGTGGGATGGCGGATTGCTGACATCAGGTCTGGCTCCAACTGGGTACACAGTTCCTGGATTGTGGCACGGTCAAGCCTGTATGTGATAATCACATGTCGCTCCTACATTGTCGACAGGTCCACCAACGGTCGGTACACCGGAGGATGCCGCCATCTCCTCACATGTCCTAGCGGACGGTGCCTATGAAGGACAACAGCGAGCACAGAGTCAAACAACTCAGAGGTACGTACCCACAGTTTACACAGAACACCATTCATACACAAAAGGTGGCCTGTATGTGTGTTGAGTCTAGGCCTAGGTATGTGTGACGCAATTGAAAATGAAGCCGTGTGGGCCCCTGAAATGGCGGCTGCCTGACCCCTAAAGTGGGACAATGGGATGTGAGGTAACTGCGCTGGCGTTGTACACCGTTGCGGTAGGCGGTCGAAGACCCCGGCGCAATGCTGCATTGGTTAACATTGGACCCTATGGGTCCCAGGAGCCAATGACGATGTACGCCGGCGGTGACGGTACGCACCGCCGCGGACGTGACCGCCATTTTCTATCTGTTTAATCACTCGATACCTGATCTTCGACAGGAGAGGACCTACACTGCAAGTGCTGCTGTGACCTCGGTCTGGAAGAGACAATGGCTCGAGTGTCTGGGGAAAGGGCCCCTGTCTTCACATCGGAGGAGTTGGAGAAACTCATGGATGGGGTCCTCCCCCAGTACATGCTACTCTACGGTCCTCCAGACAAAAAGGTAAGTACACAGGGAGCATGTTGTATGGGCTATGCCTGTGTGGAGAGGGCTGGATGTAAGAAGGAAGGTGGGAGAGTGCTGCGTGCCTGAAAGAGGGTGAATGCATGTGTCACATGGCAAGGGTAGGGATGGGGGCCAATCAGTTTGACGGTGCAGTTGCTAATTACTTACTCTTCCCCCTGTACATTTCATGTAGGTCAGTGCCCACAAGAAAAAAGATATTTGGCGTGCCATCGCCAAGGACGTCCGGACCCTGGGGGTCTACCACAGACAGAGCACCCACTGCCGGAAAAGATGGGAGGACATTCGCCGCTGGAGCAAGAAGACAGCGGAGGCTCAGCTTCGGATGGCCTCCCAACGTGGGAGGGGTGCCCGTCGCACCATGACCCCCCTGATGTTCAGGATCCTGGCGGTGGCCTACACGGAGTTGGATGGGCGCTTGAGGGCATCACTGCAGCCACAAGGGGGTGAGTACACTCTCATTCTGTTGACTTTGCGCGCAGTGGAGGTGTCTGGGTGGGGGAGGTGGGCTGTGGGATTCCCTAGGCCAGGGCGAGTTCCGTAGGCAAGGCCCCTCCGTAAGGCAGGCCATGTGGCACCCCACCCCACCTCTGTAGAGTGCCAAGTACACCTAGTCATGCCCCTGTGTCATCTATGTTTGCAGATGTCATCCATAGCCTTGTAGGCCATTTCACAGGAATTGAACAGCCCAAGGGCACGGCGTAGTGCAGGGGGCTTCTGTGTCTGTCGTGTCCGCCAACAGTAGCGGTAATGCATGCACTCAACATGTCTTTCTTCTGTCGTCCCCCCCTTTTTGTGGTCTCCCTGTTCTTGTGTGCATTAGCATCATCAGGCTGAGGAGCAGTGGCACCGGAGCACCAGAGGGCTGCATCCCACATGGCCATGGAGGGCCACACTATGGACTCGGACTTCATCAGTGGGACGGAGGGCGAAGGGAACTCCACGGCAGGGACAGGAGCTGATACCAGTGACACGGACTCGTCCTCTGATGGGAGCTCCCTTGTGGTGGCGGCAACATCTGTGCCACCCCCATCTACAGGTACAGCCGCCACCCCCCCTTCCAGCACGGCCCTCCCAGCAGCCCCTCAGCCTTCGCCCTGTGCCCATTCACCCGGGAGGGTGGGCATCACTTTCGCCCCAGGCACCTCAGGCCCTGCCCCAGTCACCCCTGCTGCCCTCAGTGAGGAGGCCATTGACCTCCTCAGGTCCCTCACTGTTGGGCAGTCTACCATTTTGAATGCCATCCAGGGTGTAGAAAGGCAGTTGCAACAAACCAATGCATTCCTGGAGGGTATTCATTCTGGTCAGGCGGCCCTTCAGCGAGCTTTTCAGAGTCTAGCCTCAGCACTGATGGCAGCCATTGTCCCTGTGTCTAGCCTCCCCCCTCCAACTTCCACCCCGACCCAATCCCCTGTACCTCAGCCTATCCCAAGTACACCTACAGACCAGCATGCACACACGTCAACACACAAGGGAAGCTCAGGCAAACATAAGCACCACACATCCCACAGGCACTCACACAAGCATCACACACATGCAGACACATGCAGACACATCAACATCCACTGCCTCCACTGTGTCCCCCTCCTCCTCGTCTCCCTCCTCCCTCCCAGTCTCGTCTACACTCACACCTGCATGCACTACATCTACAGCCACTACTTCCATCACCAGTACACCCACCACCACACCCCGCTCACGTGCAGTCACCACCCCCACTACCATTCACACGTCCCCTGTGTCCTCTCCCAGTGTGTCTGTGACGCCCTTCCCAAGATACACAAACGCAGGCACACACCCACCCTACAGCCATCCACCTCACGACAGCCTCCAGCGCATGCACCTTCACCTAAAGTCAGCAAACGTACACCTCCTGCAACCACCACCTCTTCCTCCCAAACCCCCTCCAGCTACCCGTCCTGACCAACCTTGACCTCTTTCCCACACCTCCCCCACCCTGTCCGTCTCCTAGGTCCCGAACTAGCACCTCAGCCACAACATCTCCGGGACCAGTGGTGCCTGTAGTCACCGTAATCTGGAGTGCACCGTCCACCAGGGCAGCCAGTGTGGCACGGAGCCACAGCACAGACAGTCCCCCACCTGTGAAGCATCAGAAGTTGGCCAGTGCCCGGCGGGAGAGGGGGAAGACTCCAGCCACCAAAGCCACTCCCAGGGGTCCCGGTGGGAGTGTGGAGTCAGCTGTGACACCTTCCAAGGTGGGGAAGGGCCACAAGAAGCCCAGCCAGTCTGGGAAGAGCAGCACGGCGGAGAAGACCGCCATCATCCCCGCTGCCCAGGAGGCCACCTCCAGCACAAGCCTAGCTGCCCAGGACAGGCCCGCCAGCACAAGCCCAGCTGCCCAGGACAGGCCCGCCAGCACAAGCCCAGCTGTCCAGGACAGGCCCGCCAGCACAAGCCCAGCTGCCCGGGAGAGGCCCGCCAGCATAAGCCCAGCTGCCCAGGACAGGCCCGCCAGCACAAGCCCAGCTGCCGAGGACAGGGCCGCCAGCACAAGCCCACCTGCCCAGGAGGGGCCCGCCAGCACCAGCCCACCTGCCCAGGAGGCCACCGCCAGCGCAAGCCCCGCTGGGCCATGAAGGACCGCCAGCAAAAGCCCCGCTTGGCCATGAAGGACCGCCAGCAGCTGAGTCCCTGCAACGGAGACCGCCGCCTCAAGCACCGCTGAACAGGGTACCGCCATCTCAAGCACCGCTGAACAGGGCACCACCGTCTCAAGCACCGCTGAACAGGGCACCGCTGTCTCAAGCACCGCTGAACAGGGCACCGCCGTCTCAAGCACCGCTGCACAGGGCACCGCCGTCTCAAGCACCGCTGCACAGGGCACCGCCGTCTCAAGCACCGCTGAACCGGGCACCGCCGTCTCAAGCACCGCTGAACAGGGCACCGCCGTCTCAAGCACTGCTGAACAGGACACCGCTGTCTCAAGCACCGCTGAACAGGGCACCGCCATCTCAAGCACCGCTGCACACGGCACCGCCATCTCAAGCACCGCTGAACAGGGCACCGCCATCTCAAACACCGCTGAACAGGGCACCGCCGTCTCAAGCACCGCTGAACAGGGCACCGCGTCTCAAGCAGCGCTAAACAGGACACCGCCGTCTCAAGCATCGCTGAACAAGGCACCGCCATCTCAAGCACCACTGCACAGGGCACCGCCATCTCAAGCACCGCTGAACAGGGCACCGCCATCTCAAACACAGCTAAACAGGGCACCGCTGTCTTAAGCACCGCTGGCCCATGAGCGGCAAGGGCACTGACGCAACTGAGTCCGTCACGGGGTGAATGATGCACTCTGGGCACCATGCCCCCTCCAGAACCAGTGGAGACTGTCATCCACTACCTCTGTCCTTAGCAGGATGAAGCACTCTGGGCACCATGCCCCCTCCCAGTGGGGACTGTCATCCACTACTTCTGTCCTTAGCAGGATGAAGCACTCTGGGCACCATGCCCCCTCCAGAACCAGTGGAGACTGTTATCCACTTGAGAGACTGTGGCCTTGCACTCCCCATGATATGGCAGTGGGCAAACCACCCACTGTAGAGACTTGAGAGCCTGTGGCTTTCCACTCCCCAGGACTGAACAGTGGGCAACCCACCCACTGTAGAGATTTGTGAGACTGTGGCTTTGCACTCCCCAGGATTGAACAGTGGGCAACCCACCCACTGTAGAGACTTGAGCGACTGTGGCTTTGCACTCCCCAGGATTGAACAGTGGGCAACCCACCAACTGTAGAGACTTGAGAGACTGTGGCTTTGCACTCCCCAGGATTGAACAGTGGGCATGTGGCCCCCTCGTGTATTTGGCGTCGTGCACTCAAGCGGCTGAGGTGCCCCCACTTTCCCTCCCCCTGAGGTGCCTGTTAGTTGCTCTCTGATGCTCCTGCAGTGTTCTCTCCGTCATGGTCGGGGATCTTGTGTGTTCCACGGACTTTCTTAGAGCACTACCTGGACTACTATGCTTGGTATATATTTTGTACATGGTGTATATATATATTTCTGCCTACTTGCTTTTAATATATTACAATGGTTACACTCATTTTCTATTGTCTTTGCATTCTTCTGGGGGGCTTGGGGGGTGTAACTGTGATGTATTGATATGCATTAGTGTGTGTGTTGTAGTGGGTGAGGGTGGGGGTGTTGTGTGTGCATGTCCCTGCTTTTCCCTCCCCTCTCCCCTGTGTCGTAGGTGCAGTACTCACCGTGGTCTTCGCCGCCGGCGTTCGTGCTCCAGGTAGAGGAGCAGGAAGACTATTGCAGGTAGAATTTGGAGTTCCGGATCCATGGCTTCCACATTCCTCGTAGGGTGTGTAGAGGTGAGCATTTTCCCTTCGGTATTCCTGTTTCCGCTGTGTTTTTATCAGCAGTGAATCCGCCCCGGAAAAGGTGGCAGATTGGCCTGTCATAATAGTGTGGGCGGTACATTGTCTCCAGCCTGTCTGTTGGCGGTGACCGCTGCGCTGTTTGTTTGTACCGCTGTGGCGGTCGGAGTGTTAAAGTGGCTGTCTTTGTTGCCGGTTTCCGCCACGGTTGTAATTGCAATTTTTTTACCGCTGGCCTGTTGGCGGTCTTACCGCCGCTTTAACACCGACCGCCAGGGTTGTAATGACCACCATAATCTGGGAACAGGGAGACCTTTGTATTGTCCATAAGGATGGACGCTTTTTCACAGGCTGCTTGAAGCAATGCATCCCAATCCATGAAATTAAGTATCTTGGGTACTATGGGTCGCGGTAGGGCTCCGGGTATAGGATTTCTTGTGGGGACGCGGTGTGCCCTCTCAACTGTTGGAGCCACCACTCTCTGGAATCAATCTTCCACATTGTTCCTGTGGGCCTTCCCTTCTGAATCCTCCGCCCGGTCCTGTAGTTGGTCCACCTGCCGGACAAGTGGAACAATTTGTGTGGTGTGGCCCCTATTGCCCAGAGACAGAGTAGAGAGGGTAATGTCATTCATTTTGACCGTATCTGCCAGTTTGCATTGATCATCTTTCAGGAAGCTGATATTGGTGGTGATGGCTCCTAGACGCTTTTCGATGGCCGCTCTAGATTCACAACTTTCCTGAAGAATAACATCCAATTTATACATGGGATGTGTTGTTACTGTAGATGGTGTACAATTCTCTGGCGTTTGGTCCGGCGAGCATTCTGAGGGTGTTGAATGGGTCCACGAGTGGGTGGCAGGTCTCTCACTTTTGGCTCTGGTGCACCCTATGATGCCTGCACCCGGCTTTTAGTATGCATAGTCCGAGGTGGGTCAGGAATTTCACTGTTTACCCATCCACTGCGGGCCTCTTGGTGCCTATCTGAGAAGGTTCCCCTCCACACTGCTAAGGTTTCTCGTGTCGCCCCTCACCCCTTCGGAGTGACTCCAGCTATTGGGGTGGGAGAGAACATTGAGAAGGCCACTAAAGATTGCAGAGCAAGGTTAATACTGAGCAGGTGTGCAGGTGGAAGTCTCCTGGTGCGCTGCCCCTAAAGTGTCAGCCCTAACATTTAGTGCAATTGAAGGAGAGGGGGTCCAAAGGTACAACATACAGAAATCAACGGTGGGGGCCGTCATGAGCTCTGCACATTGTCTGGCAGCTTATTCCGACAGAGAAAGAGTCCAAGCGTAATCAGCCCATCACTTGCATGGCACAGTTCGTTGTGTTCCACTAGTAAATTCTGCAGTCCCAAGCTGAGGCCCCACCCCTGACAGTGGATCAAAGAAGCAGCACTTAGTCTCAACAACTGCAACGTTTGTGCCTGGGGCAGGGTTAGTCATTGGGGTTGTGTTGCAACCACATTGCGGGAGTCTCATGGGTCTCCACATGTATCCTCCTCAGGCCATGGGGCCTTCAAAGTACTTAAGAGTCGGGGTTCGTGCAGGGGCCCAGCAGCTGATTTCACTATAAAGAGACAGCAGCACGGTTCACCAGGTAATAACAACCTCTACCCCCATTAGTAATGTTGCCTTAGGGGTCAGGGCATGCTTCCACTTGTTACTCTTGGTCGGCAGTGAGCCCATTTCCTATACAGACATGGGGACTTTCACCACTTCCATGGTGCTAGGCGGCCCCCATCCACGAGGCCTAATCCACCTCATCTGCACCTCCAACACAGCCCCCAGCGATCCATGTACTACTAATTGTCCCAGCTCACCATCAGTGATGGTGCTGTACTAGTACTCTGGGCACTCAGTGTCATCGGCCACGACGAGCCAAGTGGCCTTCCACGTGGCTCTGCAGAACCAAAAGTGCATGCTGCGCGTGTCAAATCTGGTCCAGCAGCCAGGCCCAGTTCAGTCATCCTGCATGTGTGCCTCCTGGCTGATCAGAATGTCGGATCGTCAAGGGTCTGTCAGCCACACCAGGTCCCAGGCCTCCAGGGCATGGGCATTCACTGGTTGGCGGGATGCATCGCTTCCATTTAGTCTACATGGTAAAGGGAAGCCAAATCCAATGTCTCTGGCTGCCTGGTTATCAATCTGGCTGGCTTAGGGTGCAGTGGAGTACTTGGGGTCAGTCCTGTCGTGGAACGGGAACCCAATGCCTCAGTTGGACGGTGATTTCAAGAGATGTCGGGTCCTGGGAGCTCACAAACTACATGTCTGCCATCTTGGGCAATTGGCCATGCCCCCTAGGCATCTCAGAATGTACATCAACTCCAGTTTTCTCCTCCCACAAAATGTAATTCCAAATGTGCCAACTGCTCCAGTTTCACAGACCCCGAATCAGATAGTGCTATGTACACTTTCAACTTCAGTGACACAAGTGTCCGCAGTAAATCCACCAGTTCCATTGTTAACACATTTCAGCCCGTATCAAGTCCAGTTGCAAACTCCAAGTACTAATGTAAGTCAAACGGTGCAGCCACCTTATGTGAATCAGCCCGAGCAAAACTGTACCCCCAAATCAGCCTATGCCAATGTTTAGTCCAGTTCAGACAATGCCAAATGTTACCCTGAGCCAAAGAGGACAAAGCTTTAGTACTGTTTTAGCAGGACAAAGTGCTGGAATCACACTTATGGATCCCGATATATTAACCGTTCCCCTGATTATAGGCCTAGTTGTTCTGTTGTATGCTCCAGGCAACTCTGTAAGTAATGCCCATTTTATAAATGTCCCGACTGTCCCTGAAACACCAATTGGTATGCAGAGATCAGTCTATTCAAATAATTCAGAGATAGAGAGAACAACCTCTTGTGTTCCATCTTTGACTCCTACACGAATTGCAGATCTTAACCAGATGCTAAATCTAGCAGGCCTTATTCCTGATGTGAGGTTTCTGCAGGGAACCCCACCTCATTTCATGCCCAGACCTGATCAGATCCCAAATGTACATTGTAGCACTCTACAATGAGAAGTGCCCCAGAGAAATAATATCAGTGTACAAGGTTTCACAGCACAATAGTTGACTGATTGGTTATGTAATTTGAGTCCTCAAGGTGGAACCAGTGTGACAGATTGCACTGCCAGAACAGAAGAAGCTCCAGAGAGAGATAGATCAGTGAATGTGCCGAGACTGAAATTAGAATTAAATTAAATGATTTTAGGAATGTAAGACACAGAACAACTGGAAACTTACAAAGAAGATGAACTTTGGTTCATGTGCAAAGATGAAATACAATGTGCAGGGCAGGCTTATGAAGTAGTTGAGAAATATGATGTGAATTTAGAATAATAAAAACCCTTAAAGAGAAGTTACAGATTAGAGTTCAGTTCAAAAGACATAGTTAACATGAGATCTCCTGGAATGAAATTGCATATTATGGAATTGATTACATACATACAAACAGGGGGAGTTTCAGATTAGTGGGAAGGTAGATGGGCGAATAAAAGAGACTAGATGAAAGCAAAATCAAATGTGCCTCTGGCAGGAGTAAATAATGCCGAGGACAATGTGAAAATGATGTTCATGAGAGAAATATCAGGTGGAGGTTATCTTCATGTGCCCTGGAGTAGGAGTGTTATATTGTCATTCACTAATGATTATCCAAGATTGAGAGAAAAGCCTGTGGAATGTTATAAGCATACAGAGAGATTTTTGAAACTTTTGAAATGCCTGTGGGAAGATTTGAATACGTTGTTTGACATTGTGGTTCTGAGTGATTTATGGACTGGATGCAAAGTGCATATTGATTGACCTGATAGTGAACCTCAAAGAGATCCGGTAACAAGTGCACCATATGAGGAGGTGATGAAAGGTAACACAAGGTGATTGAATTTGTGAAAAACAAAGATGAGATGAAGATGAGCACCAATTTGTGGCCTTGATTCGAGTCCTATACATTTTTTAGGTTGTGATCTGCTGTGTAAAATAAACTGTCCCATTAGCTGCACACCTCGAGGAATAGTGACTCAAACAAATGAAGATGATGTGCCCTGTAAAATTGTAGAGCAGTACTTGAGTGTCACATTGTACCCAATGATGATATGGAACAATTTGCCCAAAGATTTAAAAGAAACCATGACACCTGAGATTTTGGATTTTTTAAGAAAAGATATAGGACTAATCAAAAGAGCTGAGCCTATTAAATTAACAGTGAAACCAAATGCAGTGTATCCGAAAACACCCCTGCATAGCACGTTAGCAGGGACAATTGCTGAAATTACTCCTTTGATCATTTGAGTAAGCAGGATATTTTAAAAGAGATTTTCGGAAGTCCATGTAACTCTCCCATTCTAGGATTGCGTAAGGCCAAATGGAAGGTACAGCACAATTCAAGACTAGAGAAAAGTGAACGAGATTGTCGTTCCATTTTGCTCCATGGTACAGAATCCTGCAGTGATTTTTTTTTAACATTCCCTGTGAAGCAGAATGGTTCACTGTGATTGATCTTTGGCAAACCTTCTTCTCCATACCGTTGCATGAGGAAAGTTGATTCCTTTTTGCATTTAAATTTGGCAGTCATGTTTTGGCATGGTGCTGAACTCTACAAGGGTATACTGAGTCACCATCCATTTTCAACCAGATCTTGAAAAAGAATGTGGAGTCCCTTAAAAAGCCTTACCATTCAGTTCTAGTTCAGATTGCTGACCAGTTGGTTGCATCAGACACCCGAGAAGCATGTAGAAGAGATACAATTGCTCTTTTGAATAATTTAGGAGAGAATGGTCATAAAGATTCCCTAGCAAAATAGTATATTATTGCAAGAAAGAAGATCTGTATTTAAGTCACCACATCGAAAATGGTGTGAGGAAAGTGTCACAAGAGAGAATCTCAGCAATCAGGAAAATGAATGTTTGTGGGAATGTATGGCTACTGTCATCAGTTGATTCCAAACTTTTACCCTCTGGCCAAGCCTTTAGAGGCTAGCACACAAAGTTGTGTCTGATCTGGTACCACTGGATGATAACTGCTTACATGCCTTCAACGAGCTGAGAGAAAGCCTATGCCGAAACCCTGCTCTGTTTTTCTTTGTTTGTTACAGGAGGGATGGGTGTGCTCTCTCAATTTTGACAAAGCTGCCTGGAAATGCAAACACGCCTGTTGCTTATTTTTCTGCTACACTTGATCCTGTAGCATCAGCGCTGCCTGGTTGTTTAAAGGCTGTTGCTGCTCTTAGCATCAACATCAAACAGTGCAAAGACATTGTTATGGGGATTCCAATGAACATTTTTGTTCCCTACTCAGTGGAAATGTTGTTGACTTTTACCAAAACCCAGTATATTACAAGTGCATGTTTGACCAGTTATGAGCAAGTCATACTTGCTTCCTCTAATGTAACTATCAGGGGATGCACTGTTTTGAATCCTTCTGTCCTTATGCCTGACCCTGTTGAAAATGCAGGTTACCACAAGGATGAGATTGAGCATGACTGCCTCAATGTGACTGAATTGTGCACTAAACCAAAACCTGACATTCAAGAATTCCTTTAGATGAAATGATTGTCATGTTTGTTGATTGCTTCTGTTTAAGAGATACAGATGGCACCCTGAGAGCAGGTTGCACAGTCTCAGGTGTGATAGAAGCCTATTGGCTTTGAGGAGTCTTTTCAGCCCAGGTAGCCAAATTGGTCACTCTTACTAGAGCATGCTGTGTTTCTGAAGAGCTTGAATTGACTATTTTCACTGGTAGTCAGTATGGTTTTGGTGTTATTTATGATTTTGGACAGTTAAGTCAAAGAGAGGTTTTATGACGTCTTCTGGCTCCCCAGTCCGAAACAATATTTGCAACCTGTTGAATGCATTACAGTTAACCGCAAGAATTGTTGTTGTAAAATGCATGACAAGCAGAAAATCTACTGATTATGTAACCTTGGGCAATACTTATGCTGATGAAGTTGCCCAATATTTCTCCCAATGGAGATGGAGAGTGGGTAAATGATGTACAAGATGAGACAAGTCAAAATTTTCATACTGACCTCTGTTGATACAGGGGAAGAAGTGAAACAATTGCAGGAAGATGTGACTGAGGAAGAACAGCAAAGTTGGGTCAGAGCAAGTTGTGTTAAGAGAAAATTAATATGATGTTTGGGTTTCAAGTGATGGAAGAACAGTGTTGCCAAATAGATTACTATCCTCTATGGCTAGACATTATCATTTACAGGCACAGAGAGGTAAAGATGCAGTGATCAGAACATCCAGACAAACATAGTTTAACCCTTGATTCAGAGTGGTTGCAGAAGGCACATGTCACAGATCTGTCACATGTCAACAGATCAAAATAGAAAAATGCACAGTTGTTACATTAAGCCATATTGGTAGGTCAGGAGGACCACTCAGCAGAATGCAGCTGGATTTTTATCGAGCTGCCAGTATGCAATTGACTATGATGTGGCTAAGTCATTGTATGTATTTTTTCACACTGGGTTGAGGCTTCCCCCACTAGCAGAAATGAAAGTCTCACAGTAGCAAAGCTGTTGCTTAGAAGGTTGATTTCTCGTTTCGGCTTCCTGACTTCTCTAGAATCAGACAGAGGAACTAATTTCAACAGTGCGGTCCTAAAAATGTAGCGTGCAGCATTACAAGCTGAGGAAAGAGTACATTGCAGCTACAGACCTGAGGCTTCAGGACTGATAGAGCAGATTAATGGAACGTTGAAATCCAGATTGGTGAAAGTATGTGCATCCACAACTCTGAAATGGCCAGGTGATCTGCCTCTTGTTTTGATGAGTATGGTACATCTGACAAAAAAACTAGATTGTCCCCCTATGAGATCATCATGGGAAGGACCATGAGATTGCCAGCAGCACCTGCAAATGTGCTTGTGAACATTACAGATAACTTAGTGCTGGATTATTGCAAAGGATTTACTGACGTGGTATATTCGTTGTCTCATCAACCTGGAGATACTACTGTACAGCCACAGCGGGAACTGTTGTGACCTATGTCCTGGCAACTGGGTCATGACAAAGAAGCATATAAGGAAAACATGCTTGGAATAGCATTGGAAAGGCCAGGTGGTCCTATTGACAATTACAGCTGTGAAGTGTGCTGGTTACATGCATTCCATACTCGTACAGTTCCAGATCCCCTACAGTGAGTGAGAGGGATCAGGTTTACCAAGCTGTTAGGACCAGACAAGTGGCAGCACAGACGTGGTCTGATGGGGTTCTGAGCGAGTCAACAACAGTGGATGGTACAGAAGGGTTGAGACAGAATCAGTTGACTCATGCAAGCTCAGATGCTGATGAAGGATCAGCCATGCTAGATAAAAGAGTTGTACCGAGAGACAATTGGCCTAAGAAGCATTCAGTGCCTGCTGTACAAGTGAGATCGACTACTGCTGAAGAACTGAAAAGTCGAGTCAAAGTGACAGATCCTGAGGGTTGAGTAAACAGAAAGTCAAAGAGAAAAAGAACGCCAAGCCGAATGTACTCAGCGTCTGAATGGACACATTTTTCTGCTGATGATTGGGAGCAGGAGTTTGTTACCTTTTGTACTAAGAATTCAAATCCAGTTCAAAATTCTTGAGATTGAAATTGCATTGGAGCTGAACTTTGAAATCTCATTGCCACTTGATGAAGAGAGACATTACACTTTGGAGGTGATTTTCAGTGATTACAAACTGTGCCTTTATTAGAGACATTTGAACATTTGGTGGAAGCCTTTGAACATTTGCAAGTAAAGAAAACTATTGATGAACTTTGTAGAAGACCAAGGAACTTTGTGAATAATTGCATTTCTGAAGAGGCTATTTTTTATTTTTGCTTTGTTTACAAATAAAAAGGACTGAAAAAGAGACAGTGATACATTAAAGTCGCTTTGCATTTTAGATTTGTTTTATTTTTTGAATTCAGGCTTTTGGTTTGGAATTAGAGAAGTCGTGGCATCGAATTGCAACAGATGTAGTAAATATAAATACATAAGGATAGGTTTAGCAGTAGTAACAGCGATTAAGGTTATATTATTGCTTACAGTTTTGAGTTTGCCCATAGCAAATGATTCAGAAATGATTGCACCCACACTTGTTACGTATTTAGTGAATCCCATTGCAGATTAGAATCCACTTTACAATGATGAGAGATATTTACACACTGATCGTTCTAGAGGTGATTTGTCAGCAAACATATTATAGGCTTTTGTGTGAATATGTAGATACCGTGGAAACTAAAGACTGTTATGTGTGCACACATTTGCTATCAGTAAGTGAGGGAATCACATATCATAGTTTACCCCTAACCTATGGAATTTCCTGTATTTTGTTATTAACACTGTTTTATCAGCAGGAGTATCATCAATACTTCTATTCTAATTATGATTTTTTTTCAATTGTCCCCATCACGAAACACTTGTGTAACAGTGCAAAAACAAAGAACATTTACACTGTGTGAGGATTCTTTGACTTACCTTGACATTTGGAACAGCATATGCACACAAGAATAATTTGACCTGCATTTTCATCCCAGTAGAAACCAAATTTATTGGACAAGTTGAGGAGATCAGAAGAGCAATGAAAACCAAGAAAGAAAAGGGGATAGTTTTACAGAATTTGGAAACAAATGCAACATATTCAGTGGCTGGAAATCAAAGATTCCTGGCTATAGATTGGCAACATGTAAGGAAGCTATGTATATATAAGCCTAGACCAAAGACTGCAAAATATTTTGTAGGTACTAGTGAAAGTAGACATGTATTTTTTGTTTAAGAATGCTTGGACTTTCATGGTGCATGGACAACACCCCACCATATCAGGTATTTATTTCATATGTGGAAAGAATGCCTATTACAAGCTGCCGAAAGGCTGATATGGTTCATGTTACTTGGGAGTAGTTATTTCAAAGATTTATCATGTGGAGCATTTTAATGATCCAGTATGGAATGAGAAATCCAATTACAGAGTCAAAAGAGGAGCTGTTGCTTCAGAGATTCTAGGAGATATTTTTGGTGCAATAACCCCACCAGAAGGTATAATCTTGAATGATATCAAGATCAGAAAGTTGTCTACAATAGTAGATAAGCTATCTACAGACACCGCAGGTGCCATATTATTAATGGACACAGAAATGGTTGCCATGAGATCAATGATTCTGCAGAATTGCCTTGTATTATACATCCTCCTCGCAAAAGAATTTGGAGTTTACAAAATGTAACATGCTCAAAAATGCTGCACAAATATACCTGACAATAGTAAGGAGATAAGAAAGTACATTGCAAACATGACTGACTTAAAACAGAACCTAAACCGATTGACAGCAAAAGGTGCAAAAGAAGTTACAGGTAATGGTTTGTCAGCCATTAGAAGGTGATTTGGAAGCTTAGGAAGAGGAGTTGTGGGAACCATCTTGAGACCTTACTTGATCATGATTTTGTGTGCCCTAGTTGCAGTTGGATTTTACAAGTTATAGAAGAAGCTGAAGGAGAAAAGAGCCAATAGCGGACAGAGAAGAGAGGAGATTGAAATGGAGACAAGGAGAAGTTTATATTACAGTAACATCAAGCAGTCAGAGGATTTCAGAAGATCTTATCTGAAATAAACCTCTGAAACTTTGAGCTGTGTCAATGAAAATGAGAGTGGGAGTATTTTGTAATGGAAATTTGCAATCAAAGAGGGGACAGATGTAGTCTAAATTTTAGTAGAGTCCCTTGTATCATAAAAGCAATTAGAATATGACAATGTATCTTCTATGTTAGTTAAAGCATCAGTGATTTGAATGTAGAAGCTGCACTGACACTAACTTTAAATATGCATGTGTTTACATTGCAGAGTTTGACTTAGGTGGTAGTTAAATTAAATCACATGCTAACAGGATTAAGTTGATATTATGGATTTTAGACTCTAGACTAACAGAATATATTGAAACAATATTGAATTTAAAATTATTAATGAATTGAATATGCGTGTAAAAGATCAAAAAAATGCACTTCGTTGTCCTATTTAATAAAGTGCAGTAACAAAGCTTTTCCGTTTAAAATGAAATACATATTAATGAAGTATTATTATTATTGAATTCATAAATTTGCATATTAATTGTGTTTATTCAAACATATTAATTAAATGCATTGTTTTAATTCATTTGAGTTAGCTCAAGTGAGGCCTGTTAAAGTTGTATTTCGTGACTGTTTAGGAAATGCTGATTAATTCTCTAACGTGAATTTTCTTTCAGATTTTGTTCCCATGAAAAGAGTAGATTTTGGTAATAGGCCCTATTGTTTAGACATAGAGAGAATGTATCTTATCGTCCTTGAGAGCGGGACATAGTGAAACATTGACTGCTGTTGTATAAAATAGTTTCAAACTTGCGTGGAGTCACACAGAAGGAAGATTTTCCTATGACAGACTTTGGAAAAGATGTGGATGTTGCAGATTGGAGTTGTGTGATCGATTTTTATTGGATGATGCCCCTTCAACGTAATGTGAACTGCTTCTTTGAGCGAATAAAATTGTTTCATCAACTTTAATATATCATTGATTAGTTGGACTTTGAGCATTTGTTCAGATTTTCCCGATATTTGCAGATTTCCAGATGCCCTGTGATCAGATATGTGCTGATGAAGAATGCTGTATGCTGAGTCCCTCTCTTTTTGCCCCTTTAAAAGATGCTCCTTTGAGATTTAGAAACCTTTTTCAATTCCCATCAGAAGACTCTATATTGAGGTTCTGATATGCTGATGCTTTCTCTTTTTGCCTATCTTTGTTCACCTTAGCTAGTCGCCTATAGTCCGAGATTATCTTTTTCCAAATGATTTTTGCCCTTTTTGTGCTTTTTGTCTTCTGCCCACATGTGTTCGCCGCACACATGTATTTCCCTAATTTGGTTGGTTGTAGGGTTGCTTCATGATCAGCTAAATTTAGGACTCTGACGAATTGAATTAACTGATGATTGCTAACCCTGAGCAATGCTTAATTTCTGTATCTTCGGTATTTCTTTTAATTACATGTAGTGCCCTTCTTGAATGCTTTATTTTTTTAATGCTGCTCCGTCTGAACTTATATTTCTGCCTATTTATCTTCGGTATTTCTTTTAATTACATGTAGTGCCCTTCTTGAATGCTTTATTTTGTTAATGCTGCTCCGTCTGAACTTATATTTCTGCCTTGGGAAACCCTTGGTGATTATGTATCTTTATAATTTGGTCTTGTAAATTGTCTACTTTACTTCGAGCTTAAGTTTGTAATAAATCCCTTAACTTTATTTTTTACTGGAGTTTTCCTTCCGTGGCCACCTTGGTCGTGGTAATTAAATAATAAGGTAATGTTTTGAAATTGTGTTAGTGGTTCTGCCACACCATTTACTGGGTCCAAAGATCCATCATCCTCAAAGAGCATTGATTCCTGTGAAGAATGATAATTCTCCATTGTAGGATATAATGGGATCGTAATACGGCGGACAGGATATTCATCACGTTTGTGATGGAATATTACCCTCTGCCAAGATCTAAATGGGACCCTTAGTCTTTTTAATTTCTCCTGTATATATATATTTTCCGCCTAATATCATAGCTGTTTGAATGGGGTCATTCAACTTTAAATGACCAAACATTTAGTAAACAATTGAATATGTATACTCCAATTTTTCCTGCAAGTGTTCAGATTCTGATAGTTCAGACTTGTTGAAAATCTCTACTGTCCATGGATCTTTGTGCAGTCATAGCAGTACAGCAGTGCACTCATTAGAAGAACGAGAAAAACAGGGAAAGGGGTGAGTGTGAAAGGGCTTGATTCACCCTCAGGGAGAATTAGTCTTAGTGAGTGAAAAATATCAAGGACTTCACAGGCATCCGGGCCCATCCTCGTAATGGCAGGTGGTATGATACTCCTGACAGATTAGGATTTCAAGTACAAACTCCAGGATGCTACAAGGCTGATAAGTAACAAGCTGAGGAGACAAGCAGTAGGTATGATACTGAATTCACAAATGAGAACAATAAGGAACAGATGAGAGACATCAGAAGGGAGACCAGGGGAGAACTGGAAATAACAAAGATGGGGAAAGCAGTTGTCCCGTGTAAAGTCTTAGGAAGCTGAGAACCTCAATAACTAAACTACACATTGCCAGGCATCTGCTTCATCTTGTATTTTACACATTAACTGTTCAGTGTAGAAACTGGCCACATCATTATCATTAACATTTCTGTTTGAGAATAAGTCTAAAGGGGATACTGTAGTTGATCTCTGGAGAATTAAAGTAATACACTGAAATGGATGTCTGCTTTTGAACTAAACACACATCTCTGTTTCTCTCATTGTATAATGCAGTATTTTAATGTTTTAAACTGAAATAAATAGTGTTTGATTCCCTGCTTATAGTAAATGTGTATTTACACGTCAAACAATCTAAAATGTAATTAGTTTGCTGATTTTCATAATATATAGTGACAGCTAATGAAAATTTAAATTGGTGGGTCTTAAACAACTGTCCCTAGTTGCAATGTAAGGGACGCAGCCAAAACGAATGAGTGCAATTCTCACATATCCGGTTTGATGGCTCTACATTATGGCACAATGATTCTATTCTTGAGTTCGACTTTGCTGTATTGATTGATTGTAAACATTTTTTACCCACGATGATTAAATAGATACATTTTTAAATGCTTTCTGGGTTTTTGTAAATGTGGTTTGGCCCTTAGATAAACAGGAAGGCTGTTCAAGAGTAATTGACTACTGCACTAGAAAAGGATGTATTACTTAACCTGACTGATATAGTCTCAGAAATACATAGTAGAAATTGTTGGCCAGATTGTATCTTACAGGCCAATGAGTGTCATTTAAATTTGTCAGCCAGAAATTATAGGCTTAATTCATTTAATAATTAAAGTAGAGCTAAATGGAAACCCCAATTTAATGCACAAAACAACAAAAATATCAGGCTGTGTGTGGAGGCATCATATAAACACACCTCTAGACGAGCCACCACAGATAATAGGCGTAAGTGCTCCCATTGCATTATAACAACCAGAGGATGGGTGTATGTGAACATTTGGCAAATTAAAATATAATTGAACCTAATAAAGATGGCACCTGTACACACCGTATTCAGACTACTTTTTTGGTTTACAAATAAATATTTTTGGGGTGTTTGGAAAAGCATGAGACACATGTAGAGGTTTACCTACAGCAATGGATAAGAGATTGCTACTCTTAAGCTTTATTTGGACAGGATTTTGTGAAGAGAGAAAGAAGAATATCTAAATGTAATACTGAATTTATCTCAAATGTTAATAGTGCTATCATCCCAACTACTTTGTTTATGTCTCATTCCTGTTTTTTCCTAGTGTGTAACACATTTTTGGAGAAATTTTACAACTCACTGAAAGAAAAGAATATTGACTTCAGTCCAACCACTATAGAAAGTGATTTGATACATACATGCAGATACACCAAAGGAAAAGATAACCGGCTGGTATAGTTCTTAGTTTACGTTTATGTTTGTTTTTTCAATTGTAAAACTGTTTGTTTTGGATCTCTCCCTTTGGAAGGAATATGTATATTGCACAAATGATAATGGGTGTTTGATTACTCTGTATTCGTAGTGACATTTCGTTACCAAATGCGTCTGTACATTGTATATTATTTGACAAAACATATCCAATAAAACCTGAGTTGAAAAAGACTACCTAATTAATGAATACCATTGATCCTCAGGGTGGTTTGAAGCTTCTGAAAGAGAATTTCAGATATTTAATCAAGTACTGGGAGGAGCGCAACCCAGAGACTAAGCATAATGATGTGGGTTAGATAATTTACATACTCTCAGTATCACCTAGGTCTGGGTAAAACCTCTCCTACAAAGCCAGTCTTGCAAATATCTAGTTCCAAGACAGTGCGGTATTTTTATCAGGCTCATTTGTGATGACTTTGATCTGTTCGCAGAACCTTAATTTGAGTTGTTTTGTGTGGCAGAACATTAGCAGAATGTTTCTTTTAGGTTAGTATACCACGACAAGCAATATACAACGTTCTGCATCTCATCTGCTTTGAGATAAAAGTCTGAGTAAGGAATAGGAGATATGTGCTGTGCTAAGCCAACCCAGTAGGACAGTGTAGTTTACCGCACCTGGTAGCTAACGTCATTGCTCACATGTTAACATTTTCTCAATTACTTTGACTTCAAGTTTGAGTGTGATCTGTCGGCTCAAAATGTAGCAGGTTGGTGTGTGACATGAAGGCTAAATCTGAGAAATAAAGTAGCATCAGGGCTAAATATGTGCTGGCTCAATTAATCTATGTGCTGGTTGTGAATAAATATTGTTGGTGTGTATAGTTGATGAATTCAGTTGCTGCGGAAAATGTAATGTAAGTGAAAGCGTGGTGTACGTTGGTTTTATGTCAGTTCAACCGCATGTTCAGCTTCTGATTTAATTGAATCATGCTATTGTTTATGAAGAGTTTCGGAGGGACAATAACTAATTTTAAATTGAATTAATTACAAAATCTTTAGTGGGTTGGCATTTTATTTCCTTATTCTATATAGCGGGATTCAACAGAGATTATTAGCATCTCAGTTACTTGATAACTGTGGGTTTGGTGCTTTTCTGAACATCCAGAGTTAGTCCTCGTTGCTTATATCTGTTATGAGGCTCCTGCCAGTTAGCTGCGAGAGTAAAACTGATTTTAGCTGACAACAAATTACACCCCTGAGCTACGAACCATGTACAAGGGCATATTTAGGCTCTAATGATTTTGTGTACTATTTGTTGTACAATTTCCATGTGTGTAAATTGTTGTTATTAAACAGCTGTGCATTATTGTGATTATTTCTTCTTTTCATAGTGCTATTACCTCGGGGCAACTAGTGATGCCGCCACCAAAATCACTAGCGAAGTCACTCGTCCTATGAGCGCTCACGTGCCTGTGAGCAAGATCTGCGAGAAACTGAAAAAGATTGACAGCCAAATCTGTGAGCTCACATATGGTAAGGCACAGCATTTTCACTGTAATAAATACATACTATACTATACTTCACAATATTTAACAGTTAGGAGAACTACGCGACATGTACTGTACTGGGGTGCAATGAGTCTAACAAGGTGCCACTGTAAAGACTTAGGGCCTCATTACGACTTCGGTGGTCCTTTCATAGGACCACCAAAGCCACTGCAGGCAAAAGACCGCCAGTACTGGAGATGTTTTGCCCACCATATTAGGAGTGTTCCGCTGGGCCAATGGGCGAAAACTGCATTGTTCACGCACTGGCCCAACGGAACACTCACCACTACATTGACGATGGCTTGTGATTGAGCCAGCAGCAATGTTGTGGTGCATCGGGTGTGACAGCACCCGTTGCGCACTTCACTGCCTGTAATATGGGCAGTGAAATACGCAATGGGGGTGTGCATGGGGGCCCCTGCACTGCCCATGCACGTTCCATGGCAAGGCTGGTGGATGGGGACTCGTAATCCCCAGGGCAGCGCTGCTTGCAGTGCTGCCCTGGCAGATTACAACCGCTGGGACCGCCAGGCTGGAGGTTGGCTGCAGCCTGGCGTTTTCGGCGGTTGGACCCTCGCGGCCCCTCCACGTTCATAATGGGGCGGTTGGACTGACCTGTCTGCGGCGTTCCGACCGACATCGCGAAGCTGGTTGTGTTGAGACCGCCAGCCTCATAATGAAGCTCTGAATGCTGTACATTTTCATATTTAAAAATGTATTCTTTTAAAGTAATTTTGTTGCTAGCAGTGGTGTGTACTGGCTTCAGAAACTAAACCACAATTTACCAGTTCCAGCTTAAAAATACACACGTGAGTAAACAAGGCACTGGACAATCGAATGCTAGGAAAGCTTGTTTTTCATAATATCAGAAGACACTGAGGAAAAAGAAAACCCATTGCATACTCTGTTTTTGCCTTAACCTGGCAGATATGGTCTCCTTTTCGTAATCCCTCCCCCTCTTTGTGTCTTTCTTCTCCCATCATTTTTTGCGTGTTTGTCATTCTCCACATATTGATAGTCACAGAATTGGTATGGAACCTCAGACAGAGGCTCGTAGTGTAAAGGACCTAGGTTTGTTTGTAATTGTTATTACATAAGCATAATCTTGTCTAGATTTCAGTACGGGTTTGCCAAATTTGCGTTGTTTTGTTTCATGTAATTATGTCAAATTTGGCTAAATTATGTGAAATTACACAAAATGCGAATTCATAATTTCATGATAAATTTTTGTTGTGAAATGCATCCTCGCGTCAATATTTGGTGCCAAAATGCATTTAAACAAAGCACCACAACAAAAACTGGTCACGTTCTGTTGTTCCCGTGCATTGGCAGTAGATTTTTAGCGCACATGGCATCATTTGACATAGATGTTTACTTAGAATGGTGCTCAATTATGCAAAGTGGGGTAATGATGTAAGTTCTGGAATTTTGCATACAAGATTATGATGGCCAGGTCAAAACTTCTACTTGATTACCCTGCGGGGAACTCAAAAACATTTTGGAGTAATTGCTTCACCCACAACTTGTTGTAGCCTGCTTCATCATTGGCGATTATCCACACCATGGTAGGTAAATATCACCATGGTGGACTCAACTGTTTCTGGGAGTTCTTAGATAAATATGAACTGGATTATAGTAGGGATCCAGAAACAAGATTAAAAAATCTTAGGGTATACAAAAGGACTTGCCTTTATTGTTCAGTACCCTAGATATGGGTACAATTAAGTTAATATTGGGTGTCAGATGAGGTATAATGGTTTACCTATCTGTATAATTGTGCCAACATGTTTCAGCCTTTTTTGAAAACCCATACGGGTCTCAGGCCTTCATCAGGGCTGTTATAACCCCTGCTATTTACATATTCACACCATGCAATTAGAAATGAGGCCTAATGATCTCACATATTATCAGTCTCTTTACGGAGAGTTAATTATGAAAATAGAGTTTACAAAAAGAGAGAGAAACCCACGGGAACCATGAAACTGTTTTCATTTCAATATATAGGTTACTCACTCAACACGCATACATGCTGTATAATTTGTTTCGTATTTGTTGATTATTCTTTAGCAGTAGAGTAAGTTTCTCAATCTCTGTTGAATTAACTTTGTGAAATTGTGAATTTAGTGTTAGGCACCACAAAACCACTGCAAATACACTTCGCCTGTGGGCATGCAAAGGTGTGTATGATTTTCTCCTAACAGGTGTCATCATACACATCATTTACCATTAACTCCGGGTGGTTTAAGATATCTCAGGTTGGATCAACGCGACACTCACACACTTCAAAATTAAATCAAAAGGAGAATAGGAGATACAAATAAACCATAATCTTTTTTCTACTATGGTATAGCGTCATTGTATAGGAGGATGGGCTAAAATGTGTGCCCTCTGTTTAAAATAAACACTAGTTTTTTTTAACAGAGAAAAACTTCTAAGGGAATGCCACCCCATTTTTATCTAATGCTTAATCTGATGCTTTTTTTTGCTACTGTTAAGGAAGATGGACATGAAAGACAAACGAACACAACCCTATCATACTATTCGTATTTATGATAAACTACATATATCATTATTGGGGGAGGTGGTGCTCTGATAGTGAAACCAGTACTTTTTATTAGTCTTATAAGAATTAAAAGATCCACTGAAGATATCACTGTTGGATTATAGCAACACACTAAATATAGCTCAGTTTTCTTGTTTGTTAGGGCCCCATCCTGATGAATGACAAATTTCCATAGTTTTGGCGGTGCAACATAAACACCATAAAAAGATATGGCTGTCACAGCCTCCTGCTCCTCTCTTACTTCACAAGGGGATGTGCCTGCATGCACACCTAGTGTGTTCCCTGTCTGTTGGTCACAAAACAGTTTTAGTGTTCACACAGCTGTTGTTTTGAATGTCGTACGGTGTGATGACTCAGTGCATTGGTGCAATGACCTGTCCAAACTCGTCAGCCTCATCCGCCTCTCTCACTACGTAGGAATGATAGGAAATTAAGTTCCCTCATTCGTCTCTCCTCAAAATGCTCCTCTGCCTTGAATGTGGTGGCAAAAAGGATATAGATTTATCCTAATGTTGTTAGAGAAAAAGTGAAAGCAATAAGGGGCAAAAGTAATCCCACGTCATTATTAATACAACGCATTGCGGGGAACAAATAGTATACCAGGCACTGAATAGTGCTCATCATTCAAACAGCAAAGAAATTGTCAGATGCACTACTAGTCAAGATTAAAATTAGTGAGGCGGCCTTAAAAAAACACCTGTCAGAGAAGCTGTTTAAGAAAAAATTGTATGAAGTTGATAAAACCATCACTGAATTCAAGGATTTCTTGACCCAGACTAAAACAACCAAATTCCAGAAAGACCTAAGGGAGTTTCTTTTTATGGGACCTTACCATATTCAAAACCATACTATCGCCCAAAAGCATCAGAAACATCTGATAGCTCCAGATCTGATGGATTGTCTGCAGATTCTAGTGACAGCAATACTGAATATAGAAAACCTTTGAAATGGAGAAGAAAAAGACCCCGGAGACCTAATTTCCCAACCCACTACACTCTACAAATTTTTGGATGTAATTCTTTTGTACAGCACCATCACCTTCTACTGCAACCTGACTTCCCTTGGTTTCAAGCACCAAATACTTTTGTAGGCAGAAGAAAAGAGCGTGGATGGTAAAAAGATCAAAGAGTACAGTGGGAGAATCAACAACAATAGATAAAAGAGACCCGTCCCTAGCCAGGAACAAGTAAGTCATGAATGGAATATTTAATTTGAGTGACAATACGTTCTCAGACTCCCAAATTCAAGGGCTAAACAAAGGCCTAGGCTTTGTTCTCACTCTGAAATCAGACCTGTTCAATTTGTGAAAAGAACTCACTGAGTTAATTCGCTATATTCGCTTATCTGTATTCTTTTCTGACAAACCAGTGATTGGCCAAGAGAAGGAGCAGAATACAGGGTTAATAAAAAAACTTCTGCCAATACCTAGTAGCATGCCACATGAATTAATTGCTTTTGAACAGGCAGTGACAGGTGATATCGATCAATTAAAAAACAAGCAGTCACAATGTTAATAACCTAAATGAAAAAGAGCAACAGGCAGTAAGTGGGATTAAAAAAGTGGACAAAACCCTAATAAAACCTGCTGATAAAGGATGAACCACTGTGGTATTACCTAAAGAAATGTATAGAACAGAATGCCTGAAGCTACTAAATGATGCAAGGACCTCTAAGTGACTGAATAAGAACCCTAATAAGGACATTATGGAGAGCAAACATGTCATGGTCACTGAAGCAGAAGAAAGAAACTGGATAACAAAGCTGGAGGCAGAATTTATACTAGAAAATATCAAAAGGTTCCATATTTTCACATCTTACCAAAGATACATAAAGAAAAACACAGACCTCCAGGGAGACCAATCATATCAGGGACTGGGTCACTATTAGAAACCTTATCTAAATTTACTGATGACTTTTTGAGGCCTCTTATGTCACAGATGCCATCATATGTAAAAGACACAAAAGACATACTGAATATTCAATCTGGACACCAAACTACTTATGACTATGAACATGGAGGCCTTATACACCAGTATCCTTCAGGAAGCATCACTGAAGGTACTAGAGGTGCTTAGAACAAGGCTGGAATGAGACTCAATTACACCGATTGATTTGGTATTAGACTGTAAACATATAACTTTAACTAGAAAGTATTTCAAATTTGAAGATCAATTTAATCAGAAAATGGATAGGATGTTGATTGGCAGTATATTTGCCCTAAATATAGCATGCCTGTATGTGCACAACTTCAAGAGTATGCATAATCGAGACATTACTAATCCATATTCCAATAACATCAGGATTTGGAAACGCAACATTGATGATATCTTTAAACATCTGGAAAGGGAGTAAATTTGAAGCTTGTGATTTCACTAATTGGAATTACACCAGGGATGAATTTCTAAGGATCACTATGACCTTGAATAACAAGAATATCTCGTTTTTAGTCTTCTACATGCATTCACAGAATAACAGCCTCAAATGTGATGTATTCTATAAACCAACAGATTAGAACAGACTGTTAAGTATTGACAGTTTCCACCCTAAGTCACTGAGATATAATTTACCGGTGGGTCAGTTCCTCAGACTCGGGAGGAACTGTACCGACAAGAGAGATTTTAAATGTCATCCTGACCTATTAGCAAACAAACTAAAGGAGAAGAAATATCCGGGTAAATTACTAAATAACGATATGAAAAGAGCCTTGTATAACTCTTGGGAACAACCTCTCAATTCCTTTGAGGAACCCATAACAGACAGTCTAATCTACTTACTCTAATCAATTGAAGAAGTACAAAAACATTGGAAGATCCTAACTTCAGGTCCTCTTTATCTCTCTAAACCAATGTTTTTGTTTGAATGTGGTAGATCGCTCAAGGACTCTTTGGTCCACACAAGACCAAGGACTGTTGAAACAAAAAAAACACTTTAGAATCAGCATGGAACCTTCCCCCGGTGTCCGGCCATTACCATTGTGGATGTTGCAATATGTGTCCACTCACAAAACAAGCCAAAGAGCTAGATTTAGGTCTTACAATTTCTTGGACATTAAGACACCACAGTAATTGTCACTCAAAAAACATCATCTACATGATAGTTTCTCCTTGTGGTTTAAGATACATAGGAATGACGATTCGAAAAATCCGTACAATTATAAATGAACATAGGAGCACTATTAGCTGTAAGAAGACAATAACAACAGTGATGCACATTTCTTTAAAAAAAAAACACTCAGAGAATGATTTAGCATGGTACGTGATTGATAAACTACCTCAAGCTACACATGACCTTGATCGTAAATTGTTCTAACTTGAACAGCGTTAGGTATAATGACTAAATTGTCCTGCAGAAGGTCTTAACAATGATATGCAGTGGTCTCAGTTGCTAGGTGGATATAAATGAGAATGACCTTGTGAACTTTAAAAAATAACAATTGGCCTTAGTCATTAGATGTAAAAATGACCTCATTGAACAAATAAACAACTGAGCATATGGTGAGTTTAACTCTTATAGGTAACAGAAATACACAAGCTGAGATCCTTTTGTTCTTTATGACAGGCATATCAGCTTTCCTTCAAAACATATAAACAAGTGCTAAGATTCACAGTATCTTCTCAATTCAGTGTGCAATCATCATACCACTCATGGCTCTTACGATAACACACTGCCAAAGACATCTGTCAGTCTAAATGAACGCAATTCTTTTTCTGCAAGTGAATAACAATGCGCTAAATTAATAATGGTGTGGGATTGATGATGCTTCTTAATGTTTGGGCTAAATTTGTATCCTTTTTGTCACCATATCCAAGGCAGAGCAACATTCAGAGCGAGATGAATAAGGGAACTTAATTTTACCTAAATAGTGAAGGAGGCGGAAGAGGCTGGCATGTTTGGGTGGGTCATCTTGCTAATGTGCTGAGCTATAGCGTCTTACAGCATTCAAAACAATGGATAACAGAGCCTGGCCAGAAGTCAAGCCTTGTGTCCAAACCAAGCTGTGCAGCACCATAGGGTGTGGGACAGGCACAGGGTCTGATTGAAGGTTGGGCACCCACAAGAATTTGGGTGCCAGGCCTGGCCAGATGGCAGACCCTGTGGCCAATCCTGGCCGAAGGCCAGGCCATGCTGCCCACTCCCCACAGACAAAGGTCATGGGCAGTAGGCTGTTGGGCGCGCCATAGGGGTAAGGGCACATGTTGCCCCAGCTGATGGGGCGCATGCTCTACTTTGAAAATGATAAAAAAAAACACAGACATTTATTGAAAAAACCCAAAGGGTAATATAATGTTATAGTTAGGTATGGTAATAAGATAGTAGCTTAATTAAAAAAATATATATAACTTATCTGATTAAAACAAGGGTTAAAGTTATGTTATAGATAATAGTTGAAATAAGATAAAAACTAACGTTTAAATAATGAAACAAAACACTGAAATTCACCAGGTATAGTTTAGCAAAAAACTACAACTTGTGCCACACTGCTTCCAACCTCACATATTGAACACTGATGACTTGACATCATCCATGAGACTGCTGTGCACATTACTTCATAAACCCTTACATCATTCTAAAAAGGATAGTTGTTACTAAAGGGCCTATAGTCATATATTGCATAGAGGGATTGTGTCTACATTTTTGAGTGCATAGAATGGAAATACTGTAAACCCTAGGGGTCAAGTGTGGTGTGGTGTGGCTGTGCAAGTTGAATGTGACACTCTTTGCAAACCAATAAAGTTTGGGATGCAAGTAGTACCCCAAGTTAAACGAGGTAAAGGTGAGCACATATGATGTGGGTCGCAGAGACATGTTTCAAATTAGCTTGCACCTTAAAGCCAAAGCCTGTTGCAAAAGACTGCTCCACCTAGAAGGTAGTTTAAATTACACTGGGGTTGCAAGCATGACTCTAAGGTTGAATGCCACTGTGCTCATCTCATAAATGCTTGTAGAATATTTTACCATACAATGGAGGGTTGTCCATAGAGCATGGCAAACGTTGTCTTAACAGTGGCAAGTGCATACCTATCAGCCACTTAACTTAGGCCATGTGAAGTCTTTACAAGGATGGCTCTGTTACGGTGAATAGAGTGCAAACTTTTCTTGGAGGGTGTTCTAAGTTTAAAAATGCGGTGGTGCCATTAAGGTCTGTGAAGGTATTTTGTTTGGTAGGTGGGTGAATACCAGTAGAAAGAGGGTTACATTCACCAATTGTGGGTAATGTCAGATACAGCATGTGGTCGAAGGCAATGTCCATTATTACTTGAAGTGTAGCTTGCTGAATTTCTTCAAGTCCACAAATCCTACAGGAGCCTATCACAATGACTTCATGATATAATTTGACATGTCATACATGTCATGAGTGATGTAATACGTAAAACTCATAAGCAGCGAATGCTGGGGTCGCAAGTTGTAGCCCACTAAACTGACAATGGCAAACTTAGTGTTTTTTTTTGTCCTTTAAACACTATTTATTATATCAGCATATATATATTACCTACTGCTGATATGTCAAGAAGGGGCCGTGAAAAAGGGGAGGTCCCAAAACATGTTTTCCCACTAGGTATTTTGACCACGACTGCCACCCAAACTGCTGGATGATATTACACCAAATTTGTGATCAGTGTTCCAGTCTTGCACCTCGTAAACCAAATTTGGCAGAAAGCTAGCTCTTGGTCCAAAAAAACTTGCTTTTTGTGATTTGGTGTAAATCCATTCAGTAGTTTTTTTAAGATATTCAAGGGAAAATGAATGTAGCTATCTAGGAACGTAGATCCTCTGTGGATCCAACTGTCCCCATGCCGATATCTGATTGGCTGCCAACACTTCAACCAAGAAATGTTGGCAGTCATTTTGGGACTTAGCTTTAGCCGAGTCTCAAAAAATGAAAAAGGTCAGGGTACACATACCCTAAACACCCTAGCTTTGGTCCTGGGTCCTCCTGGGAAACCTCCAGGGCAAAACATATATTTTTTAAAATTTCCAGCAAAATCCACCAATGGCTCTGCAGAGATTGCAGATTTGTTTTTTTTAAAAGCTCGGGCACCCACGCTTCTTAATAATTTGGCCCCCGGGTGGGCCAGGTCCTGGGGGCATGCACAGTGTAGTAAGGAAGGACAGGGACAAATGCTCTCCCTCAGAGGTTTTATAAGCCCCAGAGACTACCGCCTCCTTGGGTCTACAGATTACAAATACTTAGGGGGGCCTCATGGACTTCCCCGGGGACATCCACCTCCCTGGGGCTATGTTTAATAATGATATGGGAGGGCGGCACACGGACCCCCACGGGCCCAGGGGACCACTATCTCCCCGGGGATACAATGACATTTAAAGAGGGGTTCTGAGCAGAACTCCCAGCCCCGGAGGCCTCCACCTCCCTGGGGCCAATTTGATTTTTTTGATGGAAGCGGAGACATGCAGGCAGGGAAACAGATGAAAGTATTGCTCCTGCATGCAGGAGCCGCATTTTCAGCAACTCCCTACATGCAGTAGCAATTCCTGCACCGTAGGAGGCAGGGAGCTGGCTGGGACCGTGTGGGCCTTGAGGCTACCGCCGAGGTCCACAATTAAAAAAAAATAATAATAACGAAACCTGCCCTGCATATTTATGATGCATAAATACACAGGGCAGGATTCAATCTGGCAAATAGCTAATTTCACATAAATTAAACCTCAACAGGAAGCGTATACAGATAAAAACAAAGCAGATGCCCAAATTAAGCTTCGCTTTTGTAAAGTACTAATCATCCTAACTTCGTGCTCATGGCCAAGACAAACCAAGTGTGTGTTCTTTGCATTTACAATGTGCAAAGTTATCTTTAAATCTTGATGGAAGTGTTTGCATCCTTGCTTTTTTCAAGCGCAATATCGCATGTAGTGACTGTCACAAGTGTGTTCTTTCTTGTCATCTGCTGCTTAGACCACAGATTGTGTTATCCTTCTGAAAATCTGCAAGTATGTAAAATGCCATAGAAGTCCTGCCCATTTAGGCCTGCCCTATATACATTAGTGATATACAGTGCCTTTCCCTCATTTTTCAAGGAAGATGGACAGCTTACAAAAACGACCCCCGAGATTATTTCCCAGCGATTTTGAAGACGTGTTCTTGATGTACAGGAATATGATCAAATCTCCACCAAACAAAGAAGCACTTCATGAGTGCCCTGGGGTAGGCTGCAGGGCCTGACCACGGGCCCGAGCCTGCGGCCAACCTCAGATGCTGTCATGCAGGTTCTCATTAGGGTAATGAGGCTACTGGATTTGGGAGATAGGATCACCTGGGTTGTGGGTACTGAGCACAATTCCACAGCAAGTGATACCTGTTGGCCTAATCTGGGGTTTCTGGCTAACTAGCAGCGCCCCATCTCTGACCGAGATGAATGTGGTAACTGGGCTCATGGCAAGATAGACTCCCCAGAGAATCGTGGTACATCAGATCTCATCCCTTTCTCTCAAGTGCCTAGATCTCACTCAGGCAAAGACAATGGAGGCAGAATATATTTCATTAAGCATTTGTTAAAATATCTGCATCTTAGATAAGAGCATGTGCATAGCAGTAACGATAATGATAAAAAAACAATAGGAGCAGGCATGTTACTAAAAGTATGAAACACAAAAAAGTCCTACCATGCTGTCTAAACAGGGAAGTGGATCTATGATCCCTCACATACGCTAAGTATTCAGGTTTCCCCCTTGGAGAACATTATCCCTCACACCTCAAGAAAAGGCATGAAGTCTAAAAAGACACCGCCCAATCTGGATCAGGGCTTGGTGGTCTAGCAGGTAGCTGCAGTGAAGCTTACAGCAATACAGTTGTGGTCATTTGGCTAGAATCTCCCTCTGACTTGTCTGGGATGAAGGGGTGTTTTATAATAAAACAGCTAACATTCTAAGAAATGGTCCCCACATATGAGTGCGTGTTTTTCTGTGAATGTTGGAGACACAGCATACCACGTTTGTCGGCAACCCTGTCTGACTGTAGCCTTGGAGAAAGCACAAAGTGAACTACATGTTCTACAAAAAATGTGATGCTTTCCTAGGCGAAAGAACAATAAGATAGAGAAAATAAAACAGCTCCACAAATGTAGCTATTGCTAAAAAAATAAAGCAGTGCCCAATACAATGTAATTGGGTTAAAGTTCACAGCGGCATGCCTAGGTAGCTAAAACAACGTGTTTAAAACATGGCTAAAAGAGCTATACAACACTGCGCATGGGTGAAGGCTGCGCATGGCACAGGGCTGGGTGGTTATAGGAGGGTAGGCCGCTGGTGCCAACCTCTTCCACATATGGCTGAAGGCCATGCATGGCGGCGGTTGGGTAGTTGGCCACACGCCCTGTAGCTAATCCCCGCTTCGCACAGCCAAAGGAGCAGCAGGGGTTTGATTAATATAAAGTGATTAAAATTACTTTATGTTTACAAAAAAAAGAAATTTACTGAAAAAAACGAAGGTTACAGGGACGTTATAGTTAGGAAATAGAATTTAAGAATCCGTAAAACTTCACTTAAAAAAACAAAGGTTACAGGAATGTTATAGTTAGAAATTCAGCAGTTATGGTTATTTCAAGTAACTATAATTCGCTCCTTAAGGTAACTATAATATAGCCATAATATGTGGCGTAAATGAGCAGTGCATGGCGAGGGTATGAGTTATAGTGACCTGAGATAACCATAACTATAACTGCTGAATTTCTATGGTTTTGTGCGAGTAAAGTCAGAACCTAACTATAACATCCCGGAAACCTTTGTTTTTTTAAGTGAAATAAATATATATAAAACACACACAGATATAAAGATATGCACAACACAATGAGGTTGTGGTGTTGTTTTAAATACTGGCTGTGCGACATGAAGCCAGAGTGATTCACACCTTAGCTTGCCACTCAGACATCCTTACTACCAACTTCTCCTTTGAGTCACATATTGCCAAGAAAACAGACAGTATGGTTCTAACTCAAACAAACTGAACCTCTACCTATCCAAAACCAACTTCAGAATGACTATACAAATCCTGATTCTCTCCCACCTGGATAGGGCAGCGACATGCTGACTGCCATACCTGACTCTAATCAGACAACACTGAAAGGCATCCTTCATGCCACCACGATTCTTAGCTAGGGTTAAAAAAAAAAGGCTATATTGTCTCCATGGTGAAGGACTGACATTGGTTGCAATTCAGGCCAACCCCATCAGCAAAAGTATTGCAACATGTACATAGCAGCAGGAACCAGCCCACAAGCTTATCTGGTGAAAGCTAACGATTTCAGATGGTCGTTACAATGCAAGGAGTCATGATATCACCAGGCTTGGAACAAAGAAGAGCAAATTGAGAAAAAAACAGAATTAAAGGTTTGCACCCTTTAAGCACCAATGATAAGGAAGCATTTTCTTCATCACATGATCTTTTCACCATCTCTTCTGCAATTCAGATATGAAAAGAACATTTCGATGGAGCACCTCATCAGGCTTAGTTAAAGGTTCCTAATCCCTGCTGTCTCAGGTCCATCAATTAAAACCCTTGAAAACCTCCCCTTCCACACAATTGTACACGATCCTGCATTGCTTCCTGCTATTGGCCCATCCTTGTCATAGAGTTATGGGTACAGGGCTGCATCTCTCCCCAACTAGTTTCTTTCTTAGAAATATCGGTGCATACATACATGCCAAACTTCCCAGGAATCCCTGTGACATATAAGTACAAACAGGAATAGCATTGCAGGATTCCATCAGTCGGTTTCAAGTTGTAGGAGTTGATAAATAATCTTTCAGAGAGACCTCATTCTTTAAGGTACAAGTAATGCCATGCAAAGTCCCTAGTGATGTTGTCTTTATAATGGATTTTGCATTGCATTGCCATGTTGGGAGGACACAATTCACAAAAACATCAATGATAGAACTAGTTTGTGATACTCCTCAGCCAAATTGCAAGGGCAAAGGATGGCACATTGAGCAAGACCGAAGAGAAAAGCATAATAGATATGATATGTCAGAGATTGTGCTAGGCAAATATGGCCTACTTATAGTTCCACCATAGGTTCACCCTCTATGCTTTGAATTCCTAACACTAAAACTCTGATATTGCTGAGGAGGACAGATGCGCTCTTAATAGGACAATTCCCAAGTGGACTGTCGTTTGAATGGGATTTGGGCTTTTGTGTCTTTCTAGGTGCTGGAACAGTGGGCCCACATTTATGAGGCAGAAAATCTGGGGTGGTTCAATAACTTTGGAAAATGGTTGCATTACAACCCTGATCCATATACTCCTCCTTGTCATCCAGCTTCCACCCTACCATTTCCTATGCTACTCTCTCCCATCCTCACCAGGTCCCTCCCCTTGCCCACCTAGGAGTCCTTGCACATGTTTGCTACTTGCTCAAAGCAGAGCAAGTGATAGATGTGTGTGTTAAACTTTCAGATTATGGAATTATGTGCAGAATCCTGCCCTATAAATCTGGGTCATTGAAAATATTCCCCTTTCTTAGGAGTTTAACTTGTAATAGCAGGAATTCTGTGCACATAGGTGGGCAGGTAACAGAAATTCACCTGCTGCAAATCTCTGCACAGTATTCCTCTTGAGTCATAATCTGGGCCAATTTATCTTTGGTTGCTCCCACCTTTATAGAACATGCACACGGATTGTCCTTCGTAGGTCAAGGGGACTGGGAAAGAGAATGATCAATTCCATCACTTTCTCCTTCAGATCTTTTAGTCAACTAAACTTACTTGGGACACATGGGGTCACAGTGAGATTTGATGCAGAAAATAAGAACTTCAACAAGAGAGGCTGTCATTTCCTCTACTTTCCATTAACAAAACACCCATTGATGACTAAGCAGTATGGGCTATATGAAATGTATGCCTTTTAATTTGTTGTATTTGTAGCTTTTATTACTGTGCTGAATCGAGATAGAATTAATTGGTAATGATGCTATCCGAAATTAAAAAACATACACATTAAAATTCATAATTTCATCTTAAAATTCATAAATACCTAGTACAAAAAGCTTCTGACAGGAGCCTGTTTTCACGTGGATCAGTAATTCCACCTGGGATGGACTAATTCAGCAAACTCCTAGACGATGGGTGGTGCTTCATGATTTCTTGAACACTTGCCTGTTGTTTGCCTTAGTTCTATGGGTTTTTCAGGCTTTTATTAACTTACAGCAATGCAGTTGCACATGCTCACATTTGTAACCTACAAATAGTTGCTCTAAAGTGTTGAGATTCTATTTCAAATATTGATATATGCAAGTTCTTAGGTGAATTATTTGTGCTTATCTTATACAGCATTATAGATGGGTAACAGTGAATTACTGGGATGCTTTTCACTTAGAAGTTCTGAGTGACATGACATAAACAACAAGAGCAAAGCTCAAGTTGTCTCCCCCACTCAGGTCATCTGTCCCTGCTTTCAACTGCTACACAAGAGCAGAGGAGTAATAGGAGAGAAAAACATAACAAGGCCTCTACTCCCTGTCCTAAATTAAAAAGAAAAATACCGACCTCCTATCACCCACCTCCACCACTCTCTCTTCCTTCCCTTCTCTCTCCTTCAGGAGTTGTGTTCCCTGCATTCCAGCGCTGCTATGACAGTCTCTCAAAGATCCCAGCAGCTGTAACTCACCTTGCTACCCACAGCAATGAATTATCACATTTACCATGTGACATTCAGGCTAAGGGCTCTCAGTGAGAGCTATACTTAACTATCTGTCTTAGTAACATCTTATTTGTAAGTGGAGATTTGCCGCCACCCCACCACACACACACACACACACTTGAATATGCCACTAACACAAAAGAAAAAATTTGATGGACATGTTTTAGATTATCAGGGAAATATTTGTTTTGCGCATGTGTGATCTCTTGTTCTATTCATTAACAGTTTCGGAACATAGCGAGCGTAGAAGGCCTACACAGTTCCTTATTTATGGACTAGTTGACATGACACTAATATGTAGATACCGAACATACCTACTCACTGTTTGATTCATTATTCCTATGGGAACTCCAGGTGCCCCTGCTATGCATCTGGAATTGAGACTGTAAAGGCAACAGGACCTAAAATCGTGGCATTGCCAGTCTGAACAAAACCTCGGTTTATGTGGTTAACCAGTGGAAACAGCCTAGACTGCCACTTTTTAATTATGATGGAAGAGTTATCTATGTTACATCAGCCAAAATGATTACTTTCATATGAATTTATTTTTTACACATTAAGAGAAGATGGCATTCAGGAAAAGAAGGTTAAAGATTTAGATTGCACTGGAATCTTGGTTCCACCAAAGCTCAGGAGGTCCCAGCCTTCACTTGTCGGAGGCGAGAAATCCTTTGTTTACATAGGTTGTGGGTCTAGAGAGATTGCTTGTTTCTAGGCCCGTGCTGACTCTGAAAGCCCCTGAAGTGCAGTCAGAAATGTGTTCAGTATCAGGTTTAAAGCTTTGTTCCGTTTCTTTTTCTTTGTTACAGATAAGGTGCTGGATTTAAAGTCAACAGATCTTTCCAAGCTTAGAGTACTGGAGCTGAAAAAGATCCTAGACGGCTGGGGAGAGGTGTGCAGAGCATGCATAGAAAAAACAGACTTTGTGAATCTAATTAAAGAGTTGGCTCCTAAATATGCTTTTGCAAACCACAAAGCGGACCTTTGATGCTCTGAAAATGCAACGCAGAGCAAGCTTTTGTGCATCTGGCCCTATTGACTGATGATGAGTCTTAATATTTCTCAAGATGTTAGTATTATAGGGCTTTTACAATTGAAAATTATATTTTCATGATAATACATAATAAAATAAGATCTTAAATCCGCACTAAACAAATTACATTTTTGTATTCCAAGCATGCCATTGATGTATAATTTAAGAAGTAATTTCAAACTGCATTTCTTCTTGATACTGTTTCCCTGGTTACTATTTGGAGACTTCTAATAAAAATGAGGTAGAATTTAAAATTTAAACAGATTCGGCTTTAGTTGCATCCGTGCATACACCTTTTTGAGCCTGTCAAGCTTTTTCATTGGGACTTGCAGCTAGAGGGGCCAAGGACTCAGAAAATGGGATTCCGGGGTCCAAACTAATCAGATTTTGCGTACTTGGTCTGTGACAGAAAGTAAACCTCATAAAGTCTCCACTCTATGGGAAAACGCAGATGAACAGTCAAGGCCTAGATATAAGGAGGTGGTGTAGGATGAATTTTCACGTAGGCTCTCATTATTCTAATGAGACTACTGGATTTTGAGAGGCAGAATCCCCTGCGGTGTGGGAGACTGAGTCTGACCCACTACAGGTGACACCTGTCGCCCCAATCCGGGTTTTGCTCCGGCTAACTAGCAGGGCCTCATCTCTACCCAAAGGCAGGGATGATTGGGCTTCCGAGTGCATGACATAATTGATTTCTCTCACTCAGGTCTCATCCATTTCTCTCAGTTACATTAGTCTCACATACACAATGACAAACAGAGGCAGTATATGTTTCAATAATGTTTTAATGAAGCGACTGCATCTTAGACAGCAAAGCATGGACTGCAATAATCAGGATGATACAGCATGACAAGATTAAAATTGTGACAAGGAGAGTAAAGGATAGAAATAACGCTACCATATATCCTACATATAGGCTATAATAGAGCAGAGCATGTTAACCTCTAATTCTGCCCTTCAGGTTCCCCTGGGAAGACATCATCCCCCATACCTGAGCAAAGGCCTGAAGTCTGCATAAGCAGCTGTAGCGAAGCGCTCAGCAATCAGCATACAGTCGTGGTTCTCTGGCTGGAATCTCCCTCTAACGTGTTAGGGATAAGGAAGTGTTTTTATAATAAAACAGCTGATGTTCTGAGAAAATGCCCCTAGGTAAGGATATGTGTTTTTCTATGAATGTCAGAGACAAAACTTGTACCACGTTCACCGGCAACCTATCTAACTGCAGCCTTGAAAGAAGCATAGAGTGAGCAAGAATGTCTTGTTTGAGAACATAGTGCTTGCCTAGGCAAAAACAGCTAGATAGAGAGAAATAAAACAAGACCGCAAAACTGTCTATTATAAGAATAACAGACGAAGCTGAATAAAATATATTGAGGTTAAAGTGCACAGCGGCAGGCCTAGTATTCTAAAATAACGTGCATGGAGCTATAACTAAAATGGCTACACAACAGAATGTTGATACAGTACATCTCAATTATCTTATCAGAGGTACAATAAAGGTGTCAATGTCCAGCCACAGATGTGAGTATACAACACGTTATTAATAACGCATAAATATGTAAATATATTTACAGTACAAATGCTATGACAGATGATAGAATGCACAAAACATGATACACAAAATGCAATGAACTTTGATGATACATGTTATATAAGTAAAACCAGGCCCCTTGTCTATACACACTATACATTGATCACAATCACTTGATGATGAACTTGGTCAAATCTGGCAAAAGAAGCACAATGCCACAACTAAGCAGTTGCTGCACAACTAAAAGGGCTTAGTAATGTTCACAAACAAATGATCGCGATCACAAATGACCTTCATCATCACATTGCAAAATGGAGAATTTGGCATCCTTCGGACATAATGAAGTTTCTTTGTTTCAAGTTTTAACCTTCACTATTGCTTATCCTGGTGTTCAGGAATATATAAAACAGTAGAGAAAAAAACGCTATGTAAAATGACATTGAGTTTACCTAGTATCGTGTAAAGAGGGACCAGTCTTTTCAAATTTGAAGAGTACATTTTCAGGTTCCAGGAATACATTCCTGTGTTTAAGGGAAGTGATGGAGGTCATTGTCCTGCCATTTGATAAAGTTTGTTTTGACCAATGACTTTGTGTTTCACCACTGCGCATATTAGTTGCTCAATGTTCACCAGTAGCACATGGTATGTTTTGTTCAGTTTAGCCGCCTATTGGCTTTGACATGGCATTAGCCATTACTTTCTGTATTCAGTTGAGCCGCCTATGGGCTTTGACATTGCATTAGCCATTACATTCTGTATTCTGCCTATTGGCTTTGACATGCTGTATCCAGTCTAGCCGCCTATTGGCTTTGACATTGCATTCCTATTGGCTTTGACATGATGTATTCAGTTTAGCTGCCTATTGACTTTGACATGCTATTAGATATTCTGCCTATTGGCTTTGACATGATATCATATATTACATTTTGTATTCAGCTCCGCTGCCTATTGGCTTTGACATTATATCATATATTACACTTTGTATTCAGCTCCGCTGCCTATTGGCTTTGACATGATATTATACATTGCATTTTGTATTCAGCTCCGCTGCCTATTGACTTTGACATGATATTATATATTGCATTTTGTATTCAGCTTAGATGCCTATTGGCTTTGACATGACACTAGACATTGCATTTGATATTTAGGTTAGCTGCCTATTGCCTTTAACATGACATTGCATTTGATATTTAGGTTAGCTGCCCATTGCCTTTAACGTGGAGTTCTGTATTTTTCCAAGCTGTGTTTTTGCACCAGAGAACCAAGATGTTTTGCTCTCACAGTAGACTAGACCTGATAAGAGAGAGTACATGGGCGTCGTTTCTCTTCCCTTGAGCTTGGGAACAGGAGTAGTCTTGGAGACCTGGCCAGTCTCCAAAAGGCTTGCTCAGTTTCCCAGGTCTGAGAGGAGGGGGCACACCTTTGTAACGAATGTAACAGGCTGCAGAGAGTCAGATTCAAATCTGCCGGACCTCGTGCTGGAGCTTGGCGCAGGCTGCCAGCAATCCCGTGTGGGTAGATGAATCTCTCTTTCTCGCGGTTGACAGGGGTCCTCAGCTTGCAGACCTTAGAAAGATGAAGCTGTGAATAGTTCCCACACGGTGAAGTATTTGTTTTGCTTTGCATACAATATCTTATAAATATAACCTGCTGTGTATATTGCAAACTGATATATTTTGTTTGATTAACGCGGACTTGAAAGCTACTAATTCGTCATTCATTCATAAACATTGTGGTTGGGGAAGAATAAAATAACAATAAAAGTCTTCTTTGACCTCAGAAGTGCATTTCTGTTGTGTTATGTTAGTGCTTAGAAACTAAAATAAGAGGAAAGCACTACAGTCATCCAAAATGGGAATAGCTTTCTACTTAGAAGACCTAATGACTCATTGTAATTCCACACCCGAGGGAGTCCGTGTTTGATGATGATCAGGACAGACCTCTATCTGACCTAAAAATGGATTGGAGCTCAAAGACACAAAGGACTCTTCTCAGGCTACACACGTTTCTTGGGCAACGAGGACAGTGGATCTCAAAGTGCTGTGTCTGCATCTGTGGACTCCTTGGGTTTGCTTAGAGGTTCCACACAGCCACAGTCATCAGCAGAGTTCTCGAAGCACCAACAGTAGCAGGGTGCACACAGGTGTCTCTCCAGATAGTGTTTAACTAACCTGAGGGAAGCCCCAACTTATATATTCAAGTTCAGGCTCTGTACAACTTCAACTCCGAGTCAGCACATTTTCCAAGTGCAAAGGGTCTAACCAATCATTCTGGGGCACAGATGTCCATCTCAGAAAGGAGTCTGGAAAGAACCTCTCACCAGAATGCAGTGCAATGGTTGCTGACCATGTGCAGACAGTTTCAAGAAGATGTTCTTTCATCAACACTTTGACATGTACATTTAGACCATCTATGCCCTCTTTTAGCTGAGGCTGTGCACTGTTGTTAGATCACAAATATTATTTTGAAAAGCTGGCACATTTGATGTGCCTCTTTCCACAGCGGCCAGTCTGGTGCAGAAAAAATATACTGTGGCATTTTACTGATGAAAGCTACTGTCAACAGAGTAGAGAAAGCCTAGCACAGTGTTCCTGTGTATTTGGATAGTCCAGTTGAAAAAACTCTTGTGGGCTGTTTATTGCACTTGGGGTTAGTTTCATTTTATAGAATGGGAGCATTAACTGCATAAAACTGATGTCAATTATATTAAGAAATTCCATTTAACATTGGTCTGTGCCAGATTGTTAGAATATCCGCTCAATAAATGTACATATACATAGTATACATAGTGAATATAAATATGACTCATTAAAATGGTCAGTGTTTATCTTGACATTCTGTGTTTAATTTACCACTCCTGGATCAACAATCTACCACCCTAGTCTAGAGCACAGAGCTCTACCCAGATGGGTAAATCTGCAGTAGACCATCACGAGCGTAGGAACTCCAATTATTAGACTTAACCACTTATCCCACAGGCAAGAGTTTCCTACGGATGACATTACTTTGTCCCCACACTCACTGAGTGCAGTTAACTGCACCTGTGCTAGCTTCTTCTGGCCTCCCTCAGTGGAAGGTCTTCTCAGCACTAGATTTCTCTCCCCAACCATGGTCAGCCCTTGAAAAGACAGAAGCTCTCTGCACTGGTCGAGATGTCCCCTAGGAGAGGTGACATCTGGGCTAGACTGTCATCCCATGACCAGCAAATGTCAGCACTTGACAGCTCTTCATGGGCTGGAGTTCCATGCAATATACGGAAGCCTGATTCCTTGATTGTTTCATATATGTGTGTAGGAATCTAGGCTGTCAGTATACTGGCCCCTTGTTGAATGGATGCCACTAATGGACATGGTGGAGCATTTTCCTACCTTATTTTCTGGACCATGGTAAAAGTGGAATATAGTAAAACCGATGCTACCTTCCTGGGTCCTCTCATCATACTACAGTGTGCATTCTCAGAAACATTACACATCTCTTTCCCTCACCATGGTTTCTCTGCACTAGACTGTCTCCGGTCATTGAAACTAGCTATACCTTGCCTCAAATTCACTCAGTAGTTAATTTAAATTTTTTCCCTTGTCCCTATCTTTTAATAAATCTTTATAAGGTATTTATAATTTGTAAGGAGGGACACTGCAATTATGCAATTATGCCTCTACAACATTTTCTGCATTGTTATGACTACTTGCCATATAATCCATCTTTTGCTGCGAAAATTGAACATTTCAGCAACATTTCTCTATGTCAAGTAGTTCAGACGTTCCTAAAAAATACCATACATGACGTGACATGCAGTGGAAGATCCTTTGCATAAGATGACTCATCATCTTTCCGTTGCTTATAGCGTTCTTCTTATGGTAAACTGGTGCTAATTTGGTAAAACATTTGCCCAGACAGCATTAATGTGTTTCAATAAGACAAATTAGCAAAATAATACTGCCACAGACTGTGACACATTATGCCACATTTACCTTATCTTGACAAATAATGCAGTCATACCAGCTATATAATTTGGTTCTCTACTACTGTATAGTTCAGAGGTCCTTATTATAATCTGGGCCAAGAGTACAGAATTTGAGTGTTATGGCTATATAGCTGCAAGTTGAACAACAAGTCACATTTTGGCACATGTGGAAAGCAGTTCCCTTTAATTAGAACTCACTCTGATAGGTTGAACAGTTACATTAAATTATAATATGTCTATAGCATTCCAGATAACATAGCATTTAATATGGTTGCCACCAGTCCACCAGGTAAATGTGTGCATATCTACGGTGATCTATGATCTACCGTCTCAGCCACCGGCTCTTGTTATGTGGTGGCCAAGTCAGTGGTGACAGGCAAGATGCCTTTCTATACTGTTAATCTTTCAATGGTGACCATGTTCGCAGTTCTTATAGCCTTTGTCCTCTCAGTGGGAAAGGGGAGCCCTTCCACATCATGTCGAGTTTAAGCTTGGCCAAGCCAATTCCAAGGATAAGAACAGGAATTGAGGATTAGTTTTTTTCCTAACCAGCAACATTGCTGGTATGCACAATTTTGGGGAATATCATAAAATCACCCAGAATTGTTTTGCCTTTTCCCAGAATATAATCACCACAGATGCCAGATATCACTTGGGGCAGTCACACACCGGAGGCATTCATCAGGTCTAACGGAGTTGATTCAGTGTATCACCACTGGAGTAAGAAATTCTCTCATCGGATATTTGTATTGTATTAACTTAGAGTGATTATCCCAGGATACTAAGTGAGACTGTTGGCAAGCTCCCCACTATTTTCCTCCGTCAGTTGTATTCCTAGTTCTGAGTCTCTCTAGTCTCTTATGCTAGTTACAACCAAACTGGGCCTGGCTCCTATACCTGGTACATCACAGCAGCCAGTGTTTTGAGGTGTTATTTTGTAACCCCAACTCTCTTTCTGGCAGTCTGTAGTGATGACGCCGCACAAATGTAAGTAGATTTCGTTCAGGTTTATTTAAAATAGAAACCACCCTAGCGACATATGACAGGGAAGCTCCTCTGTCCAGCTTCTCACAACGCTCCCTTCTTTATTAAAAAACAGAATTCGTTCGGCACGGAGCATTCACCGAGCGCGTCTCGTGCCGAACCGGTTCGCGAGAGCGGCGCATGGATAAAAGAAAATACTGCAAGCCGATGCTGCGAGCCGGATTACTACATGGGTTTTCTTCTTCCAAAAGAAAACAAATGGAAGAGAAAACATAAGACAGTACATTGGAAAACTATATAAACAACACTCAGAACAAAGCACTAATACAAACTGTAATTATACTAAACAACTCTATTAAGACAATTACAATGGAATTTAAGTATTGACAACAAACAAAAAAACAAGAAAAAAACAAAAACGGCGAGAGGCATAGAACAATTGTATTTATAACAACAAAATTCTAAAGGAATAAAAAACAACAATACATTTATTCATCTAAATCTGTAAGGCTTACGTCTTATACGAGTACTTCTGCGTACCATGGAGAAATCATCACAAACCTTGCCTGCACCCTCACACTCATTGCAAACATCATCCTGAAAATCACAATTTTTATGACACTCAGCTTCACCAACTAACAGGCTCATATTGGCTGGAGATAGAACTTTTACAACCTTAGACTTGTTACACCAATGACCACCCTCAACCCTGACAGCATTTCCACATACTTTGTTGACTAAAACCAGAGACGAAAACTTTGAGTCACCCTTCTTGATGAAACCCCCAAATTTGATTTTCACGAAATCTCCAGCATTCACCTCCACATCAGACACTTTCCTCCTTTCATCATAACGGAGTTTTTGAGAAATTTGAGCCCTTGCTACATTCCTTCTCACAAAATGATCTAAACTTTGGACACACACCTCTTGTTTCAATAACTTGAACATCCACGCAGGCTTAAACTCAGTGGCTGGTTTCCTTCCACGTAATAGTTCGAAAGGAGAAACCAAAGTGGAAGATTGGGGTGTAGTCCTATAGAACCACAACATTGATTGAGTAGCAGAATGAATGTCAACTTTGTTCTGTATGGCCCATTTAATACAATCACACAGGACCCAATTAAAGCGTTCTACAAGGCCATTAGTTTGAGGGTGAAACAAATAACTTTTTAGGTGTTTAATACTACTACTCCTGAAAAACTGTTCCACTTCATTGGAAACAAATTGAACACCGTTATCAGAAACAATGCATTCGGGGAAACCCTCCCTCATGCACACATCTCTAATAAATTTCACCACAGCTTTTGAATTCGGTTCACTAATAAATCTAACTTCTGGCCATTTTGAGTAATAATCTAACAGGACTAATGCATACTTATAATTTGACGGCAGGGTGTAAAAGGGACCAATCAAATCAACACCTAGTTTTACCCAGGGTCTCTCCGGCAGTTCAATGGGCATTAAGGGTGGCACACATGTTTTAAGAACATTATCGCTAGATGCACAAATAACACAACCCTTAACTACATTATCTACTTCTGTATCCATTTGGGGCCACCAGAAAAATGAACGTACCCTACGTTTAGTGAAAGTCGAACCTAGGTGTCCCTCATGGGCTTTTGTTATTATTAGATGTTTGAAAACATGAGGAGGTATCAATTTGTCCGATCTCATAACCAATCCACACTCCAACGATAATTCCTCATTAATTTTTTAAAAAGACTGAATACCTGGTTGCAAGGACTTCTCCTTAGGCCACCCCTCGCTGATAAATTTAGAAACGGTTTTCAAAACAGGATCCCTATCTGTAGCCGAAATCCATTCTGCTTCAGAAAATGGACCAGTATCATCTAATTCAAGAGAAGCTATTATGCAACTTTCATCGCCACATTCATCTTTTAAGACCTGAGATGGGGAAACCGCAGGGAACCTAGACAGAAAATCAGCTTGCGCTTTTTTCCCACCTGAAATGTGCTGAATATCAAATTGAAATTGAAGAAGGCGAGCTGAGAACCTTGCAATCCTGGGCGAACACTTTTTTACATTCCTCCCACTTAGTATAAAAATGAGAGGTTTGTGATCTGTCTGGAGCAAAAACTTAGTACCCCAGAGATAAGTGCGGAATTTCTCTATCGCCCACCAGCAGGCTAAGAGCTCCTTTTCAATGACAGAATACAGGCATTCTGAATCTCTTAGGACTCTGGAAGCAAAACCCACAGTGTTTTCACCTTCAGGGGTTTGTTGCATAAGAACTGCACCTAAACCCACATTACTGGCATCAACAGTGAGTACAGACTTCAACTCAGGATTAAACGGTTTCAGTCCCACACATTTGGAAAGCTGAAGTTTAATCCATTCAAATGCTTCAATGCAATCACTATTCCAGTTAAAATCCACTTTGGCTTTCAGCAAGTTTGAGATAGGCCTGACTCTGGAAGCAAAATCCTTTATAAACCGTGAATAGAATTCACAAAGACCTAAAAAGCTTTTAACACCACTTTTATCAGCGGGAGGAGGCGCATCAAGAATGTTCTGAACCGAACCAGGTTTTGGTTTGACACCAGAACTAGAAATCACATGGCCCAGATATTCTACCTCTTCTTTGAGGAATTCACACTTTTCCCTTTTTAACACAACACCTCGTTGTTGAAAAATAGACAGAACTTGTCTGAGCGTGGCATCATGAGATTGACGATCCGGCCCAAAAATCAACACATCGTCTTGGAAAATGGCTACTCTATCAATTCCCTTGAGTAAACTTTCCATAACTCTTTGGAAAACAGACGCAGCTGATGCTAAACCGAAAGGTAACCTGCAATACTGATAGGTTCCCCACGGTGAAACAAAAGCGGTGAAATGTCGGGATTCAGGTTCCAATTCAATTTGGTGGTAGGCAGATGCTAAATCTAATTTAGTAAAAAACTTAGCACCAGCAACAAGAGCTAACAAATCATTGATTTTCGGTAAGGGATGAGAGTCAATCCAAATTTCTTTGTTCAGAGCACGTAAGTCTATGCATACCCTAAGCTCTCCATTTTTTTTTTTTAACAACGACTAAAGGAGAAAGCCAAAGTGAAGACTCAATTTGTTCAATAATACCTGACTTAGTTAAAGAAATCAATTCCTTTTCCAAATCATTCCGTGCACTAAAAGGTACTCCCCTCATCTTGTGTTTTATAGCCAGGGCACCTTCTTTCACTTTAATTTTGTGCTTAAAACCTTTAATTTTCCCTAGTTCCCCAGAAAAGACTTTGGGAAAATCGTTTAATAAATCTTCCACCATATCTGAATCTCTCACGGCGAGCACTTGCTCGCGTGTACCCGGTCTTAATATCATACCGAACAATCCTTGGTGAAACCAACCAAGGATATTTAGACCCTTTACAGCTACATAAATTTTTCCATAGATAACTCTCCCTTTGAATTTCAGAACATCTTCAAAATATCCCAACAAGTCAATCTTCCGTCCTTCATATGACACTGGAGATCTGTCTGGAGGATGAAGAATTCTATTATTCCATGTATCTTGAAAAAGTTATTTAGTGATCATTGTAATTCGTGCACCAGAATTAACTAACAGACTAAGAACTTTGTCTCCAACGCCCAATTCCACAAACGGATCAACACAGTCTGAAGGATCACGCCACTTGACAACATCATCATTAACCACTAAAACCATGTCTTTTAGATCAGAGACGAGATCACTTTCTTGAAAATCCTGAGCTTCGTCTTTGATAGCACCAACATTAGTTTTGTTACAATTGGTGCTTTGACAAACCTTAGCAAAATGGCCCACTTTGTTGCACAATCTGCAAGTAACAAACTTTGCTGGGCAAGGTTTACTCCCTTTCTTGTGAAAACTATTTCCACATCTGAAACAAAAGTTGGACTGTGAAAAAAAAGATTTAGAGTTGGTGTTTCTCAAGGAATCTCCTTTTTAATAAAAGACTAGAGACCCCTTATTGTACACAGGGCAGACATGATCTTGAGGTTTGTCTTCAAGTTCCTTCACTGACCGTACAGAAGTTTCAATGCTTTTAGCAATTCTGATACATTCATTAAGGCTTGGATTCCCCAAAGTCAAGAGCTTCTGTCGAATGTTTTTCTCTAAACAGTGGCAAATAAATTGGTATAAATTGGTAAATCTTATAAGCTGATCACTAAAATTATCAAATTCACATTCAGCCACCAAAGATCTTAAAGCTGATATGTACGTATCAATGTCTTCATTAGATTTCTGTGTTTGTTTGAAGAATTTATGTCTTAAAACGACTAAACTTGGGGGCTCATTGAACCTCAATTCCAGTTTTTTTTACTGCTTCTTGGAATTCATCGAGTTCTTCGTCTTGTTGTATTTGTATATCTGGTAGATGTTTAAACGTAGATCTCCCTTCAAAGCCAAGCGAGTGTAATAAAAGACACTTCTTTCTTTCTGGTCTAAATCTTGTAGCTCCTAACGCTCCTAAATATGTTTCAAAAGCATCAAACCAACATTTCCACGTGATAGGTGGTTCACCAGGAGTTTCTAGGAAAGGTGGTGGTGGTGTAACAGCCTGCATACTGATTCCAGAGCAAATACGCTGTCTAGGTGACAATTTGACTGACTAATATAAAAGTCTATTAATTTATAAAATACATGTTCCGAATTCTTTTGAAAAAAAATGGTGTTGGTTCTGTTCCTCAACAAATCCACAAAAAGAGGTTAGCGCTCTAGTTGTTAACTAGGGCTAAGTTACTTAGCCACAAAGAAACAGATTTAGGTGGTCATTCTGACCCTGGCGGTCTTTGACCGCCAGGGCGGAGGACCGCGGGAGCACCGCCGACAGGCCGGCGGTGCTCCAATGGGGATTCCGACCGCGGCGGTAAAGCCGCGGTCGGACCGGCACCACTGGCGGGGTCCCGCCAGTGTACCGCGGCCCCATTGAATCCTCCGCGGCGGCGCAGCTTGCTGCACCGCCGCGGGGATTCCGACCCCCCCTACCGCCATCCAGATCCCGGCGGTCGGACCGCCGAGATCCGGATGGCGGTAGGGGGGGTCGCGGGGCCCCCGTAAGAGGGCCCCTACATGTATTTCACTGTCTGCTGTGCAGACAGTGAAATACGCGACGGGTGCAACTGCACCCGTCGCACAGCTTCCACTCCGCCGGCTCGATTCCGAGCCGGCTTCATCGTGGAAGCCTCTTTCCCGCTGGGCTGGCTGGCGGTCTGAAGGAGACCGCCCGCCAGCCCAGCGGGAAAGTCAGAATTACCGCCGCGGTCTTTCGACCGCGGAACGGTAACCTGACGGCGGGACTTTGGCGGGCGGCCTCCGCCGCCCGCCAAGGTCAGAATGAGGGCCTTAGTGTCACAAGGTTAGCTTTCTAGTTGTAGAGGTGGGGTTTAGACTCACAGCGCTGCTCACGACGTGTGGAAAACTCCTCTAATCTTGTCTTGTGGGTTCGTTGGGTGATTTTTTTCTCCTTGTCGCCACAAATGTAGTGATGACGCCGCACAAATGTAAGTAGATTTCGTTAAGGTTTATTTAAAATAGAAACCACCCTAGCGACATATGACAGGGAAGCTCCTCTGTCCAGCTTCTCACAACGCTCCCTTCTTTATTCAAAAACAGAATTTGTTCGGCATGGAGCGTTCACCGCACGTGCCTCGTGCCGAACCGGTTCGCGAGAGCGGCGCGCGGATAAAAGAAAATACCGCGCGCCGATGCTGCGAGCCGGATTACTACACAGTCTTACTTCAACGTTAACTAAAACATGTTCCAGGGCATTTTAATGAGCAATGCTATACTCTGTATTTATTATTGTCTCCTCCCATGCATTGTTAATCCTGTATCATGTCTGTAGTTTGTTTTTGATGAGCAATGTGTGCTATATACCGTAGACATTCTACCCTATTTCCTTTATCCCCTTCTGTGCCGCGGACGTAATGGTTACGTCCTGCGGCACAGGGCTGCTGTGCCCAGGACTTAACCATTACGTCCTGGTCACACAGCCCAGAGGGAGCGCTAGCGCTCCCTCTGTGGGGTTCCCCCCCAAGGCAGGGATGGAAGGGGAAGCCCTTCCCCTTTCACCCCCCCCCCCAGAACCCTCCCTGTGACGTCAGCGTGCGATCGCACGCTGTTAGTCACAGGGCCTCCTCCCATTTCTCTTTGCATTTCTCTTCCGATCACGTGGGGGAGGCCGAGAGAGGCTTCAAAGGGAAGGAAAGTTATTTTCTTCCCTTTGAAGTCTCTCTCTGTGTTTTGGCAGCCGGATTGAAAGCAATCTGGCTGTCAAAACGTCCACTAGACACCAGGGATTTTATTTAAAAAAGGAAACTGGCATGTGGGAGCGACCCCTTGGGCAAGGGTCGCTCCCAGGGGGGGCATTTTTTTAAAGTCCTTTTCTGCCCCCCCCCGGGGGCAGAAACCTCTAGACACCAGGGATAATTTATTTATTTTTTGTTTTGTTTTTTATTTTAGAGGTGGGGACGCTCCCATAGGGGGCAAATTATATTTAGGCCATTTCTGTCCCCCTTGGGGGCAGATTGGCCTCATAATTGGCTGTCAAAAATGGGGATGTGTCCACGTTGTGTTTTGGGGCATCTCCTGTCACGGGCGCTAGGCCTACCCACACAAGTGAGGTATAATTTTTGTCTGGAGACTTGGGGGAACGCTGGATGGAAGGAAGTTTGTGGCTCCTCTCAGATTCCAGAACTTTCTGTCACCGAAATGTGAGGAAAATGTGTTTTTTTTTAGCCATATTATGAGGTTTGCAAAGGATTCTGGGTAACAGAACCTGGTCAGAGCCCCACAAGTCACCCCATCTTGCATTCCCCTAGGTCTCTAGTTTTACAAAATGCACAGGTTTGGTAGGTTTCCCTAGGTGCCTGCTGAGCTAGGGGTCAAAATCTACAGGTAGGCACTTTGCAAAAAACACCTCTGTTTCCTGTAAAAAAATGGGATGTGTCCACGTTGTGTTTTGGGGCATTTCCTGTTGCGGGCGCTAGGCCTACCCACACAAGTGAGGTACCATTTTTATCTGGAGACTTGGGGGAACGCTGGGTGGAAGGAAGTTTGTGGCTCCTTGCAAGGTCTGAAACGTTCAGAAATCTGGAAACATTCAACCAACCCACAAAGCTAGAGCAAACCCTCAGCCTCATGCCCCATGTATAGTTGAGGGTCTCAAACAATTTTACAGGACGTAATGCTTAGGGGAGTAGTTACTTAATAATGTTTCATAAATTCCCCAAGGTAGTAATGATGACGCGGAAAAGAAGGTCTAACAAATATTCATATATCATATAATCAAAATCGTATAAGGTAGTGTGATTTTAGCAAAGAAAAATAATGTACGTGGGAAATTGTGCCCACGGAGTAGTTCGCCATTATTATAAACAAGCTTAATTAATCATGAAGAATTGAAAATGTAGTAATCCGTCATAATCGCAAATGTATTCTATGATTTTCTTGTCAAAACTGTTATATGCTTAGCTTAAATTTCGTAGAGGCTTTGGCCTAGTCGCCTGGTCTCAAATTTAACTGCGTGGTTTTCACTTGCATTAACAAGATACTGTATTTTATTTTAAAGGTTGTATTTTTCCAGTAGAGGTGACTAATACACTTATCTCAAGGTTTCGTACTAGGCCGGTTTCATCCCTTTTCAAGCAAGGTCAGTTTCTGCAGGTGCGGACAATAAGAGTACTGATACCGAAATAATTGGCAAACTTTGTTGCAACTTGTGTTCCAAGGCTCCAAGGACAATGTATGCATAAATGAGTACTAGGAGAAAGACACTTTTCATTGGTCAAATTGAAGCCACCCTATGAACCCTCCAATGGAAGACCCTAAAGTATTTGGAATGTTTCTTACTTAAACCCACCGGACAAAGAGAAGTCAGCCATTTTCCTTGATGCCATTTTGAAGCCAAATGCCAGACGCCATCTTAGACGACATCTTGATGCCTTTTCTCTGTCGCAGAGAAAGAGACTTTAAAGAATTCTCACCCTAGAGACTTTAACTTTAATTTTGCCCCGTCTTGCCCATGCAGTAACTTTTGCCCCATTTCCTTGCTGCCGCAAGGAAACTTGCCTTAACTTTGCCCCTTTGAAATCTGCCTCATGCTGATCGAAACGGTACCTGAAGGACGAAGACTTTCATGAATGCTGATTGTATTTGGTAAATATGAAAGGATAATTGTATTATGCATTGTGTTTTCCTTCCTAGGTACCAACTGCTATTTTGATAGGGCCCAAGCTAGGAGTTTTCTAAATTTGTGTTGACTAAATTCGTTTTGCATGAAGCCCCACATGCCAATGCTAATTAGAGGTTAGTTGAGGTATTCATCTGATGCACCATGTTGAACTGAAATCTTGTTATGCTGACCGATGTATGCAATTAGCCAAGTTCAATTGCTTATATTAGTGATTTGCATTGCTATAACTGAGTGCATTATAATTCAGATTTTGCGTAGATTGCGTTTCTTCCGCCGTTATGGACAGCTAGTAATGTTCGTATACATATATCATTTGATTTTGAGACTTATATACATTGTGTTAGCTTTGTTAATATAGGGAAATAAACTCCCTAACTTCTAATAAACTGGTGTGGTTATTCATAACTGAAAGGTCATGTTGCGTCAAATACTGATTGTTATTGATTATTAATGTATTGATTGATTATTAATCGATTATCCGCTGTTGATTATAATTAGTTAACGATGATTGATTTGAGTGACCCGACTATTCTTGGATGAGGAGAGCCCAACTAGGTTAAAAGGTCCACCGACCTCCAGCGTGTCCGAGTACAAGTAATTTATAAAGACTGGACGCGCTATCAGTAGATGGTAGCAGAGATTGATGGTTTGGCCCTTTGGGACCCCATCTGAAAAATAGGCGGAGTCAAAGTAGAATTTTCTTTGACAAAACAAGTTGGAGAGATGATGATGCCCTAAGTCCCCAATGACTTTCCCGGAATCTCGGAGCTTGCGAATGGAGGAAATGGAGGTGTGAGAATGTTTTCGGCGTTTCTAATGACAGTATGAGTGAAGTTAAGGTTTTGCGCTTGCACAGCTTATTGCCGCAGATGAATTGAGAAGTTTGTGAGGATTTTAGGGGGTTACGAACTCCAATTAAAGATTTTAGAGGAAGTGATACTCCAAAGTGTGAGAGTAGGGAAGTCGTCGAACTTCATATGTGTGTAGCGCTTTGTGCAGGAAAAATTGTCCACGTGGTTGTTGATGTTGAGACGGGCCCTACGAGGTCAAGAGACTCCGGAGTATGTTGAAAAGTGTACGAGACACTTGATTGATGTTGTATTCTGTTCGGTTTAGTAGGTTGATCGGGCGTGGTCAACAAGTCGGTATGAATATTGAGGAATGAAAGAAAATTTTTGACTTCGAGATTTGACGAATTCTAAAGCGCGCTAGAATAGTTCATTGATCAGTCGAGAGTAAAGTTTGCGGGTCAAATTTTGCTTGCTAAAGTGGGAAACCGAGAAAGATGGAATAACTGCCGAGGCTAGTGAAAAATCCCTAAGGTTTCTAAAGCGATTGTATTACCCTTCCTGTAGTAAACCAACAGATTTGTTTTCTTCTTTTGGTTAGTTCTTGCGATATATTGCAGAAATTAGTTTTGAGTGAAGCTGAGTGAAGGAGGACAAGCCGCAGGACTTTGTCAGCCACAGTGTGTGGGTGTGACGTCACTAGGAGCCGCGCTGGGATAGGTTGGTTGGCGAGAAAGGTCGCACACGGATTGGATGCAGTCCGTGAAGCGCAATTGATGGGGAAAAGGCAAGCGAAGAGTATTCCGGGAATTAAAGTCACTTATTGATTACATATTTTAGAAAAATAAAAGACGGAAAGATGAAATTTTTCAAAGCATTTAAGAGTGCCTTGAGTGGAGATGTATATATCAAAGCAAATGTAGGAGAAAAAACACCGCCTGAGGGTACACCAGCTTACATTGTGATTGAAGAAAAGGGTGTCGCACCATGTCTTTGGCTAAAGCAATGGTGCAAATTAACAGAAAAGCATGGAAGTGTAGCGTTCCCTATTCACGGGTCATTTAATTTGAGAGTTTTGGAGAATTTAAGATTCGCGCTATACGACATGAAAGTACCTCCAAGACCAGCACAATTTGAAGCGTTAGCAATTTGGGAACTAATGGCTAGAAATCAACAACAAAAGAAATTTGAGACAAGAGTGAGAAAAGTAGAAAAGACACATGCGTACTATGAGAGATTGTTGAAGGCGTTTAAAAATTACAGTGGTACGGAAACGATTGAGGCAAAGGACTTGCTCCACTTTTTGTTCAGATTTGTGGAAGGATTGAGACCCGAAATCAGTCAGATGATTAAAATGCATTTGATTTGTTGGCAGTCAAAGTCGATCGATGAGGTGTTGAATTATGCAAAGTACTGCAGTGATGAGATTGAGACAAAGCAGAAAAGGTTGAAGGAAAAAGTGATGGTGATGCAGCTTAGAGCAGCTCAGACAGGTTTGCAAGGTTTGCAAGGTTTCCAACAACAGTTGCCGCAGTTGCAACAGCAGGGAAATGCTATATTTCAGCCACAGATGAGAGGCAGAGGCCGAGGAGGTTTTGTGAATAATGGTCCTGACTTGAATACTGTCGTAGTCCCGAATGGTATACAGGCAATGAAGAAGGTGATGCCATGTCACACGTGCGGAATCGTCGGGCACTGGAAACGGGAGTGCCCAATGGTGGTGCAGGAAGGTGTAGGTCAGCAAAACAATGATGACAATTCATTTCAGAATATGAGAGGACCGAAAATGAGAGTTCCAAATCAAAATTTTCAAAATAATGTGAATCAGATGCAGGGTTTACAACCCATACAATCACAGCAGGTGTAAATGCCCTGTGTACAGATGGCACAGTTGCAGCCAATGCAACAGCAGTTTCCCATGGTACCTAATCAGCAAATGCAAATACCCTTAGCACCAATGAACCAGCAACAAGTAATGCTTCCTCAACAGGTCATGGGTCAAGGAGTGAATCAAAATGACACAGTACACCAATTCCCGTTACACAGTGAGAATGGAATAAACAATGAATGGGAGAGTGAAAGTTCAGATGAGGAGGGAAATTGTATGCTTGCAGCATCTTTGGAAGTTGATCAAAAGGGTCCGTATGTGGAAGGAAGAGTTATGGGTCACAGAGTTTCATTCTTGGTTGACACAGGAGCTACACACTCTACAGTCAGAAGTATCGAAGTACCACATTTGCCACTTTCTGGGAGAACGGTTCAAGTAGTGGAAGTAGCAAATAGGTATCTGACAAACCCAATCACAGATCCAGTGCAAGTCAGAATTGGCAACTATCAAGGGTCACATAAATTTGTGGTGTGTGGCTCGAGTCCAATATCCCTGTTAGGGAGAGACTTACTGTGCAAATTGGGATGCTCAATTATGTGCTCAAATGATGGAATTAAAATTCAGACAAACAGTGATGAGGAAGAAGAGGACAGTTTAAGAGGGGATGAAGTGGAAACTGTCGACGAAGAGTATCCCCTGATTACTCTTTATCCGATGCTCACTGAAGCAGATATTCCAGCTGAGTTACAGGAAACAGTTGGAAAGGAAGTGTGGGACATGACAGGGGAAGAAGTAGGCTTGGTTAAAGGAGCAGAACCAGTGAAAGTGACCGTAAAACCCAATGCAAATTTTCCCCAGACACCACAATACCATATGTCGCAAGACACCCTCATGAAAGTCGCCCAACTCATTGATGAGTTTGTGAAACAGGGAGTACTGAAAGAAGTACTAAGTAGTCCATGTAATTCACCAATCATGGGACTAATAAAACCGAGTGGAAAGGTCCGGATTGTTCAGGATTTGAGGAAAATAAATGACATAATAGTAAAATGTTGTCCCGTAGTACCAAATCCAGCTGTGATAATGTTTCAAATTCCCTGTGATGCTGAGTGGTTCTCAGTCATCTATTTGTCACAAGCATTCTTTTCTGTGCCTCTTCATGAGGACAGCCAATTTCTCTTTTGTTTCAAATTCCTGGACAGAGTCTACAGTTGGTGTCGAATTCCTCAAGGGTTTTCGGAGTCACCATCAATATTTAATCAGATTCTAAAGAAAGACTTGGGATCATTGGAATTGCCTTTTGAATCAACCTTGGTACAGTATATTGACGATTTGCTGATCGCATCCAAGACAGAGAATTACTGTACGGTTGACACTATTGCCCTATTGAACCACTTGGGAAGGAACGGATACAAAGTGTCTCCTTCAAAGTTACAGTTCTGCCAGAAGAAAGTAAAATATTTGGGTCACCAAATAGAGAAAGGGTCGAGAAGAATAATGAAAGAAAGAATAACAAGTGTACTTCAAATGAGTCCACCCAAAACGAGGAGGGAGGTGAGAACGTCTTTCGGAATGGTGAGCTACTGTCGCCAATGGATTCCCAATTTCTCGGCTCTAGCCAAACCTTTGCTGAATCTGACCCAGAGAGAAGCGCTGGATGAAATAGTGTTGAAAAGAGATGAAATGGATGCTTTTATTGAATTGAAGGAATGCATGTGCAGAGCTCAAGCTTTAGGTATGCCTGATTACACAAAGCCTTTTACATTGTTTTGTCATGAACGTGATGCATGTTCCTTGTCTGTCTTGACTCAAGCCCATGGTGGTGTAAACAGACCAGTAGCCTATTTTTCCGCTACTTTGGATCCAATCGCAGCAGCCTTACCAGGGTGCTTGCGCGCTGTAGCAGCAGTTGGTATCAGCCTAAATCAGAGTGAAGGAATAGTGATGGGACATCCTTTAACAGTCATGGTCCCTCACTCAGTCGAGATACTTTTGACACGTTCCCGAACACAGCACATGACCGGTGCTAGGCTTACAAGGTACGAGACAATAATTCTGGGTTCACCTAATGTGCAGCTGAAAAGGTGCACTACGTTGAATCCAGCAACTTTGTTTCCCAGTGAAAATGTCGAAATTCAGAATGCTGAAGACATCGAGCACGACTGTCTTCAGGTGACTGAATTTTGTACTAAGCCAAGACCTGATATCAAAGACACCCCATTGGAAAAAAATGATCAAATTATTTTTGTTGATGGTTCATGTTTAAGAGATGCACTAGGAATATTGAAAGCAGAATATGCCGTCTGTACAATAACAGGTGTTCTGGAAGCATCTTGGCTTCAAGGCGTTTACTCTGCACAAGTAGCGGAACTAGTAGCCCTTACTAGAGCTTGCTGACTTTCTGGGTTAATGAAAGTTACCATTTACACTGACAGTCAGTATGGATTTGGAATAGTGCATGACTTTGGACAGTTGTGGTCACAAAGAGGCTTCATGACCTCTTCAGGATCACCAGTGAAAAATGGTGAAAGAATAAGAGAACTGTTAAACGCTATCCAGTTGCCAGGGGAAGTGGCAGTGGTAAAATGCAGTGCACACTCAAAATCACAAGACTTTGTTTCTCTGGGAAATGGATATGCAGATCAAGTCGCAAGATTTTGCATATTGAACTGTAAATTGCTCAGAGACGAATGGAACTTGATAAATGAGCCAGAACTTGAACAAAGTGAAGCCTTCGCTCTAAAGGTTGTAGATACGATTGATGAATTGAAATTCCTACAAAATAATGTCAGTAAGGACGAAAAACTCTCATGGAGTAAATTACAATGCATTAAGAAACCAGGGGCCAGATGTAGGAAAAATAAAAATTGCGAGTCGCATTTTGCGAGTCAATGCGACTCGCAAAATGCGACTCGCAATTTGGTATGCCAGGAAATAAACCGGTCCGATTTAGCGACTCGCATCCGGACTCGCAACGCTGTGTGCGAGTCCGCAGATTGCGAGGTCGCTGTTTGCGAGTGTGCAAAAAACTAACTCGCAATTAGCGAGTTGGAGTCGCAAATTGCGAGTTCCCTCAAAATTGCTTGCAGGTGCAGCAGAACACTCCAGAAAGCACACCAAAACACTCTGGAAACACTTCCTGGCACATGATGATGACATCACAGCCAGGAAGTTAACAAATACACCTGGGAGGAGGCTGGACCACACCCTTTTACAACTGCCAGTCTGCACACTGAGCTAGCTGCAGCAGCCATGGAGGGAACCCCCCGAAAAAGGAAAATTAAATTCTCTGAGAGGGAGCTTGAGGTGCTGACCGAAGAATGTTGTCAGCACCATGATGAGCTCTTTGGGAGAGCTGCCCTCACTGTTCCAGAGGCCACCAAAAAGAAAATCTGGCAGGAAATGCAAGAGAAAATCAATGCCCTGGGGGTGAGCCACAGGACAATTGAGGACATAAGGAAGAGGTGGTATGACCTCCGCTCCCGGACCAAGGAGAGGGTGGCAGAAAGGCTCCGGGAGATGAGAGGCACTGGAGGGGGACCATCATCTGTGCCACCACCCACACCCCTTGAAGACAGGATTGACCAAACCTTTGAGCCGGAGGCAGTGTGTGGATTTGGGGACCTGGACACTTCAGAGCCCAGCACATCAACCGGTGAGTACCATGTGATAAGCCTGTACCCCTATCAATGTCATACCCCACCCACCATGTACACATGTGCATGCACAACCAAATTAGCTCCATTTCAGGGTAGAAAAAGCCAGAATGATGCATTATGGGAAATGTAGTCCAATAGGCAGTGCATAGGCAAATGTTTATTAGGAATTGTGTAAAAGATACTAGACACTGACAGTGTGTTCCCCATGTCCCACAGGTCTCCAGCAAGACACCCCCTACACCCCAAGCACCCAGGCCCAGGAGGACACCCCAGGACCCTCCAGCACCCCCACATGCACAGTCAGCAGCATTCCTGCAGTTGTAACGCCTGCTGCAACAGCAACGCCAGGAGCTTCCCCAGCAACAGCCAGGGAGGATACAGGTGCGAGGACAGGGCAGCCACCACTGCGCAGGCGTCGCAGGGCAAGAGCGTCTGATTTCCGGATTCATCCTCCAACCAGCAGTGAGGCACATCTGCTGCGGGGTCAGCGCCTGCAGAACACAATATTGGGCAGGATCAGTGGGGTGCTGCACCGCATTGAAAGACAAAACCATGCAAGCATGCGGCACCTCAACAGGCGGATGGACCTGATGTGCCAGAACACTGGGGACATTGCCTCTGCCATTAGGGAACTGGCGGCCGGACTGCTGGGTCAGGCAGAGGCAGGGCGGCGCAGGGATCGCCAGATTATGTTAAGACTGGACAGGATGGACACATCAATCAGCAGGCTAGCCATCAACACAACAGGCCTGTCGAGGAGGACAGTTGGCCTGCAAATTGAGATGGGCCATTTTGCTGGGGATGTTGCCAGGGGCCTGGGACGTCTCACACATATCATAGAACTAATGGAGACACGTGAGATGTCGAGGGCCACCGGGGAAACAACCCAAGATAGTGAAGAGTGCTCCACAGTGAGCAGTGTATCTGCCACTGACAGTAGGGTGCTAAGGAGTGGGAGGCAGAGCACCATAGATGCGGCTGGGACCAGCCAGGCTGGCAGGAGGGGCAGAAGAAGTTAGCCAACAGCCCGGACAAACAAATGTGGCACATGGCTTTAATGTGCCACATGAGTGGTTGGCATTTCCCTGCCCATGGACAATTTCATCTTGTATATAGTTCATGCATTACATTATTAAAACAGTTATTTTTCTTCCACTTAACAAAAGGAGTGTTTGGTTAATGGGTGAGTATGGTGGGAGTTTACACGTACCGTCCAAAATATTGCGTTGCAATGTGTTCCCGTCTCAGTCTGCCTTGATTAGCTAGACTCCTATCCCCATGATGGCGGTGTGGTTGTTCTTGCTCTTCCTCATCAGGATCTGGGTCTGCAGGGGTGAGAGGTAGCCCACGTCTGGTGGCTATGTTGTGGAGGATGGCGCATGCGACCACAATTTTGAAGGCGGTAATGGGGGTGTATTGGAGGGCGCCTCCGCTGCGGTGGAGGCATCGGAATCTTGCCTTCAGGAGTCCGAAGGTGCGCTCTATGAGGTTCCTGGTCCTCTTATGCGCACTGTTGTATTGCCTCTCTGAATCATTGCTGGGTGTTAAAAATGGAGTCATGATCCATGGCCTTAGAGCATATGCACTGTCACCTGTTGGGCACAAAAGTACACTGTTAGTAAGTCCAGATAGTCGTGCACAGTGACCTGTGTGTATGTCTGCAAGGTGTATGCAGCTCTACCTAGGAGGTATCCGTCTCCAAACTCCCCACGTTCCAGGCATTGATGTATCCCACTATGTCTAAAAATTTATGAGTCATGGGTACTGCCTGGAAACTTAGCTACGATGTCCGTGATGACGTAATGGGCATCACAAACAACCTGTATGTTGAGTGAGTGGGTACACTTTCTGTTGCGGAAAATATGTTCCAGATTAGCGGGGGGGCATATTTGAATGTGTGTCCCATCTACACATCCAATGACATGGGGGAAGTGGGCAATGCGGTAAAAGTCCAGCTTTGTGCTGTTAATTTCTGCCTCACTCCTTGGTAAGTATATGAACTGAGACCTGTGCGCTACTAAGGCATCTAGGAATGCCCTGAGGAACCTTGACACTGCACTTTGGGATACCCCACCTGCCACGGCAATGACCCCCTGATAGCTCCCTGAGGCCAAGAGGTGCAGTGCGCATAGTACTTGCACATGCGTAGGGATGGCGCAGCCACGCAGAGTCTTGTGTTCTAGCTGTGGTTTTAGTAAATCTATTAATTCTAGAATGGCAGCACTGCTAAGGCGGTATTTATCATAGATCTCCTCTTCAGTTTGCTGGAAAAGGGTCTGCCTTGTTCTATATATCTTCTCCTGTCTGTGGCCCATCCTCCTCCTCTGCTGGGCTGCGTAGACTCTCCTCCTCACTGCTATCAGGTATATGCCCGCCATCTTGAGTGACCCAGATGCCTTCTGGGTCTCCTTTTATACTTTGGTAATGGTTACCACCTGCTCTGAGTTAGTGGTAAATGCGACTTGCAAACTGGGCTTTTTGCGACTAGTCGCAATTTGCGAGTTGCAATTGCATAAGGTTTGCGACTCGCAAATTGCGACTTGCAATTTGCGGGTCGCAAAATGGGGTCGCAACGGATGCGACTCGCAAACGGGTCCCATCGCTTTTTGCGAGTCGGAAATGGGCTTTTTGCATCCCATTTCCGATTTTGCACTGTCGCAAATTGCGAATCGGCCCGTTTGCGAGTCGCAATCGTTTGCTACATCTGGCCCCAGATGATTTGTGGGTTTCAAGTGAAGGGAATTGGTTCTGCCAGACAGTCTTCTAACGCAATTGGCCAGACTGTATCATGGACAAGCCCATCTTGGAAGGGATGCCATGATTAGGCTATTCAAAATTGATTGGTTTAATCCCAAATTCCGTCAAGTTGCTGAAGCAGTTTGCCATCGTTGCGTCATTTGCCAACAAATGAACGCAGGGAAGGGAACAGTAGTAAATTTGAGTCACATTGGAAGAGCAGTGGGGCCATTCAGCAGGATGCAAATGGATTTCATTGAGATGCCTGTGCATGGAGGCTTGAAATATGTGTTGGTGATTGTGTGCATTTTTAGTCATTGGATTGAAGTATACCCTACACGTAGAAATGAAAGCCTTACAGTTGCCAAATTACTCTTGAGAGAACTAATACCACGTTTCAGATTCCCAATCTCTTTAGAATCAGATAGGGGAAGTCACTTCAATAACAAAGTAATCAACTTGCTGTGTGCAGCGCTGAACATTGAGCAAAAGTTGCATTGTAGCTACCGCCCTGAAGCATCAGGACTAGTGGAACAAATGAATGGTACATTGAAATCGAGGATGGCAAAAATATGCGCATCCACAAACTTGAAATGGCCTGACGCACTGCCCTTGGTGTTAGTGTCAATGAGAAACACACCTGATAGAAAAACTGGACTGTCGCCACATGAAATCCTCATGGGCAGAGCCATGAGACTTCCAGCAGTTCCTGCAAATGCTCTTGTAAATATTACAGATGATATGTTATTGGACTACTGCAAAGGTGTAGCTGATGTGGTACGCTCTTTTTCTCACCAGGTGGAGGCAACCACCTTGCCACCGATCCAAGGTCCAGGACACGCCCTGAAAGCAGGTGACTGGGTAGTGATAAAGAAACACGTGAAGAAGTCGTGTCTGGAACCCCGTTGGAAAGGACCTTTCCAAGTGATTCTGACAACTACCACCGCTGTCAAGTGTGCGGGAGTTCCCAACTGGATTCACGCCAGTCGCACGAAAAGGGTGACGTGTCCCACAGAAGAGGAAGTTGAAGCGCTGAAATTACCAGTGACTGACAAAAGAGTACCAGGCACCGAGACAGGACAAAGAGAACCTGGAGGCGAACAAGCAGAAATAGAGGAAGGGGAGATATTTTCTGAGGAAGAAACAGCTGATCCATTTGAGGAGAACGGAGGAGAAACATCAGAAAGTGACGAGGATCCTGAGGGTGACAAAGAGCCTGCGACAGGTCAAGAAGCAGGAGAGCCTGATCAGAGGAGGGCTTTCCCAGAAGCAGACAATACAGGATAAGAAAAGGAAAACCTGATTGACCTCCTAGGGGGAGAAGAGGAGGCGGGACAGGGTGAAATCGTTCAACCTCTTCCAGAACCGGTTGCAGGTCCATCAGGTGAAAACAGTGCGAAACGGTGATAAAGCATATCGCCAGTGAAATTAAGGACTAAAGAAATATTAAACGAAAGTGAAGGGCCAAAGTTGAAAGAGAAAAGAAAAGAAGTGTCTGTCGCAATAACAACACCAAGTGAAGAGAAAGACCCAGCCAAGGAACAGGGCGCCAGCGAGAGAGAATCAAAAGGAGATGCAAAATTGAAAAGGAAAAGAATACCGAGGAGAAGATATTCTGGTCCAGAGTGGGCATACATAGCCACTAACGATTGGTTAGACGAATTCCTATCTCTCAGTCTTGGGAACGAAGAAGCAGAACGACACTTTGGTACCTGAAAAGTGAAATTCCATGAACATTACCGAATAAGACATTGATAACCTGATTGACTTTTGAACCGGATAAGACACTGCTAATTTGATTGACTTTGAAACCGATTTTGAGACAAAGCTGCTAACCGATAAGAGACTAAGCTGCTAAAGAAAACCGTGTGAACATTGAACTCGTTCAGCTGTACATATATATGCAAATCTGATTTGATAAAGTGTCTTCAACTTTCTGATTCTATATAGATCATGCCAGGCAATAATACAAAGGGACACAAAATGAAGTGTTGTAAATACATACGTATAGGCTTAATAACTGCATGTGTACTAATAATTATAGCAATAGTTCTTGGAATGCATGGAAAGAATGAAAGAGATGCGAATGATGCTTCTACTTCTAAACCTACTACTACTACTGAACTAACCCCTCAACGGAAACTCGAACAAGACGAGAAATATTTGCATGATAAGAAAGAATTGTCCTCAAACGTTTTCTATCGCTTGCTGAATGAGTATGTTGAGACAATGGATGCGAAAGATTGTTATGTGTGCACACAAATACCTACCTCAGTAAAAGAAGGAGTGACATATCATAGCATGCCTCTTACGTATGGAATTTCATGTAGTTTATTAATGACCAGAGTTTATGGCCAGGAGTATATTCACTACTTTTATTCCAATTATGATGTTGTATTTGCAAATATCCCCAAAACAGAGCTCCTGAGTAAAACAGCAAGAGATTATTATATAAAGTTAGTTAGAGGTTTACTTTGAGCCATTGTCACCTTTTCACACAGCTCACGCTCACAGAGAAAACCTTACATGCTTGCTTTCACCGATAGAGAAAAGTTTTCTAGATCACACTGATGATAGGAGGAAGGAGGGGAAGGAGAAAGTAGAAAGGGAATTACACAAGAGGACATCTGTAGATAATTATGCTTTTGCTGCGATAAAGACACAAGGGAAAATAGCTTTAGATGCAATACACGTAGGGAGGCTCTGTGTATATAGACTTAAATCATATTATGACACGATCTTTGTGGGAACGAGTGAATGTAAACATACGTTTTTGTTTCAAGCTAAGTGGACGTTCATGCTGAATGGACAAGACCCAGTTATTTCAGGGGTATATTATATTTGTGGACTTAACGCCTATTATCGTCTGCCAAAGGGATGGTATGGGAGATGTTACTTGGGAATAGTATTTCCAAAGATTTATCAACTAGACGACTTAAAGAAATTCCCAAAGCTGTCTGAATCACATCATGTTCAGAAAAGGGAGACAGCTTCTGGTGTGGTAGGAGATATATTTGGAGCTATGATTCCTTCAGTAGGAGTCATATTGAATTCAATTAAAATACGAAAGTTGTCTGCTATTGTGGATAACATGTTGACAAAATTTTCAGGAGCTATAATCCTGATGGATGCTGAACTTTCTGCAGAAAGAGCTATGACTCTTCAAAATCGGCTTGCTTTAGACATTCTTTTAGCAAAGGATGGCGGCGTTTGCAAAATGATTGGTGCACGTCACTGTTGTTCTTATATTCCGGACAACAGCGGGCAAATTAGAAAAATGCTTACAAATTTAACTAATGAAAGACGGATTTGAAGGAATTGAAAGAACCAGGAGTATGGGAAAAGGTTGGAAAAGGATTTTCTTACGTGGGAAATTGGCTCAGCAACATTTGGAATGGATTGTTACTAAAAATAGTAAAAGGAATATTAATAGTATTAATTTGCTTACAAGGTATTTGGGGAATATGGAAGGCTGTTAAAATATTGAAAACAAGAAATAAAAGGAGAAGAGAAAGAACAAAACAAAATGGTAGAAATATACAGAGAAAAATCAAAGGGAACCAAAATAAAGAGGGAATTGACTGAAGTGCCAAATTACTAAAACAGAATTTTAATGGAATAACATTTGTGCGAAGATTCGATGTGATGACATAATTAGTCATCAGAGGAGGGATTGATGACGCAGAAAAGAAGGTCTAACAAATATTCATATATCATATAATCAAAATCGTATAAGGTAGTGTGATTTTAGCAAAGAAAAATAATGTACGTGGGAAATTGTGCCCACGGAGTAGTTTGCCATTATCATAAACAAGCTTAATTAATCATGAAGAATTGAAAATGTAGTAATCCGTCATAATTGCAAATGTATTATATGCTTATCTTAAATTTAGTAGAGGCTTTGGCCTAGTCGCCTGGTCTCAAATTTAACTGCGTGGTTTTCACTTGCATTAACAAGATACAGTATTTTATTTTAAAGGTTGTATTTTTCCAGTAGAGATGACTAATACACTTATCTCAAGGTTTCGTACTAGGCCAGTTTCATCCCTTTTCAAGCAAGGTCAGTTTCTGCAGGTGCGGACAATAAGAGTACTGATACCAAAATAATTGGCAAACGTTGTTGCAACTTGTGTTCCAAGGCTCCAAGGACAATGTATACATAAATGAGTACTAGGAGAAAGACACTTTTCATTGGTCAAATTGAAGCCACTCTATGAACCCTCCAATGGAAAATCCTGAAGTATTTGGAATGTTTCTTACTTAAACCCACCGGACAAAGAGAAGTCAGCCATTTTCCTTGATGCCATTTTGAAGCCAAATGCCAGACGCCATCTTAGACGACATCTTGATGCCTTTTCTCTGTCGCAGAGAAAGAGACTTTAAAGAACTCTCACCCTAGAGACTTTAACTTTAATTTTGCCCCGTCTTGCCCATTCAGTAACTTTTGCCCCATTTCCTTGCTGCCGCAAGGAAACTTGCCTTAACTTTGCCCCTTTGAAATCTGCCCCATGCTGATCGAAACGGTACCTGAAGGACGAAGAATTTCTTGAATGCTGATTGTATTTGGTAAATATGAAAGGATAATTGTATTATGCATTGTGTTTTCCTTCCTAGGTACCAACTGCTATTTTGATAGGGCCCAAGCTAGGAGTTTTCTAAATTTAAGTTGACTAAATTCGTTTTGCATGAAGCCCCACATGCCAATGCTAATTAGAGGTTAGTTGAGGTATTCATCTGATGTACCATGTTGAAATGAAATCTTGTTATGCTGACCGATGTATGCAATTAGCCAAGTTCAATTGCTTATATTAGTGATTTGCATTGCTATAACTGAGTGCATTATAATTCAGATTTTGCGTAGATTGCGTTTTTTCCGCCGTTATGGACAGCTAGTAATGTTCGTATACATATATCATTTGATTTTGAGACTTATATACATTGTGTTAGCTTTGTTAATATAGGGAAATAAACTCACTAACTTCTAATAAACTGGTGTGGTTATTCATGACTGAAAGGTCATGTTGCGTCAAATACTGATTGTTATTGATTATTAATGTATTGCTTGATTATTAATCGATTATCGGCTGTTGATTATAATTAGTTAACGATGATTGATTTGAGTGACCCGACTATTCTTGGATGAGGAGAGCCCAACTAGGTTAAAAGGTCCACCGACCTCCAGCGTGTCCGAGTACAAGTAATTTATAAAGACTGGACGCGCTATCAGTAATATCCATTTTTAATATAAAAACCATGTCAGTGCCTAGAACTCAATAGAGCTGGACTCTCCAGCCTTTTCTTTAATGAGAGCTATTTGTGTTCAATGAAACACATGCAGAGCTAGTAATATTAGTGGTGTAATATTGATCACATGAGACAAGATTACACTAGTGGCCACTCCATTCAAGATTGTCAACAGCCACCACCTCCGTGCATCAGGCAGGATTGCCAGCAGCCATGTAAAAATGTTATGGCAATTTGGAATGCCTCCGCATGGGCAATACATAATGGCCATGGCTGCAGTGTGCCTATCACCAAGGTAATTATATGAGTAATTAGTCTACCAGTGCCACATGATTTATCAATCAAATAGCTTAACATTTGTTCAACAATCAGCTCCGAAAATGCACACGTTTTAATCTCAAACACACACTTTTCATCTTTGGTATGTGTATATTAATTCAGCACAGGAAAAACATCCATATCAGTAGGCTGTAATGCACACAGGAGAGTTACCTAGAGGTAGCTGGAGAGCTAACAGTAGCTCACAAGCTACTCGCAGTAGAAGCCTGCAAGAAACTGACCTTTAAATCACTTATTCTCTCTTATGAACAAAGGTTTTGCATACAGCAATAGTTCTGCCCTGGCTCTAGTATTCATAATATTTTCTCTTGAAAATATATGCATACTCTATGTCAGTGAGGTGGGGATGAATGGGAGGAATTTGTGAGTAACAGCTGTTATAAACAGTTCCAGAGAACACACAATATCTGCTTACAGTCTGTAGAAAGACACACTAATATTTTTAATCAGAAATACAGTCTTAAGTGTAAACTAACTGTGGTTGGTTTTGGGATATGTATTTGATTCCCAATCACTTTAAGGCATGATGCTTGGGGAAAGTAGGTCTTAGCTCCAAAGATTGAATGAAGTGAAGTATGATACTTTTGAAGAGCTAGTCTGGGAAATGCTAATGGAAGTCAACTGTGTAGAATTATAGGTCTTTTCCTGAATTGCAAAATGTATATTGTCAATGGGAAGTAGAATATGGGGATACCTTTCCTCATCAAACTCAAAAGTGACAGTTATCCCACCCCTGAAGTGACATCACATCTATTACCGAGACTTCTGGTCCCCTGAGCGCCCGCCCCGGAACTGACGTAGGTGTAGGTGGGCCATGTGGGTTGTGGCATCCTGTGATCACTTGTTACTCACGTGCCAGTGTCTTGGGCATAGTGTCTAGGTCTAAGGGATGTGTCACATTGTAGCTTTACAGGTGTGTGCCATGTTTCTGCACCTAAGAGGACAAGTCTGGACATTTTCAGGCCATCACGGCCCTGTGGTGGCTGTGTGCCTCCTCAGAGGGAGGAGCAGTGGAAATACACAGCCCCATCCCCTTTGCAGCCTACCCTCCCCAGAACTGACGTAGGTGTAGGAGGATCAGATGGGTTGCGACATTAGCTCAACACGTGTTAGTCATGTGCCAAGGTCCTAACATGTGGTCAGGGTTATGTGTCAACCCTAAACAAATCAGAGTCTCTCTTGAAAGCATGTGTAGGTGATAGACTGTAGAGGAGTACACCCTTTTTGACCTATGGAATGCATATAAGTAGCCTCCTAAACAGGCTATGCCAGACCTGGAGCCCCATCCTGAAAGTAGTTTAGTCTGTCATTATGAAGAGATACGGCCCTCATCTAAAAGGCTGCCTCAGGGAGTGGATTGAACACTATTGACAAATATTATCATACTCTAACACCTCGGGTATTGGATGAGAACGTGCAGCAGACTTTTAATGTCCCGGGTTTTCAAGTGGACCTCTGCCATCAGCTTGAAAACCTCAAGGATTTACCTCAGCTGATATCCTCGATTAAGTGTGACAGCAGCGGAGGCGATGCATCATGCGACTAATTAAATGCTGGGAACACTTTCAACCACATAGGAGATGTTGAAGACTCTATAGCACCTCCTAACTCACTGGTCTATGAAGATATGGGACTTCTGGAGGAAACTGCTCTGGAGGCTGTCATCGTGCAGCAACTGCGTGTATATACTGATGCCTGTTATTCACCGATGGACCTGTGCGACTCTCAAAATTTCATAACCACCACCGAGTGCCACGAAAATAAAGAAGTTAGTAAAATACGCTGTAGACTCTTAACGTATATTCGGCTATATTTATACTATGTAGCAGAATTTTACGAGGAGAAAATTTATAATGGAAAGCATGGAGCTTAAAGAGGATGTATATATTTATAGGTTAAAGGACTATGAGAGGGAAATGGTGTTGGGAGTCTTTTACAAGGAGGAGTTACAAAAGGTACCTGACCATCCGCACAGGGTGTACAGGGTTGAAAAGATTCAGAAAAGGAAAGGTAGCGGAGCTAACAGGCAGGTCTTTGTCAAATGGCAGGGATGGCCTGAGAAATCTAACAGCTAGGTGTTGCCCAGTTCCGTGCAGGGTGTGTGAGTATGGGGAGATCTCGCTGTAGGCACCAAGATGGACCCAACGCCATTTTATATTACTCTACTATCCAAATGCCTCAAGGGACATGTTCCCTGATAATCAAAATTTCCAATTGCACCATGAAAATGGCTAAATCTGTGGAACTGAAAGGGGATTGGGAGGTATCCCTAACAGAAATCCAGTCCCCTAAAACATGGAAACATTTTCAATGCTAGAGGCCAAATTTACTATAAAGCGTGATCAGGACCCTTTGACCATCCATGCCAGCTTTCCTCACAGCTATTACCCATCCATCATTGTGATGGTCGAAGCCATCAACAAATCCATTGCCAAATATTGAGATGTATAAAGATATTCAGCTACTGTTAGATAATGTTAGAAGGAAGGTGTTTCTTAAAGCTCCAAATCATGATATCGCGTTTAGCTGTACGGCAAATAAAAAAGGGTTTTAGGAACAGATTAACATAAAAAGCCAAATAGAACCGTATCTGTTGTGCCCCGATATTAGTGGTGGCTTCTATAGACTCTGGGGGTCATTCTGACCTCGGCGGTAAAATGCCCTTACCGCCGGTCATAAGACCGCCATAACACCGCCGCGGCCGCGGTCAACCGCCACGGTCATTCTGACCCACAACGGCCAAACCTCCAAAAATCCGTCCTCCACTGCAGCCCGCCACATCTGCGGGCAGCGATAAACTGGAGATGACCAAACCTCCACCGTCACGCCAACAGAAATACGCCCATGCCATTACGACCCACGAATCCACACGGCGGTCATTCAAACGCGGTATTCCATTGGCGCTACACACCGCTGCGGTCAGAATACACACACATCACCAAAACACAGCCACATTGGACAATTTGAAATACACACACCTGATACACATACACACACCACTCCCACACAATCAACCAACTATAAAACACACACCCACATCACCCACAAACCCCTGCGACCATAATTACTGAGAGAAGGAGAGAGAGACACAGCAGACAATCCATAGCAAGACACACTGAGGCACACTACACCATCACCCACACCACATAGTAGCACAAAGCACCACTCACCAACATACTCCTCATCACATACACCACCCCACACCTCACCCACACCACCCCATGGCACCCCATAGGCACCCACGCTTTTCGGACCAAGAACTCCGGGTCATGGTGGAGGAAATCCTAAGAGTGGAACCCCAGCTCTTCGGCTCGCAGGTGCAGCACACCAGTATAGCCAGGAAGGCGGAGCTATGGCAGCGGATCGTGGACAGGGTCAACGCGGTGGGACAGCATCCCAGGAATAGGGAGGACATCCGCAAAAGATGGAACGACCTACGGGGGAAGTTCCGATCGATGGTCTCCAGGCACAACATCGCGGTCCCGAAGACTGGCGGCGGAGCCCCACCCACCCCTCCCGAATTTACATCGTGGGAGCAAGAGGTCTTGAACATCCTGCATCCTCAGGGCCTCGCTGGAGTAGCCGGAGGAATGGACTCTGGTAAGTCCCATCTCAACTACTATATCCCCCCCACCCCACCAGCATGCCAACCCACACCCCCACCCTCACCCCCAACCCCCCAGCACACATCCTCCCTGACAATGTCTCACCAGCACAACCCACCCATCCCAACACCAACTCCTGCATGCCAACACAAATCATGGGCACCCATCACCTAAGCATGACCACTGCACTAACCCCCCCCCCACTAACTACCCTCACAACACCTCCCTCAAGGGAATGCCTGCACTGGGGGACAAGGGCACCCATAACACGCACGCTATTGCACACACAGAAACAATAACCAAACTCTCTTACCCCATGCAGGACCCGAACGACAACACACCAGCCAGGAGGGTCCAGAAGTGTCCATCCCACCACCGGAACAGGCCCACACTGAGGATAGCAGCTCTGTCGACAGTGAACCTGATGACCAGCCCGGACCATCGGGGACCTCTGGGCAGTCGGTTCCCCTCAGGCAGCCACAGGCCACACCAGACCCGACCCCCTCTGCCAACACCAGCACAGCTCCCACCCAGCGGGCCCATGCCTCTGTCTCTAGGACAGCTCAATCAGCGGTGTGTCTGCCACTACAGGGCACCCAGGCTAACCCAACACCCCAACAACAACAGGGACCTGGGGGCAGTGGTAGCGGGCACACCGTTCAGGGGACAGAGGCCGGGGGAAACCGGGCAGCTCGGAGGGCTGCTGTGCGACAGGGGGGGGAGGAGAGGCCCAGGGAACCCACTCTCCAAGAGGCCCTCACCACCATCATGGGGGCCTACCACCACTCCCAAGAGACGATGGCGACGGTACTGGCCAGGTTCACGGAGATCCAGGCACAGCAGGAGGAACGCTACATGGGGTTCAGGGAGGAGCTGAGAATCATCGGGACCGCAATGGGGACCATCGTCCTGGCCCTCAACAGGATAGAAGACGCGTTGCGGGACCATGTGGCACCACACAGGGCCCCTGTCACTAGCCCGGACCAGGAACAGCCTACCACCTCCGCCGGCGCTAGTGGACAGGAGGCCCCAACACCACGGCAGGCCACCAGAACCCCACCTCCTGCTGAAGAACAACCACCCCGTAAGAGGAGCCTGAGATCCAAAAAAAAGACAGAGTAGGATGTCAAGACCCCCGCCAGCAGGACATACCCCCTGAACTCTTCCCACTGTCCCACATTGCCACCCTGTCCAACCATGAACTGCCTCTGCTCCATCCTTCCACAGGCAAAAGGACAATGCACCTGTGAGACTGAGAACTGGACTCTGCCATGGACATTACTCCACCCCCACCCATCACCCTTAGAATCACATGTACCAATATCTAGCCCTGTAAATAAATCACATATTGCACACAAATCAGTTTGGAGTCATGCTGTATTATTAGCAAATGTATTACATATTACTGTTCAATATCTGTTCTGTCAATTAGTGATGACAACATACCAATGTCAATACGCTGTAGTTCATGGGCAAACCAAGCAGAAGTCAGGCACTGCGTCATACAGCACTGAGAAGGGAAGGGAAAATCAAAAATTACCCAAAAATATCTGGTGGGAACTACAGAAAGTACAGATGCAGGAGGCTAGAAGCAATTGGGAAATGGCGTGGGTGATTCTTACCTGGGTGTTACTGGAAATACTGTTGTATCACTCTGTCCCTATTGTCTGTGTCGTCCTCTGAGTCTTCCTCCTCTTCACTCTCCACAGGCTCCACGGCTTCTACAACACCACCATCTGGACCATCCTCCTGCAGGAAAGGCACCTGGCGTCGCAAAGCCAGGTTGTGAAGCATACAGCACGCCACGATGATATGGCACACCTTCTTTGGTGAGTACATTAGGGATCCACCTGTCATATGCAGGCACCTAAACCTGGCCTTCAGGAGGCCAAAGGTTCGCTCAATCACCCTCCTAGTACGCCCATGGGCCTCATTGTAGCGTTCCTCTGCCCTTGTCCGGGGATTCCTCACTGGGGTCAGTAGCCACGGCAGGTTGGGGTAACCAGAGTCACCTATTAGCCACACACGTTGTCTCTGTAGCTGCTCCATCACATAGGGGATGCTGCTATTTCGCATCACATACGCGTCATGCACTGACCCTGGGAACTTGGCATTTACATGGGAGATGTACTGGTCAGCCAAACAGACCACCTGGACATTCATCGAATGATAATTTTTTCTGTTTCGGTACACCTGCTCATCGTCTTTTGGGGGTACCAAAGCCACATGGGTCCCATCAATGGCACCAATGATGTTGGGGATACGTCCAAGGGCATAGAAATCACCCTTCACTGTAGGCAAGTCACCCTCCTCGGGGAAAATGATGTAGCTCCGCATGAGTTTCATCAGGGCAGACAACACTCTGCTCAAAATCTTAGAAAACATAGGCTGAGACATTCCAGATGACATGGCCACTGTGGTCTGGAATGACCCACTGGCCAAAAAATGGAGGACTGACAAAACCTGCACCAGAGGGGGAATCCCTGTGGGTTGGCGGATGGGGGACATCAGGGCTGGCTCCAGCTGGGCACACAGTTCATGGATAGTGGCACGGTCAAGTCTGTATCGAAGTATTATATGGCGTTCTTCCATTGTCGACAGGTCCACCAGCGGTCGGTACACGCGAGGATTCCTCCTTCTCATCGCAAGTCCCAGCGGACGGTGCCTAGGAAGGACAACATGGAGCACAGAGTCAGCCAAACCACAGGTACGTACAGACAGCTTGCACAGTTAAAGAATGGCAATGGGTTGAAAGGCGTGTATGTGTGGCAATGCAAGGCCTAGGCCTGTGTGTCGCAGTCAAAATTAAGCCATGTAGGCCCTTGAAATGGCGGCTGCCTGACCTGTGAAGTGGGACAATGGGATGTGAGGTCAATGCGCTGGCGGGGCACACCGTGGCGGTAGGCGGTCGAAGACCGCGGCGCAAAGCCGCATTGGTTAACATTGAAGCCTATGGGTTTCAGGAGCCAATGACGAAGTGCGCCGGCGGTTGCGGTACGCACCGCCGCGGTACGCACCGCTGCGGGCGTGACCGCCATTTTCTATCTGCTTAATCACTCGAGACCTGATCATCCACAGGAGAGGACCTATACTGCAAGTGCTGCTGTGACCTCGGTCTGGAAGATACAATGGCTGCTGCGACTGGGGAAAGGGCCCCTGGCTTCACGTCTGAAGAGTTGGAGAAGCTCGTGGATGGGGTCCTCCCCCAGTATGCGCTACTCTACGGTCCTCCAGACCAACAAGTGAGTACACCGGGTGCACATGGAATGGGCTATGCCTGTGTGGATTGGGGTGGATGTAAGTTTGTGGGGTGGGGGGCGAATGAGGAGTGCAACGCCCGACAGATGAGAGCATGTGCCATATGGCAAAGTGGGTGGGGGGGGCCAATTACATCTAACATGCAGGTCATTGATGATTTCCTCCTTTCCACCCTGTACATGTCAAATAGGTCAGCGCCCATCAGAAGATCGAGATTTGGCGTGCCATCGCCAAGGAAGTCCGGAACTTGGGGGTCCACAACAGACGGGGCACCCACTGCGGCAAGAGGTGGAAGGACATCCGCCGCGGAACAAGGAAGACCGCAGAAACACTGCTGGGGATGGCCTCCCAACCTAGGAGGGGTGCCAGTCGCACCATGACCCCCCTGATGTCCCGGATCCTGGCGGTGGCCTACCCTGAATTGGATGGGCGCTTTAAGACATCACAGCAGACACAAGGGGGTGAGTATCAGCACATTCTCCTATCTTTCTGCGCAGTGGAGGCGTCTGGGTGGGGGAGGTGGGCTGTGGGTGACATTAGGCCAGGGCGCTTTCTGTAGTGTAGTCCTCTCCCTTAGGCATGGCCCTGTGCCCCCGGCCCCCACCTCGGTAGGGTGACAAGTACAGCCATTGAAGGTCCAGCATCTCCCATGTGCGCGTTTGACGTCTCTTGGCCTGTTGTCTTAGTCAGTAGTACTGAGTAGTGTACCCCGAATGCGCGGCTTAGTGCATTAGGCACCTGTGTCTGTCCTCTCCGCCAACGGTGTTGACATTGCATGCACTCAACCTGGTCTTCTTTTTTCTCCCCCCACCCTTTCTCTTCATCTTCTTGTGCATGTGTGCATTAGCATCATCAGGCGGAGGAGATTTGGCATCGGAGCACGAGGGAGCTGCAGGACACAAGGCCCCGGTGGGCCCAGGAACAGACACCGAGAGCACCAGTGATCCGGAGGGCGAGGGGAGCACCACGACGGGGACCACTGGTGAGAGCAGCGAAAGCGACACGTCCTCGGATGGGAGCTCCCTAGGGGTGGCGGCAACATCCGTGCCCCCGCCTCTACAGGTACAGCCGCCACCCAGCGCACCAGCCCCGCCCTCCCAGCAGCCCCTCAGTCTTCGCTCCGTGCCTGTTCGCCCAGGAAGGCGCGCGTCTCCTTCGCCCCAGGCACCTCAGCCCCTGCCCCTGTTGCCCCTGCTGCCCTCAGTGCGGAGCTCATTGACCTGGTAAGGACGCTCATTGTTGGGCAGACAACCCTTTTGAATGCCATCCAGGGTGTGCAAAGGGAGGTGCAACAGAGCAATGCGTACCTGGAGGGCATTCATTCGGGTCAGGCTGCCCATCAACAAGCGTTCACTGCTCTGGCCTCAGCACTGACGGCAGCCATTGTCCCTGTTTCCAGCCTCCCTCTTCTTACTGCCTCCAGCCTTTCTCTGTCTCCTGTTCCTCAGCCTATCCCATCCACACCATCAGACCAGCCTGCACACACCTCAACACCCAAGAGCAGCTCATCCAAACACAAGCACCACAGATCCCACAAAAACTCACCCAAGCAACACCCAGATGCAGACATGCCAACAGCCACTGCCACCCCTGTGTCCCCCTCCTCCTCGTCTCTCTCCTCCCTCCCTGTGACGTCTACACTCACACCTGCATGCACCCCAACATCAGCCAGTGCTTCCATCACCACCTCACCCTCCAGGACAGTCCACACTCGTGCAGTCACCACCCCCACTGCCATTTACACGTCCCCTGTGTCCTCTCCCACTGTGTCTGTCACCCCCTCTTCCAAGACACACAAACGCAGGCAGACACCCACCCAACAGCCATCCACCTCACGACAGCCTACAGCACCAGCACCTTCACCCAATGACAGCACACCTGACTCTCCTACAACCACCTCCTCTACCTCCACTTCCATCTCCACTTCTCCTACCCTTTACCTTGGCCCTAAAAAACTTTTCCTGGCTAACCTTAACCTCTTTCCCCCCGATGAGCTCCCCCATCCATCTTCAAAGAGTACCAAGAGCACCGCAGCCACCACCAGCCCAGCTTCGGGTGTCACTGTTGTGCCTGGGTTCTGGAGCCCACCCTTTGCCAGCAGTGACACATCGATCAGCAGCAAGGACACGTCCAGCCCCCCCCCCCGGCAAGAGGACCCGCAAAAACAAGGGCCGCCGTGCGAGGACCGACAGGGCTGCCCCCAAGGAGCAATGTGCGGCCACTTCACCACCCACACCATGTAGGGGAGGCAAGGGCCCGAGAGCCCCATCAAAGGAGCGGAAGGGCAGCAGGAGCGCGGAGAAGGTGGACCCCACATGCCACATCCCAGCTGGGAAGGAGGACACTAAGGAGGCCAGGAGTCCGTCCCCGAAGGGTCCAGAAACGTCACGGTCCGAGGGCGACTGAGCAGGGGGTCCAGGCCAGGTCTGGCTCCCTTGACCTGCTGGATGAGCACCGCTGAACAGGGCCCGCTGTGCAGAAGAGCACCGCTGAACAGGGCCCCGCCGTGGAGGAGAGCACCGCTGAACAGGGCCCGCGGTGCAGAAGAGCACCGCTGAACAGGGCCCGCCGTGGAGATAGGCACCGCTGAACAGGGCCCCGCCGTGGAGAAGAGCACCGCTGAACAGGGCCCGCCGTGGAGATAGGCACCGCTGAACAGGGCCCCGCCGTGGAGAAGAGCACCGCTGAACAGGGCCCGCGGTGCAGAAGAGCACCGCTGAACAGGGCCCCGCCGTGGAGAAGAGCACCGCTGAACATGGCCCGCGGTGCAGAAGAGCACCGCTGAACAGGGCCCGCCGTGGAGATAGGCACCGCTGAACAGGGCCCCGCCGTGCAGAAGAGCACCGCTGAACAGGGCCCGCCGTGGAGATAGGCACCGCTGAACAGGGCCCCGCCGTGGAGAAGAGCACCGCTGAACAGGGCCCGCGGTGCAGAAGAGCACCGCTGAACAGGGCCCCGCCGTCTCAAGCACCGCTCCGCTGGGCACCGGCGTCTCAAGCACCGCTCCGCTGGGCCCTTCCTCTCAAGCACCGCTCCGCTGGGCCCTTCCTCTCAAGCACCGCTACGCTGGGCACCGGCGTCTCAAGCACCGCTCCGCTGGGCCCTTCCTCTCAAGCACCGCTCCGCTGGGCCCTTCCTCTCAAGCACCGCTCCGCTGGGCACCGCCGTCTCAAGCACCGCTCCGCTGGGCCCTTCCTCTCAAGCACCGCTCCGCTGGGCCCTTCCTCTCAAGCACCGCTCCGCTGGGCACCGCCGTCTCAAGCACCGCTCCGCTGGGCCCTTCCTCTGAAGCACCGCTCCGCTGGGCCCTTCCTCTCAAGCACCGCTCCGCTGGGCCCTTCCTCTCAAGCACCGCTCCGCTGGGCACCGCCGTCTCAAGCACCGCTCCGCTGGGCCCTTCCTCTCAAGCACCGCTCCGCTGAGCACCGGCGTCTCAAGCACCGCTCCGCTGGGCCCTTCCTCTGAAGCACCGCTCCGCTGGGCCCTTCCTCTCAAGCACCGCTCCGCTGGGCCCTTCCTCTCAAGCACCGCTCCGCTGGGCACCGGCGTCTCAAGCACCGCTCCGCTGGGCCCTTCCTCTCAAGCACCGCTCCGCTGGGCCCTTCCTCTCAAGCACCGCTCCGCTGGGCACCGCCGTCTCAAGCACCGCTCCGCTGGGCCCTTCCTCTCAAGCACCGCTCCGCTGGGCACCGCCGTCTCAAGCACCGCTCCGCTGGGCCCTTCCTCTGAAGCACCGCTCCGCTTGGCCCTTCCTCTCAAGCACCGCTCCGCTGGGCCCTTCCTCTCAAGCACCGCTCCGCTGGGCACCGGCGTCTCAAGCACCGCTCCGCTGGGCCCTTCCTCTCAAGCACCGCTCCGCTGGGCACCGGCATCTCAAGCACCGCTCCGCTGGGCCCTTCCTCTCAAGCACCGCTCCGCTGGGCCCTTCCTCTCAAGCACCGCTCCGCTGGGCCCTTCCTCTCAAGCACCGCTCCGCTGGGCACGGCTGTCTCAAGCACCGCTCCGCTGGGCCCTTCCTCTCAAGCACCGCTCCGCTGGGCACCGCCGTCTCAAGCACCGTTTATGGTTCACTGTGCCCACCATGCCTCCTCCTTGACCAGTGGAGTCTGTCATCCACCTGATGGACTGTGGCTTTGCACTCCCCAGGATGGTCCAGTGGGCAGCCCACCCACTGTAGAGACATTGAGAGACTGTGGCTTTGCACTCCCCAGGATGGTCCAGTGGGCAGCCCACCCACTGTAGAGACATTGAGAGACTGTGGCTTTGCACTCCCCAGGATGGTCCAGTGGGCAGCCCACCCACTGTAGAGACATTGAGAGACTGTGGCTTTGCACTCCCCAGGATGGTCCAGTGGGCATGGTGGCTCCTCGTGGATCTGGCGTCGTGGACTCATGTGGCTGTGGTCCCCCCCTTCCCTTCCCCCTGAGGTGCCTGTAGTTTTTACATCTGATGCCCCTGCAGTGTTCTCTCCAAAGGACTCAGGTCTCCTGTGTGGGCTTTGCCCTTATTTCTCAAGACTTTGGCCCACGGACATGCTGAATTCGTAGGATGTGCAGGACTTGGTACTTCAGTTATACACTGATGTGTATGTCATTATTTTTGTTGTGAATATCTTTCATGGTTGTACGATAATTTTCTGGAGCTTTTTGGTACATAAATATTTATTCCAAATATGATTATGTCCTAGCATTTTTCAGGGGTGTTTGGGTGGTGTCATTGTGACTTGGTGCTCTGCATTGGTGAGTACATAGTTGGGGGGGGGGGGGTTGCATATGTGTGTGCCCGTAACCTTTCGTCCTCCCCCTCCCGTGTGTCGTAGGTGCAGTACTCACCGTTGTCGTCTGCGCCGGACTTCGTACTCGTGGTAGATGAGAAGGTAGACGAGAGCAGGTAGGATGTTTAATTCGGGTTCCATGCTGTCCTCCTTCCTCCTGGAGTGCGTAGTGGTGAGCGTTTTCCCGTCCGTAGTCTGTTTCCGCCGTGTTTTTATCGGCGGGGCTCCCGCCCCGGAAAAGGTGGCGTATTGGTGAGTTGGAATAGTGTGGGCGGTACATTGTCTGCCGCCTGTCTGTTGGCGGTGACCGCCGCGCTGTTTGTTTGTACCGCCGTGGCGGTCGGAGTGTTAAGGTGGCTGTCTGTGTTGGCGGTTCCCGCCAGGCTCAGAATCCCATTTTTTTTACCGCCAGCCTGTTGGCGGGTTGGCCGCCGCTTTAACACCGACCGCCAGGGTTAGAATCACCCCCTCTGTGTATAGCAACATCGTAGAGCCGCAGAGGATGGGGGTAGTTATTCGCTGCTGCTAAGATGGGCCAGATGAAGGTTGAAAATAACACAATGGTTAATATTCAATACAACAAACTCGACTATGAGGCATTTTCTAAAAATCATTTTCACACTATTTCGATCGTGATCTTCGACGACCAGTCTGAGCCAGTGTCCTTTAAATATAAGAAATTTATTAGGAAGCTTCATTTAAGACAACAACAGCGACTATTAACAAGCCTTCATGGTGATTATGAAAACATACAGAGACCCCACTATGTACAGGGATCATTACAGAAACCAGGCCTGAAATAGAGGCCCAACACTGTACTTTCAAGGGGCCCCTGTTATGTGTGGGGCCAATTTGGGGGGTTTCTTCTGTAGTTTGTTTAGGAGAGCCATGCCGTTCTTGAGAATTTGCAAAACCTCATGTTAAAGCAGCGGCTACGAACATTGCACAGGATGTGGTGGGTTCTGTGATGTCTGCTATTGTCGAACGCATGAATAAAGAACCCCAAGAAGGAGAGGGGTTGGTTTACAAGTATCACACACGTGTTAAAAATAAGCAAGGGGTTTCAAGGTGCAGGGGCCCCCTGGATCCCTATATAGAAAGACCACGGTCTTCAAAAGGCGCTCACAAAAGAAGATCCGTAAGTTGAAAGAGAGCTTCAAAGAAGAAGGGAACGGGCCTAACGTAAATATTTTTTAAAGTGCAACAACCTGTAAACATGGCCTTAGTACATTGCACATCGGGTGAAGGTACTAAATCAGAGACTTGTTTTCTCTAAAACCGACGCAGACTAATTTGGGAACAGTTTTTTTCATGGAGGTATTGCTGCTGGCTGCTTTGACGTCTTTGGTGTCATTAGAGTTTTTTGTGTCCGGGTCCACGGATATGTATCTGGACCTCAACAATACACTACTGCACCTTATCTGAAAAATTGTAAAAGCGGACAGATCCAACATAGCAGACGATGTGAAAGTGGCGGCGATGGCTTACCCCGTTCGCAACCATGTTTGACCAGGTGAACATCACTCTTGGTGACCGACTTATCACGCATCATGATAACATGTACGCCTTTAGGGCTTACATTAAGAGTATTCTATATTACAACCGAGACGTCCTGGACACCCAGCTTTCAGCAAGGCTCTTCTACAAAGATACTTACTAACATTTTGAAGACAAGGAGCCGAATGGGAACAATCATGGTTTTGTAAAAAGAGCAAGGTTTTCCACAGGCAGTAGACAGACCTCCTTGGACATATACATTTGGACTTTTTCTACAAAGATAAACTGCTCATCAATGGTAGCGATCTTAAGATCAAACTTAACCGAAACAAGGTCAGACGAGTCAGATGATGAGGAGTTCATTATACAACTGCTAAACGATCGCCCACCACCCTATCTGGAAAGCGAAAATGGCCCAAGCACCAGTACTGCCCCTCCAGAACCAGTACAGGGTGATATAACAACGAATTTGAGAATCTCACAGAGACAGAGTAGCCCCGATATGCCTTTTACACCACAAATACCACAAATTCTGAGAATATATCCTGATGTGCCTAAATTGAAACCTGTCGATGATTATCAACTGCAGGTTCAAAGGCGCTGTTGCGATGAGCATAATATGGAAATTACTTCTAGGTTAATGGCGCAGGGAGGACAGAATTATCAAAGACCGACATTGATTCAAGCCGAATCAACACAAATTTTGATGCCTCAAAAGCAGATGCAAGAAGTGCCGAGGTGCATTCAAACAGCAGAAAACCAGTTAGACATGCCAGCAATGATGAACCATAATGTGGGAATTAACATGCCACAGAATTCGGGGAACAGACAGAATCCAGACGCAATATCTCTGCCTATCACTGTAGGTCCGCCAGTACCATTGTACATACAGGCAAAGCCGAATGTATGCGACCAAGGGGTAATGACACAAAATGAGACAGAAAGGAGATGCATAGAAAATACCCAAGAAACGACTCCGGTAGGTACACTGCTAAATAGATCTGGGTCCTTGTTGGAATTTAGTCCAGTTCCAGCTTGTGCTCCGTCAACTGTGGTAAGGTCAGGTCCACCACTAATAGTACCGCTAACTTCAAAAACAGAAACGTTACAGACACCATCAGTGGCAGTCGATGTAAGTGCTACATTGATGGGACTGAACGTGCAACAGTTGACACAATGGTTGAACAGCCTGAACTCCCCACATAGTACACCCATTGGAAAAGGAGAAGAATATTTGAATAAAATAAGATTGGGCATGGAAGCAGAGGAACTAGTAGAGGGAACGATGGGTCTGAACAGGCTAGAATCATTCACAGAAGAAGAGCTGAGATACATGTGCCCTAGGATTACAAAAGAAGTAAGCAGCATACATAAGAAGTTACAAGAAATTGCAGAGAGAAACGAGATCGATATAGGTAAGACCAAACACTTGAGCAGAAGTTACAGGCTAGACTTTGAGACAAAGGATTTTGAACACATGAGATCTGCAGGGATGAAAACACACCTTAAGGAGATACTGCAGAGCGCGCAGGTCTGGAGATGTTCAGACAAGTGGGAAAGTAGATGGGTTAAGAAAAAGGACAAGAAGAAAGAAAGTACCCCAGATCGGATCGAAAAAGCACAACAGAATGACGATCTGATAACCATGTTGCCAATGAGAGAAACAGCAGGGGGAAAACTTGTCCATGTACCGTGGTACAGGTGCGATATTCAATCCTTTACGGATGATTTCCCCAAATTAAGAGAGAAACAGATTGAATGGTATCAACAAACAGATAGATTTGTGAAACTCACAAAATGTCTTTGGGAAGACCTGAATACTTTATTCGAAATTGTGGTTCCGGCAGATTTGTGGGAAGATTGTTAAAGGGCTGTAGGTTGGCCAACAAGTGAACCAGAAAGAGACAGAGACACAGGTGCACCATCACCTACGGTAATGAGTTTGCACGATAAAGTGATTGAACATTTGAAAACAAAGGTTGCGTCGAAAAATGTAGATTGGCATAGAATTGACAGAACAGCACAAGAAGTTAAAGAGTCAATACATGCGTACTATGAGAGATTGTTGAAGGCGTTTAAAAATTACAGTGGTACGGAAACGATTGAGGCAAAGGACTTGCTCCACTTTTTGTTCAGATTTGTGGAAGGATTGAGACCCGAAATCAGTCAGATGATTAAAATGCATTTGATTTGTTGGCAGTCAAAGTCGATCGATGAGGTGTTGAATTATGCAAAGTACTGCAGTGATGAGACTGAGACAAAGCAGAAAAGGTTGAAGGAAAAAGTGATGGTGATGCAGCTTAGAGCAGCTCAGACAGGTTTGCAAGGTTTGCAAGGTTTCCAACCACAGTTGCCGCAGTTGCAACAGCGGGGAAATGCTATATTTCAGCCACAGATGAGAGGCAGAGGCCGAGGAGGTTTTGTGAATAATGGTCCTGACTTGAATACTGTCATAGTCCCGAATGGTATACAGGCAATGAAGAAGGTGATGCCATGTCACACGTGCGGAATCGTCGGGCACTGGAAACGGGAGTGCCCAATGGTGGTGCAGGAAGGTGTAGGTCAGCAAAACAATGATGTCAATTCATTTCAGAATATGAGAGGACCGAAAATGAGAGTTCCAAATCCAAATTTTCAAAATAATGTGAATCAGATGCAGGGTTTACAACCCATACAATCACAGCAGGTGTACATGCCCCGTGTACAGATGGCACAGTTGCAGCCAATGCAACAGCAGTTTCCCATGGTACCTAATCAGCAAATGCAAATACCCTTAGCACCAATGAATCAGCAACAAGTAATGCTTCCTCAACAGGTCATGGGTCAAGGAGTGAATCAAAATGACACAGTACACCAATTCCCGTTACACAGTGAGAATGGAATAAACAATGAATGGGAGAGTGAAAGTTCAGATGAGGAGGGAAATTGTATGCTTGCAGCATCTTTGGAAGTTGATCAAAAGGGTCCGTATGTGGAAGGAAGAGTTATGGGTCACAGAGTTTCATTCTTGGTTGACACAGGAGCTACACACTCTACAGTCAGAAGTATCGAAGTACCACATTTGCCACTTTCTGGGAGAACGGTTCAAGTAGTGGAAGTAGCAAATAGGTATCTGACAAACCCAATCACAGATCCAGTGCAAGTCAGAATTGGCAACTATCAAGGGTCACATAAATTTGTGGTGTGTGGCTCGAGTCCAATATCCCTGTTAGGGAGAGACTTACTGTGCAAATTGGGATGCTCAATTATGTGCTCAAATGATGAAATTAAAATTCAGACAAACAGGGATGAGGAAGAAGAGGACAGTTTAAGAGGGGACGAAGTGGGAACTGTCGACGAAGAGTATCCCCTGATTACTCTTTATCCGATGCTCACTGAAGCAGATATTCCAGCTGAGTTACAGGAAACAGTTGGAAAGGAAGTGTGGGACATGACAGGGGAAGAAGTAGGCTTGTTTAAAGGAGCAGAACCAGTGAAAGTGACCGTAAAACCCAATGCAAATTTTCCCCAGACACCACAATACCATATGTCGCAAGACACCCTCATGAAAGTCGCCCAACTCATTGATGAGTTTGTGAAACAGGGAGTACTGAAAGAAGTACTAAGTAGTCCATGTAATTCACCAATCATGGGACTAATAAAACCGAGTGAAAAGGTCCGGATTGTTCAGGATTTGAGAAAAATAAGTGACATAATAGTAAAATGTTGTCCCGTAGTACCGAATCCAGCTGTGATAATGTTTCAAATTCCCTGTGATGCTGAGTGGTTCTCAGTCATCTATTTGTCACAAGCATTCTTTTCTGTGCCTCTTCATGAGGACAGCCAATTTCTCTTTTGTTTCAAATTCCTGGACAGAGACTACAGTTGGTGTCGAATTCCTCAAGGGTTTTCGGAGTCACCATCAATATTCAATCAGATTCTAAAGAAAGACTTGGGATCATTGGAATTGCCTTTTGAATCAACCTTGGTACAGTATATTGACGATTTGCTGATCGCATCCAAGACAGAGAATGACTGTACGGTTGACACTATTGCCCTATTGAACCACTTAGAAAGGAACGGACACAAAGTGTCTCCTTCAAAGTTACAGTTCTGCCAGAAGAAAGTAAAATGTTTGGGTCACCAAATAGAGAAAGGGTCGAGAAGAATAATGAAAGAAAGAATAACAAGTGTACTTCAAATGAGTCCACCCAAAACGAGGAGGGAGGTGAGAACGTTTTTGGGAATGGTGAGCTACTGTCGCCAATGGATTCCCAATTTCTCGGCTCTAGCCAAACCTTTGCTGAATCTGACCCAGAGAGAAGCGCTGGATGAAATAGTGTTGAAAAGAGATGCAATGGATGCTTTTATTGAATTGAAGGAATGCATGTGCAGAGCTCCAGCTTTAGGTATGCCTGATTACACAAAGCCTTTTACATTGTTTTGTCATGAACGTGATGCATGTTCCTTGTCTGTCTTGACTCAAGCCCATGGTGGCGTAAACAGAGGAGTAGCCTATTTTTCCGCTACTTTGGATCCAGTCGCAGCAGCCTTACCAGGGTGCTTGCGCGCTGTAGCAGCAGTTGGTATCAGCCTAAATCAGAGTGAAGGAATAGTGATGGGACATCCTTTAACAGTTATGGTCCCTCACTCAGTCGAGATACTTTTGACACGTTCCCGAACACAGCACATGACCGGTGCTAGGCTTACAAGGTACGAGACAATAATTCTGGGTTCACCTAATGTGCAGCTGAAAAGGTGCACTACGTTGAATCCAGCAACTTTGTTTCCCAGTGAAAATGTTGAAATTCAGAACGCTGAAGACATCGAGCACGACTGTCTTCAGGTGACTGAATTTTGTTCTAAGCCAAGACCTGATATCAAAGACACCCCATTGGAAGAAAATGATCAAATTATTTTTGTTGATGGTTCATGTTTAAGAGATGCACTAGGAATATTGAAAGCAGAATATGCCGTCTGTACAATAACAGGTGTTCTGGAAGCATCTTGGCTTCAAGGCGTTTACTCTGCACAAGTAGCGGAACTAGTAGCCCTTACTAGAGCTTGCCAACTTTCTGCGTTAATGAAAGTTACCATTTACACTGACAGTCAGTATGGATTTGGAATAGTGCATGACTTTGGACAGTTGTGGTCACAAAGAGGCTTCATGACCTCTTCAGGATCACCAGTGAAAAATGGTGAAAGAATAAGAGAACTGTTAAACGCTATCCAGTTGCCAGGGGAAGTGGCAGTGGTAAAATGCAGTGCACACTCAAAATCACAAGACTTTGTTTCTCTGGGAAATGGATATGCAGATCAAGTCGCAAGATTTTGCGCATTGAACTGTAAATTGCTCAGAGACGAATGGAACTTGATAAATGAGCCAGAACTTGAACAAAGTGAAGCCTTCGCTCTAAAGGTTGTAGATACGATTGATGAATTGAAATTCCTACAAAATAATGTCAGTAAGGACGAGAAACTCTCATGGAGTAAATTACAATGCATTAAGAAACCAGATGATTTGTGGGTTTCAAGTGAAGGGAATTGATTCTGCCAGATAGTCTTCTAACGCAATTGGCCAGACTGTATCATGGACAAGCCCATCTTGGAAGGGATGCCATGATTAGGCTATTCAAAATTGATTGGTTTAATCCCAAATTCCGTCAAGTTGCTGAAGCAGTTTGCCATCGTTGCGTCATTTGCCAACAAATGAACGCAGGGAAGGGAACAGTAGTAAATTTGAGTCACATTGGAAGAGCAGGAGGGCCATTCAGCAGGATGCAAATGGGTTTCATTGAGATGCCTGTGCATGGAGGCTTGAAATATGTGTTGGTGATTGTGTGCATTTTTAGTCATTGGATTGAAGTATACCCTACACGTAGAAATGAAAGCCTTACAGTTGCCAAATTACTCTTGAGAGAACTAATACCACGTTTCAGATTCCCAATCTCTTTAGAATCAGATAGGGGAAGTCACTTCAATAACAAAGTAATCAAATTGCTGTGTGCAGCGCTGAACATTGAGCAAAAGTTGCATTGTAGCTACCGCCCTGAAGCATCAGGACTAGTAGAACAAATGAATGGTACATTGAAATCAAGGATTGCAAAAATATGCGCATCCACAAACTTGAAATGGCCTGACGCACTGCCCTTGGTGTTAATGTCAATGAGAAACACACCTGATAGAAAAACTGGACTGTCGCCACATGAAATCCTCATGGACAGAGCCATGAGACTTCCAGCAGTTCCTGCAAATGCTCTTGTAAATATTACAGATGATATGGTATTGGACTACTGCAAAGGTCTAGCTGATGTGGTACGCTCTTTTTCTCACCAGGTGGAGGCAACCACCTTGCCACCGATTCAAGGTCCAGGACACGCCCTGAAAGCAGGTGACTGGGTCGTGATAAAGAAACACGTGAGGAAGTCGTGTCTGGAACCCCGTTGGAAAGGACCTTTCCAAGTGATTCTGACAACTACCACCGCTGTCAAGTGTGCGGGAGTTCCCAACTGGATTCACGCCAGTCACACGAAAAGGGTGACGTGTCCCACAGAAGAGGAAGTTGAAGCGCTGAAATTACCAGTGACTGACAAAAGAGTACCAGGCACCGAGACAGGACAAAGAGAACCTGGAGGCGAACAAGCAGAAATAGAGGAAGGGGAGATATTTTATGAGGAAGAAACAGCTGATCCATTTGAGGAGAACGGAGGAGAAACATCAGAAAGTGACGAGGATCCTGAGGGTGACAAAGAGCCTGCGACAGGTCAAGAAGCAGGAGAGCCTGATCAGAGGAGGGCTTTCCCAGAAGCAGACAATACAGGATAAGAAAAGGAAAACCTGATTGACCTCCTAGGGGGAGAAAAGGAGGCGGGACAGGGTGAAATCGTTCAACCTCTTCCAGAACCGGCTGCAGGTCCATCAGGTGAAAACAGTGCGAAACGGTGATAAAGCATATCGCCAGTGAAATTAAGGACTAAAGAAATATTAAACGAAAGTGAAGGGCCAAAGTTGAAAGAGAAAAGAAAAGAAGTGTCTGTCGCAATAACAACACCAAGTGAAGAGAAAGACCCAGCCAAGGAACAGGGCGCCAGCGAGAGAGAATCAAAAGGAGATGCAAAATTGAAAAGGAAAAGAATACCGAGGAGAAGATATTCTGGTCCAGAGTGGGCATACATAGCCGCTAACGATTGGTTAGACGAATTCCTATCTCTCAGTCTTGGGAACGAAGAAGCAGAACAACACTTTGGTACCTGAAAAGTGAAATTCCATGAACATTACCGAATAAGACATTGATAACCTGATTGACTTTTGAACCGGATAAGACACTGCTAATTTGATTGACTTTGAAACCGATTTTGAGACAAAGCTGCTAACCGATAAGAGACTAAGCTGCTAAAGAAAACCGTGTGAACATTGAACTCGTTCAGCTGTACATATATATGCAAATCTGATTTGATAAAGTGTCTTCAACTTTCTGATTCTATATAGATCATGCCAGGCAATAATACAAAGGGACACAAAATGAAGTGTTGTAAATACATACGTATAGGCTTAATAACTGCATGTGTACTAATAATTATAGCAATAGTTCTTGGAATGCATGGAAAGAATGAAAGAGATGCGAATGATGCTTCTACTTCTAAACCTACTACTACTACTGAACTAACCCCTCAACGGAAACTCGAACAAGACAAGAAATATTTGCATGATAAGAAAGAATTGTCCTCAAATGTTTTCTATCGCTTGCTGAATGAGTATGTTGAGACAATGGATGTGAAAGATTGTTATGTGTGCACACAAATACCTACCTCAGTAAAAGAAGGAGTGACATATCATAGCATGCCTCTTACGTATGGAATTTCATGTAGTTTATTAATGACCAGAGTTTATGGCCAGGAGTATATTCACTACTTTTATTCCAATTATGATGTTGTATTTGCATATATCCCCATAATAGAGCTCCTGAGTAAAACAGCAAGAGATTATTATATAAAGTTAGTTAGAGGCTTACTTTGAGCCATTGTCACTTTTTCACACAGCTCACGCTCACAGAGAAAACCTTACATGCTTGCTTTCACCGATAGAGAAAAGTTTTCTAGATCACACTGATGATAAGAGGAAGGAGGGGAAGGAGAAATTAGAAAGGGAATTACACAAGAGGACATCTGTAGATTATTATGCTTTTGCTGCGATAAAGACACAAGGGAAAATAGCTTTAGATGCAATACACGTAGGGAGGCTCTGTGTATATAGACTTAAATCATATTATGACACGATCTTTGTGGGAACGAGTGAATGTAAACATACGTTTTTGTTTCAAGCTAAGTGGACGTTCATGCTGAATGGACAAGACCCAGTTATTCCAGGGGTATATTATATTTGTGGACTTAACGCCTATTATCGTCTGCCAAAGGGATGGTATGGGAGATGTTACTTGGGAATAGTATTTCCAAAGATTTATCAACTAGACGACTTAAAGAAATTCCCAAAGCTGTCTGAATCACATCATGTTCAGTAAAGGGAGACAGCTTCTGGTGTGGTAGGAGATATATTTGGAGCGATGATTCCTTCAGTAGGAGTCATATTGAATTCAATTAAAATACGAAAGTTGTCTGCTATTGTGGATAACATGTTGACAAATTTTTCAGGAGCTATAATCCTGATGGATGCTGAACTTTCTGCAGAAAGAGCTATGACTCTTCAAAATCGGCTTGCTTTAGACATTCTTTTAGCAAAGGATGGCGGCGTTTGCAAAATGATTGGTGCACGTCACTGCTATTCTTATATTCCGGACAACAGCGGGCAAATTAGAAAAATGCTTACAAATTTAACTAATGAAAGACGGATTTGAAGGAATTGAAAGAACCAGGAGTATGGGAAAAGGTTGGAAAAGGATTTGCTTCCGTGGGAAATTGGCTCAGCAACATTTGGAATGGATTGTTACTAAAAATAGTAAAAGGAATATTAAAAGTATTAATTTGCTTACTAGGTATTTGGGGAATATGGAAGGCTATAAAAATATTGAAAACAAGAAATAAAAGGAGAAGAGAAGAGAAAGAACAAAACAAAATGGTAGAAATATACAGAGAAAAATCAAAGGGAACCAAAATAAAGAGGGAATTGACTGAAGTGCCAAATTACTAAAACCGAATTTTAAAGGAATAAAATGTGTGCGAAGATTCAATGTGATGACATAATTAGTCATCAGAGGAGGGATTGATGACGCGGAAAAGAAGGTCTAACAAATATTCATATATCATATAATCAAAATCGTATAAGGTAGTGTGATTTTAGCAAAGAAAAATAATGTACGTGGGAATTTGTGCCCACGGAGTAGTTTGCCATTATTATAAACAAGCTTAATTAATCATGAAGAATTGAAAATGTAGTAATCCGTCATAATCGCAAATGTATTCTATGATTTTCTTGTCAAAACTGTTATATGCTTAGCTTAAATTTAGTAGAGGCTTTGGCCTAGTCGCCTGGTCTCAAATTTAACTGCGTGGTTTTCACTTGCATTAACAAGATACAGTATTTTATTTTAAAGGTTGTATTTTTCCAGTAGAGATGACTAATACACTTATCTCAAGGTTTCGTACTAGGCCAGTTTCATCCCTTTTCAAGCAAGGTCAGTTTCTGCAGGTGCGGACAATAAGAGTACTGATACCAAAATAATTGGCAAACGTTGATGCAACTTGTGTTCCAAGGCTCCAAGGACAATGTATGCATAAATGAGTACTAGGAGAAAGACACTTTTCATTGGTCAAATTGAAGCCACCCTATGAACCCTCCAATGGAAAACCATGAAGTATTTAGAATGTTTCTTACTTAAACCCACCGGACAAAGAGAAGTCAGCCATTTTCCTTGATGCCATTTTGAAGCCAAATGCCAGACGCCATCTTAGACGACATCTTGATGCCTTTTCTCTGTCGCAGAGAAAGAGACTTTAAAGAACTCTCACCCTAGAGACTTTAACTTTAATTTTGCCCCGTCTTGCCCATTCAGTAACTTTTGCCCCATTTCCTTGCTGCCGCAAGGAAACTTGCCTTAACTTTGCCCCTTTGAAATCTGCCCCATGCTGATCGAAACGGTACCTGAAGGACGAAGAATTTCTTGAATGCTGATTGTATTTGGTAAATATGAAAGGATAATTGTATTATGCATTGTGTTTTCCTTCCTAGGTACCAACTGCTATTTTGATAGGGCCCAAGCTAGAAGTTTTCTAAATGTATGTTGACTAAATTTGTTTTGCATGAAGCCCCACATGTCAATGCTAATTAGAGGTTAGTTAAGGTATTCATCTGATGTACCATGTTTTAATGAAATCTTGTTATGCTGACCGATGTATGCAATTAGCCAAGTTCAATTGCTTATATTAGTGATTTGCATTGCTATAACTGAGTGCATTATAATTCAGATTTTGCGTAGATTGCGTTTCTTCCACCGTTATGGACAGCTAGTAATGTTCGTATAAATATATCATTTGAATTTGAGACTTATATACATTGTGTTAGCTTTGTTAATATAGGGAAAAAAACTCACTAACTTCTAATAAACTGGTGTGGTTATTCATGACTGAAAGGTCATGTTGCGTCAAATACTGATTTTTATTGATTATTAATGTATTGCTTGATTATTAATCGATTATCGGCTGTTGATTATAATTAGTTAACGATGATTGAGTTGAGTGACCCGACTATTCTTGGATGAGGAGAGCCCAACTAGGTTAAAAGGTCCACCGACCTCCAGCGTGTCCGAGTACAAGTAATTTATAAAGCCTGGACGCGCTATCAGTAATATCCATTTTTAATATAAAAACCATGTCAGTGCCTAGAACTCAATAGAGCTGGACTCTCCAGCCTTTTCTTTAATGAGAGCTATTTGTGTTCAATGAAACACATGCAGAGCTAGTAATATTAGTGGTGTAATATTGATCACATGAGACAAGATTACACTAGTGGCCACTCCATTCAAGATTGTCAACAGCCACCACCTCCGTGCATCAGGCAGGATTGCCAGCAGCCATGTAAAAATGTTATGGCAATTTGGAATGCCTCCGCATGGGCAATACATAATGGCCATGGCTGCAGTGTGCCTATCATCAAGGTAATTATATGAGTAATTAGTCTACCAGTGCCACATGATTTATCAATCAAATAGCTTAACATTTGTTCAACAATCAGCTCCGAAAATGCACACGTTTTAATCTCAAACACACACTTTTCATCTTTGGTATGTGTATATTAATTCAGCACAGGAAAAACATCCATATCAGTAGGCTGTAATGCACACAGGAGAGTTACCTAGAGGTAGCTGGAGAGCTAACAGTAGCTCACAAGCTACTCGCAGTAGAAGCCTGCAAGAAACTGACCTTTAAATCACTTATTCTCTCTTATGAACAAAGGTTTTGCATACAGCAATAGTTCTGCCCTGGCTCTAGTATTCATAATGTTTTCTCTTGGAAATATATGCATACTCTATGTCAGTGAGGTGGGGATAAATGGGAGGAATTTGTGAGTAACAGCTGTTATAAACAGTTCCAGAGAACACACAATATCTGCTTACAGTCTGTAGAAAGACACACTAATATTTTTAATCAGAAATACAGTCTTAAGTGTAAACTAACTGTGGTTGGTTTTGGGATATTTATTTGATTCCCAATCACTTTGAGGCATGATGCTTTGGGAAAGTAGGTATTAGCTCCAAAGCTTGAATGAAGTGAAGTATGATACTTTTGAAGAGCTAGTCTGAGAAATGCTAATGGAAGTCAACTGTGTAGAATTATAGGTCTTTTGCTGAATTGCAAAATGTATATTGTCAATGGGAAGTAGAATATGGGGATACCTTTCCTCATCAGACTCAAAAGTGACAGTTATCCCACCCCTGAAGTGACATCACATCTATTACCGAGACTTCTGGTCCCCTGAGCACCCGCCCCGGAACTGACGTAGGTGAAGGTGGGCCATGTGGGTTGTGACATCCTGTAATCACTTGTTACTCACGTGCCAGTGTCTTGGGCATAGTGTCTAGGTCTAAGGGATGTGTCAAATTGTAGCTTTACAGGTGTGTGCCATGTTTCTGCACCTAAGAGGACAAGTCTGGACATTTTCAGGCCATCACGGCCCTGTGGTGGCTGTGTGCCTCCTCAGAGGGAGGAGCAATGAAAATACACAGCCCCATCCCCTTTGCAGCCTACCCTCCCCAGAACTGACGTAGGTGTAGGAGGATCAGATGGGTTGCGACATTAGCTCAACACGTGTTAGTCATGTGCCAAGGTCCTAACATGTGGTCAGGGTTATGTGTCAACCCTAAACAAATCAGAGTCTCTCTTGAAAGCATGTGTAGGTGATAGACTGTAGATGAGTACACCCTTTTTGACCTATGGAATGCATATAAGTAGCCTCCTAAACAGGCTATGCCAGACCTGGAGCCACATCCTGAAAGTAGTTTAGTCTCTCATTATAAAGAGATACAGCCCTCATCTAAAAGGCTGCCTCAGGGAGTGGATTGAACACTATTGACAAATATTATCATACTCTAGCACCTCGGGTATTGGATGAGAGCGTGCAGCAGACTTTTAATGTCACAGGTTTTCAAGTGGACCTCTGCCATCAGCTTGAAAACCTCAAGGATTTACCTCAGCTGATATCCTCGATTAAGTGTGACAGCAGCGGAGGCGATGCATCATGCGACTAATTAAATGCTGGGAACACTTTCAACCACACAGGAGATGTTGAAGACTCTATAGCACCTCCTAACTCACTGGTCTATGAAGATATGGGACTTCTGGAGGAAACTGCTCTGGAGGCTGTCATCGTGCAGCAACTGCGTGTATATACTGATGCCTGTTATTCACCGATGGACCTGTGCGACTCTCAAAATTTCATAACCACCACCGAGTGCCACGAAAATAAAGAAGTTAGTAAAATACGCTGTAGACTCTTAACGTATATTCGGCTATATTTATACTATGTAGCAGAATTTTACGAGGAGAAAATTTATAATGGAAAGCATGGAGCTTAAAGAGGATGTATATATTTATAGGTTAAAGGACTACGAGAGGGAAATGGTGTTGGGAGTCTTTTACAAGGAGGAGTTACAAAAGGTACCTGACCATCCGCACAGGGTGTACAGGGTTGAAAAGATTCAGAAAAGGAAAGGTAGCGGAGCTAACAGGCAGGTCTTTGTCAAATGGCAGGGATGGCCTGAGAAATCTAACAGCTAGGTGTTGCCCAGTTCCGTGCAGGGTGTGTGAGTATGGGGAGATCTCGCTGTAGGCGCCAAGATGGACCCAACGCCATTTTATATTACTCTACTATCCAAATGCCTCAAGGGACATGTTCCCTGATAATCAAAATTTCCAATTGCACCATGAAAATGGCTAAATCTGTGGAACTGAAAGGGGATTGGGAGGTATCCCTAACAGAAATCCAATCCCCTAGAACATGGACACATTTTCAATGCTAGAGGCCAAATTTTCTATAAAGCGTGATCAGGACCCTTTGACCATCCATGCCAGCTTTCCTCACAGCTATTACCCATCCATCATTGTGATGGTCGAAGCCATCAACAAATCCATTGCCAAATATTGAGATGTATAAAGATATTCAGCTACTGTTAGATAATGTTAGAAAGAAGGTGTTTCTTAAAGCTCCAAATCATGATACCGCGTTTAGCTGCACGGGCAAATAAAAAAGGGTTTTAGGAACAGATTAACATAAAAAGCCAAATAGAACCGTATCTGTTGTGCCCCGATATTAGTGGTGGCTTCTATAGACTCTGTGTATAGCAACATCGTAGAGCCGCAGAGGATGGGGGTAGTTATTCGCTGCTGCTAAGATGGGCCAGATGAAGGTTGAAAATAACACAATGGTTAATATTCAATACAACAAACTCGACTATGAGGCATTTTCTAAAAAACATTTTCACACTATTTCGATCGTGATCTTCGACGACCAGTCTGAGCCAGTGTCCTTTAAATATAAGAAAGTTATTGGGAAGCTTCATTTAAGACAACAACAGCGACTATTAACAAGCCTTCATGGTGATTATGAAAACATACAGAGACCCCACTATGTACAGGGATCATTACAGAAACCAGGCCTGACACTGTACTTTCAAGGGGCCCCTGTTATGTGTGGGGCCAATTTGGGGGGTTTCTTCTGTAGTTTGTTTAGGAGAGCCATGCCGTTCTTGAGAATTTGCAAAACCTCATGTTAAAGCAGCGGCTACGAACATTGCACAGGATGTGGTGGGTTCTGTGATGTCTGCTATTGTCGAACGCATGAATAAAGAACCCCAAGAAGGAGAGGGGTTGGTTTACAAGTATCACACACGTGTTAAAAATAAGCAAGGGGTTTCAAGGTGCAGGGGCCCCCTGGATCCCTATATAGAAAGACCACGGTCTTCAAAAGGCGCTCACAAAAGAAGATCCGTAAGTTGGAAGAGAGCTTCAAAGAAGAAGGGAACGGGCCTAACGTAAATATTTTTTAAAGTGCAACAACCTGTAAACATGGCCTTAGTACATTGCACATCGGGTGAAGGTACTAAATCAGACTTGTTTTCTCTAAAACCGACGCAGACTAATTTGGGAACAGTTTTTTTCATGGAGGTATTGCTGCTGGCTGCTTTGACGTCTTTGGTGTCATTAGAGTTTTTTGTGTCCGGGTCCACAGATATGTATCTGGACCTCAACAATACACTACTGCACCTTATCTGTAAAATTGTAAAAGCGGACAGATCCAACATAGCAGATGATGTGAAAGTGGCGGCGATGGCTTACCCCGTTCGCAACCATGTTTGACCAGGTGAACATCACTCTTGGTGACCGACTTATCACGCATCATGATAACATGTACGCCTTTAGGGCTTACATCAAGAGTATTCTATATTACAACCGAGACGTCCTGGACACCCAGCTTTCAGCAAGGCTCTTCAACAAAGATACTTACTGACATTTTGAAGACAAGGAGCCGAATGGGAACAATCATGGTTTTGTAAAAAGAGTAAGGTTTTCCACAGGCAGCAGACAGACCTCCTTGGACATATACATTTGGACTTTTTCTACAAAGATAAACTGCTCATCAATGGTAGCGATTTTAAGATCAAACTTAACCGAAACAAGGACTCATTCTGTCTCATCAGTGGGGATGCGGAACAGTATAAACTGGTCATACTGGCCGCTAGCTTGTTTGTAAAGAGAGTGAAAGTGTCACCAAGCTTCAGACTGGCTCATGCTGAAGCTTTACAGCTATTGAACGCCAAGTACACTGTTGAAAGAATAGCTCTGAAGATATTCAGCTTTCCAACCGGTACCAGATTAACCCAGCAGCAAAATGTATTTCTAGCGCAGCTACTGAAACATATTATCATAGGTTTTGTGGACAATACCACTTTTAGCAGCCTCTATACCTCAAACCCTTTCAGTTTCAAACACTATCACATCAACTACATGGCGCTGGTCCATGATGGGGTCTGTGATTCCTGAAAAGCTGTACACACCGAGTTTTGGAACTGCTAATTTTATCAGGGAATATCTCAGTCTGGTGTCAATAACCGGGAAACATCTGTGGGACTTGGGAGTCGTTGTATGAAGAGAAGGGTATGGGGCGGGCTAAACACTATTTGCTGTTGAGCTGACGCCTGACATTGAAGACAGTGACCACTATATTTTGATCAAAAATTACAATTTAAAAGCTGAAATACATTTTAGTCAGCCTTTGGCTACCAATGTGAACATGATTGTACTCTCTGTATTTGACAGCGTCATTCAGGTGAACCACGCCCGCCAGACTCTGTTTCACTATCTTTAAAATATTGTAAAATGGACACTGTTCAGATACGCGAGTTCTTAAGCCTTCATAAATACGCTAAGAAATACTTTTTAGGTGTTTTTCCAAGAAATGGACTACCTGGGGAAATTGGGGTAGAAAGGACGCTCATCTTTAACACAGATTCGCATTAAAAAGGTGGAACACACTGGTTGGCCCTGTTTTTGGATATCAACAAGGTTACAGCGTTTGACAGTTCAGCAGTGTTCCCCAAACATAGCATCTATACAAAACCTGTATTCAAGTATATAGAAAATTTGCTGCTAACATAGAGTACAACAAGACCGTGGTACAGGAGTCTCTAGCCATCACATGTGGGGAGCATTGTACATGTTTTATCAGTAAAATGTCTGAGGGCATGAGGTTTAGAAATTTTCTAAATCTATATTCAAACGACCTAGTGAACAACGACTGTATTGTTGTAAAATATGTAAAAGAAAACGCCAGGTCTACGTCTGTTAAAACAGAATATGTTGTTTGTCAAAAATGAAAGGTTGTGTAATGCCTGTGTTTAACATTCAATGTCTACAATAAAAGAATTTACACTTGAAATCAGACTTTACTTTTTATTCTGACGCCTGAATACATGTTTTTAATAGGCTTTTAAAAGATGACAGAAGCGTGTTGAAAAAGTTTCAAAAAGTGTTTATTACAAACAGTTTTAGTACAAGCATTACGCTGCCAAAAATACTAAAGAAAATAAATGAAGGAAAAGCAATCAATATGTTATCCGATTTAAAACTATACACACAAACAATGTAACACATATAAGTAGGATCAAAAGTCAGAAGCAGCAACACACATTTAACCAAATGTGTTTTGGCCAGTGTTATTTTTTTTTTTAGGTTCCAAAGACAGAGTCGCAGTGTACCAAGAGGGGGTAGCCGGAGAATTAAAAGGGGTTGCTGGCATCCGAGGGTTGGGTTTAAAAACAACAGGTTCTGGAGTACTTGGGGGGCTGTAGATCAGATCTTTCAAACTTTCAAGCCGGCGCCTGTGTTCGACAATACCAATGATTGTAGAAGGAATCTTGAGTTCCACAGCGGCCTGTAGAAACTGGTCCCAACCTCTAGGCACTTTCTGGAGCTGTAGTGTTTTGGGGTGTGTGAGACCTTTGACTAGGTCTTACATGTGGAACCCAACAACCAGTTGACCTTTGTAGAGGAATTCACCCCGCTCACTCCACGAGGTCAGTTCTCTAGAAGCTGCCATTTTACTTAGCAACATTTGTGCTGCCCCTATGCATCTTTGACTTATATTTTTTGAAAGGTCTTCAACAAAGACATCTGAGGATGGGGGTGTTGGTCTTACTGGTTGTGGTAGTTGTTGATCTTGGGACCTTGCAGGGGTTATTGGAGGCGGTTCAGTCAGGGGTATATAGAGTCAGTTTGTTTTTGTCAGTTTACCATTGCTTGTAATTTTGGAGAGCTCTGGAGTAAAGATCAGCTTTATCATGCAGTTTTAAATCAGTACAGCTCAAAATGTCTTTAATCTCAGCATCTAGATGCAGCATTTCATTTTTCCGTATATCCCATGCATCACCCGTAGATGGTCCCAACTGTTTCAGCTGCTGGCACGGCACCAGGTACATCTTTTGGGCGTAACCCATCAATTCCCTGCTAGGAAACTTGTAATTAACGGTATTGCTGTTCCCAGTAACAAGCCTATGAAACCGATTGACTGCTTTACCAGTTTATTCTTTTAAATGAGGGAAGCCCTTTTATTACTAAGCTTTTTGATAAGGTGGCACTTCTTCAACACGCAGAACTTCTCTCTGATATAAGGGCATTGCCTTTTAGGGTGTTTAGGCCGGTTTCTTAAATAGCAGCCACTAAATCATCCGAAGCCCCACACAGAATGGCCTTTCTTTATTGGGGGCTGGCTGTGACTAGTATTTTAGGAGAGCTATATTGCGGCATAGATGCGCAGACATGGTAGTCACCATATATTGTAAGACTTAGAGTGTAGATGTTACAAATGTTGTTCTTACAATTCTTTTTATAGGCTATGGGTTTTGGTGCGTAAGCGACGGGAAGATCAGGTGGGAAAATACAGGAATGTAGTCTGTAGTCTTCTAGAGTATTGGGCTTTAAGTCTACCAGCAGGTAGCCGTGATGTTTTGTGGTAGCGTTGTTAAAGGCTTCCATGAAAAACTGGGTGTTTCCGGGCTACATCTGTTTAGGGATGATCGATATTTGCTGTTTGTCACAAGGGTTTTTAAATAAAACAAGGTATGAGGCACTGAGAGCTATAGAACGGCTGCTCTTACCCTTGTAAAACAAGTTCTGCACGATGTATCATATGCTTAGACTGCAATGGTGTGAATATTGGGTAAAAGCTTTTTCTATCTCAGGATGATCTCCACCCTCATGCACAGAATCATCTACAATCACCATTTTTACCAGGTCTGTAGGTAACGAGGGTCGTCATTGAGATTACTAGATATGCCTTCAACAAATTTGATGTGGGGGAACCTTAGGGATAGTTTCCTTTAATGATCTTGCCAGCATGAATAAAGCCATACAATATTTTTGGGGGTTTGGTATAAAACCCCAGGAGCATTTCCTAACAGCTTCTTTATAAAACAACTTTTACCACAATTTGAGGGATCCTGCTAAAACGTAGGAGAATGGATGTTGCAATCTGGTGTCCAAAGGCCTAGGGAATCAAGACTCTAATGCTGCTTTAATAACTGCATGGTATGGTTTTGTAGTCCTCAATTAGGACTCTTTTATCAAACACTACACATAAGGTTTTATGTAATGGTTTGGTTGTAATTTCCCACCGTTTTTTGTACCGCATTATGCTAGGCTGTTGTACAACTATTCTTTTATTACTTTCTCGTTCATTCGATATAGTGTATTCGTTCACCAGATCCTTTAGACTGTCAAAATTGATTTTGACGATATTGTTAACATGTAAGGTGATGTCTTTAACTTTCATACACACTGCATTGTTTGATGTTTTGAAAGAATAGACTTTAGGTTCTGATGAGTTGAACTCCACTAAGTACTCGTCCTTTTTTAGTTCATTGGTCAACTCTCCTAGATAATGACCTAGTGGAGGGTCTTCATCCCCTACTTTTCTCATAAAAATAACAGAGACGCTATTGTGATACAAACACCTGTCCTGAAGTTTATCCCACACCCTGTAAAGATCTTAATGAGCGTGAGCTATACTGAAACAGGCTATGAAGATGTTTATATTGTTAGACATTGTGGGATACTCTTTTGTGTATTTCCAACACTGAGCTGCGGACTCATCATTGACAAACTTGCAGCTGGACATCTCATAACACGGGGCAAAAAGGTACTTAAACAGCTTGTCAGGATCTTTTATTATGGTTGTGTTTGACACGTTTCTACGCTGTGTGAAATTTCCAGATAAGGAGTTTAGGCAGTTTGGCTAACTGACGCCTGGCTGGGTTGACCTCGATAACTTCAGGTTTCAATCCTATACCCTTGTGACTGTAGTAATCATCAATGTACTTTTGCTTGAAGGTCTCATTAACACATCATTCTGGAAACCCTGAAGCCTCCTGCTTGTCTCTGAGAAAAACAAGTTGATATAGTCAGAAAAGAGTTGGGTTGTCGTCCTTTCAAAGTGCAATATTTCCACTATTTTACCAAGTCTGTACCCTTTCTCTACACCTGTTTGTACCTCAATGCTATACCAGCATCCTTTGCTTGTCACCGTGTCTGCACTGGCTAGTCTCTTTACTTTCAGCGCATGTTTGACATAGTGGGAACATTAGCTTACCATTGACTCTGTACGGTAGCACTGGGAAGTAAAGCCTGTGGGGCAGATAGATTTGGCATTTAATTAGCCCAAAGTGTTCACCTATGGGTTTAAAGTCCCTATATATGATGGTGGGGTGGTCTATGGGGTGTAACTTCTGTTTGTTCATAAAGGGATACAGACTCCTGAAGTTGTAATAGTTTATTTTCCCACCCTCACCCACAGCCCTGTATAATTGCATAGCGTTTGTACGCCCCCTAAATAAGGCGTTGTGGGGCTCCATAGGTTCGGGTAACTTGCGACTTTTAATGAAAGAGTTCTGCATATGATGTTAGCATATCTATCCACTCATGCTCCCAAAGGGCCCTCATAACAAAGCCTCAGTTTTCAACATAGTACGATGGTGTAAGTGTTCAAACTTGGTACCCAGCAGTCTGTTAAACTTGCGAGGTTTGTAACAAGGACAGCTGTGGTAAAAACACCTGTTGAGTTCAAAAGCTGTTGGCATAATGTTAATTACAGCATATCTGCCTTTCTGGCGTTCTGAACAAAGATGTTTTCCTTGTCAGAGATGTACAAGAGCCATTGGATAGAAGGGGTTGAATAACGCTTTTGTTCACAGTTATAGAGGTCCTGTGGAACTAGAGCAATGCTCTAGGGTTTTAAAAATGTGTTTGTAGATAGACATACACAAGGAAGCCAGCGTAATAGCTTGGAAATGATCCATGTAGTCTACAGATTTTGTCATCTTGGGTGTTTTGGGCTTCAAAGCCTTTCCCTGTTTAGTCATCTCCACCACTGCATCTCTAAAGACATTGCAGGCTTTTCGTAAGATCATTACATCCGCCTGACAGTAAGCTTTCAAGTCAGTTTGAAAATTAAACTTATGGTTGCGATTTTCACCATACCACTGTAGAAAGCTCTCTTTCTTAGCAGGCATCATAAACTCGACACCGCAGCTGTCGAGCGGAGGCATGGGGCCCCACATAATTCTGATTTGACCAGGAGTTGAAAAAGTGGGGGAAAAAACCTTTATACCCTGGAAAACCAAAGGCTTTTGGAAATTTGCTCAATTTCATGGGCAGAAAATTCAGGGTATCGATGAACCTTATTTGTAAAGGCACAGCCATTAACAGCATCAGTTTGGAGCCCTGGGTGATACGTTCTGTGGGTATCTTTTCATGAATCATGTTTTGCAACATAAAGAACGAGTCATACACTTTTGAGTTAGGAGCCTTCATAGTATACCCTTTTAATTTTGGCTGAGTGAAAGTGCTGAGGGAATCTTTCACACATGAGCGACCTTCAAACTCCCAGTTGCCATAGGAAGTTAGATGATGAGCGTAAATATAGTTACGTTGGTGTGTACTTGTCTCTTGTGTAGACTATATCAAACACTATTTAGTTTTCTATTTTGGTCTGGTGCCGCCCTTTAACCTTGTAACACTTGTGTTCTGCCCCTGCCTGAAAAGACACCTCAAACCTGGGACATTTCATGCCTTTGCATATGTGACCATCAGCTATGTAACGCCCAAATCCACTACAATCTGTTTTAAGGTGGCAATGAAAAACCCTGTTGTGTATATTCAAGAAGTTTTGCAAGTGACAAAACAGGTTACCTGTCCGACACCTCACCTTCTGCTTGACAACTACAGCACATTCGTCCCTCTGGCACAATTTACAGTGCATCTCACAATGGTGAGATCACTGAGGGTGGTAGATATGGTTGCAACAGGGACACATGTACTTGGCTCCTAGAAAGACCTTCAAGTTCAAGATGCCACAAAAGTGATTTTCATGATGGAGAACATAAACGGTCTTGTTTTTCGGTCGCTCCCTGGTTGTGAACTATTTCCAAGAGCCTTTTTGGTAAAGAACGTTTACCGTAAAGGCAAAATAGTTCTGAAAAAGCCGTAGGTCCCCAAACCCTATCATTCTGTTGTGGGGTATTTTAAGCGCTGCATGGGCTTCATCCGCTCTAGACATAATATGACATTGGGGTGGTGCGATCCGGCAGTAACCCAGCAATGCTAGCCGCCAGACATGTGTTGGACGTTCTGTTGTTAAAGTTGAGCAACCAGTGCTGTTTCTTACCCATGATTTTACTGCACGGGATACTCTTTAAAGGTCTGAAAACACCCTCCTCATGACCCCGAACAATGAAGGCGATGAGTCTGAAGGTCCCATATGCTACCTCTGCCTTACTCTGTAACAGATTGGAGCGGTTTTCTAGACATTCCAGAGTGTCAAACACATTGCGGGGCGTTCATTGGGTGAACAAGGGACTGTCAATGCCCTGCCCCCAGAAGTGAAGTTGGTAGAAATCATTAGAACCCACATTGTGTAACAACCGTTCTATGAGCGTTTGTACAGCTTGGTGGATAACTAAAACCCCATGGTCAGAGGAGTTTATACGCGCTAGGTTAACAAACATGAATTCTTCGTTATGCTCTGTAGCGCTAAAGCACTCTAAAGTATGACTGTACCTTCTAACTCTCTCTAAAACACCAGTTCTGAATCCTCAAATTGAGAATCGGTGTTTGACGGTGAGCTCTCAGGGGAATCATTTTCGGATGGCTGACTAAAGGTCTGCACAGAGATGTTTTTAAGCCTCCTTGCAGCACTTATTCTGGCTTTCTTTAATTTACTAAATAAATGCCTATGCTGCCAAGTGCTATTAGCTTCCTTTTGTTTCTTACGGACCCTCCTGTTTTTAGGCGGCCTCCCACAGCCTATTTGAACAGTTGCTGTTAGCATTTGCGAGTTGTGTCCTCGCAGCTTCCCCTGCTACAACCCCAGCAGCAGGACCTTCTGGGTGTTTGTGGTATTTCAATCTCTGAACTCGTTGCTCGTGATGTTCTCTCCTAAATTTATATTTTGAGGTCTAGCAGAGGTGGTTTTATATGTCGCTGTCACTGTTTTTGGGGGGTTTAAGTTGTGGTTAAGGGGTTCTAGCGGCTTTTTGTATTGGGGCATGTGTAAGAACCGTAGGGCTTTAGTGAGTATATCTTGGACCTTCTTTTTATATTTTGACCTCTAGACACCATTATTAATAAATGGATCCAGCATTCTCTAGGGAGCGCCGCAGATCCTGTTATGCCGGTATAACACCTGTCTGCAATGGCTGCTTCACAAGATTGTAGCACCTCTCTTCTACACCTTTTCAGACTCTGAATTATCTCTCTCTGGGCATCCCTCACAGACCTGGTTTCGCTTCCTGCTTTCCCCAGTTTCAAAGTTTTGGAGTTCAATTTGGATTTTAGCTTTCTAACAGCGTGTTGCATGTCTTTCATATAATTCTCTAGTACAGTTTTGTGGTCCAAAACATAGTATTTTGGGGCATTGATTGTGGTATTAGGGGTGGGGTGTATGTTACCACAAGCCGTCCCTAGACAGTTTCCCGGTTAGCATCAATAGCCCCATTCTGGGAGGTAGGTCTTAGCTGGGTCAAAAAAAAGGGTCTCAATGCAAATAACAGGGTGCTCTGGAGCACTGTTCCCCGCTTAACGGTGTTTAAAAACTTTTATTTAGAAACCCACTCCCTCCTATACTACTGTCAGGGTAGGTTAAGGTGGAGGATGGCAGGTTTGCACTTGATGGGGGAGGCTGGTGGGATTGTAAGCTCCTGGGGGTGTAATCAGGGACATCAGATATGGGGAACTTAAATGTTGGTTGTAATAGCTCAGGGTCACAGAGGAGTAGGAAGCACAGGAACTGGGAACAGGTGATTGCTGAACAGGTGCTTGCTGCCCCTTGGATTCTACACTAGAAGACGTGCTGTGCTCGGCTGCTGCTGTTTCAGAGGTCTCTATCATACCCGCCAGTACCCTCAGAAGGCCTATACATCTGTCCTCTATGGGGTGATCATGTTCAAACCTCGAGTTCAAAAGACTATGCGGAATAGTTATAGGTGGTTTATGGGTCGGGCCTCTGGGAAGCACATCTACATTAGGTGCCTCAGAAGATAAACATTTAGACCTCTGTGGATTATGGGAACCTGCCTGAGGTATAACTGTTTTTAAAGGCTGGATCTAAAGGAACTGTTTGTAGCTCAGGGATCATCTGCTTCTTCTTCCAATTCTTTAAGGAAAGACAATTTGTTTTGGGGTTTTTGCACTGTTTGAGATTCCCTTCAGTGGTTTTCCATGGCCCATGCTGATGTGTGTCTGTGGTTGTAGTGCGCCAACGCTGGTGTCTCCAGGCCCTTACACAAATGGAGTTCCTATAGAAGGGTTCAGTGTACGGGTTGTCGGCTTTATTTTTAAAGGGGTCTAGGGATCTATGACTGTTATTTGCAGAGCCAGTGTGTGGTTTGTCCTAACGCACAGTGTTGATCTCGTCGGATGATGGGTCTTTGTGTTTTGAAGGGTCCCGGTGATGTCCTTTAGAGGCTTCGACAACCGCTTAGCCTTACGCTGGCTCCTCCAGAGATCTTTTGTGATGTGCCACGATGTAAACATAAAAATACATATTAAGTATAAATACTATATCCTAGACGAATAAGTTGCTTGAGAGAGAAAGACATTAGGATTCTTTAGACTCTACATTTTGTAGAAAAAACACACCTGATATGTTCCTTTGTGAGTTCCCTTACTTCAAAGGAGGGCCATCTTTAGACGTTGTAGACTGCCTTTTTTGGACCAAGTTTTTAGCTCCCCATTCTACATTTTGCTGTGATGGCATGCGGTCCTTTTATGCCCCCAGGGGGTCTGTAAGGAAAAAAAAGAATAAATGTCACATTTACAATCTAATAAACGACCTTGGAACACTCTCTGATGGGCCCCATCCATAAGGCCTCTATGGGCTTTTGGATGGTCAGGGTTGATGCTTACATAGCGTTTACACAAGGGTATTCTGCTGCAACTTGGACGCAGTGTCTTGAGCCTCCAGAATTTGCTGTAGCGCGTTCACCTCCAGCTGTACTTCGGCATCAGATCCTGTAGAAAAGAGACAGATACACATTTTTAGAAAATAAACAAAGTAACAAGTAAGGCAACTTTGTTGTGGCTGGCATGCTGACATAGATCTCTGTACTAAAAAGCTCTAAATAGTTGTACCTTGTTGAAAGACAGCTTTTTCCTCGGGGGTCCACATTAACTCCGGGAGATCCTACGTACAGAATAGACAGATTTTGCTTTTTTTTTTAAAAGGAAAGAAAAAGCAACTCTAACAATCACACATGGAATTAGACCATGACGTGTTTGCACAGCATTTTTATAACCACCTGCCAGCCACTCATCTTAAATTAGGAAATAATCACTAGTACTATATTGCTAAACCATAACAACACAGTGGAAAAGCAACCACTCCCAAGAGATTGTCCATTTAAGTAAAGCAGATGAAATATAGACATAAAGTGCTCTAATTACAGTGGCATATTTACACTCTTTGTAACTGAACTATAATCAAGTAATTTGCATCATAGCTAAGCATATGTACACCCAACCCTCATGAAGTCTCTTTCACTGGCTGTTTTAAATTAAGATCCTGTCTAGACCCTGTGCCATACGTACTTTTCTGCATAACAGATTCACGGTGCGCATTACATACATATCAACAAATCCTATCACCTGGAGGGCAGGGAGCGTACTGCCTGAGCCTCTCTCCACCACACATCTGCATTCCTCATCCCCTCCCCAAGCCATTGAACATCTGTAGGCTGAGGGAGGAGCAGGGGAACCCGAGCCTCATGCTCAGCGCCCCCTGAACATCTTAGGACCCAGTTGAGTGGATAGGAGGGCGTGAGCCTCGTGCTCAGTGCCTCCCACCAATGAAGAGCGATGGGGCAGGTGGGGAGCTGGGGGCAGAGAAGGTGGGCCTCATGCTTGGTGCTCCCTGCCCTGAAGAGGTGTGGGGCCTGTGGAATGGGCATGGGGACCCGAGCCTCGTGCTCGAGTCTTCCAGCCTTGAAGAGCTGTGAGGCCTGGGAGCAGGGGCAGAGAGGGCGAGCCTCGCACTCGGTACCCTCTGCCCTGAAGAGCTGTGGGGCTCTGTGGAGTGGGCATGGGGAATCAAGCCTCTCACTTGGAGTCCCGAGCCCTGATGAGCTGTGAGGCCTGAGGAGGTGGGGCAGAGGATGCAAGCCTTGCACGCGGTGCCCCCTGCCCTGTTGATCATCAGCCCTCATGGGAGGGAGTGCTGAGCACAAAGCTCTAAAGATCCCCGGTCCTGGGGAGGTTGGGGCCAGAGAGCGCGAGCCTCGCCCATTGCCCCGAATAGCTGTGGGGCTCTGTGGAGTGGGCATGGAGACCGGAGTCTCGGGCTCAGGACCCAGCTCGATGAGCTGTGAGGCCTAGGGAGGTGTGGGCAGAGGATGTGAGCCTTGTGCTCAGCCCCCCCTGCCCTGAAGAGCATCAGCTCTCTAGGAGGGAGTACGAAACTTGAGCCCTTCGTCTCCCAGCCCTAAAGATCTTCGGTCCTGGCGAGGTGTGGGCAGAGGGCGCGAGCCTCGCACTCGGCACCCCCTGCCCAGAAGAACATCGACCCTCTGGGGAGGGAGCACGAAGCTTGAGCCCTCTGCCCTGCCCCTCAGCCCTAAAGATACTCGGTCCTGCGAGGTTGGGGGCAGAGTGCGCGTGCCTCACACTTGGCACCCCCTGCCCTGAAAAGATGTGGGCCTTTGTGGAGTGGGCATGGGGACCCGAGCTTAGCGCTCTGAGTTCCCAGCCCGGATGAGCTGTGAGGCCTGGGGAGGCGGGGTCAGAGGGCACGAGCCTCGTGGTCAGCTCTCCTGCCCTGAAGACCATTGGCCCTCGGAGGAGGGGGCGCTGAGAGTGGCATTACATTACTTTTTATTTATGTTGTGTTATGCCATTAGTGCCTGTTCTGTAATTCTGTGCTGATGAATGCGAATGCTGTCATTCTGTGTACACACCTGTACTATAATTTTAGTCCTCCTATTTTTGCCTTTAAATTACTGTTCGACTCTACAGATATGACCCCTTTGCCATCTTCCACCATGCCTCAAATTTAACATTGGATTGCACAAAATGTAAATGCATGTCTCAGGTAATATTGATCAAAGTACAAGGCACACACATTACCCTCTGGGTGACATAGGGAAAGGGCTGGAGCAGGGGTAGAGTGAAAGAACATTATAAATATACAAACAGGCCATAGTTATTTACCTTAAGTTCGAGTTGGTTTGCATCACCAGTTTGCGCTCTGCCCTTCCTATTTTCTCCTTGAAGGTCTGGGTAGCCCTGCTCTCTGCAAAGTTCAAATATGTAGTTCAAAAAAGAGTCTTGTTAATGTGGCTGTGTGTATGATCCCCATGGGGCTTTTATACTTGCTACAACGTGCTAATTATGCACAGGCTTTGTGGAGGGGGGGGGGCTTAGAAATATATTATAATGCTTTAGGGTTACATTTTCGTAACAAAGGGATGCTTCAACCGTTTAGAGTGTCACCTGGGGGCTGTCACTTTATACTTTGACATCTGTTTATCTAGTATGAGGCCTGTGACATGCAGAAAAAACAACAGGATGAAAGTTCATTGTTCAACGTAAGCAGTAACAAGCAGTCCAAATAAGATAATAGGGACGGTGGATATCAACTCCTCTAGAAAATATGTGTCTGCATGAAGCCCCCGTCATGGGTGGTCAGGCCTCACTTATCTGCCCCTTACACACAGTTTCTCTCCTTAAGACAACTATGACTTGTGGTTTTTAAATGTCTTGCTCTATGGCAATATACACCCTTGTTGACTCTTTCTGTACATGTGGAGCTTGAAGATTTTTTTTAAAAAAGAAAGAAAGTCACATTTCAACAGCCCCTCTGGGTTAGGCAGCACTGGGGAGGGGGCGGTGTCTTTCCACTGTTCCTCCCTTTGAGGAGGCACACAACTGCCACTGGGCCGTGATGGCTGGAGCATGTCCAGATTTGTCTTCTTAGGTGCAGACACATGGCACACACCTGTAGGGCTACACTTTTACACATCCCATAGAACTAGACACAATGGCAAGGACACTGGCATGTGACTAACACATGATCACATGATGTCACAACCCACATGGCCCACCTGACCATATTTGTCTAGAATTTGGGGCACTACATCTTTCGCTTGTGTGGAGTGCAGTGGAACATTATTCCCATCAGCACTCCCCTTTTGTTTTCTTTTAATCTTGGCCTCAACCTATTCCTGACTCATTAAATGTGATGCTTATGGTTCTGAGCCAATTTTAACTTTTCCCTTCTCTCCTATGTATCACAACCGTCAGTATTCATCCTAGGTCGAACCAAATTTGGTAGATGATCTCCGATTAAGTACTACCACCGTAATAGGGGTAGCCCGTCAGGCATTGCAGCACCGGTCTGACAAGGAGATTGCCCAGTGATGAAGCTTGACATCCTATTGGGTGTGTGAGGGCTCTCCTTAATTACTGACTATTTCCAGCCCTGTGTATATCTATTTTCTTTACTTATGGAACATTGTACTTAGTTTATTGTGCCACCTACGTCAGTTCCGGGGCAGGCACACAGGGGACTGGAAGTCCCAGTAAGAGATGTGACATCATTTCAGGGTTGGGAAAACTGTCACTTTTGAGATTGATGAGGAAATGTAGCCCCATATTTTACTATGGGAGAACCAAATTCTGTTACTAGACTGGAGACTCAGTTATGACTGAATCTTCTTTACTGAAACGTCTGGTACCAAAGATAATGAATATATTTTAACAGACTTTTTTTTTAAAACATGAAAGCTTCATAAGCACAACAGAATAACAAAGGTTAGCATCCTACAGACTCACACTTCATGCCCTTACATTAGGGCCCTATGACATCACAGCCCCTGTATAAATAATCCTGATACAGAGAGCATGTACTCTTCTTTGTTGCTCTAGCAGGAAACGAGGTGTCTCTCTCTTCTCTTTCCATTCATTTAATTCAGTCTGTTTTGCATTATTGCTGATGCGTTTCAATTGTTTCAACTTTCTACAATATGTTGACTTTCTCTACTTCTTCCTGTTCCTATCGGGTTCGGTTGCTGCGGGGACGCTATCAGGAGGGTAGGTGCTAAATGCCCTACGGGCCGTCAATACAAATTGTTTGTTCCGGTTCCTGATATTTGATTCCCATGGGGCTCTATCCACAGAGCGGGGATCGGCGACCTTGACTGACATAAACAACTTCACAGTAAGTGACTGTGTTTTTTCCTTAATTTTTGCTCCCATTTGGATTTTTTATTTTTGGAGAAGTTTTTCTATGGTCCTGATGAAGCGTCGAGGGATCCGTATGGACCACCAGACGCGAAACATGTAGACCCCCCTTTTTTTGAGGAGCCACTTTTGGGTTTATCCTCTTACTTATATTGTGTGCGAGTAAATGAGCATTATTACTCAGTTTTTACTCCCTTTTTGGTTTTTAACTTTGGTCTCCATCACAGTATTATTGATTAAAATCATGATTATGGAGTGTTGATGGATAACCAATTTTATTTTTTCTATGTTTTCTCTCCTATATTGCTTGGATGTCTGATAATCAGATACCCTGTCAGACTGATTACTAATCTCTAACTATCAGTAGAGCATATACGGTTAAGAGCCCCCTCAGTGGAGCCCGTTAGGCATTGCAGCACCGGCCTAACGAGGAGCTTTCCCAATGATGAAATCATACATCCAATGTGATGCTTGAGGGTTCTCGCTCCTGTAGAAAGTAATCCCAGCTAGTTATTATTTGGAACAGTGTACCCTTCTTTTCTTACTATTGCATATGGGAGACTGTACACTGGACCACTAATCTCCCAGGTCCCCCCTCTTTGTTTTCGGTTGCTGCATTGTCTTTGTGTGGTCTTGGTGGCCAATACTGGCGTTTTCTTTTGGTCAGAGTGCGCTCAACATCTTCTAGGGTCAATTTATTTGTTTCTCCCTTGAGAGTATGCTGGGTGACCCTCTTCGGATGACTGGGGCCTGCGCTCCTTCCTGGAAGGTAACTGTGTTAATTTGAGGCTGTGCTCATTAAGTGGTCATACACGCACTTGCTCAGTTTTGTATTTTGTCTCCTTGAACTTGCTATGCAGTGTTGAGGGCATTTTCCTTCTCTCCAGGGTGGTCTTCTGATTCACTGTTGCACTGTGACATATTTTGTCAGGATTCTTGTTGGTCGGCTGTGCTAGGGAAAGAGGCTGGTTAGGCTTTGCCTTTCTTTTACTGGATGGTTGATGTTAGGTTCACTTTCAGAGAACAGTTTAGCATAAACATTATATATTATTTTGTCAGCACTTTAAGTTTAATTTATTTTTGGGGTTTAGTTTGGTTGTAGTGAGTAGTGGATATTACTTTTTCTGTTTAAAGGCTGCTCATCATTTTGTTTCATGGGAAATTATTTGTATATTAGCCTGTGATAGAGGGCACAGAAAAGAGTAGTTTTCATTTTCTGAAACCTTGTTCTTCATTGGGTGATGAGCCAGAGAAGTCTGTCACATCAATGAATTACCTGACCACATACCCCTAGAGACTCAGAAGTCGGTGAAAGAGAATCCTCACATAAGGGACCAAGAAGTGGTCTATTCTGCGTAGAGTACCCTATCTAAACTATGCACAAGCTTGTGAGCCATTCTATTGTGGCTTTGTTTGACCACCTCGTGTCCCATTTGCCGTCATGTCCTGGAGGAGAACGCTGTTCATCCCATGGTGGGGATTTTTCTTTTCATAGGTGTAAAGAAGGAATGAAACACTTGCTAAAGTGTAAACATATTTCTGAGGTGTCTCTGAGAGGTGCCATCTTTATGGCTCTTGACATGACAAAAGAGGCCTACAAAGATTCCAAGAAGAAAGTGAGAGTGGTTAATCTTGGTAACCCTTTTCTGAGGAGGCAAGTGGGTAAGGCCTCTGTGATTAATATCCAAGAAGGGGACATTCCAAATCTCTCCTCTCATCAAGAAGTTTCTTCAGATGGGGATTGTAATGGAGGAGTGTCTCATCCTAGAAATAATTTGACGTCTGCTGTGATTTATAAAGGGGAGATCTCAAATGCTCTAGAATAGCCTTACCTTGACCCCAACATTGTTATGCATTCTAGGTTAGGGGTGTAGGCCTCATTTCCTTCCATTTCTAGAGCAGTATAGAATGTCTCCCATAGACAGGATGACTCAGAACAAACGTCTGTCAGAGTGCCGTAGGTCTAGCCATTCTCAAAAGCAATCCTTTATTCAGGACATCAATCCTAGTATAATAGCCTAATTGGCTACAATAAGGATCCAAGAAAGCCATAAATAAAGCCATGAAAATTTGTCAGAACAAACCTTAGGAGTTTTGAGGCCCCCTTACTCAAATCATGGAATTGACAGTGGAAGTGGCCTCTTCTGGTGCCCAAGTAAGTCTTCCTGTATTAAGAAGCTGGATTCAAAGAGCACTATGCATATTAGAGAATGCAAAGGACTATCATTTAGCACAGCAAGGAAAATCTTTATCAATGTGCATTGACCCATATGTGGCCAAATTGTCCGATAGGGAGATGGGAGCTGCAGCAGAGTAGTTGATCAAGGAAATAACTACATATATTCAGACTTTTACATCGCTTGCTAAGGCTGAACAAAATTTGAAAATAGGGTTCATGCTTTAGGTTTTTGAGAAGAGTAGCAAAGGAAGAACATACTCTTCTGGCACACAACAGCAGCAAAGCTCTTTCAAACCAGCTTATAATGCTCCCAACAAGGGTGTCAGTAGCATAAACAGTGTTTAATTTGAGTCAGTGGTTTCTGGTGGGGGACACCAACACTTATTGTTGAGGGCCAGCACTTATTTTTCTGCATCAGGGATTTATTGTAAGCAAAAGACACATATGGGAAACATGGAGAAAGAGAAAAATGCAAAAGCATAACATAGGGAGAAAGCAAAAAGCTGCAAGAGTGAGCTGACAGGGGTGGCTGTAAATTAATTAAGGAGGTCAGAGATGGCTTTAGGATTAGGCTGCCCCAATATTCAGTGGTCGTACATTTAATTGCAGCAGCCACATGTTTCAACAGAGAGGTTTGGGCACGTTTTTATTTACAAATGAAGCACTGGGCGTGAAAGAGGCAAGAGAGGCAGAAGAAACTCCAATCAGACTAATGTTGAGTCAACAGCGATTAAATCCTTTTTTGCCCAAAAAGGTTAGTTGTCCTCTTTCTTTTTTCTAATTGCTACACATAACTTTAGAATCCTGGCTGTTACAAGCAATGTAGGTTTGCAGGAAAGAGTTTTTCATCCTCCCATATAGCTTGTTCCCCCTTGCCTTATGTTTTTTTTCAAGTTTCTAAAGGTGTTTGGTAATGTAAGAATTTCCAAGTCTGTTAAGCAAGGGACTGATAAAGATGGTCTCAGCTTCGTCACAGGGTTTTCTAGGGAATCTTTTTCTAGTAGGTATTTTCAAAGAGAAGCTGCACATTAACTGATGGATTCCCTTCTACATGGGAACTGGATGGTGTCGAATGTGGCCCTTTCTTCAGGGTCATCTCCAAACTATTGCCTACACCCTGGTGTTTTCTGTGCCTGGTTTTGTTGGCTTTAGGACTATGTGCACTTTACCACTGCTAACTAGTGCTAAAGTGCTTGAGCTCTCTCCTTTAAACAGGGTAGAACTGTCTTATAGCAAACTGGCCTATTGAATTTACTTTTAAGTCCCTAGTATAGTGTTCTACATATACCCAGGCCCTAAAAACTAAATGCTGTTGCTAGGCCTTCAGCACTTATTCTACCAACTACTTAAGCAACCCTTTAAACTTGTCTCAGACCTGCCTTTGAAGCCTGTGTGTACAGTTTTAAACTGCAAGTTCGCCCTACTAAAATAAACCTTTTAACAGGCACAAACCTTCCTTTTTAATACATGTAAGTCATCTCTGTGGTAGGCCCTGGAAAGCCCAGAGATCAGGGTGCACTGTATTTCCAAAAAGTAGCACATGTGCATTTGAGTTTTTCATGGCCTGGTAGTGAAAAACTCATAAATTCATTTTCACTACTTCAAGGCCTAGGATAACATTGGCGTAGGATAACATTACCATAGGATAACATTGGAGATATGCTATTACATTTAATAAGCTGCAACTTCCAAATGGGAACATTTCAACAGTTCATGTTTGGTGTCTTTGGAATTGTAGTGAAAAAAAAAAAACCTTCTTATGGTAAGGTTGGATTTTAAATTACTATTTTCAAATTGTGGCCGCCCTGAACTTGTGACTTTCTCCTGGACTTGTACGTCAAGATACTTGTGAGTGGCACTCTGGGCTTTTTTGTACTATTTTCACTTAAATCTTTAAAATTGCTTATCTCTGGTTCCACTGATTGTAATTTTGTCCTTTTGGTTGGGATATATTTACAAAATGTTGCTGTGTTTTTCTAAATTGGTGTGGGGTTTGTCTTGTGTGATGTTTTTACTTTATTACTGTTTGAAGTGCTGCATAAACACTTTACACATTGCTTCTAAGTTAAGTCTGCCTGCTTTGTGCCAAGCTATTAGGGGAATGAGCACAAGTTAATATGGGGTTTGCTTGTGACTTCACCCTGACAGCGATTGTGGTTGCAGCTTGAGCAGGGTTTCAGCCTCCTCAACCAGTAACCCATTTTTTTTACAGACGGTGAAAATAGATTTGAAAGATGCTTATCTCTCAGTTCCAATTAATTCCCTTCACAGTTGTTGTTTTCTCCCTGTCTGAACCCCTTTCAGAGGGCCATGGGCCCAACCGTGGTGGTTGAGGTCATTTACTCCTGAATAGGAGATGTAGATATCGGCCAGTAAACACGACTGATAACTCAAAAGGCAAACAGCACGAACAATAAATCAATGTCCAGTTAAATACTTGCTTATATAAGAAAAAAATAGTATTTTATGCCTCACTCTACACATGCAAAGGAATACGACATTCAGGAGCAACAACAAAATCCCCTTGCGGTCAGGGCTCTAGCAGTTGTCAGGGCTTTAGTAGTTGTCCCATCCACCTTTTTTAACTTGTTCAGATTTATTCCCCATTCACTGACGGCTTCATCAAAGGAATACTCATTATTAGGCTGTACTCAAGAGTTTCCTTTTGACTCTTCAGGTTTTAGTCAAAAGTGTCTGTGGTGCTACAGCACCCTTAGCAGTGAGTTCCTATGGGCCCAACCAGCCCAGTACACATCTTACCTCCTTTTGCAGCATGGACGAGTGTTTTTGTTTCAAATCTTGTGGTAAGTAAATTAGGCATTGAAAAGTGTTTTCCTTTGAATTGTGAGACTTCCTTATTCATGACCTCAGATAACTGGTATGTTCTTTCAAGTACCTGCAACTAGTCTTCTCTGGCATTTGTAAGCTGAGTTACATGGAACCGGCTTTCTAAATTCTGTTTAATTTCCTGTGTATTATGGTAAAAAACGTCCCGAATGTTGCCACAGCTCTATTTGCACAAAGTTAGGTTCAGACACGTCCAAATGTGTTTACTGCAAATGTTGCATAGGTGCCAGCAGTTTAACCGACAGTTCCAAATGTTAATCCAGTTCAGAATGTTCCAGTTAGAGTTATGCTGCAGCCAATTCAGAATTCAGGCATGACTTAGTTTGAGTCTACACCTAATGCACAGACACCTGCACAATTTGTGATCCAGAGGCAGACAATGCCAATGTATTCCCCAGTAATTACACCACAGAATGTTTCCCCAGATCAGTGAAATCAAGCTTTTGGTTCAGTATTAGCTGGCTAAAGTAAAGGATTAATGTTCCTGCAAAGCCAAATAAATTTGTTAAGGCCAGAAGCATTAACAGTTTCTGTAACCATAGGTCCAATAGTCCCGTTGTATGCCCAGAGTAACAATGAAAGTAGTTCTCAGATTCCAATTCCAATATCAGAAGTAAATTCACCTTTTGGGACTAATGAAGTAATGTAGAGACTGAGCACTACTGTGCCAGCTATGACCCCTATGAATTATTTTGGTTTGAACGAGACACACAACAGAGTGGGTCCACTGATTGATGTGACATTTCCCATGTGTGATGGCTCAAGAGAAGGATTTGAAAGCCCCATGCACTTTACCACAGTTCATCTCCCAAGATAGAGGAAATAACATTAGTTTACATGGGTTATCAGCACAACAATTGACTGAATGGTTAAACAATTTGAGCGGGGCATCAGCTCCAGGAAACATGCCTGAGGGAGAAAAGTCACAGTTACAATGAAAATGAGTTGCACTTAATTTGCAAGGCTCTTTGAGCAGGACATGTTTATGAGAAATTAACTAATTTGGCTGAGAAATATGAAATCAAGATGGATAAATCCAAACAGTTGAAGAAGAGTTACAGATTAGAATTTAATTCGAGAGACATTGCAAACATGAGATCACCTGGAATGAAAATTCATATTAACGAGTTGATTCAATGTATTCAAGCATGAGGAGCATTAGATAAATGGGAAGGCAGTTGGGCAAAGAAAAGAGATCAGAAGAGAAAAAGCCAACTACATCTTCAAATGATGTACAGCAGGCTGAGAGAGCTGTAAAAATTATGCCAATCAGAGAAAATCCTGGAGAGAATTTTGTTCATGTTCCGTGGAGCAGAAGTGACATACTGACATTTACCTGTGATTACCCAAAGTTGAGGGAGAAACCAGTGGGATGGTACCAGCAAACAGGAAGGTTTGTTAAGCTTGTGGAGTGTTTGTGGGAAGATTTGGACACTTTAATTGAGATTGTGGTTCCAGCAGATTTATGGGTTGAGTGCAGGAGAAGTGTTGGTTGGCCGACGTGTGAGCCGTTAAGAGATGCAGTAATAGGTGCGCCATCTGTAGAGGTGATGAAAACTTATTACAAAGTGATTGAGTTTCTGAAAACCAGAGTTTCCCCTAAAGATATTGATTGGAAAAAAAATGATAGGACATCTCAGAAGGCAAAGGAGTCTGTGCATGCTTAGTATGAGAGATTGTTACAAGCCTTCAAGCAATACAGTGGACAGAAATTATTGAACCAAGAGACATGATCCATTTTGTGTTTAGATTCGTTCAAGGATTAAAGCCTGAAATTAGTAATATGATTCGGAATCACTTGATTTGCTGGCAGGGAAAACCGATTGATGAAGTATTGCATTATGCAAAATACTGTAGTGACAAAATGTAGTTGAAGCAGAAAAGGTTGAGGGAGAAAGCAATGGTGATGCAAATCATGTCTGCCTAAGCAGCAGGTATGCAGGGTCCACAAGGAATAGTGAGCGTGGCAGGAATGTAGGGTACACAGCAGCAAGGAAATATGGTGCCTCAGTTCAGATGAAGAGGTTGTGGAATTCGAGTAGATCCGAATGTGAATGTGGCTGATGTTCATAACATGAAGAAAATGCTTCCTTGCCATGCGTGCGGACATTGGAAATGGGAGTGTTCCTTTATTAATGTAACTATTTGGTGAAAGGTGGTGGTGTGGCAAAGATGGTCGACAACAGTCAATTTCAAAATCAGATAGTTCAAAGGCCCCAAAATCAAAACATGAATGTTCCCCAACAGCAAATTCAAGCCCCACAGCAAATGCAGGTACCACAAGCTCCGACAGCACAGCAACAGTTAATGGTTCCTCAGCAGAACGCAAACCAAAGAACAAATGTAAATCATTTAATCACAAAATACCCACTGATTGATTTCAGTGATGATAAGATGAGTGAAGAATACATGAGCGAGAGTTTAGAAGAGGAAGAATGTATGTTGACTGCCTCATTGGACGTAGAGCAGCATGGTCCTTGTATCAATGCGAGTGTTCTGGTGTCAGATCTGCAGAAATCCCTAATATGCCCTTTTCTGGAAGAACAGTTCAAGTTGTAGGAGTATCAAACCAGCATTTGGTAAACCCCATTACAGAGCCCATTCTATTTAAGATAGGAACATTTGAAGGTCTAAACCGATTTGGAGTTTGCCGATTCAAGTCCTGTGAGTCTGTTAGGAAGAGACTTACAATGTAGATTAAAATGTTCCATCACTTATACAAGGGATAGCAATTTAAACCAATAGGCATGATGAGACTTCCACTCAAACTAGTGAGCTGTATCCTCTCATTACATTGTTTCCTGCCATGACCATTAAAAATGTGCCTGATGAATTACAAGACAGTAACACTGAGAGTTTGGGATCTCTATGGAAAAGATATTGGACTTATTCAAGGTGTTGAACCAGTCAAAGTGACTGTAAAGCCAAATGCAGTTTTCCCCGGAATGCCACAATATAACATGACTTCAGAAGTGACTGAAGGTTTTATCCCAGTAATTGCAGACTTTGTTGAGCAAGGAGTGTTAAAAGAAGTGACGGGCAGCCATGTAATTAACCAGTTATGGGACTGTGAAAGCCAAGTGGGAAATATTACATAGTTCAGGATTTGAGAAACGTGCATAAAAGTGTAGTATCTGTTGTCTGGAGTGCCCATTACAGCAGTGATTTTATTTCTGATTCCATGTGAAGCAGAATTGTTTTCAGTTATCGATTTGTCACAGGCATTTTTCTCAGTGCCTTTGCATGAGGATAGTAAATTCCTCTTTCCATTCCGATTCAGCAACCATGTGTTTTCATGGTGCCGAACTACAAAGGGGTTTTCGGAATCTCTGTCCATTTTCAATCAGATCCTGTAGAAGAATTTAGAATCTTTGAACATGCCATTTCAGTCTGCTTTAGTGCAGTACATTGATGACCTGATGGTTGTGTCCAATACACGTGAGGCTTGCAGACACGTTACCATGGCGTTATTGAATCATTTGGGTGAAAAAGGACACAAGGTTCCCCCTGCTAAATTACAGGATTGCCAGAAAGGAGTAAAGTATTTGGGTCACAAAATTGAGAAAGAAGCAAGGAAAGTTTCCAGAGAAAGAGTTACAGCAATTATTCAAATGAATCCCCCAGTTACACAGGGAGATGTCAGAATGTTTTTGGGCATGGTGAGCTACTGTCGCCAATAGATCTTACATTTTTCAGTAATTTTCAAACCATTGCAGAAGTTGACACTCAAAGAAGTCACCGATCCAGTCCCCTTCAATAAAGAGTGCTTGAAAGCTTTCCCTGAGTTGAGAGAGAGTTTGTGCAGAGCTCCAGCTCTCGGAATGCCTGATTACACCCACAATTTTGCACTGTTTTGTCATGAACGTCATGGTTCTGCTCATTCTGTTTTGATGTAGTCGCATGGAGAAACAAATAGGCCAGTGGAATATTTTAATGCCACATTTGATCCTGTCGCTGCTGCTTTGCCCGGCTGTTTGAAAGCAGTGGCCAGCACTGGTGTTACCATCAGCCAATGCAAAGGCATCATGATAGGACACCCTTTAACTGTTCATGTCCCACATTCAGTTGAAGTACGTTTAACCTGCTCCAAGACCCAATATTTGACCAATGCCAATGTTACCCATTATGAGTTATTGACCCTTGGATAAGCAAATGTAACCGTCAAGAGGTGTACGGCCTTAAACCCAGCCACATTAATGCCTGCCAATGTTGATGATTCAAATCATGTAAGTGAAATGAACATAACTGTCTCAATGTCACTGAACTGTGCACCAAACCCAGGCCTGATATTCAGGATACTCCTTTAGAGGAGAAGGACCATGTTGTTTTTATTGATGGCTCTTGTTGTAGAGACTTTGAAGGTACTCTGAGAGCAGGTTATGCAGTTTGCACACTCTTAAGAGTGGTCGAAGGCTCATGGCTTCAAGGAGTCGTTTCTGTCCAAGTAGCCAAATTGGTTGCTCTTACAAGAGCATGCTACATATCAGAGCAGCTCAAAGTGACAATATTCACAGTCAGTCAATATGGATTTGGCGTTGTGCACGACCTAGGGCAGTTATGGCACCAGCAAGGTTTCATGACCTGGTCAGAATCACCCATTGAAAAGGTAAAAGAATTCATAACTTGTTAAATGCATTACATTTACCTGAGAAGATTGTGGTGGTAAAGTGTGTAGCCCACCAAAGTCCAAATGATTATGTATTGTTGGGCAATGCCTGTGCTGACCAAATTGCCAGATAGTGTGCACTCCATTGTATCACCTTCCATGAAGAGTGGAGTAGTGGAAATGACAGCAGTGAGACAAATCAAACTTTCTTGATGCCAGTGATTGATAACTGGGATGAAATCAAGAGGTTGTAGGAAGATGCAACAGATGAAGAACACAGAGATTGGACAACAGCAGATTGTGTTCAAAGAGAAGGAGATGATGTTCTGATTTCAAATGAAGGGAACGTTGTGTTGCCAGATTGTTTGTTGAACTCGATGGCTAGGTATTATCATGGTGAGGCTCATCTTGACAGAGATGAAATGATTCGAACATTCAAACAGACATGGTACAACCCCAGATTTAGATTGATTGCTGGAGATTTCTGTCACCGATGTGTTACATGCCAACAAATGAACGTAGGGAATTGTGCAGTGGTCAATTTGAGTCACATAGGTAGATTGGGAGATCCATTTAACATAATACAATGTGATTTCACTGAGATGCCTTCCTGTAATGTATTGTAACTGTAATGATTTTGGTCATTGTATGTGTATTCTCCCATTGGGCTGAGGCTTATTTAAAATGTAGGAATGATAGTCTTACTGAAGCTAAGCTGCCGCTCTGGGAACTGATACCAAGGTACGGATTACCGACTTCTTTGGAATCAGATCGAGGAACTCATTTTAATAATGAGATCGTACAGTTGTTGTACAGCACTGAACATTGAGCAAAAATTCCACTGAAGTTACAGACCAGAGGCATCTGGTCTGGTGGAACAAATGAATGGAACACTGAAAGCTCGATTGGCAAAGGTTTGTCCCTCTACAGTATTAAAATAGCCTGATGCATTGCCACTTATCCTGATGATCATGTGTAGCACCCCTGACAGGAAGACAGGACTGTCTCCCCGTGAGATTCTGATGAGTCGTGCAATGAGGCTACCAGCAGTACTTGCAAACCAATTGTGAACTTAACTGATGACGTACTGCTGGATTACTGCAAAGGTCTGGCTGATGTGGTTTGCTCTTTGTCTCATCAGGTTGAAGCAGCAACAGTTCAAACAGCCCAAGAAAAGTGTCACAGCTTGAAAGCTGGTGATTGGGTCATAATAAAGAAACACGTGAAGAGGACTTGCCTAGAGCCAAGGTGGAAAGGACCGTTTCAAGCTATCTTGGTGACGACAACAGCTATGAAGCGTGCTGGTCTTCCGAAATGGATTCATGCAAGCCACACACACAAAGTTCTGTGTCCTCTTGAAAACAGAGTCTGATTCCGCAAGAGCGAATGCTTATGAAGAAGGAGTTCGACTGGACCAAGCTGTGAGGACAGAACTAGTGGCTGAAGCAGAAAATGTGCAAAGTGGTGAAGGTGCAAGCAGCCTGCATGCAGACAAAAGTGCAGGATAGCAAAGTAAACTGATTCTTGCCAGTACAACAAATGTTGTAAAAGCAGTTGCATTCGAAAAGAGAACTGTGATAGGAGATATTTGACCTGCAGCTGCTCATGAACTAATTGCTGATAAACTCCCATCAATAACAGAAGCAGATGAAGAGTCAAATCAAAGTGAAGATGAAGATGGTGCTGTAAGGAGAATGAAAAGGAAAAAAGTGCCAAGTCAAAGATACTCTTCACCTGAATGGACCTATCTTCTCACAAATGAATGGGAGATTGAGTTTATGAGCTTTTGTTTTGACAGTGAGATTTCAGTTAAACATTCTGGAACTTGAAATGGCATTTGAACTGAGTTTTGAAATAACCTTGCCAATTGATCAACAAAGATAATACACTCTGGAAGTAGCCATATGTGATCACCAGTCTGTGTGTTATTGAAAACGAACATTGAACTATTTTTGAGAAATTTTAGTTGAATCTTGAAGAACTTTTTTGAAGAATCGAGAACTGCAGTAAATAGTGCAAAAAGTTTGGAAAGCCGCTTTGTTTTGATTTTTGCTAGCTTTTTGCCTTTATATTTTCCTTTTTCTTTTTCCTCTGATTCTACAGAAGCCATGAATCCTGGGCACGGCAACCACAGTAGACTTAAATATATGTGTATTGGTTTACTAATAGTATGTATGATTGTGTGCATTTTATTGATTGTGGGAATTAGTGCTTCAATGAAAGGAGAGGTGCAAAGTACAGAAACTCCAATGCAAAGAATGACAACATCCAAGGAGGATAAGATTTATAAGGATGAGGGATTGCTTCATTTAGATGACACAATGGGAGATTTATTTTCCAATGTTTATTATGCTGTATAAGTACGAGGACACAATGAATGTGCATGATTGTTATGTGTGTATACAAATTCCTTCGTCAGTACAAGAGGGATTCACTTATCACAGCTCACCACTAACTTATGGCATTAGTTGTAGTTTATTATTAACACGTTTATACAATCGAGAGTACAGTAGGTACTTTTATTCTGACTCTGATTTAGTTTTCTCTTTTGTTCCTATTAATCAGTATTTGAGCAGCATTGCAAAGACTAGGAACATAGATATAGTAGGAGAATTATTTGAGCCTACACAGACTTTTGGTACAACATATGCACACTGGAATAGCTTAACATGTTTACTAACACAGGTAGAAAAGGAGTTTATTAAATAAGTAGATGATAGAAGAAAGGCAATGAAAGAAAAGATAGATACGTGTTTAGTTAGCAAAAAGAAAACAGATCACAACACACCTGATCCACAGGGATGCTTGGCTTGAGATTGGCAACATATAGGGAAGCTTTGTATATATAGGCCACAGTCAAAAGCTGAAAATAAGTTTGTAGGAATGAGTGAATACAGACATGTGTTCTTGTTTGAGTGTATGGGATTTTATGTTAATGAACAAGACACCGCTGCACCTGGTGTCTATTATATCTGTGGTAAGAACACTTATTACAAGTTGCCCAAAGGCTGGTATTGTACATGGTATTAGGAGTGTTTTTTTTCTGAAAATCTATCAAGAGGACAACATTGACAATCCAGCAGGGATTGAGAGACTTAAAATGAGATTTAAAACAGGAGCAAATAGTTCAGAGATTACATGAGATATTTTTGGAGCCTTTATTCCATCAGTGGGTGTGATCTTGAATGACATAAAGATAAGAAAGATAAGATGTCAACTGATCTTTCAGGTAAAAATGTTCCTAATGGACATGGAAATAGTTGTGGCAAGTTCAATGATTCTTCAGAATTGCGTTGCGTTAGATATCCTTTTAGCAAAGGAAGGCGGATTCTGAAAAGTTTTAAAGTCACAGCATTGCTGCACTTACATTCCTGATAACAGCAGGGAGAGAAGAGGATGCTTATCTAATTTGACAAGTCTGAAAAATGACTTAAATGACCTAAAAGAGACAAATGTTTGGGAGATAATAGGTAAACGATTCTTGAAAGTAGGATCGTGGTTTGGAAACTTGGGAATTTTTTTTGTGAGAACGATCCTGAAACCTTTATTGATTGTGATTGTGTGCATAATTTGTGCACTTGGATTTCACAAACCTACAATTTCTGGAGAAAACAAAGAGTCAAGAATAAAAAGAGGAGAGAAGAAATGGAAATGGAGAATATGAGAAACAGGTATTATCAGACGATAAAGAGAATTGACAATTATAACAAACCTAGATGTATGTGTTATCAAACTACAAGGTTTTGAATTTATCTCATTGTAAGTGAGAATAATTATTTTGTGACGGCATAGATTGCCGTCAGAGGAGGGACTGAGAGAGATCAAATTAATTTAATCTAATTAGGTGCATAGAAGTTAGCATATGGTGACAAATTAACCTACATTTAAAATCCTAACAGAGAAAATAACATGAGTTGTAAAATGTACATGTTTGAATTATGGTGAACCATGTGCCCGCCATTCATATTAAACACTACATTTTAATGTGAGCTATTTACATTTATTTGCATTTATTGCAATGTATTAAGTGTACTAGTGTGTATTAAGGCTTTATTAGTTTGACTGGGCCTGAAAGATTAATTTTGCAGCAGTAATCGAAAAATACTTGTTTTTTCTGTCCCCTCTTACCCAAATTAGTTTCCTAGGCTGTTAATGTGAATGTTGAATGTTCTATTGTATTGAAGCCAAGAAACATGTTTTAGAAATAACATTGTTGCATTATTTGTTCTAGATGTCGGACAGGATAGGAAATTTGTAGTTCTCATGTGAAATGCATTAGTTTAGTGTGTGTTGTGAGAAAGGATCTCATGTAACAACTAGCTAGAGAATGTAATATTTTGTTAGAAATGTGTGAAATCATGCAGATGACAATGTCATTTTGCTAAGAAGATTCAAAGTAGTTGCACTTTCGATGGTGCCATCTGCAGCCACTGAATGCTGAATCTGACGTCCGAAGTGTACCCACCTGAAGGACCAAACGAGAGGATTGTGGTTATTTTAATTAGTGAGCGACTTTGAAATTTAAAGTTAGTCTTCTCCTGCCTCTAAGCTGTTCAGAACTCTGTCAGAGTCTGTCTATTCTTGTTTTAAGTCTGTTGTCACACTCTGATTCTTTAAGTCCCCTGATGAGTTTTCTCATCTTAGCCTTAGTTGCCCTTTTCTATTATGCGGTTCAGTACTAATATGGCCAACTAATTATAAACAGCTGAACGATACTATGTGCAGCCTGTGTTCTGCACTGCCCTGATCCTACTGTCAACTGACGTCAGAAGAATGTGATTGACCTGCGGATGAAACACTACTGTCCCACAAAGACAGGTATAATTAAATGTGGGTTCTTGTTTCCTTTTCAGTTAGGTACTTACACTAGTATATTTTTAAAGTGAGTTGTCCTAGTTTGATGTTTTTCCAAATTCATTTTGTCTTTCTTTTATTTTTGCTTTTGCCTGCATGTGTTAGCCCGTTCCCACACATGCAAGTCCAAATTTGTGTTAGTGACAGAAATTGCCCAGCTCTGAAAACTGAAATTTGAATGTTAAATTGTATTTTGATGATTTACTGATGTCACCATCATCTGCTTTGAAGTCTAATAACAATGTGCATATTGTGTTGTTGTTAATCTACATTATTCTTTTGGAGGGTTTAACAGTATTGATGTTTAGTAGGTTAAATAATTTTTAGATGTTTCGGTCAGCCTATGGTTTTCATGTATTTTTATAAACTAGTTTTGTGCACCATTTACGTGACATTGATTTTGCGAAAGTAATAAAGCTTTGAAACTTTATACAGTTTGGAGTTTGATTTGGAGTTAAATTGTTTATGGTGCCTAAAATGTTTTATGGTATAATGTTATTTATTTGTGATTGAATGGTTCTGACTAATACACTCTTCACCAAGTCCAAAGATTCAGTCGAACTCAATAGGTAAGAATAGTGCTAGTGCCTCACCTGCACACTTGTGGTTTCTGAACTGAGGCAGGAAGACATTTTTCCCAGCCCCCAGTGTGCCAACAAATGCATAAGCAATTATATGCACATTCACATGTCAGTATCAAAGAGGTTACCCCGCCTTTTCCCTCTAGGATCTATTTTCTCCCGTCTCCAGTTTTGCACAGCTTACAAAACAGGCTGTATCCCTGCTTAGCAGCCACATTTATTTGACATTGTCTAGTTAGCAATGAAGCCATCAAAGAGGTCTATAGCATTTAAAGCAAAGAGCAGATAGCAGACCAGAACTGGGTTAAAGCAGCACATCTTGAAGCAGAGCTGCCCTTTTTCATTGTGTCATTGCATTTGTCTGTCTCTCCCCATGTGCATATAGCAGTTGCTTCACATGGATCTCATTAGGATCCAAACGATGTTTGGATGAAGGCCACAGAAAGCCCAAAAAATGAAAACCATAAGAAATGAAAAGTTGAATCCTGATTGGTCAAAGGCCAAAGATGGGCGGGGGGGCGTGGCCTGACGCCGATGGCAGTGGAAGCCTCTCCGTGAGGCTCCTGCCAGCGATTCCCACTCCGGTCCAGCCTGAAAGGCAGTGGACCCCCAAACCGCTCCATTGCCTGGCTGAATATGCGCAGGGGTCCCGAGGCTCATTTTGAGGGGTGCGATCCCGGAGAGAAGAGAGTTTCGGGGCCGAATTGGCGGCCGATGGAGTGCCGCGAAAAAAAAAAGATGGCGGCCGCGATCTGAACGGCGTCCCCGGTGGCAGAAGAGCCACTAAAGCAATTCCCTGCTCCTTTCCCGCTCACCCCTCTGGGAGACAGGAAGTACAAGGGGCCCTGGTGGTTCCCTCTGGGGTCCCACGCCGACGAACAGTGGGGCCCAGCGCGGCGTCTGTGCTCGGATAAGGACCGCGGAGCACACACAACATGGCGACCGACACCCGAGGGAAGGACCGAGTGGATCACGGTGAGGGGCGATAATTCCGGGGTTCCCCCAGAGCTCCTTTGGCAGCTCCCCTCTGAGGACGTCTGATCGCAGTCTACACGACAGCGCCGGGGGGTACTTCTGGGAGGCTTGACCCCATGGACCGCCTCAGGTGAGCTGGAACGAGGAGGGCGAAGTCGGCGACTTGATGGGGCGAACCTGGCCTGCACTGGGACACGGTGCATGCGGCACCCCTCTACGGGGGTCCCCCTAGATGCGCAGTGCTACATACAGGAGAGTGCAGGGGGCCCCCAGACACTGGATGGGAGTCATGCATGCTTGAAGGCACCCTCCACGAACTGCGAGGCTTTTTGGCTCGACGGGTCCACACCCTAACTGGGAGGAGAGAGAGTGTCCTATCTACCTGGCGTGTGGTGTACCTCAGGGGTTCTTAGCGGCCTAGAGTGCGGAGTGCGGCTGGCACTGGAAGGCGATAATCCTCTTACACGTGTACCGAGCGCCAGAAACAGCAAGTCTCTAATAAAAAGTTTGGCGATCCCTTTGGCAGTGTAGTATACAGCGCGGTGGTGGGAGAGTAGGGGTCCAGAGCCCACCGATCAGACGGAGTTGGAGCCATACCCCAAAAATGGGTAAAGTCGGTCGCCGGAGGGACATAGAACAAAAAGGTGGGTCCTCAGCTGAGGCACAGGCAGTCCCGCCTGAACCCAGGAATGACGCTTCAGGAGAGGGGCGTGACGACCCCACACTTCAAGATGTCCTAAAAGCTATAACGGCTTCCCGTGTAGCACTGGAGGGGAAAATCGACGCTTTGGCCACAGATCTCACAGTACTGCGAGATGATCACCGCCGCCTGGCCGAAAAGGTGTCCACCACCGACAGACAACTTAAAGAGCTCCTTCCAGAGGTCAAAGATGCCACTAAGTCTACACAGCAACTGGAGACCAGGATCAAGGCCCTGGAATTAAGGGCCGAAGACGCGGAAAATAGATCGCGTCGCAATAACATACGGGTGATTGGTATGCCTGAAAGTGTTCCACAAACTGGCCTGGCGGAGTTCCTCGAGCGGTGGCTCCGAGAGGACTTAGCGGGCGACGGACTTTCTCCTTTTTTTGCGATCGAGAGGGCACATAGAGTTCCGTCGCGTCCTCCCCTTCCGGGAGCCCCCCCGCGACCTATAATAGCCAGGCTTCTTCATTACCGGGATAGGGATTACCTGTTGCATCAAAGCAGGGCCAAAGGGGACCGCACAATGGACAATCACACGGTTCGTATCTTCCCAGACTTCTCCCGGGAAGTACAGAAACAACGGGCCACCTTCAGAGCTGCAAAACAGAAACTGCGTCAATTGGGTCTACAATATGGCATGCTGTTCCCGGCGAAGCTTAGGGTAGTGACCAAAGACAGTACACAGTTTTTCACTACGGCGGAGGAGGTATGGCAATGGATTGATCTGCTTCCACATGAGGGGAATGGTCCTCCGGCACAGGGCCCTGAGCATGGACGGAGGAGAGGGGCTAAACGCAACACGGCCCGTATAGTAAATAGTCCCTCACCAGTGGAGATGCAAACTGAGAGACGAAAAGCCATGGAGGCAGCAGCTTCATTGAGCGGCTCTGATCGCGGATCCCGAGTACAGACTGCTGCGGACTGTGAACCATCTGATTCGGACCATGAATCCGAGACTTCCCAAGTATCCGACAGATCGGGCCCGGCCATAACACCGGGCACTTCTGACTGTATCATATGAGAGTCCTCCCATCGAACTACACTTGAGCCAGTTGTCCTGGTAATGAGAGCCTCCCCTGGCAGGCACCGTGGTGGCCGGTGAGGAGGGCGTACTAGCTGTCACTATGGCGGTCGTACCCGCCAGATGGATGAGACCGGGGTCCACAAGTACTACTATATCTTGCAATCCGGTAGTGGGGATTAGGGCGATGGCCCACTCCTTTTGTGATCTAGGAGTTACCCCACTTTCGATAATCTAGTTGACATTTCGCGAAGTTTGGATGAGAGTAGTTCAAACTTTTGTCCCGGGGAAGGGGAGTTGGGATGTTAATTGTTGGGGCTTGTTTAGGGGGAGTGATGAGTGGTGGATGTTTAACACTGGTCTGCTGATGTTATATAATGTGAGAGTAGGGATCTTCGTGGTATATGCTAGCCCTGCATGGGGTATGTCACAGATGGGGATTGAAACACAGTTATGGCGTCGTTAGGCACTTATAAATTTCTCTCATGGAATGTACGGGGCATGCACACAATGTCTAAGAGATATAAGGTATTCTCACATTTACAGCGGAGGGGGATTCAGATTGCGTTGCTCCAAGAAACACATTTAACCCAGGCTGAAGGGCTAGCACTACAGAAAAGGTGGAGGGGCCAGGCATACTATACCTCTTATTCCGCATTCGCCAGGGGTGCCTTGATATGGATCAGAGCCGGGGTTCCATTCCAGTTATTAGACACGCTCATAGACCCAGAGGGACGTTTTGTAGCAATCCGGGGTCGATTGGAGGGAAGAGATCTAGCGTTGATCAATGTCTATGCCCCGAACTGGGACCAGGGTGAGTTCTTTACACGCTTATCGGGCCTCCTAGCCACCTATTTGCAGTTCCCCCTAGTGATGGGGGGCGACTTTAATTGTGTGGCCGATCCCTCCAGGGATCGCTCCCACCCTCCGTTACATGATTCCCCTCTGATGAGAGTAGCAGGGCTATTCTCCTCCTGGCAGGTGAGTTGGGGGCTGGTGGATGTCTGGAGACGAGTACACCCAGAGACCAGAGACTATTCCTTCTTCTCCCCCCGGCATGAGCTCCATGTCCGCTTGGATGTGTTTTTCTGCTCCCCAGACATTTTCCCTCAGGTGCATAATGTTGAATACCTGACCCGCACAATCTCTGATCATAACCCTCTATTACTAGAGTCACGCTGGGGTTCGCCCCCCTCTCGCATCCCCACCTGGCGGCTGAAGACTGAGTCCCTAGAAGACGCACCCTTTCGGGAGGAGCTAAGACAACATATTACCCACTACTTTGTAGATAACGAGGCTTCGACCAATAACCCCTTGATTGAATGGGACGCTTTTAAAGTGGTGGTGCGTGGGCGCTGTATTGCGGGAGCGGTAGGGGTCCGAAGGACTCTACTTAGGGACACTGAACAAGCGGAGAGTGAGCTGCGAGAGATGGAGAAAAAAAGGCCTGAAAGTCCGCTCCTTCAACCTACTATCTTAGAGCTTAGAGCAACGGTCGCTGACTGTGTGGAGCGTCTTCGATGCTTTGACTACCAAAACTATATTACACGAGCACACGGGGAGAGAGACAAAGCGGGTCGGATGTTAGCTTGGGTAATATCGCAAACGCATAAGACATCCCCTATCCTGGAAATGATATCGGAGGGTGGAGATCCCCTTCACGGGCAGGAGCAAATTAACTCTCACCTCATGTCCTTTTACGAACGATTATATAAAAGCACTCTTCGTCCTGTCGGTAACTCCACCGATAGTTATGTATCTAGTCTGCAGTTGCAGACACTACCACCGGATGTTGCGACACAACTTGAGGGAGCCATTACACAACCAGAGATTCGGAGGGCCATTAGAGAACTATCGAGGGGAAAGACTCCGGGGACAGATGGTCTCCCTATCGAATTCTATGCCACGTATATAGATTTGTTAGCTCCTAGGCTTGAGATTCTATATCAATCCGCCAGAAACCGAGGAATTTTACCGGCAACAGCGAGGGAGGCGGTAATAGTGCCCTTGCTTAAACCTGGGAAAAATCCTGCGGAAGCTGGGGCATACAGACCTTTATCCATGCTGAACCTGGATTACAAGATCCTCAGCAAGGTTCTGGCCTCTAGGCTTCTCCCCCACATGGCAACACTAATACACACTGACCAGGCAGGGTTCATCCCGGGGCGCAACACAGCGGATAACATACGCAGATTTATAGCGGTCATGAACGATCGAAAATCGTCTAGCCCAGCCCCTGGAGTGCTCGCAGTCGATATAGAAAAGGCCTTTGATAGCTTGGAGTGGGCCTTCCTTTATACAGTGATGTCCCGCCTTCGTTTCGGACCTGAATACATTGCCTGGGTCAGATTGTTGTATACTGAGCCCACTGCTAGGGTACGGACAGGACGGATAATATCCAGACCTTATGTCGTTGAGCGGGGTACCAGACAGGGGTGTCCCCTATCGCCGCTGCTATTTGCACTGGCTATGGAGCCATTAGCGGCCGCAGCGCGCGGTGGTGGGGGGGGTCCCGGCATAGTGGCAGGGGGCAAGAGACATCAAATAGCGTTGTATGCGGATGATCTGTTGATCTTCTTAGACGATGTACACAGAGACCTTTCCCGGACCCAGCAGTTACTTTCGCAGTTTGGTGAGCTTTCTGGTCTTCGGGTGAATTGGGGCAAGACCGGCCTGTTTCCTTTGAACGCTACTGTAGCCCCACCATTAGAGTTGGGAAATGTCCAGTGGGTTCCAAGTTGCCTCTCATACTTGGGGGTCAAGATTTTCCATGACCCAAAGGATATAATAGACAGCAATATTGGAGGCTCATTGCGTTCCCTCCGTTCCAACATGGCTTTCTGGCAAACCTTACCTCTATCTGTAGCGGGAAGGGTAGCCATCCTTAAAATGGTGGTGTTGCCTCGCCTTCTGTATCACTTCACGGTCCTGCCGGTATGGATTCCTAAGGCCATATTTGCAGAACTAGAATCCATGGTCATGGCCTTTATCTGGGGGGGTGGACGGAAGCGAGTGGCTCTGGCCAAACTTCAGAGGCGGTCCACAGACGGAGGCCTAGCAGTCCCGGACTTTGAGGCTTACTACTTGGCAGCGCAATTCCAGTGGTTGGCGCAATGGATAGCCAACAGAGCAGCAACAGGGTTGGGGGTAAAGGCATTTACTCCCCCAGAGACTAGATTATACGAACTGTTGTTGGGGTGTCCGGGTACTGGGGCGCATGATTCCCTTGAATTTAAAGTCCTTGCGCGCTGTTGGAGGAGCTTTTTGCGTAAACTTAAAGTAAAGGCCCCTTACTCCCCTGACCTACCCCTCTTGTCCCTAAGAGCTTTGCCCCATCGGGGTGACTGGGGAGGACTCCAGTCCTGGGTGGAGTCCGGGATACAGACGGTAGGAGCACTATTTAAGGAGGGGACACTGATGCCGTTTGAAGTCCTTCGGACACAATTCGGTCTACAGGGAGGACACTTCTTATTGTATGGCTCAGTAGTGGCTAGTATCAGGAAACACTGGCTGACACGGACAGGAGAGCTCACTACACAAACAACCTGTACATATTTGGCGACTTCTTCTGGCACCTTTAAGGCAGTTTCTAATCTCTACAGCAGGGTTCAAGCGGATAGGAACATACCTTTGACTCAACTCAAATCGTCATGGGAAGTAGACCTGGGCACAACTATATCCGATGTGGACTGGGAGCGTATTCTGGGGGGCTTCCCCAAAATGACTCGCAATGCCAGATTTAAGCTGATTAATTTTTATGTACTTCATAGGGCATATCTCACCCCTGAGCGGATCAGCAGGTACTTTGAAGTGGAAGGAGTAAATTGCCCGAGGTGCGGACTAGAGAAGGCAGAATTTAGGCATATGTTCTGGAGCTGCCCTACGGCGGAGGTGTATTGGGCGGAGGTGAGCCGTCTGGTGGCTGGAGCGATAGGAAGAGAAGTCCCTTGCACAATAGGGCATTGTCTGCTTGGCTGGTTTCCACGCACGGCTAAGTACAAAATAACCAACAGGTTCCGGGACTTGGCCTACGTACTGGCCAAGAGGGAAATAGCGATGTCCTGGAAGAATCCAGTTGGGCCGAGACTGTCCCTATGGACCAGAGAATTAACTAGGTGGGCTGGGTGTGAGAGCGCTGTTTTACATAGCGAGGCCAGAAGGGGTTGGCGGCCCCTGGAGGTGGCGCAAGGTTGGGACGCGATATTAGACTCCTTTAAGGAGGAATGCCGATTAGGTCCAGTCCCCTGATTGAATGATGTTTGGATGTTTTGAGAAGTTACCAATAGTCCCAATCCATTGGTGCCAGTACAGATGACCCCGGGGCAGGATCCTACGGTTGGACTAGACGGGGTAAACACTCTCACACTGTGAGCGGAGGGTTGACTCCTTCATAGCACACCTACATACAATACAACTGTCCAGATAAGCTACCAGTACCATCACTGGGGGGTGGGGCACTGTTGGGGAGGTTGAGGGATGGGGGGGTAGGGTAGTTGTTGCAACATCAGATTGCTATTAGTGCAGAGATGTGTAGATTGAAAAAGCTCTTGATCTCAGAGTCTATGTAGATCACTGTATATTCTCTTATACTATGTTTACCTAATCATTGGTTGATCGAAATTACAATAAACTTTGTTTACAAAAAAAAAAAGGCCAAAGATGGGCAGGGACCAATCAAGAGCCACAGACACAAGGAACATTTATATAAGGAGGATGAAACATTAAGATTTGCAGCCCAAAGATGGACATTGAGCAATGTGAATCTGGAGTGTTTATATCAAATTATTATTGATTGTAGCCTGAGAAATATCTAAGGTGGTCATTACAACCCTGGCGGACGGTGTTAAAGCGGCGGTAAGACCACCAACAGGCCGGCGGTAAACATTTTTGAATTACGAACGTGGCGGAAACCGCCAACAAAGACAGCCACTTTAACACTCCGACCGCCACGCCGGTACAGACAAACAGCGCAGCGGCCACCGCCAACAAACAGACGGGTGACAATGTACCGCTCACACTATTATGACAGGCCAATCCGCCACCTTTTCCGTGGCGGATTCACCGCGGATAAAAACACGACGGAAACAGGCATTTCTAAGGAAAAACGCTCACCTCTACACACTCCACGAGGAAGGAGTATACCATGGAGCCGGAACTTCATATTCTCCCTGCGCTAGTCTTCCTGCTCCTCTACCAGGAGCACCAATGCCGGCGGCGAAGACCACAGTGAGTACTGCACCTACGACATAGGGGAGGGGGGAGGGAAAAAACAGGGACACTCACATGCAACACCCCAACCCCCACCCCCTCCCTCACCCACTACAACACACACACCAATGCATATCTATACATTACAGTAACACCCCCCCAACCCTCCCCAGAAGAATGCAAAGACAAAAGGAAATGAGTGTAACTATTCTAATATATCAAAAATCAGTAAGCAAAAATATATATATACATATATATATACACTACGATTTGTAGTCCAGGTATTGCACCATTCATAGTCCGTGGACCACTGGGCCTAAAATGCATGGGCGAGGCCCACACAAGATTCCCGAACATGACGGAGAGAAAACTGCAGGGGCATCAGATAGAAATACAACAGGCACCTCAGGGGGAAGGAAAGGGGGGCACCTCAGCCGGATGAGTGCACAGCGCCAGATCCACGAGGGGGCTCCATGCCCATTGATGTATCCTGGGGAGTGAAAAGCCACAGTCTCTCAAGTCTCTCCAGTGGGTGGTTTGCCCACTGCTGTATCCTGGGGAGTGCAAAGCCACATTCTCTCAAGTCTCTCCAGTGGGTGGTTTGCCCACTGCTGTATCCTGGGGAGTGCAAAGCCACAGTCTCTCAAGTCTCTCCAGTGGGTGGGTTGCCCACTGCTGTATCCTGGGGAGTGCAAAGCCACAGTCTCTCAAGTCTCTCCAGTGGGTGGGTTGCCCATTGTTCCATCCTGGGGAGTGCAAAGCCACAGTCTCTCAAGTCTCTACAGTTGGTGGGTTGCCCACTGTTCCATCCTGGGGAGTGCAAAGCCACAGTCTCTCAAGTGCATGCTGTTCTCCACTGGTTCTGGAGGGGGACTGGTGCCCAGAGTGCTTCATCCTGTGCAGGACAGAGGTAGTGGATGCTGTTCTCCACTGGTTCTGGAGGGGGACTGGTGCCCAGAGTGCTTCATCCTGCCAAGGACAGAGGTAGTGGATGCTGTTCTCCACTAGTTCTGGAGGGGGACTGGTGCCCAGAGTGCTTCATCCTGCCAAGGACAGAAGTAGTGGATGCTGTTCTCCACTGGTTCTGGAGGGGGACTGGTGCCCAGAGTGCTTCATCCTGTGCAGGACAGAGGTAGTGGATGCTGTTCTCCACTGGTTCTGGAGGGGGACTGGTGCCCAGAGTGCTTTATCCTGTGCAGGACAGAGGTAGTGGATGCTGTTCTCCACTGATTCTGGAGGGGGACTGGTGCCCAGAGTGCTTCATCCTGCCAAGGACAGAGTTGGTGGATGCTGTTCTCCACTGGTTCTGGAGGGGGACTGGTGCCCAGAGTGCATCAGTCACCCCTTGACGGTCCCAGTTGCGTCACTGCCCCTGCCGCTCATGGGCTAGCGGTCCTTGGGTTGGCGGGCCTTGCCCTGTTCAGCAGTGCTTGCCCTGTTCAGCGGAGCTTGCCTTGGCAGTCTTTGCCCTGTTCAGCGGTGCTTGCCCTGTTCAGTGGTGCTTGCTTTGGCAGTCTTTGCCCTGTTCAGCGGTGCTTGCCTTGGCGGTCTTTGCCCTGTTCAGCGGTGCTTGCCCTGTTCAGCGGTGCTTGCCTTGGTGGTCTTTGCCCTGTTCAGCGGTGCTTGATTTGGCGGTCTTTGCGCTGTTCAGCGGTGCTTGCCCTGGCGGTCCGTCATTGCCCAGCTGGGCTGTGGCTGGCGGTCCTTCATTGGTCAGATGGGCTGTGGCTGGCGGGGCCCTCCTGGGCAGCTGGGCTGTGGCTGGAGGGGCCCTCCTGGGAAGCTGGGCTGTGGCTGGCGGTGGCCTCCTGGGCAGCGACGATGGGGCTGGCGGGGGCCTCCTGGGCAGCGAAGATGGGGCTGGCGGTGGCCTCCTGGGCAGCGACAATGGGGCTGGCGGGGCCCTCCTGGCCAGCGGGGATGATGGCTGTCTTCTCCGCCGTGCTGCTCCTCCTAGACTTTGCAGGTTTCTTCTGCCCCTTCCCCACCTTGGGAGGAGTCCCAGCTGAGTCCACACTCCCCCCGGGACCCCTGTGAGCGGCTTGGCTGACTGGAGTCTTCCCCCTCTCCCGCCAGGCACTGGCCAACTTCTGGTGCTTCACAGGGGGGGGACTGGCTGTGCTGTGGCTCCGTGACAGACTGGCTGGCCTGGTGGCCGGTGCACTCCACATACCTGTGACAACAGGCACCACTGGTCCCGGAGATTTTGTGGCTGAGGTGCTAGTACGGGACCTATGAGTTGGATGGGGGGGGTGGTGGGAAATAGGTTAAGGGTGGACAGGAAAAGTTGTTTGGAGACACTGGGACGGGTAGCTGGAGGGGGTTTGGGAGTGGAGGAAGAAGTGGTGGTTGTAGAAGGTGTACGTTTTGTAGCTTTGGGTGCAGGTGCATGCGTTGGAGGCTGTTGTGAGGTGGATGTATGTTGGGTGGGTGTGTGCCTGCGTTTGTGTATCTTCGGAAGGGGCGTCACAGAGACACTGGGAGAGGACACAGGGGACGTATGAATGGTAGTGGGGGTGGTGAGTGCATGTGAGCGGGGTGTGGTGGTGGGTGTGCTGGTGCGGGACGTAGTGGCTGTAGTGGTAGTGCATGCAGGTGTGAGTGGAGACGAGACTGGGAGGGAGGAGGGAGACAAGGAGGAGAGGGACACAGTGGAGGCAGTGGATGTTGGTGTGTCTGTATCTGTGTGATGCTTGCGTGAGTGCCTGTGGGATGTGTGGTGCTTATGCTTGCCTGAGCGTCCCTTGTGTGGTGAGGTGTGTGCAGGCTGGTCTGATGGTGTGCTTGGGATAGGCAGAGGTACAGGGGATTGGGTCTGGGTGGAGGAAGTTGGAGGGGGGAGGCTAGACACAGGGACAATGGCTGCCATCAGTGCTGAGGCCAGAGTTTGAAAGGTTTGATGAAGGGCAGCCTGACCAGAATGAATGCCCTCCAGGAATGCATTGGTTTGTTGCAACTCCCTTTCTACACCCTGGATGGCATTCAAAATGGTAGACCGCCCAACAGTGAGGGACCTGAGGAGGTCAATGGCCTCCTCACTGAGGGCAGCAGGGGTGACTGGGGCAGGGGCTGAGGTGCCTGGGGCGAAGGTGATGCCCACCCTCCTGGGTGAGCGGGCACGGGGCGAAGGCTGAGGGGCTGCTGGGAAGGCGGTGCTGTTAGGGGGGGTGGCGGCTTTACCTGTAGAAGTGGGGGGCACAGATGTTGCCGCCACCACAAGGGAGCTCCCATCGGAGGACGAGTCTGTGTCGCTGGTTGCAGATCCTGTGACCGCTGTGGTGCTCCCCTCGCCCCAGTCCCACTGGTGTATTCAGAGTCCGTGGTGTGGGCCTCCATGCTCATGTGGGATGCAGCTCCCTGCCACTGCTCCTCTGCCTGATGATGCTAATGCATACAAGAACAGGGAGACTGCAAAAAAAGGGGGGGAAACAGAAGAAAGACAGGTTGAGTGCATGGCTTACCGCTACCGTTGGCGGACAAGACAGACACAGCAGCCCCCTGCACTACGTCGCGCTGTTGGGCTCTACAGTGCAATTCCTGGGAAATGGCCTACAGGGCTATGGACAACATCAGCACACATAGATGGCACAGGTGCATGAATAGCTGTACTTGGCACTCTACAGAGGTGGGGGGCCACAGGGCCATGCCTTACGAAGGGGCCTAGCCTACGAACTCACCCTGGCCTAGGGAAACCCACAGCCCTCCTCCCCCACCCAGACCCCTCCACTGCGCGCAAAGTCAGCAGAATGAGAGTGTACTCACCCCCTTTTGTCTGCTGTGATGCCCTCAAGTGCCCATCCAACTCAGGGTAGTCCACCGCCAGGATCCGGAACATCAGGGGGGTCATGGTTCGACGGGCACCCCTCCCACGTTGGGAGGCCATCCCCAGCTGAGCCTCCGCCGTCTTCTTGCTCCAGCGGCGAATGTCCTCCCATCTTTTCCGGCAGTGGGTGCTCCGTCTGTGGTGGACCCCCAGGGTCCGGACGTCCTTGGCGATGGCACTCCAAATATCCTTCTTCTGGTGGGCGCTGACCTACATGAAATGTACAGGGGAAGAAGAGAAGTCATTAACAACTGCACTGTCAAAGTGAGTGGCCCCCATCCCTACCCTTGCCATGAGGCACATGCACCCACCGTAATTCATGCACGCAGAACTCTGCCCCCTTCCTTCTTACATCCAGCCCTCTCCACACAGGCATAGCCCATACAACATGCTCCCTTTGTACTTACCTGTTGGTCTGGAGAACCGTAGAGTAGCGTGTACTGGGGGAGGACCCCGTCGATGAGCTTCTCCAATTCCTCCGATGTGAAGGCAGGGGCCCTTTCCCCAGACGCACGAGCCATTGTCTCTTCCAGACCGAGGTCACAGCAGCACTTGCAGTGTAGGTCCTCTCCTGTCAAAGATCAGGTATCGAGTGATTCAACAGCTAGAAAATGGCGGTCACGTCCGCGGCGGTGCGTACTATCACCGCCGGCGTACATCGTCATTGGCTCCTGGGACCCATAGGGTCCAATGTTAACCAATGCAGCATTGTGCTGCGTTCTTTGACGGCCTACCGCGACGGTGTACAACGGCAGCGCAGTTACCTCACATCCCATTGTCCCACTTTAGAGGTCAGGCAGCCACCATTTCAGGGGCCCACATGGCCTAATTACCAACTGCGTCACAGATACCTAGGCCTACTCTCAACACACATACAGGCCAGATTTTGTGTATGAATCGTGTTCTGTGTAGACTGTGGGTACATACCTCTGAGTTGTTTGACTCTGTGCTCCCTGTTGTCCTTCATAGGCACCGTCCGCTGGGACATGTGAGGAGATGGCGGAATCCTCTGGTGTACCGACCGCTGGTGGACCTGTCGACAATCGAGGAAAGAAATTTGATCATCACCTACAGGTTTGACCGTGCCACAATCCAGGAACTGTGTACCCAGTTGGAGCCAGCAATCCGCCATCCCACAGGAATCCCCTCTCAAGTGCAGGTGCTATCAGTGCTCCATTTCCTTGCAAGTGGGTCTTTTCAAACAACTGTGGCCATGGCATCAGGGATGTCCCAGCCTATGTTTTCCAACGTATTGTCCAGAGTGTTGTCTGCCCTGCTGAAACACATGTGGAGCTACATCGTTTTCCCTCAGGTGGAGGACTTGCCTACAGTGAAAGGTGACTTCTATGCCCTTGGACATATCCACAACATCATAGGTGCCATTTATGGTATCCATGTGGCTTTGGTCCCCCCCCCACAGGAGTGAACAGGTGTACAGGAACCGGAAGAATTATCATTCGATGAATGTACAGATGGCATGTTTGGCAGACCAGTACATCTCCCATGTGAATGCCATGTTCCCTGGCTCAGTGCATGAGGCCTACATCATGCGGAATAGCAGCATCCCTTATGTGATGGGTCAACTACAGAGGCACCAGGTGTGGCTATTAGGTACTCTGGTTACCCCAGCCTGTCATGGCTACTGACCCCAGTGAGGAATCCGAGGACCAGGGCAGAGGAACGCTACAATGAGGCCCATGGGCGGACTAGGAGGGTGATCGAACGTACCTTCGGCCTCCTGAAGGCCAGATTTAGGTGCCTCCATATGACAGGTGGATCCCTATTCTACTCACCAAAGAAGGTGTGCCAGATCATCGTGGCCTGCTGTATGCTTCATAACTTGGCTTTGTGACGACAGGTACCTTTTCTGCAGGAGGATGGTCCAGATGGCGGTGTTGTGGCAGCTGTGGAGCCTGTGGACAGTGATGAGGAGGAAGCAGAGGAAGAAGACATTGACAACAGGGACTCAGTCATCCAGCAATATTTCCAGTGAAACACAGGTGAGAATACATTCCTGCCTACTACAAGTACTTTTACACTTCTACCTCTATCCTGTCTGTCGATTTCACCCAGTGTATGGTCACTGAGTTGTCACTTTCCCTTACGGTTTCACAGGTGTGGGTCCCAACGTGTGTCATCTGCTTAGATTCCTCCTGGACTAAAGCTGTATGACATAGGTATGTTGACATTACTAATTCCTGAAAATTGTGTCACTGTAATTGCAAATACACTATTTTGAAATCACAGACAGACTCCAGATCTTTTGGTGCATTAGGTGTGTTTATTTACATACAAAATATTAGAGGGGGGAGTCAAATGGTGAGGGGTGATGGCGGAGGAGTGTCCATAGCAGAGTCCAGTCTATTAGTCTCACAGGTGCCTTGCCCATATGGGCATAGGAAGTGGAGCTGGGGCAGTTTTATTATGGACAGGGTGACAAAGTGGGACAGTGGCTAGACAATCAGGGTGGTCTCATTCTTGGCGGGTGTCTTGGCATCGTGCTCTGTCTTGTTCCTGGATCTCAGGGACCGTTTGCAGGGTGGTTCTCCGTCTGCAGGGGGTGGGGTGCTGGTGCGGTGGTCCTGTGGCGGTGCCTCCTGTCCACTAGCGCCGGCGGAGGTGGTGGGCATTTCATCATCCAAGCTAGTGTCAGGGGCCCCTTGTAGTGCCACAGTGTCCCTCCTGGTGTTGAGTATTTCCTTCAGCACCCCTACGATGGTGCCCAGGGCGGAGCTGATGGTTCTGAGTTCCTCCCTGAACCCCAAATACTGTTCTTCCTGCATGCACTGGGTCTCCTGAAACTTGGCCAGGACCATTGCCATCGTCTCCTGGGAGTGGTGGTATGCTCCCATGATGGAGGAGAGGACCACGTGGAGAGTGGGTTCCCTTGGCCTGTCCGCCCCCTGTCGCACAGCAGCCCTCCCAGTTCCCCTGTGTTCCTGGGCCTCCGTCCCCTGGACCGTGTGCCCACTACCACTGCCCCCAGGTCCCTGTTGCTGTTGGGGTGGTGGGTTATCCTGGGCTCCCTGTAGTGGTGGACTCACAGCTGATTGACGTGTCCTGGGGACGGAGGTATGGGCCCGCTGGGTGGGTGCTATGCAGGTGTTACCAGAGGGGGGAAGGTCTGTGGTGGCCTGTGCCTGTGTGAGGGGAACCGACTGTCTCGAGGCCCACGATGGTCCGGGCTGGTCATCTAGATCCAGTTGGACAGAGCTGCTGTCATCACTATGGGCCTCTTCTGTGGGTGGAGTGGAGATGTCTGGACCCTCCTGTCTGGTGACGTTGGGTAGTGGTCCTGCAGGGGTGGAAAAGCATGATTATTGCATCTGTGTGTGTCATGGTGTGCAATGGGTGGGTGACCGTGTACCCCAGTGCTGGCATTCCTGTGTGGGGGCTTGTGTGATGATGGTTTAGGGGGGGTGTATGGGTATGTGCAGTGGGCATGCTTTAGTGATGGGTGTCCATGCGTTGTTGTTACATGCAGGGCTTGGTGTTGGGATGTGTGGTTTGTGATATTGGTACATTTGTGAGGAGTTGGAGTGATAGGGGTGGGGGCGAGGGTGGGGGTATGTGATAGCATGCAGTTAGGGTGGGGGATGTAATAGTTAAGATTTGACTTACCAGAGTCCATTCCTCCACCGACTCCTGCGAGGCCCTCAGGATGCAGAATTGCCAAGACCTGCTCCTCCCATGTTGTTAGTTGTGGGTGAGGAGGTGGGGGTCCGCCGCCAGTCCGCTAAACAACCTGGTGGTGTCTTGAGACCAAGGAACGCACCTTTCCCCGTAGGCGTTCCACCTCTTCCTGATGTCGTCCCGATTTCTTGGGTGTTGTCCCACTGCGTTGACCCTGTCGACTATTCTTCGCCATAGCTCCATCTTCCTTGCAATTGAGGTGTGCTGCACCTGTGCTCCAAATAGCTGTGGCTCTACCCGGACGATTTCCTCCACCATGACCCTGAGCTCCTCCTCCGAAAACCTGGGGTGTCTTTGCCGTGCCATGGGGTGGTGTAGGTGATGTGTGGGGTGGTGTGTGTGGTGATAAGTGTGGTGATATGTAGTGGTGTGTGGTGTTTTATGTGTGGAAGTTGTGTGGGTGATGGTGTTGTGTGCCTGTGGCTGCTAGTTTGTGGATGGTGGTGTCTCTCTCTGGCCTTCTCTCTGTAAATGTGGTTGTAAGGGTTTGTGGGTGATGTGGGTGTGTGTTTTATATTGTATTGGATGTGTGGGAGTGGTGTATGTATGTGTATCAGGTGTGTGTATTTTGAATTGTCCAATGTGGCTGTGTTTTGGAGATGTGTGTGTATTTTGAGCGCAGAGGTGTGTACCGCCAATGGAATATCACGTTTGAAAGACCGCTGTGTGGATTCATGTGTCGTGATAGTGTGGGCGTATTTCTGTTGGCGTGACGGTGGAGGTTTTTTTTCCGCCAGTTTATCACTGACCTTTGGTGTGGCGGACTTGTGTGGGTGTCTGAGTTTTGGCAGATTCCGAGATGTGGGTCATAATAGCTGTGGCGGAATTCCGCGGCCGTGGTGGTGTGTTGGCGGTCTTCTGCACGGCAGTAAGCGGCTTTTACCGCCAATGTTGTAATGACCACCATTGTGCCTTCAGTAGAAAGTGGTTCAGCTGGGGATGGCCTCCCAATGTGGGAGGGGTGCCCGTCGCACCATGACCCCCCTGATGTTCAGGATCCTGGCGGTGGCATACCTGGAGTTGGATGGGCGCTTGAGGGCATCACAGCAGCCACAAGGGGGTGAGTACACTCTCATCCTGCTGATTTTGCGCGCAGTGGAGGTGTCTGGGTTGGGGAGGTGGGCTGTGGGTTTCCCAAGGCCAGGGCGAGTTTAGTAGGTAAGGTCCCTCCGTAAGGCAGGCCATGAGGCACCCCACCCCACCTCTGTAGAGTGCCAAGTACACCTAGTAATGCCCCTGTGTCATCCATGTGTGCAGATGTCGTCCATAGCCTTGTAGGCCATGTCCCAGGGATTGAACAGTGGAGCCCAAGAGCGCAGCGTAGTGCAGGGGGCTTCTGTGTCTGTTGTGTCCACCAACGGTAGTGGTAATGCATGCACTCAACATGTCTTTCTTCTGTCCCCCCCCCTTTTTGTGGTCTCCCTGTTCTTGTGTGCATTAGCATCATCAGGCGGAGGAGCAGTGGCACCGGAGCAGGAGGGAGCTGCATCCCACATGGCCCTGGAGGGCGACACTACAGACTCGGAGTTCACCAGTGGGACGGATGGCGAGGGGAGCTCCACAGCGGGGACAGGAGCTGAGACCAGTGATACGCACTCGTCCTCTGATGGGAGCTCCCTTGTGGTGGCGGCAACATCTGTGCCCCCCGCATCCACAGGTACAGCCGCCGCCCCCCCTACCAGCACCGCCTTACCAGCAGCCCCTCACCCTTTGCCCAATGCCCGCTCACCCAGGAGGGTGGGCATCACCTTCACCCATGCACCTCAGCCCCTGCCCCAGTCATCCCTGCTGCCCTCAGTGAGGAGGCCATTGACCTCCTCAGGTCCCTCACTGTTGGGCAGTCTACCATTTTGAATGCCATCCAGGGTGTAGAAAGGCAGTCGCAACAAACAAATGCATTACTGGAGGGCATTAATTCTGTTCAGGCGGCCCTTCAGCGAGCTTTTCAGACTCTGGCCTCAGCACTGATGGCAGCCATTGTCCACGTCTCTAGCCTCTCCCCTCCAACTTCCTCCACCCAGACCCAATCCCCTGTACCCCAGCCTATCCCAAGCACACCTTTAGACCGGCATGCACAGACGTCAACACACAAGGGAAGCTCAGGCAAACATAAGCACCACACATCCCACAGGCACTCACGCAAGCATCACACACATGCAGACACACCAACATCCACTGCCTCCACTGTGTCCCTCTCCTCCCTCCCAGTCCAGTCTACACTCACACCTGCATGCACTACATCTACAGCCACTACTGCCATCACCAGCACACACACCACCACACCCCGCTCACGTGCAGTCACCACCCCACTACCATTCACACGTCCCCTGTGTCCTCTCCCAGTGTGTCTTTGATGTCACCTCTCAAGATACACAAACTCAGGCACACACCCACCCAACTGCCATCCACCTCACGACAGCCTCTAGCACATGCACCTTCAACCAAAGTCACCAAACGAACACCTCCTACAACCACTCCCAAACCCCCTCCACTCCCAAACCCCCTCCAGCTACACGTCCCAGTGTCTCCAAAAAACTTTTCCTGTCCAACCTTGACCTCTTTCCCACACCTCCCCCACCCCGTCCATCTCCTAGGTCCCGACTCTCCAGGTCCCAACCTAGCACCTCAGCCACAACATCTCCGGGACCAGTGATGCCTGTAGTCACCGGAATATGGAGTGCACTGGCCACCAGGGCAGCCAGTGTGGCACAGAGCCACAGCACGGACAGTCCCCCACCTGTCAAGCATCAGAAGTTGGCCAATGCCCGGCGGGAGAGTGGGAAGACTCCAGCCACTAAAGCTGCTCCCAGGGGTGCCGGTGGGAGTGTGGAGTCAGCTGCGACACCTTCCAAGGTGGGGAAGGGCCACAAGAAACCCGGCAAGGCTGGGAAGAGCAGCACGGCAGAGAAGACCACCATCATCCACGCTGCCCAGGAGGCCACCGTCAGCACCTGCCCTGCTGCCCAGGAGGCCACCGCCATCATCCCCGCTGCCCAAGAGGCCACCGCCAGCACCTGCCCTGCTGTCCAGGAGGCCACCGGCATCATCCCCGCTGCCCAGGAGGCCACCGCCAGCACCTGCCCTACTGCCCAAGAGGCCACCGCCAGCACCTGCCCTGCTGCCCAAGAAGCCACCGTCTGCACAAGCCCCGCTGGGCTAGAGAGGACCGCCAGCACAAGCCCCGCTGGGCTAGAAAGGACCGCCAGCACAAGCCCCACTGAGCGAGAGAGGACCGCCAGCACAAGCCCCGCTGGGCTAGAGAGGACCGCCAGCACAAGCACTGCTGGGCTAGAGAGGACCGTCAGCCCAAGCCCCGCTGAGCGAGAGAGGACCGCCAGCACAAGCCCCGCTGAGCGAGAGAGGATCGCCAGCACAAGCCCCGGTATGCTAGAGGGGACCGCCAGCATAAGCCCCGCTGGGCTAGAGAGGACCGCCAGCACAAGCCCCGCTGGGCTAGAGAGGACCGCCAGCAGAGGAGTCATTGCAGAGGAACCCACCGCCACAAGCACCGCTGAACAGGGCACCGCCACCACAAGCACCGCTGAACAGGGCACTGCCGCCTCAAGCACCGCTTTTCAGGGCACAGCTGAACAGGGCACCGCCGCCACAGGCACCGCTGAACAAGGCACCGCCGCCTCAAGCACCGCTGAACAGGGCACCGCCGCCTCAAGCACCGCTGAACAGGGCACCGCCGCCTCAAGCAAGGCTGAACAGGGCTCCGCCGCCTCAAGCACTGCTGAACAGGGCACCGCCGCCTCAAGCACCGCTGAACAGGACACCGCCGCTACAAGCACCGCTGGCCCATGAGCGCCAAGGGCACTGACGCTACTGAATCCGTCACGAGCAGGATGAAGCACTCTGGGCACAATGCCCCCTCCAGAACCAGTGGAGACTGTCATCCACTACCTCTGTCCTTAGCAGGATGAATCACTCTGGGCACAATGCCCCCTCCAGAACCAGTAGAGACTGTCATCCACTACCTCTGTGCTTAGCAGGATGAAGCACTCTGGGCACAATGCCCCCTCCAGAACCAGTGGAGACTGTTATTCACTTGAGAGACTGTGGCTTTGCACTCTCCAGGATATAGCAGTGGGCAACCCACCCACTGTAGAGACTTTAGAGACTGTGGCTTTGCACTCCCCAGGATAAAGCAGTGGGCAAACCACCCACTGAAAAGACTTGAGAGACTGTGGCTTTGCACTCCCCAGGATAAAGCAGTGGGCAAACCACCCACTGAAAAGACTTGAGAGACTGTGGCTTTGCACTCCCCAGGATAAAGCAGTGGGCAAACCACCCACTGAAAAGACTTGAGAGACTGTGGCTTTGCACTCCCCGGGATGCAGCAGTGGGCAAACCACCCACTGAAAAGACATGAGAGACTGCAGCTTTGTACTCCCCAGGATAAAGCAGTGGGCAACCCACCCACTGAAAAGACTTGAGAGGCTGGCTTTGCACTCCCCAGGATTGAACAGTGGGCATGTGGCCCCCTCGTGGATTTGGCATTGTGCACTCAACCGGCTGAGGTGCCCCCCTTTTCCCTCCCCCTGAGGTGCCTGTTTTCTTGCTCTCTGATGTCCCTGCAGTGTTCTCTCCGTCATGGTCGGGGATCTTGTGTGGGCCTCGCCCATACCGTGTGGGCCCTGTGTTCCACGGACTTCATTGGAGCACTACCTGGACTACTAAGCTCGGTGTATATTTTGTTTATAGTGTATATATATTTTTGCATACTTGATTTTAATATATTACAATGGTTACACTCATTTCCTTTCGTCTTTGCTTTCTTCCAGGGGATTCGGGGGGTGTAACTGTAATGTATCATGCTGTATTGGTGTGTGCGTTGTAGTGGGTGAGGGAGGGGGTGGGGGTGTTGCGTGTTGCGTCTGTGTGTCCCTGTTTTTTCCCTCCCCCCTCCCCTGTGTCGTAGGTGCAGTACTCAGCGTTGTCTCCGCCGCCAACGTTCATGCTCCTGGTAGAGGAGCAAGAAGATAAGGGCTGGCAGGATGTGCAACTCTGGTTCCATGGCGTCCGGATTCCTCGTGGGGTGTGTAGAGGTGAGCGTTTTCCTTTCTAAGTCCTGTTTCCGCCGTGTTTTTGTTCGTGGTGAATCCGCCCCGGAAAAGGTGGCGGATTGGTAGGTTGTGATACTGTGGGCGGTACTTTGTCCTTCGCCTGTCTGTTGGTGGTAACCGCCACGCTGTTTGTTTGGCTGTAAAAAAAATTGAATTATGACCATGGTGGAAACCGCCAACACAGACAGCCACTTTAACACACCGACCGCCACGGCGGTAGCAACAAGCACTGAGGTGGTAACCGCCAACAGCCAGGCGGAAGAAAAGGTTCCGCCCACTGTATTGCGAGACACCAATCCGCCACCTTTTCCGAGGCGGAACCAACGCCATCAAAAGCATGGCGGAAACAGTACACAGAATGCAAAGGACTCCCCTCTGGAGACTCAGGGAACATCTACAACGCCATGGAGCCCGAACTGCAGGTGTTCCCCATGCTGGTCTGTCTACTCCTACATCAGGAATACCAAGGCCGGCGACGATGACCACGGTGAGTACTGCCACCTAGCACACAGGGGAGGTGGGAGGAAAAAGGGAGTGACACACAAATGCAACACCCCCACCCCAACAGCGTACACATAAGCAGATGCAATAACATCACATATTCACCCCACACCCCTCAGGAATAATGCAAGGACAAAATTATTTGAAGAAAGTGAGTGTAATAATATAAAATACTAGAAATACATCCTCAAAAATCAAAACAGTATTTACAGATATACAAATGAAGGGACACTGCCCAGTCCATAATGTCCGTGGGCCACAGGGCCATATCACATAGGCCAAGGCCCCACTTGACTCCTGCCTCAATACAGAGAGATCACTGCTGGGGCATCAGGTCGAAAATACACAGGTACCTCAAAGGAAAGGGAAAGGGAGGGCACCTCAGCCGTAAGATGGTACAACGCCACTCCTCTTGGAGGGGGCTACATGCCCTCTGCGATGTCCTGGGGAGTGCAAGGCCACAGTCTCTCAAGTGGGTGGTTTGCCCACTGCTTGGTCCTGGGGAGTGCAAAGCTACAGTCTCTCAAGTGGGTGGTTTACCCACTGCTTGGTCCTGGGGAGTGCAAAGCCACATCTCTCAAGTGGGTGAGTTGCCCACTGCTTGGTCCTGGGGAGTGCAAAGCCACATTCTCTCTAGTGGGTGGTTTTCCCACTGCTTGGTCCTGGGGAGAGCAAAGCCACAGTCTCTCTAGTTTATGGCTTCTCCACTGGTTCTGGAGGGGGGCCTTGTACCCAGCGTGCTTCATCCTGGCAAGGAGGGGGTGAGTGGATTCCTTCTTCCACTGGTTCTGGGGGAGGCTTTTTGCCCAGTGTGCTTCATCCTGGCAAGGAGGAGGTGAGTGGATGCCTTCTTCCACTGGTTCTGGAGGGGGCTTTGTGCCCAGTGTGCTTCATCCTGGCAAGGAGGGGGTGAGTGGATGCCTTCTTCCACTGCTTCTGGAGGGAGCTTTGTGCCCAGTGTGCTTCATCCTGGCAAGGAGGGGGTGAGTGGATGCCTTCTTCCACTGGTCCTGGAGGGGGCCTTGTGCCCTGTGATGCAGCACATGGGGAGTGAAAGGTCACAGTCTTTCACCTGGGTGTCAGATCCACGAGATTTGCCGTGGGCAGGATGCATGACACTCCATGGAGGCAGGACTACAGCCCATCCGCCGGCGGTGACGGATGTACAGTGGTGGCAGTGCCGGTGCTGGTGTCGGTGCTGCCAGTGGTGGGGGGAGGCTCCAGCCCTTCCCCTGCAGCCTTGGACGGCTGCCCACTGGGGCTGCGGATGCTGCCAGTGGTGGTGGTGCCGGTGGCAGTGCTGCTGGCGGTGCTGGTGGCAGTGCTGCCAATGGTGGGGGGAGGCTCCAACCCTTCCCCTGCAGCCTCGGACACCTGCCCACTGGGACTGCTGCTGCTGCCAGTAGTGCCGGTGGCGGTGCCACTGGCAGGGCTGGTGGCGGTGCTGCCAGTGGTGGGGGGAGGCTCCAGCCCTTCCCCTGCAGCCTTGGACGGCTGAAGCGTCATGGTTGGTGGTGGGGGCTCAGATACTGTCACAGTATCCAGGCCTCCTGTCCCTCCTGCCTGGAGGGGCAGGCCCTTTTCCCTTGCCCTTGGCAGCTGGTGGTGCCTCCTTGCCCTTGGCAGCTGGTGGTGCATCCTTGTTCTTGGCAGCTGGTGGTGCCCCCTTGCCCTTGGCAGCTGGTGGTGCCTCCTTGCCCTTGGCAGCTTGGGGTTCATCCTTGGCCTTGGCAGCTGGTGGTGCCTTCTTGCCCATGGCAGCTGGTGGTGCATCCTTTGTCTTGACATCTTGTGGTCCCTTCTTGTCCTTGGCAGCTGGTAGTTGTTCCTTGGCATTGCCCTTGGCAGCTGGTGCAGGCACACTGCCAGTGCTGATGGGTGTCTCCTTGGAGCCGCTCACACCTGCAGTAGCTGCCAAAACTACAGTGGCTGTGGACTGGGTGGCTGAGGTGCTGGCCTGGGTTCTGCCCACCCTGGCCCAAAGTGAAGGACGGGGGGAGGGGTAGGGAAGAGGTCAAGGGTGGAGAGGAAAAGCTTCTTAGGGACACCGGGGCGGGAAGAGGGTGAAGGTTTGGGAGTGGAGGACGAGGGAGTGGTTGTAGGTATGTGTCTGTCTGCTGTGTTTGGGTACAGGTGCATGGGCTGGATGCTGTTTTGAGGTGGATGGCTGTTGGGTGTCTGAGTGCTTGCGTTTGTGTACTTTGGGAGGAGGGGGCACAGACACAGTGGGAGAGGACACAGAGGACATGTGCATGGATGTGGGAGTGGTGACTGCCAGTGAGGGGTGTGTTGTGGCAGGCATGATGGTGATGGAGGTAGTGGATGAGGATGTAGTGCATGCAGGTGTGAGTGGAGACGCTACTGGAAGGGAGGTAGACGAGGAAGAGGAGGGGGACCCAGTGGAGGCAATGAATGTTGGTGTGTCTGCTTCTGGATGGTGTTTGTGTGAGTGTCTGTGGGATGATGTGTGGTGCTTGTGTTTGCCTGAACCTCTCCTGTGTGTTGTCTTGGGTGCATGCTGGTCTGATTGTGTGCTTGGGATAGGTTGGGCTTCAGGGGAATGGGACTGGGTTGAGGAAGTTGGAGGGGGAGGCTAGAGACAGGGAAAATGGCTGCCATCAGGGAGGAGGCCAGAGCCTGGAATGATCTATGTTGGGCCACCACGCCAGAGTGAATGCCCTCCAGGAATGCATTTGTATGTAGCAAATGGCCTGCCAGCCCCTGGATGGCATTCATGATGGTTGACTGACCAACAGAGATGGATTGCAGGAGGTCAATAGCCTCCTCACTCAGGGCAGCAGGGCTAACTGGGGCAGGGCCTGAGGTGCCTGGGGCGAAGGAGATGCCCACCCTCCTGAGTGAGCGGACACGGGAAACTCGCTGAGGGGCTGCAGGGAGGGCGGTGCTAGTAAGAGGGTGGCGGCTGTACCTGTAGTTGGGGTGGCCACAGAGCTGTCCGCCACCAGCAAGGAGCTTCCATCGGAGGAGGTATCATTGTCTGAATTGTCCGCTCTTGTCTCCACCCTGGTGCTCCCCTCACCCTCTGTCCCACTGGTGCCCTCACGGTCGGTGGATTCGGCCTCCAGGGCCATGTGGGATGCAACTCCCTCCATTGCCGGTGCCTCCGTTCCTCTGCCAGATGATGCTAATGCACAGAAGGACAGGGTAACAAAACAAAAAGGGGAGGGAAGAGACAGAGGATACACTTGGTCAATGCCAGCAACAGCACCACCGTTGGCGTACACAACACACAGGGGAGAGCCCTACACACTATGCGATGCACTACCACTCACAATGCTAGTCACCAGGCCATGGACTGTAATACCTAACGCCAATAGCAGCATATCTGAGACCCACAGATCCCTGCCCAGTAGTAGATGCTCACTAGCATGTTTGGGGGTGGAGTTCATCAGCCACTGCCCAACATGGAACCTACCCTGCAATGTCCGGCCTGGCCTAGGGGCATCCACAGGCCCACATACCTAACCCAGAGACCACCCCTCCACGCGCAAGTAGTATACGGAACTGTACTCACCCCCTTGTGGCTGCTGTGATTCCCTCAAGTGCCCATCCAGCTCCGGCTAGGCCACCGCCAGTATGAGGAACATCAGGGGGGTCAGGGTTCGACGGGCACCCCTTCGTCGTTGGGAGGCTATCCCCAGCTGGGCCTCCACCATCTTCCTTGCCCAGCATCTCAGGTCCTCCCACCGTTTCCAACAGTGGGTGCTCCGCCTGCCGTAGACCCCCAGGGGTCTGCAAAATTGAAAAAGGGATCAGTCATACCGTCCGGCCTGTTACACCCATGGCCCACCATATCCATCCTATCCCCTTACGCACATACATTGCCCACCAAACATGCTGCACGCTGCTCAGGATCCTTCCAACCCCCCCTTGCACGGGGCCTTCACACACATCACCCCATGCATTCATGCCCCATGCATCGTGCCTACAGTGTACTCACCTGTTGGTCTGGAGGCCCATAAAGCAATCGGTACTGGTGTAGGACCCCATCCACCAGTTCCTCCAACTCTGCCGCAGTGAAAGCAGGGGCCCTTTCCCCAGTGACTCGAGCCATGGTCGCTTCCAGACAAAGGTCACAGCAGCACTTGCAGTGTAGGTCCTCTCCTGTTGAAGGTCAGGTATCAAGTGAGTGAACAGATAGAAAATGGCGGTCACGTCTGCGGCGGTGCGTACCGTCGCCGCCAGCGTACATCACCATTGGCCACTGTAACTCATAGGGCCCAATGATAACCAATGAGGAGTTGCACGGCGGTACTCGACCGCCTCCCGCAACGGCGCACAACGTCAGCGGCATTACCTCATTTCCACCTGTCCATCCACACAGGACAGGCGTCTGCCATTTCAGGGGGGGGCAGGCCATGGCACCTAACTGCGTCACAGCTGACATAAGCACTATTTGGGAATAAACATAAATATACTGTTTCTGTCACAACATGCAATGCATTGTACATTGGGGAAATGTTAAGAACTGACCAGATTCTCATCATTTGCCCCCTAGAGTACAACCGCAGAGGATGAATAGGAGATGGCAACATCCCCCCATGTACAGGCCCCTGGTGGACTTGGCAACAATGGAGGACAGGCACATTATTCTCACCTACAGACTTGATAGGGCCACAGTCCAAGAGCTGTGTGCCCAATTGGAGCCAGACCTGATGTCAGCTATCTTTCAGCCCACAGGGATACCCCCTCTTGTGCAAGTCCTATCTGTGCTCCATTTCTTGGTGAGTGGCTCCTTCCAAGTGACAGTGGCCATGGCAGCAGGAATGTCCCAGCCAATGTTCTCAAATGTGTTGACCAGAGTGTTGTCTGCCCTGATGAAACACATGCGCAGCTACATCGTTTTCCCCAGGTCGAGGATTTGACCACAGTGAAAGCTGACTTCTATGCAATGGGACATATCCCCAACATTGTTGGGGCAATTGATGGTATAAAAATTGCATTTGTCCCCCCCCGGAGAAATGAACAGGTGTTCAGGAATTGAAAGAGCTTTCACTCTATGAATGTGCAGATAGTGTGCCTGGCGGACCAGTACATCTCCCATGTGAATAAATGCAAAGTATCCTGGGTCTGTGCATGATGCCTATATCCTGAGGAATAGTAGCATCCCATATTTGATGGCACAACTCCAGAGGCACCATGTGTGGCTAATAGGTGAGCCCATGGTCCCCACCCAGTGTATGTTGGTATATGGTTGTGGGGTTGGCCCTAAGGGTGAGTGTCTGGCTGACAGGTATCTTTCAATATTTACAGGTGACTCTAGTTACCCTAATCTCTCATGGCTACTGACCCCAGTGAGGAATCCCAGGACAAGGGCAGAGGAACATTACAATGAGGCACATGGGCGAACAAGAAGAATTATAGAGCAAACCTTTGGCCTCCTGAAGGCCAGGTTTTGGTGCCTCCATATAACATGTGGATCCCTGTGCTACTCACCCAAGAAGATGTGCCAGATCATCGTGGCATGTTGCACAACCTTGCCTTGAGACGCCAGGTGCCTTTTCTGCAGGAGGATGAGGCTGGAGGTGGGCGTGTGGCAGCGGTGGAGCCTGTGTACCATGACGAAGATGAGGCAGAGGATGAGGATGTGGACAACAGAACATCTGTCAGTACTTCCAATGACACACAGGTAAAACACTGTAACTTCATCTTCCAGTGCAGTTTTGTGTTGTAAATTTTCACTGGCAGGCTGCTCATCCCACTACTATGGCCACTTACTGTACCCTTTGACATGTGTATTCACAAATATTTGTGCCCTACTCTGGGTCCTGGTGTACTGACTGCAGCACAATGCAGGTCATACCTATGTATACATTACTGTACAGTCTACTTGCAATGTCTACAGATTGTGAAAGGAATACATACTTAAATCATTTGACATACTACATACTTGTATTTTTTTAAGTGGTGTTTATTTACTTGCTGAAAATATAATGTGGAAGTGCAGTGGGCTGGGGTGATAGTGGAGGAATGTCCAGGATAGAGTCCATTCTATGTGGATCACAGGTGCATTGTCCAAGGAGGCATAGGAAGTAAAGCAATGGCAGTTCAAGGTGGACAGGGTGACAGAGTGGGACACAAGGGTGACATTCAGGAGAGCCTTATTTCCTGGCAGGGGTCTTGGCAATTTTCTCTGGCTTCTGCCTGGATCGCAGGGACGTTTGAGGGGTGGTTCTCCTTCTGCAAGGGGAGGGGTGCTGGTGGCCTGTTGTCCTGTGGCAGGGCCTACTGTCCACTAGCATCAGCGGAGGTGGAGGGCTGTTCATCGGTGTGGCTAGTGTCAGGGGCCCGTTAGTGTGCCACTGCCTCCCTCATGGTGTTGGCCATGTCTGCCAGCACCCCTGCAATGGTGGCCAGGGTGGTGTGGATGTCCCTCAGGTTCTCCCTGATCCCCAGGTACTGTCCCTCCTGCAGCCAGTATCTGGCCCATCGTCTCCTGGGAATGGTGGTATGCTCCCAAGATGTTGGTGAGTGCCTCCTGGAGAGTCGATTCCCTGGGCCTGTCCTCCCCCTGTCACACAGAAGTCCTCCCAGCTTCCCTGTTATCCTGTGCCTCTGTCTCCTGAACCGTGTGCCCACTGACTCCAGGTCCCTGATCGTCCTGTGTTTTTGGGGTTGCCTGGGGTCCCTGTAGTGGTGGACACACTGCTGATTGACGTGTCCCGGACACATTGGGATGGGCCCGCTGGGTGGGTGCTGTGGTGGTGTTTCCTTAGGGAGGATGGTCTGTGGTGGTGTGTGACTGTGGCTGGGTAACTGACTGTCCAGAGGTCCCTGATGGGCCAGGTTGGTCATCCGGATCCAGGCGAGCAGAGCTGCTGTCATCACTGTGGGCCTCTTCTGTGGGGGGACTGGATGTTGCTGGCACCTCCTCTCCGGTGACTTTGGGTGTGGGACCTGTGGGGATGTAAATGCAGTGTTATTGTTTCTGCGTTTGACATCTTGTGCATGGTGTGTTGCCCTGTTATGTTTGTGAGTTCCCTGTGAGCTTTGCCTTGTGTGAGTAGTTATTTTGTGGGCTAGGTGACTCTCTCTAGTGTGCATGCTGTGGTGATGGGTGTCCATGCAGGTCTGTGAGTGGTGTCCATGCATTGGTGGTGCATGCAGTGCTGGGTAATGGGATGGGTGGGTTGGGATGGTGGGGTGTATAGGAGGAGGTGGAGTGATGGGAGTGAGGGTGAGGGTGGGGGTATGTGATGGCATGCAGGGAGGGGGGTGAAAGTAGTAAAGATTTGACTTACCAGAGTCCAGTCCTCCTGCTATTCCTGCCAGGCCCTCAGGATGCAGTATTGCCAAGACTTGCTCTTCCCATGTTGTTAGTTGTGGGGGAGGAGGTGGGAGTCCACCGCCAGTCCTCTGTACAGCTATCTGGTGTCTTGCAACCACCGAATGCACCTTCCCCCGTAGGTCATTCCACCTCTTCCTGATGTCATCCCTGGTTCTGGGGTGCTGTCCCACGGCGTTGACCCAGTTCCCGATCCTCCGCCATAGCTCCATCTTCCTTGCAATGGATGTCTGCTGCACATGTGATCCGAATAGCTGTGGCTTTGCCCGGATGATTTCCTCCACCATGACCCTTAGCTCCTCCTTTGAGAACCTGGGGTGTCTTTGTGGTGCCATGGGTGTAGTGTGTGTGGTGTGTGTGAGGGTGTATGAGGTGATGTGTTAGGGTGTGTGCTGTGAGGTGCATGGATGGTGTATGGGTGATGGCTCTGGTTCTGTGGGTGCTCTTGGTGTGCCTCTCTCTTAGTTGTCAATTTCTTTAAGTCGTAAAGGGATGTGGGTGGTGTGGGTGTGTGTTTTATAGTGGTGTGGGTGTGTGGGTTTGGTGTGTGTATGAGTGTCAGGTGTGTGCAGTTTGAATTGTCCAATGTGGTGGTGTTTTGTATGTGTATGTGTATTTTGAGCACGGCGGTATGTTCAGCCAATGGTTTACCACAGTTGAATGTCGCCGCAGTGATTCGTGGGTCATAATGCTGTGGGCGTAGTTCTGTTGGCGTAACAGTGTGGGTTTTGCTATCGCAAGTTTATTACTGACCTTTGGGCTGCCAGACTTGTGTTTTTGTCCGTATAGTGACGGATTGCTATGTGTGGGTCATAATATGGGTAGCGGTATACCGCCGCGGTCGCCATATGTTGGCGGCAGTCGGCATGGCGGTAAGGGACTTACCGCCAATGTCATAATGAGGGCCTTAATCAGCCTATTAATAAATTTAGTCAAGGAAGTTCGAAGATGGTATTGTATTAGGAGAATTAACGGACTGTCTTGGGATGAAGGATGTAAACGTGGCATCCATTACAACTTTGGCTAATCATGAGCTGCCTGGATGTTACATTTGTTCTGTCTAGTCTATGATTATGACATAGCATATTACACCATCTAACAAATGTTATAATGGTAGTATCCTTCCAACTAGACGTAATAATTAAATGTAACAGCAATCAGAAAATCAACAAATTTCCCAGCCATGACATCAGTGTGACAAATATCACAGGAAACACCTACAAAGTATCTAACCTATCAAATTATATATTAATGGAAAGAATATCAGTTATCTTGTCCCAAACTTGTAACCAGAAGAGATTCACCTTTGGGCTATCAAAAAACATATGCAAGATATTACTATTTTCACTATGACCAACTGATATCAATTGAACCTGTAAAGAGAAGTGGAGTGTAGAACAGTCTAATATAACAAACAAATAATGTTTGTTTTGTACAAGTGGAATGCGAAGTGGAGTGGATTTTAGACCATATTTTGTTCCAGATTATGATAGAGAAAGCTTGTTGAAGATCCCTTTCCCATTGTACTTCCACAGTAGTTTTTGATCTAGTCTCAAAAAACTTGCTGAGGTTCTTATATATGTATAAAGCACTCATGAAAAAAGCAAAAGGAGAAAATGAGGATTGAGAGTGGGGGTTAGAAAGAAAAAGTGGAGAAGATAGTTGTGAGAGTTTGACTTTAAATTGTTCATATTTAGGGGCATGAGAAGGCAATAGATTAAATTGTTTTTGTAATTCATGAAATGTAAGAAGTTTTCTATCAGAAAAGAGCTCACTTACTGTTATAATTTAATTCTGTATCCAGTCTTTCCAAAAGAGTACTCTGTTATTTAGTTTGATGTTTTTATTGTACCATATAGGGAGTACTTAAAACTATCTAGAGTGGAAAAGGAGCGTGCAAGTACAGGCCTAGCTAAGGATATAGTGTAAGTGTAAGGTAGGGAAAAAGACTTAGGAGGGTGTGAAATGTAAGCCATATCTTTAACTGAAAACGGCATAAGTAGGGAGTGTTCCAGTTTGTGCTATATAGCGGAGGTTGGATTCTAGTGACCTGGTAAAGAGGTCCACATTTGATTGAGGATCGAAGCAGAATGATACTTCATAAAATTGGAAAAATGAACACTGCCCTGACTTTTAGGTTCTTGATGCTTACATATTGATATGCATGCTTTTTTCTTGTTCCACAAAATCTGTATCAGCAAGCTATTAATGAGTTTGAAAAAACATTTGCAGGACATGTACAGGAAGGATAGATAAACAAAAATTAATAATTGTTAACAACATCCTTTTGATGCTATCTTGTCTGCTCCACCCTGATAAAAATAAAGATGACTACCTTTCAGATAAATACAATATTTCTGCTTGCATGTATCTAGATTGACAGAGATAGCATCTTTAATGGAATTGGAATATAGAATACCTAGGCATTTGATACATGTAGAAGTCCCTGTAAATCTAGAATCTTTAGACTTAAGAATTTATTTAGAAGAAGAACTTTTGATTTATCACTATTTTTAATTTATATCCCAATGCATCAGAATAGTCCATTAACAAGTGAAAAAAAATCAGGAATCATATTCTGAGAGTCAGATATGAAAAGTAAAACATTGTCAGCATAGGCTGAAAATTTAACTTCAGTTTTTTAATGTTTGTACCCAGAGAAGTTGGAGGATTTACAATTGATTTTTCCAAAAAAGGTTCCAGAGACAATATAAAAGAAAAGGAGATAACTACCAACTCTGTTGAGTGCCTCTGTGTAAATTCAAATAAAAGGATTGCAGGCCATTGACAAAAATAGAGGTTGTACATGTTGAATAAGGTAAACTAATATATTTAAGAATTTGCTGGCAAAAATTGTACTACTTTAATGCTTTAACATGAAATCCCAATTCACACGGTTGAGTGCTTTTTCTGCATCTAATGTTATGGCTGCAATTGGAGAAGAAGCTTTGGATGCCAGGTGAATATATTCAGAAAAATTCTAAGGTTGTCTGGTTGAGTGCCAATGAGGTCAGCAAGAACGTGGTTAATACCTGAAAAGGGCTTGCAATCTGTATTTATGAGGGAAATGGTTCTATAAGGCTATTTGCTGATTGAATACTTCTGCGAGAGGTTTAACCTCCCCCATCTTATACCTCAGGAATGCAGTTGGCATTGGGGTCACCAGTAGATGGAGATTCTGGCTGTCTTTGTGAAACACCTCCAGGCCATTTATAAAGCTGGTCCAGTGGATTTGGAAGGGGAACTAGACAATGTCTTGCAAGGGATGGGTCTCCCTCTGCTGGGACCCGATCAGAGACAAGAACTAGAGGAGGATATCTCGCTGGAAGAATTAGGAAAGGCCATGGAGATGCTTAATAAATCTAAAGTTATGGGTGGGGATGGATTCCCAGTGGAGTTCCATCAATCATACAACACCAAGGTCAAGGACAAACTGCTGGAGGTGTTCAGAGAGGTAGAGGAGAGGGGAAAGCTGCCATAATCAATGCATGAAGGGGTTGTATGCCTCAAGGTAAAACCAGGAGGGGAAGCAGCAGACCCCTCCTCTTACAGACCCATAACTATGCTAAACTCGGATATTAAGATCCTTTGCAAGGTCCTGACAACCAGGTTCATGGGTGCGATTTCAGATTTAGTCCTAAGGACCAATGTGGTTTTATACCAGTGTGCAGCACCACTTTTAATTTGCATCACCTTGCCCATGTTTTACACAAGACATCCGGGGACATGCAAGACCTAGCTCTATTGTCAATAGACCTAGAAAAGGCTTTCGACATGGTTGAGTGGTACTACTTGCAGTTTTATGGAGTATGGGCTTTGGACCCAACTTTTGTGCATGTGTATGGCTCTAGTACACAGAGCCCACTATCTGTGTGAAAGTAGGAGGTCCGTTTTGGGTGGAGGGTAGGGGAACTAGACAGGGGTGTCCTCTATCACTGCTCCTGGTTGCATTGGAAATCGAGCCCCTGGCATTACTGATACACTGGGAAATGGCCCTCTATGGAATTCAGGTGGAAATACTGAGTCACGTTATCTCTTTATATGCAGATGACCCCTTGATCTATCTCAGATCCCCAGAGGAATTGGTACAGGTGCTGATGCGGCTATTGACAATATTTTGTAGTTTCTCTGAGCTTAAGGTCAATGCTCGGAAGTTGTTTTTGTATCCCTTCGCGGGGTTGATTGGGAACCCACTGGAACAGCTACAAGATGTACGACTGTGATAGGAACTGGTGGTATTCCGATACCTGGGCATATGGGTCACTCACACACAGGAACCTTATAGCCATCTTAATTTAGAAAGAGTGGTGAGAGGACAGGAAAATTCCTTAGCGTTCTGAAATAGGGTTCCTCTATCTACAATGGGCAGAGCGACTGTTGCAGTAGTGGTTTTTCTTCCTGTATCATGTTCAGAATTCATTATTCCCACTCAACACAAGACTATTTCGCAGGCTTGATAGCCTGCTGATCTTGTTGATCTTGGCTGGACGCCGCAGCAGAGCCTCCCCTTCTATACTTTGGAGGGACTTAGAGGCATAGATGCTGGGGGAATGATGGTCCCAGACCTACAATTATATTACTATGCAGCACATTTGCAACATACGGCTGGTGGATGACGGTCTCAAGCGGCTGGGAGAAGAGATTATTTTGCGGCACTCTAGGGGAGGCTACACTACCACAACTGTTGATTAAGTGGGGTAGGTTGTCGCAAAAGGTTCCACATGTACTGAAAACAACAGCCATATTATTAGGAACAAGTGGTCCGGAAGGCCCCCTTTGATAGGGAATTGAATTTATAGGTTCTGGCACCCTTCATGGCGATTGAAGAATGCATGTCCATGAAGCAATGGAAAGAGGGAGGCTGTCTTTTGGCAGGAGACATTTACCCCTGGGAACGCTTCCTCACCTTCCAGGAGGCACAGGTGACTGCCGGAGTAGGCCTGGGGCAATTTCTGCAATTTACCAAACTGGAGAGGGTAGCTCTGGAAGTGTGTTGTGACCTTCTGGCGGAAACATCACAATACAATGGGCGGTGAGGATGATGACGGCATATCACCGCTGCTTTGGTGGTCCGAAGGTCAGACTGCCAAGGTCATAATTGGGCCCTTAATCTTTTCATGGTATGTGTTTTGTATTACTATATGCCTCCCAATGCCCTCCTTATATTTTCCTAAACCTCTCTTATTTAGAAGTAATTATTCCTCATACTGCCACCACTCCCCTGGTCCCATCCACATTTACTACCAATATAAATATACCCTGTGCATGTGAGGATCTCTTCCACCAAGACGGAGTTCTCTACACAGAAATTTGGCTGCAGTTCAAGACACTTAGAAAAAGAAGGGATGCTCCATGACCTGCATCAGTGCTGCATGCAAACTTAAGAATGTCAGCATTAGGTGAGTTGTGGATGTCTGAGAGGTTACAATGAGGGAATAAACGGCTAATCAGGTGTTAGTGTTTATTTTGTTTTGCAGTGTCATAGAATGCGTACTCCTCTGTTCTGTGTTGTAACTTTTATATTATTAACCTGCCAAATGTATAGCTAGATGCGACTGAGTTCTTCATAAATCAATTGTTCTTGCCTTGTAACAAAATGAAACTAACTTGGTTGAAAAAAACAAAAAAGAAAAGATAGAAGAGGTGCACTTCTCTGGTCATTGTTTAGTGAATTGCATTTTGTGCACATGAGTAGTAATACTGTCCTACTTTTTGTCCTACAAAATGCAATACTTCCAGACTGGAGGTTGTAGAGTGTGTGGCATATGGAATGAATGGTGTGCTCGAGGTGAGAGTGAAATGGAAGGGCCAAATGGAGTTCTATTATTTAGGATTAGTTAGCGACATTGTATAGATGGAATATTTGATAAATGTGATTTCATTTTGTAATAATTGTTGTAATGTCAATGTGTTAGACATTGGGTCTCTAGTTGGTGGTTTGCACCCTGTCCAAGTAGGGACCACCACTCTAGTCAGGGTAAGTCAGGTACACATCCTAAACTAACCTGTGCTCACCCTCTGGTAGCTTGGCTCAGAGCTGTCAGGCTTAACTTAAGAGGCAACGTGTACAGCATTTGTGCAATACTTAAACCACAGTAACCCAGTGAAGACACCACAGAGACTCCACCCAGGTTTTAGAAGAATAAGAAATATTTATCTGTATCAAATAAGACCAAAATGACAATAATCCAATCAGTAGATAAAGAGATATAGGTTTTATATGAATGACGTTAGAAGCAGTGCTTAAATTAACTGTGCTACATTTAGAACCTTTACGGTAATTCTCTTTAGCAAGAACAGCGCAATGACACAGTCAGACTTGGGAGTCCAAGTGTCCTTAGAAGGTCTTAAGGAGACTAAAATGCCACCAGGTAATCCTCCCCCAGCTGCCCGCATTGTCCTGGGGGTCAGCGGCAGAGATGTGCAATGCCTGGGGTCATAGTACCTTCTTCTATAACTGCAGTCACCGATTGGGGAGTCTCACTGCTTCACTGCTCATGCATGAATGCAGGGCTGGGGCTGAGCCACCAGCAATGCTGGTGGCCTCAGACACGGTGTCTGTGTCGCCATGCACTGTTCCTTGTAGATGAAGGTGGAACCGGGGGCATAGCACATTCCTCTCTGGCAGGGCCACTTGTGAAGCAAAGTGCAGATTCCAAGCTCAGACTGAGTGCAGGAATTGTAGAGCGGTCAATGTTGGAAAGTAAAGCGCTGTGCTTCCTCCTCGCTCGCACCAACCGACAATCAGACACACTCTCACAGAACAGAGCAATTGTCATGCAGACCAACCCTCGGAGTGTGAATGCCAGTAAAAAACAGCTGATAACGAGGTCTAGGATGCTATAAGACCTTGAGCAAGCTGAAAGTCAGTCACAGCAGAGTGGCAATCCTCCTGGCACAGCAGCCTTTACTCCAGCAGAGTGTCTTCTTAGTCCAGTAGTGAACTGTCTTCATGGGTCAAGAGGCCCAGTACTTATACTAGAAAGTGCCTTTGATGCGGGGGAGGACTACAAAGGATTTCTGTGAAGTGCACAGGTAGCCCCTTCATCTCAGCCTCGGCTCCAGACTATCAATGAGGGGTAATCATCCCATTTGTGTGGGCTCTGGTCACTACCCTTTGAGGTGTAAGTGTTAGCCCCTCCCAACCTCTTCTCCAGGTCCCATCAGTATGCAGATAAATGCAGATGTAGCTGTGTATCCTGTGTTGTGGGTGTCTGAAGGGAATGCACAAATGTAAATGTCACCTATCCCGATCCAGACGTGTATTGGAGATAGGCTGTAGGCACACAGGGCAATGAGTGCAGATAATTGCCCACCTTCTAAAAGTGGCATTTCTAAGATGCCAATAATAAATCCAACTTTACCAGTAAAGAGGATTTATTATTACCATTCCAATGGTACTAAACATAATGCAGCTACTCCTCTCAGATCAGGAGTTACATCTTAACGATATTATGAGGCATTCCCAATGCTGACATATGACAGGGGCAGGCCTCACAGTAACGAAAAATGACTTTAGGAGTTTTTCCATTACTAGGACATGACAACATTAAAGGTACATGTACTGTCTTTTGCTTATGTGGCACCCTGCCCTACGGGCTACCTAGGGCCTACCTTAAGGATGACTTATATGTAAGAAAAGGGGAATTCGGGGCTTTGCGAGAGCTTTTAGATGCCGAGTTGGGGTGGGAGTGAGACTGAACACATAGGCTCTGCAGTGGCAGTCCTGAGACATGTTTACAGATCTACTTAAGTGGGCAGGCACACTAGTAGCATTTCAGTTAAAGGCCCTAGGTATATGGTATACCACTTTACAAGGGACTTACAGGTAAATTAAATATGCAGATTGTGAATACGCCAATGTTACCATGTTTAGGAGAGAAGCACATGCACTTTAGCACTGGTTAGCAGTGAGTGCTCAGAGACCTAAGGCCAACAAAAATACACAGCAAAAAAACAGGAGGTAAAAGGACAAAAAGGTCTGCAGTTAGACCACTCTAAGAATGCCAGTTCTAACAGTATGTCTTTTTGATAATATAAAAATGCAGTAGTGATGAAACTTAAGCTTCATGAAATTTAAATAAAATAAGAAAAATAAATAGAAAATGATGAGGTTTGTAATTTGATATAGTGAGTAATTTGGGCCTTTCCACTTCAAATTAATTACCACTGTAAAAATTAAGAAAGGCACACAGGATCTCTTGCTTTAGCCTAGCACCTCACTGTTCGGATGCCCGCAACCTCTTGAAGTGGCTCAATGTTCATCGCTCATTTCCACCTTCTTCAATACATATATGATTGCTCTGGCCTACATCATCCACACACAACATCAACATCCTTTCCTACACTGATGACATAAAACTTATTATGTCCCTCTCAGACAAACCCCCCAACACAAGAAACAAGTTCAAAACCTGTATGGCCAAAATTGCTACGAGATGAAAGCCAAGTGTTTCAACCTCAACAGTGACAAAACAGAAGTAGTGATCTTCTGCAAGAACACTCCACCATAGGACTCTAACTGGTGGCTGGCAGAACTTGGACCCACACCCGGCACCTATGCCAGAAACCGGAGAATAAACAATAGTAAACTGGGACAGGACCGTACAAACCAGTGCAGTCATTGCATCCTGCTTCTACACCCTGAACATGCTAAGGAAGATCTTCAAATGGCTCCAAGCAACGTTAAGCAAATTGTCACCCACGCCTTAGTCACCAGCAAGTTGGAGTACAGGAACACCCTCTACGCCGGGATCACCAAGTAACTCACTAGAAGACTACAAACCATCCAGAGAACTTGGCAGGCAGACTCATCTTCAACCTCCCATGCAGAAGTCACATCACCGCACACCTCAGGGAGCTCCACTGGCTCCCGATAAACAAATGCACTAGTTTCAAACTCCTTACACACACATTCAAAGCACTATACAACTTAAGCCTCACCTATCTGCACAGTCATGTCTCTTTCCACCAACCACTTTGACTTCTCCGCTCTGCCAGAGCTCATACTTGCACACATCCCACTCATAGACAGAACCAGATCACTAAGGGCGGATGTTCTCTTACATTGCTCCTAAAGGATGGAACGTCCTGCCATTGCACATGAGAGCCTCCTCCTCTCTTCTTGAATTTCACAAGAAACTGAAGACCTGGCTTTTCAATTAACCAACCTACCATTGGCTAGGGTGACCACCTGTCTGTACTTTTCACGGACAGTCTCTAATTCTAGCTGTTTGTTCGTTTTCGGTGAAAACGTCTTTCACAGTCGTCATTTGTCTGTAATTTCAGTTATTTTGGGTGACAGTCAATGATGTGGCTTGTCTCACCCTCCAATGGTCACCCAGGATGTTGTATGGACAGCCTAAAAAGCACCTAGGATTGCCTTCTTAGCCATCAGCCAATCCTAGTGCTCGCTGCTCCACTGCAGGACTTTTCTCATTGGCCCTGATGCTTCAGGGAATCAGGGTGAATGAGAACAGCTTTAGGCAGCCCAGCCTTGTTTTATTAGGACGTGCATAGTAGGTTTATGGTCTTTTCCTGCTTTGTTTGTGCTGTTTGCACCTTCAGAAGAGCGACTATGTCTGCCAGGAGATTGTCCTAGTCCCAGAAGAACCGGAGGGAAGACCAAGCCAGCCACCAGTTCCGTTACCTCCTGAGATCACATTCTCGAAGGGTAAGTTGCACCGAAGTGCTTCATTTCATTTCGCTTTATTTTACATGTGCATTTATTTCAGATGTTTTAAAGTTTGTTTGTTCCATCACTCTCTATATCATTTTCACTCTTAAGCGTACTTGCTGTCTTGCTCTACCTCACAATCTGTCTCTCCTGCTTTGAAACATGGATTGTGAGATCAGGGCTGGCTTTAGCGTGGGTGGTACCCTGTGTGACAGTCTTTTTTGGCACTCTGCACCCCATGACCACCTTCTCAGATTCCCTCACTACCACACAGCACATGTGCCCCTCATCTCTCCATAGCCTCCCTTTCACATACATTCATTTGTTTTAAAAGTAGTTGTAAAGGCTGACTTAACTAATCCACTCAGCTATCCGCATAAGATATAGTTCTGGTCTTTGCAGCAGGCAAACTAACCCTCTACGCTACTTTATGGTGAGTCAAAGCTGCCACTAGACAAAACTCCCTTCTATCTTCCTAGTACGAACATTAATCACAAGAGGTATCTTGACATTATAATTGCTTCCTGAAGGATGGACGCACAAGAAACTTTTCATTAGGTGCATTTAAATCGCAAGTTTCTAAGTTATTGCTAAACAGAGTGCCCCCCTGGGGTCAGCACCCCCAATCCAGGTCAGAAACCGGTGCGGCTGCACCGCTCGCACCGCCCTAATGCCGGCCCTGTGTGAGATAGAGCAAGTAGGCTTAAGAGCAAAGGGGATAGAAAGTTGAACAAAACAGTCAGATCTTCGAGGAGAGCGTGGCAGACTTTGAAGGGGGAGGGCCGAGGGAATGGGAAGCAGGAGAGGCAGATTGTGGGATACAGCGAGGGAGAGAGAAAGAGAAACAAAACCCTCCCAGGGCTCTTCTCCCCTTCAGACTGTGCCTCGCTCTCCTCAGTTTTGCAAAGAGGCTTGCCCTTATATGACCCTAAATAATTTTTAAATACATTGTTTTAATCATCGTTTTTCTTTTGAATTCTCAAATTTGGGTGTGTGTGAGTATATTAACTATATTTGGTAGAGAAATGTGTGTTTATGTTTCATGCAACATCCATAAAAACTTTCTTGTAAATCTAAATAGGACCTCATACATGAGAGACCGGAGGGTGTCACAGAGACATTAATACTTGCAATAATATAGTGAGCTACTGCTGTGTTACAATATTCAACCCACAGATCACTATCCTGGGCTAATAAAGGTCAACACATTTAGGATTTGGGCCAGTGTCTCTGTGCGCTTGCAGTGATTTGGTCAAAGAGGGCATGAAAGAGCTGACACTGGAAAATACATTCAAAGCTGTACAAACAGGGGCCCCCAAATTACGCCTGACCCAGGGCTCCAAAAATCCATAAGATCACTATGTGATCCCAGATCCAGCAAAACATCCTGTCACCACAAACTACAAACAAGTGTCAATCTTGCCTCCTCTTAACCAATAAACGTACCCCCTACAAAAGACATCATAGATGTTCGGCTGTATAGCTAGCTCTGATACTCAAATGCAACTTTCATATCTGCCCTCATCCAACACTGAGACCTTCACACTACTGCACTCATCATAAACTGGTACTTCTAATCCTCCATAAAATTGTTACCACTTAGATGTAACATTTTCCAGGGTCAGACTGGCCTAAAAGGCAATCTGACAATACTAGCAGTACTGGTCTGATAGGTCAGTGTGTGGGCTGTTTTAGGCTTTTTATGGGCATGGTTTATGGTCTGATGCACCTGTTTTTGCTATCTACTATCCTGACATCACCACTAACATTGCCTAAACCAACCACAAATGTGTGCAGTCCCCAATTCAAAACGTCTATATAGCATGTCTTTACAAGTTCAAAAATGCCCCAATTTGCAAATGTGAGTTATGTTTTTAGCCACATGATTCGTTAATAGGGACACTTTTATTTTGGTGCAATGCCCTGTTTTATATCCCAGTCCAATCCTGCCATGCTCTGCTGTGATAGAGCAGAAAAGACTGGGTATGAGGAGTTACTTTCATTCGCAGAAAGTCCCCTGAACACAATCTAATTACCTGCATACACTACTCTTCATTCATGTGCCTCACTGTGGAGATTAGAAACACAAACCTAAACCCATGAAGCTGAATATCATATACTGCCCACTTTTACTGGCCACTTGGTATTTTTAATCTTTTGATTATACAACTTGTGTCCAAATTGTCCTGGAGATTTCAACTTCAACAGTGAAAAAGACAAAGACACCCACACACCCATTGTCAAAATATCCCTAACAGATAACAACTTACTACAACTCTTTACATTGTCTACCCACAAAAAGGGCTCAAGCTTAATTTCCATAAATAAACACCACACAGTAATATAGAAGTATCTCAATATAGATTGGTTGTATCTCTTCTTTATTATTTTTAAATCCTGACCTTATTGCACCCCATCCATGCTTAACCAGAGACATAAATGTTAAAATCTAGAAACCTCAAACACATTGGCAATCAGTTTAGCAAAGCCAAACACACTGGGTATTGTGTGCTAAGGCAAACAAATGCAGACAGGCACAAATGTGAACAGACTTGCCCCATATCAGTATGAACATATAAGTATTAACAATATGTCTCTTTCTTTGCCTCCTATGTTTGCACCTTGTTTTTTGCCCTATGCTTGCATGGTGCCATGCAGCATCACAAGCTTGAGTAATTAAAACAAAGGCATAGTTATAGGAGGCACGGAAAGAGGTAGATTGCAAAGATGGTCTATTTGCATTTTTGCTGGCAGTGTTTGCATGAATTAGTACAATAGAGAAAGCCTTATTGGATTTGCTAATGCTTGAATAATTACCCACAAATAAAGTGTATAATCACATTGACTGAGATAACATCTAACTAAAATGAGAGGAGCAGTTCTCTCTGCACCTAAAGTTACTGAAAAAATGTGTTTAGGAATGCATACTGCTTGAAATTATTTAATTCAACAACTCTGCAGTAAAATCGTAATTCAGAGCATCCATTGGGCATAAGATTATGCTCTCGTATCACCAGTGATGCCAGCGGGTGTACTTATATACTGTGAAAACTTCTTATATCCTTTCAATTCTCCACATGTTTTTTCTGTTTTGGATTGTGTTCTAACTGAATGCCAGTACTTCAGCATTATTAGCACTAGTGAAGCTCCCATATAGCTGAATCCAATGGTTCCATGGGTACATGCTGGATGCTGAAGTAGTTACAATTAAAACCCTTTGATATTATTTATTTAACTGTTCCCTCAATGGCTCACAGTTGAGATTGCGATTGTTTGTTTAGTTCGTGCTTGTTGGAAATTGGGTTTCTGGTTGTCAGAGTATGCACCCTGAACAAGCAGGAACCACAATCCTAATCAGGGTTAGACAGATACACACTAAAAGTTAACCTTTGCTCACTCTCTGGTAGCTTGGCACAGAGCAGTCAGGCTTATCTAACAAGACAAAGTGTAAAGTATTTGTGCAACACACACACACACACAGCAGCACAACTTAAACACCACAAAAAAGACTTCACTTTACAGCGGCATATCAACTTGGTCACATGCTTCCCTCCAGTAAGCCCCCCTCCACCATCTTGTACATAATTCACGGAGTCACAAAGAAAGACGTGTAACAAATCAATGTAATGGTGCCTTTGCCCTTCCAACATCAAAGAATGGGTGCTGATAGTGGCAGAATGTTGCTCTAACAGAATTGATGATAAAATAAGCAATAGAACACCATGTACCTCTACAGCATCACCCACATAACAACCTAAATTTGCAAACTTCATTCCTTCGCACAGCCTGGATAGAATCAAGTGCACAGAGCCTAGCAAACTCTCAAACATATTCCAGTCTTATCATGAGTTTGAGAGAGAGGGTGAATGGGCAATAAAGATGCCTTTACATTTTGTTTTCAATCTGCCGCAGGTGCCATGTGTTCAATTATAGAGGTCAATTGTCAGGCCATGTCTTATAACAATTGTTTGGTTATTCCCTTAACATGCGGATTGGTGTTTCCTATTCTGTCTTTGACTGGCAAGTTAAACAGTGTTATAAAGTGGACTAGTTGACAATCTTGCTGTGGTGGTGGTGAAGGCCGTGTGAAAACAAAGGCTGTAAACTATCATCTTTTTTTTTTGTAATGCACCTTTTAGATACCTGTAAATTAACTGTGCAAACTGTGCAAGCACTTGCTTGTAATTCTGGAGTTTGCTGGAAATGGAAGAGTTAATAGGATCAAAACAATCAAGACATTTTATTTGATGAAACCTGATTCCCACACTCTGTGCGCTACATAGTTTTAACAGTAAAACTACATGTTGGAATTTTGTTGCCATTTCAATGGAAAATGTCCTTTATGTGAAAAACAGTGCCTCCTTCTAACTTACAATAATGCCTCGGCGATGTATACAATTTCTAGTTTGTAGCATACTTATGTGTTTCAATGAGAATCTGCAGTTTACAGATCACAGAAATTCAACAATCCAAACATACACTATTTCCCATATAGAGGTAAAATAAGGAGGGCTGGTATATGGCTTGCCAAGGCATTGTTAACTAATGCCAACTCTTATCTAACTCTTCTGGCCCTCAATAATACCATAATACTCAGCAGTCTGCAGTCATTTATAGCTCAAGCACGCTGCTTAATGCTGTTAACCTCACACAAGACCTGTCTGCTATATGTCTTTTCCATCACACAGCACTGTACCAGCCCCTACACCAGTCATCTCCATCTGAACAGACATGGAATACATGAAGCAATATGACACATAAAGCTGGCCAGTCAGAGGACTGCACTGTATAGCTATTCTATGAGCGCTTGTTTACATCTCACAGTGACACTCAGATATGGGATGCTATTAATAAAGTCCATCCCAGCAGGTCTCCCCACCACTTCTCTTAGCAACATGTCTGCTCAGGACCATAAAATTTACACAAAACATCAGATTGGACAACCCAGTGCAGTAACCATGTAAGTAGACTTACATAAAATATAAAATACAACAGAAAGGCCTTCACAGTTGCTCAAAGCCACCAGCATCTGAAAAACCATTAAGTGCATATTTGTCTCCCACAACTCTTCAAGTCACTATGCCTCTAACATACACACCTCAGTGATCATCACAAACAACATGGAAACACTTTTCACATGGAAGCCTGTGTTTGTGTGTGTGGGGGGGGGGGTGGCAGTGATAGGTAGGCCAGTCCACTGAGCAAGAGGAAAGTAAGATTCTGATACATTTTATTTATTCATTGAAGAATTGAAGACAGTATTCATCTACATCAAGTCTGTTGGGTATTTTACAGAGTACATTAAAAAAAACACTGGGGGCCTGATTACAACTTTGGCGGAGGGGGGTTAATCCATCCCAAATGTGACGGATATCCCACCCACCGTATTACGAGTTCCATAGGATAAGATGGGCTCGTAATACGGCGGGCAGGATATCCGTCACATTTGGGACGGATTAACCCCCTCCGCCAAAGTTGTAATCAGGCCCTATGTCTGATTATGAGTCAGGCAAAGGTGCTGCAGAGGCAACGTTCACATCAGATTTTGAAAGACATTCAGATGCAACGTCTACCTTGCAAGCAGACTCCTTGCCTGAGCTACCCAAGAAAAAGTAAAAAAATAACTTTGTGAAGTACAGACCAGAATGGGAACTTAAACACCCCAACATCCGGAAGTCTTCAGAAGGTGTGTACAAGACAAGGTGCAGCATATGTAATAAAGACTTTTCCATTGCCCATGGAGGAAAGCAGGAAATTAAAACACATGAGACAGACTCACAACATAAGAAAAATGCCTCAGGCGGGGCGAAGATGGCAACAAGTTTCGGCGTACCTGCAACCAAGCTTCCATCTGGAAGTAGCCAAAGCAAGTCATTGCTTGCATCGTCATAACATAACATAAGTTGCATGTAATTTATATACAGTCTTCTTACTTTGTCACACTCTTTAAGATGCCCCTGCTGTTGATTATGCCAGCCTTCTTGCAATTGTGTTTACCAAGTCAGGTTGCCTTAAACATGTTGTTCTTACTCTGTCCATATAAAGAGCACATTATAATTGCTTTTAGCTTGGTAGCTGACATTTTAATTTAAAGTTGCAGCTTTCAGAACCATAGGGTTAACTATTTTCTTCATCAATAGAGAATTTATCTGTGTGCTCCATATACCCCTATTTTAATTTTTTTTTATTTAGGTCACTGCGGCAGAGGTGATCCAGGTGTACCATGCTGTCAACATCATTTCTCCTACTGCTCCCTAGATTGTGGCTTCAATCTGTCTTAAGTAATTTATCCTGACCCATCTATTGCGATTAAAGCATCCTGCGGTCCCACAAAGGCATCAAGTATCACAAAAAATGTGCTTGCACCTCTATCGTTGCAGCAAGCATAAGTAGACTTGCAGGGTGGATATTTCTCAGTTTGCAGCGATGTCTCCAACAAAGGAACCAATAAACTATATCCACCTTTGTTTCGGCACTTCAATTTCACATCCGGTGTGACCTACATTCTGCTGAACTTCCATGATGATGATGCTGAGACTGTTACTGCAATGGCACAGCAGATCACAAATAAATTAGAAGAGCATGGGCTGAAATTGAAGCATGTTGCTGCATACTGTGGAGAAAACACAAGTGTCAACTATGGCTGACATCACTCTGTGTTTTAGCTTTTGAAGGGAGCAAATGAAGACATTCTGGGGGTCATTCTAACTTCGGCGGGCGGCGGAGGCCGCCCGCCAAAGTTCCCCCGCCAGAACACCGCAGCGCGGTCAAATGACCGCCGCGGTGATTCTGACTTTCCTGCTGGGCGGGTGGGCGACCGCCAAAAGGCCGCCCGCCCACCCAGCGGGAAAACACCAGCAACGAGGAAGCCGGCTCCGAATGGAGCCGGCGGAGTTGCTGGTGTGCGACGGGTGCAGTTGCACCCGTCGCGATTTTCAGTGTCTGCCACGCAGACACTGAAAATCAATGTGGGGCCCTGTTAGGGGGCCCCTGCAGTGCCCATGCCAGTGGCATGGCCACTGCAGGGGCCCCCAGGGGCCCCACAACACCCGTTCCCGCCAGCCATGTTCTGGCGGTGAAAACCACCAGAACCAGGCTGGCGGGAAGGGGGTCGGAATCCCCATGGCGGCACTGCTTGCAGCGCCACCGTGGAGGATTCCCTGGGGCAGCGGGAAGCCTTCCCTTTTCTGACCGCGGCGGTAATCCCCCAGAAGCACCGCCAGCCTGTTGGCGGTGCTTCCTCCGTCACCTACCCTGGCGGTCTATGACCGCCAGGGTAGGAATTACCCCCTCTGCCTGCTAACTGTCCTGCCCACATCTTACACAACTGTGCTAAACAAGTCATTAATGGACTTTCAATGGATGTAGAATCCTTTATCATAAAAGATTACAACCATTTCTCTTCTTCAGCAAAGCGAACAGCGGAGTTGAGAGTGTTTTTATTTTGTGGACCTAGAGTGGCAGCCTTTGTTTTGGCATGTCCCAACAAGGTGGCTCTTTTGAAGTGCAGGGCAGCACTAAAGTTTTATTTCCTTTCTCTAGGGCAAGAAAAAACACCTAGAGCAATATGGGATTTTCTAGGAGTTGAACGTGGGGAGGCCGCAATGTCATGTGGCAAAGCTTACCTTTTCTTTGTTCATGACGTTTTGATCATATCCAATTTGTCTATTCTGCAGCTTGAGAAGGGTGAGTTGAGCGCACCAGAGGTACCAGGCATCTTCTGAATACTGCGGAACAACTTAAAAGACAGAATGGGAAATCCATTCTTTCGTTTCCAAGTGAGCAATTATTTAATATCTCATGATTCAGAGTTGAACGCAACTATGTAGAGAGATTTTTTGACGTTTTTGGAGCGCTCCCAAAGTATTTAGGAAAATGGTTTGATTTCTCAGAGAGCCATTACTTGTCAGCACTAGAGCCATGCTGTTTAAGAGAAGTGTTCACCTTTCAGCAGCTCTGCAAAGCTGCTGATGCAATTTACTTGAGCTGTCATCTGGAGCTGCAGTACTTATTCAATTAATACAGTTTAATTGCTCCTTATTTGCGGGCTGTGGCAGGCTCCAACTTGTCATATGCACATAAATGGTTGAGTGCTTTCTCAAAGTTGCCATGTGATGTAATTTCAAATTAGCTTGCTGGGCAGTGTTAACGTGCCGGTCCGTAATAAGTAAATTTACAAGGGTACACGTATACGTCGATGAACCTCTTGACTCATTTAAAATAACCTTGCCATAATTCTAGCATAGGATGCAGTAATCAATACACAATAATCAATAATCATCAGTCAAATCAATATTCAATAATCAATAGAGTCAGTAATTATCACACACCATGTCTTCTCAGTCATGAATAACCACAACTTAGTAAAAGTTTAGTAATTTTATTTCCCTTTTGCTTACAATACTAAGTCATGTGAATTTAACTCAAACTCAATTCAAATTTCGTATGAGAACAGTATTAATTAGCTAATAAATGCCAGAAACACAATCTGATTAAGGCTTGTATCACAATACATTCTAGAGCATTAGCGCAGATCAAGAATAAAATTAGCTTCAATATTTTAACACTGTCCATTAAAGTTAAGCAAAATAGTCCATCAACCATTTGTCTTTGTAATTTCGTCAGTCCTCAAGTAGAAAAATTTAGCTAACCCAGATTAGCATCAGCATGTGGGGCTTCATGCAAAACAATTTAGGACAAGAATTTGGAAAACATCTGGCTAAGGAAAACTAAGACAGCGCAGTTGGTATCTAGAAAGAAAAGGCAGAGATATACATTTCAGTCATATTGTCATATCTACCTATCTACGGTATGGGTCAGCAAACTGAATCAGTCTTCGTCCTCAGGTCATCAATCGATCAGCATCATATCAGGCTCTCAGTCAGAGAGTATGAGCCCAATGACAGAATCTCCAATCTCTTCTTCGCAATATCACATCACAAAATCGGAATAAGGTCTGGAGACTTTTCCCTCTGTCACGTTGTTATATCAAAGTCACGTAAACTATCCCCTAATTTCCAATTGGTCAATTAATCGTACGTTATTACTCTATCCAATGAATTAACTGTCCCAAATCTATAAATTCTAATATTTCTTCTTTCTCATGTCATTGATTGGTTCGCATTATGATGTTCTCATCATCCGGCTCGTCAGGTATCGAATTTGTTGCATCTTCGTCTCCAGTCAGTGTCTTCATTGTTCACGTCCTGGGAAAGTACATCTAGCACATTTTACACACTTTTCGATACATTACAGGAGACCTCATCTTCTGCCCGTCGGTTCTCATAGAAAGCTTTGGTTAAGCATTTTATTAAAACAATGAGCTTTTCACAGTTAGTTTACTCTGTCAGCATTTTCCATCAGATGTTAAGAAATACAGCTTCTGCATGAGGCCTGGCAAGACTAGACCAAGACACTCGCTAAGTTAAGGCTTACGATTAATGAGTAAGAACATACTTCAGAACTCTCAATGCTACATATTAATAAATGTTCAATATTTAATATGTGTTAATCCTTCATTTAGTACATTTCGTAAACACTCATTAATAATTTCTAATTAAGACATCTGCGTTAGCAGTCCCACCTCTGATGACTAAATATGTCATCACACCAAATTTACCACCCACAATTTTATAGCTCGATTTTTTCGACTTTTTGTCTTCTCTTTGAATTCTCCCTATAGATTCTTTCTCTATTTCTTTCTTCACGCCTCTGATTATTTTTAGACCTTTTCAATGTAATTCTTTTGCACAATTTGCATAACCCCCATATTCCTAATAGACAACCTATCACAATTAATATTCCCTGTGTAATTTTCAACAGCACCCTATTCCAAATATTACTAAGCAAATTTCCCACTGAAGCAAAACCCTTTAACAACCTTTTCCCAAACACCTGGTTCTTTCAACTCCTTCAAATCACTACTTCCGTTAGTCAGATTAGTAAGTAAGGGCCAGATGTAGGTACGTTGCAAATTGCGACTTGCAATTTGCGAGTCCGAGCGACTCGCAAATTGCAACTCGCAATTTGCTATGCAGAAAGGTGTCTCAGACACCTTCTACGACTCGCAATGGGGTCGCAAAGAATTATCTCATTAATATTAATGAGGTGGGTCGCAGTTTGCGACCCCATTGCGAGTCTGGGCACTCACGGGGATGGTGGCCTGCGAGACAGCAGACCACCATGTCCGTGACTGCTTTTCAATAAAGCAGTTTTTTTTTTTCCATCTGTAGCCCGTTTTCCTTAAAGGAAAACGAGCTGCACTTGGAAAAAAATACCGAAACCTTTTGTTTAGTTTTTTTTCAGAGCAGGCAGTGGTCCATAGGACCGCTACCTGCTCTGAAAAAATATTTTTGTGATCATTCACAAAGGGGAAGGGGTCCCATAGGGACCCCTTCCCGTTTGCGAATGAGTTACCATCCACTTCAAGTGGATGGTAACTGCGAGTTGATTCAACTTACATCGCGTTGCGAGTCGCAAATAGGAAGGGAACACCCCTTCCTATTTGTGAGTCGGAAACGCATGCGCAAAATGCGTTTCTGCATTGCGTGAGGGCTTTTGCGCCTCGCAAACGGCATTTTTTGCCGTTTGCGAGGCGCAAAAGCCTTGCTACATCTGGCCCTAAGTCTCTTATCTCTTTACTTTTGTTAGGTGTGTAAGAACAGCAATGCCTAGAGTTAATCATTTTACAGACTCCGTCATCCTTCGCTAAAAGAATGTCTAAAGGTAGACGATTTTGAAAAGTCATAGCTCTATCCACAGCCAATTCAGTATCTATCAGGAGATTTGTCCATGTAAAATTTGTCAGCATGTTATCCACATGTGGCAGTGGGTGTGGCGATAATAAGGACTAGGCTGCTCGATTCGGTTAGAATTAGTGACTTTATTTAAAGTTCTTGAAAGATATGTGAAATTCTTCAATAATATATATATGGGTGGTACCATCCGGATTAGCGGCCTGATAGGCTGTTTGTAGGATACCTGTCAGTAGTGGCACTATATATTGTCCCCAGCGTTCTTCTGGCCATTGGGCAGAGGAGGCCACCCTTTCTAAATTAGTAAAGAATGCGTCGGGATCCTCTCCGTCCTGGTACTTCTGGAAAATGAGCTAGGTACATTGGGGTGGACCTTGCTAGCTGCAATGGCATCAGTGAGTTTTTGGAGGGCCGTCTCATGCACTAATTGATTATTGGCCATGATGGTGGCTTGGCTCTTTAATGCACTCTTCAGTGCCTCTCGGTCCTCCTTAGCCTCCCTCTGATGGGCCTCCCATACTAGCTGAAGGTGTCGCTGTCCTTCAGCTAGCTGTTGTATCATGTCCTCCAAAGTGGGTTTGTCCCCCATTGTTCCCCTTTCTAATTTGTCCTCTTATCGCACACGTTTCACAATCCCACTCCTCCATGAGGAGACCAGAAGTTGTCCTTTAACAAGGACCGTATCTTGTTAAGCCACCTCCCTCCTGGGACGTGGCGGATTCCGCGTCCTTCGGGTCTCCCCTTAATCTCGATCCGCCCTTGGTCGCCTTCCTCCAGGGTTTCTCCGCTGTTCAAGTTTCTTTCTCGGTCCTTCGTTCGTTCGTTTCTACTTCGCTCTCCTCCGACGGCGTTCCCCTGCCTCTCTGTCCCCCGCTCGCCCAGTCCGTTCTCTCTTTCAACTCTTTCGGGAACCCGGATATCCGGGTTCCCTGGGAGTTTTCAGGCGTCGCCGTTGTCATGACGTCCGGGCGGGGCGTCGTCCACTAAGCAGAATCGGGATGCCGCTCCCGATTCTGTGACGTCAGTAGCCAGGACATCTGATAGCCGGCTACACCACAATAGTAGACAACTTTTGAATCTTGATCGAGTTCAGGATGACTCTCAGTGAAGAAATCACTGCACCAAATATATATCCCACTCCCGCAGAAGAGGACTCCCTCCTCTGTCTCTTATGATGTAATTTAGTCACTTTCAGAAACTTTTTTAAAATCCTCTAGCTGATAAATCTTTGGGAACACTATCCCCAAATAAGATGTCCCATACCATCCTCTTGGAAGACGGTAATCAGCATTAAGTCCACAAATTTAATAAATCCCAGGAATTGCAGGGTCCTGCCCATTCAACATTAAAGTCCATTTACTTTGAAACAAAAACACATACCTACGTTCACTCGTACCCTCAAATAAAGTGTCAGTGCGCGACTTTTGCCTATATATACAAAGCTTCCCTACGTGTAAGGCATCTAAAGCTAATTTCCCTTGCGTTTTAATTGCACTTTAGGCATAATCATTCTTGTAAGTTCTTTTCTCTAAGCCTTTTTCTAATTTCTCCTTCAGCGCCCTTCTCTTGTCATCAGTATGATCTAAGAAGCTCTTCTCAAAAGGTGTAAGCAAGCATGTGAGATTATTTTTGTGAGCATAAGCTGTCCCAAATGTTAGTGTAGGCTCGAAAAATCCTCTAACCAATACTATGTCATTATCCTTAGCTATTCTACTGAAATACCTAATAATAGGAACAAACAAAAACACAACATCATGATTAGAGTAAAAATACTGAATATACTCCTGATTATAGAACCTTGTTAGTAGCAGACTACGACTTATCCTGTATGTTAGTGGAAGACTATGGTAAGTGACTCCTTCCTCGACTGGTGAAGGAATCTGCGTTCACACAAGACAATCTCTTGCATCCATCGTCTCAACATACTCACTCAATAAGTGATAGAAGACTTTAGAAGAAAGTTCTCCTTGCACATTAGTATAAGCATGCAAATACTTCTTATCAAGCTTAAACTTCTCTAAAGCCGTTAGTGTGGTAGTCTCAAAAGCAGAAGTATGATTGGCTCCCCTCGCATCAAGAACAGACATACCCACAATCAATACTATAAACAAAATCCCACACATAATTGCCAAACCAATACTCATGTGTTTACAGCACCTATCATCTCTAACCTGCTTATCAAAATCAGCCATGATCTGTAAAGAATCAGAAAGCAGAAGTACTTACAAAACATGCAGCAAAAATCAAGAATAAACAATTCTTCTTTCAGCAGTTCAGTTTCACTTCCAGGAACCCTTCTCCTTGTCAAAATCAGTTAGCAGCTTGTCCCATCAGGTTTTCAAAAGTCAAATCAGGTTATCAATGTCTTTTCCAGTTACTTTCAACAGTCTTTTTCTCAAAAATATTTCTCAGATTGTTTCAACAGTTCAACTCCTTGATCTTCTTCAGGTCACCTCAAAATATTGACTCAGAACTTCCCTATCAAAACAAAAAGACATAAACTCTTGTTGCCATTCGTTTGTAGTTGCATACGCCCACTCAGGACCTGCATATCTTCGACTTGCTATTCTCTTCCTCTTCAACTTCTGATCACCATTCAACTCTCCTTCACTTAGTTCTTCTTTTCTCATAGTATCTACTTCTTCTTCTATTGTTGGATCAATAATCACCTCTTTCCTTTTCTCTACTTGCGATTCCAGCCACTTGTCTCCTTTCCTTGGACCTTCTGTCAGTATTCTCTTCAAGATTGAACTCGAATCCTTTTCTTTCTCTCTGGTGTTTTCTCTTGATGGACCATCAACAGGCTCAGAAGGAGTCGGATCACCTTGACTTTGATCCAGCTCAACTCCCTCCCCTTCTGGGTCTGGCCCTTGCTCTGTTTGCCTCTCAGAATTGTCTGCTTCTGGGAGAGCCCCCTCGGTACTAGGCTCTCCTCCGCGTCAGTTCAGATTGGTTCCCCAGCACCATCCTGGAGGTCTCCACTCTTGTCTCTCACAGGAGTGATGGAACCGTCCTCCACAAGCTCAGGTTCAGCTTCAGTTCCTCCTTGTTCCTTTTCCGGTTCTGGTGCTGTAATTTGTCTCACAGTTGTTGGTACTCTCAACAACGCTTCTTCATGATCCAGTGTACATGCCACTTTCTTCGTGTGGATCGCATGAATCCAATTCAGGATGCCAGCACACTTCACAGATGTTGTAGTCGTTAAGAACACTTGGTACGGTCACCTCCAACGAGGCTCCAAACATGTCTTGTGAACGTGCCTCCGGACAACAACCCAGTCACTGGCTCTCAGGTTGTGCCTTGGATCATGGATCGGTGGCAGTGTGGTGGCCTCCACCTGCTGAGAGAAAGAGCGAACCACATCAGCCAGACCCTTGCAGTAATCCAACACCATATCATCTGTAATGTTGACAAGTGCATTGGCTGGAAAAGCTGGCAACCTAATTGCTCTACCCAGAAGGATCTTATGGGGCGACAATCCTGTCTTCCGGTCGGGTGTATTCCTCACTGACATCAAAAGGCAATGCATCAGGCCATTTCAGATTCGTAGCTGCACACATCTTTGCAATTCTTGACTTCAAGGTACCATTCATCTGCTCCACTAGTCCTGAGGCTTCAGGGCGATAACTAGAATGCAACTTCTGCTCAATGTTCCATGCTGCACACAAGAGTTTAATTACCTCATTATTGAAGTGCATTCCCCTATCTGATTCTAAAGAGATCGGAAATCCGAAACGTGGTATTAATTCCCTAAGCAACAGTTTCGCTACTGTGAGGCTATCATTTCTCCTTGTAGGGTACGCTTCAATCCAGTGACTAAAGATGCACACAATCACCAACACATATTTCAAACCTCCACATGCAGGCATTTCAATGAAATCCAATTGCATTCTGCTGAATTGACCTCCTGCTCTTCCACTGTGGCTCAAATTAACCATGGTACCTTTCCCCGCATTTAATTGATGACAAATGACACAGCGATGGCAAACTGCTTCAGCTGCTTGTCTGAACTTGGGGTTAAACCAATCAATTTTGAACAAATTAACCATGGCATCCCTCCCAATGTGTGCCTGACCATGATAGTAACTCGTCATTTGAGACAATAGACTATTTGTCAGAACCATCTGACCCTCCTCAGATACCCATAACTCATCCTGTCTTTGAACACATTTCATTTTGCTCCATGACTGTTTCTCTTCCTTGTCGACATTACTCTGCAGAGTTTTTTAACTCTTCTAATGTGTTGATCACTTTTAATGCAAAACTTGTACATGTAGTGTCTTCTTTGGATAACAATTCCCACTTGTCTTTGAACGATATACAGTTCAATGCGCAAAACCCTGCGACTTGATCCGCATATCCATTCCATAGTGACACGTAGTCCTGTGACTTCAGATGTGCACTGCACTTCACTACGCAATTTCTTCAGGCAATTGTATTGCATATAGCAAATCCTTTATTCTCTCACCATTTCTCACTGGTGAACCAGTAGAGGTCAAGAAACCTCTCTGCGACCACAATTGACCAAAATCATGAACTATTCCAAATCTATATTGGCTATCCGTACAAATAGTGACTCTTAATTGTGCAGAAACATGGCATGCCCTAGTAAGAGCTACCAATTCCGCTATTTGAGCAGAATACACTCCTCGAAGACAGGAAGCTTCTAAGGTACCTGTAATTGTGCACACAGCATATCCTGCTTTCAGTGTCCCTGTGTTGTCTCTCAGACAAGAACCATCAACAAAAACAATTTGGTCATTTTCTTCCAATCGAGTATCTCTAATGTCAGGTCTCGGTTTTGTGCACAACTCAGTTACTTCGAGACAATCATGTTCAACATCTTCCTCTTTCTCAATTTCAGTAGTATCACTTGGAAGTAAAGTTGCCGGGTTCAGCGCTGTACATCTAGTCAACCTAGCACCAGTCAAGTATTGGGTTTTCGTCCTTGTCAATAAAATCTCAATCGAGTGAGGGACCATTAAAGTCAGGGGATATCCCATCACTACTTCTTCACACTGTGAAAGACTCTGACCAACTGTGGCAACTGCACGCAAAAAACCTGGTAAGGCTGCTGCAACTGGGCCCAAGGTAGCTGAAAAATATGCTACTGGGCGATGAGCACCTCCATGGACCTGCGTCAAGACAATGAACATGCATCATGCTCATGACAAAACAATGTGAAAGGTTTTGTGTAGTCAGGCAAACCCAATGATGGAGCTCTGCACAAACTCTCTCTCAACTCAGTGAACGCTTTCATCTGTTCCTGGTCTAACGCTATGGGATTGGTGACATCCCTATGTGTCAACTTCTGCAAAGGCTCTGAAATCTCTGCAAAATTTGGGATCCACTGACAATAGCCTACCATACCCAGAAACATCCTGACATCTCTCTGTGAAGTCAGGGGGCTTATCTGCAATATCATTGTAATCCTCTCTCTGGATATTTTCCTCTACCCTTTCTCAATTTAATGACCCAAGTACTTCATTACCTTCTGTCAGTACTGCAATTTCAGTGGTGATACTTTATGACCAAACTTTCCCAAATGATTCAACAGGGCAATCGAGTCATACTTACACTCGTCCCTTGTCTTGGATACAATCAACAAATCATCAATGTATTGCACCAAAGTTGATTGGAAAGGTAACTCTAACGACTCTAAATTCTTTTTCAAGATCTGGTTAAACAAGGAAGGTGACTCTGTATACCCTTGAGGAAGTCTACACCAGCAGTAGACTCGATCTAGGAATTTGAAACTAAAGAGAAACTGACTATCCTCATGAAGAGGCACAGAAAGGAACACTTGTGACAAGTCAACCACTGTGAACCATCCTGCGTCACATGGAATCTGGAACATTATTACAGCTGGATTGGGCACTACAGGACAACACTTGACAAAAATATCATTTATCTTTCTGAAATCCTAAACAATTCGAACTTTCCCACATGGTTTCTTCAAACCCATTATTGGTGAATTACATGGGCTGCTCAACACCTCTTTTAAAACTCCATGCTTCACAAAATCTGCAATTATCTGAGCCACTTTCATCAGGACATCTTGTACCATATTATACTGTGGAAGTGCGGAAACACTGCATTCGTCTTTAGGGTAACCTTAATCGGTTCCACTCCCTTAATCAGACCCACTTCTTTCCCTGTCAAGTCCCACATGCTCTCACATCGGGAAAAACTCAATCAAGGGATACTCCTCATTTGTAGTTTCATACTCAGTTTCTGAAGCTGGGTCTTCTTCATCGTCACTATTTGTCTGGATCTCAATTACATCATTTGAACAAGTAATCAAACACCTGGTTTCACACAACAAGTCCCTTCCCAGTAGGGATACTGGACTCGAATCACAGACTACAAACTTATGCAGTCCCTGAAAATTGCCAATCTCCACTTCCACTGGATCTGTAATCGGATTTGTCAAATACTGATTGGCTACTCCTACAACCTGAACGGTCCTTCCTGAAAGGGGCAAATTCGGGACTTCGCCACTTCTTACTGTAGAGCGTGTAGCTCCTGTGTCCACCCAAAATGAGACTCTGTGACCCATTAGCTTTCCTCTGACATAGGGCCCTCTCTGATCTACTTCTAAAGAAGTCACAAGCACACATGGCTCCTCATCTGAACTATCACTCATCCATTCACCATTTATTTCATTCTCACTGTGTAAAGGGAATTGGTGCACTGCTTTACTAATTCTGTCTTATCTCTGACCTGTGACCTGTTGAGTAAGCATCATCTGTTGATGCTCCAACGGGGCTTGAGGTATCTGCATTTGCTGTCTAGGCACCATGGGAACCTGCTGCTGCATTGGTTGCAACTGTGGCACTTGTGCACGAGGCATTTGCGCTGTATGGGTTGAAAATTTTGCATCTGGTTCACATTATTCTGGAAGTCCTCTCATATTTTGGAATGTATTGACATCATTATTTTGCTGAACAACGCCCTTCTGCACCATCATCGGACACTCCCGCTTCCAGTGTCCCACAGCTCCAAAAATGTGACACAGCAACATCTTTTTCATCCCTTGCACATCATTCTGAACCACAACAGTATTCAAATCCGGACCGCGATTTAAATTGACTCCACGACCCCTACCTCTCATTTGAGGTTGGAACATGACATTTCCCTGCCGCTGTGGCATCTGTTGCACAAAAGTTCCCTGCACTCCTATTTGAACTGCCTTAATCTGCATCACCATTGCTTTCTCTTTCAACTTTTTCTGCTTCAATTCAGTCTCATCACCACAGTATTTCACATACTGCAATACCTCATCAATCGGCTTCGCTTGCCAACATATCAAATGACTCTTAATCATTTGGCCTATTTCAAGATTTAGCCCTGCTACAAACCTGAACACAAAATGCAACATGTCCTCCGGCTCAATCGCTTCCTTGCCACTGTACTCCTTGAACGCCTTCAACAAACGTTCATAGTACGCATGTATTGACTCCTTTACCTCCTGCAGTGTCCTGTTAATTCTCTGCCAATCAATATTCTTGGGTGAAATCCTCGTCTTCAAGAACTCAATCACCTTATAGTAATGCTGCATTACTTCAGGAAATGGTGCACCTGTATTCTTATCTCTCTCTGGCTCACTTGTCAGCCAATCTACAGCTCTCTTACACTCAACCCATAAATCAGCTGGAACCACTATTTCCAGTAAGGTATTCAAGTCTTCCGAAGGACATTTCGAGAGCTTCACAAACCTATCTGTCTGCTAATACCACTCAACTGGCTTCTCCCTCAATTTTGGATAATCATTTGTGAATGACAGAATATCACTCCTACTCCAAGGGACATGAACAAAATTTCCCCCTGGGATTTCCTTCATTGGTAAAATCTTTAACGGATCCTTGTCCTGTTGTACAACCTCAGTCACTTCTAGTGAATCCCCTTTCTTTTTATCTCTTTTCTTTCCCCATCTGCCTTCCCATTTCTCCAAGGCTCCCCAAACATGAACATTCTGCACTAGTTCTTTAAGGAGCACCTTCATTCCGACTGACCTCATGTGTTCAAAATCTTTTGCCTCAAAATCTAATCTGTAGCTTCTCTTCAGATGTTTCGTTTTCTCAATTTCTATACCATGCTTCTCTGCCAACTCTGCTAATTTTTGATGTACCTTGCCCATCTCTCTTGTAATCCTTGGATATAAGTATCTCAACTCTGCCTCTGTGCAAGATTCTAACCTATTCACCCCCATTGTTCCCTCGACTAGTTTGCCTGCTTCCATGCTCAATCTGACACAATTGATCTGCTCCTCACCTTTTGAACAATCTGTGGGGTATTCAATTTGTCTAACCATTCAGTCAACTGTTGAGCTGTCAATCCTTGTAACAAAATGTTACTCACATTCACCTGTGGTACCTGATGTAACACTGCACTTGAAGTCTGCGGAGTCAATAGCTTCAAGCTCTGTCCTGCACTTGGTCCATTCACAGCATCGGGAAGTGCAACAAGTAGACTGAAATCTAACAATGACCTCGATCCAAAGACTTCTCTACTTTCCTTACTCTTCTCTCAAATTTAATTTGCTGCTGCTGCTGCCTCGTTATTAACTCCCAAACTGCTAATGCCTCAAACTGTGCTGGTCTCGGAAGGGGCTTCGATTCATATAGTGCCATCCGCAATTGCTCCAAAATTCTCAAAATAAACGTCCCATTCTCAGGGAACGCTAAGCTCCCATTTTTCTCTGTCAACTTGCACCACTGCTTTAACCAAAGACATGGTGCGACACCTCGCTCCTCCAATAAAATGTAAGCCGGTGTATTCCCTGGCAGGGGAGGCTCTTCTACGCTCGCATTAATGTACGTATCTCCCCTTAGGGCACCCTTCAATGCCTTGAAAAACGTAATCTTTTCTACTTTTTGTTTTATGCAAAATCAAATCAGGAAATGACCTTTATTCCCAAGATTCCTTTCACCTGCGTTCTCAACCAATTGCCTCTCACGGATGGCTGCCAATCCGTGCCTGACCCTTCTCACTATCTGACCTATCCCAGCGCGTCTCCAATGACGTCACAGTCACACGTACTGCGGCTGACAAAGTCTTGCGGCTCGTCCTCCTAAACTCAGAATCTCACAAAACTAATGCAAAATATTGTGAGCACTAATCAAAAAACAAAACCCCAAAACAAATCTGCTGGTTTACTACAGGAAAGGTATCACAATCGTTTCAGAAACCTTACGGATTTTCACTGATGGCCCTTTTGCTCATACATCAATTCCTCTTTCTCGGTCTCCCAGATTTGCAAGCAAAATTCGACCCGCAAATTTTACTCTCAACTGATCAATGGGTCTGTCCTGGTGCACATAGGACTCGCCAAATCTCAGTCAAAATGTTCTCTCGCTCACTTTAACTCACACACTGATTTGTTGACCACGCCCAATCAACCTACTAAACAAGACAGATTACAACATATAACCAAGTGTCTCATACACTTTTCAATATACTCCGGAGTCAGACCACGCAGGGTCCGTACATCAACAACCACATGCACAGTTTTTTAGCACAAAGCGCCACACACATGTGAAGTTCGACAACTTCCCTACTCTCATACTGCGGAGTATACTACTAAAACTTCATCTGGAGTATGCAGACTCACTAAATTCCCTCACATACGTCACAAATCACTTGCGGTTTGCATAAGCTGTGCAAGCGCAACCTATCTCTCTCACTCTATCATTAGAACACCAAGAACATACCCAACACCACGAGCAGGATCCTGGATTTGGGAAAGCCATTTCTGGGCTTGGAGGAACATTATTTTCTCTACGTATGTTATCTTGAAAAATACACTCCAAATCTCAATAATAGTTCATTCTTAACTATCACCATAACCACCTGTCACTTCGTCATGGACATCAAAACTAACCTTCAATTTACTACCATAACTGTTAATCACCCTATACAGACACTTATGGCATGTTTTCAAAGAGACAAACATCAGTCTGCTACCAAATCTGTTAACGCGCCGGTCCTCAATAAGTAAACTTACAAGGGGACGTGTATAGGTTGATGAACTTTTTGACTTGTTTAAAATAATCTTGCCATAGGATGCGGTAATCAATACACAATAATCAATAATCATTAGTCAAATCAATATTCAATACTCAATAGAGTCAGTAATTATCACACACCATGACTTCTCAGCCATAAATAACCACACCTTAGTAAAGGTTTAGTAATTTTATTTCCTTTTTGCTCACAATACTAATTCATGTGAATTTAACTCAAACTCAATTCAAATTTCATGTGAGAACAGTATTAATTAGCCAATAAACACCAGAAACACAATCTGATTAAGGCTTGTATCACAATACATCCTAGAGCATTAGCGCAGATCGATAATAAAATCAGCTTCAATATTTTAACACTGTCCATTACAGTTCAGCAAAATAGTCCATCAACCATTTGTCTTTGTAATTTTGTCAGTCGTCAAGTAGAAAACCTTAGCTAACCCAGATTAGCATCAGCATGTGGCGCTTCATGCAAAACAATTTAGGACAAGAATTTGGAAAACATCTGGCTAAGGAAAACTAACTAAGACAGCGCAGTTGGTACCTAGAAAGAAAAGGCACAGATTATATTGTCATATCTACCTATCCACGGTATGGGTCAGCAAACAGAATCAGTCTTCGTCCTCAGGTCATCAATCGATCAGCATCACATCAGGCTCTCAGTCAGAAAGTATGAGCCCAATGACAGAATCTTGAATCTCTTCTTCTCAATATCACATCACAAAATCGGAATAAGGTTTGGAGACTTTTCCCTCTGTCACGTTGTTATATCAAAGTCACCTAAACTATCCCCTAACTTCCAATTGGTCAATTTATCATACGTTATTACTCTATCCAATGAATTAACTGTCCCAAATCTATAAATTTAAATATTTCTTCTTTCTCATGTCGTTGATTGGTTCGCCTTACGATGTTCTCATCATCCGGCTCGTCAGGTATCGAATTTGTTGCATCTTCGTCTCCAGTCAGTGTCCTTATTGTTTGTGTCCTGGGAATGTACATATAGCACATTTTACACACTTTTCGATACATTACAAGAGACCTCATCGCCTGTCCGGCGGTTCTCATAGAAAGCTTTGGTTAAGCATTTTTTTAAAACAATGAGCTTTTCACAGTTAGTTCACTCTGTCAGCATTTTCCATTAGACGTTAAGAAAAACACCTTCTGCATGAGGCCTGGCTTTACTAGGCCAAGACACTCGCTAAGTTAAGGTTTACTATTAATAAGTAAGAACATACTTCAGAACTCTCAACATGACATATTACTACATTAATCTAATACATTTTCAAAATTTCATATGTGTTAATCATTCATTTACTACATTTCGGGAACACTGGTGGCCATTCTCTGAGGTCACAATTTCAAACATGCACATTATTTTTCTCTACCTTATTCTTTTTCTACAGAATTATTAATTCAAAATACATAAACACTCATTAATAATTTCTAATTAAGACATCTGTATTAGCAGCAGCAATGCACCAACTGAGAGGATTTTTTCACAATTGAAGTTCACCTGGACTGATACATGTCATAGGTGTGAAGTTGAGCTTGTTACGGTGGAATTGCAGATCTAGGTGAACATGAAACATTCATGTGCAGATTTTTATCAGTTTTCTCTGAGGAACAAAGAACTTCAAACTTCTCTTAGTTCTGATAAAAAGTACAGTTTCAAAAACAAGTACTGAAACTAATATTGCTACGGTCCGTGATAAATGACGTGTATATCAGTGGTCAATTTTGTTTGGTGTGTTTTAATGCTTTTTCACCTATTATAAACATATTTTGACTTGTACTTATGTTGGTTGTCTACTTACTTAATTATATACCATTGCGTGTCCTCCACCGATAGGTCTGTAAAACGTACCTTTTGTCCCAGATTTTTGTCTTGAATTTTGACCTTATGTCCTACATTTTTTGTCCTGAATTATGAACCTTTTCCTGAATTTTTGCACTTACTGCCCGGAAATTACACCCATGCCAGGTGGTCACCCTACCATAGGCAGGGCTAAGGAAAAACACCTGGTCAGCACCAGAATACCCTCACAGATGCTAGTGTCCTTTACAAATACACATAACAAGTGACTTGCCCAGAATTACAGGATGTTGAGTCCAGCCCAAACTTGAACCACGTTCTGAAGTAGGCAGCTCTGACTGTAGCAGCACATCCTCTCCCTTCTCTATCTTCGCTTATGACAGATAATGACTTCATTTTTCTCTTATAAATATTTGATGAGTGTAATGAAAGGAGAGGACACCATTGTTATGATGTCAATAATACACACACGGGTATCTTCACGGTGGGAGGGATCAGGCTACCTTGCCTGTCAGCGGGGAGTGTGGTAACTTGAGGCTGCTGCTGTTGACTTCGGAGAAACACTGAAGCGTCTGCCCGAGCTTCGACTGTAACTGTAGATGGCTGTCGATATTGTGCCTTCCACGATCTTTTTGGAGCTGTTGATAGAGGGATTGTTATTGTCTGTGGTCTTTTTAATTTACTCTGCGCTGTACTTACAACACACACTGCCTCGTGGCACCACTGCCTCGGGTAGAGTCGCGTGATACATGAGAAGGCTAGGCCCCAACAGTTGTCCTGGTCTAGAAAGGAGCACTGAGTACGGTCGGACGGCGATTGGAGTGACTAATTAACATTAACACTCTCTACCAAGTGATGATGGCTCCACAGAAAACAGAGTAGATAGAAGATAACCTCCCTGCGAGATGCATCCCTTCCCGTGTTCAGCTCTCTACGCCTGTTTCGGACACGAAAGAGAAAATATCTCCTTTGACCAGTCTAATTCCAATGCCCTGGCCACAGGCGTTCAGAAGGCAGACGCCATTTCAGCCATCTGCGTGCAGCCATTTGCTAAGGCGCGCGACGGTGAAAGTCTCCGAGATGGTCCTGAGAGGGAGGGCACCTTGAGTCCAAAGAGCTTACTTGACAACAATGGCTCTGCCGGCAGCAATCATTCAACTGGATGCTCCTCCGTCTTTTCTCAGGATTCTTCTGTGTTCTCGGCTTACTACCCGGATCACGAGGCAGACGCAGTCCATGCTCATATACCCAGGCCATCCATTGTCGGTGTGCAAAGCGTGAGTACCCTACTTTTAAAACTTTTCATAATTCCCAGTCAAGTACTAACATTTCCACCACCAGCCATCACACTCAGAAAAAACGCTGCGCACATCAAACGAGTAAATGTCCTTATACTGCCCAGGAACAAATCACAACTCGACTGAAGATGCGAATGAAAAGTCTGTATAAATGACAACTCGAATGACGCTTGTAAATGAATCAATTGCGATGTATAACGGCGTCTCTCCATGTTAGAGTGACCTGTACCATGCCAAACACCCAGTAGCTTCTTATTACCAATCCTTACTATTAATATTAGTGATAGAATCGTCGAACTGTTCATTAAGCTTCAGTCAGAGTTCAGACAAACATAAACTCCATTTACACGAACTGAGAGGACAGTCAAGTTATAGATTGTTCTGAATAAGTTAAACTGCTGTGTTTGCATTCATGTAAACAGTTATGTGAAAAAACGCTGATAGAGTTCATTCGAAAAAATACATATTTTGTGCACTTCTCCAAGCTTAGGAATCTCCATGGATCAAAGAGAAGAGACATTCCTAAAGGTTACAGGATGTGAGTACATGATCTTCTATTCAGCAAAACTGTCTTATGTGTCGCTATGCCTAATTGTGCAAGTCATCTCTTTGATAAAGGTTTAGCTCAACATTTCAAAATCTACAGCCTTTCAGCTGCGCATAGCCACAGGCATTAGACCAGTATTACAAGTGCTGCGACTAGCCTACTTCAGCAGAGCAAATGCCCTTCTCAGTTCTCTGTGGTCTTTGTAACGAAACACTGACCCAGTGAAAAGCAATTCTTATTGGTGCAGCATGCTGGATCACAAAGTGAGGAAACGTAAACATATCACTCCCCTTCTGCAAAATCTCCATTGCCCTCTGCACACCCCTCTTGATGCGCATTGCATTTGCTCTCTGCTGCATTGTATAAAAAGCATTGGCGAGGCCAATATGTCTCACCTATGTGATTGTGTTTTAACCATGTTATACACCAGTGAGGCTGCTGTTCATCATGGTTAAATATTGGAGGCGTGGAGTGGCGTGGGGTAGATTGGAGTGGGGTAGACTGAGGCACAGTGGAATAGGGTAAACTGGGGTAGAGTAGAGGGAGTTATATTGGGGTAGATCAGATTGGGGTAGATTGGAGAGGAGTAGATTGGAGCAAGGAGGGTTAGATTTGAGTGGAGTGTGGTAGTTTGGAGTGGAGAGGAGTAAACCAATGGAGTGGGTTACATCGGGTGGAGAGGAGTAGATTGGGTGGATTATGCTGGGGTAGGTTGGAACACAGTAGGGTAGTTCGGAGTGGTGTGGGGTAGAGCTGAGTGAGATAGATAGGAATGGGGTCGATTTGGGTAAATTGGAGTAGAGCTGGATAGAGTGGTGTTAGGGAGATTAGGATGGTGTGGGGTAGATTGGAGTGGGGCGGATTGGATGGGGTAGACTGGAGTTGGGTAGTTTGGGGTGGAGTGGGATAGGGTAGATTAGAGTGGAGTGAATTGGGGTGGAGTGGGTTAGACTGGACTGGAGTGGGGTAGAATTGAATGGCATGTAGTATGTTACAGTGAAGTGGAGTGGGGTAGATGGGGTAAAGTCAAATTGAGTGCGGTAGATAAGCGTAGAGTGGAGTAGATTGGAGTGGGGTAGAGTGGAATAGTGTGGTAGATTGGGGTCGAGTGGTGTGAGGAAGATTGGGTGGATTGGAGTGAGTAGCCTGGAGTGGGGTAGATTGAGTGGTGTGGCATAGATTGGGATGGTGTGGGGTATTTTGGGATGGGGTGGAGTGGGGTAGAGTGGGTAGATTGGAGTGGGGTAGATCAGGGTAGAGTGGTGTGAGATATATTGGGGTAGATTGGAGCGGGGTAGATTGGTGTGGGGTGCACTGGACAGGAGCAGATTTGAGTGGAGTGGGGTAGATAAGAGTGGAGGGGGTAGATTGGAGTGGAGTGGAATAGATAGGGATGGAGAGGAGTAAACTTGACCAGCGTGAGGTAGATTAGATTGGAGTGGGGTAGAGTGGAATGGGGTAGGTCCGGAGTGTGATAGATTGGGTGGATCATGGTGGTGTAGATTGGAGTGGGGTAGACTGGAGTGGAGTAGGTTGGAGCAGAGTTAGATAGAGTGGTGTGGGGTATATTAGGATGGTGTGGGGTAGGTTAGAGTGGGGTAGATTGGAGTGGGGCAGGTTAAATGGGGTAGATTGGAGTTGGATACTTTGTGATGGAGTCGGGCAGGGTAGATTGGAGTGGGGAGAACTGGGGTGAAGTGGGTTAGATTGGACTGGAGTGGGGTGGATTTGAGTGGCATGTGCTAGATAAGAGTGAAGTGTAGTGGAGTAGACTGGGAAGAGTCGAATGGAGGGTGGTAGATTGGGGTAGAGTGGAGTGGGTTAGATTGAAGTGGGGTAGAATGGATTGGAATTTCATAGATTGGGGTAGAGTGGTGTGGTGTAGATTGGTGGATTGTAGTGGGCAGATTGTAGTGGGGTAGACTGGGGCAGAGTGGAGTGTTGTAGCTTGGAGTAGGGTGGATTGGAGTTGAATAGATTGGAGTGGAGTGGAATAGATTCGGGAAGAGTAGGGAAGAGTGGAGCGGAGCGGAAAAGACTGGAGTGGAGGTAGTGGGGGAGATTAGGGTGGATTAGAGTAGGGTAAATTGGAAAGGAATGGGGTGGATTGGAGTGGAGTAGATTGCATTGGGATAAATTGAAGAGGGATGACTGGAGTGAGGGTAGTGTGGAGTAAGTAAGATTGGAGTGGAGTGGGTTGGATTGGAGTGGAACGGGGTGGATGGGACTGGGGTAAAGTGGGGTGTGTTAGGTTGCAGTTTGGCATGGTTGGTTGGATTGGGGTGAGATAGGGTAGATTGGGATAGATTAGAGTAGGGTAAACTGGAGTGGAGTAGATGGGGTAGATGCGAGAGGGGTAGATTAGGGTGAGGTGGGCTGGGGTAGAACAGTCACCGAACTGCCTGACACTGTCACAGACTGACCAACTCTTTTATGAAATTTTAAAACTTTAAATACTCGGTTAACATTTGTTTTTAAAGCTTGGGAATTGTATTTTGTGGGGGAAACGTGACTGAGCTGAGTGGGGAATATCAGAAGGGGAATTGTTTTGAGCACGCTCACGTTAGCGCTTTGTTTGCACATCCACAAGCCTCCATCTTTGTCTTGACATGCTCTAGTGTTCCGACTGGTCCCTTTAAAATGAAAGACTCAGTGCAGGTACGTGATCAGAACAGTCGCCGAACTGCCTGCCGCTGGTGCAGGGTGGCTGTCTCTTTTATGTTTTTTAAAATTTAAATACACATTTAACGTTTGTTTTTTAAGCTTGGGAATTGTATCTTGGGGGAAATGTGACTGAACTGGGTGGGGAATATCAGAAGGGGACTTCTTTTGAGCATACGTACTTTAGCACTTTGTTTGCACATCCACAAGCCGCCATATTTGTCCTGACATGCTCTAGTGTTCCAACTGGTCCCTTTAAAATGAAGGACTCAGTATGGATGCGCGAACAGAACAGTCGCCGAACTGCCTGACACTGTTGCGGTATGACTGAATCTTTTATGTTTTTTAAAACTTTAAATACTCAGTGAACTTTTGTTTTTACAGCTTTGGAATTGTATTATCTGGGGAAATGTGACTGATCTGGGTGGAGAATATCAGAAGTGGAATTGTTTTGAGCATGCACACTTTAGCACTTTGTTTACACATCCACGAGCCACCATCCTTGTTCTGACGGGTTATAGTGTTCCGGCTGGTCGCTTGAGGATGAAGGATGCAGCACAAACTTGCAGCAGGTGAACTGCTGGGATGCCAGAGGCAAGCCCATTTGTGCCCGTTCACACCCTCCGCAACCAGGAGCCAGGTACTCTGCCCGTTTCACGCAAAACAAGTTATTGCATTCTGGCAGCCAGTTGTGAGCATCGCAAACTTTTGAAACATGCTTTTGTCTTCTTTCTGTAGACCTTTCTCATTCCCGCTTGGTCTGTGAGAGTTGTGGCTGATGTCCCCAGCCAAGTCTTAGTGAGTCATGCTTGACCTTGACACCTACAACCTGGGGTTTGCTCCTGATCAATTGTTGCCCTTTGGTCGCACATAAATTAGACATCTATGCTCTTTTAATGGATCAGGTACCTGATGTACTTTTTCTCATTGAAACATGGTTGCAGTGTGGCTCTGACGTGGTCCAAGCCTTGCCCCCTGGGTTCTGCCTTAACAAGTTAGACTGCGAAGGCAAAGGAGGTGGGGGATAGCTATCGTATACAAGGAAACCCTTAAGGGTATGTTTGTTCATCTCCAGATACCGAACTGCGAGAGCTTGTTGTTCATCCTGACTTTCAGCCCCACATTTACCCTCTCAGAAATGTTATTGCATAGACCACCGGGTTCACCTGCCCATTTCCTACAGGCTGTCTATGACCTGGCTGCTGGTCTAGCTGTGAACAGGGCGAACTTCACCTTGCTTGGGGATTTTAACATACACTTTGAGGATTTAAATGACAGTGCCTCAAATAATATTTTACATGACCTGGTGTTGCTTCAGTTGTCTCAATTAATGAAGGGCCCCACCCATGAGAAAGGTCACAACATTGACCTGGTTTTCAGTAAAGTAACTCACATTCCGGTGCAGAGCCTGCTACCTCTAACGTGGTCAGATCATCCCATGCTCCACATTACTGTGTCTGACCCTCCCCACCCTCCTCTCACACCACTAATTTGTCAGATGAAACAACTCTGGTCAAACTTTAATGCTGGTCTAAATTGAACTTGGATGATTGGTGAGCTGTCCTGGATGCACCAAGGCCTAATCAATTTTACCAAGTCAAGTGTTCCACTAGTTTTAACAAATTAATTATTAATTCTCTGGATAGGGATCTCCCAGCAAAGCAGCTTAGGAAACCCCAGCGATGTAAAAAATCTACCTGGTTTAATTCCCATCTACTTAGTCTGAAAAAAGATTGTAAGCACCTGGAGAGAAGCTGGAGGAGGAAGTCCTATGATGAAGCCAGCAAAGCTGAGTACAGGAATGTTGCCAGGCTTTATCATGCAGAAATAAAAGCCTCCCAATCAGCCTATTTTTCCCCCAAATTTAACCAGTCTGCCAATTCTCTGAAAGAGATTTTTCAGATTTTAAAAGATATCATGGAGCCAAAGCTTCTTGGGTCTGTCCAGGAAGCCTCCATAGAGCACAGCAATAACGTGGCCCACTTTTTTCAGAAGACGATACTAGATATTTATTCCTCCTTTCCTGACAAGGTAAGCTTGGTGGATTTCCCTAGTAGTCACACAGTACAACCAGCTGAGACCCTCACAGCCTTTCTGAACCTCACCGTGAACTTGCTTACAGACCTCCTTAGTATAATAAAGACAGGATCCCTCCTTGATCTTGCCCCCTTCTCATTTTAAGGCGAGGATAGGACAGAATTGCGCCGGTCATGGTACACTTACTTAATCTTTCCCTCTCCTGTGGGCATGCCCCTTCACAATGGAAGCATGAGGGGGGTCATATCACTTAAAAAAAAATCTGGTCTTAACCCTCTCTGTCTGGGCAACTACAGGCCAATCTCCTTGTTGCCAGGTGCTTGGAAGCTTTTAGAATAGCACATCAACAAACATCTTTCAGCCTTTCTGGAATCCATCCAGATCCTCCGACCCACTCAAATGGGTTTTAGACCACAGCATAGCATGGAAACTGCTTTGCTGGCAGTGACAGAAGGAGCGAAACGTCTGCTGGATAAAGGAAGTTCAGCTGTGATTATTCTCTTGGACCTCAGATCAGCTTTCAACACAGTTGATCATGTCACGAACCTCGTCGAATATTGAAAGCTGGCATTGAAGGCCATGCCCTAAAATGGCTTTCCTCTTTCTTGGAGAACCGATACTTTCAGGTCTTAGATCAAGCCTGTTACTCCGACATCTTACCTATGAGTAGTGAGGTGCCCCAGGGACCTTCCCTGAACCCTGCTCTCTTTACATGCGCCCTTTAACTGAGATTGTGCCCTCTCATGGGTTGTCAGTAGTCTCATATGCTGATGACACTCAGCGGGTGATTTCAGTATCTTCTAGTGCTCCATGAAGTAGCCAGATGGATTGTCAATTGCAAACTGAAACTCAATGAAGACAAGACTGAGGTGATGATACTGGGCAACAATCTCAAGTTCTCCCCTACCTTTACCCCTGTATGTCTGAAGAGTCTACCCAAAACACAAAGTGTATGATGAAAAGCCTTTGTATGTGGCTTGATTCCAGCCTCACTATGGATCACCAGGCTAAGCTGCTTGCTGCCAATTGTTTTGGGATTCTGAGACTGTTAAGAAAGGTACCCAGTCTTCTCTGAATGCTGCAGTCCGCCTCCTTATGAACCTTCCAAATAACTTATCAGCAAAAAATGCCTTGAAAGAGCTACATTGGCTTCCCATGAAGCAGCGAGTGCAATTTAAGGCCTTGTGCATTTTGCATGGAGCACTCCATAAAAGAGGCGCCTCACTGTTAGGTTCATTAGCTACCCCATACATTCCTGGGAGGCTGCTCAGATGTTCAACAGCTCTCCTACTCCAGGTCCCTAAGCTCAAGAGATCTTCCTGGGATGGGTGCTCTTTCTTTCATTTGACCTCTGGAACACCCTTCCACTCGCTTTTCACCAGATGCCTAATGAATGCCTTTTTTGCAAGGCATTGAAAACCTAGTTATTCAGCCACTAGTGTCCCTCCCCATTAGCGTTTCTGGCTTGTATGATAACTGTTCGGGTAGCCTTACACTGTACAAGAATCATAGAATAGAATCGATTTTTGGAATAGGGTGGAGTGGGTTAGATTGGAGTGGAGTATGGTAGGTTTGAGTGGAGTGTTATAGATTGGAATGAAGTGGAGTGGTGTAGAATTGGGTAGAGTGGAGTGTGGTAGAGTGGAGTTTGGTAGAATACAGTAGAGTAGATTAGAGTGGGATACATTGTGGTGGAGTGGGGTAGATTGGGGTAGATTGGAGTGGGGTAAAATAGAGGGTAGAGGGGTTGGATAGCAGTGGAGTTTGGAGTGGAGTAACCTGGAATGAAGTGGGTTAAACTTGAGTGGGGTAGAGTGTAGTAGAGTAGATTGGAGAGGATTCACGTAGATTGGAATGGAGTGGGTTGGATTGGGGTAGAATGGAGTGAGATGTATTGGGGTAGATTGGGATGGGGTAGAAGTGGTTGAAGTGGTTTGGAGTGGATTGGCATAGACTGTGGTACAATGGAGCAGAGTGGGGGTAGATCTGAGTGGAGTGCAGTAGATTGGGGTAGAATGAGGTGGGGTTGATTGGGTTGGATTGCATGGAGTGGAGTAGATTGGACTGGAGTAATTTTGAGTGGAGTGGTGTAGATGGAAGTGGATTGGGGTAGAGTGGTGTGTGGTAGATTTGAGTGAGGTAGATTGTAGTGGAATGGGGTAGACTGGATCGAGGTGGTGTAGATTGAGTTGGAATGGGGTATATTGGGTTAGAGTAGGGTAGATTGAGGGTAGATTGGATTGGTGTGGGGTAGATTGTGGTTGATGTGTTGGGGTGGAGGTAGATTGGAGTGGGGTGGAGTGGGTGGAGTGTAGTGGGGTAGATTGGAGCGGAGGCAATTTGGGTAGATTGTGGCAAAGTGGAGCGGGGGAAGATTGGGGTCATTGGAGTGGAGTGGGATAGACTGGAGTGCAGTGGGATAGATTAGAGTAGAGATAAGTGGAATGGGGTAAGCAGTGTGGAGTGGAGGGGCATAGAGTGGAATGGCTCGTTGTGTCATGGAGTGTGTGGCATAGATTGGAGTGGCATGGAGTCAAGTGGTGTGTTGCAGAGTGTCGTACAGTGAAGCGGTGTACAGTGGAGTGGCATGTCCTAGAGTGGAGTCTCATAGAATGGAGTGGCGTGGCATACAGTGGAAGGGCATAGCGTGGAAGTGTAGTGCGGAGTATGCATGGTGTGGTAGTACACTGCCATTACAAAAAAGCATTTAAATTGAAATGACTATTACATTTTTACCGAAATGCAGTTTTACTGCACACAAAAAAATAATGTGTGCAAATGTCATTACCTATTGTATTGATGTGTTTTGATCGTGTTCAAATATTTGCTTCCACCACACTTATTACAAAAAAGTGCTACGTTTGTACTATTTCAATATTTTCCAATACATCAGCACAGTTTATTTTTCTTGTTGTGTGCTAGAAGGAAAAGAATATCCCTTCTTATCTTACATGGGTTCTCAGCAGGATTGTCACATAAATTTTAACTTTGAAGTCATGAGAAAGAAAAATAAACACAAAGCTCCCTGGAAGAGAGAGTCTGACATTTGACCTCTGCCTTTGAATGCACAGCAAATGTGAACAGATAAGAACAAGATTTAAAATCCTGTTTACAGAGAGCGAGTTTGTGGAAGAATATAGTATACATGGTTTAGGCAATGGGAGGAACAAACGGAACCTCGAAAGCCTAAAGAAAATATAGCCAGCAAATAGAAAACCAGAAAATGTGAGTTACAGACCACAAAGCTAATGGTAATGAACAAGCAGAATGCATTCTTAGGTAAACTTTCAAAAAGTCCCCAAGATGTCTTTAGCAAACCAGACAGCTCCACTGTCTGGTAGGCGGCAACCTAAAAAGGCCTTAAGTACCACAATACTTAGAAAACATACTTCAGCACAGGAAATCCAACTTAACACGGATGAGCAGCAGAGATTCCTTCCACCTCAATATTAAGAGCCAGACAAGTCTTCTCCTAGTCTTCTCTGTAGACTTGAAACGTATCACCTCTAGCACAGATTCACTGAGCCACCAACCTCATTCATTCCTTTAGGAACCAGTTGAAAACATTCTTATTCAAGAGTACCCCTAAAGCCTCCTGTCGAGTTCAGCCTGTTCTTTCTACTGTCCTAGGTCCGAGGTTCTTAATTCCTATTATTTTATTCCTGTTCAGTCATAAGGCATATATAACGATCTTACCTCCATATGGAGATTAACCAGTTTTGGGGATGTAAGTGTAAGCCCAGATTTACTAACAGTTCACTCAATGCAGTGCAGCAAGGCAAGTTGCCGTGCTGCACTGCATGAATGGGAGAGATATGGCACTGTTCAGCTCTCTCCCTAGGCTGGTGCACTTGTGGCTGCCTAGCCCCAATGCAGGCACCCTGGCACCAGATTTAAGGAAGGTTGATGTGCACTGACAGAGGTAAACGTGTGCTGGTGCAGAAAACACATTAATGTGACTATATGTAGATTAACAAATATCAGTGGAAGGCAGGTTTAATGTGCGGTTTGAGGTCAGCACTGGGTGCAGTAACCAAAATTTGTAGTTTACAAAGCTGTGCCTATCAAGTGATGCATACAGGGCAGTGGTGTTGGAAGATATTGTTAATGGCTCAGACTATGAATGTAAAGTAAGGGGTGTTCAACATAGGTTAAGAACGAAGGATCCATGTTCTTATTTTCAGGATAGGCATGTAGGATAAAAGTACATACCAAACAGACATTCAGACAGATATGTCTTAAGTGGATCATAAGAGGACACCCCTGGTGTGAGGCAATTCAAGCCTTTTTTTTTATAGAGAATGATGCATAATTTTGCCATTGTATAAAGGGACATTACAAGTGAATAAAATTGATTACTTAGATGGACTTTTTTTCTGTTTTGTGTGGTGACCAAAAAAGGAAGAACATGGATGCGAGTTAAGACTAAGGGCCTCATTACGAGGCTGGGTTTCAGGACCGCTGGTGCTGTGGTAGTCAGACCGCCACATAAAGTCCCTGGAGGTCAGACTGCCAGGGTTCCACCAGCACCACCAGGATCCTTGATCCCGACAGCCTGGTGTTGGCTGGGATCGTAATCCCCCAGGGCAGTGCTGAATGCAGCGCTGTCCGGGGGATTACGATCTCGTTCTCTGCCAGCCATTTCATGGCGGTTTAACTGCCATGAAAAGGCTGGCGGAGAACAGGTGCAGGGGGCAACAGGGGGCAACAGGGGGGCCCCTGCATTGCCCATGCACTTGGCATGGGCAGTGCAGGGTTCCCCCTGCCCAGCACCATCGCAATGTTCGCTGTCTGTTGGGCAGACAGTGAACATTGCGAGGGTGCTGGTGCACCCCCTGGCTACAACATTGCTGCCAGCTCGATTACGAACCAGAGACAATGCTGTGGCCTGTTTCCCACTAGGCTAGCAGGCAGATACATAGGTGTCTGCTGCCAGCCTAGCGGGAAACTCTTAATGGGTCCAGTGGGGAGCTAGCCAGTGTGGCAGCAACCTCTCCGTCGAAAGTTCAAACTGTCTGCTGAACTCTTAATCAGGCCCTAATTCTTTTGTATGAAGCAGGTGGAGTGTCAGAGGTGAAACTACGAAGTAGAGACCAAGGTTATACATTTCAAATGAGTAATACAATGTGGTTGAATGATCACAGGGTTCAGACCCTGTAAAATATCTTGGTCCACACTTCATAAATTGGCTAACTTTTCTGCAAGGCTTGTGCAGGATGGCAAAAATTATTAATTAGGCTCACCAGTGTCCCAGTGTTTCCTGTTTGTGGCAATACTTCAAGTGGCTGAAGCCTCTGCCCATCATCACAAAGTGGACAGGATCGATATTGTTGGAGACATGCAGCAAGTCAATACGATCCCACCACTTGTGCCTGACAACTCCAAATCTATCAGTTCATACAGAACAAAAGGTGCTTACAAAAGATCAGCGTACGTCTGGTCCAGTCCTGGACATTTTTGTGTGAGTGGATCTGCCAGCGTATGGGAGAGTTTTAGGGAAATCCTGCAACCACATTGTGGATGAGAAACGGGGGAAATTAGCCTGGCTCTATCTGTGGTACTTATCCAATGGGTGGAACAATTTCTTTCTTCAATTCCAACGCAATGGATAACAACTGAACGTTTTTATCCGCCTGATTAAATGGGGAGGTATAGCATACTGTAAGCTCTCTTGCTTGGGTATTTTCTCCAGTGGATTAATAAAATACTCACCCTAGTAGGCAGTGCATTACGTGCGATAAGGATCTTGAAGCAAACACAGATTTTTCTAATCGTAATCGCTGTAAAACTGTGGGTAGCTACATGCGCACTGCAATTGATCAGGTGACCAGTTGGCAGTATGTAGTACACAGATCACATTTTCACTTCTGTAACCTTCTGAAAAGAGAAACAGTCTGTTTGAAATCCGACACGCAATTTATTAACAGAATAGTTATAAATACCAAATTACAAAATGCTGAATGCTTTGCTTGAGTGATGATCTCTAAGTGTAATGATGAAGCAGTACCAATGTACAATTTTGTGGCTTTTCGTTCTGTAATCGGTACATTGATGATTACAGTGAAACAGAACTCGCATGCTTTTAAACTCTTAACCATGTTCGTTTAGTGGACTACCAATGTCTGTTTCTGCTTGCGCTTAGTGCATCACATTAGTGCAGTGCTATAGTGAGGTTGCTGCATGACTGATTCTTTGCAACTTTCCACTGGCATGCCCCTCTGTTGTGTAGTGAGTAGTGGAGGGATCCACAAAGGGACATCTTTTAAAAATCTTTTTAAAACCCTTCATAAAATGTGCAATATGCATTACAAGGGCAATAAAGAGACCTACAAAAGGGACAGCAACGTTGTTGTTCTGCGCCTGTCTGATTTGATGTTTCAGTAACACAGGGCAGAAACCTGGGCTGCGTCTTGAAGATGTGTGTTTGTGCAGGGCACAATAGTGCAACTGTTTTTATGTGATTGCACTTTATAAAGCTCATATATTTAACTTGGAAATGTATTCCGATTGGGCCTTGAACACTTTAAACAAATGTCTGTGAAATTAATTCTGAACCAGTAATTGTATTTGCTACTCTATGGCTTTATGGAAACCTCTGGTAAGAACATTTATGTCTTTGCATATATGTTGGCTTCTTTTAATATCTTTCAAATTAAGGGCCTATGAACCAATACCTTACATCCAGCGATGACCATGAATGCAGTCCTCACAAACACCTTTGCAGATCTGCCAACCTAAGAATATATTTCAGCTTGTGACTGTACAGGGAGAAAGGGGCATTTCCCTCAAAGGAGAAAGGCCAATGGAAGAGAACACCCTAACACCATACTCTGCAGAAACAGCTACTGCTACCCTCCCCCACAGCACAGAACGTTCACACTTGAGCAGGGAACTCCCTTTGTTCAAGGGTTTCCAGCAGGTCTCTGGGTGATTGTGCCTCTTCGCTGTGTAGCTCTGTAATCAAGCATGAAATTGTGTGGCATGAGTTGGAAGGCCTGCTTTTGGCATGCTGCTCCTAGGTTTAACAATGTAATTGAACATTGAGAGATGTCAATTTAACTTGTGCATGGAGCTTCTGGATGGTGACACACCCTTTCTGTCTTTTGCACTCTGTTAGAGAGCTTCCTCTCCCTGAACTCAAGGGTGTCCAGCACTACCTTTTATCCAGCTGGCATCTGACAAGAAAACTGGTGATAGTGTTACGCAATCTGGGCAATGTATGTGCAAAGTTTTACAATCCCTGTGAGGAAGCCATTCAGTCAGGTCCCACTTTGGGACAATGATCAGTGTTCCTCTCTGTTTCCACTGACATCAATGCCTTTACTTCACTAAAGTAGCCTGTGAACAAATTCATGGACTTACTTCGTCTTTTGAGCTCACTTAGCATGCAGGTCTTCTGATTCTCTGACATGAGAGAGTATACCAATCTTCAAAAACATCTTTCTTACAACTTTGGTGGCCATCCCAGTCAGAATATTCAACAACAACTCCTTAACCATGTGATTTTTCCCAGAATCCTTAAAAAGGCATGCATGCACCAGTTATTAAAGAAAACTAATCTGGCCCCTCAAGACCTTGAGAACTTCAGACCTATAGCAAACAGACTGTTCCTGGGCAAACATATAGAGAAAGAGAAGCCTTCGTTCAAATGTCACAGTTCATTGAAGACACTTCTCTACTTTGCGGCTTCTAAATTGGATTCCATATGGGAAGAGGCACTGAATTAGCCCTAAACTCAATCTGGAATGATTTTAAAAGCCAGTAGACTAGAATGGGGTTGCTGCCCTTCTTTTCTTGCTCCGTTCAGTGGCCTTTGACACAGTTGATCATGATACACTAAACCAAAGGTTTGAGTAAGCCAGAATAACGGGCACAGCTCTTATCTAGATCACATCCTACCTACATATTAAAACAAACATCATCCATACTCCTCCATTCTTTTCAAAACCATACAGCAATAAGGTAGGATTCCCTCAAGGCTCAATCATGTCACCCATAATCTTCAGCATCTACATTAAATAATTACCATACTGGATCAATGTTTTTTACTTTTCCTGCAATAATGACACAGACGACACATAAAGACTTCTAAAATTGGATAGAGTCCTAAAGACATTGAAAAATCAAAAATCTTCAGTAACCTCCTGGCCGTTAAACCTCAAATTGAATGCTTTCAAAACTGAGCCACTCGCCTGTGGTGACTGGAAACCCTCTAGGTCTCTCTGTGCCCAGGACTGCCACCACAAATATCTAGAAAAGTAAGAAACCTTGGAATTACCATAGATGTCAAGCTGTCAATGAATGCCTAAGTGGATAAGACAGCCAAGTTAAGCTTTCTTACACTGAAAATGCTGTGACTCATCTTCCGGCATCTAGGATTTCCACACGAGGTCCAAGCAACAATCTCTGTTGTCCTATCAAACCCGGATTATGTTAATGGTCTATACCACAACTCACCTTTATCGGCCATGAGAAGATCACAGACAGTTCAGAATTCTGCTGCAAGACACCTGATACATATAAAGCCACAAGCAGACATCCCCTATGCCTTGAGGGCCATATACTGGTTACCAACTGCCAGATAATCCACCTTCGAGCTGCTTTGTATCAGCCACAAAGAAGCACATGGCAAAGGACCACTTTTCATCAGGAATAAAATCTCCAAATACATACAACAAAGGAACCTATGCTCTAGAATTGCACGCCACATCAAAGTTCCATCATACAAGCAAAAGAATTAGGGGTAGAACATCTTTCTCCATTCAAATAGCCAAACGATAGAATTACTTAAGCAGAAACATAAGATGGACAGACACCCATCTCAGTTTCAGAAACTATAAATAGATTTACACCCTTGTGGCCATATATAGGTATTTATCTATAGAGACATTGTTATGGGTATGCAAATATATGTAGATGTATGGGTATTTATTTTATATAGCGATACCATTAATATCTTTATGTATATGTGAACATATGCATGTATATGTATTTTTTCTCTGTCAACATATATTCATAAAAAACAACTATTCTATATCAAAGTATAGGGTAACACCTCCAACACTCTACACTGGGTAGAACATTTCACTAACAGCTAATTCACCTCTGAAATAAAAAAAATATGTCCCTGTCACAGATGTAGCCAGCCACTATAACGTACTCATAGAAAGCCCTTTCTACCAACAAAATGAAGACAACCTTAGTTCCTTAATGGACTGTTTCGAAGACATTTGGGTTGGCAGACTGAGATGTTCAGGACACAGACTCCGAGCCAAATTCCAGATATCACAGTGGAATGTCTATAACAGCACCCTGGCATAGGAAGCCAAAACAAACAACACAGTGGAAGGATGGCACAATGACTTCCAATCCATACTAGGCAGAACTCAACCTACAGTATACAAATTTATCAAAGCATTACAAAAAGAGCAAAGTTACCAAGATTTAGGAATAGAGAAATCTGTTAGCCACATTGGCCCTAAACTTAGCAAGCAAACTAAAGGAATGTATGACATGCTACAATTTAAAGCCAAACTGTTCATAAATTACAATGGAAATGATACCCAAATCCATACTCTACACAAAATGTAAACCTACCAAAGTCCTCAAAAACTGCAATAAACACTAAACCAACATACCAATTTTTTTTCAAATTAATAAATATAATATTTTATTACATCAGTGAAACGATTTTTTTAAATTGCAATGTTAATAAACACTGATATATTAACCATATACATATTAATTATTTAAAAACAAAATCACCAACTAAAATCTTAAAAGCTATCTCAAAACATCACTTAAAATAAATACAACATGTAATCCAAACAGGTCCTCATAATAATCAAATAAAAATAACATGAAAAAAATATTATCACGTTTCCCACCCAAAATGAAAAAAAGAAATAAAATTTACTGTTCTGTAGCTGCCGCTCATTCTCCATATCCAAGTAACAAAAATAGTAATCTAAAAAAAGGAAGTAAATAAATCCAAAACGCCCAAAAGAAAATGCAAAAATATAAAGAATCTAATCAAAATCCCTCAAAACAATCCAAAGTCTCTGGATTCCATTAAAAATAAACCAAAACGTGTTTAAAAAAACAGCTCCAGGATATCTAAAAGAAAGAAATTTGATTAAAAACCAGCGGTTTAGAATAAACCAAAACTGACTTCCTTTAAAAAAAGTAAACACCAAATGCCCATAAAAAAGCGTTCGTAGAAAAAAACTGTAAAATAAATGTTAAGAACCCACCCGCACAAGACATTACATTACCAAATATACATATGCATTATGTTTAATCATCAAAATATGTACATCACATAATTTAATGTAACATACTTAGACTTTACTAAAACAATACAAAAATTGCAAAACGACAAACTAAAGTGAAAAACTAACAACAATATATCTAAATATAGCAAAACCCACAAACAACATTATAACCAACTTTTAAATATCCCTCCTAAATCCTACTCTCAAACCCCTTAAGAAATCCTTCAAAAAGAACTTACCTGTTCTAACTAACAACAGCACCTTACTGTGACCTGGTTCCAGGAAAATAGACTTAGAATAATACAAATAGACTACAAAATAGAAGGTTGTGGGAAATAAAAAATGTTTGCTACATGAACTACAAAAAATACTATTTCCCCATAGAAATGAATGAATGGGAAATACTGCAAAAATGTTTAATAATTGTTTAAAAAATGTAAAAATATTAAAATTGTTAACATCTCAAACAATGTCATAAAAATATAAACAAATTATAAAGTATAAATTACATAATAGTATAAAATACATACAATTAGTTAATATATACTAATAAAACATATGTTGAATTAATGTTTAAAAAGTATGCAAAAAAAGGTAAGTGTAAAAAAATTGTTAATGAAAAAAACAAATTGAAAATGTACAACATACACATGTATTTAAAATATGATTTGCTTGATTTTGTATTATTAATAAAAAATGTATTATTTACTTCACTTTATAATGTTTTTATTTTTACTTAAACTATATATTTTTCAAAATGTAAAACTTTACAATAAATTAAAATTGAAAACAAATAAAAATAAAAGTGTGGCATCTCTTTATTATATAACATTTGAGGACGTTTTTGGACACTACAGTGTGACATTTACTATTCCCATTCCAAACAAAACCAATATGTGAAAAGGTATTGGACCTTAAAGGGGTGACATTTGCTATGCTCACTCCAACTTAAACCAATGTTCAGGACAATGTTTTGGATAGTAAAGAGTTAACACTTACTAAACCCACTGCAACATAACCAATTTGGGAAAAGGTGTGGGATGATAAAGGGGTTGCATTTACTGTTCCCAATCCAGTGTGAAGCAACTTGGGAAAGGTGTTGGACCCCAAAGGGGTGACATTTACTATTCCAACTCCAACCAAACCCAATTTGTTGAAAAGTGTTGAACACTAAAGTGGTGATTTTAACTATTCCCTATCCAATCTAATTCAACCTATGGAAGGTGTTGGGCCTTCATAGTGTGACATATTCTATTCCTACTCCAACATAATCAATTTGGAAGAAGATGTTGGACACTAAAGATGGGGCATTTACTATTCCTACTTCAATCTAAACCAACTTGGGGGAGGATGATGGAGAATGAAGGGGTGACATTTACTGTTCCCACTCCAATCTAAACCAACTTAATGAAGGTGTTGCCCACAACAGGGGGGAAATGCACTATTCCCACTCCAACATATCCAATTTGGGGGACAGTACTAGACACTAAAGTGGTGACTTTTACTATTCCAACTCCAGTGTGAACCAACTTGGAGAAGCTGTTGGACGCTACAGGATTGACATTTATTATTTCAACTTCAACCAAAATCAATTTCTGAAAAGATGTTGGACATTAAAGGGGTGACATTAGCTATTCCCACTCCAATCTAAACCAACTTGGGGAAGGTGTTGTACACTAAACGGGTGACATTTTCTATTCCTACTCCAACATAACCAATTTCAGGGAAGGTGTTGGGCACTAAAGATGTGACATTTACTATTCCTTCTCCAATCTAAACGAACTTGGGGAAAATGTTGGACACTAAAGGGGTGACATTTACTAATTTCACTTCAATCAATACCAACTTGAAGGAAGGCGTTGGACACTAAAGACTTCAAATTTACAAAATAGAACATTTTACATATTATGAAATTATAAATTTTACATAGACAATCTATATTTCACATTCTCACATCTTGTTAAAAGGTAACGTTAACAAAAAGTCCATGTAAAACACACTAATGAATGCTCCAGACCTTTTTAAAAATATTTATATTTTAAAACTTAAGAATAACATTTTAATTACTATTAAAAACTAAAACAGTATTCCAGATATTTACTACTATTCATAAACTTTAAAAAAATAAATTACATAAAATTTCAAAGACAAAATTACCAATCATACATTTAATAAAGATTTTGTAATGTTCTTATTTTAAAATATTTTTCAATTTCTTTATTAAAATTATTTTTAAATACATTGCTTAAACATTTATAAACATTTCCTAAAAATAATATATTATTTCTAATTTTAACTAACAAATAATTCAAAATATACTAGTTTATTTGAAATGTTATAGTAGTTTATAAAATGTATAATATTTAATTTTTAATTAAAAAATAAAATATATCAACATCAAATTTAGAAACGTACAAAATGGTACCATAAGATACACTCTACAATTAAAAAAATAGCAATTTGCATAGCTTTAAAATTATTAACTTATAATTCAAAGTTAAAATTTATATTTTTTTAAAATATCGCCTCCCATATCACTAAAAAACCCAACATCCCACCAATAAAACCCACCAATAATTATTAATATTAACAGAATAAAAACCACATTTAAACAATTTTAAAAAATAATCTTGACACAATATTTCTTTCTGATATTTTGTCCAAACATTCTCAAAATCTTCCTTACTAAGCAACTAATCCACAAGGAAAACAAGACAGCACATTTTACTAACATACTAACCGTAACCATTTCATTTAACTTTAACTCTAATTTTGGGTTCCAGAGTAGTGTGCTTCTCACCTTAAAGCTCTTTAATGCCTTGTCAGCATAGCAAGCACTAAGGGCCTCATTGTGGGTTTGGGGATCTGATCACCAGACTGCCACGTTGGTGGTCCTGAAAAGAACGCCATGTTGGTGGTATGAGTTACACAGGCAGGACTGCCGACCGCCAACCAAAAAAGGCAGAATGACAGCGGCGTGGCAGCCTGGATATAGGCGTTACGACCTCCAGTGCTGACAGCTCCGTTACCAACCACTGATCTTATTACAAGCATACAATCACTGTGGCGGGTCCCCATAGTGGTCAGCCAGTGGCGGTCCGAACCAAGGAGGTGCGAGTGGTCAGCAAAGTAATACACAACTGCATGTTGGATGAATTTGAAAACAAAACAGCTGACTTACATTGCCACAGTGGACACACCTACACAGAACAGTATAAAGCACAACTCTTCACAGACCACAATCCTTTCCATTTACACAGCAAGACACTGAAGCCAGAACACTTTCTGTCCACAGAGTCCATATATTAGGCATCCTTTTTTCATCATCCCATTGAACACTCTGCACACACTTTATTCCATTCACACCCTATTGCACTTCCCCTGTTTAGTAAGTCACTGTTACCCATTTTGTTTTTGTTCCACCATGTCACGTTCCAAAAATCCCTGTTTTTCTGAAGATGAGTTCCCAAGTCATGATAGCTGAAATCATAAGAGTGGAGCCACAATTGTTTGGAGCAAAAGTCCAGCATACTTTTCTCAGTAGGAAAGTGGAAATGTGTGACAGGATTGTTGACAGAGTGAATGCTGTAGACACCACCCTGCACACAAGGGAGGACATCAGAAAGAGGTGGAACAACCTCAAGGGCAAGGTCCCTTCCCTGGTCTCCAGGCACCAGCTGCAGGACAAGAAAACTGGTGGTGGCCCTCCCAGTACCCCATTACATCTCTTTCCCTGGGAGGAGAAGGTCTTGGCCATCCTGCATCCTGAGGGCTTGCTAGGAATACCTGGGGGAGTGGAGTCTGGTAAGTTACAACACTAACAATTTCGCAAAAATGCAATATCACGCATGCTCACAGCTCACCTTTTGCTTCATTTACTGTTATTCCACTCACCAGCCCAGTGTTCACCTTACCAAAGACCACTTTGGGCAACTCACAATTAAAGTGTACTCACTTGGGGAGATGTCATTTGTATAGTGTGTGTAGTACAGGGAGTGACATGACTCTAACTCTGAGGAGGCACTGTTTCTATAACACCAAACACCAGACCAGTGGTCACTTGTAAAAAAGACACCTGTTTGTTCTCTATCAATTTAAGGGTACACACCTGGGGAGATAATTATCAAATGTGTGCAGCACAGGGACTGAAATGACTCCAAATCCCAGCAGGCTCTTTTACTATAACTCCAATCACCGGACCAGTGTTCACTTGTCCAAAGACCCGTGTTTGTTATCTATCAATTCAAGGGTACACACCTGGGAAGATAACATTTGTCAAGTGTGTGTAGTACAGGGACTGACATGACTCCAACTCCCAGCAGGCACTATTCCTGTAACCACAAACACTAGCACAGTGGTCACATGCTACAATACATCTGCTAGTGAATTCTCAATTGCAGTGTACTCACCTGGGGGGATAACATTGGTCAAGTATGTGAAGTAGATGGAATAACCTGACTGCAACTCACAGGAGGCACTCTTTCTCTGACTCCAAACACCACAACAGTGTTCATTCGTCGAAAGACCCACATTTGGCAACTCTCAATGTAAGTTTGCTCAGCTGGGAGGATACCATCTGTATAGTGTGTGTAGTAGAGGGAGTGACGTAACTGCTACGGCCAGGAGGCTCTGTCACTGTTACTCCTCCCAACCGCTGATTGTCTTCTTATCCAAAGAATCCTAGTTGGTAACTCACATGTGAAGTGTACTCACCTGAGGTGATAATATTTGTATAGTCAATGAGGTACAGGGACTGACATGACTGCACCTCCCCAGAGCCTCTGTTACTATCACTCTAACCACCAGTCCAGTGTACTTTTCTCCAAATACCCTTGTTTAGTAACTCACAAATGAACTGTACTCACCTGAGGGAATGCCATTTAGCAAGTGTATCAAGTAGAGGGAGTGGCATGCCTGCTAACGCCAGGAGGCTCTGTCACTGTTACTACACTCACCAGCCCTATGTCCTCTTTTCCAAAGACCACTGTTTGGTAACTCACACATGAACATGTGTGTGGTGTGTGTAGTACAGGGAGTGACATGATTGCAACTCCCAGGAGGCTCAGTTACTACCACTCCAACCACCAGTCCAGTGTTCTCTTCTCCAAATACCAGTCTTTGGTAACTCTCAAATGAAGTGTACTCACCTGGAGCGATGCCATTTAGCAAGTGTATGAAATAGAGCGCCAAGAGGATCTGTTTCTCTAACTCCACATACAAGCCCTGTGTTTACATGCCCAAATACCCATGTCTGTTAACTCTCAATTGAAGTTTACTCACCTGGGAGAATACCATTTGTAAAGTGGTGGGAAGAAGAGGGAACGATCTGAATGATAAGCCCAATAGGCCCTGTTTCTCTAATTCCAACCACAAAACCAGTGTTTATTTGCCCGAATACATCTATTAGTGAACTCTCAAATGAAGTTTACTTACCTGGGAGGATAACATTTGTCAAGTGTGTGTAGTATAGAGAGTGACATGACTGCAACTCCCAGAAAGCACTGCTTCTCTAATTCCAAACACCAGACCAGTGGTCACTTGTCTAAATTCCCTTGCTTGCCAACTCTCAATTGAAGTTTACTCACCTGGGAGTGACCAAGATACAGATCATGCTCAACTCTGAGATGTTTACTTAGCTCCATCCTTACCTGCTAACCCTAGATGAAACTATTAACAAAAGGAAGGACAGCTTACCCAGTGTGCAAAACTATGATCCCAAGGGCCTCAAGATGCATAACCAGAATAGTATTGGCAGCAGACACATTCACACTGCACAGACCACATGATGACTCGAGTCACATATAGAATATACTCCTGGGTCTGCCTTCATCGCAATCAACTAGGCCTCAAAATGGCCAAAGCCATATCTTGCCTGACCACTGGTTTGCCTGCACTGGTGGCAAGATGACATTCTCACTAATGATTTGCACATTTCAGCAGTTGCTTCAGTCAAAACAGATCTGGCATGCTCCACAAATGTCATGTCAATACAACCATTACCATGGGTACTTGCTATAATAGCATTAACTGCAACGTAACTTTGTACAAGGTCCCTGCTTAATGCAACAGTAAAACTGTTGGAGGTAGATATTACAACACAACCAGTAACATTGTATCTTTCACATCAAAAGGTCAAGCTGCCCCTGTGCACACATAGGGCACAGAGGAGACTGCCACTAGCCCCTTGAATGATGCCCTCAGTGAAGAAGATACACCTGGACGTGGAGGATGGCCCAGGCCTGGTCAACCTGGTCAGACACAAGCAGTGAGTCTCACTGTGGCCACATCAACACCTCCTAGCCCAGTTGCCCCAACATTACAGGCAGACATCCACCTCCCAACCTGTGTACCAAGTACAGTATCTACCATCTTGTGCCCCCCCACCCCCCCAGTACTGAATCCTGAGTTGAAGCACAACACTTTGGACAATGAGGCTGTAGGACCCAGTGGTGAGAGTGCACCCTGTGACATGTGCACAGGTCCGTGGGGGTAGGGTGCATGAGAGGGATTCTGTGGGCCAGCAGGGTGAGGCCACAAGGGCTGCTCCTGGCCAGTACACCATCAGCTATATTTTGGGGTCTATCAGGTGTCCCAAGGTGTGATGGGCCAGGTCTTGACCAAACTCAGAGAAATCAAGCAGTTACAGAGGAACAACCATAGGGACATGTGAGAATAGATGGAGGCCAACAATAACAACACGGCCTCTCTAACAGGTGTGATGAGGGACATACAAACAGTCCCAAGCAGGGCTTTTCCAAACCAATCTTCCCCTTTCTTTATTTCATCAACACCAGACACATCGACATCAGTGACAGCCACTGGAAGGGAGGCCCTGCCAGAGGAAGAACTCGACCCCGACACCCCTGCCTCTGCAGCAGCAAATCCCTCCCCCACACACAAGCGGTGACGTCCAGCAAAGAATCCAGGAGATGCGGATGGCAAACACCCACCATTGCCAGCAAGTGACCTCTTCCTGAAGGACTTCCTTTGTATGCCACATATTCACTCTGTTGACTGATCCTCAACCAACAACCAGTTCCAGTGGGAGGAGTACTCTGGACTTTGGACTCCCAGTGGTGTGGCATCTACTCCAATGATATAATTTACTATTACTGACAACTTCACTTTATTTTTTAGTTCCTTTCTGTCCCAATTGTGTTTTCTGCATTAGGATTGTAATAAATTCACCCTTGACAAACTCATTGTCTGCTTGCTTAATTTCCACATTTTGCTATGTAAAGATGTAAGACCATGTGAATCATATGATGAAGTCACAAGCTACTTGTGTAAGGAGGGATATGTTACAGGTACACAGTGTCTTGCTCAGGATTATAACCATTACACACAAGTGTCTGGTCTCACCATAAATTTTATTTCAGTGTACAGCAAATAGGCTGTCTATATGTCTGGACTTTTTAAAACAAGAATGTGAGATTCATACTGAGTCAAAGTACACATTCCAAGGTACTGCCACCCCAGACCAGGGAAGGAAGGGATTTGTCCTGTGGAATAAGCAAACATTAAAGTGGATAATGTCACCAGCTTGAGCCTTATCACATACCCCACCAAAGTAATCCAACATCACATATTCCAAGATACACACAGATAGCAGTACAAGAATACCTGATCACACGCCCATCATAATCCAATGACCATCCATCTGGTGGTATGACACAAACATATGTCAGTGTTGTGGCACAGGCCCTGTGGCCTGCAATGATGAAACACCTCTACAGCTACAAGCCAGTCATACAAAAAGTGTTTAGCCAATGTGAAGGAAACATGACTTGGTCGCAATCTGTGGCTACATATTTCATACCCACATGATGACACACATGATGCAGTTGGCCCACCACAGCACACAAAACAAGTCCAATGTGCATTTATGACCTTCCACCCAAACACTGCAAGCTGTCTGGGCACAGGTATAATACACCCAAACTCTACCACCAACATTACCTAGAGAAATCCATGTCCACTTTGTATGTCAGAGTAGCATCAGATACCTGCCAATGTCACAACTCTGAAATGCCCACATGATGAAGGTACCTGTACAAAGACAAAACAAGGAGTATAGGTTTGAAAATATACCTATTACACAAATCACATAACAGGCATCTGGAACTGAAATTACATTGCAAGGAAACTGACACAAACACAGCAACATCATCAAAGTGGGGCTATGTCAAAAGTTAACTCATCAAGCAGTCTTTGGTTGAATATTGCAGAGTATCAGCTCCCTAGATGTTTCAAAAATACTCAACGCCACTCAATCTTGCAATTACAGTTCATTGTACAGTCACAGTCATTACATCACATGACTTACACGCATGAACAGTAGCTGTTGATGAGATCTTCCCGCAAGTCAGCTGCTTCCTCTTCACCACTGTCATCCTCACTTGGCATTTCAAGAGTCTTATCCAGTGGCACTGCAGGCTCCCACTCCTCTGGGATATGGGATATTCCTCCGGAGGATGATGTTGTGGAGCATGCAGCATGCCACAGTGATCTGACACACTTCTCTGGGTGAGTAGAGGAGGGCTCCACCAGTCCTGTCCAGACACATAAATCTGGCCATCAGGAGCCCAAAAGCCTGCTCCACTATCTGCCGTGTTCTTCCATGGGCCTCATTGAAGCAGACTTCCACTGGCATAGTTGGATTCTTTAGTGGCGTCAAACACTAGGGACAGTTGGGATATGCAGAGTCTCCTGGAAAGGAATGGGACATATGTGCAACAATGAGTCGCTCAATTCATGGTTGTAGCACCTGACATTGCAGATACACAATCAGGACAGATGTGACTTACCAACCAGCCAGGCCCTCTCTGGGTATAGTTGTGATATCAGCTGGGGTATGGTGCTGTTCTGCATTATGAAGGGCTGAACCCTGATAATGGGTACAGACATGAAAAATGTAGAGATCTCCCAAAAAAGATAACTTGCACGTTGATGTAATGGAAGTTCTTTCTGTTACTATAAACTTGTTCATTGGCCTGCAGTGGCATCAAGCCAACTTGTGTGCTATCAATGGCCCCCACCACATGTGGGAGGCAGGCAAAACCATAAAGGTCAGCCTTCACATGGGCTAAATCCTCATGTCGGGGAAATGGCATATAGCTGTTAAGGTGTTTCAACATTGCTGAGAGGACATCCTTCAACACCAGACTGAACACAGGTTAGGACATACCAGCAGATAGGGCCACCGTATGTTGGAAGGACCATGTGGCTAAGAAGTGCAATATTGACATGACTTGTACAATGGGTGGTATGTTGGTTGGATAACTAACAGTTGGCATCAGATCTGGCTCCAACTGACAACATAAGTCCACGTTTGTTTGCCTAACCAGGTATGAGAACATGATTATGTGCCCTTGCTTCTTGGTCTGAAGGTCTGGCAGTGGAACGTAGACAAAATGTTGTTGCATCTTCCCTCTCCCTGGCTACCTATGTGTAACAAGACCTGATTTCTAACATTAGTAAGTGTGTCCACAGCAACATATATGATGCATGTCAATGATATCATGTGACAAAGCATATCTGACTGTATAGACATAGCACCCAGGACACATCAAAGCTGCTAACTACACAGTGCTCACAACATGTGTCCACAACATGGATTTGGACCAAACTCAAAGTTGTGCAACACAAATGCCCCTCGAAATGTGACTGTATATTGCGGCCACCAAAATGATCGTCGGCGGTGGCGGACTGTACCCCTCTTTTAAATGCCATCTGTGCCCTGCAAGTTATTACAATGGGGGTTGAGCAGAAGGACCTACATGACAAGACAGGCTAAGGCTGGTTGTGAGGTAAAATACATGTTTTGTAGGTGTGACGCAGTTTATAAAGCCCAAAATAGCATTTCAGGCTACCAAAATGGCAGGAGTTGTCGTGGCGGTAGGCAGTTGCAACCGCAGCAGACACAGCCACAGGCTAAAGTTGTTGCCTGTGGCAGTCACGAACCAATGACTGTGTCTGCCAGTGGTGACGACCGCATTTGTGGCAGATGTGAGCTCCATGTTCTGCGGATTCACTCACTTGACTCCTGACAATGCTGCCAGCAACATCTCCACGACCTGAGCTGCTGTGTGCTGCCTCTGGGAGCAATCATGCCACGTCCAGCAGGTGATGGAGCCCCTGCCTTCTCTCCAGTCAGACAGCTCTATGACTCACCAGAGGAGCAGGTAAGTACATCATGTACACAATTTTCTCTGCACTTTTCCTCCTCACAGGCTACAATGTGCCCCTGTGTGCCTGTTGTTGCAGTTTACGTGGCATCAATGGAATGTACAATGTGCAGGTATTAGTGGCCAGTGCCATATGTTAAGATCACTCACATTGTATTTTGTGAGGTTTTTGGGGGCCTAGGTCATCCTTGTGTTTGATGCACATAACTAGATAAAGATACATATCTGCCATCCTATGACATCCCTTTCCTCATGATTGTTGTAAATGTTGGACAACATGGATAAGCATGACAGCATAAGCTGTATATGCATCTTGTATGAGTCATTTCAGAATCATGTGAGTAAAGTATATAGTGCCACAGATCTTTCAAACCACATCTTGCCTTGCTAAACTGTTGTGTGGAAGACATATCATGACTCACTGTGCCCTTCAGGTTGCCACACACACCACATGCCAAATGTTTGATGGCCACATGATATACTGTCCTGCTTGGAAGTGATGGGAATGGAATGGCATGTAGGTTCTTTCTGCTCAGTCTGCAAAGACCAGGCCTACCAAATGCTTCTCCCAGTATGGGACCTAGTCCAGGCTGTGGGAGAGTCACTATGGTTTTGCAACTCTGACACTGTTCCCACTCCCTGTATCTCAGCAGATCCTGGCATGTGGCCAGTATGATGCTCTAGGGGCTAAACCTGCCCCGAATGCCTCATTCCTTTGACTGGATTCAGATTGGGTACAGAGGCAAACCATTCAACTAGTCCATATGTGCATTTTGCATCATTGTCAATGTGTGTCTTTGACTAATGACAGGTCCCTTACTCCCACAGCTCTGTTGCTTCACACAGGTCATATTTGTCCTGTACAGGCTAATTGCATGAAAGACAATCCCCCCAGTGCAGACAGTGTGTTGATTCCTGGGAGGCCATGCTGTGTGCCTCAGTAGCTTGGTCACATAGCAGAAACTGTACTATGGTCTGGTGGCGGCATACCCAGGCCTTGATGGGCATTTGAGGACAGCACAGCAGCCACAGGAGTATAAGTACAGGGCATATTCCTGCTTGTCACATTACCAAGTGAATATGTTAGGTTCTGATAGCTCCCCCTGATGATTAGAGATGAGCCAGGTGTAACACAGTAGATGAGTGTTCAATGTGTAAACATGGCATGTGTTGCATACTGATGTGCCTTGCCTATTGGTCCAGGGACCTAGGACATAATTGTGTACAAACCACATAAAATTGCTCTCCATGGACAACATATGGCTGCATACTGTGATCAATAAAGTACTGTTGTTGTTGTAGTGGGTGTAATTTATGTGCAATAGACCACCATTCCTCACTGTTACAGGCCAAAATAAAGGTCCTGAGCCATGTGTCTGTTAAAAGCATTTTGGTCTCTGTTACCCAGAGGCTACTTGTCTTCAACGTATGATGGGTGCTGGTGCCTCACTAATGTCTATAATGTGAAGATGGCCATCATACATGTGACAGTGCATACATTTTTTGGGGGTGCAGCTATACATCAATACTTTCCCTTGGTAAGTGGGGAATGTCCATTTACATGATGTATGTGCCATCACTGTTGTCAACATTCCTCGTGCCTACATGTCAGCATGTGTCCCTTTTTCTTTAGAAAAACATTTGTAAGCTGCTGTTTCATGCATGGTAGACACCTGTCTTGAGGGGATAATTTCTGTATTCCTTCATATATGTGCATGCCAACCTGTTTGTGGAATATGACATTTCTGATGGGGTACATTTTATGTTGTGCCACAGATAGCAGTGTGTCACCATTGATTATTGGCTGACACATACCCTCAGCCATCATAGCATGTCGTTTGGCATGTACAACTGCAGTAACAATGAGGGACATGAGGGGCAGGCCTAGAGTTTTTACCCACAATGTGCATTTCCATGCCATTGATGTAGAATCATGTAGCAAAGTGGTTTGCATGTGGGGAAGGCTTGTAACCTGACTGTTGTCATGCAGTTGCAGTTAGGTTAGAAACACATGTGTTTGGATACAGGCATTCATCCACAGACATCTTGGTTTGCATGACCAAAATGGAGACAATGATGTAGCTTCCAACTGGGGAACATGTCGAGGGCCTTCTACAAGTACTTTCAAATCTCTGGGCCTCTTGAACATCCAAAAGACTAATGGCATCTGCTGATGCACTCAGAGTATGTCATTGTAAGGGGTGCCAGACATTAGTGGTGATTTCCATGGGTCTTGATGATTTATTGTGTTGTGGATTTTAGAGACATACCTTCTTGACATTTTGCACATTTTGTCTACAGTGTACATTTCCATGCCAAATGTGTGGCATATCTGAGCAAAATTAGTACTACCTCCATGGTTCCACTGGGACAAATATCACTTAATAAAGTGTGCATTGTGTATCTGTTTCTGGTGTGACATGAATATTTCCATGTCACCTTCTCCAGGCTATTGTCCTGTTGTCAGTAACATGGCATATTCTGGAAGCATCAGTTTGTATTCTTGTGTGTTTGTGTATGTGGATCTTGTGGCTTAGTGGACAAAGGCATCCACTTTAGAAACCTGTGTTCGACCTCATGGTTACAGGTTCAAATCCCAGTGGGTACACTCAGCCTTTCATCCACAATTCTGAGGTCGATAAAATGAGAACCATTGAGTTGGGTAGCAATAAACATCTGTTATTCTGCGCCTAGATACCTATGGGTTATGTGCGCTTTACAAATACTTATGTTATGTGACAAATAGATGTCTGGATGACCTTGTGTGGGATTTGTGAGAAAAGAGTTGGCATTGGCCTACTATTGTATGACAACAGGTAAGTGATTTATACTCCATGAGGCAAAGCATTGCCGGTGATGAGGTCTCGTACTTATTAAATGGCCACTGTGAATGCCCAACTTCAGCCATGCAATTGTAGTTGTCTGAAATCCTGATTTTCCTGTGGGCAACTGATAGTTCAAATGGCAGGCATGTATATGATATGGTACATGTATGGGCCATTTAAGTGGAGGTTGTTTCTGGGACCTACTTGAAATAATGGTAATGTTTGCTAATCATAACTGTTGTTTAAGTGTGATCATGGACAATCAATGACCCTATTTCTCTTTGTATTTGCAGCATCAGCCCAGGGAGGTGAAGGAGACAGGGTATAGCTGAATGGTGAAGCATATGGCCATGGGACCTTGGGTCAAGACACCACCAACACAGAGGGACCCAGGAGCCCAGGGGGTGAGGGGAGTGCCACAGTGGAGACCGGATCTATATTCTCGTCATCATCGGATTCTTCCTCCAGTGGCCACTTTCTAATGGTGGCGGACCCATCAGGATGTAACCCCTGTAGCATCTTTGTCTGCCACCCCCATTTCTATCGCCATCCTACCTGTTGCTCTCCACCCAGTTGGCCATGCCCGCTCACCCAAGAGGATGGGCTTCTCCTTTGCTGCAGGCACCTCCCCCAACCCCTGTTACCCCTGCTGCCCTAAATGAGGAGGCTATTGCCCTCCTGAGGAGTATCTCTGTGGGTCAGACAGCCATTGTGAATGCCATTCAGGGGTTGTCCACCCAAGTGCAGCAGACAAATGCATTCCTAGAAGGGATTCATAGTGCAATGTCTGGCCTACAGAGATCTTTTCAGGCTCTTGCCACACTGAGGCAGCCAGTCACCCCGTACTCCCTACACCTCTCTCTTCCCAATTCAAATTCCCCTTCTTATCCCAAGCGCACAGACCGATCCACACACACCTACCTCAACACACAAGAGCAGCACACATAAACACAAAGACCACAAAACATATCAGCACCCAAGCACTCAACAGACACCCACACACATAACATCAGCCACCACTTCCCCAGGCACCCCCACCGTATCACACAACACATCAAGCATACCCACAGGCACCACCACAACAGTCAGTGACAGACCCACCACACCCACCATACCTCTAGATACCACCCCAACAGAGAGACACCGGCATCCACCACATCCACCATACCCACCCCAGCAGACAAATATTCATCAACCACATCCACCAAACCTGCAGACACCACCCCAACAAACACACATCCACCACTCCACCCCAGGCACCTCCACCTCTCAGCCCCCCAAGACATGCAAACACCCACACTCACATGTAACAGACACCACCCAAACATAAGCATACTGCACACATGCATACACCCAAGACATTCACACCAACACAGCAGATAACCACTCCCTTGACCTCCAAATCCCCATCCCCTTCTGTTGACTGCCCTGTGTTCCGAAGACAGGTTTTTTTGTTTGAGCTTGCCCTTTCCCCTGTTCCCAACATCACGTACCAAACCCAAGAGGCCCGACTCACCTCCCAATCCATCCTTTCCACCACCAAGTCCGTGTTTGTGTTTCATGCCACATCTCTACATATGGAATGTGTTGAATGTGACAACCGTCTGTGGCATGTGTGCAATGTGAGTGTGTTGTATTTGTAGAGGTGTTGTTGCTGTGTTTTTGCTGTGCCGGCAGCAGTCTTTGCTCCATTGGCCTGCATGACTCGTAATACAGCGGTCGGACCGCTAATGCCGCCAAGAAAAAGAAATCAGATCAAGATCATGCCAGCCTTTACATCTACATCCTAAATTTCATAATCGATCTCTTATCCAAATTACCCACAGCACACATAACCTCCACACTCACTCCCTTCCAGAAAGTTAACAAATGTGTCCATCTCTTAACTTTTGTCAGCTTCAACCAAATTGGTATCAGATATTGCTTTTAAAAACACTCTATATGTTGAAGAGAAAAAATGCATCAGATCCCCAACAACCTTCATCCAAAAAGTACACAAAGCAGTGTTGACTTTTCCATTTACATTTCATTGTGACCTCAGCTGCAACACATTGAAGCTAAATCTATCCACTGAAGACCATAAATCATGTGAGAGGATCTGGTTAATATCAAACCCTTCTTTGAATAAAAACTTTCACATGCTATAGAAAGACTTTGAAATAAGTTGAGTAGTGCTATCCCACTCTGAGTTGAGCCCATTCCTTAAATGTTTCAATTCTTTTAAAACAGCCTAACTCAAAGCTATAGTATACCCCTGCATTAAAACTTCCTGTCTATCTGAAACTCCTACTTATTGGTGGTCTGAGTGAGCCAGAAATAGGTTCTAGGGCCTTCACATTTAATCAACTCCTTTAGTGCTTTTTGCATAAGTTTCTGCCAACTTGCAAGCCAAAATAGGGGCTGTTTTGAGTCCTATTACTCAAAGGTATCAAAACCAACTCCAAACTTAGAGCTGAGATTGGCATGTATCCCTGCCTTTATTTCTCACAAACTTGTTTTGTGTTGTTTCTAGGAAAGGAGGGGGAGCTATACCCAACAACTCTCTACTATAACAAATGCAGACACTAGCTTGCTGTCATCAACCTAGACAGATTTGTCTAGGACACAACCCCTTTATTTAAAGTAGAATCTATGGACACCACCCGGTCTAGAGAAAATGTTTAGTGAGCTGTGCCATCTGTTGACTCTATTTCTCATTCTTCTGGAAAACTGAACTGCAATAGAAAGATATTTGTTAACTGACTCAGCATTCTAATTCAAACACACCCTTAATTCCTAATTCTCTTTCTTCAAAAGTAATAATCTAAGATTTTGAGTGATTGATATTTCAACAATAATTTTGTGACATAAGATCTTACCCATTTTAGAGGACTTTGTAGGCCTTTAAATATTTGGGGACTAAGCGCAGTGTCATCAACATACTAAATAGTATCAAATTGTAAAGATACCAGCGCAAGGTGTTTATAGTCCAGAACGCATTTGGGTCTCCCCAAGACCCGAATGCCCAGTAGACCTTTGAGTACAGTGCTTATACATTGCAAACTTGGAGCAACAGGGGAGCAAAACAAGGGAAGAGTGAAAATTGGTTGGATCCACAGGAAGGCTTATAGATGGCTCTAAATGCTGGAAAATTTGAAACAAGGTCTATCTAACCACCAGCAATCATATTATTCAGAAATATGGTACAACTACAATGAACGATAAACGCACAGTCCAAAGGCCAGATGGGTGCTGCAGTCTGAGGAGGAACTTGGAAGACTTCAGAGGTAAACCAGGCCTCTGCAAGAAATATGCATTTGAAAAGAGAAAGAGCAACAGAGAGCAAAATAGAGGAAGAGAGAGAGAGAGAAAGAGAGAGAGACAGAGCAAGCAAAGCAAACATGAGCCCACTTATGAAGGGAACTGAGGGAATAGCAAAAACTAAAGAAGGTGCACATGCAAACTATGCAGCGATTCCAAGTGCCAACTTTATGGTAAGCATGAAAATCACCAACTTGCAATGTTGCCAGCATTGTGGTTTTTAATACTGTCTCTGCCTCAGATCATTTGGAAGTGAAAACAATTAGAGGAAGTAGAAAATGTACAAGATGTGGTAAAGCATAGTGTTCCATATGAAAGATACCGCAAAACAAGATGGCCATTCGCTATAGTGTTACACTGTTGTGCTGATTCTGTTCTAACCCTTTTTATTCTCAATATAGTCACCCTAGAAACAGAAATGTGTTCTTCTCAGAATACATACTTTGTGTGGAACATAAGACCAGACAATGCCAATTTCAACAACCTCAACTGTAACAACCCTCTGTGAATTTTTCTCTCAGGAACAGTTCTCCGTAACTAAATGCCCCAACAAAGCCAAATGTGATGATTCATTAACACTGAATTCCAATAGTACCACTGTCCCAGGTGGACCCTTACAGCTGGAAGGAAGGTAATAGAAAGAAGGAGAGGATTTGCTTAAGAGGGTGCATAAAAGAAGAATGCTTCTGCGATCTTTCCATTAGATCATATACCGTTTTGTGGGAGTCATTTAAGTATTGCTCTATTAATTGGTTTACTCCTTCCACCTGTCTTTATGACTGTGGATGCTAACTATTGGATATTTGACCATCAATCCGTAATGAGTCTAATAGAGTGGATCAAAAGAAGGAGATGAATTGTTAATGTAAACATACTATTTTTTTCAAGAAGGCTGTGGCCAATATTGAAGCTCATAGTAAAGAGTGCATTAGTATAAAATGAGCCATCTTAGTAAAATAATCCACAACCAGTGACACAGTATGGATGTCAGAGACGAGTATAGCCACAATACTATCCAATGAAATTCTCGACCAGATCTGGGATTGTGTAGGCATTGGCATAACTAATCCCATTGGCTTTGCATGTCTCAGGAGGTAAATGGCCCTGTGATGCTGTGTTTGATGCTGATTCTCAACATCAATCCTAGGGGCATGACCTTCCCATTGTCCATTCAATGAACTAAGCTATATATATATATATATTTGTGTGTGTGTGTTGGAAATGGCCCTTTCTGCAGAGTTATCCCCAAACCTTTTGCCTTTCTCCTCCTATCTTTCTGAACTTCTTTTTGTTCGCTTTAGGACTCTGGGCACTTTACCACTGCTAATCAGTGCTAAAGTGCATGTGCTCTCTCCCCTAAAACTTGGTCTAATGGGCTTACAGTTGTTTGGCATATTTAATTTACCTGTAAGTCCCTTGTAAAGTGGTATACCATATACCTAGGGCCTATAAATTAAATGCTACTAGTGCCCGTACAGCGATCATTGCGCCACCCACAGAAGTAGCCTTTCAAACTTGTCTCAGGCTTGCTACTTCAGTGCCTGTGTGCACAGTGTACTGCCACATTGACTTCACAATTCAAAGTAATTACCAAGGCCTAAACACACTTTTTATTAGACCTAAGTTAGCCCTAAGATAGTTCCTAGAAAGCCCTATGGGCAAGGTCCTGTGTATGTAAATAGTAGGACATGTACTCATATGTTTTACATATCCTAGTAGTGGCAAACAGCCTAGTTAGTTTTTTACTACTGTGTGGGCAACTACTCTCATAAGTTAGCATTAGGAATTCCCTTATATATGTCCGAGTGGTAATTTCTGATCTGTGAGGAGTAGCATGGGCATGTTGGTATGTTTGGAATGGTAGTAAGAAATCCTGCTTACTGGTGTAGTTGGATTTTACGTTACATTTTAGAAATTACACTTTTAGAAAGTGGGCATTTCTCTTTGCTTATAACTCTAGTGTTTTGAAGCCTGATTCCAGTCCATTTCTAGGGCAGAATGACAGCTACACTTTTTGCATACTTTCCAGACAGTCACAAAACAGGAGGGGCTGGGTGTGACAGTAGAGGCATCTGCATCCATCTGCATACTGATAGTCATCTGAGGGTGGGGAGAGGGAGAGTCGTTCACACTTTACATGTAAATAGGCTGTGTCCTGTCCTCACACAATGGGCTGAATTACCCCCTACTGATGTCTGGAGCCAGGAATGGGTTGAAAGGGGTTGTGCTGCACTTGAAAGGGCTCCTATCGAAGTCACCCTCTGAACAAAGGGTATTCTGGAGTGTAATTATAAGGGCTCTTACCCCATGATTTTAGAGCACTTTTGGAACTGGGACTGAACCTCGGTCAGAAGGACTGTTGCAGTGCACCAAAGGACGGGTGCTCCTGTTCCACACAATCTTCTTGGTTTTCCCTCAAGAGTTCAATCCACTTCAGTGAGCGCATCGAAGTATCGTAGAACACCTAGTAGGCACACAGGTATTCTGGTGCCTGAGGAATCTATGTGATGGTCTTCTGGTGAGGGCATTTCAGTTATTGTGTTATGGGAAGAATCATATATTTTGCACCTACCATATTACCGATGTATGTCACTTAGGGTCTCCTAGCGCCCAGAATAGTAAGTGTTACTTCAGTATTTATGTTGTGGTCACAATTATCATGCTTCATTTGTTAATGCTTGGTGTTTGACACAAGTGTTTTTCCATGCCATGCATTGCCCTAATGTATCTCACCTGACTTGAATTATGCACAGTAGGTATGATTAGTGACATAGTAGTTTTTATTATATAAAGCCAATATAAAGAACCTATTTTGTATATACATACTGTGTGGAGTCTCATTTGTGATCTATTTATTGTGTCATTGGTGTGTGTGCTGTGCAAATGCTTTATACATTACCTCTGGGGATAAGCCTGAGTGCTTTGCTCCAAGCTACTAGGGGGCGAGCACAGGTTATCTTTGGTGTGTAACTTACTCGCCTTGACTAGAGTGGTGGGTTCCGCCTGGCTTAGGTACATACCCTAACCTACCAAAAACCCCATTTCTAACAATACATAATAGAAATGAAACTATGTCTCACCGGGTCTAAAGAACAGCCCTGACGGACCCTCTGGTTTGCACAGAACACTTCAACATAAATCCTCCTGCACCAATTAAAATAACCATATCACTGTTACACTGGCCTCCCAACAGTGGCCACCAATCATTAATTGACTACGGTTTAAATCCTTTTCCATCAAAGATGCCTAGCCATAGTTCTAGCTGGACAAGCTACTTCTTCCTTTTGCAGACTATTGGATCAAAACACGTAATACAGGAAAGCCTAAGTAGACGGCTGTGACTTCTCAGTCCATACAGCCTCCCCCTGGAAAAGGCTTGCGGCCCTCAGTGGACTTAGACTGTGGCCGGATCTACAGGACCAATGTAATAACAGCCATAGGGAAGTATTTGGGAGAATGATTCTATTCTGGCAATTTGAGCTGATCAAACTGTGTTTATTTTTGCCTTATTTACCTGAAACCAAGACATGAAAACAATTCCTATCAATTATGCAGTGAAGCTTACTGCACCCAGTCACTACCCTGTCCCTTTAGAGGAAGTATCAGCCATTTCTCTGCTGAGACCGTGGAACAGTGCTAAGAAACTGCCAGGCTGGTATATGTTGTGTTATGCTCAACAATTACATGAACACTTCTTTAACCCATTTTTTAGGTGTCCGAACAGAGGTTTATGGTACATTCCTTGGTTTTTTGATAGCTGACATCCACCATAGGTATATACCATTACAGTGTTTTTGTTTAGTTTGGCATGTTTGCTGGATTTATGATAGGCCAGAGCCTCATTAATGTATTATTGGTTGCTACTACAAGTTTGTTGCGTTTCAGGGTAGAGTTGATGTGGTGGGCACGTGTCCTTTGCAGGTTGGAGAGTGAGGCTTTGACATATGTATAGCTTTCGGTGTGCAGGAGATGCATCTATGGTCTTCTGTTGTGTTTGTTGCGCAGTAGAGTGCTTTACTGCAACCTAGGTCGTGGCATTCATTAAGAATGGTAAGTTTCGGAGAGCAGACAATAATTGACTTTAATTTCTGGTGCATCCAAGCACGTGCAGCAAACCTCTCTCACTCCTTAAAACGGCATTTACAACTATTAATGTATGTTCTACGCCGCGTTGCACACTGGCTGTAGAGTGGCTATCCAAATGCTGGCGCTTAATTATTGATTAGCCTCTGAGAAGGGTGACTAAAAGTGAAACTGAAGATCTATTCATGTTTTATGAGGACTGGCTTCGTAAAATGTGTTTATTACAGCATATATCGTGGTCTAATGTGCATCTAAGTATTCACGATTACTCTTATTTGACACTCACTCATGACTAAGGCATGACCGTGACCCAGACACGTCTTTAAGGAATTAAGTGATCATGCGCAGAAGGAAAGGAAAGTGTTAGTGGTGAAGTCAGCTGCCTGGTACTTAGCATCACATTCAATTAGCAGGTCACAACAAATGCAATTGGTGTTAAATTAACATGATCTCATTCTTCGGGCCTCATACACGCGGTTCGTGGCGCACGGCCCGCCACCAGGAAAGGGCAGAAGTGTATTGTACATACAAGCAGGGCCGGCTTTAGGGCGGTGCGAGCGGTGCGGCCGCACTGGGTGCTGAGCCGCATTGGTGGGGCGCTGACCTTAGGGGGGAGCTGTGTTTATTAATGACTTACCAACCTTGCGATTTAAAAGCATCTGCTGAAAAGTCCCTTGTGCATCCAGCCTTCAGGAAAGAATTAAAATGTCAAGATACCTCTTGTGATTAATGTTCCTGTTAGGGTGAGAGATGGGAGTTTTGTCTAGCGGCAGCTTTGACTCTCATAAAGTTGCATGTGGCAAAGAACTGAACGATATTTTATGTGGATAGCTGAGTGGATTAGTAAAGCCAGCCTTTACAAGAGCCTAAGGTGGTAGTGAGTGAATCCGAGGAGGTGGCCATGGGGTGGGGGGTGCCCAAAAATAATGTTGCTCAGGCCACCAGCCCTGTACACAAGATGCTGCACATTTCTGTACTCTTCCCTTATGCTGGCCAACAAATTACTGCCTAGGGGCAAGCATGCCTGCATTGCCGGGATGATTGTTTTGTGCAAGAAGGGACACCTTCCTGCACAAAACCAGTCACAAGAGGTGATTCATCCCTCTGAACAACGCTAGCGTACTTGCTGTTCTCGGCACACATTAACCAGTTTTTCCGAATTCACCAAAGGGGACATATTATAACTTCTGTCACTGACTTGGTATTTTATGGATTAAAGAGACCTATATTTTCGCTCTGGAGGATTTTTGCTTTGTGGTAGAAATTTATATTAACCATTAGATTACTTATTTATACTCCCTGATGAAGTTGTAGGTTACCATACCATATACGATGAAACATGTGTTGGCTACATTCTTGCAAGTACATATTATCCTACAATCAAGAGTATGGAACTGTATTCTTACTCCTTGTGATATACTGCTGTAATTGGAAAAGGACTGTATGATTAAAACAATACTATATTTCCTTTGGATCCACATTATAAATAAAGGACAGTTTTACAACATTTATGAACTTATCAATGTTATAGTACTGTTTTGGTTGCACAGAGGGTTGAATCGTTTTGTATGGGAAGCATTGCTCCTGTTTTGAGGGTTTAGGTTGGCCCCCTGGGACTAGTAGAGCACTAAGTACTTACTTCTAGTTTAGGTACGCTAGGGTTTTTTCCCTCATTTGTGCTGGCCGATCTCCACGTTTAAATCACAAGGTGTTTTCTTTGGTAAACACCCAGAACAACGACTCCTTAACCACAAAGTCGTGGAAAACGAAAGCGAAACAACGGTTTCGTTTTCCACGACTTCCTGGTTTTCGTGCCTTAACCACGCATGTGTGAACCACGTACATGCGTGGTTAAGGCACAGAAGAAGGGAGTAGACGCGGCGAAGGAGGAGGTAAGTTGGGCTGAGACTGGGGCTATTTCTTTGGGGGTGGGGTGGGGGGCTCGGGGTGATTAGGGTTTAGGGGTGAGGGGGGTGTCAGGGTTTAGGTTTTAGGGGTGGGTTGGGGGCTTGGTGTGCTTTAGGTTTTAGGGGCGGGGTTGGGGATTCGGGGTATTTTAGTTGTTAGGGGTGGGATGGTGGGTTGGGGTGATTAGGGTTTAGGGGGAGGGGGGATCAGGGTTTAGGTTTTAGGTTTGGGTTGGGGTGCTTTAGGTTTTAGGGGATGGAGGTTGGGGTTGTGGTAATTTTGGGGGTGGGGTTGGGGTGGCTGTGGGGGTGGGGGCTCATGGTTATTTTTAGGAGTGGGGGGATAGGGGGAAGCATGCTGGAACCGTGCCTGCTGATCACTAATGCCTTTACCAGGAATGCCTTTACAATGAAAAATCGTTGTAAAGGCATTTGTGGTAAAGGCGTTAGTGATACCAACAAGTTTGTTGTTCCGAACTCGTTGTTGAGCCATGGGTGCTTGAAGCATTCGTGGTTTCGAGATATAACCGATTTCCTCTTTGTATGCGGGGAGAAATAAAGATATTTCTTACTGTTGCGTCATTATTACGGTGGCGTAGAAATCTGACGCATTCCCAGACTTGTAAATCTGGGAATGCGTCAGATTCCTTCGGCTTCCATGGGTGTAGTGTGGGAACACCCCAAGCAACACCCATAGAAAGCCCCTTTCACGCAGTGTTATTCGTGAAAGGGGTCCATATTTACAAGGCAATGAAAAGCCACGCAAGGTGGCTTTGCGTGGCCTTGTAAATATGCGTTGGCACACTACGCCAAAAAAGCATAAAAAAATTATGCTCCGGTGGTGCAGTGTGCTGCTAGGGCCTCTGCTGCTCTACTGTAAGAACACATGGTGTCCCAGGAAAAATAGTAGCTTGCCATTTGAGAGCTCCAACTCACCTAGCAACAATGCCGTTTTATAGGCCAATTGTTACAATGTATTAAGGAGCTGTGGTGGCACCTCAAGGTAGCTGCCTTAATGTTGTGCTGACCTTAAATATAAGTGTATTGCACACCACAGAAGAGATCTGAGTTAAAATAGGGGAACAGGGTCAAAGGGCTAGCTTCTCTGTAGGGTTACTGAACCTCAATGCTTTTGTTTACTTAGTGCATTACCGAAATTTAACAAAGAGTTTTGGGGTCAGCCACAAATGTTAAACGCAAATGTGGTTTGAATATCTAATAATTATGCAATTGAAAACATTGTTAAACGTAAATGTGGTTTGAATATCTAATAATTATGCAATTTAAAACATGTTTAGTCCCTACAGTACAGCTACATCGGATTTTCATTCATTTTCATCTTACAAATTTAACATCCTTCACCAGTAATAGTTCATGCACCGGGAGATTATAACAATAACTGATTGATTGAAAATGGTTTAACTCTATTTTAAAAAGAGAAACCCACTATACAATAGAGCTATTAAGGGGTAAACAGGCTGTCACATTTGATTTCATTGATCTAGCCTTTTTTGTTTAGACTCATTAATAATAGGAAAGGCTTTACCAGTTTACAGATAACTCTTGATGGTATAAGCAGAGATTGATTGTTGGAGAACTAACAGCCTTCTACAAAACGGATTGCTATCTTTTGGGCATTGAATGAATTTAACATAACTCTATAAGCCTTATCCATAAATATCTGTGTTAGCAATGGGGTTTCTGTTGGCTAGGGTATGTACCTAAGCCAAACAGAGCCCGTTTCTGGTCAGGGCAAGTAAGATACACGATTATGATAACTTGTTACACTCTGTTATCTTAGCGCAGAGCATGCAGGCTTATCTTCAGAGGTAATGTGTAAAGTGTCTGTGCAACTCACTCACAGTAACTCAGTAACCACACCATAAAAGGACTCCACACCAGGTTGAAAAAATAGTGATTTTTATATAGGAATCATAGAACCAAAGCAACATAGACCCAATAAATAGCTTAGGAGTTATCCTCAGCTTAGATCTAGTCAAACGAATATTATGTCAAGGCAAGTTATACAGGTCTGTAATAAGCCCCCGCAGTGGTGAAGTTATCCGTGCACAAATGAAAGGCACTAGCCCTTAGCTCGATTGCGCGGGGGCTCATGTTAGGGTCTTTACGGTAATAGCAGGAGTGGCACAGTGCTTTTTGTAGTTACCCCAGGAGGTACGCGGTACAGGATTGGGGGTCAAGCCTTATTGGGCTGTTGCATCAGATGAAATGCGGTAATCGTTCTTCCTCCCCCCACTGGCAAGCAGGGCCGGGTAATCAATCCGGGACTGCTTGGGTCCACTCCTCCCGCAGGTTACCAGCCAGACGGGCCATGGCTGTGACAATACCTGGGTGCAGGCAGAGGAAAGCATATTTGGCAGGCCTCCCCTCCACATGGCGTTCGTGCTACGGTGCGACAGTCACTCTTCACAGTGGCAGACAGGGGTGAGGGAGTAACCAGCTCACGGAAGCTGGTGTGAAGTGCGCAGCTTGGCTCACCCGATAGAGTGGGCTGTGTCCAAATATTTCTTGTGGGGGAGGTGCAATCTCCTTTCTCCCCTTAAGATGATGCCTGCAGCCCAGAAACACAGTCATTACTTGACCAGTTCCAGTTCCTGATACTTGAGCAGCGCTGTGAATGCTGGTGGGTCGGCTTGTGGCCAGATCCTTGATGCTCAATGGGCCTCACATGGGACAGGGGCTGGCTATCAACCCCTTGTGTCACTCTGAAGTTGGTTGGAGGTTCAGGGCAAAGGTCAGCAGGGTGCTCAACAAGGCAGGGCAGCAGTTCCTGGTAAGAGTCAGGCACAGCAAAATGGCAATCATTCTGGCCCAGCAGCCTTTACTCCCGCAGAGTTTGTTCTTTGTCCAGTAGTGTACTGTCTGAGTGGGTCAAGAGACCCAGTACATAGGCAAGAAAGTACCTTTGATGTGAGGAATGACTACAAAAGAATTCTTGTGAAGTGAACAGGTCCTGCTTTCAGGTCAGTCTTGGCTCCAGACAGCCAGTGGGAGGTAATCAGCCTCCTTGTGTGAACTCTAGTCCTTACCCTTTGAGGTGTATGTGTGAGCCCTTCCCAACCTCCTCCCAAGGAAGACCCATCAGTATGCAGATGACTGCAGATGTGGCTGAGTGTCCTGTGTTGTGGATATCCGAAGCAAATGCACAAGTATAGCTGTCACCTAGCCTAAGCCAGGCACACAGGGCAGAGAGTGCAGAGAAATGTCCACCTTCTAAAAGTGGCATTTCTGAAATAGTAACAATAGATCCGACATTACCAGTAAAGAGGAGTTATTATTACCATTCCAATGGTACTACACATGATGCAGCTACTCCTCTAAGATCAGGAATTACAGCTTAAAGATTTTATAAGTAATTCCCAATACTGGCGTATGAGAGGGGCAGGCCTGACTCACAGTAATGAAAAATGACTTTACCAGGTTTCAATTTCTAGGACATGAAACACTTAAAGGTACATGTCCTACTTTTTTCCTACATGGCACCCTGCCCTATGGGCTACCTAGGGCCTACCTTAGGGGTGACTTACATGTGAGAAAAAGTGACTTCTGGGCTTGGCAAGAGGGTTTAGAAGCCAAGTCGGGGTGGCAGTGAGACTGCCCACTGACTCTGCATTGGCAGACCTGAGACATGTTTACAGAGCTGCTCACGTGGGGAGCACAATCAGTGCTTCTGGCTCATTAGTAGTATTTCATTTACAGGCCTTGGGTATGTGGTGTACCACTCTACAAGGGACTTACAGATAAATTAAATATGCCAATTTTGGATACACCAATTTTACCATGTTTTAGGGAAGAAGCACATGTATTTAGCAATGATTAGCAGTGATTAAGTGCTCAGAGTCCTACAGCCAACAAAAAGATACAACAACAAAACAGGAGGCAAAGTCAAAAATTCTGGGGTAAGATCACTTTAAAGATGCAAAGTCTAACATTTTGAGATCTTCATTTTAGTCATACCTGAGCATTTGCAAAATAGGTTTACCTCTACACTTCTGGTGAAATATAAGTAGAGAGCCATTTTGGGGTGTCATGTGCATGTGTCTATTTGTCATATAGTTCTACCAGTTTAGTTTACTATCAAATTGAATATCTACATAAGGAAATTTTGCAATACATTGCAGCTTTTGTGCCTTAATGTACATAGGGGCATATTTAAGAGCCCCTTGCGCCAAAATCCCTGCTTCATATGTGCCACTTTGTAACCCTTTGTGCTACATTATGCCTTCGCCAGGCATAATGTATACAAAGGGGGCATTCCCCCATTAGGGGGGGCGAAGAAATGGTGCAAAGAAATCTAGCAGAATTCTTTGCGTCATTTTTTTTTGCACTTTTAATGCCTGCTCAGAGCAGGTGTTAAAAGGAGGCACACCAAAGATTACAATGGGCCTCAATGAGCTTTGCAGGATTAGCGTCAACATTGTTTATGCTAATCCTGCAAAGCTCTGGAATAGCGTCAAAAATGCTGACACAAGTCCCCTAACTACTGCCGTGGTGTGCCATATTTTAAATGTGGCACACACATGGTGGCGTTAAGTGGTACTAGGGGGTGCAAGAAAAGTGGCGCTGCACTGTGTGCAGCACCACTTTTCTTAAATATGCCCCATAGTTTTTGACTTAATAGTACACATGCCCACCAACATGTTCTTGGATTCTGCAATGTTCACAGTTATATTGTGCTTATACCTATATGTATTATAGAGAACAAATAATTGTTTCAGACCATTTCCTGTACATGATATCAAAGAAGCATCTGCATACATCAGTAGCGAGATGCATCCATGTCTAAACTTAGGGGAGGTCTGTCATCACTAACTCAAGTTAATCTATAATTAAAATACAATTTAAAAATAAAGGACTCAAGGATTCAACTATGTTCTAACCTTTTTGACTGAGTGAAAACACGGTATACATTAAACATCTAATCTCTTGCTTGCTAATGTTATAAAATTTTGATTTTGTTAATGTGCTATTTTTCCTTATGCATTACTGCCGCCAGCAAAGACTACGTTTTGGACTTTAATGTAGATGTTAAATACATAAACCCTAAGTGTAATGTATCTCTCTGGGCCACTGTGTACTTTAATCCAAGTATAGCTTCAAACATTGCTCATTCATTCCTAGCCCTGATTTCAACTCACACTGAATTTCAAGCCCATTCTCTGGTGCCTCTGTGACTGAAGGGTAATTAGCCAATCCTTGTAGCAGGTACTGCTGCCAGACTACTGTGAGCTCACTGAATTGTCAAGCCCCTCCTTTTTAGGGTGTGACTTTCAGGGAGTAGTGAAGTTGAGTAGTCAAGGTTCAAAGGATGGTTTGTGGTAGAATGTCAAGTTCAAGCAACAGATGCCTCACAAGTATTATAAGTGAGGTTTGGTCAAGGTTTTTGGACATTTCTTTGTTCAGATACTGCTATGGCCAGGTCACAGGCCGACCTGCTTGAAACAGTTTTGGTCCAGGCCAAATAAACCAGAACATCCTTGCTGCTCCTTCATTTGAGATGATATTTCAAGCCAGACATTTGCACATGGATTCACAAAGAAATCTATAAGAAGTGGAAACTGCAGAGGAACATGAGGATGAGCAGAGAGCACATCACTAACTACCACTAATGCTATGAAACATCCTACAACTATAGGGGCTACAAATATACATACGGAGCCCTCAACATGTACTAACAATGACCTGCACACTTTGCATATAATTGGAGAGCGACGCAGCCTAGTCATGACACTTTATAGTTTACTAGGGAGAGCTAGAGGTGGGGTCCCCACTGGGCTTCAAGTTAAACGGCCTTTGCTCAAAATCAGCTGCCTAGTAAGATCATGGATTGGTCATAAGGCATTAGCCACCCATGTCGAAAGGAGTATGTTTAGCTTGTGACTCTTTCACCCAACAGTGTCTAGCGCTCTGTTAGTGAGTAAAATAACAAAACATCATGTATAGCACTTGTCTGGGGACTTGTGACATCCCAGGTCTGCAAGAAGGATAGAAGGTGGAGAAGGTTGTCCCATGGAAAATGAGACGGACGTTGGATCTTACAGTGAATGTTCATCAGAATGCTGTTATCTAGAGTTCAAGTCGCAACTTCAAACTGTGTTAATAACAATCTATCAAGTATTATAACAGGACAACCCACTATAGAAATTGGAATATAAAAAACTCTTCATTACCCTTCCTAAAGAACGGCATTGTGGTTTACAACATCCCCAAATGCCCTTTAATCAATAGACATGTCTAAAATAGACATGGTGAAGATGCCTTGTCTATGTAATCTGTGGATTATACCTTCTGTATATGAAAGTGGAGAAATTATGTTAACCAAACGTTTTTTGCTAAATTGTAATTGGTGACATTAAGATCTGCATCATGTCTCTTTCCTAAGCTGCACATAGATAAGAACAATGATAAGCAGGCTACAATGCGTGCATTTCTCAAGCTTCTTATCATCAAGAATATCTGCTGTATCTACAGTTGGGTAATTTAACACATTGACAGTCTTGGTACAAAAATTATAAAATGTCTAGGCCCTCCACTGAAAGGTTTCCATGGAAGTGCATACCTCTTGTTTGATTGCTCATTCATTATATGAATACTTAGCTAAAACTCCGAATCTGCTTTGCCTCAGTTTGCTTCCATACTTATAACTAACAATGACCATTCAGATATAAGAAGAGTATTATCCTTCTAACACTAACTCTGATTATCATTGTCTTCAAAAATCTTTATTCGGCCTTGTTAGGCCATAAAGGAAAAACACAAAAACACGATAAAAGACAATGCAACAAATATTATCAATGTAAAGTTCCTGCAGATGTCCTGGCCCAATCCATGGTGCACACCATCATACTAACAAAATGTATTTGGCGTAATAGAAAGTGTAGAATGAACTCTCACGTAAGCTAGGAAGGTGATCTTAACATCCCATCCCTCTCAGGTGCACAGTGTTTTACAGACTGGGGTTGCCTGCACCCAGGACAGCCCCATCACTATGCAGGGACTTATTCACTCAGCGATATCAAATCCTGTATCATTGTGTTCCATGCAAGGAGGTTCTCAGTGACCTTATTGTCCCTCCTTAACCTCCTCATGTGTGCTTCCGCCGCGCCAGCCCATTCTAAGAGATCCATTTTCCTTGTCCCTGTCTCAGGGGGCAGGACACCAAGCCTGTCAATTGCTATTCGTCGCTTGGCCGCCACTAGAGCCATTTGCGCAAACTTTCTACTGAGCTTCCTTTTGGGCGCACTCGGCAAAGGGCCAACAAGCTCTGTTTTATAATCAGTTCAATCACCTACCCCGTAATAGTTATGATACGTGCTAGGACTGTCGACCAGTATGTGTGAATGATCGGACAGACCTACACCACGTGGAAAAATCTGCATTAGTTTGGGCGCACATGGTACATACAGAAGATCTGGTGGGGAATAGGCAGTATAGTCACTGTGGTGACAGATACGTCTTGTATGTAGTTGTTAAGCACAATGGTCCATACAGTCTCATGGCTCCTCATCCATCCTTTGTCAGTAATAGGCTCCATGTTCGCTTGCAGCCACACATCCTGTAGGTGAAGTGGCGGCACCTGTCTGTCCCCGCGCACGGCCCAAGTTAAGCTTGTAATTAAGTTGTGACCCTGGCCAGCATGGTTTGCACCATCTGGGTGGGTTCTGGGCATCCAGAAATGAAGGCCAAAGTCCTTTGGCAATGGCGGATATCTTTGCATACTGCACAAATTTCCTGTGGCCCAGTCCGAAGGTGTCAGTAGTGTCCTGGATAGTTATGAAACTGCACCCCTTCCTGATAAAGATCAGCAAGTGATAGACATCCCCCTTCCTTCCATTTGTCAACTGTTATCACTTGAGCTATCTGCCTGAATGGGTGTATAATCCAGAGATCCAAATCTGGGGCATAGGGAGTGCTGCAAAATACGCAATGTACTGCTCTCTCCCACAGCCTACCTAGCAGTCAGATAAGGTGTGGCAGTGTAACAGGGATGCGAGCACCATGCATCAACAAGTCACCCAATTGATATCTGTCATGTGCGCCTGCAAGTAAGTCTTGTTCCCAGCTGTTTTCTGTCTTCAGCCAATGCACTACGTGCCGGAGATGCCAGCTAGTATAATTCTAAGTCCCGAAGCTCCATTCCTTCCTTATCCCATGTTCACCGCATCATCAGCCCAACCCTGCACCTCTCACCCACCCACAGAAGGCGCACTAGGAGCCTGTCCAGATCCTTAAATGTTTTATGGGGTATTTCATGCATAGAAGCTTGGAGGACATACAAGCACCTGGGCAGGACTAACATTTTAATTAAGGCAATCTTACCAATAAGGGACAGTCGTAGTGTGTTCCAAAAGTTGATAGACAGTGACAATCTAGCAATCACTCTGCCCATATTCAACTTGTAAGACCTCTGGTCATCACAAGCAACATATATACCCATATATTTAACACTGTCCATGATCCATGGCAGTCCCACGTCTGGTAGGCATTCTGCTCTAACAGTTCGGAGCAGCCCTATGGGGAAAAGTACTGACTTTGTGGGATTGACATATAAGCCAGAGAGTTCTCCAAACTCATCCATTAAATTAAGGAGTTGGTGAAGGTAGAGCATGGCATCATCTGCATACATGGAGACAATATGCTAGGTACGGTTCACTCGATACCCCACCCCTTCATCACCCTTCTAAGGCAGCAGGCTAGGGATTCCATTGCAATGGCAAAGATCAGTGGTGACAAGGGACATCGCTGCCTTGTACCAGGTTGCAATAGAATGGGCGCCCTGACGTATTGTCCCGTCCTGAACCTCGCTGCCGGACGAGTATACAGTATCTGCACCCATTGAATAAACATCTCACCTAGTACCATTTTTTTCTAGTACTTTCAAAATGTAGTCCCAGCCCACCGAGCCAAAAACTTGTTGTATAGGAAGATTAGCACATGGTGATCAGTCATCACTTCTGGGGCATGTAGGACATGGGTCAATCGCCTGCACAGGATATCTCTGGGGGGATAAAGCCTGACTGATCAGAGTGTATAAGTTGTAGGAAATATGGCATCAGCCTTGCTGCCAACGCGTGGCAAAGTATTTTTTGATCCACGTTCAGCATAGAGAGCGGACAATAAGACCCCGTATCCAACAGATCTTTCCCTGGCTTTGGGATCAACACTACCATCACCTCTCTCAAAGAATCTGGAAGGACCGTTCTCTTAAAGTCTTCACCACATACTTCCACCAACTTATCGCCAGTGCACCCCCAAACAACTGATAGAACTCATCTCGTATCCCGTTCCCCCAGGTGACTTAGAGGTCCGCAGCGCTTTAATAGCAGTGATCAATTCCCATTTGGTAAATTGTGCTCCCAGAGTCCGCCTCTTTTCAGGCTTAAATAGGGGGAGATCATGCCCCTCTCGATAGACCGAGAGGGTGGATATATCTGTTGCATGGGGTGTTTTATATATTTGGCGGAGATGGGCTGTAAACACCTTGTTTATGGCCATTTGTGTAGTATGAGTCTGGACTCAACTGTCGTGCAACATCGAAACTGGGTCATGGCTGGAGTCAGGCCGTATCAAATCCTCTAGCAGTCGTTCTGCCCTGTCACATTCCATATACCAGTGTCTATGACTGGTGTGTCGGACGTGTTTGTGTAATATAGCCCAGATCTCGCAGACCCGGTGGTGCTGTCTTTCCCAGGACATTACATTTTCCGGGTTATCTTGTCGAGACTGTCCAAGACTTTGGAGCTTTCTCTCTTCTCTGTGTAACTCTACTTCAAGTACCTTCTGAATACCCACCGTCCCGGCCATGCACTCCCACGGGACCACCACCTTAAAAGCACCCCACTCAATTGCCCTGTTGCTAGCTGTCTCCCAATTTTCTCCAAAACATTGAGATACTCGTTCTGACAGTGCATCACTAAAACGGGTCAGTCAGGACATCAGTGCGCATGCGCCACAAGGGTACCACCAGGGGCGTGCAGTGTAGAGTAAAAATTAACAAGAGGGGAGAGTGGTTAGAGATGTTTCGGCCCAAATAGGATATGTCTAATACCCTGTACAGCACTGCATGCTGGACTAGGAAATAGTCAAGTCTGCAGTGTTTGTCAGCTGATGGTGTATAACAAGAGTATGTCTGACTGTGGGGGTGTCGCAGGTGCCACAGGTCGACCAGACCCTCGCTGGATTGCAAGTGTTGGAGTGCCAATCTTATGTGGGGTTTTAAGTTGTTTCGTGGAGGAGATCTATCTATAGTGTCATCCAGGACACAATTAAAATCCCCTGCTATCATGAATTCCAGGTCTGCACAATATCGCGCTGCCAACATCAGCTTACCAAAAAAGCCCCGTCATCAGTCATAGGGGCATAGATATTTTTTAGACAGAGATCATGGCCAATCAGGGAGCCTGCCAGTACAACATATCTGCCCTCAGCATCTAACTGAACCTTTTATTTTAGGAATGGGACACCTGGCGCTATCCAGATTAGGGCACCACAGCCATAGCCCGAATAGTACATGGGATACACCTGCCCCCCCTCCCCTCTTCTTTGTGTGCGTAATACAGTCACCCCAAAGATGGGGCTCTTGCAGAAAGGCCACAGACACCCTATATCTTTTAAGATAAGCATACAAATGAGTTCTCTTTTCAGGATTAATGAGTCCCCTCACATTACATGTGAGAAACTTATACTGTGTCCCTTGAATGACACTGGCAGATGGTACAACTGTGGGCAAGCCATTCTCAAGAGGCCCAACATCCATCGCCATTCAAGGTGGCACCAGCAAGTGGCAGGAGGGAACTTAAAACAACCCTCCAATAAAGTGTATGGTTCCCGTAATAACTCTCCCTTAGGCAGTACTAGGATGACCCAGAGACACAACCTATAGTCCTCAGGTTCCGAATCCTGCCCAAATTGCCCACCTTGAGCCTCCCACAACCACTAACTTAACAAGCCAAAATTAACAAGACTACAAACAAAATACAATACAGTGGATTTAGGACATTTGTAATATTGCCCCAGTGCACAAGTCCTCCCTGAAGCGTCAGCCCCTGAAGGGTACACGGAGCCCCCAGAGAGGGTTACTCCAGCAGGGAAACAAAAACATTTGATAGCCCAATGTCTCGTATAGATGGCAATTAGAGTCTGTGGTAGGCAGCAAATCAATGAAATCCACCGACCGGATCCGATCCCCACATTACAAGTAGCCTAACTATTTGTACTGTATTGGCACTGTATGGCAATCCCCCAACCCACAGTAGCACGGGACCTTCTCACCAGTCAGATTGATCAATCCAGCATTCCACTATCGTCCACAGTTTCTTGTGGCGTATCTGGGTGCTCTTGTAATGGAGTGAAAGAGTTCTGTAGGGGGACATTTAGGGATTTCTCTTGGAGCGTACTGCCCATGTGAACCAGGATATGGCCAGTTCCCCCTCCCCCGGTGGTGGAGGTGTGGCCGGAGGGGCCTTCTCCTTTCTAGAAGATCTACATCCCTGACATCTTGCAGACTCCTGCCAGGCTTGGGATTGTTCCTTAGGGTTTAGCTCCAGCCGCTCAAACCAGTTCTGCAGGGCAGAGTACCGATTGTTGGTATAGGTGGGTACGAGCAAGACTGTAATGATGCCAGTTTGGCTTCAATGGTGTCTACCCGTTGGAAAAGAGGAGTGATTTCTACTCTTAATACTATTCAACATCTTTCAAGATGGCTCTCTATTGAGCTAGTCAGACTATCCTGATTCAGGTTACAGTACGATTCCTCTGTTCCTGATGATAAGCTAGGGGTCTGGAGCTGACAAGCTGTTGAGTCTACGACTTGAAAAGGGGCCCCCTCTGGTGCAGCATTAGTGCTACTGAGTTGCTTAGACCTGGCGCCCCATTTAGTTTTCCTAGTTGGTGCAGGGGCGGAAACACGGCTCCCTGCAAGTATGGTGGTAGGTAAATTTGTGTTGGTAATGGGGATTGGATCTTGACTAGATGGATTTTCTAAACCAGCTACATTAGATATTGAGGTTAGTCCAAGGGAGGGATCAGGAGTTGGGTCCCAGAGACACATCCCAAATTTAAATGAAAGAGTCTCCATTAAAGCAATCTCTGTATTAAGCTCAAAGCATATGGTCGACAGAAGTAGCTTCTTTTTGGGGGGGAGGAGTAGGCACAGGGCCACAGACACCAACTTTGCCTATAATAACTCAAATTAATTTGCACCTCTCAAAATTTGTAATATCCAAGGCTAATCTAGCCGGTCCAAATAATTTGTTAAAATGGATCGCAAGGCATTAATGATGAGGCTTATGAGCAGTGAAAACAGTGAGAGGAAACAACAGATACCTTCTGCTGCTAACAGGCAAACCAAGCCTCCCTCTGTAATGAAGAAATACGAGGCTTCTGTAATGGCACCAATTGCAACTAATATGGGTATAAGGGGGCCGCCTGACTAACTCATACATCCCGCATGGGCGCCAAGTAGGAAGGGAGAAAACAAAATCAAAACTTCCTACTTCTCGTCTCTTTTTTGCATGGTTTCTCTGGGCAGGAGCAATAAGAGTTGAGTTTCCGTGCCCACAGGAGTGCGGGCAGGGAAACAGAACACAAGTCTGCTCCCACCCACCTCTGGCTGGGAGGGGAGGTTGTTGACTGGAACTAATAAAAATGATGGGTATCCACCCAATAGCCAATTTAAACGTACTCAAAGTAACAAACTCAGAAGAAAATGTTTGTCAAGCGTGGATTCGAATACCAACTAATGAAACACAAATGTTAGCAGCGAACATTTAACTCACTCAGCTATTATGTCTGCATATATAGCTGGTTTAACTAATCCGTAATAATGATGCTCTGGGTCTCATATGGTACTACTTGCCTAATGCGCGCAGCTTTGTTCTGTCATAAGCAAAACACAAGATTGGTGCATCACCTTTAGCTCATAACGAATAAGATACTTTTGTTTGGCTGCTGAATCGTTCGTTCATATGGTTTCTGAAAGGCATTGAACAGCTTCTGTATGCTTAAGTATCTGTTTGTCGAAAGACGACTCTGATTTAGCGTAGGGATATGTGTTCTCTTCAGCAGTGCGTCTCCTGTTCTTCCTGTGTCCCGAATATATGACTGTCATTGTACTTACTAAATATAAAATGGGTGTTTATACGTGTTTGGACGGAAGCACTACTGTTTCGAAAGCTATCGTTATCCTGTCTACCTTAGACTGTAAATAGGTGCTGAATTCCTGTCAAAGCCACCCCTTATTATTATTGCATATAATTCTGGCCTAAAAATAATTCGCAAGGTGTCAATTATCGCCTGGCTGAGAATAGACCCGCCTACCTAACAAGTCATGCAGGAAAGAATGAGGCATTTATGTCGTACAGCTTAACGCAGAATTCGCTACACGATTACCAGTTTATCTGGAAGAGTTTATTTGAGAGAATATGAAGGTACATATTCCATGCGTTCTTTATGAATTATGTTGAAATAATTAAAAAAAATGTTTTGCTACGACTGTTCTGTGTATCTCAGGCGGCAGGCCTCTTATTTTCGCTGGAACATATGTTTCGTTTTACTTTTTACATTTATTGGCTTGCTTCTGGTGCACTATAGAGAGCTATCGCTTTGTAATACGGAAACATAAAAACACAGCCACTGTTAAAAACATTTCTCATTTAAATTTGTTGAAGTGCAATCTGAAATGCACTATCCAGCTCAATGTCTTCTTGATGAAGGAGACGAATTACAGATGTATTGCAGATGTATCATGGTCAGAATGTATAAAAAGCTGGACCAACCTGATTGATTCGAAGTCTGTATTTGTGAGGAATTGAACTTTCTTTTTCCTCATCAAACCGTTTATCAAAACAAGCATTGACAAAGCAAATGGCTTGGTGTATGTATTTTAAAATATCTATTGGAAGCATATGCCACAAAAATAAAGAGAATTAAAAAAGAATATACGCTGCCGTCTAAAAGTGGCAGCCATATGCAAACTGATTTTCTTGCATGGTTGCGGCACCAACACGCTGAGCAGCGCTATGGAAGTGCACTGAAAGCCCTGCAGTGTAGGGGTTTGCAAACTGTTTTTCCTGTCTGGTTTCCTTGCCCGCTGTGATAAGGAGAGCAAGTCTGGGGTGGGACTTCATCCCCCAGACTCCAGTGGGACACCAACACAAGGAGCAGTGATATTAATGCGCACTGAGAGCCCCTCAGAGTGGGGGGGTGCGAACTGGTTTTCGTGCCTGTTTTCCCTACCCATCGTGATACCGAGAGCTAGTCTGGGGTGGGGCTATGTCCCTCAGACTCCCATGGGGCACCAACACAAGGAGAGGGCAATCAAAAAGCGTGTGCCCGGGTGAAGACTAGGCCAAGAGCCGGCCCGTCTGCACCAATCAGCAGCCAGAGGAGGCTGGGCCGGGCCCCCTCTCTTGGCCTGGAGTTTTGTGCCCTCAGGTTTTGTATTCTAACCACCGTCAGACTTTCCCCTCTGCTTTTGGAATTATGGAGAAAAGGAAGACCCTCGGGGGTCGCAAGAGGGGATATGATAGCCACTATTGACTCCTCCTTGGTGTGTGCAGCAGGAGTTCTCTTGAGGGAGATTGAACTCACTGAAAGACGCTTCTCCATGGAGAAAGTAAGGGGCATTCACTCACTTTAGTCTATTTGACGGAGCCTCTAGGCCCTAATGGTTCTACAGAAGCCTCTGTCTGCGTATTTTCCCTTTAAGGTTGGACAGTGTTTGCATGCCCCATGCTGATACTTTGCATTTTACTGAACCCCCAGTAAAAAAGAAGAAGGCCAGCCCCTTGCACAAGAAGCCGACATGAGCATGTTATGGAGACAAATCAAGCAGGTTGGCACTCCAGCACTATTGACCCCTTCCAAAGCTGATGAAATATGTAGCAGGCTAGAATGTATGGTCAAAGCATATTTTAGTTTGCTACATGACCACCTTGAGTTAATTGAGGAAAAGCTGTCAAAATTACTTAGCATGGCTAAGCACCGGAGGTTTTCCCGGTTTCTACCCAGGCCATCCCAAAGTCTTGTAGTTTGAGTAGTTTGACCCCAGCTTATAACCTACATAACCAACACCCCCACCAGTTGTGATCCGCAGGGGACAAGGGGAATTATACTAGGTGTGTCTAAGACTAATTGTTCTCTGCCACCTCAGGCTCAGATGCCCACAATCCCCATTCTGTCTTCACCCTGAACCAGGGTCACGAGCAAAGCAGTAGAAAGGGCCCAGTGAGGGTTTGCTACTAGTACGGGGATGGAATCGAGAGTGAAATGAAAGGGCAACCTAGTAAGGGATGCTGAAGTGTTACACCTCCCCCCTGTAGCATGTCCATACATGGTAATGTTAGAAATTGCCCGCAGACTTGAACTGGTACAGGCCGAGTATACAGGCCAACTGATTTTAAAATTTCTTTGTTGGCTAATGAAATTCAGTGGGCATGAGTAACCCCTATCTGAACACATCTTGATGGAGAGGAGGGTCGAGCAGATTCATCCTTTCCCCAAAACACTCCCAGGTGACTGCATAGTGGTAAGCTTCAATAACCCTAGTCTGGTCTCGGACCTTCTAAGGTCTTTTTCCCCTTCTTCTTCTTTGAGAGGCTCTCAGATATCTATCCTCCCCCTGGGATAGCTCTATAAAACTCATAACCCCCCTCCACCACACTTTGTATGCAGGAGGAGCTTTCCTGGAGGGGGCTCGTAATTCTAAGGTAAGTCTGCACCTTCTGGGGTGATGCTTAGCAATAAATACGCTCCATTGGAAGGTCTAGAGGGGTGTGACTGACTGATTACTCCTCCAAAACTGGTAGCATTTTCCAGTAAGGAGAGTAAACTGAGCCTTGGGTTGACCAAGTTGAGGAGAGTGTCAATAGATTCAAGCCTGCTAAGATCTTAAGATGGTATATTGCAGGGTTGAGAAAAAAGCTAGGGAACTCAGACTGGTTTGAGTCAGTGGTCAGGTACCAGGTGAATTTCTTACAAGAAACTTGGGACTTTGACCCTAGTTACCTGGATGGGTTTAGTACATTTCACTCCTCAGCCATTCCTTCATCTGCTGGCAGAGTGAAAGAGGGTCTTCTCATGCTGATCGCAAACACTTTTTCTGGTGTGGTGATCAAGTCTATTAATGACTCCCCATATTTTCACTGCCTAGTTTGTGACGTGGCCAAGAATTGGGATTTGTTAATTGTTAACTGTTATAATAATTGTTTTGATGGTTATGCCTTGCAGTTGAACTTGAGACATCCATTCTTTCTATTGGAAACGATTATCACAAGGCTCTGAAGTTGCTTTGGGTGAGTCATTTCAATGCCTGTCACTGTCTAAAGGTCAATAAACCTGTTGGCGATCTAATAGACAACGAGGGGGACACTTTGGTACACTTTGAGCTTAACAAGTATGGTAGTGCGCTTAATAATCTCTTGGTGAAACTTGATCCTGTCATGGTGAATGAGGGGACTGATCAACCAGGCGGTTTTACCCTCACCTTTCGGAGGTATAATTGTTCCTCTACAAATTATTACATTCTAGCTTCTAATACACTAGGGGCCTGATTTATGAAAAGTTAGCACTGCCTTTATGTCATTTTTTTTGACGCAAAAGCAAAATAATTATATTTTGTAAGGTTGAGCTGCTTTTGCGTCAAAATTGATGTAAAGGCGGTGCTAGGTGCTTTAATAGATGACTTTGAAGTTACTTTTCTGGATTTCAGTGATCATCCAAAACTATCCTGTAGGCTGCTGTTGGTGAGGGTGCATGATACTCAATTCAGGGGGATACAAACCTCTCTTAGTGCAGAGAAATGGCTTCTCCATAGGATGGGACAACGTAGATAAACTGAAGTTTCTTCCTGGAGTTCTTAATCACAAGCAGGCAGAGGTCCATGTTTGCTTAGACAGAGATATGGTCCCATCGCAGGTTATGCTGGCCTTTTTGGACATCTTGACCCACATAAAGCAAGCTCTGACACTCAATCCTCATAATTAGAAACCACACTGCAGGGGGTGGTTTGACTCAGCTTGCACGAGAGCCCGAGCAAAGTTACAACTGGCTCTATGTACCACCTCGAGAGATAGGGAAAACATTAAAGGCCCATGCGCACTTTATAAAGAGGCGCGAGCAGTTAGATTAAAGGAGATCAAGGCAAGAGCCTTGGAGTCTTTTAGGGAAGCCAGTATGAAGAAAGATAGCTCTGTTTTTGAAGGGTGCTTAATGCTCCCTACTTTAGGGAACCTACAGACCCCTCTACAGACGCGCAGATACAGTAATCACTGTGGGTTTATTATTTTTCGATAATCTACTCAAGTTATGTAGATTCCACTGAAATGACTGATATTACTGAGCAAGGCAGGGATGTCACCCCTTTAGTTTTTTGCTTATTGGAGGTGCAGGGGGCGCTGGGTGAAAGTAGCAGTGGCAAAAGCACCCACTACAGATGCGGTTCCTGTGGATGTTTTGATAGACTACCAGGCTCTATGGGCTCCCCTGCTCGTGAACATTTTGAATGCTATTACCAGAGTGCCCCCCCCCCTGGCTTCAAGGAAAATGTCAAGCATTGTGGCAATTTACAAAAAGGGTGATAACTCGCTCCCAAAGAATTATAGACCCATATCCTTACTCAGTTCAACCGCCAAAGTAATGGGTCGTATCTTGCTACTTAGATTAGAGGACTGTGCAGTGGCCAACTGTATCCTAGCTGATACCAAGTATGGTTTCAGGAAGGGGCTATGGACTACTGATTAATGCCATCGCTAAGAATGTTTCAGTTTACCTGCCATGTATGGACCTTTTGGGGGTGTCCGATTGCATCTCACGCTCCAAGCTCAGTGCACTCATGTTGGAGATGGGTATCTAGGTTGCCATTATTAGTTTCACCAGGAAGCTGTATTCTGAGGCGAGTGCCTGTGTCCGGAATGGTAGAATGCACTCTACCGTTTAGGATTAAACAGGGGATTAAGCAAGGGTACTTTCTTGCCTCCTTCCTTTTCTCCCTGTGCACAGAGTTGAAACAGCACTGGTGGGGAGAGCTGTAGATATCCTATACAGTGGAGTATGTCCTCTCCATTACAACTCTATGAGGATGATGCAGTGCTAGTTGCAAGAACAGGGCGCATGCTGCAAGGCCTAATAGAGGACTATACCACCTTTATGCAGGAGTTAGATCTACAGGTCAACAAAAGCAAAACATATACAATGAAATGTGGTTGGTAATTAAAGAAGAGCCCTGTTTTTCACATCAGCAATTCTAAGGTGGATGACACCCCGTCCTTCTCCTATTTGAGTATCCTCTTTGATGCCAAATATTTGTGGAAGCTGATGGTGCCAAATAGAGCAGCCGTGATAGTTAAGACAATCTTGGCTCTGAAAAATGATAGTAAAAAACTAAGGGCCTCATTTACATGAATCTGATGCATCATCATCAATGTGTCAGATTTCTTGCGCCTGCTGCACATCACCTAACAACACCATGGATGCACTGTATTGACAATACAGAGCTCCATGGCGCACTTTTGTACAGAATTTCTGATGCATCTTTTGGCGCTAAATTGATGCATTGCTGTAGTTGCATTGTTAAACTGGTGCAACTCCAGCAATGCGAGGAGAGTCCCATAGGTAAATGACCCGTATCAACTTTACGCCTACCCTGTGTAGGCAGTAACTTGATGCATGGAAGTTGTAGAATGCCGCAGTGAAACGTAAATTTTGCTGTGTCAGTTCTCTGTGGCTTTTTCCAAGGAAACGACTACCCTGTATACATTATACCTGGCACAGGTAAAATGTGACACAGAGCTTTCCACACTGATGCATTGGGCCCAATACATCAGTTTATAAATATGGAGCAGTGTAGTCCACTGCTAGCACCACCACTGCGTAAAAGAAAATGACACTGCAATGACACAAAGAGCTTGTATATGAGGCCCTAGGTCTGAAACCAGTGCAGGAGCTGGTGACCATTCATTCCGCAAATTCTGTGATGATAGTTATGTATGGTGCATGTATCTGGGATATGGCTGCCACCTACAAGATTCAGCTAGCTGAGAACGCTTTTATTGAAAAACGTCTGTCAATCCAATGTGGTTCTCCTGAAGCTGTGTGTCATGATGAGCCGGGTATTCCCTGCATCACAGATACAACTGAGCTAGTCCCGCTCTTGCTGCGGCACTCAGTTCAGACAAGAGAGACCACAATCCTGAATCAAAAAGTCCTTGAGGACTGCTTAAGATCAGATGCAGCTCTTGACATACCTTGGATTTTATATGTTAAACGGACCTTGGAGGAAATAGGACTCGCTGTTCTATTTTCTTCACCCCAGTCCTATTTAGTCTGTAGTAAATCAAAGCTGAAGCAGACGTTTCTGGCGAGTGCTGCGGCAAAAAGATTGGTGAGTGTTAAGAATAAAGTTGCAGTTATCTCTTAAAATTAAATTTCTTTGTTTGTAGGTTTGCAACCTTATCCATCTGCCATCGAAAATCAGCAGCATTGCTTTGTTCTTACCAGGTTCCATTTGAACTATTCGCCTTTATGTTGGGTTATCCCCGAAAGTATAATTCCTTGAAGGAGTTGTCCAAACAGCCCTGCACATCGTGTTCTTTTGTCTGTTTTACAGAGTCCGAGGATAAGTTTGATTGTGCCACTTCTTAAAAAGTATCATTTCAGACAGTGCAGTCCTGTGCTGCATTTTTGCTACAACGACGATCCTTTGATCTGCCATACTATGGCTCTCTTCATATGGCAATGTCTAAAAATAAGAAGAGGTGCACTACCATGACAGAAATTCAGAAGTGTTTGCACAGCAAAATATACTTTTAATGCACGCAGTTTCAGGAATGTTTAGCACTTTGTTTAATAAGCCTTGCTATTTGATTGCTGAGATTTTTTGGGTGCATTACTTTAGTGCAACTGTTTGTAAAACCCACGAATTGCCTTGCATGCTGCTAAAAGTATTGCTTCCTGTTACTGGGTTATGGTGCACTTTCTTGGTTCTATTCAAAGCACTTTATTAGTAAGTCAACTATATACTAGGGATCTACGGATGTTTTGCATGTTACCCCATAATTTTGTTGTTCCGGAATTTTCACGGCCCTAAGATCTCAGTGCAATTGTCTACCAAACCCAACGAATTTCCTGTAAATTGTATTTAGTACTTGCCTTGGAGTCTAAGCCTGAGTGCAATTTCTTGGCGCTACTGCACTTCTGAAGCACCTTTGGGAAGCCATTTGTATACCATGGTATGTCTACAGCCTGTAAGAGGCAATGTTTCGCAGGACCGTATGACTGCACTTTACGGCTCTAGGTTTGGATTGATTATACTGTGACGTCAAAGGAAACGTTTTTAATGATCAGTGTTGTTTAATTCTATTTCATTGGGATGGGAGTTTCTAATTGGATCGTCAAAGCACAGCGGTAGCTGTTTTTAACTCCGTTTTTATGGGGAAGAGCTATGTGCTTTAATTTCTGAATGGTTTCTTTTTAATATGATTTATTTCACTTGCACTTTTATGCTACGGAAGCGTTACGAATACAACTTCATTGACTTACTGACATTGCGTATAATTTGAATAGCACTGTAGGGGTGTTTCTTATTAGGCAGGTGTGCTTAGAATACGTATATTAATCCTTTTAATTTTAATGCACATCACAGAAAAACATCATTCATATTTTTGCAAAGAAAAGGTACCTGTATCTTTGAAATATTATTTCCTAAATTTTAAACACACAAGGATGACAAAAAACTAAGAAGGATAAAAAAATGGAAAGGAGGGAGTATTGGGAGGGTATAGTACTGGCTGACCAGCCTTTGCACTGAAGTACAGTTATTTTAGGCCAGTGGTCTCCGAACATTTTAATGCTGTGCCCCCCCCCCCCCAGTTGAAAAATAAAAATCATTGGGCTGCCCCTCAGAATTTTTCACAATTATTTTATAAAGATGGCAATGTTTAAATATGTCCAGACCTATTTAAACATGGCAGTTAAGTACTGTTACCTTTTTAAAAATGCAATAACATGCTTCTGCTTAAAACAAAAGCCTGTTATCTGTATAATGCTTCTTTTGTCCAGAGTCTGGCGTCCTCCTCCCCCCCCCCGGGATCACTTGAGGCCCGCCTATGGAGGCTCGCCCACCAGTTTGAAGACCTCTGTTTAAGGTAGATGTGCACATGTGATCTGGTCCTGTCACTCATAGTGCAACAGAGGCAATGGCTGGAATGGGTTGACCCATTGCTCTGTGCTGCATGCCATGGTGGGCTGAAGCAAAATGTAAATGACAATTGAACACACCAACAGATGAAGAGGGCTGACCCTTATCCCCTGTATGTAATTATGTATATGGTTGCTGTCTGGACAGGATCCTTATTGTGGGAGTGGACCCAGAGCTATTGCAGAGGGTTGATCACCTGGGGAGGTACTTGTCTGATGATGCCCTGGTGTTGCTGCACCTGAGTTGGCAGGGGTCGCTGATGCTGTCCGGTGCTGGCGCATGCCTCCAGATCTCCTAACGGATATGGCCTGTCGGAAGCCGTTGGGGATGGAGCTTCAGCAATACTTGGATGGCAACTAGGGCTCCACAGAATCTAGGGCCACAGAGTCGGAGGCTCTTAAGGCTGTCCTTAGAGGGACCTGTACTGGGATGACGTGTGGGGTTAGGTGGCAACTTGTCGCAGACATTTAGAGTAGTAAATGGAGCTTAACATAGCTTCATAAGGATGAAGCAGGTTCTGCCACTGTGCAGGGAGAGGTACTGTCCACCCAGCGCTACCTACAAAAATTGAGGGAACCCCTAGATAAGCACACACTTTCTTCTTACCACCAACACCTGCACAGGGAAGGTGCCAAACCTGCCTGTCTATTGGCTTGGATACTAATGTGCGAGTAGGAACTCCCATCCATTGTAAGGCTTCGGAATGAGGGGGGGAGTGGTGGCCCATAGGCAAGACATATTGACTGCCCTGGAAATGCACTTTTGGTCAGATAAGATCCGCCCGTCATGCTAAAAAGGTTTTTTGAGGGACTGACCTGGTCTGCCTTCCTCCAGATGATGCATAGGACCTAGATGTAGCTCTCACCCTAGAGGAGCTTAGAACTGCACTCTGGGATTTGAATAGGGCTAAGGCTCCGGGGGGCGATGGCTTCCCTGCTGAGTTTTAACAAGCCTATCCTGACATCTTGGGGGAAAAATGATTGGAACTCTGCTTGCAGCACGGAGACTCAGCACCCTGACCCCGACCATGTGCAGGGCATAAACTGTCATCTGTTGAAGCTTGAAGGGGACCCTAAGGACACCTCTTCCTACAGACCACTTACTATGATTAAATCTGACGTGAACGTTCTTTGGAAAGTGTTGGCAAAGCAGCTACAGGGTGTTTTTTGTGGTTTGAATCATGAGAATCAATGTGGCTTTATGCCCTCCTGCAGCACGGCCCTTAATTTGAGATACCTCACCCATGTCTTACATGAAACTGCTGGGTCGAATCAGGAGTTGGCACTTGTGTCGCTTAATAAAGAAAAGGCATTCAACATGGTGTGGTGGAGTTATCTCCGGTCGATGCTCAGGGATATGGGATTCGGCCAGGTCTTTCAGGAATATGTGCAGTTGCTTTACACTGGACCTACAGCCCAGGTCAGGGTGAGGGTGGAGCTATCAGAGGCCTGGGCAGTGGAACGGGGCACCTAACAGAGATGCCCACTCTTGCCACTCTTATTCGATTTGGAGATCGGAACCATTGCTATCCTGTTGCGCAGGGAGCTGGAGCCCTGGGGAATTCAAGCAGGAGACTCGACCCACATCATCTCATTATATGCGGATAATGCGCTGGTGTGTATTCACACACGCATTGAGGCGTTGCCCGTTCTGTTGAGGCACCTGAAAAGTTTTGGAAGAGTGTCTGGTCTATGTGTGAACATCCAGAAGACGCATTTGTACCCTCTCAGGGGCTTGGCCCTGCTATCGCTGAACCAGCTGCCCAAATGGACATGAAGTGGGAGCAGTAAAGCTTCCGTTATCCCGGCATTATAGTCACTAGGATGGTGTTAGATCACTGGTGCATTAACTTAGATAGGGTGGTGCAGGGCGAAACTATGTCAGTCATATTATGGAACACACTGCCCTTGTCAGTCATGGGGAGAGCGGCTGTTCCTAAAATGGTCTTCCATGGGGTCTATACCTAATACAAAATGCACTTTTTCCTATTCAGATTTTTTTTATCTTGCTGATATGGGTGGGGAGATGCAGCAGGGTGTCACTTCTTGTTCTTAAAAAGGAAATGGAGAAGGAGGGCTTGGCCCTGCCAGACGTACACCTACAGCATGCCACTTAGTGGCAGACAGATACCGACAATTGGAAGAAACGGCTCCTACAGGGCATGATTGGGAATGATACTTCGCCTGACATCTTAATGGGGGTCGGGGGCACGAACGGATGCCACGGTACCTAATCTGGTTCGACATACTGCACAGATGTGGGTATCAGTGATGAAAAAGGTGATATGCAGAGCCCCCTTGGATAGGGAATTTCACACATGGGACCTGGTACCCTTCTGATCTATTGACCAGGATATGACCGTGGAGAGACAGAGAGAGGGTGGATGCCTCTTAACTGGAGATTTATATCTGGGTAGGTCTTCCTCACTTTTTAGGAGGTGCAGGGTGCTTTTAATGTGGGATGTGGCCATTTTCTGATGTTAGCAAAATTAGAAAACACAGTGAAGGAACTCTAGTATACGTACCCAGAGGTGCAGCTGCCCTCACAGGTTTTGGTGGGGGAGGTTGATCCAGTGGGGGGAGGGTAGACACCTTATCTCCATGTTCTATAAAGCAATTTGAGCAGACCTGGTAAAGCCTGAGTACAGAGTAAAAATAGTGTGGTAGATTGAACTGGGGGAAGTAATTTAACCCCTTCGCTGCCAGGCCTTTTCCCCCTCCTGTGCCAGGCCTTTTTTTGCCTATTTGGGGCAGTTCGCGCTTAGGCCCTCATAACTTTTTGTCCACATAAGCTAACCAAGCCAAATTTGCGTCCTTTTTTTCCAACATCCTAGGGATTCTAAAGGTACCCAGACTTTGTGGGTTCCCCTGAAGGAGGCCAAGAAATTGGCCAAAATACAGTGAAAATTTCGTTTTTAAAAAAAAGAAATTGAAAAAGGGGCTGCAGAAGAAGGCTTGTGGTTTTTCCCCTGAAAATGGCATCAACAAAGGGTTTGCGGTGCTAAACTCAGCAGCTTCCCAGCTTTCAGGAACAGGCAGACTTGAATCCGAAAACCTAATTTTTCAACACAATTTTGGCATTTTACTGGGGCATACCCCATTTGTGCAATTTTTTGTGCTTTCAGCCTCCTTCCAGTCAGTGACAGGAATGGTCATGAAACCAATGCTGGATCCCAGAAACCTAAACATTTCTGAAAAGTAGACAAAATTCTGAATTCAGCAAGGGGTCATTTGTGTAGATCCTACAAGGGTTTCCTACAGAAAATAACAGCTGAAAAAGAAAAATATTGAAATTGAGGTGAAAAAAACATCAATTTTTCTCTACTTTTTACTCTGTAACTTTTCCCTGCAATGTCAGATTATCGAAAGCAATATACCGTTACGTCTGCTGGACTCCTCTGGTTGCGGGGATATATAGGGTTTGTAGGTTCATCAAGAACCCGAGGAACCCAGAGCCAATAAATGAGCTGCACCCTGCAGTGCGTTTTCATTCTATACCGGGTATACAGTAATTCATTTGCTGAAATATAAGGAGTAAAAAATAGCTATCAAGAAAACCTTTGCATTTCCAAAAAGGGCACAAGATAAGGTGTTGAGGAGCAGTGGTTATTTGCACATCTCTGAATTCCGGGGTGACCATAGTAGCACGTGAATTACATGGAATTTCTCAAATAGATGTCTTTTTTACACACACCCCTATATTTGGAAGGAATAAATGTAGAGAAAGACAAGGGGCAATAACACTTGTTTTGCTATTCTATGTTCCCCCAAGTCTCCCGATAAAAATGATACCTCACTTGTTTGGGTAGGCCTAGCGCCCGCGACAGGATATGCCCCAAAACACAACGTGGACACATCACAGAAAACAGAGCTGTTTTTAGCAAAGTGACTACCTGTAGATTTTGGCCCCTAGCTCAGCCGCCACCTAGGGAAACCTACCAAACCTGTGCATTTCTGAAAACTAGAGACCTAGGGGAATCCAAGGAGGGGTGACTTGTGTGGCTCGGACCAGGTTCTGTTACCCAGAATCCTTTGCAAACCTCAAAATTTGGCTAAAAAAACACATGTTCCTCACATTTCTGTGGCAGAAAGTTCTGGAATCTGAGAGGAGCCACAAATTTCCTTCCACCCAGCATTCCCCCACACCTCCCGATAAAAATGATACCTCACTTGTGTGGGTAGGCCTAGCGCCCGCGACAGGATATGCCCCAAAACACAACCTGGACACATCACAGAAAACAGAGCTGTTTTTAGCAAAGTGACTACCTGTAGATTTTGGCCTCTAGCTCAGCCGCCACCTAGGGAAACCTACCAAACCTGTGCATTTCTGAAAACTAGAGACCTAGGGGAATCCAAGGAGGGGTGACTTGTGTGGCTCGGACCAGGTTCGGTTACCCAGAATCCTTTGCAAACCTCAAAATTTGGCTAAAAAAACACATGTTCCTCACATTTCTGTGGCAGAAAGTTCTGGAATCTGAGAGGAGCCACAAATTTCCTTCCACCCAGCGTTCCCCCACGTCTCCCGATAAAAATGATACCTCACTTGTGTGGGTAGGCCTAGCGCCCGCGACAGGATATGCCCCAAAACACAACCTGGACACATCACAGAAAACAGAGCTGTTTTTAGTAAAGTGACTACCTGTAGATTTTGGCCTCTAGCTCAGCCGCCACCTAGGGAAACCTACCAAACCTGTGCATTTCTGAAAACTAGAGACCTAGGGGAATCCAAGGAGGGGTGACTTGTGTGGCTCGGACCAGGTTCTGTTACCCAGAATCCTTTGCAAACCTCAAAATTTGGCTAAAAAAACACATGTTCCTCACATTTCTGTGGCAGAAAGTTCTGGAATCTGAGAGGAGCCACAAATTTCCTTCCACCCAGCGTTCCCCCACGTCTCCCGATAAAAATGATACCTCACTTGTGTGGGTAGGCCTAGCGCCCGCGACAGGATATGCCCCAAAACACAACGTGGACATATCACAGAAAACAGAGCTGTTTTTAGCAAAGTGACTACCTGTAGATTTTGGCCTCTAGCTCAGCCGCCACCTAGGGAAACCTACCAAACCTGTGCATTTCTGAAAACTAGAGACCTAGGGGAATCCAAGGAGGGGTGACTTGTGTGGCTCGGACCAGGTTCTGTTACCCAGAATCCTTTGCAAACCTCAAAATTTGGCTAAAAAAACACATGTTCCTCTCATTTCTGTGGCAGAAAGTTCTGGAATCTGAGAGGAGCCACAAATTTCCTTCCACCCAGCGTTCCCCCACGTCTCCCGATAAAAATGATACCTCACTTGTGTGGGTAGGCCTAGCGCCCGCGACAGGATATGCCCCAAAACACAACGTGGACATATCACAGAAAACAGAGCTGTTTTTAGCAAAGTGACTACCTGTAGATTTTGGCCTCTAGCTCAGCCGCCACCTAGGGAAACCTACCAAACCTATGCATTTCTGAAAACTAGAGACCTAGGGGAATCCAAGGAGGGGTGACTTGTGTGGCTCGGACCAGGTTCTGTTACCCAGAATCCTTTGCAAACCTCAAAATTTGGCTAAAAAAACACATGTTCCTCACATTTCTGTGGCAGAAAGTTCTGGAATCTGAGAGGAGCCACAAATTTCCTTCCACCCAGCGTTCCCCCACGTCTCCCGATAAAAATGATACCTCACTTGTGTGGGTAGGCCTAGCGCCCGCGACAGGATATGCCCCAAAACACAACGTGGACATATCACAGAAAACAGAGCTGTTTTTAGCAAAGTGACTACCTGTAGATTTTGGCCTCTAGCTCAGCCGCCACCTAGGGAAACCTACCAAACCTGTGCATTTCTGAAAACTAGAGACCTAGGGGAATCCAAGGAGGGGTGACTTGTGTGGCTCGGACCAGGTTCTGTTACCCAGAATCCTTTGCAAACCTCAAAATTTGGCTAAAAAACACATGTTCCTCACATTTCTGTGGCAGAAAGTTCTGGAATCTGAGAGGAGACACAAATTTCCTTCCACCCAGCGTTCCCCCACGTCTCCCGATAAAAATGATACCTCACTTGTGTGGGTAGGCCTAGCGCCCGCGACAGGATATGCCCCAAAACACAACCTGGACATATCACAGAAAACAGAGCTGTTTTTAGCAAAGTGACTACCTGTAGATTTTGGCCTCTAGCTCAGCCGCCACCTAGGGAAACCTACCAAACCTGTGCATTTCTGAAAACTAGAGACCTAGGGGAATCCAAGGAGGGGTGACTTGTGTGGCTCGGACCAGGTTCTGTTACCCAGAATCCTTTGCAAACCTCAAAATTTGGCTAAAAAAACACATGTTCCTCACATTTCTGTGGCAGAAAGTTCTGGAATCTGAGAGGAGCCACAAATTTCCTTCCACCCAGCGTTCCCCCACGTCTCCCGATAAAAATGATACCTCACTTGTGTGGGTAGGCCTAGCGCCCGCGACAGGATATGCCCCAAAACACAACGTGGACATATCACAGAAAACAGAGCTGTTTTTAGCAAAGTGACTACCTGTAGATTTTGGCCTCTAGCTCAGCCGCCACCTAGGGAAACCTACCAAACCTGTGCATTTCTGAAAACTAGAGACCTAGGGGAATCCAAGGAGGGGTGACTTGTGTGGCTCGGACCAGGTTCTGTTACCCAGAATCCTTTGCAAACCTCAAAATTTGGCTAAAAAAACACATGTTCCTCACATTTCTGTGGCAGAAAGTTCTGGAATCTGAGAGGAGCCACAAATTTCCTTCCACCCAGCGTTCCCCCACGTCTCCCGATAAAAATGATACCTCACTTGTGTGGGTAGGCCTAGCGCCCGCGACAGGATATGCCCCAAAACAGAACGTGGACACATCACAGAAAACAGAGCTGTTTTTAGCAAAGTGACTACCTGTAGATTTTGGCCTCTAGCTCAGCCGCCACCTAGGGAAACCTACCAAACCTATGAATTCTGAAAACTAGAGACCTAGGGGAATCCAAGGAGGGGTGACTTGTGTGGCTCGGACCAGGTTCTGTTACCCAGAATCCTTTGCAAACCTCAAAATTTGGCTAAAAAAACACATGTTCCTCACATTTCTGTGGCAGAAAGTTCTGGAATCTGAGAGGAGCCACAAATTTCCTTCCACCCAGCGTTCCCCCACGTCTCCCGATAAAAATGATACCTCACTTGTGTGGGTAGGCCTAGCGCCCGCGACAGGATATGCCCCAAAACACAACGTGGACATATCACAGAAAACAGAGCTGTTTTTAGCAAAGTGACTACCTGTAGATTTTGGCCTCTAGCTCAGCCGCCACCTAGGGAAACCTACCAAACCTATGCATTTCTGAAAACTAGAGACCTAGGGGAATCCAAGGAGGGGTGACTTGCGGGACTCGGACCAGGTTCTGTTACCCAGAATCCTTTGCAAACCTCAACATTTGGCAAAAAAAACACATGTCCCTCACATTTCTGTGGCAGAAAGTTCTGGAATCTGAGAGGAGCTACAAATTTCCTTCCACCCAGCGTTCCCCCAAGTCTCCCGATAAAAATGATACCTCACTTGCGTGGGTAGGCCTAGCGCCGGCGACAGGAAACACCCCAAAGCGCAACGTGGACACATCCTAAATTTTGGAAAAAAACAGAGGTGTTTTTTGCGAAGTGCCTACCTGTAGATTTTGGCCTCTAGCTCAGCCGGCACCTAGGGAAACCTACCAAACCTGTGCATTTCTGAAAACTAGAGACCTAGGGGAATCCAAGGAGGGGTGACTTGCGGGGCTCGGACCAGGTTCTGTTACCCAGAATCCTTTGCAAACCTCAAAATTTGGCTAAAAATACACATGTTCCTCACATTTCTGTGGCAGAAAGTTCTGGAATCTGAGAGGAGCCACAAATTTCCTTCCACCCAGCGTTCCCCCACGTCTCCCGATAAAAATGATACCTCACTTGTGTGGGTAGGCCTAGCGCCCGCGACAGGATATGCCCCAAAACACAACGTGGACATATCACAGAAAACAGAGCTGTTTTTAGCAAAGTGACTACCTGTAGATTTTGGCCTCTAGCTCAGCCGCCACCTAGGGAAACCTACCAAACCTATGCATTTCTGAAAACTAGAGACCTAGGGGAATCCAAGGAGGGGTGACTTGCGGGGCTCGGACCAGGTTCTGTTACCCAGAATCCTTTGCAAACCTCAACATTTGGCTAAAAAAACACATGTCCCTCACATTTCTGTGGCAGAAAGTTCTGGAATCTGAGAGGAGCTACAAATTTCCTTCCACCCAGCGTTCCCCCAAGTCTCCCGATAAAAATGATACCTCACTTGCGTGGGTAGGCCTAGCGCCGGCGACAGGAAACACCCCAAAGCGCAACGTGGACACATCCTAAATTTTGGAAAAAAACAGAGGTGTTTTTTGCGAAGTGCCTACCTGTAGATTTTGGCCTCTAGCTCAGCCGGCACCTAGGGAAACCTACCAAACCTGTGCATTTCTGAAAACTAGAGACCTAGGGGAATCCAAGGAGGGGTGACTTGCGGGGCTCGGACCAGGTTCTGTTACCCAGAATCCTTTGCAAACCTCAAAATTTGGCTAAAAATACACATGTTACTCACATTTCTGTGGCAGAAAGTTCTGGAATCTGAGAGGAGCCACAAATTTCCTTCTACCCAGCGTTCCCTCAAGTCTCCCGATAAAAATGATACCTCACTTGTGTGGGTAGGACTAGCGCCCACGAAAGGAAAGGGCCCAAAACACAACGTGGACACATCACATTTTTTTATAAAAAGCAGTGCCTACCTGTGGATTTTGGCCTGTAGCTCAGCCGACACCTGAGGAAACCTAGCAAACCAGTGCATTTTTGAAAACTAGAAACCCAGGGGAATCCAAGATGGGGTGACTTGCGGGGCTCTGACCAGGTTATGTTACCCAGAATCCTTTGCAAACATCAAAATTTGGCCCAAAAAACACTTTTTCCTCTCATTTCGGTGACAGAAAGTTCTGGAATCTGAGAGGAGCCACAAATTTCCTTCCACCCAGCGTTCCCCTAAGTCTCTCGATAAAAATGGTACATCACTTCTGTGGGTAGGCCTAGCGCCCACAAAAGGAAATGGGCCAAAACACAACTTGGACACAACATATTTTTTCACAGAAAACAGAGGTGTTTTTTGCAAGGTGCCTACCTGTGGTGTTTGGCCTGTAGCTCAGCCGGCCCCAGGGGGGGGGGGGGGGGGCAGAAATGCCCTAAAATAAATTTTCCCCCCCAACCCCCACCCTCCCCCGCCGGGAGCGACCCTTGCCTACGGGGTCGCTCCCCCTGCGTGACATTGGCACCAAAAAACAAATCCCCGGTGCCTAGTGGTTTCTGCCCCCTTGGGGGCAGGTTGACCTAAACTCAGCCAATCTGCCCCCAAGGGGGGCAGAAATGGCCTAAATACAATTTGTCCCCCAGGGGAGCGACTTTTGCCTGATGGGTCGCTCCCCATCTCTAAAAAAAAAACAAAGAAAAAAAAAAAGAAAAAAAAGAAAAATTCCCCTGGCGCCTAGAGGTTTCTGCCCCCCCGGGGGGCAGAAATGGCCTAAAATAAATTTGCCCCCCCAACACCCCCCCCCCCCCCCGGGAGCGACCCTTGCCTACGGGGTCGCTCCCCCTGCGTGACATTGGCGCCAAAAAACAAATCCCCGGTGCCTAGTGGTTTCTGCCTTGGGGGCAGATTGACCTAAAATTGGCCAATCTGCCCCCAGGGGGGCAGAAATGGTCTAAATACAATTTGCCCCCCCAGGGGAGCGACCCTTGCCTGATGGGTCGCTCCCCATCTCTAAAAAAAAAAAAAGAACAAAACAAAAAAAACACAAAAAAAAAATTTGCCCTGGCGCCTAGAGGTTTCTTCCCCCCCTGGGGGCAGAAATGGCCTAAAATAAATTCGCCTCCCCCCCAGGGAGCGACCCTTGCCTAAGTGGTCGCTCCCTTTGCGTGAAATTCACGCAAAGAAAAAACTCCCTGGTGTCTAGTGGTTTCTACCTCCCTTGGGGGCAGATTGGCCTCATCAAAATAGGCCAATCTGCCCCCAAGGGGGGCAGAAATGGCCAAAATATAATTTTCCCCCAAGGGGAACGACCCTTGCCTAAGGGGTCGCTCCCCACCTCAATAAAAAAAAATGAAAAAAAAAAAAAAAAAAATGGTCCCTGGTGCCTAGAGGTTTCTGCCCCCCCTGGGGGCAGAAAAGGCCTTTTCAAAAAAATGCCCCCCCTGGGAGCGACCCTTGCCCAAGGGGTCGCTCCCTTTTGTCAATTTCTAAGAAAAAAAAATAAATCCCTGGTGTCTAGTGGGGTTTCAAAAGCCGGATTGCAAGCAATCCGGCTTTTGAAACCCTCGGAGGGACTTCAAAGGGAAGGAAATACTTTTCCTTCCCTTTGAAGCCCCTCCGGGCCTCCCAAGTGATTGAAAAAGAAATGCTTTTGCATTTCTTTTTCAATCGCGCTGGAAGCAGAGCTTCCAGCGCGACGAGGGAGGCCCCTGTGACACATCAGCGCGCACGCGCGCGCTGACGTCACAGGGGGGGTGGGGGGGGGTCGGGGGTGGAAGGGGAAGGTCTTCCCCTTCCATCCCCGACTTGGGGGGGGAAGAGGGGTGCACGGGGGGCGCGCTAGCGCGCCCCCAAGTTCCCCTGTGCCATGGACGAGATGATCTCGTCCAAGGCACAGGGGAACTGTAGCCTTGGACGAGATCATCTCGTCCAAGGCACAGAAGAGGTTAAGATTCAAATTGGAATCCTGACTGTGGCCTGGTAAAAGCAGTGTCCTGTGTTAATCGATTTAAACTACTTCATTTTAGTTACTTGCACCGTACATACATAACACCAGCTCGGCTCATCCTTATAGATCCTAGCAAAGCAATGGGATGTGCACGTTGTGGGAAGAGGGTGCCACGTTCCTACACCTGGCGTGGAAATGCGCTGAAGTGCTGGACTTTTTGGAGGTAGTAGTGCCTTTCATCGAGGAAGTATTAGGGAAAGCTGTTTTCTATTGGGTATGGTGGCGAAAACCATGGGTCACATGATCTTGTATAAGCTCTTGCAGTTAGTACTGCTGCTAGCTAAGCAAAGAATTGCGATTAGCTGGATGGGGACCCAGATCTGTAGTGAGGCCTTGTGGGTTAAGGATGTCTTTGAGTGGGGCGTCGCAGAGGCGCAACACATGCAAATTACTCTTATGGACGACAGGGTCACAGAAGATTTGGCAGCTTGTGGGGGGCACTGCTGGACTCTTTCAAAGAGCATAGGGATCCAGATATGGACTCAAATCCATATAGGGTGTTTATAAATAAGAGAGTTGACATGCCAGGTGGGATCTGTTCTGGTTATTGTTGGCTATAATCCATATGCTGACTTGGTAAATACAATATTTTTCCTGTTCTGTGATGGTCTTAGTGGTTTCTGTGGTGAGGGGGTGATATTATACTTGCACTTGCTAGCAATGAACAATCTGTTTCAAACTGTTTTTTTACAAAGTTGGAGTCTAAAAGGTTATACAATTAAAAAATCTATTAAAATATGCCTTGTTAATCTTCTCAAAATATGATGTCCTAAATTAATACCCACTACATGCCCTAAACCTGTCAAAAGTTGACAACCCGTAACAAAACTAGATAGATATATAGAGGTAAAGCACTATCACATTTCAGAAAATTAATGCATCTTCCTGAAACCAAGGGTACCTGCAGACAAATATATCAAAACCACCCAACTGTCTTTCAACAGCATATCTCTTGTTTAATGGTGCGCATAGAACCACTGCCATTTTGATAGCCCATTTTATACTCTGCCAGTTTCATGCCAACCCTGGTGAACCATGAGGACCAATTCAGAATTATAAGTTCTCTCCTTACAAGTGGCTAGGCTATGCCATTTTGAGATTACAGAAAAAATATTAATCTGTATGGGCACTGACATCTAAACGCAACAGGTGTTGAAAATCCCCAACATTCTTAAATTTAGTTTGGCAAAGAACTTAAAAATGAAAAGAATTGTGCATATCGGCCAGAAAAACTAAACAAACTTGAGACATCTGTCTCTCTCTCTCTCTCTCTCTCTCTCTCTCTCTATATATATATATATATATATATATATATATATATATATATATATACACACATATATATATGTATCTATATATACATATATATATATATATGTATATATATATATATATACACATATCTTGCCACAGTCATCGCCTTAACTCCAGCCTCTTGTTACGGTGAGTCACAGGCAGGGCGGCGACCCCTCATAAATCCATCCAACGTTAGCCTGAACACCACGAGATATTTACCCTGCGATGAAAAGCAACAAGCCAGGACTCAGTGCAGCATAATGTGCTTTACTAAACAAAAGAAAAGAGAAATCTAACGTGTTTCGTAGAACTAGCTCCTTGTTCACAGATCCAAATCACCTCTGTTTTTACATGTATTTAAATAACCAAACGCAGGTAACAGAGAATTGACATAGAAAAGGGACTTAAACCCAAATTCGTCACACAAATATTCTAAAAGGTGTGGGCCATTTTAAAACAGGCAAATATCTACTTATAATCAAACAAACAGATTAAACTTATGCATGATGATGCCCCAGGTGGAACTAGAGGAGCCACTGTTAAGCGAGCTGGCCCTGCCGAGAATTCCATAGCAGGACGGAAAGCACTAGATCAACCTATATACCTGGAGGAGATAAACGATGCCATCTCAGCCTTAAAGCCTGGGAAGACTCTGGGTCTGGGTGGTTACCCCACGGAGTTTTATTCTAGGTTTAAACATGTCTTGGTTCCTCGGCTACTTGATTTGTATGAGGAAGCACTGGAAGTGGGAGCCCTCTCAGATAATTTAGACCAAGCCACCATAGTAGTCCTACCAAAGACAAAGCCACTTTCCTTGTTACGTGCCCATTAAATGCCGATATCGCTGATCAATGGGGAGCTGAAGATATTTGCAACAGTGTTGGTGAATCACAGTACTAGGCACTGTATAAGGAGGTTGAACGTAGCACTGGCGCATAGACATATCCTTCCAGGCACCCTAGTGCTGGTGTTAATAGGCTTTGATAGAGCGTTTGACATCATTGACTCGAGTTATTTACGGTAGGTACTCATTACAGTGGGCTTGAGTGAAAGGTTTCGGAGCATGGTGGAACTACTATACTGTAACCCGACGGCTAGAGTACTGGTCAATGGGACGATGTCAGAGGTGTTTCCTATCTGCAGGAGAACGCGGCAGGGATGCCCATTTTTCCTGCTCCTCTTTGCTCTGGTCATTTAAGCATTGGCATGCATGCTTCGGGGAGATCCATTAATGACGGGTTGGTGCTGGCCTAAAGCGGAGGAAGATCGTATAGCAATGTACGCTGATGATGTATTGTTTTATCTGTCCAATCCGGAGGAGAATGGGCCCATATGTCTCTATCTCCTGCTCCTGTTTGCAGAAGCGTCCGGGTTGGTGCTCAATTCAAGGAAATCAATTCTGGTTCCACTGACTGGGTCTTGAGAGGCAATTGAGCGGCAGTCCGAGTTAACCATAAAGTGCCTTAGCTTCACCTATTTGGGAATTAAAATAGCATTGGAATCACCCCTTATATGGGTGCTCAACATCACGCCTCTTGTTCATAGAGTCAACTGGGACTCGAAGAGTGGCAAGCGTTACCCCTAAATAGTCTAGGATGTGTTGCTCTATTTAAAGTGCTGGTGTTGCCACATTTCCTTTATGTTCTTCAAAATCTCCTAAATATTTACCGGCAAGCGCTACCCCTAAATATTCTAGGACGTATTGCTATATTTACAATGCTAGTATTGCCACATTTCATTTAAATTCTTCAAAATCTCCCCATACAGTTACCGGCCCAGTGGTTCAGAGGGATAGACATATTGACCAACTCCTTCCTCTGGCAGAATAAGAGAAGGCACTTCAATAGAGAGATGTGCCAGCACAGCATATATGAGGGAGGGATGGGTATGTCCAGTATATTTTATGACTATCTGGCAGCTCAGGCACTCTTGCTCCATGACTGGCTCACGGGAGGATGGGTGGACAGGGCTTATTGGCTGGAAGTAGCGACCCTGCGGCTAACAAGCATCATGGATCTTCTATATGGTGGATCAATATCACAGAACATCCCGGAGGTGACTAGGAAGGTGTTTCTGGGATGGAGGCACAGTGTTACACTGGGGGGTGGAAGAAAGTAACACACCAAACTCTGTTGTGGCAGGGGGCATAGTTGGGAGAGGTGAGCGCATTGGAGGGATTTTCATGATGAGACACGATCGGCCTAACTGTGCTTGGGGAAGTGTGGATCGGGGATCATATGCAGTCCGTCCAGGAACTTCAACAAGAGTACAGGTTGTCACACAGACAGTTCCATAAATATTTGCAATTGAGGCATGGCCTACGATCTCACATACCTGAGGCTACCTCAACCCCTGAATTCAACCCCATGGAAGCGAAGGTGATGATGGAAGCGTTGGACAAGGGGGGAATCTCCCAAATCTACTGTTTGATTGTGTTAAATGCCTTCGAGACACTTCATACCTTGAGATCTATGTGGTAAGCCTGGGTGGGACCAATGGATGAGAAGGATGCCTTAATGACACTGCAAATGATTGCAATATCAGCTAAAATGAGACTAGTGCAATTATACTATCTACACTGTGTACCTAACACCAATTCGATTACACCATGCAGGGCTCAGGGCACGTCCCATTGTGGACGTTGCGATGGATCACCAGCAGACTTCTTTCACATGCTGTGGTCCTGTCCCATTATTGTACACTATTGGGAACAGTCGATCTCAGAACTCGCTACGGTGGTGGGACAAACCCTGGAGCTGTCTTCAATGATGGACCTGTTGGGAGTCATGGAGGGGATGGGAGGCTCTCGAGAGGATAGACAACTGGTGAGCACAGCCCTTCTGGTAGCAAAGAGAGACATTGCAAGACACTGGCCAATGACCAGTCCCCCTACGATTGTGCAACAGAGGAGAGGAATGGACTGGTGTGCCCAAATGGAGAAACCTATTTATGAGGTGCGAGGGTGCGTAAGGAAACACAGTAGAATCTGGTGTAAATTGACTGGCAACCAAGGAACAGATGTGGTAGACAATGTGTAGATCTGTTATACATGTGTACTAATGCATTACATATGAGCCTCGCTTGTAGGGACTGTTTGGGGTGGCTGAAAATGCTTGAAACTCAGTTACATGCACAGCTGTATCACCCTTGTTGTGTGATAAATGTGACTTTGTATAAAAATAAAAATTTGGTTATAAAAAAAAACACTGAATTTACAGAAGTAGATTTCCTAAACATTTTTGAGTCCCCGAGTCGTCAAACGTTGGCTGCAACATTTTGCTTCTTGTTACAGCCAGCCATATAGAGCGCAAGCTCCAGTGTGGCTAGCGGGAGCCTCTTGTTCCCATCGGAGCACAACGGCTGGCAGTAAAAAACCTCCCTCAACCTATCAGAAGGCTCCATTTTTGAATTCACGTGACTGCATGACTAATGAGAGACTCTTGCACACCCAACCATCCAGATACACAAATATTTTTTAACCTGAATTTCTTGAAAACTATAGAACAGATGTGCACAAAATCACACTTTCTGGACCAAGGTCTAATTTCTTGCCAAATTTTGTGAAATTCTGTTCAGTCGTTTTCGTGGTGGCCCTTTTAAAAAACATCTATGGAAAAGGCATGGGGATTTTAGATCACCCCTAAACATTCTAGGAAGGAATTAAGCAAAAATGGAGCACTTCTATGAAAAGTTTCACAAAGATTCAGCAAACAGTGCCAAAGTTATCAGCAAACCTAAAAACTGCATTTCCTAGGGAAATCACATCCTAACTATAACTACCCAGTGGCAGCTGCTACTGGGTACATAGATACTAAAATACAGAAGTTTACCTTTCAAATATGGTACCCGTCCTTCTCAAACATAATGTGTTGATAAGCTGGTTTTAGGTTTTCTGTTTTTGCACAATGGTTTGTGGTGACAGTGTGTTTGTTGAGTTTTGTTTGGGTATTCACATTATTTCATAAAAAATTATGTTTTTATTCCGCCTTTGGTCATTGTTGTTTAATAGTAGTGGTCGCATGCAGTAGTCAAAGTGGGCAGAATCGGAGGGGCCTGACGTGGCCCTACTTTTTTAATTTATGAAAAAACGTTCACCTGCTTCTTATTAGAAGACAACCCTCCAACTCCATTCATGCAAATGCTTCAACTTAAATTTCTATCAGGGAGTCTCTTGCGCTGTGAGATGGAGAGAGAGACATGCAGCTTAACAATAAACAGCTCTTTTTGCCAGGGGCATCCTCACCTAAAGAAATGCAAATGCACACACCTGGTTAATCTTCAAATGCGAAGGTGGCGTGGGAGTAGGTACTGGTTTAATTGATCGAATCACATGAACCTTTGTGATGACAAAGGTTTATTATTTTCGACTAGTAGTGCAAAGGAGTTACCAGCTCAGCTGTGCAGTGTGTGCTTTTCTGGGCAGTTAAATAAAAAGGAATCAATACCTACAGTTTGGGTATTTCTAAAACCTATATTTTAGAAGCACCGTTTTATCTGAAACAGCATTCTGTTTTAAACTGCGAGTAATGGAAGTTTAACATAATGACTTACATTTTCTCAGTGCTTCCTGTCACAGGCTGGGCACTCGTATCACTAACAACACACAACCTTCTGGTTAAACAAAGACCTCTCAGTGCATTAACTAATAGAGGTTTCCTAATACAAAATAGTACATACCACTGATTAACTTATTTTTTTAAATTTAATCTGTGAGTTATTATATATGTAGCTACCTTAAGGAAAATATATATATATTTTTAGCTACACTTTTGACCCCACCCCCACGCTCATTGACCCCGCCCTCACTGCATACAGCATCACAGCTCTCATACTTTTTTAAGTTGAGCTTAGCAGCGCACAAGCGCTGTTTTTCTGATGTGTTGTTGTGTATCTGGGCTTTTAACCACGCCCACTGCACACCTATCACTAACACTCGTTCATAAGGTTGTCCTTCAAAAATCCTTTATTTTGGTTGGTAAATGCTTTACGTTTGTCCCTCCTTGGGGCGGTTTAGTTACCGCCTTGGACATTGCCCCTATTACGTGGCTAATTGCACTTTTGCCGATACGTTTGACTGCGAGCAAACATCTTTTTTTTTTGTGTGCTGCTTCACGCTGATGCTGTGTCGCTTTGAATCAACTCGCTCATGTGAAAATATATTAATTTTAATTTCCAATTTATGTAGCAAGAAAAGTCAGGTTAGGAGTTTACAGTGCTAATAGCTCTAACTTGAGCAAATGTTGCATTGCAAATGCTTGTTCAATGCACTTCCACCACTGGTCACCTGCACAAGCCAGGTCAAAGAGGTGGGTGCGTCTCAGGTTAAAGTTTGCACAATTACTTTTTATTTCCCGGTCACTGCGGTTTAAACAGCCAGACAGTTACAGTGTGTTGGGAGAACTGTGGTTTGGCAAATGCTGATTTGCAGTAAGCGTGTTTCTTTCGTCATGTTGAAATACAGGTATGTGAAAGTTTCGAACTTTGCGAGCAGATCAGGTCAGTCAAAATCTTATTCTTGCTACTTCAGTCTTCTATGAGTAACAGGATGTTTTGGACAGGTGCATGATAGGAGAAATATAGAGTTGGTTGAGGATTAATTAAGTAGGAACTTCGGCTTGTCCTTGGGGCACATGTGGTGACTTTCGGTGTAATGCATGTATTTCGGTTCAATGCAGTGTTCAATATTGGTAGGAAAACAAGTGTCTTAATGTGTGAATGGTGACAAAACTCACATTATCTTGTACGTAGAAGGGAAATTTGATTCACGGCCCACGATTCTCACAGTCACAAAGATGATCATGTTGATTGGTTTTGTTTTGTTTGTCTATTGTAAAAAAAAATTCACCAATGGATAGTTTCAAAATTATGGGGGTCATTATGACCCCGGCGGTGAGTGGAAATGTGGCGGCAGTAGCGCCAACAGGCTAGTGGTACATACTGCCACATTATGAGAATGGCGGGTTGCCTGCTGCCAACCCGCCACTTCTCCACTCAGACAGCCATGGAAGTATCAGCCGCCGGAACGGAGATGTCAGTCTCCAGCCCGGTGGCCAGCATAGTACAGCTGGCGACATTATGAGCCTGCCAACCACCATGGTTTTGGTGGTGTTAGCAATGCCCCGAAAACCATGGCAGTAGGCCCTACCAGTGACAGGGAATTCCTTCCCTGTCACCAGTAGGTGTCTCCCCTACCCCCACAACACACACCTGACACACCAGCACCCCCTCTGATCCTATCACTCACCCCCACCCCCTCCGATCCTCTCACTCACCCCTCCCCACCCCCATACACGCACACACCAGCAGACACGCACCACGCATACAGCCAATCACTCACACTGGCATACACACATTCATACACGCATACTTCCAGACATGCTTGCACACATTCTTACCCACAATCACACTGACATGCACTTACTTCACCATTCTTACACACATTCATTCACACGCATACAACCATGCAAATAACACAACACACACAGACGCATTCACACACGCATGCACACACTTAGAAACACACACACGCTCCCCCCTCCCCCCCTCCTCTGTCGGAAGCCTGACTTACCTTTGTCGAGGAGATCTCCCGTCAGGGAACAGGAAGGGGTGCTGCTACCGCCAGCAGTGCCCCGCCAGCAGAACACTTCCAGGCCGTATCACAGGTCATAATACGGCTGGCGGCACTCTACTGGCGTGGAGGAGCTGGTGGTAGCAGTGGCAGCTTACCACCATCCGCCAGTATGATCACTGCCAGATTTCTGCCCTTCTTGTGGCAGAAGTCTGGCAGTGATCATAATAAGGTGGACGGATGGTAGCCGCGATGGTGGTATGTTGGTGGCCGTCACCGCGGCAGTAGGTGTTTTTTACCACCAGTGTTATAATCAGGGCTTATGTTTTTTACAGTGTACCCCCTGATGAAGGGTCTGAGACCCAAATTGCATTGGGCTTTTAAGTCAAAATTATCACAATATTTTTGAATGTGTATGACAATGCAATTGAATGATGCTACACATTTTTGCCTATCGACTCGCAGTTATTAATGAACATTTTATTAAATAGAATGCCTTGAAAGAAACATGAGTAAGAGGATCTTTTTTAAGAAAAGTGTAATGAAATGATGATTGTCTAAGCCTATGGGTAAATGTTCATTCCATTGTGCCTTGGGACTGATATGCAGGATGGTGCTATTAGCAAGTCAAAGTACCTTTAGAAAGTTGGTAATTTCCCTGCTTTAGCCATTTGGTGCCTGAAGCCTGTCTCTGGATCACATGACTGTGTATAGTTGACAGATGGGCTTTGTGTATTCCTCCTACACAGCCATACACAATTGGGAGCCTAGGTGTACCTCGATGGCCCATCGCTGGCTCGATGAGGGGGGGCTGGCCACAGTCCTACTTACATTTGACACCTGTGCAGTTTAAAGAGAAACCTGTGGATGCTTCTCCCACTTCAGAGGCAGAACTGGGTATAAATATTGGACTTCAGACACCAACTCTTCAGTGCACTTCTGGACCTGTGGATACTCTGCCAGGAAAAAAGGACAGCTGATCTGCTGAAAGGACTGCGACTCTGCTGGACTGCTGCTCTGAAGGACCGCTACCCTACTGTGCTGACCTACTGCTTGCTGCCCTCCCACCTGGGTGAGGAGGACTGGACCTTCATCTGTTGAACCCAGGACCCTAAAATGACTCCAAGGGCTAGTTGGCTCACCTCCTGACTGGAGTCTCATGGACAGAGTGCTCTAAGAACCTTCAACTCCACACCTTGACTTTGCCATCCGTGAGTCCTTTCCTGCCAAGGGGTGCCACCACAGTCCTGGAATCTTAGAAGTGGGCCTGAAGGTGTTCTGATAGCCCACATGTTGATGCAGCAACCAACGCATCTCCTCTGCTGTGAGGCATAACCTTTGCTGAACCGACGTATGGCCTCTGCTGTGAGGTTTCTATCCGCTCAAGAACTCTGCATCGACCTTGCAACCTGTATCGGAACTGCCACTGTATGAAGCTTCACAGACGCAGGCTCTTCCATTGTAAGTCTCTGGTTGACGGCATCCTCAACAAAGATGCAGGTTCTTGCACTGTAGCCTAATGGATCTTTGTAACCAAAGCATTGCCGAAACTGCACGATGCATCCTTGAGGCCGGACTTTGCATCGCAGGCCATCATTGACAGGATCCTCAATGGCGATACAGGACCTTGCATCGTTGTTTGTAGCACCTTGGAACTTATGCATCACCTTGGATATGTGATGCATCCTATGCACAGGACCTTGCAATGCTCCACAACCCGGATTTAAGGTAGTCTTGTTCAGAAGTCCTAAATGGGTCCCTGTAACTGGCCAGTCAGCACTCCATCATGGTCGGCCTGTGCTTGTGACTTTGTCCCAGTCCGGCACACCAGATATCTACAGTTGGTGATTTGTGCTTTTTGGCACTATACTTATTGAAATCTTTAAAATTGCATATCTCCGAATCTACTAATTAGGTTTTTGTCATGCTGGAATTCCTTCATTTACTAACATCTACTCTATCTTTCTAATTTGAGTGGGATCCTTTTTGTGGTGTGCTTAATTTTTTTTACTGTTTGCAGTGCTGCGCAAATACTTTACACATTGCCTCTGAGTTAAGCCTGAATGGTCTGTGCCAAGCAACCCATGGTGCAAGGGTGCCTGCATTGGCAGCAATTTGTTTGCCAGCACAGGGGGAGAGGACAGAAATGGGCTGTATCTTCTGTATATGGTGCATTTCTGCCCTTTCCTGGTGGTGCAGGACGGCGCAGCAAGGCACATGCTGCAGCACCCTGCGCCATGGAACTTTTAAATGTGGCCCATTGTGTTTATTACAAGTGTGCCAAAACTAAGACAGAACACAAGGGAGGGTGGTGAATCATTGATAATTAAATCATACACTTGGTTAGGCATGAACGGTAATGCTTGTGGGAGTGCGCTCTGATATACTAATAGCAGAGCGAACTAGTAGCAAAAGTGGAGAATATAACAGTGTTAGACTTCTCCTGGGAGCCAAAGACATGGTGGATGGACTGACTTCTATGGAGTTAAGGTCTCCTCAACCTAAATATTTACCAATGCAGTTTGAATTCAATTTCCCATTTCACGCCTACAGCGCAACCTAAGACAAATGGGAAAACTCTTAGCACCATCTAGCACATCCAAAGCAGACTGTGCTCTGGTGATCTTGGACAGCGTCGATTGACTCTCCATGCCTGAGTTGCCTTCCCAGTATGCAGAGCCCTTAATTAAGGTAATCTTAACCACCTATGCCAATTTTATGCCCCATTATCCCAGCAGAAATAAGAATGGCGATCCAAGATCTTGAAGATAGTAACCTAGGCTACATTATGGATGCACCAAATCTTACTTACCTTTTAAACAAAATGATAAACGACCTACTGAGTGTTTACATCTACTCTCCTGGAACATTACAGAATTAAGGTACAAACTCATTGACCAGGTGGCAAGACTACATTGACCAGTTTCAAATTTGCATGCTACAGGAAACCTGATTAACAGAACCACCTTATGAACCAGGCTATATAACATCTTATGTAAATGCCATACCTTCCTCTAGTGGTAGGTAATCAGGGGGGACTTATTGTATAGGTAAGAATTCACTAAACGTCTCTATTGTCGTCCTGAGAATAGACTTACCTGATATTCTAGCATTAAGAATATACACGCAAAATAGAAACTTATTTTCTTTAATATTTACATTAAATCGAAGCTGGGAAATATGATATCCACCACTTTCAGGTTAGTGGAAAATGTCTTTAGCACTATAAATACGAAGGACAAGATAATCATGGGGGAGTACTTTAATATTATGCATGAGCCTATATCCTGCTTTGATTTGGTCATAGATGAGGAGGATGTATATGGGGTATACCTCCTCTTAATAGTAGTTCTATAGCACCATGCATCGTGGCTGCCATGCAGGTGGCCTTTTTAACTCTAGCACAAGGCCTGCTGGCCTGCAGTGGCATGTTTAAATCCAACAACCAAAGGTCAGATGTGTAGGAAAGTACCATCTTGCCTGGCATGTTACCCCCATATTTCATTGTATATATGTTGTTTTAGTTGTATGTGTCACTGGGACCCTGCCAGCCAGGACCCCAGTGCTCATAAGTGTGCCCTGTATGTGTTACCTGTGTTATGACTAACTGTCTCACTGAGGCTCTGCTAATCAGAACCTCAGTGGTTATGCTCTCTTATTTCTTTCCAAATTGTCACTAACAGGCTAGTGACCAATTTTACCAATTTACATTGGCATACTGGAACACCCTTATAATTCCCTAGTATATGGTACAGAGGTACCCAGGGTATTGGGGTTCCAGGAGATCCCTATGGGCTGCAGCTTTTCTTTTGCCACCCATAGGGAGCTCTGACAATTCTTACACAGGCCTGCCACTGCAGCCTGAGTGAAATAACGTCCATGTTATTTCACAGTCATTTTACACTGCACTTAAGTAACTTATAAGTCACCTATATGTCTAACCTTTACCTGGTAAAGGTTGGGTGCTAAGTTACTTAGTGTGTGGGCACCCTGGCACTAGCCAAGGTGCCCCCACATTGTTCAGGGCCAATTACCCGGACTTTGTGAGTGCGGGGACACCATTACACGCGTGCACTACATATAGGTCACTACCTATGTGTAGCTTCACAATGGTAACTCCGAATATGGCCATGTAACATGTCTAAGATCATGGAATTGCCCCACCAATGCCATCCTGGTATTGGGGAGACAATCCCATGACTCCCCGGGTCTCTAGCACAGACCCGGGTACTGCCAAACTGCCTTTCCCGGGGTTTCACTGCAGCTGCTGCTCCTGCCAACCCCTCAGACAGGTTTCTGCCCTCCTGGGGTCCAGCCAGGCTTGGCCCAGGAAGGCAGAACAAAGGACTTCCTCAGAGAGAGGGTGTTACACCCTCTCCCTTTGGAACAAGGTGTCAGGGCTGGGCAGGAGTAGCCTCCCCAAGCCTCTGGAAATGCTTTGATGGGCACAGATGGTGCCCATCTCTGCATAAGCCAGTCTACACCAGTTCAGGGATCCCCCAGCCCTGCTCTGGCGCGAAACTGGACAAAAGAAAGGGGAGTGACCACTCCCCTGACCTGCACCTCCCCTGGGAGGTGCCCAGAGCTCCTCCAGTGTGCTCCAGACCTCCACCATCTTGGAAACAGAGGTGCTGCTGGCACACTGGACTGCTCTGAGTGGCCAGGGCCAGCAGGTGACGTCAGAGACTCCTTCTGATAGGCTCCTTCAGGTGTTGCTAGCCTATCCTCTCTCCTAGGTAGCCAAACCTCCTTTTCTGGCTATTTAGGGTCTCTGCTTTTGGGAATTCCTTAGATAACGAATGCAAGAGCTCATCAGAGTTCCTCTGCATCTCTCTCTTCACCTTCTGCCAAGGAATCGACTGCTGACTGCGCTGGAAGCCTGCAAAACTGCAACAAAGTAGCAACGACGACTACTGCGACACTGTAACGCTGATCCAGCCGCCTTCTCGACTGTTTTCCTGGTGGTACATGCTGTGGGGGTAGTCTGCCTCCTCTCTGCACTAGAAGCTCCGAAGAAATCTCCCGTGGGTCGACGGAATCTTCCCCCTGCAACCGCAGGCACCAAAGAACTGCATCACCGGTCCTTTGGGTCTCCTCTCAGCACGACGAGCGAGGTCCCTTGAACTCAGCAACTCTGTCCAAGTGACTTCCACAGTCCAGTGACTCTTCAGTCCAAGTTTGGTCGAGGTAAGTCCTTGCCTCTCCACGCTAGACTGCATTGCTGGGAACCGCGTGTTTTGCAGCTACTCCGGCTCCTGTGCACTCACCGAGGATTTCCTTCGTGCACAGCCAAGCCTGGGTCCACGGCACTCTAACCTGCAATGCACGACCTCCTGAGTTGTCCTCCGGCGGCGTGGGACTCTCTTGTGCAACTTTGGGTGAGCACCATTTCACTCCACTTCGTAGTGCCTGTTCCGGCACTTCTGCGGGTGCTGCCTGCTTCTGAGAGGGCTCCTTGTCTTGCTGGGCGCCCCCTCTGTCCCCTGACACAATTGGTGACATCCTGGTCCCCCCTGGGCCACAGCAGCATCCAAAACCCTTAACCGCGACCCTTGAAGCTAGCAAGGCTTGTTTGCGGTCTTTCTACGGGGAAAACACTTCTGCACGACTCTTCACGACGTGGGACATCCATCCTCCAAAGAGGAAGTTTCTAGCCCTTGTCGTTCGTGCAGAATCCTCATCTTCTACCATCCGGTGGCAGCTTCTTTGCATCCACAGCTGGCATTTCCTGGGCATCTGCCCACTCCCGACTTGATCGTGACTTTTGGACTTGGTCCTCTTGTTCCACAGGTACCCTCGTCTGGAAATCCATCGTTGTTGCATTGCTGGTGTTGCTCTTTCCTGCAGAATCCCCCTATCACGACTTCTGTGCTCTTTGGGGAACTTAGGTGCCTTTGGCACCCACTTTTCAGGGTCTTGGGGTGGGCTATTTTTCTAACCCTCACTGTTTTCTTACAGTCCCAGCGACCCTCTACAAGGTCACATAGGTTTGGGGTCCATTCGTGGTTCGCATTCCACTTCTAGAGTATATGGTTTGTGTTTCCCCTATCCCTATGTGCCCCCATTGCATTCTATTGTGACTATACATTGTTTGCACTGTTTTCTATTGCTATTACTGCATATTTTGGTATTGTGTACATATATCTTGTGTATATTTGCTATCCTCATACTGAGGGTACTCACTGAGATACTTTTGGCATATTGTCATAAAAATAAAGTACCTTTATTTTTAATATATCTGTGTATTGTGTTTTCTTATGATATTGTGCATATGACACTAGTGGTACTGTAGGAGCTTCACTCGTCTCCTAGTTCAGCCTAAGCTGCTCTGCTAAGCTACCTTTTCTATCAGCCTAAGCTGCTAGACACCCCTCTACACTAATAAGGGATACCTGGGCCTGGTGCAAGGTGTAAGTACCCCTTGGTACTCACTACAAGCCAGTCCAGCCTCCTACAAGATGAGACTAACTTTATAAGGTCCCTGCTTCACCTCCCTGAAAGTACTCCTCTTATGCCTCTGTTTCATGACGTAGCCTGTAAGAGAGTAGAGCGAGTGGCAATTCTGAGACTGTTACTTTATTGGTTGAGAACGTGGTCAGTGCAAGAGGTTGCTCCATATAGGGAGAGTATAAGGAAGAGTATTTGAGGTAGACAAGTCCTTCAGCTTCCCATGGTTCTGGCATGTTCAAACCTAGCTTCTCAAATTAGACCTAAGATCTTTTCAGAATGTCCCTCAATCTTTGACTGCACTTTCCAATGTCTGGATGATTTACAATTTCAGCTAGTGAAAACACTGTATATAAAGTTTCATTATGACACCTTAGAAATCAGTTTTCACACAATGAAGTGGAAAATCAATAATGGTGATCCTAGAGACTGTAACTGTACTTTGTGTCCCTTGCAAGTAACATCGCTCCCACGGAGCACGCTCTCCTTTTTTTACTTTTAAGAACCGCACACCCGCCCAATACGCAGTATCTGTGTTGTGTTGTATTTGTCTAAGTACGGGTAGATGACAGCCCGTGTTGCTCTGTGGTAATTAGAATTTCCTTTGGATTAAAGATCATTAAAGTTGTTTTGATTGAATGACTTTTCTTTTACATTTTTATTGCTAACTTCTGCATAGAACGTATGCACAAATCTACGTTCTACCTACATTTCCACTGACATATGAGACTGAAAGAGTAGTGGGGGTGGTTAAGCTACTGTGCCTCATTTGAACTTACTACCCTACTACACCTACAGAGTCTATACATTCTTTACTTTAATACGTATGTTAGCATGATAATTACATACCATCATACTATTAATTATTCAACTAGCTCTGGGTTTACTCTCTGAGTATATGTCTGCTTGACAGCACTACCTAATATTCTTCCTGTACCTATGTAGATACAACGACAGCCATATGGTACGCTTGTTCCCATGGAACCCTGTCCCCAATTGAGGATGGTAGGCAGTGATGTTCTTGAATTTTCACTTCCACCAAGCATGGCAGCACTTTAGCACTAAGTGCCATGTCACTTTATATATAATTTACATTTTTTTAGGTTTGTTTTTGGATCCCAGATTTGGTTGGTCCATATATTTTGTCTTTTTTTCCACAGGTCTTCGTCTACATTTAATTATCTGATGTGTAGAGTTTTGAGTAAGTTAACTCGAGCATCTGTACATACATCTTTTCACACAATGTGGGGTTACTGTAGCTTAGGATAAGTTTATTTGTGTGTGGTCCTGATGAAGCGCAATTTGATCCATATGGACTTTTTTGGGCACGAAACATGTTGACCTTTTGTAGGGGTTGAAGGTAGTTCCTTCTTCCATCTCCTTGTTTTCTGGTAGAGTGGTTGAGCATTATCTTCTTTCCACTCCTTAGTATTTTTTAATCTTGACCTGGACCCCTCCTTGATCAATAAATTGTAGGTTTATGGAGGTTCTCGAGACAATTTTACCATTTCTCTCTCTCTTGCTCTCTCCTTGCCTGTAGGTTTAAATTAATCCCTACTTACTTTAACCACAGCACGGATTACAAGTGAAGACCTCCGGCAAAGAGCCCCTTTGTGGGTCTCGTCAGACATTGCAGCACCAGTCTAATGAGAAGCAAGCCCTATGATGAAGCATGACATCCAATGGATGTTTGAGGGCTCTTGCTTCTATATATAGAAGTGCCTAGTGTATTTCTGACCTTTTTTTGGAACAGTGTACTTTTGTGTTTTTGTATCATTACTAGGGAGGCTGTACACTGAACCACTCCACCTTCCTGTTCCTCCTGAGGTTGTATAAATGTGCATTCATGTTCACACAGATAAATCTATAGCGATAATAGTTGGTTACATTTTTATGGAGCACTTAAAGCACATGCACTTTCATTTTTAACCCTTTCATTTAGCTGTTATCAAGTGATTGGTTCTAAGTGGTGCACTGATAAGTGAGGACAAATTCTTTGACAAACCCAAATATTATAGAAGGCAGTTGTACTGTATTAAAAAAATGATAGCTCCTTTCTCTTGGCTTATAACATGTTTTCTAGAGTTTTATCATGTAGAGCCAAGATTGTCATATTAGACATGGGTATATTGGTTCTAAATATTATTAAATACTGATCAAAAAAATACTGTTAAAGCCGCTTTTCAGTGGTTCAGTAGTCTATATCACCTTCCTCAGGACAAAAAACTGCTACACAGACATGGTCAAACCATTTTGGGCCAAAGGTTCATTTTTTACTTTCATGAAGATCTGTTCACATTAACACATAGTCTACCATACAAGAATGATTTATATACCAAAGACTAAGAAACATAAATCATATTCCTAAATTAATATCGTTATACAATTTTAAACTCCTCAGTTTAAAGAAAAATATTTTGTAGCCACGTATAGTCTGTAATCACAACATACTGTATTTTTGTTAACTTGTGGCTTATCGCTCCCACTTATACTTCAGAGTGCTAAATACCTTGTTCTGTATTTTGAATGTGGATCGTAGGCTAGGTGCTGTCTAAGAAAGCTCATGGAGACAAAAAGGAATAATATACTTCATATTTATTCTTTTTGAAACACCCTTTCTATATCGTTGATCACTTTTTGTGTTACATTAATCTTTCTACCTCAATTATAAGATCCCAATGGAACATAACATATCTTCTGTTTGGAATTTATTAAAAATAAACAATAGCATAGGCCCTATGTGTGTATGAATTTTAAAGCTCTGTATTTCAGTATTGGAGTTATTTTCAAAACACAAATATTTAATTATGTCACCTCATGGTTTTGAGGGGCACATTATGTTTCAAAGTGTGACCTCATGTATCTTTTCAAGATAAATGTTATTTTAGACCAAGGAATTTACAGTGCTCATCCATTGTTAGAGTCAGAAGTCTTACCACAGTTAAACAACGCATATTAATGAAAATGATGCATCTTTGTCATTTTATTGAAATATTCATGAATACTATTATTTTTGTTTCCATAAATCAAAGATGAATCATAATTGCACTATTTTGATATTAGTAGTTCAAATTTGAGCATTTTATTAGGTTCCTCTCAAAAATTGTTTTTTCAGGTAAGCAGATAAAAGGTTTAAAAGAACGAACTCATGCTGATTAATACACACTAATAAAGGACTCTCTAGTATCACCGTTTTGCTCACCTATTTCTTAAAATGTGCTTGAGAGCTCACAAGTTGCAGTCTCTAGAAAGACAGTGCCTGTTCCTCCACTTCCACATTTATTGCTCTTGTTTGGAAAGAACAAAAAACAGGACTGTGTCTACTCTATCCCGGGTCCTTGAGCATGGACTATGACAACAACATTCTCCCTTAGTGAGTATTAGTTAGCAGTATGTTGAATTTCCAGCAAGCGTAAACTAGAATGTCACATGCTGCAAACACATTGATTAGCAGCCATTTTGGGTTTAACACATATTTAATACTCTGTGACCAGCCTTTGCGTATTGACTAGATCATCAACACCCTCCCTATGCAATATATTGCTTATCAGCCATATTGGATTTTCAATCAGCATTCATGATCATCTGTATATACCTGTTAATGATTCAGTACAGTGGAGAGAAAGACAGAGGCAGCAGTTGAGAAGCATTCACATTCATTGCAGGGTCCATATCTGCTTCAGAAAATGGGTTCAAATGACCTCGGGTTAAAGAAAAATATGTTGATATAAGCAACATATGGTTACAAATGTATGTTTATAAACCGTTATCTGGTACGACTTGATATCCTCCAATAGTCCTGCCCCATAACTAAGAGGGTATTCAACAGTTAGTGCAAGTAAAAGTGTATTTATTTCACTTGTTTATTGCATCTTTCAAATGCATCGATACCACTGTTTGGAAACGTCAGAGAATGTACAGTGCAGGGTATTATTTGTGTTAGTTCAACAATTTAATCAGGAAAACATTCTGAGAGTCACTGAACAAGGATGAATGGTGAGCAAACAGTTTTTAAATTTTTTTAAATTACATGGTCCCAGCACATTTTAGGTCAGCTATAGAAATCTTTAATTTTTTCGATGACCTCTTCTCATCAATTCCTAAAAAAAATGGAAAAGAAGTACAGAGAGAGGTAGGCCCTAATGGCCCCGTTTAGCTGTTCTTGTTCATATGTTTTTCATGGCTACCATTTTTGGAAGGTCTGTCTGCCCAGGCCATGGCACTTTGTGGATGGATACATTGTCCCACTTGTATTCCATTTAGGTTTTACTCATGGGGGTCACACAACCTTTTGTTCACCTAGTGCCAGTTTGTGCTAAAATTGGCTGGTGTATTTTTTTGCTTAGAAGGCGCTTAATGTTTAAATGTGTTAACCTATTACAGGAATAGAGTGCTAGTCGTTAATCATCCTTTCAGATAAGTTTGCTTTACTTTGCTGTCACGATAACATGTTTGGTTTACAGTTTTTTTTTGTTGAGGCAGGAAAGACGTGCAGATAAGCAATCTTAGAGATACAACCACAATACTGCTGTAAAAATTATCTATGATGCTATATTTTACTATTCATGTCTTTTAAGTTCACAGATTACAATGCCAATTTTATTTGCGGACTCATTTTCACAATACTCTTCTTTGAGGTTATAGCCTAACTCTGCAAATACAGGGGGTGATTCCGACCGGCCGGGGTCCGCGGGAGCACCGCCAACAGGCTGGCGGTGCTCCTTTGGGCATTCTGACCGCGGCGGTACAGCCGCGGCCAGAAACGGAAAGTCGGCGGTGTACCGCCGACTTTCCGCTGCCCAGGGGAATCCTCCATGGTGGCACAGCTTGCTGCGCCGCCATGGGGATTCTGACCCCCATACCGCCATCCTGTTCCTGGCGGTTTCGGCCGCCAGGAACAGGATGGCGGTATGGGGTGTCGTGGGGACCCTGGGGGCCCCACTTTGAATTTCAGTGTCTGCTTAGCAGACACTGAAATTCGCGACGGGTGCTACTGCACCCGTCGCACCCCTTCCACTCCGCCGGCTCCATTCGGAGCCGGCTTCCTCGTGGAAGGGTGTTTCCCGCTGGGCTGGCGGGCGGCCTTTTGGCGGTCGCCCGCCAGCCCAGCGGGAAACCCAGAATGACCGCCGCGGTCTTTTGACCGCGGTACGGTCTTCTGGCGGTTCCCGCCGCCCGCCAAGCTTGGAATGACCCCCACAGTCTCTTCTGAAAAGCGGCCCTGTAACGAGCTTTCCAGAATATTGCTTTATTACTGAATTTAGCATGGCTGGGTGAAGCTCACACAGTGCTACCCAACTCTTAGTAAACACATCCCCTGACAGAAATCCAGACCTTTAGACTTTGCCAATGCTTTTATCAAATATAAGTCTACTGTGCTTTCAGAGTTTAGCAAAGCTCACTATTCAGCGCTACCTTCGTTGTTCTTAAATGAGAATTCCCTAATTGCTTCTACTGCCTTTTTCGCTGTACCTGGCTCATCCAAAAAGTACTAAGCACACCTGTCGTTTATGAGGAATTGGTCAGCCATTCATATCCATTGTAGAAGAATAATGCACCCTCCATGCCCTTTCTGGAAAGCACTTCGTCTGAAAGGAAGAAAGAATGTACCCTGAAATAGGACAACTGTGGTTGGGCGACAAAAGACAATACAGCACGTTTTCACTTTAAACTGCAGTTTTTTGGCTGACTGAGTCCCAAGTAAATTTTTAACCACTGGAGAATTATCTCCTTCTCACATAAAGAGCCTCGTGAACACACATCTCAGATCCACTCATTCCTTATCAAAAGTGATCTCAACATTGTTGAAATTGCAGCTCTTGATGTTGATGATAAGTGGCCTTGGGTACCATCCTCCGTGGGCAGACATGCCCATGTATAATATGTGATAAACAGCATGTGTGCTCACTCCTTGCAGTGTTACACTCCTATGGGTTACTTTGAAAAGGTGTGAGGCCTCTATATTCCAAAAGACATAGAAATGGGAGCAGGGGACGTGGCCTGAGGGGCTAAGATGACGGATGCTCCACAATCAAGCTCTGCAACAAATCCCCCATGATTCGATAAAAACCGTACACACCATTAACGCTGCTATACATTTTCAAGGAGCACTGCATCTTGGAACATGAGGAGAACAGAGGATTGTGAAATCCTGACTTCTGGGGCAGCCGGAGACTCGTAATTGGTGCTTGGAGACAGCAGACAGACCAGGGCAAAGCCCCCAGGAGGCGGTTAGAGGCTTAGGCCACCAGGACAGGAGGATGGGTCGTAGACCACGACCCCATCACATGGGAGTTCCAAGATACTGACTGGGCCCTGAGCGGAGCTATCCTGGGGCCACTACGTGGGAGACTGAACATGCGACGTTCCCCTGCAACAGGCAGGGACGGCACCGGTCCTGATGTGGGAGAGGATGGGAATCTGGGGCGTGATCTGTGACCCGCGGCTGCAGCAGGTGAATTGGTGAATTCCTTTGTTGCGGTGACGCCAAAGCACTGGTGAGTCCTAGGTGGCTGGGGGGATCTTCGTGCACTACGTGCACCCTACTCCCCCGCAAGGAACTGGAGGGAGCTGATTGGAGCAGAAGGAGAGGGCCACGAGGAGGGAGAGAAGAATCGATGGTGGGTCAGCCACGGAGCAGTAAGTGGCGTCCCTCCACACAACATTATAAGCCAGGGGGGCCAGCAGTCACTTGAGGACTCTTAGTGGATTGGAAGAGTCACATTTTTCCCTACTGCTCTTGTTTGGGGCACCCACACTGGCTTACTGGGCCCTTCAGGGGAGACCCCACCCCACACAGTGACTTGTTTGCCCTCCACCCGGTGTGCTGCTTCTCAGCCTGAGGGGCCAGGGGGAAGATCACAGTACACAATCCACGTGGTGGGTTTCCCTGACATCATCCAAAGCTAAATAAGGACAATAAACCAACGCCACCCCACACCTGGCAATCTGTGGCCACCCCGGATAAACCGCAGCTATGGGCGCGGACCCCCACTCCTTAGAGTGATGAGCAACAGCTCCGCTTGCTTGGGTGGCCGGGGGGTGAGGGAATGCACACATGGTGTGCGGCTTGTTGTGTAGCTAGGCCCTGTCAATCTCTTTTCACCGGGGCCGTGTGTGGTTGGCCCCCCTATCCTCCCTCATACGGGGCTCCTGTGTTGGGTGGCCCAAATACGTCAATAGGCCCAGGACTGCTGATTTGATCCGTAGACAGCCCAGGGGCTCCCAAACCCCTCCCCACCCCTGGGGAAGAGATACTATAGACTGGATGTGAACTCCAATGCAAGAGGTATTTGCAGTGGCTTGTGCCCCTCGAGTCATCCTCAGACAGGTAGACTACTGAGCATTGACAAAACACACCTTCATCACCCCTGACACGTAGTAGGGGGGCTCAAGGAATGGAAATCACTTTAACCGCTGACATGAGCACACATGTGAGACTTGAGAGGCTTACACCTGGTGGAGCTGACCAAGAGACAAGGAACAATCCTCCTCCAGCCTTGCCTAAGAACTAAATCCCCACTGACTGGTACACTCGAAAAGCAACGTCATGGCTAAAGACAAAGACTCTAAGACCTCCGAGCAGGGCAAGATTGACCGCTAAACCAAAACCACAACTTTCCCAGCGGGGACCGAACCTGCTGGTGTGGCAAATAATGCAGCCCTACTCTATGCAATCCAGCCTTCCTGGGAGGCCCTGGAAGGGATGACTGGATGGGTAAGAGCAGACATATCCCTCATATGTCAAGACCTCCGAAATGTACCTGAAAAAGTCACTATGGCAGAAAACAGGATCTCGAAGGTGAAGGATGCAACCTGTGTCTTCAGGAAGGAAGTATCGGAGCTCAAAGCCATAATTTAAGATTTGCACTGGAGAGTCAAAGACGCAGAAAATCACACCAGGAGGAACAGCCTTCACTGTGTGGGCTTTGTGGACGGGCTGGGGGGCCCCGATGCTGGGGCACTCTTAATCAAATGGCTACGGGTTTCCCTCCCAACTGAACAATTCTCTTCCTGTTCCATTATAGAACTGGTGCATAGGGCGCTGACCGCCTCCCCAGAGCTCCTACACACCCGATGATAGCCAGATTTCTTAATTTCTTGAACAGAGACATGATTCTGAGAGAGATTTGCCACCTGGGGGAGATTCGTTTTGAAAATGCTGGAATCACGGTGTTCCAGGATTTCTTCCAGGAGGTTCAAAAGCAACGTAGCACCTTTGACTCTGTCAGGGTCAAATTGTGTGCCCTGAAACTCAAGTACAAGTTGTTATTCCCCAGCAAAATTGAAGGTCCTATAAGAGGGGAAAGCTTTCTTCTTCCAGTCCCCAGAGGAGGTGTGGGAGTGGTTGGAGGAACATCCACTCCTGTGGAAGACAGGAGCAGAATGATCAATCGGGGTGAGGAGGAGACCCAAGACACCAAGACCAGAACGGAAGAGGAGGAATCGGGAGGGCGACCCCAGGTGAAGAGTCATTCTGTGTGACAGCTAAGAATGGAGAGACAACACAACATAATCCTCAGACGCCCAGGGGAAGACAACCTTGCTTGCTAAAAAGTCTAAGCACACCCAGAGATAAAAGGGCAGCGCCTTGGACCACATGGAGAGAGACCACTCTTTCATGGATGACCCTCATACTCTGATACAGGAGATTACTCTTATGGAACTAGAGCAAGGAGTCACCCCCAACCCACAGATGCAGGACGATACAGAGGAAAAACCTGGGTCAAACAGCTGAATGGTGAAACTAAAATTAATCTGAAATTAAGGGAGAGGATGGGCGCTCCCTACTCCAAACCTAAGCAGAGTTACAGGGGGCTGGAGAGTGTGTTGGAACTTTGACTGATCATTTTTTTCTGCCTTTCTTAGTCTTTTCTTGTTAGTGTTTTTTTTATCTCCCATTGTTCCTATAATTGGGGAACTGTAAGTAATTGTTGGGCTGAGGGCTACAGACCTCCATTAAGAAATTGTGGCTGAAGATGTGAGGGAGTTTTTCAGGGGTGGGGATGGGGGACAGTTATGGGAAAGGAGGTTTAATAAGTTCTACCTTCATTTGTTGGAGGGTTTGTTTCCAAGACATGCTATCACAACTTAGTTCACAGAAGGGCACACATAGAAAGGTGAAGACACATTGACCGATCTCCTCTAGATGGCCCAGTCTGACATACTGGAAGACCAACCGCTCACGCTACTGACCTGGAAGGTCAATGGCCTGGGTAGCAAAATTAAAAGGGGACTTGTTGTAAAATGTATTAGACAGATGCCACTCAATGTAGTTATTCTCCAGGAAACTCATTTACAGGGATCACCTTGCCGACTCTTGGGGTGAGGGGTATTCTATACCCTCGCTCCTGCGGGATTCTCCAGGCAGGCTGGCGGGGGGTCACCATACTATTGAGGAAGAATCTCCCCTTCTGAGTGACTCAGACCTGGATAGACCCTAGTAGTAGGTATGTAGGGGTGCTGTGGTACAGGGGCCGGTCTGAGATGACCTTAATGAGTGTATATGCCACTCCAAGACTCCAAACACCCACACTGGCTAATGTGACGGAGATCCTTCTGGAGTCGACTTCTGCACTCCAAATAGTGGCTGGGGACTTTAATGACATGATATCCTCCAAATGATGCCACTCCAAACTACAGATACCAACCCCACTGAATACCATTTTAGCTTAGTTTGCCGATAGGTTGGGATTGGAGGACCTCAGGCAAAACAGACACCTGACTGAAGGAAATATTCTTACTTTTCAGGGGCCCACGATGTGTATTTGAGACTAGACTACATACTCATCCCTGAGGGAGAAATTGAGAGACATTGAGGGCTGAATATTTGGTCAGGGGGCTGTCCGACCACTCCCCCTGCTGGTCCAGATAGGGCGTTTCATACAACTGAGTACGAAAGAATGGAAACTTAGCACATGGGAATTAAAAGATAGAGATATCATATGCATGGCCTTAACATTTGTACCACACTGTAATTCAGGGAAAAGGAGGGCACTGTGGCCTCCAAATCACACTATAGGAGGCATAAAAAGTGGTACTGCGAGATAGGGCCCAGAATAGGATTGTAAACACAAAGAAAAAGAGGCAGTTGAGCTCAGGCAGATAGAAAATCAAATGCTCTGACTAGAAGGGTTCCCTGGAGAGGAGGCAGACCATCTGAGGACCTGTCAGATTACAGCCCTGCAAGCGGAATATGGGAACTTGACACACAGTGGTGCAAAAAAACTTATGATGGCCATGGAGCACCATCTCTATGAGGCAGGGGACTGGGCCAGAAAAATGCTGGCCAGGTTGAACAAGAGAGAACAAGAAGCCCACTTGGTGCACACTATCCTTAACACTGTGGGGGAGGCCCAGCCACCAGCACCCTTATCGTGCAGAAATTTGCTCGCTATTACAAAAAATTCTATAAGGCTAGACCCCTTCACGATATAGATGCCATAAGTCAATATCTAGCCACGATTCCCACGCCAACATTGGACAAGGACACCTGTGAAAATTTGGAGGAGGAAATAACATTATCCAAAGTGCAGGCCGCAATATCAAAGTTGTGACCGGGCAAGACCATTGGTCCCAACGGAATACCTGCAGAACTGTATATGAGATATGTGAACATATTCAGACCATATCCACTAAACCTATTTCTAGAGGCCCAGGATGTAGGAGAACTCCCCCCGGATATGCAATGGGCCACTATCATGATTCTCCCAAAAGAGCGTTAACCTAGGGAATTATACAGATCATACCACCCAATCTTCCTGCTGAATGTGGAAACCAAATTGCTGTCCACAGTCCTAGCTACCCAACTGCTAAAGGTCATTACCTCGCTAATACATAGAGACCAGTCTGGGTTCATGCCTAACAAGTCTACCAACCACAACCTGCGACGCACACATAGCTGATTAAATACAACTCAGACACGAGGGGGCCCCCATGTTTCCTCTCCTTAGATGCAGAAAAAGTGTTTGATGCGATTCAATGGCGTTTGATGCGATTCAATGGATCAAACGCTACATAAATTTGTACTCATCCCTCAATTCCAAAAATGGATGGCACTGTTGTATAAAAACCCAAAGGTGGCAGTAAGGGTTAACAGGACAACATCGTTGACCTTCCCAATCGAAAGGGGAACAAGGCAGGGCTGCCCTTTGTCCCCCCTTCCTGTTTGGCCTGACGTTGGAGCCTCTGGCTTGCGCAGTGCGAACCCAGCCTAACATCAGTGGGTTTTGTATCTCCAAGAGAGATGTGAAGGAGGAAAAGATTTTGTTATATGCTGATGACGACCTCTTGTATGGCACTAACCCAGAAACCACCATCCTAACGTTATTCCATCTCTTAAGCGAATATGGGGCCCACTAGGGATGCACAATCAACTGGGACAAGTTGGTGCTCTATGCCCCAAAGGGACTCCAAGCCCAATCATCACTACCACGTATGCTTTGTGTAACTGAAACGGGTTTCAGATGCTTGGGGATGTTCATTACAACCAATAGAGAAATGTGCGCACAGCAAAATATAGGAAAGAGCCTCGCTGAATTCCAAACTGATGTGATGCGGTGGAGGGGGTTACCGCTCACCTTGATGGGCAGTGTTGCCCTTTTTAAAATGATTACCCTCCCCAAGTTTCTTTACATACTACAGGTAACCCAGATGATATTCACCAAAATAAACAGGGAACTGAGGAAACCCCTATGGGATAGAGCCCCCCCCCCCAAGAATCATGTGAATCACATTATTGGGGGACGCACACTCCCAGACATAGAGAGCTACTACTGGGTACGAGTAATAAATGAGGCATGGTGGAAAGCTACAAACACAATGGGCTGGGATCACTAAATCACCAGAGAATCCCGCCTGTGGTAGGGGACCTGACTCCCTGAATTCACAAAACTGCACGGATTTGAACTATGGAACACCATTGGCATCTCGAAAATATGAGACATTTTGGAGAATGGGGATTTCATGCCCTTTTCCACACTGCAAGAAGAATACCACATGCATCCAACACAGATTCTTAAGTACTGAAACATGCCTGGCAGGTGGAGAGGCTGATAGGGACAGAGCTGCCTGAGTATGCCCTGTTAGAGGGACGACTATTGATGGAAGAATTAGGCAACAGGGCAATATCCGCCACATACAGAACATTCAATCACACCATGCCAGATCCTCTGGGTCACTTACGAGCAAGATGGCAAAGGGATGTAGGGGAACTCAAAGACATTGGCTGGGAGGCAGCACTGATGCACCTGTGGGAAGTGGCCATAAAGAGATGACTTTGCCTCTTGCAGTTTGAAATCCTACACAGGACATGATCGTTCCAAACTACATACGATGGGGATGGCATCTAGCCCACACTGCCTTTGCTGCAGGGCGGCTGTTGGGACTTTCATCCATTCGATATGGGACTGTCCTCACATTAAAACACAAAGGGCACAATCCTCTGGGAGCTTTCTGTTATTCTGGAGGTCCACCTGCCGTTCGCCCCACGGTTTATCCTGCTGGGCATCCCAAATGACGTGGACGTACAGAACTTCATATTCCTCTTTTGCTCCCTGGCCTTGATAGTGGCTAAGAGACACTTGACCAGATATTGGGGAGCACTGGAACTGCCCCCCCCCCATGTGGATGGCAGCAGGTACTGTCTCTATATGTGTCAGCAGAGAAAGTGACGTACAAAAGTACAGACTGTCCCCGTAAGTTTCACAAGACGTGGGATGGTGGTGGACTTACTACGGGATGGACTCTCTAGAGAACAACACAAATGGGACATTGAGCCAGATTAGCCATCTTTTGGACTCCAAGGCTAAGGGAAAACTAACCCTTCAGATTCCCTCAACACCACTCAATGAATCACAGCGCTCTCCGTGTTTCTGTAAAGTACTGTGGAACAGTCTGTGAAGATGGCATTCTTAAAATATTCATATCTCACTCCATCCAAGATTTTAAGGGTTTATAAAAAAAAAAATCTAAGGATGAATGCATTCATTGCATGAGGAGATCAGCAAATATTTAATGCTCCGCAGGATCTGCCGAGGCTGCACAAACACACGCTTTGAAATTGCTGTGGTAATAGCCTCTATGTGTTTGCAACTTCTTCAATTTTCTCCTACCCATGGTTTTGAGATATCTGTGTATCATATGTTGTTTCTCCTTTCTCAGTTTTCAACATCATACAGTCATATTTTGAGATGTTTCCCTTTTTACTTGATGATGCACATTCTTATCTCGAGTTGAATCTCTGTAATTTCTGCAGAGATTTTTTTACCCTTTCAGCATCACCTTTCTTTCTTTAACATTCTCAGCTAATAAGTGTACATTGTCACTTGTTATGTCATTTAACTTTACTTCCCAATCCAGAGTAGCCCTGAATATTATCTTTTGTTCCTCTTCTGGATTAAGCTGTCTTTCAAGTAATGTCTGGGTTGTCCATTGTAAGGGAGGGGGGCTGAGACGGTGGTGATTTGAGTATTAGTTCTATCAGTAAATAGGAAATTACATTTTCTGAACAAAATCAGATCTGAGCCTTAGTCACATGAAAATGTTTGAAATCATGTTGATTTAGTGAAGAAATTAAAAAAGGTTTACCCTACTGGCTTTTCTTCTGAGAATTGTGGGTAAGGAGTCTTTGAGACAGAAACCCACCTTTTTGTCCCTGTCTTATCCCACATATGTGTCAAGTAGCCTGGTGGAAAGCTTGTTCATTAGCCTAGTTTATGAAGCCAAGAGGCTTCAAGGTGCTGGGCCACTGCTTCCTCTGTGCTGTTAAGATGATGATTCATGTCCAGATATTATGCTTGAGACACACTGGGTGTCCTTGAACCTAGCAAGTGGCCCTGGTACTGTCCCCAGCAATACTTGCTTATTTCTGCTGCAGTTGATGCAGATTATCACTACTTCTTTCCCCTAAATCTAGACAGACAGTGATTTAAGAGGTTAGTAGAGACCTTTGTATGAGCTAATGGGAAGCCTACTTCTTCAGTCTTTCGTTCTTTTATCCTCGAATTTTCTGTTGTGTACCGGAAACTTTGAATTGCTTGTGGGACATTACTTTGATACATCTAATTATTTCGTAATGGCTGTGGCTTTGAAATGTCCTTAGGAATGGACTGCATCATCAGATTATTACTTTCAGGGGTCTTGTGTGTTAGCACTTCTAAGTGTGCTTGTACAGTGATTTTACTTTTACAGGTATTGAAAGGTAAGGTAAGGTAAATCTTTATTGCAAGATTTATTAAAATCATTGCAAAACCTTACACCAAATCCTAAAAATGTATCACGTGCAAAAGACAAACATATTACAATCGTGTCGAGCTTAATGTGCAACACAAAAGTGATTTGCTGAAATTATGGCCCCACAGTTGACAAACTCTCCACTCAAATTGAACAGTGGATTAAGTTACCATTGTCCATCGCAGGGCGCATCACCATAATCAAAATGGTGGTTCTGCCGTGCTTTTTATATTTATTTCTGAATATCCACATTGACCTGACTAATGCCTTCTATGAGATGCTACACAGCTTGCTTACATGACTCATTTGGGGGGCCGCCGTCCCTGTATACGGAGGGATACATTATTGCTTCCAATGAACTAGGCGGGTTCCTGATTTCCATCTTTACTATCTGGTAGTACAATCACGTTTTGCATATCACTTGTATCATCCAGATGCCAGGATTTTGTATCCATAACCAGAAAGAACGGAGGCCCTCAATCCACCCCCTCTGCCCTCGTGCCTCAGGGATTACACAAGACCCCGGTGGAGATACAAACACTACTCACTGCCTGCTGGGCATGGTCCAAACTCCTCCAAAATTTATATCAGGATACCCTTTATTCCCTGCATATTCTCCTTCCTGATAACCCATGGATCAAACTTACATGCGAGGGGCTGACAACGCGCACCCTCACCTCGTACCACCTAAACACTGTTGGTGACCTGTTTATTGACAACACCCTAAAAACAGTATCCGCTTTAACAGACAGGCATAAAGCTTCATACATGGATAGCTTCATACTTCATAGCTTGCACAGCACGATGCACAAAGTGCTTCCCGCATACCCTAAGGAACCTAAAGAATTTCCCCCACTTACCCTCATGATCACTACCCCTGATAACACGCACCTGCTATCTCGTCTCTATCATACCTCTCGGAAACTGAGACCGATCGGTGCGGAGCGACCCACAGCTGCCTGGGAGTAGGATCTGGGGAACCCATTCCTGATAAAACCTGGTATTATTGCTGTACACAAACTAAATTAATCTCCAGCAACCACAGCCATAAATGACTGCATTATAAATTTTGCATCGTTCATATACAGCTCCTAAGGCACGCGCTAAATTAGACCCTACCGGGTCGCATTGCTGCCCTAAGTGCGCAGCAGAGCAAGTAGAAAGCAGATTTCTCACACTTAACATGGAATTGCACCTCAATCCAAGTATATTGGGAAGACGTTTACTTCACCCTATCCCTCATGACAGGTCACACACTTAATGCTGATCGGTTTATGGCCCTCCTGGGTTATGCTAAGCCCTTTCCAGTGGGTGTAAGACATTCATAGCAATCGCTCTGCTTCTGGCAAAGCGTCAGGTGGCCCTACACTGGGGAAGTGGAACACTCCTTAAACTACTGCCTGGCTTAGTGACATGTCATGCTGTGATACCAACAGTTACATTTACGCTTCACTGCAACCTCCTACGTCCAGACCCTAAAACATATGGCAACCTCTCCGGGATTATTTGCCATCACTGACCTCTACTGATAATGGAGAAAGGGGAAATGCTGTTTCAACTCCCTGATGAGGACACTGTTTAAGATGTTCCACCATGTTACTTTATTAACTACGATGGGGCTGGTCCTCTTAGTAATACTTGCCAGTCACCACATCGCAGGTATACTTAGCTGGCCTCTACCAGCACCCCTTCACCTACATTTTGCCCTTCCTTCCCCCTTATGCCATACTCCATTTACTGCTGTACTTTTTCATAAGAGATTCTGGATTGTCTTGTGTTGTATTTCACATTTGCAAATGTGTAACTAATGTGAGTTTTCTTCTGTTTCAAAAAGTCTTAAATAAAGTTTTTTTTAAATGTATAACACGAAATACTGTGTGCAGAAAATGATGAAAGGTGACAGGGCAGACATTTGGTAAGTGTCTGTGTGCCTTCAGAAGCAATCCAGCAGTAATTTGCCTCCAGGAACAAGGAAGGAAATACAAATGTACGTTAACTGTGGATAACAGTCTTCTGTGTCCAAATGATCGATAAAATACATCTTACAAAATGAGAGTAAAAAATGAATTGGGTTATAAAATACTGGCCAACATAGAGTGGTCAGTCTTATTCATCCTAGCGCGGTCATTGTGAGTCATCTAAGAAGACAAAGGATGCTGTGTGCAATGAAGGATGGAAATAGGTGGAGCGAACATTAGGAAAGTGCTTGTGTGCCTTCATCAGCAATGTGCCTAAACGTGAATGACAGAAATTACAAGTGTGCATAAAAAATTATACCAATCTTCTATATCCAAATAATCGATAAAATCCATTTTACAAAGTAATAAAAACACCTATTCCTAGGCTGGTAAGATACCACCCAACACAAAATAGTCATTAAAATGTGTCTAAAAATAATAATTAAAGGTCGTCTTAACAAATCATGAAAACAATGAAAAAGATGGGGGCGAAACTAAGAACATTTCGACATCATATTTAACTAGCGCAGATTGTCAGCACCGCATCAGTTTAAATTAAGAGTCGCTGTTGCTGGAGGCAATACCTTTCCTTCGCAACATGTTTCATATGGTCTTACAAAAGAGAAGTCAGATGAATCTTCGAGAGGCTGCTAGATTAGGGCAGATGCAAATAACATGAATTTATGATTCGGAAGCTGCCCCACAGAGAAGCCAATAGCATTCTGGACCAGTCTGCCATGCAAAAATTATTTTAGTGAAATATACCGAAAACGCCTCATCAAGGATCGTTTCCGCTCTAATGGCCAAGGTTGCATCAGATAATATGGTGCCACCAGCAGGTCATAACGTGGGAGGGCATACTTAGCACGGAATGTTTTGCTTGGATCCTCCAGGTTCAATCTGACCAATAGCAATTTTGCCTGTTTATTCAATATTTTTTAAAAACGTGTATCTGGAAGGGGCCTTGTTCCAGTGATGATTGACTTCTAACTGCATAAAGGATTTTTCCAGCTACACTGACCAACTACAGCCTCCTTTTGTTATCACTGCCCATAGGTAATACTTCATGGTATTGGCCGCTGCCCTTCTTAGGTTGTTATAGACTGAGAGGAACCTGGTACGAAGGAGGAAAACATGATGAACCAAGTTGGACTCCAGTCTAAGCTGCGATTGAGAGACACACATTTGCAGTCGGCATGCATAACGTTAAATATTACATTGTAGTGACTCTAAATAGTCACCTAACATGTTTTAAAGACAATCATGCTGTACAGGTAAGTTGGCAGAAGATTGTAATCCATAGCTTTGCAAAGTGGACAAGTGTTAGGGCAGGTAACATTCCTCGGAACACGCAGGAAGATGGTGTGCTGGAAAATTGCTAAATTCCTAATTGCTGAAATATGGAGCAATTCTTGTCTTCTCTCATCAAATATACCTCCAAATATTTGTAGTTGGTAACTCTCTCAATGTGCTCATTACCAATCGACCAGTAGCCTTTCTCATTCAGCCTTTATCCAAAAATAATGACCTTTTTTTTAGAGGTGTTAATTTTCATATAATTGATCATACACTATCTTGCTAGGTCAATCCATTGCCTTTGTAAGCCATTTCAAGTTTGATCAAATTAGATAGGATCATCTGCATACTGGGGGATAGTGATTTTCTGAATAAACAGCTTGGGCAGACAGGTTAGCAGGGTAGCACTGCTGATATTGGCCAGATACAAGTTAAAAAGCAGCGGGATAGTATAGAGCCCTGCTTTAACCCCTTATTTGTGATTGATCTACTTAGATGATAATCTGATTCTCACCCACGTCTTTGAATATGAATTTATGACTGCATTTAACAAAGACTATGGAATTTTCCATTTAGCAAGAAAAGCTTTGCCTATTGTTTGCCTCTATTGACAATATTAAAAGCTGTGGTTTGACCTATAAAGGCTGCATAGAGTAGGTTTTGTTTGGTTACCGAGGTGTTTTCCTTAAACATGGCCAGAGTCAGCAAATTATTATCAATACTGCAGCTTTTTGCAACTGCGGTTTGAAAAAAGGGCATACGATTCTTGTATGTTGCCCAGCTCTCAAGATCCTTTAAGAGCAATTTAGTATAGAAGTTTCCTTCAACATCTAGGAGCACAATAAGGCGGAAGTTCTGTGGTACTCTATTTGACCCACTTTTGTAAATCGATACCAATGGGAGCATGGAGAATCCTAAATTCATAAAACACTCTGCAACTCTTAGACACCCAGGAGGGGATCTTTGGAATGGGCTAGAAATAAAAGCTGCAGTTTTCAATTACGATACATCAAATATATTTCTTTCAGGGTCATTGATGAGAGTTTTAGTTAGACTTTAAAGTTCTATTTATCATAAGCTTTAGATCTTTTCATTTTTAGTCAATTCAGGTTTACAGAATATTGCATAAGTGTGTCCCGCATCCTATCCATAGTATTCTAAATTAGTGAAAGTAAATCATTTTTGTCAGAAAACAGCAAAAAGGAACAAATGTCTGAGAGGCAGTCTGATAAATGAAGCTATAAGTACTCATAACGAATACTGTAACAGACTCTGAAAGAGAATAGTCTAGGCAAAGACCTAAGTCTGTGTGAATCTCTCAGAAGGAGAGAGTTGAGTCCTAAAGGTTTGTGAGCGCGAACAAGCCTAGCTATCTGTTCTTTACCTGGGACACTTTTTATGATAAGTACAATGATATGGATTTTGATACATTTGTTTCAACTTGAGATATTAGACAGCCAATTACCAGCAACATAAGTATACGATGAGTACAGTTTCCGTGGAAATGGTAACTTCTAACCAAGACAGTTCTACTGTAAGATACATTGGACAACAATTCTGCATAAATTGAAATTCTCAACAAATTTCCAAGCTACCTTGGTCCCTGAAAGAGAAGTCAAACATGCAATTGTTATCTATAAATAGCTTAGGTCATAATTATTATTCTCATATATCTCCACTCTAAAGCCTATTCATAAGGAAGTAAGTTTCAGATTAGTTTAGCAAGTTTTGAGATTCCAATGCAAGTCAAGCGGTTATAAAGGATAAAATAATATAGCTTTCTTTGTTAGCATAGAAAGTTTGTCTCATGCTAAGGCCATGCAAAAGTCACGAGAGAAATATTTCTGCTAGTTGTTTGGAATTTGTCAACGTTAGCAATCAACCAGGTCAAGTGAATGCAGGTCATGCAAAGTTTAGAAAGGAAAGTACACATTAAAAATGTAGCTTTTGGTTAGGCCTAGATTTTACTCATAAGGGTCATTAATTAGATGGATTTTATTTTTAATGAAATCTGTAGCAAGTTCCCCTCATCTGATGGTTTGGAACCATCACAAAATGTAATTCAAAAATTTATTTTTCAGAGTTCCATTTCATCTTCTTCCGTATCTTGACTTTTCCTTATAAGGTTTTCCCTTTCTTTTATTCACTTATATTCTTAATTCTCTCTGTCACTCAATTCTAAATCTTTCTTCATTCTTTTTTTCATATCTCTAGCTCTTTTTTTTTAATCAAAGTCATTTGTATTGCCTTGTGTATTGCTAATGTAGAAAGGAAGCAACCTACTACTATTGATAGAGGAACTGATATTGTTATCAATATTTTTTCCTTTTGCCATAAGCCAACTAGCAACTATGGTGAACCCTTTTGCAAAGCTTTGAAGTATACTTGTAGTTTCTACAGGTACAAGATCAAGTTTTAGTTCACAAATATTCGTTGTATACCCTACTATCTTTCTACTCTTGTCAGGAATATATTTGCAACAATTTTCTATTTTCAGCATCTAGCAGACTCTGCCTTTCTCAGCTAGTAAGATATCTTATGCATAGCTGTTCTACAAAACTATAGATCTAATTCCTACAAGCTCAGCGTTTTCTAGTAATAAAGCTCCAGAGGTAGAAGTTGCCAATCTATTAACTACTGTTAAAAACTTTCTGATTTTCTCATCATTAAAGACTACTCCTACAGCAGCTATAATTGCTCCAAATATGTCTCCCACTAATTGTGTTCCCTCATTCACACTACATGCATAGCTTTTATGTGTTGGCGTCATTGTTAATGCATCTGAAATTAGCAGAAAGACACTGGAGAAAAGAACCCTCAATAACACATCTACAGGAGCTATGTCAGAGTAGAAACAAATACAAGAACAACATTTGGAATGGCAAGGCATCACACTTTAGGTCGCAACTAGACAATTAAAAAAAACAGCCAGGCAAACTCTATAGTAAAAGTACAGTCCAGCATACAGAACTCTGCAACCATTAGCAACTTCTCGATTGAGGACTGCAGGCATTTTCCACTTTCTTTGAAGAAAAATTGAGAAGTCAATCACTGTTGACTCAACAACAGTTATAGAAAGAGGTTCAGGCTCATTCCTTGCCCCCCAAAATACCACAGTTCTCAACAATGCCCAAATTAACCCCACCTAAGAGGTTAAAAAATGAAGCCACCTGGTGTGAGTTCATAACCCATAATGAGTCTGAGATGCTACAAAGTATAACCTTCATGAAACCAACCTCAAATTTCAGCGACCCCTTGCTATCGTCACTCACAAAGGATTTCACCCATCTGCTCGCCCCCATCTGGACAAGGATTGTAAATCCATCGCTAACTCAAGGAAGCTTCCCAGACTGCCTGAAAAATGGCCAAGTGACAACCCTACTGAAAAAACAAGGCACTGACCTGACTGATCAGATTAACTTTTGAGTCACAAACATCCCTTTTCTAGCACAATTACTTGCGAAATGTATATGCAATCAACTGTGCTAACACATTAATACCTTCAACCTACTCGACAAGTTCCAATCGGGTTTTAGACTAGATCACAGTACAGAAACAGCCAACAGACATATCATGGATGACGCACTCAAAACCCTGGACCAAAATTACTCCTATCCGCTCATCCTTCTTGTTCTTTTCTCGTCATTCAACACGATCAACCACAACAACCTCCTCAAACTGCTTGAACGCCGAATGGAGCTTTCCAGAAACGTCCTGAAATGGTTCACCTCCTATCTACAAAACCGTTCACAACTTATCAAATTGGGAACCTCGTTCTCCAACCGAAAGATCCACTTTCTCCCCAACACTCTTCAACCTGTACATGGAAGAGCTAACAGATATCCTGAATCAAACACACCTCTCCTACCACATGTACGCTGATGATACTCAGATTTACCTAAAGATATCCTCCTTATAAAACATTGTACGGCTCAATAATACACTGCATCTAACCCTAACATGGCTAATGTTAAATCACCTCAAACCTAATTCTCTACAGATGGAATTCCTGCTCATCTCTGCCTCTCACAGTTCCCCTCCCCTACAGGAATGGCTCATTCACCTGGATGCACTGGGCTGCAATCCCCCTAAAATTGAATCCACGAAATCCCTTAGCATAACACTCAACAAAAATCTCAACATGCAAACTAATATTAGCACATCTGCACAGAGTGCACTCCTACATCATAGAATCCTGAAGAAATTGAAACCAATCACACCGGCGTCTGACCTCAAAATAGCAATACAATCCCTGGTTTTATCTAGGCTTGACAATGGAAATGCAACACTGTCTGGGATTCCAAAATCATGACTCGCACCTCTAAAGGCAACCTTCAAGGCTGCAGCTAGACTGTTAACAGAACTGAGGCACTGTGACAATATCACACCATCACTAAAGTCTCTACAATGGCTTCCAGACGAATCTAGGATTATCCTCAAGATAGCCTGCCTGATGCACAAAGCCCTAAACTATGGTATACCTGAACACCTAGCCCGTAATCTGACTTTGTCAGAAGGTAGTCGCTCTCTTAGAAGTGCAAATACCCTCCTACTAGAACCAGTGCCGCCCGCCAGACTTCCCCCCTCCAAAATACCGCTCCGCGGTCGCAAGACCGCTGAGGGTATTTTGGCTTTTGCACTGGGCTGGCGGGCGACCGCCAAAAGGCCGCCCGCCAGCCCAGTGCAAAAACCCTTCCCACGAGGACGCCGGCTCAGAATTGAGCCGGCGGAGTGGGAAGGTGCGACGGGTGCAGTTGCACCCGTCGCGTATTTCAGTGTCTGCAATGCAGACACTGAAATACAAAGTGGGGCCCTCTTACGGGGGCCACTGCAGTGCCCATGCTATTGGAGAACCGCCAGGAACAGGATGGCGGTATGGGCTGTCAGAATCCCCCATGGCGGCGCAGCAAGCTGCGCCGCCATGGGGGATTCCCAAGGCAGCAGAAAACCGGCGGTTTTCCGCATCTGACCGCGGCCAAACCGCCGCGGTCAGAATGCCCTGCGGGGCACCGCCAGCCTGTTGGCGGTGCTCCCGCCGACCCTGGCCCCGGCGGTCAAGGACCGCCGCGGTCAGAATCACGCCCTAAGTGTGCTTCCTCCAGTTCAGCCCCCAAAATATGGAAATCTCTACCACCGGAAAGTCCGCAGAAACCATCAACCGGGGTTTTAAAAAAGGAGGTGAAAAGGATTTTATTTAATAAATTCCTCATAGACTGAATTGACCATGAGTTAGCCACACTACAACACTTTGGGGGTTATTACAACTTTGGAGGAGGTGTTAATCTGTCCCAAAAGTGACAGTAAAGTGACGGATATACCACCAGCCGTATTACGAGTTCCATAGGATATAATGGACTCGTAATACGGCTGGTGGTATATCCGTCACTTTACCGTCACTTTTGGGACGGATTAACACCTCCTCCAAAGTTGTAATAACCCCCTTGGTTCTCTACACCACAAGCCTACACCGTCATTGCAGGTGGAACATTATCAGACCATGAGGACAATGATTCTAGTAGTGTTGATGTCACATACTCCCCACAAGATGTGGGCAGACAAAGTTATCTTTTATATCAATTACCTTCTCCTGTTGCTTTTGTAAGATGTATGTAATGGCAACTGCCTTTGCTCTGTACAGCTCTCTGATACCTTTGTGTCATGTTTGCGCTTTATAAAACTCTCAAAATAAAATAAATAATTAAATCTAAGCTCTGTATGTAATACATTTTCTGAAAAAGTAAGCCTAAATAGTGAATACTCTACCAATAAGCAGGCAATCAAAAGTATGCATTTTCTCTACATATAAAGTACACTCCAAGTATTGTAGGATCATCTTCTTGCAAAATGTGCCATGGTCCTCCAGACGATTTGAACACATGCTCACAATTACTATTTCCCACTGGTGTCTTTCTCCCACTAATTCTCTTCTTATAAATCTCGAACACCATCAAGGAGCCTCTCAAGCTGTCTGCAATGCTACTATTTAAAAAACACGAGTTGTACAAGTGACCCAAGATGTTCACCCTTTGGGTCCCATATGTTTAAAAATAGAGGCTGAGATGCTATTAGAGCCAGGTGCTCTATTTCTACAAATAGAACAGAATAGAATTGATAGCTGCATCTATGGTGCTTACAGCTATTGAGCCCTTGTTGACCTTGTAGAGGAACAGTGAATATGTGATGCGATCTTGTTTGGTGAAACAGTATAGTCATAATATAAATTTGGCATACAGGTAATCCAAGCAGGTTGAATATTCATTGGCTCAACCTTAGTCTGATTGGAATGACAAAAGTTTACAATAGTCCAGAACTTCTGTGAGTCCTTGCATTTAGCTGCTTCAAACAGTGAAATTAGCTGTGTTCTTCATTAGCTTTTTTAGGCCCCAAAGCTTTTTTTGATATGAAGCTCATAGCTTACTTACTTTTACTTCTTAATCACCATGGTTGGATTTCCATTGCCTCGTGGGTTAATTTAACACCAATTTAAACATTTTAAGATTGATTTGGTCGACAGTGGAAAGTCAAAAACTGGGTAATTGCCTTTGGTTTGAGGAAACTGTCTGTTCAGTTGTCTTGGAGGTTGCTTCAAATATTTCTGCAGTGAAATAAGGCCATCTGTTGAACGATGGGAGAGGGACCTAGTCATCATTTGGAGGAACCTGAATACATTGCTGCACAATCTCCAACAACGTATCTGGCTGTAGTACCTGCCATTTACTATTCCTGGCACTTTCCACCTCCACAAGCGAACTCAGCATTCTTGGCATGGAAAGAGCTCTTGGTCATGTAATTTCGTGACTTATTATTGGTAGAATTGATCACTTAGAAGAATGGGAATTATTATAAAATCCAAAACTCACGTATAATGCCAAATTGATAGCTGTTGAAGGCCAACGTGAATGTAAGTTGCAGGTTTATCCGAGTTAAATCGGCCATTCAACGCCCGAAAGCCTAAATCATGCAGCTCATTCACTAAAGTTTTCCTTATTTCTCAGTTTAATGTCTGCAACTACGACTGGTGGAATATTCCAATTAGTGTCATTTATATTGTAAAATTCTATATTGTGACCACCTGGGAATAAATTGGAGTTAAACTCACCTGTGAAGATCCACATTGCATTTGGGTTGTTTGTCATGACTTTCTGGATAACTGAGTCTAGGTTTTCCAATATTGCCTTTTTCTTACATTTTTTGGGTTTACATAAACATTACATTAATATTATTGTTTTTTAGTTTTGAATTCGAGTTGACGTTAGAGTGCGTGTTGCAATTTAATTGTAAAATTAAGATGCCAGTCAATCCTGTTAGGAGTTCAGTTGTGTCTACATCAATGGAGTTGTGGATATAAGTAGCCACATCCATAAGAAGGGTGACCACTGCTGTTAGATGGAATTGCGTGGCAGTAAAATACAGTAAACTCCTCAAGTGGTAACCACTCTAATACCCATATTTCCTGTAGGCAAATGATTTCTAACATTCTTAACGTTTGTAACATATTCTGGCTTTTGCGGAGCACCATTGAGTCCCCTAATATTTCAAGAGCACAGGACCATATTCCTGTGTGTGATGGAAGTGTAGGTATGGGGTTGCAATGTTCCAGCTGCCAGCCCCAATCTTCAATTGAAAGTGCCACATATCATCTTCCACGATTGGACAAAGTTGCAGTGATTTCCAGATCCAGGTGTAATTGCTCATCCTTTTCATTTCCAGTTGCACCGTAAAGGATACAGTGTTTAGAGTGGGGTTTATTTTGCCATTGTCCATGACTGCCAGTGAGAACAACATGTTGATCTTGGAGAAAGACTGCTGAGTATCTCATCAGGGTAGGACCAAATAATTTAATACTCCATTCAGTGAGCTGCTTTCAGCTATCCAACAAGAATCTGTCAATTTTACCGTTTTTAATTGTGGTGACTGTACGCTCTTCCCCTTCTTGTTTGAGCTTAAAGACAGTCCTTTCCATATCATTAAAGCTGATCGACTTTAGCCATGGGCAGGCTGTACGTTTAAGGATATTACTTTGATTGAGGACATCATCTTGCCCTCTGGACCTATACTCAGGATACATCATTACACCCCTTATCCAACTGGTCTCTGCCTAGTGTATTGTATTTTTTTGGTGCCACAGCATCCGATGTTGTAGTTGCTGAGGAGGCAAGGACATTCCATGAGATTTGTTAGCCAACTCAATGTTCATAAATGTATGGCCACATTGCCTGCCAGGGCAGAGTGGGTCTTGTTGATTTACTGAACCTAAACTATAGCTTGCTTGGCGTTTACTACTAGAGGTTTCCAGGATTGTAGGATAAATGTTCCCTGGGCTGCTAACCTTACTCCTAAGTGTTACCAGGGGTCGACTTAGGTTGACTTCTAAGAGGTGCCGATCCCTTGTGCTTTCAGTAGATAAATGTGCTTTGGTTGATAACTTCCTGTGGCTTGGTGATCAACAGTGCCTTTGTTGGTAAACTGTTCAGTGATTGATGGATTTACACCTTCCTCCAAAATTATTGAATTTATCAATAGACAGACTCAAATGTCAGTTGTGGATTACTTTGAAGTTGACCTTTTAAACAATCTCAAATACCCTCTGATTCTGAGACAAGAGGCCGTTGAATTGATTGTGTATCTGTCATACCTTTTGTATATCTTTTTCATCCACCTCCTATTCTTCTTTGATATTTTAACTCCTTCCTGCTCAAGCTCAGCATCACTGATTTGCGTTAGGTCGTCCTTAATGGTTCCTACAATGTCAAGCACCTCCTTACATCCCACTTCATCCTTGGAAAATGTATCCGATGAGCAAGTTGGCTCTCTTCTGTCAAGATTGTTGCCTTTCAAAGATAAAAGTTCAGACATAATATCATGAATGACAGTGTGCATTATTTCAGGTAGAGTGGGCAGTTTCTCATTACTGTGGCACAATAGCAGGCTTCTTCAATCAGCTTCCTTTCATTTTGCACCTTAAATATTAGATTCCTTAGTTTAGAGTCAGTAGAGACTTTGTGAGTTGCCAAAATTTGAAGAACCTCAACTTTGGTCTTGAGCTTGTTGAAGTGAATCTGCCATGAATATACTATAGAAGTCAATATTGCATCCAGAACAGACAACCATGCTGGTGATGTTTCGTACTTGGGCTTCAATGGTGTTTGATGCCTTACTGTTGTTTGGGAGGGATTATTGACAAAACTTGCAGCACAGATATTACTAACAGCCAGTCTTGTGTCCACCCCATCAACCTTGTATGTCTCGAGCTGAGAAATTCCTTTGTGCCATCCCCCCTAATTAGCTTAGTTCATGCCACTACTTGTGCCAGATGCTATATAATTAGGAAGGTTAAGTTGGGTTTTCTCAAGAGATAGGCTAGAATCCAAACTGATCAGCTTAACATTGAGATGGTCTTGCAAGAACTGTTTGACCCCCACATTGGCTCATGTTTTCACCGTGGTGTCAGGTGTGAAGCTCATAGACTTGTTCAATGGGACTGTTGGAACTATTGACCTCTTTCAGACAGGTATTATTAGGGATAAAGGTGGGTCATACATTAAGTTTGAGGCTGATTTGCGAGAGTCTATTTGCTCTTCTGAATGCACCCTTGTGTTGGAGGGCATAGTTTCCTACTAACTATCCACACTTTGTAGCTGAGTAAAATATTTAGTAGTTCCCACAAGTTTTTCATATTCATCCATGTTATTCTTTGCTACCAAATCCCTCCAGTTGAAGGTAATTGTGGTCCACTGCACCTACGGGGCTCAGATTATAGTCACTGGGATTGCTTTCACAAGGCTCACAGGTTTGTGCTTTCTTGTCATAGACCTTTTTGTCGGGCTGCAAGATTAGAAACGAGCTTGAAAGCTTAGTAGCTGGTCTAAAATTATCTGCTATTGCCTAGTCAGTTTCGGTACTGAGACAGCAGTGGGTGAACCTGGTTGTTCCTCAGTAGTTGGACTTAATAAAAGGTTGGTGTTCTTGCTGATCATAAAGGCCTCCCTTGTCTACTTGGTTACTTTCAATTTACAAGGTTTACACAAGCGCTGATGGGCTGCGCAAAAAATTCTGATGTGATGTGTGTGTGTAGTTGTGAGGTAAAACAAGATGCATACTCACAATAAACAAAATGATGTGCCTCATTACAAGTTTGGCGGTCTTGTTACCAATGTGACTGCCGTGGCCCAACCACCACACATCAGGAAGTGGAAACAGACACAATAAAGGGAGACACTCACCTCCAGGGTGCCACACACATCTGGAGCTGCCATGGAACCCCAACTAGACGTCATCTCGCTGCTGCTCGCTGAAAGACAACAAAATCATTGCTGACGAGAACAGCAACAACCGTAAGTACACACACTCATGTGTTACATTTTTTAAATGTATAAATGTGTACAGTTACATAACATACCATAGGGAAGAGGTAGCGAAGGGCTACACTTACATGTTACAGCATAGTGACACACTCACATGCTGCATCAAGGACATCCACACATACACATCACACACACTGCAGCCCGCACACACACACCACACGCCAATACCACACATATACGCACAGCAACACAGCACAGGCTCACAAATTCCCATACAACAAACTTGTAATGACAACACAATAACTGCACAAATACAAATACATTTCAAACACTCACACCCAACACTGGCCAGGGACTGGACACACATACAACACACATGTACATCCATGTGTAATCGAACACACACAACAACACCATCAAACAACCTAACAATTGACACACATATCAAACACACACAGTACATCAAACCTATTATGTCATGTACAACACACGCAGACATAGTCAAAACACACAAAATGACACATCACAAGACTCCCACAGCAGTGATGGGAGCAGCAAAATCATACATGGAAAGAGGCCGTACTGGGACACATTTCATGTTGAACAAGTCCCACAAAAACATGCCAACACGAAAAGGTCCCATTTAGATCTCATGGACAACCAATACCAACAACAAATGTAATGCACAGTCACACTTATGAGTGAAGGGCAAGCCTAGAAAGCCAACACTACTCAAAACACCATACAAGACATCAGCAGTGTCTGAGGGACACACACCTAAATAGTCACAAGCACACAAAAGCAAAGCACACTTGCACAACCCAATACACTCCATGTCTGCACTGAATAAACTCCTGAGCACACTCCACATGTACACAATAGCCACAATAGGGGGAAAGGCATACACCATACAGGACCACATCGCACATCACTACAATAAACACATATCACTACAAACGCAACACAATACAAATACGCCAACATTTCAGCTACATACACATACCTATCACACAACATACACCTGACCCCTGGGGGATAACAGCACTGCACACAAACTTACATACTGCCAATACAAAACATGAAGCAACACACACACAGAAATACTGGCACACAACCACTGTCAGCCAAGCACAACTGAAACCTAGGAAAGGAAATGCAGGACAAAGATGTAACCAACAAAACAACAACTGGTTGGCTTTACTAATATAAATGTGTTAAAAAGATGAAAGTTCAAGGCCATTGGCCAGTCCTCAAGCGCCCCTATTGCACCAAAGGTACACTGTGGTGCCCCAGCTTGACTGCCATGTAACCTCCACAAGTAGGAGCATCAAGGGGGCAGGTAGGCACCTCAGGGAGTATTGGTTGGTAGGTGGCAGAGGAGGGGGAGTTTGGGTATGGGCTTGAGAGAGGTGGGTTTTGGCTTCAGTTTGGGAGGGGGGACCTTCTTGAGAGGGGTGGACCTCTTCTTGGCAAGGGGAGGGGCATGGGTGCAGGCAGGGGGCAGGAGAGGCCGTGGAGGTGGAAGGGATGGCTTTGTGGAGGGTAACAGCCCTTTCGGCTGTGTCAAAGGGTATGAGTCGGGAAAAGGTAAAAGTTACAGAGAAAAACATTTTTAGACACATGGGAACGGTCATCAGAAGGGGGTTTAGGTGTGCAGGGTGAGGGAGTGGTTGTTTGACATTTCAGTGTGGATGTCTTGGGTGCGTGTTTGTGGGAGGTGTGCTTGTGTGGGGTCCATGTCTGTTGGGTGGGTGAGTGAGGGCACTTATGTGTCTTGAAGCTGAGAAGGGTTAAGGTGCTAGGAGGTGCTGCGGTGGGTGGGTGGCTGTCTGTTGGGGTGGTGACTGCAGGTATGGAAGATGTGCTGCATGTAGGCCTGTCGGTTGTAGTCTGTGCAGGTATGGTGACTGGGGTGGATGTGTGAGGGTCTGCTGGGGTGGTGTCTGTGGGTAGGATAGGTGTGGTGGCTGGATCTGTGAATTTTGGTGTGGTGTCTGCATGTGTGCCAGGTGTCGTGTCTCTGATGCTGAGGGTGGTGGGGGTGTCAGGGCAAGTCATGAATATTACTGTGTCTGCAGGTGGATGTTGTTTGTGTGCGTGCCGGTGGTGTGTCTTCTGCTGGTTATGTTTGTGTGTGTTTCCCTTGTCTGTTGAGGTGGATGCATGCCAGTCTGTTTGTGTGCTTTGGCTGGGCCAGGGAAGGGGGGATTTGGACTGGGAAGAGGAAGGTGGAGGAGGTACTGTAGACAACGGGTGACTGGCTGCCATCGGTGTGGAGGCCAGAGCCTGAAAAGATCTCTGTAGGCCAGCCATTGCACGGTGAATGCTCTCCAGGAATGTATTGCTTTGTTAGACCTTTGTTGCCAGTCCCTGGATGGCATTCATGATGGTGGACTGCCCCACAGAGATGCTTCTCGGAAGGTCAATAGGCTCCTCACTGAGTGCATCAGGGGCAGCAGGGGCTGGGGCAGAGGTGCTTTTGGCATAGGAGAAGCCACCCTCTTGGGTGAGTGGGCACGGCCAACTGGGTGAGAGCTACAGGGAGGGTGGTCATAGAATGAGGGTGGCGGACAGAGATGGTACTGGAGTGGTCCCCATTGAGTCTGCCACCACTAGGGAGTGGCTACTGGAGGAGGAATCCAAAGAAGATGTAGCAGATCTGTATCCCCCATGGCACTCCCCTCACCCTCTAGGCCACTGGGTCCCTCAGTGTCTGTGGTCTCGTGACCTGAGGTCCCATGGGCAGAACCTTCCCCACTCAGCTGTGTCCCGTCTGCTTCACCTGCCAGTTCTGATGCAGGGAATAGATAGTGAAGTAGAGTCACAACAAACATCTGATAACACATCACAAATCAGAAAAAAAAGATATACCATCATGCCAACTGACCCCACACAGGTTGTGCCAGCAAAGTGCCAACATCATTTAACAAATTAATACAATGCATGTCACTCAATATTACAACTGTCACACACCAGCAAAGAAAGCTATTGGAAACCTACAATAGCAGGAATGAAGTTGAGCTAGCACACTAACCATTCCATGAGTAAGTGACTATTCCACCAAATACAGGTGCCATATTCTGCACAACATATTCAAGCAGTAGACAAGCAATGGACTCCCATTGTAAGGTAGCTTCCCAAATACACAGACCCAATCCTTACCACACAAATACCTTACCTTTATGTAATGTACCAGGCAATAACAAATGTTGCTAAGTAAAGGCAGGCAACCCTGGTACAAACAAGCCATACCCATCAAATGACATAGAACCAACCATATCACTATGGACACATACCATCACGTGACACATAAACATGAAACAACTGCCAAATGTTAGGCAAGGAGGTATTACAGATGTTACACACACACATGCCCCAACTGAGATGTAGCTAAGAGTAACAATGGACTCAGGTCCTGATTAGCTAGGGTAAATGTGTCCAGAAGACAAACAATAATAGTCATGTAAGGACCAAGTAAGCTGACGCCAATGTCCCACAAACATTGAAAAGTTAACTATTGTGTGCATGTAGCAAATCCACTACTGTACTGCACAGGAAGGATAGAGACAGACCTTGCAAACACTAACATGAATAAACTAATTTGTTACAGAATGAGATGCACCATAACTACCCACACATCAGACATGACAAACATGGCATCTGTCTGTGGAGGATTCACAGAGGCAAAGCATACGTTATGCAAACATTACTGGAACACCAACCATGATGCAAGCCAACATTCAGGTCACACTTACCAACCTACACACAGGTGTATATGAACACCCTGGGCTCATGTGTCCAATCCTTCATGGCAACATTAGGTACACATGATAAAATACAACAGTGAGGCATGATTTGTGTTTTCTGAATACACATGATGTTGACACTGTACACTCTGGGCCATAGCTGTGGGTGGACAACCATTGCCTATGTATCATACCAACAAAAGTAGCCCATAAAAAAAATGTGACAACTTTCAGCTATCAAGACATCGGCATGGCCATCACATGCTTATATTTGATATCAACATATGTGTCCCAGTGGAAATGTAGCACATGCACACTGGTATCCAACATGCATTTTGTCAACTCTAATGGGACATCACACATGTCAATGTACATTCCTCACTTAACAAGGGAAATTACCTGTTAGCTATTTAGGTAATGTGACATGTTTGATGGACATCCCTGCATCACATAATGATGTGACACATCAGAAACCTAAAAACATTAGAGATGAATTTCCCCTGCCTGAATTAAAATGACACATAGACATAACCGCTGTTCCATAGCAGAGTACAGGGAGCAAGAATCTACCCACCTTTCTACTGTGACATTAGAAAGGAGTGATCTGTTGGTGCGAACTAACACCCACCAGGGTAATAAAAGCAAATTACTGGAACACAAAACACAGTCATATAAGCTCCATTCTGTGCTATAGGACTGAGGGGTCCCCATAGTGGAGTACCATGTCCCAAACCAAAATGAATGTGCACACCTGTTGTCAATACATGGTCCGTGTACACCAATGTGAGCACAGAAGATCCGTGACACATGACACTTCCCACATTGTCAGAGCTACCATTCTGTCCCTCACTCAATCACTGGCTAAAGGGTCAAACATGAGTTAGGTCTGTACTTACCCCCTTGTGGCTGCTGTGCTGCCTTCAAATGTCCATCCAACTCAGGGTAGGCCACCTCTAAAATGGGGGCCATTAGGGGTGCCATGGTCAGACCGACAACCAGTCCTCATATGGAGGACAGCCCCAGCTGGGCCTCTACGATCATTCGGAACCAGCGTGTCAGGTCCTCCCACCTCTTCTGACAGTGGCCCCAGGGTCCGCACCTCCTTGGCAATGGCATGCCAAATCCCCTTCTTATGATGGGCATTGAACTGCATGGATGCAAAAGACAAGACAGAAAATCATGTCCACAAGTCCCACACAAGAACAGGCAGCGTTCACTACAAGTCAGTCCAACGAGCCAGTAACAACCTGTCTTGACCATCCTGTCCACCTATGGCACATGGCAGACATAGGATAGGGGAGCATTACTGCTAACACTGCCCACAAGGGTATCCATCACAACCACCAGCCCAGTCCCTGCACTGACCAGTTAGTAGAGCAGTGTGTTTTGTGTGACATGAGCAATCTACACTACATCGACCAGGAACACAATATAACATATCACACAAAATGGCAAGTTACAGCTACACCAAACAGCAAACATTCTACACATACATCCAAAACCCCTGATGATCACAAGCTGCATATGGCCTCCACAGGTCACAGCCAGGCTAAAGACATGCCTATATTGCCAGGACAACATACAAGGGAGTCATATGTTGTGCACACAAAGATTGAAGCCTCTACATGTGTGCACCTATGCACATACACATGCACCCACATGCTACTTCAGGAAGTTGGGCTTTTTGTATCAGTCAAAAGAAATGTGAAATATACTTCCATATCATGTGTGCACACAAACACCATGTCAAAGTAGGATACGCCTACCCTTGCATTTGACATGTCTCACCTCATGTCCAAAACGAAGGGGCGACTATCATGGAACATCAGTGCACAACACACTGTTTGCAAACGTTTAATGCCCAAATAATTAGGAGCATCCACAGTTCGCATCAGAGCAGTTAGATGCATCACAATACTTCATGTATCCCATAGCCAATCGGCAAGGGCTGTCATTGTTCACAGCTTAGGGCCATAGAGTGTCATTATCTGGCTTCAGTATAATACTACAACAATGCCAGATGTGACCACAGATGTATGTGCAGATAAAGAAAGGCCACAAGTATGATGAGAAACCAGCAAACAACATGCATCAACACCTCCTGCTGTCATGTTACCACATATAACCACACATCAAGCACATCTGATGATGGGATGTACCTGGTGATGGCTGTCATGACACCTCAAGCAACCATGTACAACAACCACAAGGTGGGTCAGGGAACACTCATTGCACACTCTCCACAATGCCTCAGGACTCTAAACCTGTCACTTTACATAGGTACATGCCCAGGAACTCAAACGTTTAAGCACACAGATGGCACCTACAAGGCTTTAAGGAATATTCTGACATATTGCCCATTAGCCTAGGCTAACTGAATCAAAGCTTAGTGGAGATACAGAAACATATGTGCACATAGTCCTCTTACCTGCGCCTCTGGTGGTCACTACAGGGTAGGACCTTCTCCACAAGCTTCTCCAGCTCTTCTGGTAAAAAGGCAGGGGCCCTATCACTGTAGGACGTAGCATGATTGCCCCCAGAGATGGTACACAGCAGCTCAGGTCATGGAGGTCCTGCTGGCAGCAGTGTCAGGAGTCAAGTGAGAGAAGAAGCAGGAGATGGCGGTCACGTCCGTGACCGTCAATGCAGTGGACACTGGCATTGTCATTGATCTCCACAGGCAGCAATGGTATCCAATGACAATGTCCGCCAAGGTCAAAAGAAAACAAACACAAATGTTGGATGGAATGCGGAACCAATCTAACATTCACCCCCAGTCACAGATCTGAGTTTAATCCATCAATTATTTTTTCCACCATGTAGCCCCAGTTTGGACCCAGCCATATGAAAATCAGTCTTGACCCTGTTCCCTGTGTGAACAGTCCAGCCCGAACTACCTTGTCAAGTCCTCCCTGGACCGGAAACAAGCATCCTGGGACCTGTTTCAGGGTATCACCCTTCATTAGCCAGGCTAGTTTGAATCCAGTGGCACAATGAGCCCGGGACCCACGTCATGGCAAGCAAAAACAACTGATGGATTAAACCCAGATCCGTGACTGGGGGTGAATGTTTGATTTGCTCTTCATTCCATCCATCATTTATTGCTATCGCATTTGTCGCCACAAGTGGGAATGGAATGCCAAGTCTTGGGTCCCGTGCTTGCTCTGCCACCAGATTCAAGCTAGCATGGCTGATGAAGGGTGATACCCTTAAACCGGTCCCAGGATGCTTGTTTCTGGTCCAGGGAGGACCTGGCCTGGCAGTTCAGGCTGGACTGTTCCCCTGGGGAACAGGGTCAAGATTGATTTTCATATGGCTGCGTCCAAACTGGAATGGCAAGGCAAGCAAAAGAACTGATGGATTAAACCCAGATCTGTGACTGGGGGTGAATGTTTGATTTGCTCCACATTTCGTCCATCATTTGTTGTTTTTGCAAATGCCCGTCACGGTAGCACCTGCGTACTGCCATGATAACGTCCGCCAGCGGTCGCAGTCGTTTCCTATTGTCCAGTGTTGTAGATCAGGCAGTTGCCATTTTAAAGCCTTTCAATGTTGGGAAAGTCTAAACTTACACCAAAAGTCTAAACATATACCAAAAGTCTGACTTTACTTGTAGTAATCTGAACTTCGACCAAAAGTGTAACTTTACACATAGTAAAGTTAGACTTTTGGTCTAAGTTTAGACTTTTGGTTTAAACTTAGAGTTTTGGTCTATGTTTACCACTGTGAAGAAGGGCCCCTTGTTTACCACTTTTCCCTACAGGTCTCTTCACAATGCCATCCTTATGTGGACATTTCTGAGTTGTGTCAATGGCAGGTGGCTTTAGCTGATCTGACATTTGAAGTTGACATGGATTGATCCAGGTACTGTGTTACATGTTTTGGGGCTGTATGAGTCTCGTGCCCAGGCTGTCAAGAGAGTTGGATGGCAGAGTTCTGTGCTACACAAAAGGCCTGTTTGACATGATATGTGGGTTCAATGGTGTCATGTGTGTGATCATGTGTCTTTGACATATGTCATCCTTTATAGTCCATTCACTCAACCTTCACATTGTATTGACAATGATCCTGTTTGACTTGTATGTAGCTGTCATTGTCATAGTATCCCCTCATTGCAAGCCACTGTGCATTTGTGTCAACACTAAAATATATAAGTGACATGCCTACAGATGTCTGACCATTGTAAGTGGAAGGTTCTCTGACTAGGTTTTATTGTCCTCTATCTGTGTTATGAGGTATGTTGATTTGGTAGGCATGGTATAGGTATGTGATAAGGGATACGCTGATGACAATTTCCACCAATTTGTTAGGCTATTCAGAGTGACACAGTCTGACATGTCCCTAACTTCAGTGGTCAGTGGGATGTTACTGACAGCTAGGCAGAAGCAAGAAATGTTTAGACATACTTGACTATGACAGCCCTGACATCTTGTCAGCCTATGTGCTACATAGTGTAATAAATGGAGATTGATGATTGCCCACTTGTGTCATTGTGTTGGTAGTGATCCCCTGCATGACACTACATGTGACATGTCCCTTTTCACATTTCCTCTCTTATGAGTTAATCATGAGCATGCAATATATACCAGATTATACTTCTCACATAGGTGAAAATGATTATCATACATAAATAGTGTATTAGGTTTGTTTATTTTCATGTGCAAAGGAGAATAGGATGAATGTGAGTAAAGAAATAATGTCTAAACAGTAAAGGGATCAGTTATGGTGGATGTTATCATTTGAGTAGCAGCTAAGACTTTTGAAGTCCCAAGTCCAGTGTACTACTATCCTGGAAAACAGGACAGTTGGTGTAGAAAAGTCAACAGGGTGCATCTGAGGCACAAAAAAGGGATTCAATCAGTTGGGGTTACTTCCTGGCAGTGGTTGTTGTCTTCCCATCTGCACCTCCTGGTTGTTTGGGTTGACATCCACACTTGTATGGGGGCTCTTCAGCTACAGAGGCAGGGGTGTCTAAGGCATGTCCTTTCCCTGGCAGGGCCCCATTCCACTATCTACCCCAGATGTTCAAGGGGCTGGTGTAACTTGGCCAATGGAAGGGCTCTGGTGGTGTGGACGTTTCCTGCTCAGGGTGGTGTTGATGTGTCTCTGCACCCTGTTAGGGAGATCATCCGGGCTTTGTGGGCCGTCCACTGTATCATGTCTTCCTGGTGGTTGTCCCTCTGCAGCTGCTTAAACTCCCCCATCATGGCTAGTACCTGGCCTATCATGCCTTGGGATTGTTGGTAGGCTCCCAAGACTTGTGAGATGGTGTCCTGGCTAGAACTATCCCTAGCAACCTCATGCCACAGGCCCACAGCATCCCTCCCACGTACCCTACCCCACGTGCCTGCGCGCTTGGCATAGTTTGCCCACTGCCACTGGTGCCAGGTCCATCCTTGTCAGGGTTTTCGGTTTGTGACTCCGGTACCTGGACTGGGGGGCACATGGTGGTTGTTACTGTCACTGGGACACGGGTTGGGAGGTGACTGGTTGCCCGGGATGTAAATGCATCAGGGCTGGGAGGAGTCAATGTGGCAGGGTGAGGCTGACAGTTGTCGTCTGACCAGGTTGCCCAGATGGGCCAGAGCCGTCCCCACTATCCACACATCCAGGTGTGGTCTCTTCCCTGGGGACTTCATCTGGGGGGAAGGGGCTGTCTCAGGGTAGTTTTCTGTGGTCCCAGTGGGAGGTAGACCTGTGGAAAATGTGAAACAGACAGTTACAGGTTGTAATGTGACATGTAGCACCAATTTTAACAGGTAGATATGCTTTGGGCCATATACAGATTGGCTTTGCTTGATCCCCTTCCGTGACAGTGACAACTGCTTTCAATTATGAACAGCTGAAATTTGGGGTACAGACAATTCATTTTTAGGTCACCTTGCTACAGGATGTCAGAGTATCTTGGCAGTTGAATGTCTGTTCATTGACTCATATCTTGGCAGCAGTGTAGCATAATATGTTTCTTGGTACCTCCCAGTTGGCAATACTTCATTGCTGAGTTAACAGAGAGCTGCACAATATCAGGTGCACACTGTCCTGCCCATCAGATTTGGAGTAACCATTCTACCTGGCCATATGTGACAGGTTACACCAAGTACAGCACAATGCATGTATGTGAGATCCCCCCCCCCAGGTGAGTAGAGTCCAGTAGGTGATGGGAGGTAGAAGGGACAGAGTAGCAGAAGACACAGTTGTAGCTGTGTGTGAGGGGTATGTCAGTGAGAGCTGTCCTTGGCATTTCTGTCAAAAGGTGTCCTATGCCAACAGACTATACTATTGTTATCCCCCGAAGGTGATTACAGTTCTATAGGTGATGGGAGATGGAATGGACAGAGTAGCAGAGGACACAGTTGTAGGTATGTGTTAGTGGTATTGTACTTGCAGATGCCCATAGCCTTGCTGTAATTCCCACAAACTATACAATTGTGGACCATTCAGGTGATTATACTCCATTATTTAGTTTACATGCCAGGCTTTTTTTTTTTGGTACACTGTTCTGGTTTTCTTAATGGTAGAACAGTGCCTTCTGGGAGTTGTAGTGTTGTCAAGTCCCTGTACTACCCACACCATACACAGATACTGTGCCCCCAGGTGAGTTAACTTCACCTCTGTATTGCCAGACAGGGATATTCGGACAGTTAAACACAGGGGTGGTGAGTGGGTAGACTTTTAAGGTGGTAAAAGGTGATCAGTGGGAATACATTTTTGTGGCATTATTGGTGTAGTGACTTACTGAACTTGACTCCCCCAGTTATCCCTATCAAGCACTCAGTATGTAGAATGCCCAAGACCTTCTCCTCCCATGATGTGAACTGTGGGGGAAGAGGTGGGGACCACTGCCAGCAGGTGCTTGGATGACATGGGCTGGACCTTACCCCTGAGGTCGTTCCAACTCTTCCTGATGCAGCCCCTTGTGCATAGCTGCCTACAGAATTCACCCTGTCAACTATTCTTTGCTACATTTCCATTTTCCTAGCAATTGTAGTCTGCTGGACTTGGGCTCCAAATAAGTGTGGTTGTACTCTAATAATTTCATCCATCATGATCTTAACTCGTCGTCTGTGAAACTGGGATGTTTTTGTGGTGACATGGTGGTGTTAGTCAACACAAAAATAGGATGCTGGGGTGTAGGTGCTGTGTGGTGAGGGGGTGATGGTTAGTAGATGATGTGTAGAGGTTATTTGGTGTGGTGGGTGTGTTGTGTGGGTGTGGGATACATGCTATGTGAAAGTTGGAGAGGGGCCTCATCTATAGTACTTTGTCTCTGATTTTGAGCTCTGGCTTCTATGTGTGGGATTGCCAATGCAAAGGATTGTGATGTGTGAAGGGGTGTGTTTTATAGTGCAGTTTGTAGGTGTATCAGATGTGTGGGTGTGTGTAAGCTGTGTGGATTTTGAATCCATGTAAAGTGGTGTTGTGTATTACTGTGCTGACTGTTGCGGTTCATGCCACCATTGGAAAAAATGCAAACCCACAAGAATACATTGTTCAAGAAAAGGTCATAAATCCACTAGGCACTTCTATATCTAGAAGCAAATGCCCTCACACATCCATTGGATGTCATGCTTCATCATAGGGCTTGCTCCTCGTCAGACTGGCGCTGCAATGTCTGACGAGCCCCCCAAAAAGGGGCTCTTTGCCGGAGATCTTCACTGATAATCCATGCCGTGGTTTAAAGTGTGTAGGGAAAAATTTAAACCTACAGGCAAAGCGAGAGCAGGAGAGAAAAAGGGGTAAAATTGGCTCAAAACTTCCAGAAAACCTACAATTTATTGATCAAGGAAGGATCTTGGTCAAGGTTAAAAAATACTCAGGAGTTGAAAAGAGATAATGCTCAGCCACTCTACCAGGAAACAAAGAAATGGATGAAGGAACTACCTTCGCCCATCACAACATGTCAACATATTTTGCGCCTAAAAAGTCCATACGGATCAAGTGGCACTTCATCAGGACGAAACCCCCAAAAAACAAAAAAACTTCTGTTAAGATACAGTGAAAGACCACAATGTATCTAAAAATGTATGCACAGAAACGCGGGTCACTTACTCAAAAAAACTACACGTCAGATAGTTAAATGGAAAACAGCCATGGAGAAATTGTCGTTGTGATTTGTGAGTCATAATAGGTTCGGTGGTTGGTTGATGGGCTGGCGGTGCTGGTGTTTGGACTGCCTATTTCCCCACCCTCCAGCGTCCTGGTGGTGTTGTGAAATTGACTGTCTTTTGGAGGTCCTGGCTGTGTAACTCCTACTATGGTGGTCTGTATGACCACCAACATGGTGGTCTTATGGAGGCTGCCACTGCGGCGGTCTGGCAGTCAGACAACCAAACCCGTAATGAAGCTCTATGTTTATACAGCCGAATGAACCAAATAGAACCAGGAGGCAGGAAGCAAGATCAAAGACCAATGAAGCTGCCTTAAAGTCAGGAATATGCAACAGGAGTGACCAAAGCCTTGAGGGCAAATCTTGTGGAAAAGCAGATAATGGCCACAGGTTGCACTGGGGCTGCCTTCACTGGTCACCCTCTCCTCTACCCACTGCCACCAGTACCACCACCACACATCCCCCACACCTGCAAAGTACAGACACCATAGTTGTCCCAAAAACAGTGTGCTGGTTAATTACAGGGCAGGGCACAAGTGTGGATGATCAGTAGCAGCAGAAAGAGAGACGCCCCCAGGGGCACGAGCACACCCAGCTGCCTCAACAGCCCCCTTAGATAAATCTGGACTTCAGGTTTTCAGGCCACAGTTCTCTCAGGTTCTATGATGAGCTGCAGTAGGATATGTCCAGGCCCCACTCTGTGCTATGCACTTGCCGTATACGAAGCCCAGGGACCTGAGACTGGCGTTGATCGTGATTGCAACAATGATGCAGGGTCTCTCTTTTTTGGTCTCAGTCTCTTGATCGGCAGGCAGGCGGGTGGCACGGTGAACAACACCAATAGTGGTATGCACTCTCAATGACCATCATTAGTGTAGACTCCTCCCCTTATGGCAATTCCTGTCTCCGAATAATCTCAACATCTTAAATTAGTCACATGGTTTACAATCATTTTGGATTTCATGGATTATCTGCAAGTGCAAAGAAAGAAGGCTATGCCATGCCCCTCTTTATTTTCATCCTGATATTCAGTGGACCAAAGTAAGGGACCATTTAATTCAAGCTCAACTTTTGTTTTAAGGTTTTATGGTTCTTACAGTCACATTGTTGCAACATTTTGAGTTATAGGCAAGAGTCAATATACTTATGTTAACTGCACAAATTTTCTAAAGAAATTCACTTGCATGAACATTTACTCCCCTTATTAGTCACTATCCCATTGTTTTCATTAGAGCTATCTCTAACAGTTTTATTCTTGTCACATGTGGATTAGATCATGTCCCCAATGCATTTCAGGTACTGGGGCATGAAACAATGCACAACTTACAATGGTTTGTTGTTTAAGAATTTAAGTGCATTTGACCAGTTACACTTAACTCATTAGATCATGAAAGAGTGATACAGGCATGAACGTTTTGAGAATTAATGCACTTGTGATCTGAAATACCATAATCAATGCACTACTAATAAAGATTGTTGTTGGGAATGTTTACTAGCCTAGCAGGGCTGCTTGAATGATAGTGCACTGTAGGACAGTGTGCTGCTTAGTTTTGGAAACAGTAATTCATACACATGATTTTCATGCTCCGGGACAGAGAGCATACCACAGCAGCATGTCTACGTTTGGATTTAACTTATTCTACACAGTAGGTTGTTTAGTGAACAGAGTGCAATTGTGGAGCTTATTTTCATTTTTTGGCATTGGGGGTCCACCTATCCTATTTTTCTGACCCCCACATTTTAGTTTTTTTAAATATCCGGACAACCATAAAAAGATGTCTGTCTCTATATAGTTTGTTTGCTAAAGCCAAGGTTGGTCAGCTGAAGGCAGTTTCATCTCATGTGCTGAAGCACATGTGTCCCTCAACATTTGCCAGGGTGATGATCTCATGGGCTTCAGGCATGTGAGATCATCAACCCATCAAAGCCCTGCGTTTGTGCTGACCTCCCCCCACCCTGTGTCAAGAGGAAGAGTGTAGGAAGGAATCTAAGCCCTGGAGCCTGTGCTGTGCATCAGCACAAGTTGTGTTAACTGCACAGACTCCAGCTTCTGTGCAACTAATATGTGACAACATGCCTACGTGTGATGGAGTAGTCATAATACATTTTTATATTAAAGTTCTTTAGCCTTTAAAGTATGTTGCGCTGCTTTTGCAGCCCCAGGGTACTGTCACAAATGAGGCCTTTTTTATTGAGCCCCACCATGCCCGCATGCAGAGAGCCTCTTTCCTGAGTGGAATGTGCACATACTAACTTTGCTACTGGGAAATGATGCTATGCCATAATTTGCAGCCAATTAAACAAACAGTATGCAGGTCCTAATATTACGTAAGGATAAAACACCACTAGTGTATCCTCAGGTAAGTGAGGTCAGTGGATTATTTAAATTCAGGAGCAAGGGACTTCACCCACCGATCTTGGTGTCATGCTTCATCATCAAGCAGCTCCTTGGTGGGCTGGCGCTGCAATGGCCAATGGGTCCTTAAAGGGGGCTCTTTGCCAGAGTTCTTTTGATTGGTTTGCCCTTTGCAAGCCTGTGATGGAGGTGTAAAGATGCTGCAGACTGTAGTGTAAGTGGGTGTAATATTAAAATGAACTAAGGGCCTCCACTTTACTTGTTTATTATAGTGATAATCATTGTAAAGGGATAAAACCGATGTGGAACTCAAAAGAAAGTGATGTTCCTTCTTTGTTCTTGTAACATAGTTAAATTTAATATCTGGTCAACGTGTTTCTTGCTGTAGAGTAAGTCACAACGATCTATGGCAATTCATCGGGACCAGTTAAATTCCTAATCTACAATGGATTGCGACAAATAAATCTGAAGTGGTCAAGTCCCCAAAACTAGTAAGCACCAATACAGTGTTGGAAAACAGGTACCTCTTACTTATTAAGGAAATACTGTCACAAAGAAAAATAAAACACTTCGACCTTTAGAGTAAATCAAAGAGGAGGATTGTACATTGGTATTAATCTCCATAGTTTTTGCATAGGAGTGGATCAAATCCCTATGCAGATTAGACAAATTAACACAAGCACAAATATGTGTCAAAGTGTACATGATAAACATCTGTGTGTTTGTCACCACAGACAATGACCACCACACAACACACAAAAACACATAAAAACACCCCACACAATAATGAAATGCACTCAAGTGATAAGCAGGAAGCATTATCATGTCTTACCCTATTGATAACAGTACCAGGCTCCTTAGGTATTGCAGGATTCAAGTAACCACTCAATGTGCGGTTTCTAAAAGTGAACTCAAGCATGGCCTTCAGGGTAAGGCATTCGGGGAAGGAAGATTCCAAACAGTATTAAAAACTAGGGATATTCACTGCCCAGCAAGTGGACAGTGCCAGAAGTCCTACCCCATCACTGCACTCCTGGAGGCAGCTAGGTAGGTATAGCTGAAGCTTAAATCATGTCTGCACTCACGCTCCACAAGCATTGCAACATCATCGCATTATGACACGTGAGAATAGCACATAAGTGCATAGAGAAAAGACATGGAAACAGTACAGCGCCATCTTGTGTGTATTGGGGATAAATACATCAAAACATGTTCGTCAGAGTGGACATAGCCCCTCATTACAACCCTGGTGGTAAAATACACTTACTGCCGTGCTGACGGCCGCCAACATACCGTGACTGCGGCGGTAATCCACCACGGGTATCATGACCCACACAGAGAAATCCGCCACTATACAGACACCCACACAAGTCCGCCAGACCAAAGGTCAGTGATAAACTGGTGATAGCAAAACCCACACTGTTACGCCAACAGGAATACGCCCACAGTATCACGACCCACGAATCAATGCAGCGGTACACACCACTGCGCTCAAAATACACATACACTTACAAAACTACACCACATTGGACAATTCAAAATACACACACCTGACACACATACACACACCACATCCACAACACTATAAAACACACACCCACATTACCCACAACCCTTTACGACCAAAAAAACTATTGTGAACAGAGAGAGAGAGACACAAGCTAGGAGCACCCACTCAATCTGAGCCAGAGAACACCAGCACCCATACACCATCCACGCAACTCACAGCACACACTACAATACAGCACCCCACACCTCACCCCACACATCCTCACACATATCACTCACACCACATCCATGGCACCCCAAAGACACCCCAGGTTCTCAGAGGAGGAGCTAAGGGTCATGGTGGAGGAAATCATCCCGGTAGAGCCACAGCTATTCGGATCACAGGTGCAGCAGACATCCATTGCAAGGAAGATAGAGCTATGGCGGAGAATCGTGGACAGGGTCAACGCCGTGGGACAGCATCCAAGAACAAAGGATTACATCAGGAAGGTGCGTTCCGTGGACTCAATGCACCAGATTGCTGTACAGAGGAGTGGCGGTGGACCACACCTCTTCCCCAACAACTAACAACATGGGAGGAGCAAGTCTTGGCGATCATGCATCCTGAGGGCCTCACAGGAGTAGCAGGAGGACTGGACTCTGGTAAGTCAAATCTTTACTACTTTATCCCCCCCACCTGCATGCCATCACAGACTCCTACTCCCAACCCCATCACTCCACCAACTCACATATACCCCACTAACACAACCCACCCATCCCAATACCAAGCACTGCATGCACCCCCAATGCATGGACACCCATCACAGACCTGCATGGACACCCATCACCCCAGGATGCCCAATAGAGAGACTCACCCAGCCCACAAAATCACCACTCACACAAGTCCAAGATGACAGGGAAATCACATTCATAAAGGGAAACACAGCCATGCACAAGATGGCACACGCAGATACATTGACAATGCATTTTTCTCCCAACAGGACCCCTACCCAATGTCACCAGAGAGGAGGTGCTAGCCACATCCAGCCCCCACCCCGAAGAGGCTCACAGTGATGACAGCAGCTCTGCACACCTGGCCCATCTGGGACCTCCGGATAGTCGGTTACCCTGCCACAGTCCCAAACCACCACTGAGCCTCCCCCCTCAGGAAACACCACCACAGCACCCACCCAGCGGGCCCATGCCACTGTCCCCAGGACACGTCATTCAGCATTGTGTCCACCACTACAGGGACCCCAGGCAACCCCACAAACACAGGACGGTCAGGGACCTGGGGTCAGTGGCAGTGGGCACACGGTTCAGGGGATAGAGGCACAGGACAACAGGGAAGCTGGGAGGACTGCTGTACGACAGGGGTAGGACAGGCCCAGGGAACTGACCGTCCACGAGGCACTCTCAAACATCAGGGGAGCGTACCACCATTCCCAGGAGACCATGGGACAGGTACTGGCCAAGTTACCTGAGACCCAGCGGCTGCAGGAGGGACAGTACCTGGGGATCAGGGAGGACCTAACAAAAATATACACCATCCTGGTCACCATTGCAGGGCAAGACCACGAGGGAGGCAGTGGCACAACAACGGGTGCCTGACACTAGCTAAACCGAAGAACAGCCTTCCACCTCCACCAGCACTAGTGGACAGGAGGCCCCCGCCACAGAAACAACAGACCACCAGCACCTCATCCCCTGCAGACGGAGAACCACCCCGCAAATGGTCCCTGTGATCCAGGCAGAAGACAGAGAACATAGTCAAGACCCCGCCAGGAAATAAGACCCTCCTGATTGTCACCTTTCTGTCCCACCATGTCACCCTGTCCACCTTGAACTGACATTGCTTCACTTCCTATGTCCCCTTGGACAATGCACCTGTGATACCAGTAGACTGGACTATAACTGGACATTCCTCCACCATCACCCCAGCCCCTTGCACATACCCCCATACTTATTGGCACAAAAATAAACACCCTTGAAACAAATACCATATTGGAGTCAGTTTCATGAATCGATAAATGTATTAGTACAACATTATCAAAGCATTGCAATGTATATGTACAGTGAACCTTTGGTGGGCAGCAGTACATATAGCAGAAGCTAGAATGGGGCACATAGATATGAGAATAGAGAATCCAAAGGGTACAGTCAGTGTCCATAGACAGAGGGTAAAAGGCTGCCATGTACAATGTCCAAAAGATTACTGAAAAGTAAAGTTGAGTTACCTGTGTGTCACTGGAAGTACTGTTGTATAATGTTTGTTCTGTTGTCCACATCTTCTTCATCTGCCTCCTCTTCCTCACTGTCCACAGGCTCCACCGCTGCCACAAGACCATCTCCAGACTCATCCTCCTGCAGAAAAGGCACCTGACGTCTCAATGCCAGGTTGTGCAACATACAGCATGCCACGATGATCTGGCACACCTTCTTGGGTGAGTAGTACAGGGATCTACCTGTCAGATGGAGGCACCGGAACCTGGCCTTCAGGAGGCTGAAGGTTCTCTCAATAATCCTCCTTGTACGCCCATGTGCCCGATTGTAATTCCTCTGCCCTTGTCCTGGGATTCCTCACTGGGATCAATAGCCATGACAGGTTGGGGTAGCCAGAGTCACCTGTAAATATCGAGGGACAACTATTAGACACACACTAACCCGTAGGGACAACCCCATACCCAGACACCTACTTATAGTGGTTTGGGACCTTGGGCTCACCTATTAGCCACACCCGGTGCCTCTGGAGTTGGCTCATCACATAAGGGAAGCTGCTATTCCTCAAGATATAGGCGTCTTGCTCAGAGCCAGGATATTTGGCATTCACATGGGAGATGTACTGGTCCGCCAAACACATCATCTGCACATTCATCGAGTGATGGCTTTTCCTATTCCTGTAAACCTGTTCATTTCTCCGGGGGGGGGAACAAATGCCACATGTGTACCATCAATGGCACCAATGATGTTGGGGATATGTCCCAGGGCATAGAAGTCAGCTTTCACTGCGGCCACATCCTCCACCTGGGGGAATACGATGTAGCTGTGCTGTGTTTCAGCAAGGCAGACAACACTCTGGTCAACATGTTGGAGAACATTGGCTGAGAAATTCCTGATGCCATGGCCACCGTAGTTTGAAATGAACCACTTGCCAGGAAATTAAGCACTGACAGAACCTGCACTAGAGGTGGTATTCCTGTAAGCTGGCGGATAGCTGACATCAGGTCTGGCTCCAATTGGGCACACAGCTCTTGAATTGTGGCCCGATCAAGTCTGTATGTGATGATAATGTGTCTGTCCTCAATTGTCGACAGGTCCTCCAGGGGTCTGTACACCGGAGGATGCCGCCATCTCATCATCTGCCCCAGCGGTTGTAGCCTATGGAGGAGAATGGTGAGCAGAAGGTCATATTTCCACATAGAATGCACAACTGTTGCTGAAGTTAGGTCACAGAAGCAGTATGTGAAGTCGAGAGTCAGTTAATGGGCCAATGTCTGCTGTGATGCAGTTAGGTGCCATGCCATGTGCCCCCCTGAAATGGCGGCTGCCTGACCTGTGAGGAAGGACAAGTGGAAAGGAGGTTAGTGCGTTGGCATTGTGCGCCGTCGCGGTAGGGGGTCGATGACCGCTGCGCAACTTCGCATTGGTTAACTTTGGGCCCTATGGGTTCTAGGAACCAATGGCGATGTACGCCGACGGTGACGGTACGCACCGCCGCAGACGTGACCACCATTTTCTAACTACTCACTCAGTTGCTACCTGACCGTCAACAGGAGAGGACCTACACTGCAAGTGCTGCTGTGACCTGAGTCTGAAAGCGACAATGGCTATAGTGTCTGGGAAAAGGGCCCCTGCCTTCACTGCAGAGGAGTTGGAGAAACTGGTGGAGGGGGTCTTACCTCAGTACACGTTACTCTACGGTCCTCCAGACTAATAGGTGAGTACACTGAGAGCATGATGTGTGGTCAATGCATGTTTGGAGTGGTGTGGATGTAAGCCACATGTTGGGGGGTGCAGAGTCGTCCTGGCCTGAGTGCTGTATGTGAGGTGGTCAGTGTATGTGCATCAGGCCATGGGTGGGAACTGGGGGGCAATGAGTATGACAGTCCGGACGGGTGAATAGTTTCCTTTCCTTCTGTCTTTTCCCTCTAGGTCAGCGCCCACCAGAAAAAAGGTATTTGGCGTGCCATCGCCAAGGAGGTGCGGACCCTAGGGGTGCTATCACAGACGGAGCACCCACTGCTCAAGAGATGGGAGAACCTGCGCCGCTGGACGTATATTTGTGCCTGCATTTGAGCACAAGCAAATATGCATGTGTAAATTTGCTCATCTGTTGAGCATTTACAGGTTCACTTCCCCACTAACCACTTTTTTTCCCAACCGTGGAAGAAGTTTTGTTTCTGCCCTTGTCAGGAATAAATTTTTAACCTTTCTTTGTATGAAAAAATATTAGAGAAAAGCTGGTGAAATCCCCTAAAACATGCAAGTTAGTACGTTTGTACAGACTTCAAAGCACATTCCAGCCCTGAAACTATTGCTTAACGCTACCTCCACCCCCAGATCTGTGGGAAGGTGTCAAAATGCAGGAATGGCTAGAATTCAAACTCTACTGTAGTATGAGCCCTGCCATAAAGAGAGAGGTTATTATCAGAGCTCGTATATAATGAGATTGCTGCCATAATGTATTGGCGCACTACGTGGCACAAAAGGGATAGATTGATTTTTTTGTAGGATAGGTAGATTTAATGAGCAACCTCATTAAAGCAAGTAGATATTTTATTAAATTCCACACCCCTGCTACCTGTCTGCTGAATACATGTCTAGGTCGGGATGACAGTTGGGCTGTTTGTGCATTCACTCTAGTCAGTCACACAAAGGGAGCTGAGGTGTGCTCTGCATTTCCAGATGGCCAATCACCAGACTGATGGTTCCTCCTGAGCTACCATGATGGGAGGAGCTGACACTTGCACTTTAATAGGGCCGTACCTGTCCTCACACAAAGCAGTCTCCAACCTCCCAGAGTGTGTCTGGGGCCAGGGCAGGGAAAGGCATGTTCTTGTACACTGCAAATACTTATCTTTGAAGTTTGTCTACATCAAAGACAGAGATGGGTATAAGTACTGAACCTTTGACACCACATAATTAGAATTATTCTGGAATGAGGAAATTCTGCGGAGAAGAAGAGCTGGGTGCTGTAGGAGGGACTGCCACTCTGCCTGTTGTTTTGTTTTGCTGGCCTGCTGCTTGCAGCTTCTGTCTTTGGAGTGAAAGGACTGGACTTGGCTTTCTACATCCTGCTTCCAAAGGTTCTCCAGAGGCTTGGACTAAGCTTGCTTCCTGTGGAGAAGTCTCAGGGACATCAAAGACCTCACCTGCCAGCTCATGGGCTCTCTTGCTGAAACTCTTGACTTGCCAAGTGTGGCCAAATCCAGTTCCTGGGTCCTTGGCAGCGAGGTCTGATGCAACAAGGAAGAAACTAAAGCATCGATTTCCAGAATGACTTCAGAACCTGTGCTGCTTTCTGACCCAGCGTCGCTGCCTGCACCGGAGCCCACTGAGCCCAACGACCACAACCTACAATGCAGGCCTGATGTCACCGCAGAACCTCTGAAGTCCCACCACAGTGTGAGTCCAGAGTGTCGTGCCACTGACGTCCGTGGCACCCAACTCCAAGTCTGCCGCAGCACCTGTGGCCCATGGTGTGATCACAACATCGCAAAGTCGATGGCTCATGACTTGACCTGCTGTATTCATTGACCCGCCTTGTCATACGGATCCGATGCCTCACCCCCAACGCTGCATCCCCTCCTCTGCAACCATAACGAACTGACATCTCACCTCCCTGGTGACAGTAAGGAAATGACGTTGCACAGGCTCAAGCGATGCCTCTCCTCCCCGATTCCGTGCAGCATCTTTGTTTACTCATCCTTTTCCAAGGTACTGTAACTGGGGTCTACATGACTACGTGGCTGGCCGCTCTCCCTTGCGGGTGGCATCGTACTGTTGAAAGTGACTCCGTCAGGCCATTTTGATAGCCCCAGTTGGAGCTATTATGTTTCTAAGTGATATAGTACATTTCATCTTTGAAAATGTGTATCTCTACTTGTTTATGTTGGATTTTTGTAATGTTGGTCTTGTTTTACTCAGAAAAATATCAGCTATGTCACTAACCTGGTGTGGAGTACTTTTGTGGTGTTTTCACGGTGTTACTATGTGTGTGTGTGTGTGTGTGTGTGTGTACAAATACTTTAGAAATTGCCTCTGAGAAGAGCCAAGCTACCCAGGGGTTGAGCAGTGGTTATCTTAGCTGTGTAACTCCTTTACCCTGACTAGACTGAGGGTCCCTACTTCGACAGGGTGCAAACCAAGGCCAACTAGAGGCCCCATTTCTAACATTGACGACCTTCACCGACAATTCTAATAAAATAAAAAAGTCATTAACAAATGATGGGGCATTCTTAAGACTGGATCCCTTGAGCTCTCTATGCCACAGTTTGCATACAAACGTACCAGTAACTTGAGAGCATGCTAGTTCACTCTAGACACAAGACTACAACACGCATGGAACAGTGTAACTTATGAAACCTTCTCACAGTAACAGGACATTATCCATGTTTCCACTGTTGTATGTGGGGCCTTACAAAGGCAACTAAAGAGATTCTATTTGATGACACACATACTTGGTCCCTGAGCAACCATACAAACTGCAATACAAGAAATTGTATCCATATGATCACGTGTTCCTGTAAGTGTAGGTGTTTAGGGATGACTTCAAGATCTATAAAGACCTACGTCAATGAACAAAGAAGTGCATTTGATGCAAAAAAGTAACCACTAAAATGAGTGCACATTTCTTAGAAAAATGTCACACTCCAGATGATATTGAATGGACAAAACTGGAGGTCTGGCACAATGCTAATAAAAGTACACTCTGTCAAAGAGAACATTACTGGGTGTCCTACCTTAAAACTCGCATTAAGGGACTTAAGATGATGTCTTGTAGATTGAACTCCTCCAGTCTTGATTGAATCCTGTGCTGACAGTGGATGGCCTTCATCCTAAATGTATTTTTTTCACAATTACTTATCACTATGTTGTTCCTAATTATATAATATTATCGCCTTGCTCTAAGCACACACTCTATGCCTTCTAGAGACTATGAAACTTTCCGATTGCCATTCGTAATCTCATTTCATTTAGAGTCCATGAAGGTGCTATCTATCGTTCATGAGTGGCTTCCAAAAAAAAGGGTTGAGAAAAATAGTGGGATTCTCCCACCCTTAAGATGAGTTCTTGCCATTAGCATGCAAATATGACACTTTCTTGTGGTAATTATTACTGCTTTTTCACTCTATTTAGAGTCCCCTATAAAGGTATCGGCTGACTACCAGTGGCACTGCATTTTCCATTTTCACATAGATAGCCTTCAATCAGTATAACCTTTTGTGATAATTCATCATCCATTATTTCTAATTACACATAGTTCCTCAAGACGATTCCTGTCAACTAATAATGGCAGACTATGGCCCTCATTACAGCCCTGGCGGTCGGTATTAAAGCGGCGATAATACTGCCAACGGGCCGGCGGGGAAAAAAATGGTATCACGACCATGGCGGAAACCGCCAACACAGACAGCCACTTTAATACTCAGACCGCCACGGCGGTAGCAACAAACGCCGCGGCGGTCACCGCCAACAGACAGGCGGAAGACAATGTACAGCCCACCCTATCACAACCCACCAATCCGCCAGCTTTTCCGGGGCGGTACCAACGCAATCAAAAGCACAGCGGAAACAGTACACAGAAGGGGAACCACTCACCTTTCAACACTCAACGAAGAACCAGGACGCCATGGAGCCCGAACTACAGGTCCGGCCGATGCTGGTGTATCTGCTAATACACCAGGAATATCAAAGAAGGCGGCGGCGACGACCACGGTGAGTACTGCACCTAGCACACAGGGGAGGGGGGAGGAAAAAGAGAGTGACACACACACGCAACATGCAACATCCCTACCCCCACCCTCACCCACAACACCATACATACAAAAACATGCAACAACATGACATTTACACCCCGTAACCTCCTGGAAGAACGCAAGGACAAAAGGAATTATGTGCAAATAGAGATATTTTGAAATATGCAGATAAAGTTAACGATTGTAAACAACAGTATATACAAATGTTTCCAATATGTACAGAAGGCCGTACACTGTCCTCTGCAAATGTCCATGGCCCAGTGGGCAAACAAACATGGGCGACGCCCACACTCGACTCCTGCCTCAAAACGGAGAGAACACTGCAGGGGCATCAGGTCGAAAACACACAGGCACCTCAGGGGGGAAGGGATAGGGTGGGCACCTCAGCCGGAAGATGGTACTATGCCACTGCTCCTGGAGGGGGCAACATGCCCACAGCAATGTCCTGGGGAGTGCAAAGCCACAGTCTCTCAAGTGGGTGCTTTGCCCACTGCTTGGTCCTGGGGAGTGCAAAGCCACAGTCTCTCAAGTGGGTGGTTTTTCCCACTTCTTGGCCCTGTGGAGTGCAAAGCCACGGTCTCTCTAGTGGGTGACATGTTTCACTGGTTCTGGAGGGGGGCTTGTGCCCAGTCTGCTTCATCCTGCCAAAGAAAGTGATAGTGGATGCTTATCTCCACTGGTTCTGGAGGGGGCCTTGTGCCCAGTCTGCTTCATCCTGCCAAGGAAAGTGATAGTGGATGCATATCTCCACTGGTTCTGGAGTGGGCTTAGTGCCCAGTGATGCTGCACCTGGGGTGTGGCAGTTCCCATTCACTCACCTGGGTGTCTGAGGCATGAGATGTGCAGGGAACAGGTAGCATGATACTCCATGGAGGCAGAGCCACACTCCATCCTGCGGCGACTTAGGCTACAAACTGCTGGCAGTGCCGGTGCTGGTGGTGGTGCTTCAAGTGGTGGGTGGAGGGTCCAGGCTGCCTCCTGCATCCCCGGACAGCTGCCCACTGGGGATGCTGCTGATGACAGATGTAGTGGCATTGGCTGGGCATGTGGTGGTGCAGATGGTGGCGCAGGTGGTGGTGCTTGCAGAAGTGTCTGCGGTGGAGATGCTGTCAGTGCAGGCCGTGGTGCAGGTGCTGGTAGTAGTGGAGGGAGACACCAGGCTGTCTCCTGCAGCCTCGGATCGTTGCCCACTGGGGATGATGCTGCTGACTGTTGTTGTGGCAGCGGCGGTGCAGGGGGCAGTGCAGGTGGCGGGTCAGATGACGGTGCAAGTGGTGGTCCCGGTGCAGGTGGCGGTGCCTGCAGCAGTGCCTTCCGCGGTACAGGTTGCTGGGATGTCAGTACTTATGGTGGGCACCAGTCCCTCACCTGGAGGGTCTGAGGCCTGAAATGCCTTGCCTTGGGTTTTCTTGCCTTGCCCCAACTTGCCAGATGCTGCTGGGACCTTGGCACTGGCAGATGCCGTTTTGGAGGAGGCCTTGCTGGGTGGGTCGTGCTTTTTGGCTGTGCTGCTTGCTGGCAACCTCTTCACCTTGGCAGGTGGCGGAATGGGTTGGTCCTTTGCAGGGGTCGCTGGCACACTGGCAGCCCTGACGAGTGCCCCCTTGGTTCCCCTGGGACTTGCAGGTACCAACGCGGATGCCAACTTGGTGGCTGAGGCTCAGCGCTGGGATCTTGACACCCTGGCCCAGGGGAAGGAAGAGGAGAGGGGGAGGCATAGGGAAGAGGTCAAAGTTTGCAAGGAAAAGTTTTTTAGACACACTGGGACGGGAAGATGGAGAGGGTTTGTGAGTGGAGGAAGTGGGAGTGGTTGTAGGAGGTGTCTTTCTGCTGAGTTTGGGTGAAGGTGCATGGGCTGGATGCTGCTGTGAGGTGGATGGCCGTTGGGTGGGTGGGTGCTTGCGTTTGTGTACTTTGGGAGGAGGGGTCACAGACACACTGGGAGAAGACACAGGGGACGTGTGCATGGTTGTGGGGATGGTGACTGCTCGTGAGGGGTGTGTTGTGATGGGTGTGCTGGTGATGGACGTAGTGGATGAGGATGTAGTGCATGCAGGTGTGAGTGGAGACGATACTGGGAGGTGGGTGGACGATGAGGAGAAGGGGGACACAGTGGAGCAGTCGATGTTGGTGTGTCTGCAAGGGGATGGTGCTTGTGTGAGTGCCTGAGCCACTTCTGTGTGTTGATTTGGGTGTGAAGGTATGCTTGGGATAGTCTTGGGTTGAGGGGATTGGAACTGGGTAAAGGAAGTTGGAGGGGGGAGGATAGACACAGGGACAATGGCTGCCATCAGTGCTGAGGCCAGAGCCTGAAATGCTCTCTGTTGGGCCGCCATGCCAGAGTGAATGCCCTCCAGGTATGCATTTGTTTGTTGCAAATGCCTCTCGACACCCTGGATGGCATTCAGAATGGTGGACTGCCCAACAGTGAGGGATCTCAGGATGTCAGTAGCCTCCTCACTGAGTGCAGCATGGCTGACTGGGGCATGGCCTGAGGGGCCTGGGGCAAAGGAGACGCCCACCCTCCTGGGTGAGCGGTCACGGGAAACACGCTGAGGGGCTGCTGGGAGGGCGGTGCTGGTAGGGGGGGTGGCGGCTGTACCTGTTGTTGGGGTGGGCACAGAGATGTCCGCCACCGCCAGGGAGTTTACATCGGAGGAGAAGTCGCTGCCACTGGTCTCCCCTCCTGTCCCACTCGTGGTGCTCCCCTTGCCCTCCACCCCGCTGGTGCCTTCACCCTCAGTGGATTCGCCCTCATGGGCCATGTGGGATGCAGCTCCCTCCATCACAAGTGCCTCCGCTCCTCCACCAGATGATGCTAATGCACACAAGGACAGGGTGACAAAACAAAAAGGGGGGAGAGACAGACGGTACACTTGGTCAATGCCAGCAGCAACACTACAGTTGGCGTACACAACACACAGGGAGCTTCCCTATGCACTAGGCCATGCCCAACCAGTCAATAAGGTAGTCACAAGCCCATGGGTTACAATGGCTAACGCCAGCATCTGCACACCTGACACCCACAAGACCCTGCCCAGTAGTATATGCCCACTTACACCATTGGGTTTGGAGTGCTTCAGAGCCTGCACACAATGGACCTACCCTGCCATGATCGCCCTGGCCTGGGGTCACCCACAGCCCACATACCCCACCCAGCTACCTCCTAAGCGCGCAAAGTCAGGAATCAGAATCTGTACTCACCCCCTTGTGTCTGCTGTGATGCCCTCAAGCGCCCATCCAACTCCCGATAGGCCACCGCCAGGATGCAGAACATCAGGGGGGGTCATGGTGCAACGGGCACCCCTTCCACATTGGGAGGCCAGCCCCAGCTTGAGGGACCTGTTAGGCATTAAAGCACCGGCTGAACGAGAACCTGCCCAATGATGAAGCATGCCAGAGAGTTCAGAGGGTGAGGGCCCTTGCTTCTGAATTTAAATATTCAACCAACCTCACTTCCCTGAGGATACACTAATGGTGTTTTACCCTTAGCTAATATCAGGAACTATATACTCTTTGTTTAATAGTCAGGTAAATGGGAGCATGTATGCTGGACCTGAACTGTTCTCCATTCCTCTCTTGTTGAAGATCATCTGCAGCCTGCCATAGATAATTTTGAAGTACATATGTATTTCAGCAGGAGCCATGAACTGAGAGCAATGACTACAAGCCAAATGACTAGCATCAAGTAAATGAGGTGTGTAGTGATTATCAGGCCAGCTTCAGACAAAGTCAGACAGTCCTTGGGTGTTTTGTTTTGTACCACCTCCACCGGCCTGTTTCAGGGTCTGCTTAAACTTCTGCTTGAACTCCAGGGAGCATGGGCCTAACCCCCTCGGGACCCTGGAAGGGCAGTGAGCATATCAGGGTCCCCTCTCAGGCACCGTCCTGCTGAGTTCCATCAGCACTAGAAGAGACACCCAGGGTAGCAGGTACCAGTGGGAGAGCAATTGTTTTCTACTCACACAACCTTTTCCAGTGCCTCTCTGTATAGACACAAAATCAAACTGGTTACTGATGGTAGGCACTTGACTCTACAAACTCAGTCCCCTATTTCTTTTAAACACTTAGGCCCTCATTATGACATTGGCGGTAAATCCCACTTACTGCCACGTGGCTGCCACCAAATTACCGCTGCCGCGGCGGATATCCATTCACCATATTATGACACACACACACCAATCCATCAGGATTCAGCCACAGACCCAAATCCGCCACACCAAAGTCAGTGATAAACTGTTGGTATCAAAACCCACACTGTTACGCCAACAGAACTACGCCCACCACATTATGACCAACGAATCACCACGGCGGACATTCAACTGTGGTAAACCATTGGGGGTACATACCGCTGTGTTCAAATGCACACAACATTGGATAACTCAAACAACCTGACACCATACACACACCACACCAACACCACTATAAAACACACACACTACCCACAACCCTTTACCATTACAAACAATTGCCAACAGAGAGACATCAAGACCACAGACACAACCAGGGCCACACACTATAAACTGTAAACTTTGCACTTGTATAGCGCACTACTCACCCGTTAGGGTCTCAAGGTGCTGTACTCATACCGCTATGGAACCCCTCCTGGCTTTTCTCTGTGAGGTGCCCACTCCTGGGCACCCCCAGGGTGAAGCCAGGCATCCAAACGCTGTTGGGGCCGTTGTGGAGATTAAGCAAGCTATTGCCCAGAGTTGCAGAGTGGGACTCATTAATTAGATTAGGCACAGAGGCGAGAATTATCTGGTCCAAGGGAATTGAGCCCAAGACCTGCCGAAGCAGGACTTGAACCCTGGTCTTGAGCCAGATCTCTGCTTTAGGGTCTGCCGCTCTAACCATTGTGCCACACTTCTCCACTACACACCTATACACCACTCACGCACCCCACATCACACACCCCAACACTTTACCCAACACCCCTTCACCTACACATCTCACACAACACCCATGGCACCACAAAGACACCCCAGCTTCACAGAGGAGGAGCTAAGGGTCATGGTGGAGGAAATTATCAGGGTAGTGCCGCAGTTATTTGGAGCACAGGTGCAGCAGATACCAATAGCTAGGAAGATGGAGCTATGGCGGAGAATTGTGGACTGGGTCAACGCCGTGGGACAGCACCCAAAAGCTAGGGATGACATCAGGAAGAAGTGGACAAAGGAGCCTGCACCAGCAGGCAAGAAAAGTAAGGAGCCTGCCCCAGCTGCCAGGAAGACAAAGGAGCCTGCACCAGCAGGCAAGAAGGGAGAGGAGCCTGACCCAGCTGCCAGGAACTGTGACGGAGCCCCCACCACCAACCATGGTTTTGCAGCCGTTCGAGGTTGCAGGGGATGTGCAGAAGCCTCCTCTCCAGCAGCACCACCACCTCCACTGAGCAGCCACCCGAGATTGCAGGGGATGGGCAGGAGCCTCCCTCCCACCAGCAGCACCACCACCTCGACTGAGCAGCCGTCCGAGGTTCCAGGGGATCGGCAGGAGCCCCTTCCCCCCAGCAGCACCACCACCTCCACTGAGCAGCCGTCCGTCCGAGGTTGCAGGGGATGGGCAGGAGCCTCCCCCAGCATCAGCAGCATCACCACTGAGCAGCCAAGACCACCAGCAGACTGTATGTAATCCTGCCTCCATGGGCTGCTGTGCGGCCTGCCCCTGCAAATCCAGTGGGTATGACACCCACCTGAGAGACTGTGACCTTGCACTCCACAGGATCAAGAGCACAGGGCACGAGGCCCCCTCCAGAACCAGTGGGTAAGACACCCACATGCCCAACAGTCACCAGGATCAAAAGCACAGGGCACGAGGCCCCCTCCAGAACCAGTGGTTAGGACACCCACATGCCCAATACTCCCCAGGTTCAAGAGCACAGGGCACGTGGCCCCCTCCAGAACCAGTGGGTAAGACACCCACATGCCAGACACTCCCCAGGATCAAGAGCACAGGGCACAATGCCCCCTCCAGAACCAGTGGGTATTACACCCACATGCCCAGCAGTCCCCAGGATCAAGAGCACGAGGCCCCCTCCAGAACCAGTGGGCAAGTCACCCACTCGAGAGACTGTGGCCTTGCACTCCCCAGGACCAAACACAGGGCATGTTGCCCCCTCCAGAGCAAGTGGGCAAGTCACCCACTCGAGAGAATGTGGCCTTGCACTCCCCAGGACCAAGCACAGGGCATGTTGCCCCCTCCAGAGCAAGTGGGCAAGTCACCCACGTGGGAGACTGTGGCCTTGCACTCCCCAGGACCAAGCACAGGGCATGTTGCCCCCTCCAGAGCAAGTCACCCACTTGAGAGACTGTGGCCTTGCACTCCCCAGGACCAGGCACAGGGCATGTTGCCCCCTCTAGGAACCATTGGTCTTGTTCCATCGTCCACCTGAGGTGCCTGCCTATTTACTAACAGATGCCCCTGCAGTATTCTCTCCGTGTTGATGCAGGTGACATGTGTGGTCTTGGACTTTGGCCTGTGGCAATGTGGCCTACGAACATTGTGGACTGGGCAGTGTCCCTTTTTGTGTACATATGTTTATATCTATTATCTTGCCTAACTAATTTTTCATGCTGTGTTGATCTCATTACATTCACTTTTTCGAAATCGTTTTGTCCTTGCATTATTCTTCCGAGTTACGGGATCAAATTGTTTTTGTAATGCAGCTGATTGTGTGTGTGGTGTGTGGGGGGGTGTTGTGCGTTTGCGTGTTACTGTTGTTTTCCTCCCCCCTCCCTTGTGTGCTAGGTGGCTGTACTCACCGTTGTCATATTCGCCGGCATGGATGTTTGTGGTGGAGCAGAACGTAGAAGGTCACAGGGAAGACATGCTGTTCCGGCTCCTTGGTGGCGTGGTTCTTCCCTGTGTCTCCAATGGTGAGTCCTTTCACTTCTAAGGTTTGTTTCCGCCAGTCGTTCGTACCGCCCCGGAAAAGGTGGTGGTTTGCAGGGTCATAATATGGTGGGCGGAACATTGACTTCCGCCTGGCTGTAGGCAGCTACCGCCGTGGTGGCTGTTGGTTCCACCCTGGCGGTCTGTGTGGTATATTGGCTGTCTTTCGGAGATCTTTCTGCCATGGTCATAATTTGGCGGTAGTTACCACCAGCCTGTTGACGGTATTACCGCCACTTTATCACTGACCGCCAGGGTTGTAATGAGGGCCTTTATGACCGGAGAAACCAGGCCTTTTACAGACTATGAAATTCTTCAAAGTTTGGGGTAGAGGAGGAAGCAGAAGTAAGGTGGGCACCTAGGGAGGAGAGTGTGGGCAGGATAGAAAGCACAGGAAAGCAAAGGAAGAAAGATGAAGAGAGCAAAGATGAACCAAACAAGTATGTAAGCTAGAAATCGAAACTTAGGAAAGAAAAGATGGTGTAGGGTGGCGGAGCAGCAGGTTTATGAAGGCAGGGGCCGCCTCAGTAAGTGGGAGAAAGTCTGGAGATTTTGGGGATGCTGATGGTCCATCGGGACTGGAGTAACTATGTCTACAGGGTTGAAGATTACAGTTGACGTGTACCCTTTGTCTGTGGGGGGGTGGGGCGGTTGGGTTGGAGAGGCATTACCACAGAGTTTACTGCTATATTGGTGTGGTATCCTATGAGATACATTATGTTGACATGGATTTTGGTTGTGTTTTTTTACAAAATAAAAATTGTTTAAAAAAAAGAAACATAGGGAAGAGTGTGAGTGAAATAGAGTTAGAGCTCTTTTAACTAAGGCATACAAGAAATTGAACGGCTGAACAGAAGGAGGGAGAGAGTAACAGTGAACCATGAATATAGGAAAGGCAGGTATGAAGTAGGGGGATGATGGTGTCTGAAGAAGACACAGGATTCAAAGGAGAGTAAAGGGAATGGTGTTAGAGTGGGAAAGATCATAAGTTGGGCACAGAGCAATAGGAGACAATGTGGTGATGTAGGCTCCTAGAGAGGGGAGAGTGAACTGGAACCGAGGGGGAGCTTGATCATGCAGGAAGGGTGAAGGAGACAGAGGGGGCCAAGAACGCAAGGGTTCAAAGGAAGGGTGCAAAGGAAGAGAGGGGGCACTTCTAAGCCTGGCACCTAGGAGGTTGGGTAAGGGTGACAGCTGCAGTGAAGAGGAGGTACAATAAGGAGCATACAGATAACAACTATGAGGTAAGCACCCAGGGAAGGAAGAGCAAGTGATGGACAAGAGCAAAAGTATCTAAATGAAGGACAGTTCAACAGACAGTATGGGTAAGTGAAATGGTGAAAATGTGAGATAGGAGTGGAGGGATTGTAATGTAAAGAGAGGAGAAGCAATGGGCAACTTCTAAGTACATTTTGGAGAAGAAATCTTCAAAGACATGATATTGCTTAATGTGTGCCAGAGTTCGCTGGACTCAGCACTAGCATTTATTTCTAAACACTAGCACTTAACGATGGTAGTCTACAAATTGGTGGCACAGTCACTCTTATTTGAAGAACAGCAGAGTGTTTTAAAATTCAGTGCACTTTAAAAACCATGATGAAACTGGCATACATGTGCACTCTTACAGCTTCAGGTGCTCTGCAATAGTCCAACATGCAACACTTCTGTGAGTATGATTGTTAGTAGTTAGCACTGGAATTGACATTTGGCTTAGCTGGCGGGCCATGTGTGGTGTATAGCCTCCTGAGAAATAACTTGAGCTCAGACACTTAACTTTTTACAGGTTAAACACTGGGTGATATATCATTGGGATGGTTGAGTATGGAGGAGATGTGAGAAGAGAGCACAGGTAAAGCAGGCACCCAGAGAGGGGAGAGGAGGATTCAGGATACAGAATGGAAGAGAGATGAAGAGTCATGGGAAGGTGCACCCTCAGGGAAGCAGTGGGTGTGGCAGACACTTGAAGGTCAAATGTACTACTTTAACTTCAGTCGTAGAATATTGGGAGGAAGAGCAACTTTCCCCCAAATATTCAAAGAAGGCTTATTTACTATTCTAAATCCAGTCCTGGACTAACTTTGGGAAAGATAAAATAATTTTAGTAAGGGTTGAATAGTAGTAATTTTGAATTGGAGACAGTGTTACCCTGAGGGTGCAGCTCAGGGCAGAAAACCAGAAATACCTGGGAAGGTACTCGTACAATTAAGGATCTACACTATGGGGTGGCCTCGCTAAAGGACTGAGAAATGCCCTCATGGAGGGTTAGAGTTTTGAAGGGAGAGAAATGTAGTGGTAAGGTACCCAGGAATATAGAATACAGTATTCCTGGCAGACAGACAGCCTGATCAAGAGCAAATAAAAGCAGAAATAGTGCATTTAAATGCAACTCTGAATTTTGTGCTGGGATTGAAGTTAGCATACGAGCCCCTCTCGACTGGGATACAACTTGTCAGTGTTGTGTTTGCCTCTATTCAACCTACTGCATTCTAGGACTCGTGTTCCTGGAACACGCTGAAGCAATGATTTGGAAAAGGAAAGCCCAGGCCTGGAACATGGTGTCCCTATTGAAATGGAGTCACCCTGCACCAGTAGATGGGATATACTAGTCATGCTGTGCATTTCTGCTTGCCAGCGGGTCCAGATAACATTATTTCAGTTACAAGTAGTAATTGCAGTCAATGTTATTGGTGAAGTTATGTATGCGTTTATCTTACATAAAAGCAGAAGGGTAGGACTTTCCCCAATGGCTGCTTTTCTGCTGAGTATACCAAAATATGCTTGATAGCGAAGCCCACTTTTAAAATCTCCAAAAAATATATCATTTTGATCACTGTGCAGCAAGTAGTTTATTGGGGAAACATACAATTGACTGTATTATGTCACAGGTATTGTTAATATGGTTCATTACAGCATCGAGGGGCATATTTATGCTCCATTTGTGCTGAATTTGCGTAATTTTTTTACACAAATTCGGTGCAAAACTAACTCCATATTTATATTTAGACGTGAGACACTTCTATCATAAAAATACTGGAGTTTGCATAATTTTTTAGATGTGTGAACCTACCTTGCGTCAATAAGATACAAGGTAGGGGTTCCCATCTAAAAAATGGTGCTAACCCATAGCCCCATATTTATCCCCCGTGCTACAATGACGCATGGGTGGGAGGATGGGCTAAATAAGGCCTGGGTCAGACCAGGCGTTAGGGGACCTGTGGACCCATTAAGCACCATGGAATGGGTCCACAGGTGCCCTCCTCAAGTCCCAGGAACACCCCCCCACACCAGAGGGACACCGGAGGATGGGGGACCCCATCCCAGGTAAGCAGGGTAAGTATGGGTAAGTATTTTTTTATTTTTTATTAAAGTGCCATCGGCGGCCTAACTTGGGGCCCCCTGCATGGCACAGGGCGCAGTGGCCATGACCAGGGGACACTGGCCCGCTTTGCTGGCCATTGGGTTGGTGGGCATGACTCCTGTCTTTTTTAAGACAGGAGTCCAGCATGTGGTATGGATGGTTTTGCGACAGAAAATGACGCTAGGCTGGGTACAGGCATTTTTTTTGCCTCTAACCAGCCTAATGTTATTTTTTGGTGCAAAACTCTCTTCTCCAATGCCACCACCCCCACACAGCTAACATACATTTTTTTTATGCTATCCCACCCTTTCATAAATATGGTGCCTGGCTGGCGCTCAGAAATGGCGCAAGCCGGTGGTAAACTTTTTGATGCAAAACTGCGTTAGTTCAGTTTTGCATCAAAAAGTATAAATATGCGCCCAAGTTCGTATAAACATGCCACCATACTTCAGGTGACTACGCTGTTCACCTCCGAAAGTGAAGACTTGTCTGCAAGCAAACTTTGATACTTAACCAAAAAATGTAATTGGTTTCAAGCAGAATGTAGCTGCTGCACAGTCACAAGGGTTCCACCATGTACTCCACGTCCAGCCCCACCTGAAATAACAAATCTGTCTTCCTGTACCATCCATCTCTGCTCACACTACTCAGGAAATAGGTACAGCCGGGGAGGAGTATAAAACAAGCATTTGCAATGCAAATGGTCTCGCGTTTGCTTGAGCTTGAGCAATTAGCATTCTAAACTCCTAACCGGACTTTCCTTGCCACATAAATTGAAAATGAAAATGAAACAGTTTCACATAACTAACTGGACTTTTCTTGCCATATAAACTGAAAAGTCAAAGTTTCACATAAGCGAGCTGACGGCCGCCTTCAGTGCAAAGCAGACACACAAACGGAAATAACAGTTCACTCGTAATGAAACCTATCGGCAAAAATGCAATTATCTATGTAACTGGCAAAAGTGCAAATAACTATGTAACAGGGTTGATGTCATGCAAAGCGCTCGACTTCTGCCAAGTGAGATCTCACTGCGAAAAAAGGGAAAAAGTAGTCCACAAACCGGATGGAAAACAGAGAGCCTCGTATGTTTTCAGTACTTCGTCACTGCGCTCGAGGAGGGCTAACCACCGGAAAAGGCATGACGTATGCATGCGTTCCACTAATGAAAGCAAGCATATTTTAAAAGGCAAGCCCACGAACCAGTGAAAGGCACTGACGTGACATGGGCATGGTTTGAAGCCCAAAGAGAGATAACAACACGGAATGGAACGCTTTGTGCTCGCCCACATAAATAGGTTTGTCCGCTGAAAGGGCATGGGGAGGAGGCTGGGCTTGAGGGCACTGGTAAATACACAAAAGCATCAAAATTAAATGAAAACAATGTTCTGTTCGTGTGAAAATCTGGAATAAAATTATTTCCAAAACAACCATCGGCATTGGACATGAAATTCCGGATGATAAAGGGTGTTACTTCAGGAATGCCGAACAAAAAATTACCTTTGGGTTAATTTTTGAAAGAAACTTTTCTGGAAAAGGCACCATTTTACACCGGTTTTTTTTTACAAACTTTTCCCAAAAGGGAAACCCCCTAAATCCCCTTTGGGACAGTCTTGCTATACCTGCTCGGTAAGCCAAATTCAAGATTTGGTCTCATGCCCCACCACTTTCAAAGTTCACCATCTGACACTGCTGGGAAGTGCTTTATTTATGCATATCAACGCAACCTTATTCCTCAAAATATGCCCTCTCTCTAGCGCATCCCACAACTTTCCCGAGGCAGCGAGAGATGCCCTGAATATCCTGAAATACATGATGTGACTTAAGCCTGTGTTCATGTTCGCAAACCTGCAGCAATGTCAATGTAGAAATTACAATTATTAAATGTAAAATTGTCCTTTGCTAATAATAAACAAATACTATGCACGCACTTTACAAACATTTCTTTTAGTCATGTTATTAAAGGTCTGTCCCGGCTTCTCACCGTTTGCCTTATTTGAACAGAATGATCTAGGAGGCCATTACACAGGATCTCTAAAGCGAAATAGAAAGTGAACTTGAAAGAGAGTATGTGAGTGCGCGCGTGTGCACGTGCGTTCGCGTGCGTTCGTGTGTGTGTGCGCGCGCGCGTACAGAAGGAAGCCAGTCAATTGGTAGATTGGGATGCTCCGCAAGGTACCCTCATGAATGGAATTTCGTGGAGTAGAACCCTTAAGAAATAGAAAAAGCTGTTTAACCACCATGAATTGCTTATTGCCACTGACTAGACGGTTGGAAAATCACATTAGGTGTAAAAACGTGTCCAATATCGCGCCCAGTACAACGGACGCTACAAGTGTAGTTTGGGTGCAACCACATTAAGGAAGAAGAAATAACAGCATACTTCTGATAATGTTAGCATTTGTAGAATATGATTTTTAAGCTTTGCAGTATTTTAGCCCCAAAGAATTTTAAACATAAATGCAAACATACTGAACCAAAGAGATTACTACCTAACTCTCCAGGTAATTTAGCAATTATGCCCTTAAAACCGTGCAATGCCTCAATGCCTTAGCAAATTATGCTTGCCTAGCTTCTCCAATATTAGAGTCTCAGCTCAATACAAACACTAGCTAAATTTGCATTCATATTTTAAATATGGATTAAGTATCATTTGGATGTTTTGTTGCCACTCGGCTGATTCGTCATCAATTCTCTGGCGGCTACTAAACCCCGTATGCTATCGATTTTCTGGACACTATATTAAGTAGCATTTACATAAATCATCTAGCTAAGCGACTCACAGCTTTTTGCTCAGTGAACTGAGTAGCCAGATAAGCAACAACTCATTGCATTTTGTACATAGACTTCACTTTCAACGTGCAGTCCTGTTGATTAAAGACCATTTATGTGAGTCACGTGGCCAGTAGCCTACTGCCGGCAAAAACATCAATTTTCCGCAGCGGGGTAGTCCCCTTCCGTCGGGATAAATTGTTTTGTTTAGAGAAAACCGTGCCAAAAGCATGTTTCAGCGACAGCTAAATCACACTGAAATACATCTGTGAGTTTTGATTATTTCTCAAATAAAAATTGCCACCCTGCTTCTCATTGAAGAACATACTCGTTTCGGATATTTCCAACAAAATCAAACAAGATTTTGCAAATATGTTTTACAATCAATATTGACCAGTTATCGTATGGCCGAGGACTAAAATACAGTTATGGATACATTTTATAGTAAAAATCGAGCAGTTTATTCTTTCATGAAACCAAGGTCTATATAAGGTTGACTATCCTCGTATTTTACGGTGTTACTAAATTGTGAGTAAAGGAGCTGGCACGTTGTTGTGCGAACCAGACGGTTGACATTTCTCATCCAGTGGAAGACGGTATTATTTAGTCCCAGTATAATGCGTTGTCGTAAGTCCACTCATTAAAATGCAGACTCCCCGGATACAACAATGGCATTTCAAGGTCACGTTCACCCATTAGGGCCGATGAGACGTGACAGCTGTGGACGTGGAGCGCACTCTCAGCTATGAGAGGGCCGGGCAGAAAGACAGCCTTGTTCTTGTTTAATATATGCTTACAGTACTAATCTCTCTGTGGCCACTAAAATGATGGGCCCGATGTTACTTATATTGATAGCTCACCCTTTCAATGAAATCTCCTAAATGGATTATTGCCTGCTACAAATAAGACGACTGCAGAGTTCCTCTTGGTTGTTACTATAAAGCAAGTCAAGGGCACTGTATTTCTGACAATTATGCCAATCCCCTTATGTTAATGTCATTTTTCTGCAACTCCTGAAGTAAGGTAGAGCCTTTTCTATTTTAGGAGCAGCGTTTAATAGACTAGAGGTGGGAATATACCTTGTTTAATTTGTGCTTGTAGAAGCAGGCCGCAGCCCTGGTACTTATTTTTGTGTCCGGGACTTATTTTTAATCAACGGATTTTTGCCTACAGTAGGAGAAAGAAAGTCAGAAATGGGAGAAATACAGAATTACAGAAAGATACACAAATAGTAACAGGGGTAGACAAGAATCTGTAAAAGTGAGGTAAAGAGGCAGGAACTGTAGGGTGCTATAAGAGAGAGGCATGAGATAGACGGATACTAGGCAGCATTGGTATTTGGCAACTCTGGCACGGGGAACCATCAGCTATGGGCTCCTAAAAAGAGCCTTCGGCATGTACACTGCTTTTGTTTGTATTTTTAAAATATTAAACATTGGGCATATACCAAAGGCTTTGAACGCCATCAAGAGTTTTCTCTAAACAGATATTGTGTGCTTTAGTGGTGTACTGTGGCAGTGCTTGTGGCTGAGGCCAGAAGGTGTTGCTTCTGACCCCCATAAAGTGGCGGAGTAAAACTGCCACAAGTGACTTTCTCCCCTGGCTGGAGCAAGCCCGAAGAGGACACCTCACGATGATCGCTTGTTGAGCGCCATTGGCTAGGTTGGTGATTTGCATACCTCCACACTTCGAATATATCACCATCAGAACATTTTTAAAAAACAGACATTCCTCACATTATTGACCTTCTGCAGTGCTCCTTGCTGCCAGGTGGCTATTTCTCACGATATAACCTCCCAATAATATCAACCTCCAGATATTATGGTGACTATTGACTCTAGAAATATCGTCGTGATATATGTTAATGTTCTAATATGTACTCTGACATGAGAATATTATGGTCTTGAAATATGTATAAGTTTATACTGTGGTACAGCACTGCAAGCTGTCTTTATTCTGGACATGGCTCCTGGGCAAGTTGTTGAAGATTGGCTCTAAATGTGAAATGTAGATTTATAGAGCATAACTTATCACCTGCAAGGGTCTCAAGATGCTGTCCATGGGCATGGAGAGATTAAGTGATTTGCCCAGAATCACAGGACCTTGGGCCAAGGATCGAACCCAGACCTCCAGCACCTAAGGCAGTTGCTCTGACCACCGCGCTACATTCTCGCCCTATAAGCACCTGTCCTGGTGCAGTGTGTTCAGATACCATTAAAAAAGCAGGCTTGCAAGGGTCTGCTCCAAAATGGCCAGTGATCCTAACCATAGGTAGCACAGAGAGACTCCACAGGTAAAAAAATCCCCTGCCATATTTAAAACCCGAGTCCTCCTTACCCTCAGGTATCATTTAACTTTAAAATAAAACCAACTTCTTTTTCTTTTCTGGGGTGCCTTTCGCTTGCCTGTTGCTAAGATCAACCTTTTAATCAATACAGACCCATTGATCTCTTCCACAGGCCATAGTTCAATATAATATAACATTGTCTCCTTATCTGCTCCCCCTCTTTCTAGTACTCACCAGTGAGACAGACATCATGGGAATCATTGTCATCGATTTTAAATTATCTCTGGACCTTAGTCTTTATTTTCTGTTTATTGCCCCTGTTCCTCCCCTATATCTGTATCATTACGTCACTACCGCTGCTCGGTGTGTTTTGGTTTGTCTCCATCCACTGACAAGCATTTCTGTATACCATCCAATGTAAGTTTCTGGGAAAAAAAACTAGTAGAGCTGGAGCGAGAGATATTTCATTTTAATGTTTTTAGTGTGTGGTGAGTTATTCTGCTGTTAGTAAACCGCTGTACTACTAGCTTAAGAGCTAGGGTCCTCATTCGGGCTCCCCCACCGTGTGCTATTACAGGTGTGTGGCCCTTGATAGCCATGAATAGGGGCAGGCAAAGGAAGCCTGAGCTTGAACCTATGCTTTACGTCTCCCATTAAATATTATGCGTGCAGAGCGCCAAAACTGAGGCAATTTCTAATGGCTGGCATAGTTATGTCTCCGTACAAAAACAAAAGTAAATAAAAAAAACTTATAAAACTAGGGTTATAGGTATAGCTGACTCTTGTTGAATTGAAAATGGGGGTCAGAAATTGTACAAAATATTAACTCTCCTTCTCTTCCCTCTTCATCAGAACAATCTCCTGAAGAATTAGCTTTGATTCTTGAAGAGGTACAGGGGATTGTGGACAGGGCAGTGGCTTCTGCTTTGCTGCAAAAAGGACCTGGGCTGGAGATTGCGGTGCAAGAAGTGAAAGATATGACACTAGAGGCTCACAGAGTAAGATAGGTGCAAGGAGCATGGGGCCAGATGTAAGTACAAAAGAATTTGCGACTTGCAAATTGCAAGTCCTTCCGACTCGCCAATTGCAACTCGCAAACTGGTATGCAGAATGGTGTCTCAGACACCTTCTGCGACTCGCTATGGGGTCGCAAAGACCCACCTCATGAATATTTATGAGGTGGGTCGCAGTTTGCGACCCCATAGCGAGTCTAGGCACTCACGGGGATGGTGGCCTGCTGGAGACAGCAGACCACCATGTCCGTGACTGCTTTTGAAAAAAGCATTTTTTTTTTTTTTTTGCAGCCCGTTTTCCTTAAAGGAAAACGAGCTGCAAAAAGAAAAATTACCGAAACCATTTAGGGCCAGATGTAGCAAAGGGTTTGTGCCTCGCAAACGGCGAAAATCTCCGTTTGCGAGGCGCAATAGCCTCTTTGCTATTCAGAAATGCATATTGCGAGTCGAGACCGACTCGCAATATGCATTTCAGAATCGCAAATAGGAAGGGGTGTTCCCTTCCTATTTGCGATTCGGAGTGGAATGCAATTCCATTTGCGACCGCATATGCGGTCGCAAATGGAGTCGCAGTTATAAAAAAAAAAAACTGCTTTATTTAAAGCAGTCACGAACATGGAGGTCTGCTGACGACAGCAGGCCTCCATGTTTGCGAGTGCCTAGACTCGCTATGGGGCCGCAATTAGCGACCCACCTCATGAATATTAATGAGGTAGGTCATTGCGACCCCATAGCGAGTCGCAGTCGGTGTCTGAGACACCGTACTGCATACCAATTTGCGAGTTGCAAATTGCGAGTCGCAGGGACTCGCAATTTGCAAGTCGCAAATTGGCGTTTTGCTACATCTGGCCCTTAGTTTCGGGTTTTTTCAGAGTAGGCAGTGGTCCATAGGACCACTGCCTGCTCAGAATGTTTTGTTTTTTTTGCATTCACAAAGGGGAAGGGGTCCCATAGGGACCCCTTCCCGTTTGTGAATGAGTTACCATCCACTTCAAGTTGGTTTGCGATCGCTTTTGCGGTCACAGCTCAACTCTACATCGCGATGCGGTCGCAAATAGGAAGGGAAGACCCCTTTCTATTTGCGAGTCGCAAACACATTTTGCGAGTCGGTACAGACTCGCAAAATGTGTTTCTGCATCGCGTGAGGCCTTTTGCGCCTCGCAAACGGTGTTTTTTGCCGTTTGCGAGGCTCAAAAGGCTACCTACATCTGGCCCTTAGTTTCAGGACCAAGTACAGTACATAGAAGACAAACAGGGCTTTGAAGATCCTGATTCTGGGAGTGATTCTGGTGAATTTTGTGGATCATATAGTCCTGCTGTTACTGATTCTTCTCCTTTGTATGAGGTCACAAGATCTAGTTTAGAACGTGAATGGAAAGGCATTGAACAAGCAACATTTTTAATATTATTCGCTAAAAGATATGGCGTAGAATGATTTGAGTCTAAATTTTCCCAAACTGCTAGGATTAGTTTGCTACAGGCAAGCATAACTTCAAGAGTGCGACTGCGAAGTGTGTGCCCCAAGTTCAAGTAGAAAGATGGAAGTTGTCCTAATAATGGTTAATGTGGCTTCCAACTTTGCTTCTCATACAGCCACATAGGTGACCTATCCACCTCGGTGTCTTTGAAAAGACTTAAGGACTTTATTTGATGGAGTCTTGCAGGGAGTAAATGGCACTCACCTTCTAAGGACTATGGGGTAAATGGTGCATTTCATGTCAACCTCTAAGTTTATTATCTATGTGCAGCTGCAACATCCTGCGGGACAGTCCCTTTAGGTCAAAAGTACATGTGGTTACATTCCTGGAAGCTAGATGCCAATGCCTATGCTGAGACGGAAATTCCAGTGGGGGGAAAATGTAAAAAACGTCTCTGAATATTAAAAAAATGCACTTCCTGAATCAATTGTCTTTATTAGTAGTGGAAAAGAGATACCAACTGGAATTTAGGGATAAGCCTCCAGAACTTTGATTTCATGCAGCACCTTTGCCATCAAGAGCAAAGAAAAGAGCAGCTGTCCTAAGGAGAATTTCAACCCCCATACAGAAAGGGCCAGTGGAAACACATCTCCAAAGGGAAGAAGGCATGTGCTCTACCATGTCATGAAACCTTCAGGTTAGGTTCGACTTCCGAGACCTAAAATCGGTGAACAAGTTTATTCCGACAGTGAAGTTCAAAATGGTATTATTAAAGATGGTAATTATTCTCTTAAATCAGGTGCATTTTACGTCAACTCTAGCCTCCCAAGATACTTGCCTTCTCATAATAATTGATCGTCATTCCAGAAGCTCCTCCAATTTGCAGTGGACAGCAGTCATTATAATTTCATAATTTCTATCTTTTAGATTGGCCTGTGTTCCAAGAACCTTTCCAAAGCTATTGGCTCCATCGGTGAACTTCTTGAGGGTTCAAGGAATTCAATTGTTTTCATATTTGGAGGATTGTCTAGTTTGTGCTTCATCCTTTCTTAAAGTGCAACAGTTTATAACAACAGTATGCTGAAGTCTTCAAGATTCAAGATGTCTCCTAAATTGGAAAAAGTCACATCTGGTTCCAGCACAAAATTGTTTATTCAGAGAGGCAAGGTTTAGGACATCACTTTGGAGGGTGTTCCTAAGATTAGGTTGAATGGCCACCCTTCTAACACTGCTTTTAGCTCATTATGGGGGCCCCTGCATGATCTTGGCTTCAGAACCAGTATTCCGTGCCAGTCACAGTGGTGGTTGTTCACTGGACATGTCTTGCTATCAAGCCAATTATTTATTAACTTTATATCATTGAGATCCTGATTCAGGGCAGGCTTTGGGCAGTGGGAGCGGTGCGACTGCACCGGGCGCTGATCTCAGTGGGGCGCTGTGTTTAGCAATAACTTCCATCCGAAACTTGCGATTTAAAAGCACTTGCTGAAAAGTTCCTTTTGCGTCCAGCCTTCAGGAAGCAATTTAAATGTCAAGATACCTCTTGTGAATAATGTTCCTGCTAGGGAGAAAGATAGGAGTTTTGTCTAGCGGCAGCTTTCACTCAACATAAAGTAGCATAGAGGGTTAATATGCCTGCTGCAAAAAACAGAACTATGGAGCATATTTAAGAAAAGTGGCGCTGCACATAGTGCATCGCCACTTTTCTTGCACCCCTTAGTGCCCCCAGTAACCCCACCATGTGCGCATCATATTTAAAATATGGCGCACCATGGCAGTAGTTAGGGGACTAGCGTCAGAGTTTTTTACGCTAGTCCGGCGCTTTACAGTATTAGTGTAAAAAATGTTGACGCTAATCTTGCAAAGCACCCAGAGGCCCATTGTAACCAATGGAAACCTCCTTTCAATGCCTGTTCTGAGCAGGCGTGAAAAGTGCTGGAAAAAAATGACGCAAAGAAATCTGACAAATTTCTTTGCGTCATTTTCTTGGCCTCCCTAACGGGGGATGCCCTCTTTACATACATTTTGCCTGGTGCAGGCATAATGTAGTGCAAAGGGTTACTAAGTGGCGCAATGCATGCATTGCGCCACTTTGTAAATATGGAGCAGCGTTTTTGGCTTTCTAATGCCACATTAGCATAAAAAAATGACACTAATGTGGCATTAGAATGGCACTAGAGGCTCTTAACTATGACCCTATTGGGCATATTTGAAAAAAGGGGCACTGTACACAGTGCTGCACCACTTTTATTGCGTCCCTTAGTGCCCCCCTACCTCCATCATGTCTGCGCCATAGTTAAAATACGGTGCACCATGACAGTAGTAAGGGAAAAGCGTCAGAATTTTTTATGCTTGTCCGGTGCTGTGCAGGATTAGTTTAACCAATGGAAGCCTCCTTTTAACGCCTGCTCTAAGCAGGCGTTAAAAGTGCAGGAAAAAACTGGTGCAAAGAAATCTTTCAGATTTCTTTGCACCATTTTTTTGGCCCCCCTAATGGGGTAATGCCCTCTTTGCATACATTATGCTTGGTGCAGGCATAATGTAACGCAAATGGATACAAAGTGGCACAAGGCATGCATTGCACCACTTTGTAAATATGGCACGACGTTTTTGGCCTTCTAACGTCACATTAGCGTAACAAAAATGTTACTAATGTGGCGTTAGAATGGTGCTAGGGGCTCTTAAATATATCCCTATATTTTATGTGGAGAGCTGAGTGGATTAGTAAAGCCAGCCTTTACAAGTGCTTTAAAACAGATGAATGTATGTGTAAGGAGAGCGATGGAGAAAGGAGGGGCACATTTACCGGGTGGTAGTTAGTGAAACGGAGGAGGTGGTCATGGGGTGGGGGCCGCTAAAATAAACTGTTGCACAAGGTGCCACCAGTCCTAAAGCCGGCCCTGCCTGCATTCAGCATCCCTTAATTCGGCAACTCTGGTGCAGGTGTCTCTTCAAATCTGGAAGGAACTAGCATGGTGGCTGGCGGGCTGGTATTCAATGAAGTGGGTATCTCTAAATGCCCCTCAACCTACATTTGATTAGCTATAGCATTTATAATGGGGGCTGAATCTGCACAATTTTGTGGGTACCTGTTTTAAATGTTACTTCATGTGGTTTTGGTATAAGGCCATTCTATGATATTATTTAGATTGCTCAATTGAGCATGAGCATGTTTACGAAAATGGGATTTCCCTGACTCCTGACATTGTGGGACCTCTCAGCTGCCTTCGACACAACCATTACACATTCACACACACCCTGGAGACTCAAACAGGTTCAGCAGCAAAGTATTTCATTGTTTCTTTGAAACACCAGTTTGTTCACATGGACACTTCCAGGTCACAAAATATACCTATCCATTGCAGAGTCCCTCAGGGTTTCATATTGTCTCTTGTCATCTTCAAACTTTACATCAAGCCCTTTGGTGCTCTACTCACAGAAACAAGCATCAATATTCACTGGTATGCTGATGACACAGAACTCTACTTGAAATCCTTCTTTGCTTCAGAAATCCGATGCCTCAAATACTGCCTACACATCATCCACACCTGGATGTCCAATGTCTATCTGATGTTCAGCACAACCATGACAGAATTCCTGTTATTTCCCAAGGAAATCAAACAAGATACAAAAACTAGTTATAACTTTACAAGTAGAGCTAGTAGTAATGTTACAGTCATATCTTTAGTCATATTTCCCCACTCCCTCAATATTTGTGGGGGTGAAGGTATGTACTCCCAGTATTAGATGGAAAAATCCAACCACAATCGGTCAATTGTATCCAGGCAAAATGTCCCTGTAGATGTAGGTGGAAATCTATGTGTGAGGAGATCTTTGCACATAAATTTCTCTATGTAAATAGGCCTGCATGCCTCTCAATCTCCACTGGAGGCTAATACATATCCAACCAAACAGATTGGATTGCAACATGAGATGGATTGGGTTGCAACATGAGACGTTCAATAATAACATTGACGTTGGACATGACATCCCAACATGACGTTAAGCCATAACTCAAAAAGGGGAAAGCTACTCTTTCTGCCATCCAAGAGGTAAAGAGGGGGTTTGCCCCAATTTGCACAGTGGGGGGGAAGAAAGCCCCCTAGATTCCAGGAATATTTTTTTCAGAAAAGAATGTGGTGGGGACTGGACCATCCTGACATCAGGACCCACGCTCACCCCTAAATCTTCTAAGTCGTTCTGCTTCCCTTGGGACTAAAGCATCCCTGTCTCAATGGCAAGCAAGAGGAACTTTTGATTCTTTTGTGTTTTGTTTTTACATATGGGCCAGCAAAGTGGGGCTAAATCCCAATATCATCCCACTTGCCATGTTTAATGGCTGTACTTTTCTGGCTTGGGTTGGCTGCAACCTCCCAAACCCAGACATTTCTGAAAAAATAGACACCCATGAGAGTCTAGAGTGGTGTGCCTCACATGGATCCTACAAAGTTTTCTTATCCACAACTCCCTTCAAGCCTCAACCTTCGCCTAAAATCATGCGAGCTGCTTGCATTTCTCTGATGTAAACTTCTGGAATCCTAAAGGATCCACAAACCTCCTACCACCCAGCGTTTTCCCACTTGTCCAGATAAAACACTGCCCATTTGTGAGGCTAGGCATAGTGCCCGTGACAGTAATGGAACAAACCAGGGTCAGTAGGAGTCCCAGTGGAATGTCTGGGTTTGGTAGGGTTTTTAGGAGTGGCAGCTGAGCCTGGGCCCAATTAACACAGTTTTCACCATTGACAATGCCTCCAAATTACGTTTTGGGGCCCTTTCAGTTGCGGGGGCTATGCCCACCCACACAAGTGGGGTACCATTTTTATCAGGTGACTTGTGCAAATGTTGGGTGGTATGACATTTGTGGCTCCCCACAGATTCCATATCTTTCTCTTACAGAAATATGAGGAAAATGTGTGTTTTTAGCCAAAGATTTGGCTTTGGAAGGGCTTCTGGATATGAAAACCTCATGACAACCACACAGGTCACACCACCATGGAATCCCCAAGGTGTCTATTTTTTTTCGGAAATGTTTGAGTTAAGTAGGTTTCCCTAGGTGCCAGCTGAACTAGGGCCCAAAATCTACAGTTATCCAAATGGCAAAATAGGGTTGGTTTTTATTGGAGAAATATTATGGGCCCGATTACAACCTTGGCGGATGGGATACTCCATCAACAACGTGACAGATATCCCACCATTTTACAAGTTCCATAGGGTATAATGTAACTTGTAAAATGGCGGGCGGGATATCCGTCACATTTGTGACGGAGTATCCCCTCTGCTAAGGTCGTAATCATGCCCTATGTCTCCATGTCGTGTTTTAGGTCCTTTCCTATCTCAGGCTCTAGGCCCATCCACACAACTGACACACCATTTTCATTGGAAGAGGTGTGTAAACACTGGGTGAAAGGAAATTTGTGGAGCCAGATTCTGGGACTTTTCTTCACAGAAATTGTAGGAAAATATGTGTTTTCAACCAGAGTTTGAGGTTCTCAAGGGCCTCTGGGTAAGAAACGTTGTGAGATCCACACATATTACACCACTCTAGCCTCCCCAGGGTATCTACATTTCAGAAATGCCTGGAGTTTGGTGGATTTTCCTGGGTGCTGGCTGAGCTACGGCTTACAATCTACAGATGTACAAATTGCAAAAAAGGGTTAGTTTTGACTGAAAAAAATTGGGACCTTTCCTATCTCAGACTCTAAGCCCACCCACAAAAGTGGGATCCAATTTCTGTCAGGAGATAATATGGAAATACTGTTTTCAGCACAAACTGCAACCAGACTGAAACCACAAAAATTGGAAAATTGGAGTACCTCTTAGAAAAATGTAAACACTGTAATAAAAAAATGTGTTTTTGATAACCCGCTGCTTGTAGTTGAAAGTTGGAAAGATGTTACTCGATCCTTCCACAGCAAACCATTCATTGATGCATTTTTAGAAAAAAACATACACTTTCATATACAGCACTTTTTAAAAAAAATTCCACAACATTGTTTCATCAGGACCTAATTCATCTACATTACATAAACCCTGGTGATAAGGTAGCTGAACGTGTGATAGCCATGTGACTAGAGGGGTATGAAGTTATGTGGAAAATGGATTTCTTAACTTGGCGTGAGGGCTCCATTTTGTCTAACCTTTAGCTCCATTTTTTATATACTATGAGCAAAATTGTATTCCTTCAGGAGCCCTGCTTATTTTTGTTTCTTACAAATGTGCTGGTTTCTTAGAATTGCTTTTGAAACTTTGCAGAGGGACAAACTGCCCCATGCTCTCAGAAATGTAATTTTTGTGCTTGAACATCTTGTTCTTGGGGTTCAACGGTGTTACAGGAAACGTTTGCTTGAATGTTTTTGGAAATTATGATGCATGTACAGTGTGGTAAAGTGGGTACTGTAATAAGACATATGAAGAGAGTAGAAGAGGTAAGTTTCTCTTGGCCAGAGAGTGTCATCGACACTCTTTGGGGGAGTGATAAGCTGCAGCGAAATAAAATACTATCTTGAAGCCTACTCTGAATCCTGGTATTTTTTCTTGTACAAATTTGTTTCACAGTTATGAAAACGCCTCAAAACATATTTTCATTCTTATTACAAATGCACTTTAGCATTTGGATTTCCCATTTGAACTCTTTCTTGATTGAAGGTGGTATCTTAATAGATAGGACACCTCAGTTGATCGTCAGTAGTAAGTATTTATGCACCCCGGGGTTTCTAATGTTCTGAACTTCTCTTTAATATTTACATGCATCCCTTACTAAAAATTAACTTTCAAATTAACTCTGATTTCAACTTTATTACAGTGAAGCTCAAATCCAATACAAACTGGACAATAGTACTCTGGCAAGAAAACCGAGTTCATTAGACACATCTGGCTTGTGCCTAAACAAAGTGTAGATGGATGTCTCTCCGATGGGTGGCAACAACAGAAATGTGTTTTCCTCTGACTGGCCACAGATTTGAGAAGAAACCCTAATATCATTGCCAAAAGTCTAAAACATAGGTTTATGATTTTAGGCTGCTTTTTTGTCCCATTTGTAGGTAATCACTTTTGCCAAAAATTACAACGTGTAGTTCAGGACATATATCCATGTTTTCTAACTTCTTTAGTAGAATTTTTGGATGCAACTAATGAGAATGTTGCTTCTGTTCAATTCAAATTATTTTATATTGTCTGAGCTGGTGTCCCAAAAAATGGAACTGCAGAAACTCCAAAGGATCTAGGATCTAGAGCCAAGCTGTATGATGACACTTTCTCTCACAGAACTCAGATCTCATTTCTCCTGCCATAGAGTCCTACACTGGCTCCAAATAGAAGACAGAATTATGTTCAAGATCTCATGCACCATGCATGAAACCAGTCAAGGCACAGAGCCTGAATGCCTGCAAAATGCAAAAACTGGTGACCCATTAAAACACAGCTCAGAAGCATTGATCCAACCAATGTGTTGCGGAACCAGCATGGAAGCAAAACAGTTAGGTGCTAAGATCCTCCCTTTTAAGTTCTATGGATCTTGAACTCGGGGAATTATCAATTTTACCCACCTTCAAGGAGAACCTGAAAAAGTATCTTGTAGAGTGGTATTTCAGTGTGGCTCACGTGTCTCCTAGCAACTCCAGGCCTCTTCATTTTGAGACTTTCCTGCTCTAGTCCAAGGTAATTTCTACCATCCATTCAACATAGATCTGCACCCGCAGATAAACTTAAACACTCACACACTGGACACTTGTATGTATGTATCACATATTTGTGAAGCAGAAACCTTTGCAATCCCAAGCCCCAGATACCACCAACAAGTGATTTAAAAAAAAAAACTTTGTTTATTGATATTTCAAAATATTACTTCTCATAATCATTGCAGGCATAGCATGATATGTAGGTCATATACAGGTTTCAGTAGTATTATTGTCTGCTGGCATTTATCAGAATGGGTCCAAGTCTGTTTCAGATTCATGCAATAAAGCCAGTTCTGATAGTCAGCATGCATATACCCATGGATCATTAAATTAGGGGCGTCACGTCTGATATCCAGTATTCAGCATTGTATTGGTGTTACTAATCAAACTTTTGAACAAAACTAATAACATTCAACATAGCGCCTGAGAAACATTTCTTTGCTTAAGTGTGTGGGGGTACTCGCGGTGTGGTGGGGGCACCAAGTAGGAGGGGTCATCTTCTCTGAACTTTACAGTCTCCATTAGGGGAGTAAGGTCTTTCTAGTTAGGTATGGGGCACATCCACAGTTGGCATGTCTGACGGGTGTACTTTGCAGCGGTCGGTGTTCTTGTAGGGTGGTGATTTCAGTGTCGGTATGAGGTGTGTCCCTGTCTCGGGTTCTCATCCACTCAGGGATTGGGTCAGGGTTTGATCAGGTTGTACGCACCCTGTCCTCCGCTTCCCGGCCGTCCTCCGCCTCCTGTATCTCCCACATCTCTAGCACCTCAGACCATGCGGGGGCAATGGGCTGCATACGTACTCCTTGTGCCTCCTCCCTTTTCAGCGCACGCATCTCCGCATGTGCCCACTTCGTAACATCCTGCTTCCGGTCTCCCAGGGTCGGGCCTGTGGGGAACTTCCAGGCCATTGCTATCCTGCACTTAGCCAATACCAAAGCGAGAACCAAAAATCTATTAACACCTTTCTGGAGGTGGGTCTGGGGAATAACCCTAGTAGGCAGAGAGAGGGGCCTGGTTTTAGGGGCCGGTTTAGGACCTCCCCCAACGTTCCCAGAGCCTGGCACTAGAACTGCTGCACTCCAGGGCACTCCCATGTCATGTGGTCGAAGTCCAGGTCAGCTGCATTGCATCAAGTGCATCCCCTGGGCTCCCCGCCGTAAATTGTCCTAAATCTGTGGGGGGTTAAGTACGTTCTATGGACATAATTATACTGAGTGTACTTAAAGCTTGAGTTACAAGACACATTGTGGGGGTGGGCCTGCATCCTCTTCCACTTTGCGTCTGTTACCTCTCCTCCCAGTGTCGCCTCCCATCTGGTTCTCAGCGATTGCAGAGACTTCAGAGTCAGCTCTTTAAGGGCCCCATAGTACCAAGCAACTAAGTGAGTACCTTCCCTCATTGTCAGTAAGAGCTAGAGTATTTTGTGCATCTCAGGCTCTGCATTTACCATATTCCATAGATCCCTCACAGCATACACCAATGTTCGGTAGGTGAGAAATTGCCCCAGTGGTACTCCAGTCTCTGCAGTGAGCTCCTCGAATGGCATTAGGACACCAGACCTAAAGCAGTCCCACAGTGTCGTCATCCTTACCTCCGTCCAGGTCCACATTTGACCTGCCATTAAGGGGTGGGCTGGGGCTCCATAAGGTATGCCCGTCAAGCGCAGCTCGGGGGCATATGGGACCTTCATGCAGTGTGCCTCAGCCTCTGTCGCCTACAAGTCAGGGCCACCTTTATCAGCAAAATCTGGGTCTGGAGAGGAACCCTAGGGTTCAGCATCTTTGCCAACAGCAGGTCAATGCTAACCTTTCCCTGGGGTGTGGCCAGGTCCAATTGGTTCCTACCCGCAAGCCATGGCGCGATCCACTGCAGTTGACCAGCCGAATAATATAATTCAAAGTCTGGCACCCCCAGGCCTCCACCATCGGTAGGTCGGCGGAGAGTATAGAGGGATGTTCGTTGTCGGCCACCGTCCCAAAGGAGTTCTGTAAGAAGAGGGTCTAGGTCTTTAAACCAACATGTTGGAACATTCACTAGTAAGTTAATGAAGAAACATAGCAAGCAGGGCAGCATAATCATTTTGGACAAGGACACCCATGCCGTCAGGGAGAGTCAAAGGGAGCGCCAGAATGTTACACAATAACGTAGGGACCTGAGAGCTTTACCTAGGTTTCTGTCTCAGAGATCTTGCGGGTCATAGAAGATTTGTATCCCCAGGTATTTAAACGTGTGGGGAGACCAAGGGATATCAGAGGGGCACGTGATGGGTCGCTCCATGTCCGCAAGCAGTGGGAATATACATGTTTTCTTCCTATTGACTTTAAGACCTGAAGGGCCCTCAAATTCCTCAAGTATATTTAAGGCCCAAGGGATCCCCGTTGGTCCATCCCGTAGGTAAACTAAGAGGTCATCTGCATACAATGAGATAATATGGTTAGTGGTGCCCCACAGTACTCCCCTGTTGTGGCCCTTTGCGCGAAACTGAGCCCCGAGGGGTTCAATGGCTATGGCAAATAGCAGGGGAGAGAGAGGGTAGCCCTGCCTGGTGCCGCGGAATATTCTGTAAGCTTCTGAGATTGTCTTGCCTGTCCTCACTTTTGCCACTGGAAAACTATATAGTAGCTCCACCCACCGCACCCGTCTCTCACCCACTCCCATCCTAATCATGATCGCCCTCAGGTAATCCCATCTCAGTGAATGGAATGCTTTCTCCAAGGCAATGGAGAGGAGCATAGCATTAGGGTGTTGCTTGTCAGGAGGGGTCTGCAGAAGCATGTACAAATGTCTAAGACTCAGAGATGTGTTACGTGCGGGTATAAAACCATTTTCGTCTTCATGTATCAGTTGGGAGATGTGAGGGAGTAGCCGTTTAGCAACGGCTTTGCTCAGTATCTTGAAGTTGCAGTTCAGCATAGATAGAGGCTGGAAATCGGTCACTGAGGCTTCTTTGGATTTAGTTTTGGGCAAGGGGACCACCAGCGATTCCCTCATTATCTTTGGGAGCATACCCTTGTTGTACTCCTCTGTATACAGCTCAACCAGCTTGGGTGCCAAAATGTCTACGTATAGCTTATAGAACTCCATAGGGAGTCCATCTGTGCCCGGTGTTTTGCCAGTTGTTTTATGGCAACCCTTGACCGCCTCTAACGTTATTGGCTCACCCAAGGGATCCCTATCTGCTTGATCAAGTGTTCACAGTGGTTGTGATTGCAGTCGGTGACTCAACATCTGCGGCAGCTCATCCTCAGGCTGCCTATAAAGTCACAGGTAGTAAGTTTTAAATGCATCGTTTATGTCCGTTGGGGAATATACACACGCCCCATCAGCCACACGGAGACCTGTGATCGGAGTGCACTCATTTCCAGGGCGCACCAACCAGGCTAACTGTCTACCAGATTTACCTCCTCCTCAGGCACCGAAACCAAGTACTTCTGATAATTGTGGCATTGCAGCCTTTACAGTGGCTCATTATATGCCTCACGTGTGCTAAGGAGCCTTTGTCGCGCCCCTGGACTTGTGCCCTGTTCATTGTCTGTATCGTGTATCTCCTTCTCTTATGAGGCTAGGTCATGTTCAAGAGTTCGCCGGATTCCTACCATCTGACCGATAGAGTGTCCTTGTGTCACTACTTTTAAGGTCTTCCATTCTATACTTCGGGATGTGGTGGACCCCTTATTGATGTTAATGTATTCTGTTAAGTTTTTCCTGAGGGAGTCTCTATAAGCCACGTCTTCCAGCGCCACTGGCTGGAGCCTCCAACTAGAGATTGAGGGCCTATCGCTTGCGTAGCGCCTGGTGAGCAGCAGCTGGCTGTGGTCTGACAAAGTGTGTCCCAAGTATTTGGTGTGCATGACCTTTGGGCTGAGGGACTTTGCACATCCCACCCGGCCTATTCTAGTATGGAGGTGATGAAGGCTCAAGTAATATGAGTAGTCCCTGTCTTGGGGGTGCTGGATTCGCCAGACATCTTCCATGCCCCAGTGGTTTACCCAGTCGGTCAGTTCCTTTGTCATCCTATGTGCCACTGCCCAGGTAAGGGGGGAGAGAGAGCAATCCAACTCTGTCTCAAGGGTGCAGTTAAAGTCCCCTCCTACCAGGATCTGTCCCCTCAGGAATCTAGCCAATCGGCCTGAGAGGGTGTGCATGAATGGGACCTGGTCCTGGTTGGGTACATAAATACAGCCAGGAGGATATGTCTCCCGTGCAATCTGCCCTCCACCAGGACATAATGGCTGTTCTGATGTATGTCAGTGGCTATGACTTCGAAGAAGACCCCAGCCCGCACACATATCAGAGTGCCCCGTGCAAACAGAATATGTGGTGGCGTACACTTGCCCCCTCCAACTGCATCGCAGTCGATCAGCTTCTGGCCCGGTGATTTGTGTTTCTTAGAATAATGCTATGTGGACCCCTCATCTCTTCAGATACTCCCGGATCTTGTGTCGTTTAGTGATAGTCCCCATACCCCGGATATTCCATGTTACCAGCTTATAATTGGCCATAACTGTAAATCATGGTCAATGTAAAGTACATGTCTTCCCCAATGGCAGCTCCCTACCACCCCCCTCCCTCGTTCTCTGTCCGCCTGGATCCTTATCAGACCAGCAATATTTGACCTTGCATGCGCATTTTCATTACACAACAACAATCCCCAACTCCCACTACCCAGGGCAATCCAGCAGGGTAGGTTAATTTCTCCATTTGGGGTGGTCTGGAAACGTTCGGTCAGTTGTACCATTTGGGCTTTTGGTTCCTGGTGAGATGGGTTTAAGTCTGTAAGCGTGGTTTTGGTGTCCGGAACCTATCGGCCAACCTCAGATGATCAGCTCTCAACAGTCCTAATTCAAAGGAGACCTGGCCTATTTCACATTGCAGTGTTGTTTTGGTGTCCTCAATAGCCCCAAGGATCTTATACAGTGTAGCTTGTAGTGAGCTGGGGACAGGGTCTCTCATAACTGATTGTGCCATTTAGCTTGTTTGTTGCAGACCTTGCGAGTTGGCCCTGTGTCTGCGTCTGGTAGTCATCCACAGAACAGGTAGGGAGTTCCCAGAGGAGCCCCAGTCTATTCCCCGGTGGGCTTTAGGGTGACTTCCTTTCCCCGGAGCCTTCTGCTACAGCACCGTGAGGCCAGGTCCTTTGTAGCATAGTAATACAGCCATGATCGAGGCTCCTATGCATCACTCAGCCTCCCCGGTTGCTATCTTGTGTGGCGGCATCCGCTCCTGCACTGGTTGTCTGATCCTGCCAAAGGTGCACCAGGGGGGAGTGTGGGCCTGGAACCCGAATGTGGGGGGGGTGAAAGAATTGGGAGCGGCCTCTTGCCACGAACGTTAGCCACCCCGCCTATCAGCCCTGGGGGGGGCTTTGACAGTCAGTGCATCAGGTGGCTCCCCAACCCCACGACACCCCCCACGTAAAGTCTGGGGCTGTGAGGCTTCAAGAGGCCTGCTCCTGTCTGATCATCAAATCTCTATGGGCCTGTGCGGACACTGCCGGCGAGAACCTATTGGTCTACCAGCCGCCTTTCCGGCCCAGGCCCTCACGGCTGCTCACCTCCATTTGCTCCTCATCTTTCTCTGCCCCGTTGAGCCGCCTTCCAGGCGAACAGCCAACTCCAAAGCCCCGCAATGATCTTTCAGGGCAGTGCACGGCTTGTTGAGGCGCCGTTCTCTGCTTCTTCTTGGCTGCGATCCCCTCCGGCGATCCCCGTCTGGTCTGCGGCTCTTCACTAACAGTACGCGGCCAATGGAGAGGACAGGTGGATCCAGCCCTCTCCCTGATGAGAGTTGCCCAGGAATAGGCCACAGCCTCCCTCAGCCCTGACTATGTCACAGGGCCGCATGCGGTCTCGGGTCCCAGCTGCTCACGCCTCCCAGATCTCCAGGGTCACTTCGTCTCTGACCTCCTGGTCCCCCTCCTCTGGGCCTCTGCATCCACTCGGCTGCATCCGCTCGGTGTGCCTGTCGTTTGGCAAGCGTAGGCCCTCCTGCCAGCATCACCTCCTCTCAGTCGGGCGCAGTCATCGGTCCACTTCCCGAGCACTTCAGAGCAAACAAGTTCATGCAGCTCCTGCTTCCTGTCCTGCAATCGTGTGGGATCAGGATCTGGTCCCCGGTGGGGCATTCAGAGGAGGATATTTGTCAGGCCGACGTGGAGCTGCCTGTTCACGCGTCCACCATGTTAGCCGGCATGGCCACGCCCCCATAGCACAAACAAGTGACAATGGAGAGCCCTACTTATAACCAAATCATCACAGTATCAGTGTTGCAAAATGGCTGCAAAGCGACTTCTTTACAGCTGTATAGGAACCCTTGACTGCTAGAAGGGACGCGGTCTCTGTTAATAACCTTCTACCATTCGCAAACAGCAGCCCTCTTGGCCACGGACTTCCTCTGCCCTTTCATCTGCAATGGAAGTGGCAGTGAGATCTCATCCTGGTTTGAGATATTCCTCTAGCTGTGCCACATGTGACTGACAAGGTTGGAGTGGGGTGCATGCTATGCTCAGATTAATAAGAGTCAGGCTCGCTCTGACGATCTGTCCTTCTCTCACTCCACTGTGAGACTTTAATAGGCATATTTTTGAAAAGTGGCGCTGCACCTAGTGCAGCGCCACTTTTCTAGTGCACCTTAGTGCCCCTCAAACGCCAACCATGTGTGCGCTGTCTTTAATATACGGTGCACCATGGCGGTAGTTAGGGAACTGGTGTCATAATTTTTTATTCTAGTTCGGGGCTTTGCAGAATTAGCGTAAAAAATGTTGAGGCTAATCCTGTAAAGCACAGAGAGGCCCATTGTAACCAATGGAAGCCTCCTTTTAATGCCTGCTCGGAGCAGGCGTTAGAAGTGCTGAAAAAAATGACCCCCAAACGGGGAACGCCCCCCCTTGGCATACAATATTCCTAGCGCCACATTAGCGTAAAACAATTTATGCTAATGTGTCGTTAGAATGGGCCTAGGCCCTCTTAAATCTGGGCCAAAGTCTCACACTCCACTCTTCTGTGCCTAAAAGCTCAGGTGACCTATTTATTATTTTAATGCCATAAATGCATTCTAGTGCACCAGAAACACTCAGAAAAGACACAACACATCAAAAATAACATAAAACTTATTGCAAGCTAATTCGGATATGCTCTCATAATTAATTGAACCACTCACCCTACCCAACTCACATATTCTCACTCATTTTGTTCACTGGCTCTCACCAGAATAATGCTTACAGTTTACTGTTGTTTAACACTGTGTACACTGCAAATATATAACATAATTTTCGCCCCTCTCCCCAGCATCCTGAAACTGATGGCAAAACAAAGCTCAGCAAATGTTACCCTTTTTTTTAGAGTATCCCTTACTTTAGTACCTAATAAGGGAAAGACCAGTACTTCCCATCGAGAGATTGGTAGGTCTATCTCCTAGCAGTACTTTCACTAACACAAAGTTTCCTGCCACGTGGATGACACTGACACTGCTCAGCTCTGCTTACTGGTTGGGAAAACATGTATTTGTTTTGAGGCCCGGCATATACTCAAAATAATGTGAGTTCTAACATGTTCCTAATTTAAATGAAAAATTACAAGCATTTGCAAAGCAATGGGTCTCTCGTTTGCTCGAGTTAAGGCTATTAGCATTCAGTCGCAGCTGGCGACTGGGCAAGGTGGTGGAGCAGGGGCAGCAAAACAAAAATAAAAAAATATATGTATATATAAAAAAATTATACTTACCTGGTCGCCACTGCACCGCCGCCACACTCCAGGCAAGGCTCCCAACCTGCCCTGCGCCAAACATGACGCTGCTCAGAGCAGCATTAAGATTGGCTGGAGCACCCTTGCTGGGCACTCCAATGCAGAATGAGAGCCTGGGACGGCTCTCTCCAGCTCGGCAACACAGTGCTGAGGTTGGAGAGAGCCCGTGTGCTCATGTGTGTTTGGCCAGCCCGAAACAGCCAACCAAACACACATGCGCACTGAAGGGAGTGCTCTGTGCACTCCCCTCACTGCTTGTTACCCTACATAACCTTACCCCTTTAAAAATAAAACAATAATAACCACTGTACATTAAGGTTTGCAGCTCATTCTGCTGCTGTCAGGGGGTACGCCAGCAGCGGAGGAACCGCCCCTGTTAGCGTTGTAAATTCCTAACTGGACTTTTTTGCCACATAAATTGCAAATGTAAAGTAAAACAGTTGACATAAGCAAGTCAATTCAAATTGCCGCGGCCGCCATGAGTGTGAGCACGAAGGAGACCCACAAAAGGAAAAAGAAGTTTGCTCACAGTCAAACATGTCGGCCAACATGCAATTATCCATGTAACAGGGCTGGTCCCCAAGGCGATAATTGAACCGCCCCAAGACGGGACAAATGTAAAGCATTTACCAATATCACCAAAGGATTTTTGAAAGGCTAGCCCATGAACAAGTGAAAGTAATGGGTGTGAAGTGGGCGTGGTTAAAAGCCCACAGAGATACCAACACGTTGTAAAAGCAGCGGTTACACGCCTCTATGCGCAACCTAAAAAGCTGCTGAACCTTGTGTGCAGCACATGTTTGAGACTGTGTGGTTATTAACCTCCTATCTTTCAGTCTTAACGAAGTGGAGTGTTTAAGAATGATTTCCTTTATATCTTCCTCTAGCATTCGGGTATATTATACCAAATGTTGCTCTGGAGACAAGCTTGACTATATTAGGGCCGGGTGTATTTCTTGTCCTACAGGGAACCTCAAAAGAGACTATACCTGCATGTATACTTACAATATCCCTGAATACTGAATAGTGACTGCTGATGTAAAATGTAATATGTATTCCCACTTTCTCGGTGCTGACTCAGTACCTGGTCTCCAGCTTTCTCCCTTTAGGGGCAGCACATCACATGTGCTTCTACTTTCCTTAGAATGAAACTAATACCTCAGAAGTCAATAAATTCTTGACTCACTATTAGAAAAGTACCAAGAGGGTTTATTGACCTGAACAAGCAATGGTAGCTACAATGTGAATTACGGGGAAAACCTACTGAGGCAAATTAACTTAAAACTTAGGTTTTCATAGTAGGACTTGGTTCAATCTAGCAGGAATGCTGTCCCTCACATTCATGTGGTATGATGATAAGTTGCAAATAGTATTCATCTACAATATTAGTCATTCCTACTATAGTGAAAACACACAGGGGTGGGGACACAGGATGGGTTAGAGTGGTGGTGCATTATGGCTAGAACCCTTAACAATGCACCTGCATGCTATGCAAGATGTTGCAAAATAGGTTGGATGAGCAAAGGGATGAGGACGTACAAGCAGTGTAGGAGCTTTACCTCCCTAATTCCTGCCTGGGGTGACTTGACGGTGGGTTACTGTGGTCCTCAAATTGAGGGATCTAAGTGGTAAGGATGACTGGGTGTCTGAACCACTGGGCCCCAGACCTGCCTAGAGCATAGGCCATTCATAGTCGTAGCTTGCTGTTGCTCTGTGGTGGCCCCAGCACAATGCCAATTTGCTTCTCATAATCTAGATTCACCACCTTTGCAACAAACAGCAGCCAAGAATCAGGTCTCTTTGTCTCTTTAGAGGTGGTAATGAAAGAATTTGGGCCATGGGAGCACATGCCAGTTGTTCAGATCATGCTAATGTTTCACAGTTCAGGTCCTGGACACTCTTGGAATTTGAACAGGCTCAACTTAGGCATTTCACCAGTCACTCATCATTACCAGAAAATGGATACTTGAGGTAGGATTCCGTGTAAGCCAAAATGGACTATGCAATGTTCCCAAACCTTTTACCTGGGTTACTATACTGCATTTTGTTGGAACATGCTATTTTATTATATTTTGTCTAAGTATTATTAAGAATTTGAATGACATTTGTTTTAAATACAGCAATATGGATAAATTTATTTTAGAAAATATACACGTCTTTCAGGACGGCCATTATAAATACATATTCCTTTCGAGTAGGTTTGGTTAAACACTTTACACGATAGTGATCACTTTTAAAAAACATAAGCGAGTGAAGATAGTTGAAAGTAACTCCAATTATTGGTACTGGGTATAATGTCTTAGTAGAAATGTCCAAGAACGAATATGTGAGCTAGGGTTTAATGCAAATGGCTTTACGTTATATAATCTTTCTTTTCCTCAGTGTTAAATATTTTGCTTCAGAATATTTCTTTAAATGTTGTGTAGAGTTTGAATTTATAAATTTAACATATTTAAAATGGATTTGGTTTGATGTGATACATAAATGTAAAATATAGTCATATCTTCGCTTGCCTTTAAAAATAAATTTTCACAACCTGTTCTTTTGTTCGGACCGGGAAATATGGAATTACAGTCATGAGAATATATAATGTAAAATAGATGCACAGAATGTAATATTGAGTCTGTCTCTTGATCAATGACTTGAAAATCCCATATGATGTAATAGTTTGGCCGGTTAATGACCAATATGAATAAATATGTTTCTGAGGCTCCCAACAAACAGGCCGTTAGTAAACATCTGGTCTCTAATGAGTTTTTTTTGTCGAAAGACAATATTCTATGTGAACATCACAAATAGAAAGGTACATTTTATATTTGTAAAAAGGATTTTTATGTATATTTATATGTGTATAAATACACTGTCCATAAAACCGTGTGTTTAGTCTCTTCCAGCAATCATTGTGTTTCTACAGATAATACATAATTTCTAGTAATTGTCCTTCTGTCCCTCTCAAGATTCCCTCGTGGGAGTTCAAAATGTTGGCATGTTGTGTTGGTAATCCACTAAGACACTGTAGAGATGAAACAACATCTCCAAATATGAGCTATTACCAACAAAACATTCATAAATGGTGTAGACCAAGCATTAATGAGCAGTATCAGTGACTGTGATAAATAATGCATGCTTAATATTATGAATTTCATTGTTGCCAAGCATGGAGTCCGCAGTGCACCGAGAGTCTTTCCTCTGTGTAAAATATTGATGAAGCCATGCGAAGCGGGTGCTCTATCAGCAATGTTTGTCTCAGGCCTTCTGAACAACAAGCATGAGACCAAAGCATAGTCTATATTTTTCTTCACAATCAGTGATTGCATTTTGGGCTCTGAAGAAAAAGTACCAGGTACATCTTCATACAAAAAATGCTAAGATCTTTCGGCAAATGTGCAAGGGTAAAATCGTGCAAGAATTAAAATATGCACAAGTGCAACTTGAACACAAGGTTGTAAGAAACTGCATAGAATGGCACCAAAAGTATGCAAGTCACCTGAGAATCTTGTGAAATATGCAAAGTGAAAGGCAAATTAATAGAGGGAAAATTGCATATAATTATTTACAATTGTACCAAAGGAGCTTCTGCAAAACCAAACCACTGGATGAAAAATGCGCCTTTGTGCAGGGGATTGACACAAAACGAGCAAACACCAGATCAATTAAGCTCCATATGCACATTTCTACTTGTTTCCCACATCACTGCACCATACCAATGTATAAAGTTCGAACAATATTTACTTGTGCACATTTAGATGTTTATACATTTCTGCACATTGCCTTTAGGCCTGTACTGTGCTAGAGCTGGTGCCCCTGGAAATCTGAAGGGAACCCAGAGGCAGTGGCGTAGCGTGGGTTGTCAGCACCCGGGGCAAGGCAAGTAATTTGCGCCCCCTAACCCGGGGCAAGGCAAGTAATTTGCACCCCCTAACCCGTGGATTTAGTCTCTTCCAAGATGTTGCGCCCGGTGCGGCCGGCCCCCCCTGCACCCCCCACGCTACGCCACTGCCCAGAGGTAAAGGATTACTTCCTGACGGGTTCCCCTGTGTGGCACAGCTTGCAAGGAGTGACAGGGGTATAGGATCCCCAAGCACATCGTCGTGGCTCTGCTAAAGGAGTGGAAGGTATACCACTGGCCGACTTCTCGCGTGCATTACCAGCACACGTGAAAGTGATACTGCACTGCATGCTAGTGGATCACTCGTGTTAATCACCAGTGTCACTGCGGAACTCTCGCATGCCAAAGTGAACCGTGTCCTGCACATGCCAACAACAAAGCCATCACACATTAAATAACAGCTCACAGGTTAGGTGCAGTTTTCTGTTACATTTTTCATTTCTCCGGGGTCTGGGCCCCTTCCAATGTTTTTAGTGCAACGTTAGACCAAAATGTCTTTAGTACACAGACCTCACTGGCGCCGTTGCAATCGAATCTGCACATACATTTGCACTACTTGGCTGCTGTAAAGATGGAATTTTCACTGACTTGTCAGTGACATTTTGCAGTTGTCAGCCAGTCAAAACGCCATTTCAAATCTCTGCACTTTTCTGCGCAGTCTGCTTACCCTTATTTTAATGTGATCTATATTTCCTCGTAGCCATAGCCCAAACTGGATCATTTTCTCAATAATCTAGTCTCAAATTTAAAGCTTTCGACTATTAATTTATAGAACACCATCAGCTGATATCTTAGGTTCAGTTCAGAATTTTATAGTGGCAGACATCTGCCTTCTGACATTAGAAGCATCCTATATATCAGTGTACACTTTTTTTATTAAGCACAAAAGGGTGACGTGGCATGAAAGCATTATAAAAATGGTGAAGAATTACGGAAACGAGAATAGGGAACCCCAAATTCAGGGGGTCAAAACTGTGTATGATATTGGTTGAGGGTAATGAGAGTGGAAGGGCAGAATGGCTGACATCAAAGCCTTTCAGAATTAACCCCCTAGGCGCTGAGGCATTTCCACCTTCATTGCTGAGCCCATTTTTGGATGTTTGCGGCACTTAGTCCATCATAGCTTTTTTTTCACAAAAGGTATCCAGCCCAAATTTGTGTCCAATTTCTCTACATCTTAAGGATACTAAAGGTACCCAGGGTTTGTGACTTCCCAAGGAAGGAACAAAGGGAACAGCCAAATATAGCAAATATGTATTTTTTGTGGAGAAAATGGAAAAAAATGAAGTGCTAGAAAGCCTCTGTTTTTCTTCTAAATATGCATCAACAAAGGTTTGCTGTCCTAAGGTCACTCTCTTCCCAGCTTTCAGGAACAAGAAGAGCTATAAAAGAAAACCATTTTTTTAACCAAAGTTTGTCCAACTGGTAGTCCATATTTCCTATTTTTGTAGTTTCAACTTACTTGCAGGTTTTGGTGGAAATAGGTGTGAAACCTCTGGGTGATCCCAGAAAGCTATACATTTCTGAAAACAAGACAAAATTTCGAATTCAGCATCCAATCATTTATTGTTCATCGTTTCGCTAATAAAACTAATTGTTGGAATAAAAAACTAAGGAGAATAAGTAGGAGGGGGCAGAGCCTGGTGCCAGGGAAGAGATCGGTGCCTCCGGAGAACTTTGTGCCACCTGGTAGCCGGGGGGTCACAGGGATCAAAATACAGAACACCAACCGGCCCAAAAAAGACAGTGGAAGTGGGAGGCAGCCGAGCTCATTGGAGTTCAGAGAGATACCCTGAGGGGCTGCATGAAAGCCACATGGCAGACACGTGGCACTGTCCTATTGCACTGGAGTATCTGGCCTGCGTGCAGTGGGCCAAGGAAAGAGGCCCCTGGAAGTTGTACATCACAGCAGACAGCACAGCGGTCCCCAGTGAGAGGACTCAAGTGGCAACGGCGGGGTGGGTGCCCTTACTGCCCTTTCAGATTTCCTGAATGGCACCAGTCAATGTCGATGTAAACTGCAGATCTTCATGGAAGTGGAAAGAGGCCTGTGGCCGCTCCTCTCCTTGGCATTTCCAGGGACAATATGTGCCACATGCATGTAGGGGTCACTAACTCTGGCAGGACTTGGAAGGCTGCAAGAAGTTCAAGTTGCTAAGAAATAAGGGGCCCCAACAGCATATGGTGAAAGGGCAATTCTTTAAGTGACTGTACATATAATTGCTATTCCTCCATTCCTGTGTACTCTCATGCTAGGTCAGAACACTCAATGTGGACAGTGAATGGGTTCATACCAATTTTAACACCCCCGCTCCAAATCACTTAACTGAAGGTATATGCACACAGAGAAAATACACCCACCACTCTGCACTGACTATGAATCTCAGGGCCCTGGTGCTTTGGGCCCATCTGGACTTGAACAAAGGGGGCAAAGACAAACCTTATCACAAACACTAATCCATATCCGGACAGCCGTGGCGGCTGAAACAGTATGTGCCCCACCTGCATTGGCTTACACACTTATTGATCAAAGGGAAGAGTGCATAATGACTCCAACCAGAGAAGTAAAGGCACAAGTATTTGAGAACAAGGAGTAACCTATAAATTCTCAGATAATATTCTCTGCAACTCGTGGGCCCTAAGGCAGTGGACCTTGTAGACAATTGAAAAGTAGAAGCTGCAAATTTAAATACATAAATAATTTCAACTCTTAATTTCTTTTTCAATTTCTGGAGTCAATAATGAGAGAGTGAGTTAAAGTTTAAAGGTTTTAATTATTATTAGCTTGTTTATCTCTTTATTATCAGATAAAATGTAAATTACAAGATACAGCATAACGCATTTTCATAAATCTGATTCCTAGTCTAATTTCTAAACTAGAGAAAATATTTAGTAGAATAACTCATGAAAGGTTATTTTAACAGCAATCCTAGAAAGCTCAGTAGCAGAGAATAATTCAAGTCAGAATGTTGCCAAGAATAAAATATAAAATAGCAGAAAGGAGCAAGCATCTGAGAATCTGTCGAGGCACAAAGGCTCTGCAAGTGCAAATGGCAATATCTAAGCTAAAGGGCGAGAACATGAGAGTGCGCAAGCCAGCCAGTCAGCTTGCTCTTGTCTAATCAGCAGCCACTCCCCTCACAACCTATTTTCCATGGGATACATTTATACAATGATACAAATGTTTTAATAATTTCACAAATACAATTTTTCTTCTGTCCAGTTAGAAGGCGAAGGTTCCCTGGGACAAGGATAGTTTTTGTCGAAATTGTAAGTTCTAACAAACAGCCTTCTAAACACAAGATACATTCAACTAAAATTTTAACAAGTTTGAAACATTGGGTAAAGGTCTCATCCATACATTTCTGAAAGACAGAACATTCATGTAATTGTGATGTTCAAAACACATCTTGTCATCTTTATTCTCACACATCTTCACACTAGGAGCCTTTTCATAGAGAAACAAGTTTTAAGATTTGTCAAGCAAATTTGAAATTTCAATGCAGGTCAAGTGGTTAAGCAGGAAAGAAGAAGAATATTTATTTGTTAGCATAGGAAGTTTGCGTCATGCAGCTTATGTGAACAGCCATGTTAGAGGTCCGACGAAGCAACTTTAGCATAGTGAGCAGTAGAGAATTTGCCAACATTAGAATCTTCTGTCAAGTGTATGCTGTGCAAGCTTTAGAAAAGATCGATACACGTTTAACATGCAGCATTTGTTTGGGTCTATAATTCACTCGTACAGGTTAGTATTTAAATGTATTTATTTCTATTAAAATTTCTAGAATATTCAAACAACTGTTTTACTACACCTCGTCACAAGGTTGAAAGCTACTGAACAAATTCTCTTCATGGAAGTGGTCATAAGGAATTCATCTAAATCCACAGTGGACATGGACAACAGCAAAAACATGCCTGAGAATATTCTTTCCATTAAAGCGGACAGTACCTCTTCTCATCTGCATTTCCAAGGGACAGAAGCCAACTGGCCCATGTTGAACCAAAAGTAACAGCCTCAATTGACTCGGAGCAGACCCATTGGTATATGCAAAAAGAATAACTTAGAGCTGGAAGAGAGAAATCAAATAGTTTGTGCTTGTCTGGCACACCAGAGAATCTGGGAGGTGAGGACATGAATGCCTTTCTAACCTGCTTCAGAGTCACTAATGGCACAGACTCTGGCAAAAGGAAGTCAGGCCCTGGCACGGATTATGCCTGCGTCATTAAAAATGATCTAGTGTTTAATCCTGAGCAGGGCTCACTGGGGGCAGGACTCAAATGACCTACTACCCCCATCTATAGATTGCGACCAAATCCCAATCAACAAATTAAATGTTGACTCAATTCAATGCTCAATGCTTGATCCCCCTGCTGCTAACACCTTTACTCCCCAGAGGTTTAGGCAGGAATACACAACAGCAATTTTCAGGCACTCACACCTTACTTTGTACTCCATACTCCTGCTATCCCTGAAAACACAGCCACACTGGCTCCGACCACCCTTGCCCACTACGATTTTTTTTTATATAAATCAGCATACACGATTAATATCATCATGGATCAATATATTGAAACTTGGAGATAAAGGGCTCCCAACCTTGGTCGCAACCAGTAATTGATCAATATTATGAAAACAGTGACATACACAGCGCAAACTCAACTCCTTAGATACTGTATTGAACATACACCTAGTCCTTAAGTTCTCCCCATCCCCCCAAACAACCTTCATGATTCTCTATACGTGGCCCAGGAATTCCAGATCTTTTCAAATTTCCGGGCACATCCCCTACTTTTATAGATCACTTGTCCGACACACTGCCACCAGTCCAAGACTCTCCTCAAGTCCTGGACAACTGGAGGCCGAATTGCCCCCATACACTCACAATGTTACTCTTGGCAACCTCAGCAGTTAGCATCAACCAGATCCTCTGGCATCTAGGCCAGCTTTCCTCCCTGGTTGTAAGTAGTAGAGTCCCCCATATCGAAGTCTCTCTTCAGGTCGTCAAAGGAAACCATTGCTCCCCCTCTCCAGACATCACCAAGGCTTTCAATATGAATAAGGCTTCATTAATAGAACCCTCCCAGGTTTCCTACCTCTGGGAATTGATCGCTGTCCCAAAGGGAAGTCATGTCTGTGAGCCTGCCATCCCAACCCAGAAATTTGGAGGCCTACCTCCACACCCTTATCACCGTTTGAGTGTCCACCGGGAGTTTGCCCACTAGAATTAACGTAACCCGACTTGTCAATTGCTTCTATTTATGTAAACATCACTACATGAAGAGGAAGAAAAAAATCCTGAATTATCTACATTCCATCCACCCAGACATAACTCTAGTCCATGAGATGCACTTTTCTGAACTAGAGAGCCAAAAACTCATATGAGACTTGGTGGTTGAAGAGTACCATACCAGTAAGGAGACTGCAGCATCAGCTGATCAGACTTCCTTGAAATCAGGTTGTGAAGGTAGATTCACCATCCTGATTAGGTGGGGACTAGTACAAAATGTACAGAAGATATGGCAGGATCCATATGACCATTTTGTTTTCATCAAAGTTACACTACAAGCCCAAACATTTTTCTTAGGCTATATATATATATATATATATATATATATATATATATATATATATATATATATGCTTGTTATATACTTGTGTGTATATTTATATATACACACAAGTATATAACAAGCATTAAACACTTTGCAACATCTCCAAAATACTGCTAAAACAGGTCTGAACTAATATATTACCAAGGGAGACAGGAATAGCTTTAGCTCCTTTCCTAGAAAAATCAGATCACCCATTATCAGTGCACCGTGCATTCATGTGCCTGCTTGGAGGTCTGTGTGTGCAGGGGTGTTTGAAAGAATACTGAAGCTAAAAATATTGTGTGGACAGAATGTTGTGTCAGAAATATTGAGAACCAAAATATGGAGAACGTAATGTGCTAATTGTTAATATATATTTACTATTCTTAACTCCACATCTACGTACCTTGAAAATATACGTTCTTGAGACAATAGTCAGTCCACACGTAGGAAACTGGATTATTACTAGGTAGGGATATACACCTTCACCTAGTAATAATACCACAATACTAATAAGGTCCAGTTAAGTATCAATAAATTAATCCTTGCTCAACCCCTGATAGCTTGGCAATGAGCAGAAAGGCTTAATTTAGGAGACAGGCAAGTGTAAAGCATTTAATATCACCAAACAGTAAATAAGTGAAAGACACAACAACATAAAAATCTAACACTAATTTATAAAAGTAGGAAATATTTTTATCCTTAGAATGACACCAAATGACACAAATCCAATGTAGGGAACCAGAATTGTGACTTTCTAAAGAATAAACTGGGGTATAGTGCCTAAAAGCAAAAAGTGCCCACCAAGGCAATTTGGCTGTGCTGGACCGGGTCAAATCTGAAAGGTCAAGCACAGCGACGAAGCATGGGTCGGATATAGCCCCAGATTAGTCCAGCTGAAGTTTTGCCTTCTAAAGTTTTGAGTCAAGAGTCCTGTTCGAGGGGTAGAAGCTTGCTGAGAGTAAGGAGAGCACGACTGGCGATGGTCGGCAGAGCACAAAGGGTAGGCCAGGCATTGCGGACAGGCGGGCTGGATCCTCCTGGTGTTAATCCAAGTCAAAGAGTGATGCTTGCTGTGCGAAGAGATGAACTTGCGGGTGCTTGCGCTGATTCTTTATGTGAGTGGCACGCGTCCAATGCAAGTGGGCCCATTTGCAGTCGCGTAGAGCCCAAAAGCTTGAACTGAAGGGCTCGGGAACCACTCCACGGGCCCATGAGCTGAGAGGCACCTCGTGGGGTCAGGAACTCATTGCAAATGGGTCCAGGAGCTGTAGTTCAGTTGTTAGTTCCTTTTGGGAGAGAAGTGTTCTCTAGTGCTGGCCAAGGGGTCAGAAACCATGGATTGCCCCTTGGGTGCTTGGACTCAGTCTCCCACAGTACACCTGCCCAGTCCAGGATAAGTCCAATTGCCACTGATCAGCTGGGGCAATCCTCTCTTTCTGCTTGCAGGTGACTTCTTACAGCACTTTTCTACTTGTTACTGCTCAGGGAGTCCACTCCCTTTCCTTTAAGACAGGCGCAGTCCTTTCTTTGGTAGAGCCTTGAGAGTGCCGCAGGTGCAGTCCATCTGAGAGCCAACCTTCTGTGGTGCAGTCCAAGGTTCTAGCAAGGCAGTCCTACTTCTCTTGTTCCAGGCAGTGTTCTAAAGAGTTCCTGCAGCTCTACCATATTTATCTTCCATTCTGGGCTGACATGAGGAGGGTACACCTCAACCAATAGGAGTAAAGTCACCTCTATTTCCTCTGACCATTTCCTGCGAAGTGTGGCATATTTTTGACCCAGAATTCACTATTCTCCAAAAAATGGAGAAACTCTGTTCTTGGAGTGTGTGTCTGTGTAACCCAATACAGAGGTTTGGCTAACACCTCACTACGCTCCCTTTCCAGGCCCTCTCCTAACCTAATCATGGGGGGGGGGCTCCCATCTGGCCTTGGATCAAAGAAGGGGGAGGTGGCCTGGGCCCTATGACCTATGGACTCCTGCTTGTGAAGTCCAGATTATCTCCCCAGCCCCATTCCTCTCTCTCTGGCTTCTCCAAGAAACATATCTCCTCCCACCAAATGGTGGTCTGGTTTTAGCCCCAGGTCTCCTAACACCTTCTCAGGGATCAAGCTTGGGTCAGGATGTAAAAACTGACCAATCAGGAAAGGTTGCTACAGGGCTGCTTTAGGTAACTCTGGGATAGTAAATTCTGAAACGACTTTCCTGTAATAGGTATAATACATCTTACCCAGCCAAGTTAATGGGTTTATTGTAACCATTAATTTGAAACTTTGAATGATATTGCTAGCTGGCTCCACTCAAAAGTTAGACTTAACTGAAGTTTAATAAAGCCTTTCCATGTTAGCCTATTGGGCTAGCAGCACTACAATGGGGAAAAACGACTGAGTGCTTTTCCCCACCAGGGCACATAAAACAGATTTTATATAGTCCCTGCTTTTTATATCAAGACACCCTACCCTTGGGGCACCTAGGTCAGACCTTAGGTTTACTTATGTGTAACAAAAATGTAATTTGGGATTTTGGAAGTATTTTTAATTCCAAAGTCAAATTTGGACTTAGTTTCATTTTAAAACCAGCCTAAAAGGCAGATCCGTCTTTAAAATGACACTAGACACCACATCAGTGCACACTTAAGTGCATTAAGTCCACTAGGGGATCTAAACCTCCCTGCCCCATTATATTCTAGGGGCTTACAGTAGGGTGTGTTGGCCAGTTGTAATTATACCAAATACCATATACTTTTAAGGACAGAGCACTGGCTCTGGGCCTGGTAGCAGAGCCCAGGGCAATTTCAGAGTTTGTAACCATCGGTATCAGTAAAAACAAGCCAATAGTTCTCAACTATGCAAGAGCTATTGGTTTTGCCAATGTGCTTTAGCCGTGTTGTACATCAGCATGACTGCTGTTCAGCATGGCTAAAAGTTAGTGGCATAGAGGAGAGTGGCGTGGATTGTCCTAGAGTAGAATGGCGATGAGAGGAGTAGAGTGTTGTAGAGTGGAGTGGCAGAGAGTGTTGTGTATTGTAGTGGCATAGTGCGGAGTCGCATAGAGTGACATACACTGAGGTGGCATAGAGTAAAGTGGACTGGTGTAGAGTGCAGTGGTGTAGCATGCTGCAGAGTATAGTGGCACAGAATGCAGTTGCATTGAGCAATGTCATTGCAGTGACATTGAATTCAGCGGCATACAATGCCATGTCATGCAATGCAGTGGCATAGATTAGAGTGATGCATAGTAGAGTGGAGTGGCACATAGTACAGTGGAGTGGTGCAGTCACTTGTTTAACAACTGTGCTCACAATTTGTGGATAACTGTCTGTTACACTTTTAGATTTTGGGTCCTCCATCCTGCAGTTCCAGCAGATGGTGATTGCCCAGTGAGAGGTAGTGATCCAGGAAAGCAAGATGATGTATTGTACATACGAGCATGTTTAAGCTCTAGTATAACACATACATATTTTTAACAAGGGGGATCTCTGTTTATTGCAGCTCAACTCAATAGGACTTATTTTATCGATCTTTGAGAGAATGAAAGACTGAAGGGGACCTGACCGTATTCAAACCTGTAATCAGAGGGTCTAACACAGATCCCTGTAGTCAATAAATTAGTGCACTCAACAGTCATTCCTGGTGTTTGCTATAGTTACAGTGATACGTGAGTGAGTGCTATGGTGTAATGATGTATGAAGTAAGAGAGTGGAGGATATTGATGTGAATTGACAGATGAGTACAGTGTCTGTGATTAAGTCATACAAATGAATGCCAGTTCGGGGAGGCTGATTACGTTAATGTTCATTTTGGCTTTTTTAGGCTTTCCACACACAACGTTCCTCTCTACATCTGCACCTCACGATGAGCTCTATGACTAGCCCACAGAATGAAACCAAGATTTGTTTATTAATGTGAACCGTATGTCCCACTACATCAAATGGACAAAAGGGAACAATTTCATTTCTAGGGTCAAGTGGCTGTACAATTTCCTAGTTGCACAGCTCAATTGCGATGGCTTCATATCAGGATCCATAGTGATAAATTGGGCATGGAAGGGCTGCATCTTGTAATTTCATCTCTTCTTGCTAGCTCTGGAACCTCTGACTACGGTCATCTGAGTTTCTCCAGTTATAGAGGGTATCAAAACACTGCAGGATCCAATTAAATCTTTTTTACATGCAGACATCCTGCTCATGAGCACTTCTCTACAGTAGTCCCTACCCCTCTGTTGTCTTTGACTCCTCTGCACATTTTATGGGGTATAAGTGAACTGAAGTGAAAATTAGGTTATGAAAATGTCAGTTTACACCCAAGGCGTGTCTGTAAGGCTATTATAAGAGGTGAGTACCCAAGGGATTAAAATATTTTGGTAAATTGGTCAACAGAGGATTTGAAACAATGGTGGAGGACAACTCATATCTTTTGATTTCCAAAACGAGGGATGACTTCATGAAGTGTTTGCACCTGAATGTATCCATGTGGGGATGCATTCAGGTGTTTTAGATGGAAGTTGTGCTCTGTTATGTATTCAGCATTCTCTTGCAGTTAGTAAACAAATCTATTCTTCAACAGATTATAACTGATTTCAAGGGTATGTATATGGGAGATACCACCCATACTTAAAGCTATACAGGCTGCCAGTGAAGACTACATCAAGGGCTCCAACTCCTGCATATAAACTTCTATTTTCAAGCACATCAGCTTTCTCAACAGCAGACATTTCGGTGTAGGAGCGACGTAGACCTTGGTGGGTTGACTTGGAGAGAGATCACGTTGGATGCAAAGCAGGTGTGCTTTTGACTTATAGATTCCAAAACTTTCCAAATAGCATTGATAACTGTTCTTAAGGAAACGATTATCACATGGAAACAGATCTACAGGAGATTAGGGAAGGACCACTTACTGCATCCACAGTGCTCATATGGCATCTCACAGGTTTCCTCATTGGAGGCTTATTGGTGGAGGAAGAAGTGGAGGAATTGTGGTATTCTGACCCAGTATTAATTGCTGGGGGAAGGGGCATTTAGGTCCTGCTAAGTACTGAATGTCCCATGCACCATTGGCAGTACCAGACGCTGTCTTCAAAATAGGTTGAGGGATGTCTTTGGTACCTGAATACGTGAGGTCATCAGAGATGAGTGGTATCTGGTCTTGATGGGGTGTTTATTGGCCACTATTTTAATTTGTCGTAGGACTCTCATCTTGTGGGTAAGACTGCTTATTTGAAGGTAGCAGCACCATAAAGTGTGGGTGACTGAGTCAGTCCCACGCCGACTGGAAGCTGTCGGTCTGACTTTGTCAGCTAGGTAGCAGCACCTCACTCAAATATAGAAAGTAAAGCTGATTTGTGGCAGCCTAGAAACATGACAATGTCTCTTCAGGGACGTCGTGGTGAAGCAGATCATATCCCTTCTCTCAGTTACACAAAGTGTCATGCATGATTAAGCAGACAAAGAGATGAAGAGTAAGTTTCAATATTTATTGAAGCAATTGGATCCGATGATAAAAGGCATGAGCTGTGATGAGCTGAGATTATTAGGCAGATGAAACATAATATAGTGATGGTTGTGACCATTAGAGTAAAAAATATAAACAGTCCCACCATCCTGATCTAATAAGATCTAGTGGTTCCTATCTACACCCTACAGCATAATTGTGTTAGCCCATCAGCCCTTTCCTGTTTATGGAAGGATCCTGACCCCGTACCTGAAAGGTGGACAAGAGTGCACCTCCTGGTTGACTGGAAAGACAAGGCCAGGATCATAGAAGCTGTCAATGAAATGGTATACTCTCACCAACGGCCATGGCTAGATTGCCCTCTACCCTTCTTAGGCCAATGCAGTGTTTTGTATAACAAAACATGGTGTGTTCTAAGAACAGGTGATGTGATAATATGTCTAGGTTTGAGATTTGACTCCATAACTCTTGGAGCAACAATACTGGTTAAACTTATCGTGTACAGAATATGACAGCCTTGGGCAGGGCACAGGGAGAAATGTGTGCAAAGAATAGATAAGTGTAAACATGAATAACTATGCCTTCTCGCAGAAGGCAGCTGATCAAAAAATTAAACCTACCAAGCTGAAAAGCAAGCTATGCTAAAATATAATAAAATGAATAAAATGTGTATGTATGTAAAAGGGCACATGATATATGCCTATAGCTAAAATAAGGGTGCCCAATCTAGGTGCTAAAAGGCACCCATGACCAAGTCTGACACAAAGGCTGCACTGGCAGATGTTATCGCAGCATGAATACTCTGAGGAGAATTGGGCTTCTTTGCTCTTTTTTTCCTGACTGATATGTGAAAGAAGCCACATTCAGGTTCTCCCATTTTAAGACTGCACAGCTGGCATTAGCTCCTACTCAGACTTTGTGAAGCTGGCCATCCAAACCAGTCGAATTGTTGGAGGTGTGAACTGTTCTGATCTCCCAACATATTGGATGGCAGAGTGGAATGTGCTTTCTGTAGTGGCTTTGAAGGCCCATGTTCGGTCCATCTTGTATGCCTACACACCTTCTCTGACATGGAATGGGATTTTGGGACACAGATATAGGTGGGTTGCAACTTCCCCGCCCTCTTCTAAGGACAGCCTGAGGTACCCAGCGACCCCTGGCTGTCAGAGGTGATGTCAATTGCACTGAATGATCGAGTGGTGTGTATAATTACTGAACAGCTCTCCCTCTTTAGACGAATATAAGAACCTATTTGGAATATATCAGTTTACTTAATAGCAATTCTGAGTGCCTTCAGACTTTCAGTTAAACAGTTACACTCCCTGACACGTGTCACTTCTGCCATGTGCAGTCCTAACTGAAGGAAGTGGAGAGAGGTAAAAATCTTCATCCACCAATATATTGGGGAGAGTCCGGTGCTTAGATAAATTGTAATCTCCATGTGAATCTAGCCTTTGTGTGGCACTGGGTACCTCGGGCTTGTAGGGTTATTTGGCTATTTGAATCATGGAAACAAGTATTTTGCAGCAAAACTGGGAAAACAGGAACTAAAATAGCTCAGAATCATAGCAAAATAGTTACGATCCCAAGCTATATTTGTTCCAGTCTTCCTAATTTTGGCATTTTGGCCGTTGTCTGACCTTCATTTCAAAGCCTCTATCCCCCATATTTGTACTTTCTCTTTCCACTGCCGTGGTGCTGGTCAGAAGGTATGGCCTACTGCCCAAGGCCTAGTTCATTATCGTGTCTTGAGTAACACCTGCGCGTGCACTGGGTGCAAAATCAAGTCATTTTGCATTTGCCTCCCTCGTGCCATACAGTGAACATCGAACGCCACACAATAGGGTAAGTGGCAATATGCTTTTATTTTTACAGGTCTGTACAGAATGTCTGACTGTTTCCATGAAGTCCACTTATGACTTCAGTTCCCTACGTGGGTCCTTCCTTCCGTCCCATGGGCCCCTCTAGGCAGGAGTGAGCCATATGGCCACTGGTCATGAAGCAGGGTGTTGGTGCCCTGCCCAGACCTTTGCTTGCTTCGATCCCACATTCTGGAAGAATGGCATCTGAACAGCAGGTCCAGGGAAAGTTGGACCAGTTACGAGGAAGGTGTTTTAGTGACAAGTTTAACTACAGGCTAATAGAGAAAGGGATCGGGGCATTCGCACGCGAGAGACGATAGCGCAGTGTGAGCCCTGCGCGGAAGGAACGAACGTCTGCACAAGCGAAGTAGAACGAGTCGATGTTTCAGCAGAACAGGCAATGGCAGCATCACAAATCTGACTCTGCACTGCATTATAAATACATCCTAACTAGGTCCTTGCGTGCGTGTTATTGGGGTTGCACTGTATGGAAGTGTGTCATTTCACTGGCCCTGCAGTTCACAAGGTATGATTATCTCTTTTCCATGTCGCTGCCATGTCATAGTCCTGCCTCCTACACAGGGTAATTCTATACTTCGCCTCTCTGCGGGTGTCTCCTTCAGTGAGATCTCCAACCCTCACCTCTCTTTGGGATTGTGTCCCGGGGCACACTGTACGTCCTTCTGTGGACCCCTCACCCTTCTTCTTTGTTTATGTTCTTTCTTAAAAGATACTGTTAGCTGAGCACGAAGTTCACATCTGCGATTTGTTTACATGAAAGGACTGAGCCACAGGGGCTCCTCTGCCCTCTCGAGCACATGGCAATTGTTACCGCTTCACGGGCCGCGCCCCCCCCCCCCCCTCCCCGGCCACTGATGGCTTCCACATCTTTTCTTTTCAAAAGCAGTTGACATTTTGACCTAACTGGTAACCAGGCTGGTCCTGGCGTACTGTGTATGGTCACTAAATGCGAGTTCAGATGCAAAGGAAAAGGTTGTTTTTCAAATACCAACTTTAAAAACAGAGCAGAAACTAATTTCGTAGTCCGGGGTCTTCCTACTCTGTGCATACGGCTCTACAATCAGTCTCGAATGTTTTCATTTTGCAGACCATCATGGTTAGACGGATAGACGGATATAGCATGTCTGAGGGCCCAGCGATGATGACATTTGCAATTGACCAGTTGCTGATGGTTTCCAGTGCACGCATTTCTCAGGGTAAAGATTTAGAACAAACGCACCAGCTGCGCGGAACACTCCAGTTGCTTCGCGGGGCTCGTTATTGGAGACCCATGGGACCTAATGACGGTAGTGAGGAGGACACCCGTTACTTCCACCGCAGGGCAAACGCAGCTATCTCCACAGTCACATGCAATGTGGACGACGTAGTTAGTAGAAACTCTTTCTTAATGCTCCATTGGAGCGTCCACAGCGGATCTTAAGAAAACAAAGTAGGGAAGCAATGTTGCACTTATAGCTCCAGACCGCCAGTATAAAGTATATTGGCCCTCATTACAACATTGGCGGTAAAAGCCGCTTATCGCCATGCAGAAGACCTCCAACACACCGCCGCGGCTGCGGAATTCCGCCACGGCTATTATGACCCACAGCACGGAATCCACCAATATTCAGACACCCACACAACTCCGCCACACAAAAGGTCAGTGATAAACTGGTGAAAACAAAACCTCCACCGTCACGCCAACAGAAATACGCCCACAATATCACGACCCACGAATCCACGCGGCGGTCTTTCAACCGTGGTATTCCATTGGCGGTACACACCGCCGCGCTCAAAATACACACACATCTCCAAAACACACCACATTGGACAATTCGAAATACACACCCCTGATACACATACACACACCACTCCCACACACCCAATACAATATAAAACACACACCCACATCACCCACAAACCCCTACGACCACAATTACCGAGAGAAGGCCAGAGAGAGACACCACCATCAACAATACTAGCATCCACAAGCACACAACACCATCACCCACATAACTTCCACGCACCTCACACAACACACCACTACATATCAGCACACTTATCACCCCACACACCACCCACACATCACCCACACCACCCTATGGCACGGCAAAGACACCCCAGGTTCTCGGAGGAGGAGCTCAGGGTCATGGTGGAGGAAATCGTCCAGGTAGAGCCACAGCTATTCGGATCACAGGTGCAGCACACCACCATAGCTAAGAAGATGGAGCTTTGGCGCAGAATAGTGGACAGGGTCAACGCAGTGGGACAACACCCAAGAAATCGGCATGACATCAGGAAGAGGTGGAATGACCTACGGGGGAAGGTGCGTTCCGTGGTCTCAAGACACCACTTTGCGGTTCAGCGGACTGGCGGCGGACCCCCACCTCCTCCCCCACAACTAACAACATGGGAGGAGCAGGTCTTGGTGATTCTGCATCCTGAGGGCCTCGCAGGAGTAGCTGGAGGAATGGACTCTGGTAAGTCAATTCTTAACTATTGCCTCCCCCACCCTACCTGCATGCCATCACATACCCCCACCCCATCACTCCAACTCCTCACAAATGTCCCAACATCACAAACCACCCATCCCAACACCAAGCCCTACATGCAACAACAAAGCATGGACACACATCACTAAAGCATGTCCACTGCACATACCCATACACCCCCCTAAAACATCATGACACAAGGTCCCACACCCATTGCACACCATGGCACACACAGATGTAATAAACATCCTTTTATACCCCTGCAGGACCCCTACTCAACGTCACCAGACAGGAGGGTCCACACATGTCCACACCACCAACAGAAGAGGCCCACAGTAATGACAGCACCTCTGTCCAACTGGATCTAGATGACCAGCCCGGCCCATCGGGGATCTCGGGACAGTCGGTTCCCCTGAGACAGTCACAGGCCACTACAGAGCTTCCCCCCTCTGGAAACACCAGCACAGCACCCACCCAGCGGGCCCATACCTCCGTCCCCAGGACACATCAATCAGCAGTGTGTCCACCACTACAGGGAACCCAGGCTAACCCACCACCCCAACAACAACAGGGACCTGGGGGCAGTGGCCGTGGGCACACGGTCCAGGGGACGAATGCCCAGGAACACAGGGGAACAGGGAGGGCTGCTGTGCGACAGGGGGAGGACAGGCCAAGGGAACCCACTCTCTGTGAGGCCCTCTCCAACATCATGGGAGCCTACCACCACTCCCAAGAGACAATGGCAACGGTACTGGCCAAGTTTCAGGAGACCCAGCGCCTGCAGGAGGAACAGTATTTGGGCTTCAGGGAGGAACTCAGATCCACCAATTCCACCCTGGGCACCATCGTAGGGGTGCTGAAGGAAGTACTCAACACCAGGAGGGACACTGTGGCACTACAAGGGGCCCCTGACACTAGCCTGGATGATGAACTGCCCACCACCGCTAGTGGACAGGACGCCCCGCCACAGGACCACCACACCAGCACCCCACCCCATGCAGATGGAGAACCACCTCGCAAACGGTCCCTGAGATCCAGGACAAAGACAGAGAACGATGCCAAGACCCCCGTCAAGAAATGAGACCACCCTGATTGTCATCCTTCTGTCCCACTTTGTCACCCTGTCCATCCTTAAACTGCCCCAGCTCCACTTCCTATGCCCATTTGTGCAATGCACCTGTGAGACTAATAGACTGGACTCTGCCATGGACATTCCTCCGCCATCACCCCTCACCATTTTGCTACCCCCTCCAATATTGAGCACTAAAATAAACACCCTTAAAGCACAAAACAATCTGGAGTCAGTCTGTGATTTCGGAATAGTGTATTAGCAATTACTGTGGCAAAATGCTCTTTCATTTGTAATGTCAACATACGTATGTCACACAGCTGTAGTCCATGATGAATCAAAGCAGAAGTCACACTGTGGGACACACATCTGTGAAATCATAAGGGAAAGTGACAACTCAGTGACCATACACTGGGTGAAAAGGACAGACAGTAGAGAGGTAGCAGTGTTAAAGTACATGTAGTAGGCTGGTTTGTATTCTTACCTGTGTCTCACTGGAAATATTGCTGGATCACTGAGTCCCTGTTGTCCATGTCTTCTTCCTCTGCTTCCTCGTCTTCACTGTCCACAGGCTCCACAGCTACAACAACACCGGCATCTGGACCATCCTCCTGCAGAAAAGGCACCTGTCGTCGCAAAGCTAAGTTGTGAAGCATACAGCAGGCCACGATGATCTGGCACACCTTCTTTGGTGAGTAGAATAGGGATCCACCTGTCATATGGAGGCCCCTGAACCTGGTCTTCAGGAGGTCGAAGGTCCGCTCGATTATCTGCCGTGTACGCCCATGGGCTTCATTGTAGCGTTCCTCTGCCCTTGTCCAGGGATTCCTCACTGGGGTCAGTAGCCATGACAGGTTGGGGTAACCAGAGTCACCTGCAAATGGCGAGGGACAACTGTTAAACACACACTAACCTGTAGGGATATCCCCAGACCCAGACAACCATTTCCACTGTCTTGCTTCCAGGTGCTCACCTAATAGCCACACACGGTGCCTCTGGAGTTGACCCATCACATAAGGGATGCTGCTATTCCGCAGGATGTAGGCGTCATGCACTGAGCCAGGGAACTTGGCATTCACATGGGAGATGTACTGGTCTGCCAAACATACCATCTGTACATTCATGAAATGGTAACTCTTCTGGTTTCTGTACACCTGTTCACTCCTGCGGGGGGGGACCAAACCACATGGGTCCCATCAATGGCACCTATGATGTTGGGGATATGTCCCAGGGCATAGAAATCACCTTTCACTGTAGGCAAATCCTCCACCTGAGGGAAAACGATGTAGCTCCGCATGTGTTTCAGCAGGGCAGACAACACTCTGGACAACACGTTGGAAAACATAGGCTGGGACATCCCTGATGCTATGGCCACTGTTGTTTGAAATGACCCACTTGCAAGGAAATGGAGTACTGACAGCACTTGAGGGGGGATTCCTGTGGGATGGCGGATAGCTGACATCAGGTCTGGCTCCAGCTGGGTACACAGTTCCTGGATTGTGGCACGGTCAAGCCTGTAGGTGATGATCACCTCTTTCCTCCATTGTCGACAGGTCCACCAACGGTCGGTACACCGGAGGATGGCACCATCTCCTCACATGTCCCAGCGGGCGGTGCCTATGAAGGACAACAGCGAGCACAGAGTCAACCAACTCAGGGGTACGTACCCACAGCTTACACAGAACACCAATCATAATCCAAAAAGTGGCCTGTATGTGTGTTGAGTCTAGGCCTAGGTATGTGTGACACAGTTAAAAATGAAGCCATGTGGGCCCCTGAAATGGTGGCTGCCTGACCTGTAAAGTGGGAAAATTGGATGTGAGGTAACTGCGCTGGCGTTGTACACCATCGAGGTAGGCGGTCGAAGACCGCGGCGCAATGCTGCATTGGTTAACATTGGACCCTATGGGTCCCAGGAGCCAATGACGATGTACGCCGGCGGTGACAGTAAGCACCGCCGCGGATGTGACCGCCATTTTCTATCTGTTCAATCACTCGATACCTGATCTTCAACAGGAGAGGACCTACACTGCAAATGCTGCTGTGACCTCGGTCTGGAAGAGACAATGGCTCGTGCTGGGGAAAGGGCCCCTGCCTTCACATCGGAGGAGTTGGAGAAACTCGTGGACGGGGTCCTCCCCCAGTACACGCTACTCTACGGTCCTCCAGACAAACAGGTAAGTACACTGGGAGCATGCTGTATGGGCTATGCCTATGTGGAGTGGGGTGGATGTAAGAAGGGGGGGGAGATTGCGGCATGCATGAAACAATGGTGAGTGCATGTGCCACATAGCAAGGGTAGGGATGGGGGCCAATGACTGTGACGGTGCAGTTGGTAATAAGTTCCTCTTCCCCCTGTAGAATTCATGTAGGTCAGCGCCCACCAGAAAAAAGATATTTGGCGTGCCATCGCCAAGGAAGTCCGGACCCTGGGGGTCTACCACAGACGGAGCACCCACTGCCGGAAAAGATGGGAGGACATTCGCCGCTGGAGCAAGAAGACGGCGGAGGCTCAGCTGGGGATGGCCTCCCAACATGGGAGGGGTGCCCGTCGCACCATGACCCCCCTGATGTTCAGCATCTTGGCAGTGGCGTACCCGGAGTTGGATGGGCGCTTGAGGGCATCACAGCAGCCACAAGGGGGTGAGTACACTCTCATCCTGCTGATTTTGCGCGCAGTAGAGGGGTCTGGGTGGGGGAGGTGGGCTGTGGGTTTCCCTAGGCCAGGGCGAGTTCCGTAGGCAAGGTCCCTCCGTAAGGCAGGCCATGTGGCACCCCACCCCACCTCTGTAAAGTGCCAAGTACACCTAGTCATGCCCCTGTGTCATCCATGTGTGCAGATGTCGTCCATAGCCTAGTAGGCCATTTCCCAGGAATTGAACAGTGGAGCCCAAGAGCGTGGCGTAGTGCAGGGGGCTTGTGTGTCTGTCGTGTCCGCCAACGGTAGCGGTAATGCATGCACTCAACATGTCTTTCTTCTGTCGTCCCCCCCCTTTTTGTGGTCTCCCTGTTCTTGTGTGCATTAGCATCATCAGGCGGAGGAGCAGTGGCACAGGAGCACAAGGGGGATGCATCCCACATGGCCATGGAGGGCCACACTACGGACTCGGACTTCACCAGTGAGACGGAGGGCGAGGAGAGCTCCACGGCAGGGACAGGAGCTGACACCAGCGACACGGACTCGTCCTCTGATGGGGGCTTCCTTGTGGTGATGGCAACATCTGTGCCCCCCCCATCTACAGGTACAGCCGCCACCCCCCCTACCAGCACTGCCCTCCCATCAGCCCCTCAGCCTTTGTCCCGTGCCCGCTCACCCGGGAGGGTGGGCATCACCTTCGCCCCAGGCACCTCAGCCCCTGCCCCAGTCACCCCTGCTGCCCTCAGTGAGGAGGCCATTGACCTCCTCAGGTACCTCACTGTTGGGCAGTCTACCATTTTGAATGCCATCCAGGGTGTCGAAAGGCATTTGCAACAAACCAATGCATTCCTGGAGGGCATTCATTCTGGTCAGGCGGCCCTTCAGCGAGCTTTTCAGACTCTGTCCTCAGCACTGATGGCAGCCATTGTCCCTGTCTCTAGCCTCCCCCCTCCAATTTCCTCCACCCAGACCCAATCCCCTGTACCCCAGCCTATCACAAGCACACCTACAGACCAGCATGCACACACGTCAACACACAAGGGAAGCTCAGGCAAACATAAGTGCCACACATCCCACAGGCACTCACGCAAGCATCACACACATGCAGACATAGCAACATCCACTGCCTCCACTGTGTCCCCCTCCTCCTCGTCTCCCTCCTCCCTCCCAGGCTCGTCTACACTCACACCTGCATGCACTACATCTACAGCCACTACTGCCATCACCAGCACACACACCACCACACCCCGCTCACGTGCAGTCACCACCCCCACTACCATTCACACGTCCCCTGTGTCCTCTCCCAGTGTGTCTGTGACGCCACCTCCCAAGATACACAAACGCAGGCACACACCCACTCAACAGCCATCTACCTCACGACAGCCTCCAGCGCATGCACCTTCACCCAAAGTCAGCAAACGAACACCTCCTACAACCACAACCTCTTCCTCCACTCCCAAACCCCCTCCAGCTACCCGTCCCAGTGTCTCCCAAAAACTTTTCCTGTCCAACCTTGACCTCTTTCCCACACCTCCCCCACCCCGTCCGTCTCCTAGGTCCCGAACTAGCACCTCAGCCACAACATCTCCGAGACCAGTGGTGCCTGTAGTCAACGGAATCTGGAGTGCCCCGGCCACCAGGGCAGCCAGTGTGGCACGGAGCCACAGCACAGACAGTCCCCCACCTGTGAAGCATCAAAAGTTGGCCAGTGCCCGGCGGGAGAGGGGGAAGACTCCAGCCACCAAAGCCGCTCCCAGGGGTCCCGGTGGGAGTGTGGAGTCAGCTGCGACACCTTCCAAGGTGGGGAAGGGCAACAATAAACCAGGAAAGTCTGGGAAGAGCAGCACGGCGGAGGAGACCGCCATCATCCCCGCTGCCCAGGAGGCCACCGCCATCATCCCCGCTGGGCCAGAGAGGACCGCCAGCACAAGCCCCGCTGGGACAGAGAGGACCGCCAGCACAAGCCCCGCTGGGCTAGAGAGGACCGCCAGCACAAGCCCCGCTGGGCTAGAGAGGACCGCCAGCACAAGCCCGCTGGGACAGAGAGGACAGCCAGCAGCTGAGTCACTGCAAAGGTGCCCGCCACTCCAAGCACCGCTGCTCCAAGCACAGCTGAACAGGGCACCGCCGCTCCAAGCACCGCTGAACAGGGCAGTGCCGCTCCAAGCACCGCTGAACAGGGCACCGCCGCCTCAAGCACCGCTGGCCCATGACCGCCAAGGGCACTGACGCTACTGAGTCCGTCACGAGCAGGATGAAGTACTCTGGGCACAAAGCCCCCTCCAGAACCAGTGGAAACTGTCATCCACTACCTCTGTCCTTAGCATGATGAAGCACTCTGGGCACAATGCCCCCTCCAGAACCAGTGGAGAGATACATCCACTACCTCTGTCCTTAGCAGGATGAAGTACTCTGGGCACAATGCCTCCTCCAGAACCAGTGGAGACTGTTATCCACTTGAGAGACTGTGGCTTTGTACTCCCCAGGATTGAACAGTGGGCAACCCACCCACTGTAGAGACTTGAGAGACTGTGGCTTTGCACTCCCCAGGATGGAACAGTGGGCAACCCACCCACTGTAGAGACTTGAGAGACTGTGGCTTTGCACTCCCCAGGATTGAACAGTGGGAAACCCACCCACTGTAGAGACTTGAGAGACTGTGGCTTTGCACTCCCCAGGATTGAACAGTGGGCAACCCACCCACTGTATAGACTTGAGAGACTGTGGCTTTGCACTCCCCAGGATGGAACAGTGGGCAACCCACCCACTGTATAGACTTGACAGACTGTGGCTTTGCACTCCCCAGGATTGAACTGTGAGCATGTGGCCCTCTCATGGATTTGGCGTCGTGCACTCAACCGGCTGAGGTGCCCCCCCTTTCCCTCCCCCTGAGGTGCCTGTTTTCTTGCTCTCTGATGCCCCTGCAGTGTTCTCTCCGTCGTGGTCGGGGATCTTGTGTGGGCCTCGCCCATACCGTGTGTGCCCAGTGTTCCACTGACTTAATTGGAGCACTACCTGGACTACTATGCTTGGTGTATATTTTGTTTATGGTGTATATATATATATTTTTGCCTACTTGATTTTAATATATTACAATGGTTGCACTCATTTGCTTTTGTCTTTGCATTCTTCCAGGGGTGTTGGGGGGTGTAACTATCATGTATTAATATGTATTAGTGTGTGTGCTGTAGTGGGTGAGGGTGGGGGTGGGGGGTGTTGCGTTTGTGTGCCCCTGTTTTTTCCCTCCCCTGTGTCGTAGGTGCAGTACTCACTGTGGTCTTCGCCACCGGCTTTCGTGCTCCTGGTAGAGGAGCAGGAAGATTATCGCAGGGAGAATTTGGAGTTCCGGCTCCATGGTGTCCTGGTTCCTCGTGGGGTGTGTAGAGGTGAGCGTTTTCCCTTCGAAATCCTGTTTCCGCCGTGTTTTTATCTGCGGTGAATCCGCCCCGGAAAAGGTGGCAGATTGGTAGGTTGTGATACTGTGGGCGTTACTTTGTTTTCTGTCTGTCTGTTGGCGGTGACCGCCAAGCTGTTTGTTTGTACCGCCGTGGCGGTCGGAGTGTCAAAGTGGCTGTCTTTGTTGGCGGTTTCCGCCACGTCGTAATTGCAAATTTTTTTCCGCCGGCCTGTTGACGGTCTTACCGCCGCTTTAACACCGACCGCCAGGGTTGTAATGACTGCCATTGTCTGTTTACTGAAGACCTTACTGTCCCCGCGTGGAAAAATACGCACAGAAAACTTACATTCTTGTATCTGTTTACTTACCCTACCCGCGTACCCTAAATATGTAGTTACACTCTATTCCCTACATCTGTCTCCAGCCTGCATTCCCTCCCTGTCCTCTGCACTGCTTTCACTCCCTCTTGTGGGTCTCCATCAAGTCCCTCGTAACCCTACAGCTTCAGGAGCTATATCTGTTTTAAATTCTTAAGTTATTTCAATGCTTTACAAGCATACTTAGGGCCTTATTTATTTGTAAGTGCAGGGATGCATCCTATTTACATAAATTTGACACATTCCTGTACTTTCACCAGCTCTGGTGAACAAACTGCTGCCTAGCACCAACCCAGGTTTCCTTGACTTGCACCATGGTACAGAGGTGCCTGCTTGCAGGGATGATTGTTTATGTGCAGGAAGGGACACCTTCCTGCACATAAACAGTCATTAATAGCTTTTCCTCTTTCTTTGTGTGCTGCAGAATACAGCACACACAGAAAGAGGAAAAAACGGTGAGAAATAATGTTATTTCTCCATATTGCCACTTTAACACCACCCCTGAGGTGGCAGGGAATCTGAAGCATTTCCAGCCGTGTAAATATAGAAATGCGCCAGATTCCATCAGGTTCCATGGGTGTTGCGGAAAACACCCACAGCAACACCCATGGAACGCCCCTTTGGTGCAGAGTTATGCGTAAAAAGTGGGCCATATTCACAAGGCCCTGAAAAGCCACGCAAGGTGGCTTTGCCTTATAAATATGGGCCAGCACACTGCGCCACCGAAGCATACAAAAAATGATGCTTCAGTGGCGCAGTGTGCAGCGAGGGCCTTGTAAATGAGGCCCTTAGTTTCGCAAGAAGGTACTTTAAAACATGGTCCTCTTTATCAGCAGTATTACATATTAACCTCTGGAGAAAACCTACTGTTTCAGTGGACGTTTTGTTGATACTGCTTGTCGCAGACGAATGGTGTTAATCAACATGTTCTTTTGGTTGTAACTGAATTGATATTACCTTTTGCCATTTAAGAAAATCTTTCCAGTTGCCCTTAAATTCAGTCCAGTGCAGAATGCTGTCCAATAAGGCCAATTACATTGCGTTGTTACATTTTAAGCTCCCCTTGCTGTAGTTTACGTCTTTCTTTTAGCTTCTGTAAACTAGGTGAGAGCTGATATAAAAAATAGTGTCCACCTACCCATCCTCAATAAAACCAACTTCAAGTGTATAGGTTTGGGCTCATCCTGACAGTCAAATGTTGCCATCCAGTGCCTCTAATTGTGCTTTCCCAGTGAAACCTGCCAGCTACACTTGACAATGTCAACCAGATGCTCTTGTGTTCTTACTCCTCAATGGATACAACAAGGTGGTATCTAGTACCATCTTCTAAAAGAATATGTGGAAATAACACTGGTTCCCATGCAGCATATTTACACCTCTTATTTTGATGTATTGTTTTACATAAGAGGAATTAATAATATTGATTGTCAATTCAGTCAATTCAGTTTAATGCACATTAAGCTGAATTGATTTTGACACTGACAAAATTTCATCTTTCAAAGATGGAGAGCAGCCCAGAGTGCCCGAGTTTCCCAAATGCAGAATTTATCATTTTGTGTTTTGGAAAATGTATGTTCATTTTACATGTGTCAACAGGGCTGTATACATTGGTGAACACATCTTGCTTATCTCCATTTCATTTTAAGAAGCCATTGTGTGTACTTGTACAATCTTGCAACGGTCACCACAGAGCATGCACCCACTATGCACCTCCCAGCCACAGCCCTTATGTAAAACCATGCTTCTCACAGCAGGGAGCACGGAGGCTGGCTCCAATCAGGAGCACTCGCAACATGGGCACAATGAAGTGTGAAATCTCTGCACCTCAGCATTCCTGAAGCAACAGTTATGGACACAAAAGAACATGCTCGTCCAAGAACCTCCCCCCCCCCCCTTGAACAACTGAAACTACAGCTACACCATCATACTTACTATCCACCAAAATGGCAGAGCTCAAGAAGAACTAATCTGTAGCCTCTTGCTAGAGGTAGTCCTGTCTCCACCTCGTCACGTCAGTGTCTGGATCACCACTTTCCACCCATCGGAATGAAGGCATTACATTTCCATTGTTGGGGGAGAACCTCCTCTCCCCCATCATGTGCCATGCTACAGCAGAGGCTTTTTAATGGATCTACTTTGCTTTTGTAATTAATAAAGTGAGAAAAACCATAAGGGTGAATAGCAGAAGACATGGGCTTCAGCATTTGCAGAATCCCTTTTTTGATGTTTCCAACAATTACCCCTTGCACTCTCTCACTTTGTTATGGTCACAAGGCTACTGCATTCTTCAAGCGTTGCTTAAATCTCTTGATATTTCCCAGTATATACATCCAGCCATTTTTTACACCTCATGAGCTGATCAGCTATCCTTGCTGGAGAGGTAGTCTATATTACATTATAGTCTAGCACCCCCCTAATTTTTAATCCCTCCAACCATCCTCATGAATTTCGATACCCCTAATAATGATCTCACATAACTCCTATTAAATTAATCTATCATAAAGAACGATTTCCAGGAAAGCACAAGATCAATCCCAGTAACCAGTGATAACCAATAAAAACTGTACTAACCACTAAACTTTGGCACGGATAAAGCATCATGAAGCAGTGTGCTGCCTGGTGTAAAGTGCTTCAACACCTCATCATGGGTAGTAAGCAGCCACCATTAGCAATGATCAGGTCCAGTCACATAATTTCACACATAACAAAACTAAAGCATTGAACACCTGAACATTTGTAGTTCATCCAACACATCAAGAATGGCTAAAGCATAGAGAGACTGAGGAGGACTGGGGGGTAGGTCACAAAACATGTTTGGCTGCATCCTATACATGTCTTTGGTGGTAAGAAAGGCAGTACACTATGAAATCATCTTATACTACCATACTGTAAAAGGTTATTGCTGGGATGGGAATGTGTGACAAGGATGTTTGTGTATACTTGTGCTTCTGTGCTGCATTATCGCAATTCAATATTTTTGTGTTGTTCTGTGGTTGATGTGTTACATTCACATTTTCTTGCATTTTGATTGTGTTGTTCTGCTCTTTTGCATAAGTTATTGAGTTATCTTTTGTTATTTACTTGAGAGATGTCAGCATATGCTGCTACATTTCCAGCCAAATGTAGCACATTCCTTTAAACTTCATGTCGATGCAAACATTTACCACCATCTAATGTAGTAAAATAGCACTGCTCCGGCTTTTAACTATTTAAGTCATTAATACGTCCACAATGGGCCTATATCTTTCTTAAATTAGCACTTCAGTGCTCACTGTATGTGGTGTGGCCCAGGTAGAGAGACAAAGTACAGCATAAAGAATGAAAAGCTAAGGAGAGACAGGCACATTCAGAAAAAGGCAGAGGGAAATGGAGAGAGAGAAAAAACAGAGTAGGGTAAGAAATGGAAGTCTGATACAAGAGAGATAACTACAAGCATAGACAGACAGCGCAAGGAAGAAACAAAGGAGAAAGAGAACTGGAGCTAGAGCTTCAAAATAACAGAAACACTTATCAAAAGACAGAGTGAGAGAGAGAAAGCCAGCAACAGGGACGCAACCAGAAACAGAAGACGAGAGAGATAACACCATAGAGACAGACAAAGACACAGGGGTGGAGAGAGAAGGAGAAAAAAAAGGAGAGACAGGTCACAGGCAGAGAGACGTAGAAAGACGGAGACAAAGACAGTGAAAAAGAAAGAGAAAGAAAGAAAAAGACACAAAAAGCTAAAGAGGGGCAGAAAAGGCAGGAAGATAAAAAGAAGCAAAGAAAGTCAAGGATCAGGAAGTAGAGACAGGGAGGGATTGAGAAGGAGAGAGAAAGACAGATAGAAACAGAAAAAGACAAATACAGGGAGATAGACAGACAAGGAAAGACAGATAGAGGCAGAAAGAAAGGGAAAGCGAAAGGCACCCTGAAATCAATCTATCTATCTATCTATCTATCTATCTATCTATCTATCTATCTATCTATCTATCTCTGCCCCCTCATCCTGCCTGTCTAAATTCAAGTCTGTTTAAATCACGGTCTGTCCTCACATCTGCAGGGACACCAGTACGTCCTGGGCACACCATAACCACACGCGTTGACTGGGACACAAGCATGTCCAGGACACATTCTGATCAATCTTTTGCAGGGGCAGCTCACTCTGCCTTTATTTGTATCTAATTGACAAAATAACTATAACTATCTCCAGTGTAGAACTCACTCCTCTGATCTAAAATGTAATATAAACCTAGCTCAAAAGAAACAACTTTTGAATTCTCCCATCATCCAGTTTTCTTCATTTCACCTTTCTAAAACTGGGTTATTCTCTTCGGTTCACATCACTATGGAGGTACACTATATGAACAAGGCAACGGTCTTGCCCTGAGGTATTCTGCAGAATATATCAAGGACAGGGATCAGCTGGGGGGAGGAGGGGTGGAAGGGACAAAGAGAGAGTAGAAAAATTACAAAAACAAAAACATTGGAAATGGGGATCGAGAGAAAAAGATAACTAAGAAAGAGGAAGGGAGGGAAAGAGGGAAGAAGGAAGGAAGTAAAGACAGTAACGAAAACAAATGAAATGGAAGAAAACAAGGAGACATAAATACATGAAAAATACACAGAGAGAAAAGAACAACATTAAAGAGAAAATAAAGATGAGGGTCAAAGAAATAAACAAAACTAAAAGGAAAGGGTAAATTATGAAGAAAAAAACAATGAGAAAAAAAGATATGAAAAAGTAAGAAAGAAAGTGACTGAATCATGGACAGACGGGGGGAGATATAAATAAAAGGAAGTTAATACCATAAAGATAAAAATAAAAAAATGGGTGAAAGAAACGTATTTTCTGAGCTTGTAAATGAAAGTGGTTGATACAGATGGGGGAGTAAATAGGCAAAGAAAGATGGGAAGATAAAAGAGTAATTGAGAGATAGATAGTGATCATAAGAATGAGAGATAGGTGCAGAGAAATGTGTAAGTGAGACAAAAGACAGATTGGTAGGTAGCAAAATTAGAGTCACATAAAGGTGGGTCACTGGGAGAAGTAAACTAGGAGAGGGATGAATGCGCAGCAGGGAAGAGCAACAAAAAAGGAGATACTCACAAAAGACAGATTAGGTCATCTCCCTGCTGTACTATTGCAAATTGTCTCCAGATTGTACATCAAAACGTTTTCTCTTAATGTCTATAGCCCCAGTTCAGATAGCCAAGCTCATAGTAAGCCTGTGTCATTGTAAACACATCACACTTAGCCCCAAAACACTGCACTGGTATCCTCAAAGAAAGATCTCAGTTCAAAGACTGTACCAGGACCACATAGAAAGATATCAGTGCAAAGACTTTACCAGAACCCTGTGCATTAGCCAACCTCAGCTTTCTTGCCAACTGGCAATACAGATATATACAGCTCGGTAGGAGAAAGCATCACATACGGAGATCATCACTAGGGAATAACCTGCAGGTGCCCTAAAGACTCAGGGAATACTTTGTGACGTTTTGGGAAGCCTTAAGACCCACCTCTTGTGCTCAGCTTATACCTAAATCCTCCATTGCCCTAAAGTCTTCAAGACTCAGGGAGTTTACAAGGAACATAGGTATTCAACTTCAGCTCATTCTACATGAATGTTCACCTGGTGCACGTAGAAGATTGAGGTGTATGATTTTGAATTGTGACTCTGTGTGGCAACCAGTCAACTGCTTCTTTGATACTGAGAATGTTAGCTGGTTATTTGCTAATTTGACTTTGGTTTTCAATGCCCTTGTTGTACAATATGGCTAGGGTTCATGCTTAGATGTGATCATATTCCTGAATCTTTGTCTTCTTTTCTGACTTTTAGTCAGCTCGTTAATGTGACCCTTTCTACCATTGACATAACCCCCCTTTTCACTCTGTTCCTGCCCTTTCCTGTTGTATCTTTCCTACATGCCCCTTCACATTGCCTGTCCTCAGGAATGTACACCACTGACCAACACTTTATTCCTCTCTTTCACTATGGTAATCATCCCAATACCTTATGTTTATGCCTTGGGTGCCCTCTCCATAAATCCCCCTAGTATGGGTGGGACTTTATATGGCCTTCACTCCACCATTCTATGCTGCCCTTGTCCCCCATGTGTACTTTTCTATGGTGCTACAATGCGGTATGACCACTGAACTAGAACTGTGGCTTAGGATGTATCCCTGCTTGAATAATGGCAATATTCTCCGTCTCTCTTCCTCCATTTCATTTGATGCTTTGTCCCATGCTTTGAAAGTTTTAGGTACACAAACTGAATTGTTATATTAGCACATGTTGATTGTTCCTTTTAGTCATACTTTTTACATTCTATAATTTATTTTCATCCACATAATGCTACACTGTGTTTTCTTCTCATCACTAACAATGGTTTAATATAAAGGACTCAGGAGGACATTTAGCCCACAGTGCACCTGCTGTGAAGTAGACAGGGAAACAGATGGTGCTCCTGTGCCAGTCCTGCAGTGATCAGTATGTCATTTCTACAGTTCCCCACAGTAATGTTTTTTGCAGTTTATAAAGCACAAACTTGGTCCAAGGACATTAGACTGCTTCAAAACTGAACCAGTTTACATTACACATTGTTTTAGACATGGGAGATTAATGGCCTTATTTAAAGATTGCCGGTCACCAATTCTAGAGATCACTGTCAACCCAGTAGTGATATCTGTGCCTTCAGATTAATGCCATAGCAATGGTTCATCTGAAGGAATGCAAGTTTGGTGCACCACCACTGTTTTTCAGACATCTGGGCACAAAACATTTTTGTTTTTCAGAAACAAACTCCCAAAGCATGAGTTTGTTAATGAAAAAACAAAATACTAATGAGAGAAACTGGAAAAATGAAACAAATGAAGGAGTGTGAAGGGAGAGAGTAAATTGAGAAAGATGGAACTGAGAGGAAACAGAGAAGGAGAGGTTGGATGTCAGAACTTCGTAAGCGCAAATATCTAACAGAAGCACTGTGTGGTAAACATTGTTTACAAAAATATCATCCCTTTGGATGTACATTTTCTGTTATAAATTCAAATGGCACCATATTTATGTAGACGTAAAGTAGAACACAATATTAATTTCAGAGCATATCCTGACAATGATATTCTGGAACAACAGTAGAGTAAAAAGATGGAGGTGTGAGGATTATAACTTCCAATGGAGCAATATTTTTGTAGGTGATATTCAGGTCAAAACATTTACATCAGACTATATTCTGTCAATTATACTTTGGACCCATCCTGGAGGAGAAAGATGGAGGTGTGAGGTAGTAAGAAGGGACATTGGGAGATGGGGTGTGAATAATTGAAATACAAATGAGAGAAGTGCAGTGGTAGTGATGGTGGTAAACGGATCGGAGAAGTTAGATGGGGATGAGTGGGAAACTGTAAGAGGTGTTAAAATGTTGAGTTGATGTGAGAATGACAGATGACGACAGGCCTGTGATAGAGAGACAGATGTAATAGGGAGAATAGAGGTGGTAGAGCTAAGAGTGAGGTACAGTGATAAATAAAAAGGACAAAGAGTGACAAAGTTGGAGTTGCAAGAAACAGAAAGAATTAGAGGTGAGAGAATGAGTGACGAGGGAGTGAAAAAGAACTAGGAGATAAAGTGATCTAACAGGAACATTTTGAACAATTTAGTGAGATAATGAAATGGGTAGTGTTAAAAGTGAAAAGGGAACTGGTACTAATGGAGGTAGAAAAAAACCTGGCAGATATGAAGGTGAGTGAAAAAACAAAAGTAGTAATGTATGTGCACTGGGAACTGAGAAAGATAAAAATGAGAGGAAACAGATGAGATGAAATAGGTGGCTATAGAAATGAGAAAATCAACTTGGTACACGTAGAAGTGGCAGAAAGTTGGCTAGGAGAGTGGCAGACAGTGATAAACATATATGTGAGTGAAGAACTGAATTAGGGATGACCAAGCAAGGGAAACAGGGAATGATTAGGGTCATCTTCATTTGGATATTTCAAAGTTGTGACATTTGCAGTTTATACTGCTGTTGCAAAGTACAAATGGAAAATGGGTTGAACCTGTGAAAAACACACACAATTTGGGTGTATATGTCTTATACAAAGACAACTTGCGCAGTGATTGAATTGACGTTTTTTTAAGACTGCATTAGACTTGTTTTCTGTTGAATGTTGCCACCAAGGCAATATGTGTTGCTTAAATGGCTCCAAACACATGTGGTAGGTGAGCCAAAGCATAAAACTCTCCCTTCACATTGGCAAAATCCTCATTTTGTGGAAATTGTATGAATCTGTCGGTGTGTCTCATCATTGAAGAAAGAGCTCCTGGTAGCACCCTACTTAAAGTTGATTGTGACATTCTACCAAATACTTCAACAGTGTATTGGAATGACCCTGTTGCTACAAAATTAAGTACTGCCATGATTTTGACTATTAGTGTTATTGTTGTGGGATTCCTTTTTTGAGGCAGAAGATCTGGTTCCTGTCAATGACATAAATCAGTAATAGTTTGCCTTGAGGCTGTTGTCTTCACACTCTCCCTGTCTTCATATGTCTGCATTCATAAACAGAAAACTGCTTAAAAAATTGGCAAACATGTTTTTAGAAATATAACACACATTTCATGCTTGTTAAAAATATATTTGGTTTCTCAACATAATTTAACACAACATTCATAGTGATTCTTATAAAAAAACATGTTTGACATGTCTATTCATTTTTCATAGAAATGTGTAAATAATACATATTAAATATATTATTTACACCTTATTCATTTTACACTTTTTTCCCACAAAATCTGTCAATGGAAGTATAAACAAAACTGCAAAACTATTGTATTTAATTATAGTAACGTGCTACATAATTATTTTTAACATTAGCTTTTTTCTATATAAAAACAAACTGGCCAACATTTTGAGAAGTGATGCCGCACTTGGCGAACTTAACATTCACAAACTATTTAAGTATATAAAATGGCTGATGTCTTACCTCGCTGTCAGGACATTTAGACGTAGACAAAAGTCGGCAGAAGTTGATCAGGTAGTGGGTGGGAGACTCCATGACGACACAGGCCATGGGCTAACAAGTGTGAAAGCAATGTACGAAAGCCAATGGATTTGTCTATCTCTGTCGTCAATCACAAATGTCTTGTAGATGTATGTGGCATTGCAAAAAAAGCTCACTTACCTCCTAACACTGCAACCAACACTTCCTCAACTTTTGCTGCTGTTTCTGTTATCTGAGAGCCACAATGCCAGTAAAGGCAGGGGACAGGGCTCCCAAGTTCTCGCCTGAGGAGCTGGAGTTGCTGGCTATGGAGGTCCTGTCCCTATGCAACCAGCTGTATGGCTCATCAGAGGAACAGGTGCATGTTTAAAATGAAAATGTGATTCTAACTAACTTTTTTTTAACACAGATAAGAAGGTTCCTTTTAGTTCCTGAGTGCAGTAAAGTGATTGAATTGAAGGGCCTATTTTAAATAACATTGAAAAAATATGGTGTGTATTTTTAAGCACATTATAATTAGACAACACCACAACATTAGTATATGTTGTGTGTTTGTTGCCTTATTGTTTTTTGGGGGTGTAGTTCTGCATATACATATATGTACATTTAATAAATCCATGTGCAATCTATAAAAAGTGCATTATGTCAATGTCAATTTAGAAAATACATCATATATTTGAAACTAATTAACATACATATCTATATTTCTTTACATGACAAATAAAATGTTTTTGCTCTTAATATTATCCCACAAATAACTAAGCATGGATGATGTCACTGGCCTGAATTAGTAAAATAAGGACATGACAAGGAATAAGGGTACTCAACAGGTTATAACAGCATTTTAAACAAAAACCTGTTGTAATTTTTTCCTTTCTTTTATGTATCCATAAAGGTTGCAATAATTTGTTTAAAATGTACCATTTTCTTTAGGTACAATATATTTATTTGAGCAGACACATGCCTGCTTAAAAAAGGTAACAATTTTTTGTGACATTTTCTAAGGGACAGTTGTACCAAATAGGGAAATACTGTATTTTGCGTCAGGTGTGCTATTCCTTCAAAATTGTGAAGGTTGTTGCATTCCCCCTATTACAAATGACATAGCATCAAATGCACCTATGATACAGTGAATGCTTCAAAAATTACAATTGAGGTTCAGAATTTTGAATAATCAGTATTAGACAAGTGAGCCAAAATGACCAAACACATTAGAAAAAGCTGTATAAGTTTATTATTAACATATTAAAAATGTGTTGATGATGAAAAAATGTCAATTTATGTTGAATGTGACAATGTTCCATTATGTCTTAATCTTTCACAAATGTGCATGTAAGCTAGTCTGTTTATAGAAAAATGTATTTTATAGGCATCCCTGTTTTCAAAATAACTGACAGGACTGTAAACATATTTGCGACAGTGTAACACATAACCTAAACACATGTATTGAATTTCCTTTGTTATATCCAGTAGAAATATCATTAATGAGGAAAATGAGATTCTATAAAGGGACTTTTGCAGATGGAATGTTCTGTCACATAGAAAACAGAAATTTTGTCCTAGCTATTCCAAGTCCAATATTTCACAATGCACTCGCACTTTGAGGGAAGAAAATGCTATCATGTATATTTTGGAATATCCCATCTGCAGACATCCAAATTACGCACAGAAATGACTCATTCTGAAATTTTGGAAATGCATCAAAGTAAACATTTTAAGTATGTTAAATGTCCTTTTCAGTGTCCTTTTGTATTTTATATTCTTAAGAATCAATGTGTGTTAATTATTACAGTAATGTTGCACCAATATTTGAGTAACCTAAAGGCAGATCTTTATTTTTTGTTAATTGTTCACATTCTTTTGAAAAATAATATTTAATGAAGATATTTCAGAGAACATCTTTTAAATATTACTACCTGTCCTAGTATGTGTTGAAAATGTATCAAGTCCTAAGTATTTACTTATGCTGTAGAAGTAAATAAAGAAATGGCAAAATATATTTTTAAGATTTCTTCAATAGCATAAATAAATGCATAGGGTGGGATACATTAGTAAGCAACGTAAGTGCAGGATTGAAAAAATATTTAGAAATACTAAAAAATAAAATAAGTCAATTAAACTAAGTATTACCATTGTGAAATGGCCTATAAAATAAAACTCCCTTTCAATTCAACAAACTATTGATTCAACGTTACAGAAAATACTGACACACATTGATTGAAAATGTTATTTTTATAAATGAAATGTCTGATGAGCCTTTTTTCACCTTGTACAGACAATGTACATTTTTATAGGCTTAAGACAGATGAAAATTGAAAATGTTTGTAATGTGTTGATGACACAGGTCATGATCAGTTATATTTATGCAGATACAATAAAACTATTGTATATGTCTTTACAGCATCTTCAAGGCCCAGTGAAGGGGACATTAGGCAAAAAGGCGGGGAAGCAGCTGCCCCCTGTGTTTCGGGTGGTGAAACCTCTGAGACCGATGGACACAGTGCCATGGAGGGCGAGGGGACTGGAATGGAGGCCATCAGCTCATCATCATCTTCAAAGGCTTCTACAAGTAATCAGTCCCTAGCGGTGGAGGACCCTACACCCCAGTCCCCCCGGCTGCGCTGAGTGAAGAGGCTATTGACATCTTACGCAGCATCTCTGTGGGCCAGATATCGATTGTGAATGGTATCTGGTGCCATAGTTACCAAATGCAGCAAATGGTTGCATTTCTGGATGCCAGTCACACTTGGATATCTGGCATGCAGAGATCACTTGCAAAAAGTAGCCTCCTCACTGACTGCAGACTCCCAACCACCCCAACCTTATGCCCCAACTTGGTCCCTTTCTCACCCCAAATCCCAATTCCCACCCTAATCCCAAGCATGCTCACTTCTATGCAGGCACCCACTCCAACAGACACAAGCAGAATACTCACACAAACACACACCCACACACACACCCACCCACACACATACACATACACACACACATAAACACAAACACACAAAGAAACACACAAACAACATACACACACGCTATTGATACTACACCCACAGCCACCACAACTGCCACAACCACAACAACTACCACTACAACCACTCCTATACCCACAACCACCACCACATCCACAACCACCAGCACTCCCACAACCACCATCAGACCCACAACCACCACAACACCCACAACCACCACCACACCCAAAACCACAGCACACCCACATCCACCACCACATTCACAACTACTACCACATTCACATGCATCACAACCACAACATCCACCTCAACAGCACAGTCATCCAAAACAACACACTCACACAAAGGCACACCAACATGAAAAACAACACCACCCAGAACAAAAAGTTAAAACTCAACCGAATACCGGACACCTGCAAAAAACACACATTCGAACATACACAACATACACCAGACCCACCTGCAATAACAAACATACAGACACATGCAGCTCACCCTCTCCAGCTTCCCCTACCTCTCAAACCCAAACCTCTTTTATCCTTCCTCCCAAATTCAAATCCTACCTCTCCCTAATCCCTGTAAATCCCAAACCCACCCCTCCCAAGAAGCATCCTTGAGGTGCCAGCTCTCTGGCGACTAGAGGCTGCTTCCTGAAGAGGTTACCATTTGGTAGTGTATATAGGAAACAAGTTTGGGGCAACACAGTCACAGCATGTGACCCTGAATGAAGCTTTTTATTGGGCATTTCTTTTTTCATTTAACAAAAATATTACTTAGACATGTATCACATTAATTAATAACAGTAATTTAATTTCACAAAATTTGTCTGAACATAATTTTTCTCTTACAACTAATTGATTCATAAAAATGTTTATGTTGAAGATGTGATTTACATATTTTTACTTACTATTGTGCTAGTAAATACAACAGTTTTTTAAAATGTATTATTTGTAAAGTCCATACCCTGGTGAAAAAAGGAACGTGACGGACATAACATTTTTGGTGGAAACATACATCATGATTATGAACACTTACACCCAATAAAAAATTGAAATTCTTTTTTTTAACTTTTAATACAGGTAAGTTCATTTAATCAAAGTAAGTGAGTAAATAAACACATATGCATTACACCTTACAAAAAAATAATGTAATCAAATGCAGAAAATGCACTAGACAAGGGGAAATTTTACATTAATGAATTTTTTTTAATGATTTTAGTTTTGGACTTATATTGATTTAACTTATATTTTTTTAAACCAAACATTTTAACTTGTCCAGTGCAATTAAATATATTAAATTTAAATTATTCTAAAAATGTGTGATGCATATATTTATAATTTGTTTGTTTACGAAAAATGAGAAAACACACTTGTATGAACACAGTATGAATTGTGTTTACTGTCATATTTTGTGTAAGTGTCCATTATTATGAAGGAAGCTTGCACAAAATTGGACAATAATGGAATTATTCTAACCCCTCGGGTGCCCAGGAGGAGTTGGTCTGGCCCTCGGCTATGGTTGCCCGGTACCAAAGACGAGATCAGCTCGTCCTACTATGGGCCCTCGGGGTGGGGGTGCTAGCGCTCCTCCGAAGGGCCTAAGCACCCCACCCCCCGGGCAAGGATGGAAGGAGAATCACTTCTCCTCCCGCACCCCCAACCCGCCCGTGGCATCTGATGACATCAGCGCGCGATCAATCGCTGACCGCATCCGAGGCCTACCCCTCCCAGCGCTGATCGGAAGAGAAATGCAAAAGCATTTCTTCTCCGATCACGTGGAGGGAGCGAGAGAGGCATGAAAGGAGAGGAAAGGCCTTTCCTCTCCTTTCCTGTCTCTATCAGCATTTCTGCTGCCCGATCGCAATGCAATCGGGCAGCAGAACTGCCACTAGACACCAGGAAATGTGTTATTTTTTTTTGTTTATGCATAAGGGGAGCGGCCCCTTGGGCAAGGGCCAGTCCCCTGGAGGGCAAATTATTTTACAGCTATTTCTACCCCCCCTCCATGGGCTGATCGGCCTATTTTTGTTAGGCCAATCTGCCCACAGGGGGGGCAGAAACCATTAACACCAGGGATTTTTTTTGTCAGTTTCACATGAGGGGAGCGACCCCTTAGGCAAGGGTCGCCCTCCCCTGGGGCGGCAAACTTGTTTTAGGCCATTTCTGCCAGCCTCTAGGCAACCAGGATTTTGCTTTTTTTATATGTGGGGAGTGACCCCTTAGGCAAGGGTCGCTCTCCTAGGGACAAAATTATCTTTAGGCCATTTCTGTCCTCCTTGGGGGCAGATCGGCCTATTTTTATTAGGCCAATCTGCCCCCAAGGGGGACAGAAACCACTAGACACCAGAGAATTTTATTTTTTTGCGTCAATTTCACACAAGAGGAGCGACCCCTTAGGCACGGGTCGATCCCCTGGGGGACAGATTTATTTTAGGCCATTTCTGCTTCCCTTGGGGGCAGATCGACTGATTTCTATTAGGCCGATCTTTTAGTTAAATTTGAGGTTTGCTGAGGATTCTTGGTAAGAAAACACTGGGGGATCCACACAAGTCACACCTCCCTGGACTCCCTCGGGTGTCCATTTTTCAGAAATATCTGGTTTTGGTAGGTTGCTGAGCCCAGGACCAAAAACGAAGGTGCACCCCCGCAAAAACAGGTACCATTGTTATCGGGAAACTTGGGGGAAAGTTGGTTGGAAGGAAATTTGTGGCTCCTCGCAGATTCCAGAACTTTCTGTCACCGAAATGTGAGAAAAAAGTGTTTTTTTGGCCAAGTCACCCCATCCTGGATTCGCCTGGGTGTCTAGTTTTAAAAAATGCACAGGTTTGGTAGGTTTTCCTAGGTGCCGGCTGAGCTAGAGATCAAAATACACAGCTAGGCACTTTCCAAAAAACACGTCAGTTTTCAATGTAAAAATGTGATGTGTCCATGTTGTGTTTCCTGTCCAGGCACGCAAGTGAAGTACCATTTTTATTGGGAGACCTGGGAGAACAGAGAATAGCAGAACAAGTGTTATCGCTGTTGTCTTTCTCTAAAGTTTTTCCTTCCAAATGTAAGACAGTGTGTAAATAAGATGTCTATTTGAGAAATGCTCAGTAATTCACATGCTAGTATGGGGACCCCAGAATTCAGAGATGTGCAAATAACCACTGCTTGTCAACACCTTATATTATGCCCATTTTGGAGATACAAAGGTTTTCTTGATACCTATTTTTCACTCTTTCTATTTCACCAAATGAATTGCTGTATACCCGGTATAGAATGAAAACCCATTGCAAGGTGCAGCTCATTTATTGGCTCTGGGTACCTAGGGTTCTTGATAAACCTACAAGCCCTATGTATCCCCACAACCAGAAGAGTCCAGCAGACATAACCGTATATTGCTTTCACAAATCTGACATCGCAGGAAAAAGATACAGAGTAAAACATGGAGAAAAATGGCTGTTTTATTCAGCTCAATTTCAATATTTTTTTTAATTCAGCTGTTATTTTCTGTAGGAAAACCTTGTAGGATCTACACAAATGCCCCCATGCTGGATTCAGAATGTTGTCTACTTTTCAGAAACATTTTGCTTTCTGGGATCCGGCATTGGTTTCACACCCATTTCTGTCACTAACTGGAAGGAGGCTAAAAGTACAAAAAATAGTAAAAATGGTGTATGTTCCAGTAAAATGCCAAAGTTGTGTTGAAAAATGTGTTTTTTTGATTCAAGTCTGCCTGTTCCTGAAAGCTGGGAAGACGGTTATTTTAGCACCACAAACACTTTGTTGATGCCATTTTCAGGGAAAAAACCCCAAGCCTTCTTCTGCAGCCCCTTTTCCCCATTAAAATAAAACAACAAATTTTCTCTGTATTTTGGCTAATTTCTTGGTCTCCTTCAGGGGAACCCACAAACTCTGGGTACCTCTAGAACCCCTAGGATGTTGGAAAAAAGGACGCAAATTTGGGGTGGGTAGCTTATGTGGAGAAAGAGTTATGAGGGCCTAAGCGCAAACTGCCCCAAATAGCCAAAAAGGCCTGGCACCTGAGAGGGAAAAGGCCTGGCAGCAAAGGGGTTAATATAGGTGTGTTTCTTTAAATTTCTTAAACAACAACATCACACACACATATGCATTACACATTTGTCATAAATTGCTTGTAAGTGAAATTTACAAACAAGTCCAGATGTAATGTAAACAGACACATCAAAAGGCAACAAGTAAAAAATACACTTTTCTTCGATTCCGGCAATGACAGGGTCGATTTGCTTCATGGTCAAGTAGCAACAGCAAACGAAGGACTTGTAAAACTGAGTTCATGCCGGAAAAGGAAGTGGAAAATAGAGGAAAAAAAACTATGTTTCAACCTTATATTCTTTTGAGGTTTACCTGCCACAGTTACATAGACAGGAAGGCACATCGTGATTGGTCCCGCAGAAATATTGGCTGTACTCCCTCTGACAGCTGCTTTTACCTATGACGAGAATGGAAAATTCTGGCAGAAACGGTGGGATGGAGGCAATCATCCACAGACCTGCAAGCATCGAAATAGAGCTGGCAGACCACCTAGTAGGTGGATAGATTAGGGGTAAGAAAAGTGATGGCAGGAGCAATTCAAGCCCTTAGTCCTATTCAAGTTACTTTAACCCTTTATGTAAAGGGACTTTCTGACTCCTAAAAAAAGTGCATGGTGTAAGCAAACTCTGTATTTAACTATAAGTGGTAGTGTAGCCTCTCATTTGTTGTAAAAGTAGGTGTCACAACCTGTGCTATGTTAAGGAATCGTTGGTACAACTTGTGACTGCTTTCTAGGATTGAACAGTGGAGAAATTGTTATAGACAGGCAAAAGGAACAATTGAGATATGTCGGAGAGTTAATGAGCTTGCAACAGTGCATGCCATTCAACCTGCATTGTGCAAGTTTGAAGCGTGGTGACTAAACACAGCCTTTCTTTCTTTCAAGGTATGTGCATACTTATGCCGATGTGTATAGTACAGTATAATATGCTATTTATTTAGTGCCATTGTTAAAATGGAGGCATGGGCATGATTCATGAGAGGCAAAGCATAGGGTGAGTCATGATGCCCCTCATCTCCCTCGACAATAGCAATGAATACCACATTATGCTCTTTGTATCTGCATATGTGGTTTTGCTATGTCATTTTTCATGTGTATTTGTTCTCATACAACGTATTTAACCAAATTTATGATGCCAGGGAGTTACAATTGTCTAGTACGGTAAAATCACTCTACAGAGACAATGGTCCTCATTATGTCATTGGCAGTAAAAACTGCATACAGCCGTGGCGACAGCCGCCAAAAGACCGTCGCTGTGGCTAACATCTGTCTGCCATAATATGACCACAGCTGGATTTGCGCCACAAGAAGGGCGGAAATCCGGCTGTGGTTATGCTGGCGGACAGTGTTAAGGTGGCGCTGCTACCACCAGCAATGCCACGCCAGTAGACCGCTGCTAGCTGTATTATGAGAAATAATACGGCCTGGCGGTGTTCTGCTGGTGGGTGCTGTTGGTGGTAGCAGCGCCCCATCCTGTCCCCTGCCGGAAGACCCCCTGGATTCAGGTAAGTCAGGTTTCAGACAAGGGAAGGGGGTGAGAGATGTTGTGTGTGTGTGTGTATGGGGGGTGTGCATGAATGTGTGTGTGTGCGTGCATGCGCATGAGTGTGTAGTGTTGATTGCGTGTGTGTGCATGTGTGAGACCGCGTGTATGAATGCAAATGTGAATGAGTGTCTGCGTGTAAGTTGGATGTGTGTACCGATGTGTGTGAATGAATGGATGCATGCGTGTTTGAATGCGTTTATGCCTGTGTGAGTGGGTGTGTGAATGCGTGGTGTGTGCCAGCGAGTGTGCGTGTAGGAGGGATTGGAAGGGGGGAGAGTGGATGGAGGAGGGGTGAGTGGGTTTAGTATGGGGATTGTTGGGGGGTGGACCTACTACCAGTGACAGGGAAGGAATTCCCTTTCACTGGTAGGGCCTACTGCCATGGCGGTAGGCAGGGTCATAATGCTGCCGGCAGGACAGTAGCAGCCGCTGGGTTGGAGATTGTTATCTCCAGCCTGGCAGCTGCTACCGCCATGGCGGTCGGTGTGGTACATTGGCGGGTTGGCTTCACCAACGCCAACCCGCCAATGTCATAATGAGCCGGTATGTACCGCAGCCTGTTGGCGGAACTACTGCCACATTAACACCGACCGCCGGGGTCATAATGACCCCCAATATAATTGACTATCAGTAGAGTTGCCTCACTGTGTAAAGTAAATGTTACTTGCAATCTGTGAAGCACTAAAAAGTGGTTTGCTCATGTAACTTTTGCTTTTCTGTGGTAATAAACTCGAAGTTTAAGTTTATTCTGTAATAATAAATGTGTGATTGTGTGTTATTAGTACAGTTGCTTTAAATAACGTGTTATTGGACCACATTTATTTTCACGGCCACATCATAAATATATTTACTATACTAAATAATACATATCTATATATCTATTGCTTACCTTAAATTCTTGACCTTATGTTTTATCACCTTTGTTGTTTTCCATTCCTTCCGATTCCTCTCAGGATATCCTTGCCTTTGCCTTGAAAGGTCCTACTCTGTCTTCTTTATACGTTGTTTGCACTACTGTGCTGGAGTTCTGTGTTCCTTGGCGTTCTCGGGATCAATGCAGATATCCCTGTAGAGGTCTAGCCTTATTACCGTAAACATCACCCTAGATCAGGGAAAGCTATTTCCTCTAAATGTGACTCCTTCCTCTCTACAACAACTCATATTTGTTAATTCTTACCTTATGTATTTCAACACACTTCATATGTTGCCTGAGTTCACGGCTGCACATCAGGCCACTACCAGGCACCAGTCCATGCAGGGTATTCCTGACAATGCAGTACCTAGCAAGCACTCCTCTGTCTTCTTTTCCCTTTACCCATTTTCCCCTTCTTTTTTCGTAAGGGAGTCGCGTTCTCAATACCTTCAGAGGGTTTCAGGGAAGGTTTGGATTCTGAACGAATATCCATCCTCGGCCTGAGCATGACACTACTTGACCGAGCTCATTTGTGAGTACAAATAGATGGCTTATCAGGGAACTTCTCTGTTTCTACTTCATTTGGTTTTGCCTTAGTCAAAAACTTTTCTCAAATGTAATACATATCGCAAGACCATCTCTTTCCTTAATCATGTTGGGTCAGATGCATCAAAGGGTTTTACCCATTTTGTGTCTATGGGAGAATGTCTTCATACATATGGCCCATTGTTTTTTAACCCGAATGCTTGCTCCCTCTAATTCTCCTATCAGAAACAGCCTTACAGCAATGTTTTAGTAGAAGTATTCTGCCAGTTGTTATTGTTTAGTGGGGTTAACCCTTTTGATGCGGGCGTCGGCCACTGGCCGACGCCCGCACTACCTCCCTGGTGCGGGTCACGACCAGTGGCCGACACCAGAAAGGGGCTTTTTTTTTCTTACCCCTGGGAGACACGGAAGAGCTTCAGTGTCTCCCCCCCACTCCCCACCCGCCCCTTTGTGACGTCAGTGCGCCGCCTTTAATGAAATGCTATAAACTACATATACCAGAATGCAACTCAGTGAAAAACACCTTGGATTGTAGTCAAAACACTGTTACAATTTGGTAAATATGTATATAGAAAAACGTTTAATTTTTCTTTGTTAAAGTATATATATTTAGTGATGTTATGGAGTAACTCTTGATAAGTGGTGTAACTTGAGTATTTTTTCTGTTACTTTGGAGTACTTTATTTTAAGCGCCGAAATTAGCACACAGGAAACACCTGTGAACAAGGTCTGGTGAGACTGAAACGCGTCAGGGGATTCCTGTTTGTTTGTTTATGATCTCACTAATGTATTAAAAGTTAAGGTATTTTTGGCACAACGACAGAGTGCGGTTTTCTCTTGCTAAAACAGAAAGAGAATCTTGTTTTTTGAAAATATATATATATATATATATATATATATATATATATATATATATATATATATATTATATATCAATCCATGTAGATAGATATGCCTATCTACATGGATATAGCTATAGATAGATCTATACATATATGTATATATATATATAGATCTATATATATATGTATGTATATATATATCTATCTATAGATATATCCATGTAGATAGATATATATATATATATATAAAATCACTTTTGTCAGTGCATGTGTGGTTTCCCTGGGGGCTGCAATCGGCCCCCAGGAAAACCAGACCCACATATAAAAGTGATCAATATATATATCTTATATATATATATATATATATATATATATATATATATATATATATATATATATATATATATAAATATATATTTTTGCCACCAGTTGTCTTGCAGTTGCAGCTTGCGTCTTCAAAGCAGTGCACATACTTCAACTGACGCATTTCAACTGTAGCTTTTAGGCAGCATTAAAGAAGTCAAGTAAGTCTTGTGATTATGTTTCTGCTACAAAAGGATCAGACTTTTGTCTAGTGGCGGTTTTAGAGCCATAAAGAAGCGCAGAAGGTTTATATGACTACTGCAAAGAGCAAATCTGTATTTTAGGTAAATAGCTGAGTACGTTAGTGAAGTCAGCCACTACCTGCGCTATAATACAAATAAAATGTATGTGCGGGTTGGCTATGGAGAGATGAAGAGCACGTTTGCTGGGTGGTAATGAGGGAATCCGAGGAGGAGGACATGGAAGTGGGAGCACCAATAATGATTGTTGGACTGGGCGCAGGAGGTGATAAAGACTGTGACGAATGGTATGTGACAAGGTGTTTGAGTGTCTTGAAAAAACGTGCTGATTGAGGGAAGAAGCGCAGGTAAGGTGGCCTCTACTGTTGCACATATCACACACACACACCATCAATTTTGTGACTGTCTATGTAGGCTAGTGTTTTAGAGCAACAGTTTAGCCAATAGCAGAGATGGCATCTTGATGGATGACTGCTACTGATGTCACTCTGGTTATAGAGGACAGCTCTGACATAGGATCAGAGACTGAGACAGCAGATACTGAGACAGCATCTGAGGGATAGGACAATGGCGCAGACTGGGAGTGATTTTTCATTTGGAGGAGTCTCATTGGATAACTCCTTCCAGTAAATTGTGAGGGAGATGATGAGGGCAGTCCTGTTGTCCCTTCGCAAGCAGTCTGTGCAACAGGGCAATAGTGGGTTAGCCCAACTCAGAGAGTAGGTGAATGCGGGGGCAAGCAAAGAGAGGGTGCTCTCTTGGGAGCTCCCCAATTTAGTTCAGCCCCAAATTCCACTGCCCGAATTGCATTGTGGAGACATCAAAATTATCTATCACAAAACAAACTGGTTTTGTAAGGCAGGCACCTGTGTTTTTGGTCCTGGGTTCGGCGGCTATATAGGGAAACATACTAAACCCAAACATTTCGGGAAACTAGACATCCGGGTGAGTCCACAGAGGTGTGACTTGTGTGGATTCCCCAAAGTTTTCTTACCCAGAATACCCTTCAAACCTGAAATGTTGAATAAAAACTCTATTTTTCTTGCATTTCTGTCACACAAACTACAGGAATATGCTGCGATCCACAAAATTCCTACCACCCAGTGATTCCTCACCTGTCCTGATAAAAACACTACCCCACTTGAGTGCCTATACCTAGTGCCTGCGTAAGGAATGGATCACCCCAGGGTCAACAGTTGCCTCATGTAAGTACCAACATTGACCGTTGTGTGATCTATTCCTGTTACGGGCACTAGGCCTACCCCCACAAGTGAGGTATCATTTTTATCGGGAGACTTGGGGGAACGCTGGGTGGAAGGAAATTTGTGGCTCCTCTCAGATTCCAGAACTTTCTGTCACCGAAATGTGAGGAAAAAGTGTTTTTTTGGCCACATCTTGAGGTTTGCAGAGGATTCTGGGTAACAGAACCTGATCAGAGCCCCACAATTCACCCCATCCTGGATTCCCCTAGGTGTCTAGTTTTAAAAAATGGGCAGGTTTTGTAGGTTTCCCTAGGTGCCTGCTGAGCTAGAGGCCAAAATCCACAGCTAGGCACTTTGCAAAAAACAGCTCTGTTTTCTTTGTCAAAATGTGATGTGTTCACGTTGTGTTTTGGGGCATTTCCTGTTGCGGGCACTAGACCTAACCCCACAAGTGAGGTATCATTTGTATCGGGAGACTTGGGGGAACGCTGGGTGGAAGGAAATTTGTAGCTCCTCTCAGATTCCAGAACTTTCTGTCACCGAAATGTGAGGAAAAAGTGTTTTTTTGGCCACATTTTGAGGTTTGCAAAGGATTCTGGGTAACAGAACCTTATCAGAGCCCCACAAGTCAGCCCATCCTGGATTCCCCTAGGTGCCTAGTTTTAAAAAATGTGCAGGTTTTGTAGGTTTCCCAAGGTGCCGGCTGAGGTAGAGGCCAAAATCTACAGCTTGGCACTTTGCAAAAAACACGTCAGATTTCAATGTAAAAATGTGATGTGTCCATGTTGCCTTTCCTGTCGCGTGCATCAGGCCTACCCATGCAAGTGAGGTACCATTGTTATCGGGAGACTTGGGAGAACACAGAATAGCACAACAAGTGTTATTGCCCCTTGTCTTTCTCTACATTTTTTCCTTACAAATGTAAGACAGTGTGTAAAAAAGACGTCTATTTGAGAAATGGCCTGTAATTCACATGCTAGTATGGGAACCCCGGAATTCAGAGATGGGCAAATAACCACTGCTGCTCAATACCTTATCTTATGCCCATTTTGGAAATACAAAGGTTTTCTTGATACCTATTTTTCACTCTTTATATTTCAGCAAATGAATTGCTGAATACCCGGTATAGAATGAAAACCCATTGCAAGGTGCAGCTCATTTATTGGCTCTGGGTAACTAGGGATCTTGATCAACCTACAAGCCATATATATCCCTGCAACCAGAAGAGTCCAGCACACATAACGGTATATTGCTTTAAAAAATCTGACATTGCAGGAAAATGTTACATAGTAAAACGCTGAGAAAAATGGCAGTTTTTTTCGGCTCAATTTCAATATTTGTTTTTCAGCTGTTATTTTCTGTAGGAAAACCTTGTAGGATCTACATAAATGACCCCTTGCTGAATTTAGAATTGTATCTACTTTCCAGAAATGCTTAGCTTTCTAGGATTCAGTATTGTTTCACACCCATTCGTGTCATTAACTGGAAGGAGGTTGAAAGCACCAAAAATTGTCACGGTTTCGGGCGGGTCTGATCAGGACTTTGGTTGGGACACCCCTTGAGGTCACCGAATATCCTAAAGAGGTAGTACACTGGGGCAGAGGAGCAGCTAAAGGCATACACGGAAAGGACAGCTATGGATAGGCACAGGAAACAGGAAAGTAAAAGCAGAGCAACCCTTGTGTGAACAAACAGGAAACGGATTACCAGTGGACAAACACGCTGGGGTTGTACACAGAGTAAGGCGCAGAACCTCCCACAGTGACAGGGAATCTCAATGCCTCTGTGCGGTGTGCTCTTACAGATAGTCACCCTGCCAGCCCCATAGAAAGGAGGTAGCAGAAGTGATTCTGTCTCTGGACCCTAAAGCACAAACAAGGATAGTACTTACATACACAGGACACGCTCTTGTGGGTCCAGCTCGAAACACAGTGGCAATTCCTGAGAAAACAGCAATAGCACACTGTCACTGTTAGGCACGAAATACAACGTATAACACTGGTCAAGGATGGGGGCTGGAATTGCCTCCTGGAAACCAGGAGCCAACCCCAGTACACAGGAGGACACGTATACACTGGTGAAGACTGATAGAACACTTACCAGACACAAAGAACCAAGAAGAAACAGAAACAGAAGGGAACAAACAAAGAGGCAGAGGCAAGAACTAGGAACAGGCTCAGGCTGAAGCAAAGGCGGGACCAGGACTTGAAAACAGGGCGCAAACTTCTGGCTGGGACAAACAGAGACAGGACTGGGAAACTGAGAACAGGCTCTGGCTGGAACAGGCAAGGACAGGACTGGAATACAGGGAGTAGGAAATGAGCAGTAAACAGGACTGGGAAACAGAGAGAAGGTTCAGGCTTAAACAAGGCAGGAGCAGGGCAGAGAAACAGGGAGCAGGCTTTGGAAGAAACAAACAGATACAAGGCTAAGAGATAGAGAGCAGACTCTGGCTGGAACAATCAGGAGCTGGGCAGAGAAACAGGAAACAGGATCAGGCTGGAACAGAACAGGAACAAAACTGGAACACCATCCGACAAGGGGTCTGTAACACAAAGGAATTGAAGTCCGATGCACGACGGGGAGCTTGAGGAAATGGCTGCTTATAAGCAGTTCCAAGCTGGGCTGCAAAGGAGAGGTTTCAGGTGTGTGTGGTTTCGGACACTTGCAAGTCCTGGAGGAGAGGATCCAGTGAAAAGGAGCAACTGGACTTCTCCCATTGAAAACAATTGGAAACAGAATCCGGGTTTTCCTGACTACCAAGCTGTGCATTATGGGATTTGCAGTCCCAAGAAGCAAATGTAGTCCTACACAAATGTACCATGGAGAAAAGAGAAACAAACAGGAGTCAGCAAGGGACTCTAGATAGGTGTTCAAGGTGATTCCCAGGCTTCTGACAGTCCCCTTACAGCGCCCCCTGGAAATGGGACGACCGAGTCGTAACAGTATACCCCCTCCCACCAGTCTGCTCAAGAAGAGAAGGCGATCCTTTGGCTGAAAAAAGTTGAAGAGGAAAAGCCACAGCAAGAAAATCCAACACCAACCTTGGTGGATAAGTTTACAGTCCTGCCATAGGTGAAACTTCCAATGAGCAAAGCATGTATTAATACCCATATGGGCTCCGATGTCTTTCCTCTCTATTGTTCGATTTATATGGGAGGAGTGCATGGAGTTGGTTTCTGGTGAAGTAGATTCAGGAGCAAGGAGATCTGGAATGGCATTACGGACGGTATTCTTTATGACATTAGTTTCCTGTTCAATACTTTCCTCTTTGGAGGAGCTGATTGGTGTATTAGTAACTGTCAGGTCTGTAACACCTTCTGACAAGCAGGATTTGTCTGTTTCTGCAGCAGTATTTACATTGATTGTGGTCTGAGGCTTGCAAAGCATAGAGACTTGGGAAACATGGGTAACTGATGTTCTCAAAGTAAACATAAAAAAGTCAGAATTTTCTTTCGTCTTGGATGACTTCGGAGTATCAATCACAGGATCAACAAGAGTTTTTAAGTCTTTAGAAACTGGATTAACATCTGAAAATGTAGAAGTTCCACAAACTAATTCTTTAGGGTGATCTTCAGACAAGACTGAGATTCCTTCATTGCATGTGTTCTGTGGTATTTTCGTGGTATCAGAGATGGTTTCTTTGCAAAGCGTTTCTACTACAAGTAGTTTATCTTCAACTCTGTTAACACTGAAAGGTTGTTCTTTGGAAGGAAATGGAACTGGAGTCTCTTTAGAAATCACCTTTACATTGTTTTCTACAATTTCAGCTCTTGCCTTTGAAGTGATGATTGTTTCTTGCAATAAAACACTAAGAACAGTACTTATCATCAGATCTTCAAATACAAGATTCAAATTCAAGTCTTTAGTCTTAGTGGGAAATATTACATCTTTCAGCACTTGAACTTCGGTTTCAGATTGCTGGTTTTCAGGAGTCTTTAGTTTCAGGGACACAGCAGGTGACATTGGTGTGGCTGGTTTTACATCAAGATCAGATACCGGTAGCTCAGAGATCTTGTCTTCACTAATCGTGGAGCTGGAAACAGGATACACATTGGCAGGGATCAGCAGGTCAGGATCAGTGGTTGAGGCTGCAACTGTGTCCAGTTCTAGGCGAAGGCTCTCATTTCTTATGACAGGCTGTTTAGTTTCAGATTCCTGGCTTTCTTCCTTGTCTGAAATCTCCACGGTTTGCTTTGACACAGAAGAGATTTTTAAAGTTTCTGAGAAGTCCATTACATTCTTAGTAATTGCGGGTATTTCTTCATGGTCAGAAAAATCCATTAGTTCACTTGAAACAGGAACTGTCTCTTCATTATCTGAAAATTCTATGATATTGTTTGAAAGGGCAGGAGTATCCCCACAATCTGAAAATTCTGGTGTGTGCGCCATTTGAACAGCACTATCTGCAGGTTTGTTCACTGCAAGGCAGGAACCACTGTCATCACTAGATTCAGATTCTTCAACACTGTTGCACAACTTGCCATTAATCTCCAGTAAAGTCATATCTTGGTTTCTTAAGGTGCAGCTATTGGAGTCTGCATCAGAACTCTCTTCTTCCTTTGGCTTTATTTGTTCTGATAGAGGGGCTGAGACACTTCCTTCTGAAGACTCTGATCCATCCTTTGAATCAAGAGGTGTCAAATCTCGCAGAGATGTCAGAGATTCAGTCAACTGCACAGGGATATTCTCTGGAAAACTACAAGCTGAGAGAGAGTCTGAAGAAGAGGCTGATATATTTATAACTGGAGCAGTCTTTTGACATTCATTCATAGCAGGGAAAATCTGCTTTATAGCAGTCTTTGGAGAGGCACATGAGGTAGCATACTGTTCTTTAAGCCAAAGCTGGTGATCATTTTCTTTTTTCAGGTTTTCAAATTGCCTTGCAGTAGTTTCCATCAGCTGCTCTGTTACTTCTTCTACCTTACAGATAAACAGAATGTCTGGTTCTGCCAACAGTGAAATATGCATTGATGAAAAGAGCCCACGGGCAAGATTTCTAGTGTATGTTATAACATATTCATCATAGAAGTCCAATATCTGCCTTTTAATCTGCCAAAACTGCTCTTTTAGTGTGTGTATGTCCATATTGTTTTCAAACCCACTCAGAATAGAAAAGGGTTTAGCAGAGTTTTTAGGGATTGAGACTGGTGTATTATCATCTAGTTTGGGAAGAGCACAAGCCTTATGAGTGGAACTAAGGAATCCCACAGTCTTTACTGATCCATTTGATACAGGTTCTATCCTGCTGACTTGAAAGCACTGAGGGACTGGTAGATCTTTACACGAGTCAGCATAACACTTAGGAATTGAGACTGATGTACTGTCATCCAATTTGGGAGGAGCACAAGCCATTTGAGTTGAACTAAGGAATCCCACAGTCTTTACTGATCCCTTAGATACAGGGTCTAGCCTGCTGACTTGAAAGCTCTGAGGGACTGATAGGTCTTTATAAGAGTCAGCACTGCACTTTGAATTCTGAGAAACTGGCCTAGATGGGCTGAAGCACTCAACAGAAAACAAGGGAATCCCTAGTGTGGCTTCTTGAACAGTGTCAGGGTTCTTTGTTTTGACGGAGTCCTGGAAGTGAATTTGGGATGCACTAGCATGAGGCAAGGAATTAACCAGGTTTTCTTGAGAGTAAATGTCTTGTGCAGAAGTAGCAAAAGCACTTTCACTGTTAGGAACATTCTCCCCTGTTTGAGGTAATAGAACTTCCAAAAACTCATTATTACTTTGTAATTCTTCTACAGACAGGGATTGGGGGTCATAATCACAGATATTATAATAGTTGAACATTGATGGATCAGCAAGCCACGCAATGTAGTACTGCATTTGCAATCTTTGATTTTCTTTAACAAGTCTATCCTCTAAACTAAGGCCTTTTTTAGAGATCTTCAGAGAATGTCTAGGTTTAGAAAGGGGTGTCGGAACATGACAGGAAAGCATTTTAGGTCTGTGTGTGCCTTTGCTGCCTGGGGAGCTTGAAATGTTTGGGTCGTGCATTCTGTCACGGTTTCGGGCGGGTCTGATCAGGACTTTGGTTGGGACACCCCTTGAGGTCACCGAATATCCTAAAGAGGTAGTACACTGGGGCAGAGGAGCAGCTAAAGGCATACACGGAAAGGACAGCTATGGATAGGCACAGGAAACAGGAAAGTAAAAGCAGAGCAACCCTTGTGTGAACAAACAGGAAACGGATTACCAGTGGACAAACACGCTGGGGTTGTACACAGAGTAAGGCGCAGAACCTCCCACAGTGACAGGGAATCTCAATGCCTCTGTGCGGTGTGCTCTTACAGATAGTCACCCTGCCAGCCCCATAGAAAGGAGGCAGCAGAAGTGATTCTGTCTCTGGACCCTAAAGCACAAACAAGGATAGTACTTACATACACAGGACACGCTCTTGTGGGTCCAGCTCGAAACACAGTGGCAATTCCTGAGAAAACAGCAATAGCACACTGTCACTGTTAGGCACGAAATACAACGTATAACACTGGTCAAGGATGGGGGCTGGAATTGCCTCCTGGAAACCAGGAGCCAACCCCAGTACACAGGAGGACACGTATACACTGGTGAAGACTGATAGAACACTTACCAGACACAAAGAACCAAGAAGAAACAGAAACAGAAGGGAACAAACAAAGAGGCAGAGGCAAGAACTAGGAACAGGCTCAGGCTGAAGCAAAGGCGGGACCAGGACTTGAAAACAGGGCGCAAACTTCTGGCTGGGACAAACAGAGACAGGACTGGGAAACTGAGAACAGGCTCTGGCTGGAACAGGCAAGGACAGGACTGGAATACAGGGAGTAGGAAATGAGCAGTAAACAGGACTGGGAAACAGAGAGAAGGTTCAGGCTTAAACAAGGCAGGAGCAGGGCAGAGAAACAGGGAGCAGGCTTTGGAAGAAACAAACAGATACAAGGCTAAGAGATAGAGAGCAGACTCTGGCTGGAACAATCAGGAGCTGGGCAGAGAAACAGGAAACAGGATCAGGCTGGAACAGAACAGGAACAAAACTGGAACACCATCCGACAAGGGGTCTGTAACACAAAGGAATTGAAGTCCGATGCACGACGGGGAGCTTGAGGAAATGGCTGCTTATAAGCAGTTCCAAGCTGGGCTGCAAAGGAGAGGTTTCAGGTGTGTGTGGTTTCGGACACTTGCAAGTCCTGGAGGAGAGGATCCAGTGAAAAGGAGCAACTGGACTTCTCCCATTGAAAACAATTGGAAACAGAATCCGGGTTTTCCTGACTACCAAGCTGTGCATTATGGGATTTGCAGTCCCAAGAAGCAAATGTAGTCCTACACAAATGTACCATGGAGAAAAGAGAAACAAACAGGAGTCAGCAAGGGACTCTAGATAGGTGTTCAAGGTGATTCCCAGGCTTCTGACAGTCCCCTTACAGCGCCCCCTGGAAATGGGACGACCGAGTCGTAACAAAAATAGTAAAAATTGGGTATGTCCCAGTAAAATGCCAAAATTGTGTTGAAAAATGTGGTTTTCTGATTCAAGTCTGCCTGTTGCTGAAAGCTGGGAAGATGGTGATTTTAGCACCACAAACCTTTTGTTGATGTCATTTTCAGGGGAAAAACCACAAGCCTTCTTCCGCAGCCCTTTTTTCCCATTTTTTTGAAAAAAACAAAATATTAGGTGTATTTTGGCTAATTTCTTGGTCTCCTCCAGGGGAACCCAGAAACTTTGGGTACCTTTAGAATCCCTAGGATGTTGGAAAAAAATGACGCAAATTTGGCGTGGATAGCTTATTTGGACAAAAAGTTATGAAGACCTAAGCGCGAACTACCCCAAATAGCCAAAAAAGGGCTCAGCACTGGGGGGGGGGGGGAGGGGGGAAGGCCCAGCAGCTAAGAGGTTAAATGTAATTAACAACAAATTACAATGGTGCTAAAGCAAAGCTTGCACTAAGGGGCATATTTACAAGAAAGTGGCGCATCATAGATGATGTGCCACTTTTCTTGTGCTCCCCTATCAGCACCTAACAACACCATGGTAGCATCATATTTATGATATGGTGCACCATGGTGGTCGCTAGGCCAATAGCGTCAGAATTGTTGATGCTATTGTGGTGCTTTGATGACCTAGCATTAAAAATGATGACGCTATTGCAGCAAAGTGGAAGGAGGCCCATAGGTGACTATGGGTGTGTCATTTTAACGCCTGCTTTGAGCAGGCTTTAAAAATGATGCCATAAATGGCACAGTGAAATCCTGTAAACCTCACTGTGCCATTTTTGCGGGCCTCCTAGCTCTGAAATGCCCCCTTGCATACATTATGCCTGGGTGCAGGCATAATGTGGCGCAAGGGGTTACAAGGAGTTCCAAAGTGACACAATGCATGCATTGCACCACTTTCTAAATATGGCACGGCAAAAATGCCTCCTTAACACCAATTAACCTTTAAATAATTACGCTAATGTGGCGCAAGGAGGCACTAGGGCCTTGTAAATATGCCTCTAAGTTTTCACACATGAGCAAATGGCAGGTGTCACATGAAACACACCTTTTTGCTTTACTGCTCTGCTAATAAGTAGCAATATGTGACAGTGCAGACTCCCAATCAACCTTCGATTACAAATGAAAACATGCTTGTTTAGACGTACGTGTGCGTGCATTATGAGTATGTAGTAAGATAGAACAGTTGTTTTCACACAAATATCGCCAAGAGCAATTTTTTACAAACTACTGAGAGCGCAAATCACGAAACACTGATTCCCCTAAGCCAACATAGTCCTTTAAGAGACAAGGTGGAACCAGAAGCTTCGCAATTAAATACGATGCCCACAGAGAGAATATCTACGTCAGGAGTCTCTCATTTGGTCTGGTAAATGGAGATAATAATATAATGCAGGGGTCACCCCTGCAGGAAGTTTGGTGTGCTGTGGAAATTACATGCCAGCTGTAATCAGAATTCAGGTGTTCAAGTGCAGTGAACGCAAATGTGAAACTAGGGTCACAAACGTACGGTCAGTACTTGTCAGTGGCCATTTACAAACAAGCACTAACACTTGTTTGTAGACACTCATTGCACCTCCTGGGAACCTCCGATCACATCGAACATTCTACAGAATGTCGTAATGGTATTGTAATCCCCTGGCCCAATCTATTCTGCATCACAACGTTTAAGAATAAGTATTGGCAAAGTCAATAGGTCTCGCCTATGGACGAGCTATTGACTTTGTCAATTGGGTGGGGTGGTGAACGGAAGGGCAGGTAAGGGTGGAGAGCAGAATGGTATAAAAAATGCTATAACGCGTCATAGCGCTTTTTTTCCATCTTATGACAGGGAGGAGAAGAAACGGACGGGCGGTGGCGGATGAGAAGAAACAGTGAAGGGGTGGATGCATGGACGTCATTTAGGGGTCTTCAAGGGTCGCAGCTGCAACCCCTGGTTTGCCCTTTGTGACACAGGGGCAGCTCCTATTACCAGTGTCAGGCGCCAGTCTCCTTTTATGCTCATTTTTATTACATTAATAGTGATTGATAATCTATCATACGCTATTAATGTAATAAAAAAGTGGAACAGCATTATCTGGAACGGAACCTCCATTGACATCTTGGGTAAGTGAATTAAAATACTTTTCAGTATATTTTATATGCGTGCATGTGGATGAGAGAGTTTGGGTCAGAGTGTGTGATTATGCGTGAGTATGTATGTTAGTATGAGGAATACTGGGTGTGTGTGAAGGTGAGTGAGTCAGAATGTCAGAGTAAGAGTGAGCAAGAGAGTGAGAATGATTGAGTTAGGGTAAGAGTGAGTGCAGTTATTATGATGTAATGAGGGTTAAGGTCATGAAATCACTTCCTGTGACATAATTAAGGTCAAAGGGTATATGATGTCACTTCAGCTACCCCTGACATTTTGGTGAATTGACGCCAATGGGTGGATGGTGTGGATGGTGGGTAGAGGAAACAGGGACAGGGCAAGTGGGGGGAGATTAAACAGGGACAGTAGATGAAGCAACATGGGTGGGAAGGAAAAGAAGCAACATGGACGGGGAGGATAGGAGGTAAAAGAAACAACATGGGCAGGGAAGAGAAATCAAACAACATGAATGGTGGGATGGGGCAGGTGGGAGGGAAAAGAAGCAACATGGGCAAGGTGGGTGGGAGTCAAAAGACTGCTACAGTCAGTGATGAGGTCGAGAGGCTGTAAGTCTGCAAAGTATTGTAATAACTTGATGATGCCTGCAGTTGTTTTTGTAACTGGAGCAGCAGGGCTACCTGAAGCAAGCCATTGCGTTACAGAAGTGGCAACTAGACGGTTAAAAAAAAAGAATGCGATATGAAGCGGCCAGTGCTGGCTGCATCATAGCTCTTTTTTACATTATGGCAGTTAGAGGGCAGAAGAAAGAGGGACAATGAGGGGAATACGCAACATGGTGGGGGATGGAAGTGCATAGAAACACAGAGGGGGGTAGAAGAATAAGCAATACTGGTGGGGTGGGATGGGAATAAGGAACACAGCTTAGGGTTGGAGGGGAGGAAGAAACAAAGAAGGCAGTATTGATGGGCCTTCTGCTGCTGGCCCTGTGATTGAGGCAAGGGAAGAGAAAGAAAGTAAATAAAAAATAGTACCGCAGTCACAGCACCAGCAGTGGAAGTACCTTATTCAAGATGAAACCATCAGTACTTGGTTCGTGCTCCAGTCTACAGAAGAGGAAGTGAAGCCAGCTCGTGCTACCCAATTAGAATGCAGCAAATGAGAGCGACAATGAAGCCACCAATAATAAGCAATGGGTGGACTCCAAGGCAATATCTCTTGCAAGCAAGAGTGCATGCAATAGTGCATGCTGACATAGCTGGGACCTAAAAAAGGGGGTCAGTAATTCATGTGTCTCTACACACAGATGAGGCAGGTTCTTAGTGGCCAACTCTTGTCAGATCATAGAAAGCCACCCATAACAGTACTGATTTCATTTACATCTTGCACGTCTACAAATCTATGTAGAGTCATCATTTGGAATGTATGTATGTGCATGGTATTTCCATAGTGCGAACCTAGTCAAAAGACAGTGGAGCAGATTACAGAGTCAAAGACAAGCATCATCTTTGAGTCAATGTATGCTAGGAGAGATAGCTGGGTTGTGGACAGTGAATGCATTGTGATGCATTGATCTTTAAATAGGTGAATCTTCAACTCTTTCCTAAATTGGAGCAACGTTGGGAGAGTCCTCATGGATACTGGGATGTTGTTCCAGATCCTTTGTGCATAGATGGAAAATGCCTGTTGTGTTGTTTTTTTTTCTTCTTTTTTTTATACTTAGTCTGCAGTCTGATGGTTTCCTGGCTGTGGGTGTGCCAAGACCTACCAGAGATGGTGAGCTTGTCTGCAGGATAGGCAGGGGTGCTGATTGTGATGAATTTGTTAATGACACAGCTAGTTTTGAAGATGGTGCAGGTCTGCAGGGGGAACTAATGAAGTTGCATCAGGATGAGGGTGATGTGATCATATTGCTTCAGGCCCTCAATGAGATGTGGTGCCAGGTGTTCAAGGGGTACCAGAATGTGGTTTGAAAGTCCATGAAGGAGGGTGTTACTGTCATCCAGATGCAAAACTTCAAGAACTTGAATAGCAATTCTGAGGTCACTTTCTAGAAGAAACAGTTTCACGTTCTTCAGAAAGAGACCTGGTTCCAGGCTGTATTTCTTTTTTTAGCAATGTGTTCCTTGGGAGTGAGGTTGGTGTCCAGAGCGAATCCAAGTGAGTTGACATTTGGTGAAAGTTGGGAATCGAAACCATCAAGGCTCATACCATGGAGCAAGGTTTGTATTGTTTCTTGGTCTTGGTAAATAACAGGAATTCGGCCTTGATTGAGTTGAGCTTCAGGAAGGCACTGGAACACTGGGTATGGATGATGTGCAGGGACTGTTTCTGGCGCTGGATGTTAAAGCAGAGGAGAGTTTCAAACTGAGCTGTGGATCATCAACATATTGGTGAATCTTGTTACTTTTATTTGTGAGTAGAACACCAATTAGAGGCATGTGTCCGAAATTGGGTCTATCTGTTTTAGGAATGCTATGTAGGTGTTTGGATTGTCTACTCCTGGGTCTGATTTTGGTCTGATTGTGGTGACTGGAAGTATGAGGTGCTGAATGAGGCACTTGCTAATATTTTATCTTGTAAGTTTAAATTGCACACGGGTTCTGCCCCAAGGTCCTGCCTGGCCCTAACAACCACAAACAGGTGACCCCCCCACCCTTTGCTGGGGATGCATGGTTGATAAGACACCATGAAGAGTTGACTGAAGTAAAGAGACTGAAGGAAGTGACGCGACTTTTTGTGGAGATAAGTGATGGGAAACGCAGTGATGTCACTTCCTGTGCATATGGTTGACGAGAAATGAAATCCTTTCGATTGGCTTCTACTTTTAAAGATGGCTTTGTCAGGAAACCAGTGATGTCACTTCCTGATGTCACTTCCTGTGCAGATGGAAGATGGGAAACTAAGGTATCTTGCTTGGCTTTTTCTTTTTAAAGATGGCTGTGCTGGAAACCAATGGTGTCACTTCCTGGGCAGAAAGATGATGGTGAAATGCAGTGATGTTACTTCCTGTTCAGGTCGATGATGGGAAATGCAATGATGTCCCTTCCTGTACAGATGAATGATGGGAAATTAAGTCCACCTCGATTTGCCAACAGTTCCAAATATGATTCTGCGTCAATGTACCCTCAGTTTCCCAACACATATTGCACACAATACCATCAGGCATGTTCTGTACGTGCTCCACAGAATGAAGCCCATCCTCACAGAAGAAAACTTCAGAAAAGCTGTCCAAGTGCTGGTCCTGTCCCACAACAACAGTGGTGATGTTCTACTTGACAGCATCTAAGCCAACACCTCCGAAGAGTGCTCCTCAGTCTGCAGCAAGACACATCACAGGATAATTCCAACAGCTGAGAGACCTCCAGTGGTTGCCTCTTCCATCCCATCTCAACTAGCATCATTATCCGAAGCAGGCCCAATTCATACCAGTTCTCCCTTTTCTGTGCTCACCCCACTCAGTCCCACTCTCATCCCCCCATGTCTCTGAATGAATGAATGGAAATAACTCATTCCATAGAAAAATTAAACATTAAGTACAATTAAAATTAACAAACATACTCAATAAATACATAAAATTGATAAAAAAGGATAAGGTTTTCTAAAACTATGAAAGTAAGGGAGATCTAAAAACTTCAGCAATATGCCAAAAAATCTATAATAATGTGTTGAGAAACAATACATAGTAGCCTGTACAATTGTTCTGATATTGGCTTTAACAAATGCCTCTTTTAAATATTTCCTCTTTGGATCTAAGAGGGTCCGGCATAAAAGGATTAAATACTTGATCGAATTGTCAGTGCATCAACACAATTTACATCTATTTGACAATGAGCATTGAGATTTCCAAGTACTCTCAAATTAGAAAATGGAATTATAAAGTCAACAAAATTGTCCATACTTCCTTTTCCAGGCAGGGTCAAGACAAGAATTAAGGTAATTCTGCATCAAGTCTCAGTAGGAATCAATAGGATAGGCTGCATGTTTATATGTCTAAAAAAAGAGCAGGATGTTTAGTTTCCTATTAATCCTCAGCTTGGTCTTTATTAGTTCTTTAGGTTTCATTCGGGGGATGTTTGTCAAATCTGCAAACGATAACAAATGATTCTCCATGATTATGTTCCCAACCTTTATGAGGCTAGACTCTTTTAATGAGTTTCTGTCTTGGTTAAATTCCTCAAATATCAGCTATTTCATGAACTTTTTCTTGACAGAAGAATAATTACAAACAATATTTACAAGAGCACCTGCCTGAAGAGCGGTTGACGATGGAAGCAAAAGCTCAAGCCATATTTTGCTGTGAGGTGTAGATGAGCGTAGATTCAACAGCGACTGTATGCTCTTTATGTACATTTTATTCAGGGCCTCGATTGCTTTATTGTTGAAAATGACAGGCATATAAAAGAATGAGGATTTAAATGGCATTAAAGACTTTTAATGATTGTTCAATTATGCCTCCTCCATAGATGTTAGAACTTCATTTTCTGGAATTCTCTGCAATATTTGCTTTTTCTTCTGTGTTTGAAATGTGGTGTGCCCTACTTAGTTTATTATCCACAGTCAGGCCTAGATAGTCCTATTTATTTACAGATTCTATGTAACTATCATTGATTTAATCGTAGTTGTTTCTTGTACCTTGCAAACGTCATACTTTTTGTTGTACTCAAGTTAATTTTCAGGTCACTGACTTATGTTTTTTAAAGTTTTGTTGTAGTTTAGTTTGCAGACCAGAAGCAGTTAATGAAAAAATGACTGTGTTGTCTGTGTATGCTAAGTATGAGCTTGATTTCTCTCCAATCAAAGGTGTTAAACCCTCTAGATTGTCAGGATTTACTTATAGATCCATTATGTATAAGGAAAAGAGGATAGGTACTACAACGTAATCTTATTTGAGTCCATTTAGAGTTTTCATTCTTGGAGTGAGGATTCTGTCAGTTAATTTGACTTGGAACCAGATTTTGTCATGTAAGGACGTCAAGAAACGCAGTAACGAAAGATTAATTACCCACTTTTTTAACTTCTCCCAAAAATTTGCCATGATTAACTGTATCGAAAGCTGATGAATAATTGATCTAGCATACAAACAATGGAAGATGCTTCAATTCGACAATTTTGTCCAAAGTGGAGCAGCTTACCCTAAAACTAGTTTGTAAAGTAATAAGTCTGAAATGATGGCCCAATCAAAGATCTTATTTAACAAACATTTCCCAAAAAGCTCCCCATCAGCGTCTAAAATGGTAACAAGACGGATAATTTTTTGGGTCATCACTAGCACCCTTTTCATGTATTGGATGAATCCAGAAACCTCTCCAAGAGGAGGGAATTTGGCCTAAGAGTAGGATCCTTAAATACAGGTTTAGGAGCAGTGGTTCCGAAAGTCAGGAGCTAGTTCTAAAATGGTGCTTGGTATCCCATTTGCCCCTGACACCCTCAACGGTTTAGGACTTTTAATCATTGCACATATTTCTTTCTTTGAAATCGCCTGGTCGTTATTTACTTACATCGCAGTAGTGGAATTAACTGCTATGTTATTAACGTAAAGATGGTTAGTATAAGTGTGCCACTTTTCAAAAGGTACATTGTGCTGCTGTGTGATCCAGCACCCTTCCCAAAAAAGATTCCAGAGCACTTTTTTTCCCTTTGATCCTACTGCTATGTACAGTTGGGTCCAACCCGTTTGTTGACGTGTAATCCTTAGTTGATTTACTTTACTTTAATAGCATTTTTCTTCTTCCATGATCAGTTGGCACCCATCCGAAGAGAGGGTTTTTAAGAGTGCTCTGATTAGTCTCTGATGTGCTGTTTTCTCTCAAATTAAGATTTTATCTTGTGTGTTCTCATATGGCCGAGCTGTGACATAGGAATTGGAGAAGAAATAGTTAAAGGCAAAAATTAGAAATTGTCCCCAGTCCTTCTCCCAGTCCAGAGATGTATTGATTTCCATGTTGTCAAGAATCAGTTGTGACATGATGAATTCTTGGGATTTCAGGTGAGAGATTTTTGTAGGTAATATTAGTATCCCACTTTATTGCTTTCTGATTTATCGGAGTTACGGAAGCGTTTCTCTAGTACTTATCAAATGGCTGAAGGTCATATTTCTGTCAAAAGGTGATTTGTTGGGGTTTCTGATAACTTTCATCCCTGGAGATGATCTAGAAGTCTTTGCATAGAGAGAAATATGGAAACTGTAGGACATTCAGAGCAGCAAGAGTAGGTTGAGCCGGTTGGTCAGCCTAAAACCTACCATTCTGGGTGCAAAATCCTAATTCGAAGAGGAGTTTTGACAAGTGACTGCAAGCTTGTTTTCTATTTTTAGCGTTATCAGGTATCAATGGCGCAACCACTTAGACATAAGCATGAGGAAGGTCGTCAAGAGGAGGTTCTTTTCAATATGGAAAAAAAAGATTATCATTAAAGTCCTAGTAATAACGATTGGATATGAGGCATACTACTCCAGAATAACTTCCAGTTTTTCTAGCACATATAGGAACATTAAATGCTGCTTTGTGAACACCGGGGGAAGATAAACATTCAGAATTAGTAATTGGTTTGATTTTTTGTGACCCCTTACTACTGCTGGGATATAATCTGACTTTGATTTACCCTACGTGCTTGGGAAATTATGCTGTTATTAATAAGCATTAAAACCACCCACTTGGGTGACACATTTTATTTTTCTTAGCCAAGACTTCATGGGTTTGAACATTTGCAAGTTTAAAAAATGTGAGCTTCCATGATGCAAACAGATGATGTTATAGTTAGATAAAGATCTCATAACATTATTGCCACCTGAGTTGTTGTGACATCAATGCCAGCTCTGTTTAAGGAGCACATTAGCAAAATAACCCATGCTCCTCTAATTGATACATTGTCATTGGGTATGCATCAGTGAAACCACATCTGACAGAATTTGACTGTTCGGGGCATTTAACAACATAATTTGTTGCTCTTTATCCAAACTTTTGCTGATATTTATTTATAGGTTTTTAAATTTAATAACATTTTTAGGCTCTAGTGGTTGGATAAATTGTGTTGGCTGGTGAGTGGTTTTAACTTGATGTAAAGGTTGTCACAGTATCGAGGGAGACTCAAATTGTTTTTCTGAAACTAATACTGCTTGTGGTTAACTGTTTCTCTAGACCAGATGGTAGAGATTATGACTTCTGATGCCCAAGTTGTTTGTGTTATGTTGGCTTTACTGTGTGAACCGTGAATTAACTCCCTCTTTCTACCCCACTGACACACCCCATCCCCACCTATTCCTGAATGGCATTCCACTTACATGTCCTTACCACTACCCTACCAATCTGCACCGATCCAGTATCTCTTTTACCAAACTTGTTTCACTCCCTCCATTTTACATTGCTTCATAGCTTTTTACATAGGTTCACACTTCATCAAGCAAGAGTCTATCCATTAATTGGAGCATTCTTTGCAAGTATTATAACAATTCTAGTCTTTGTTTAGGTTCCACGTAGAAACAGTGGACAGGAATCACAAATATTGTACTGTGACTGTGGGTAGATGTGCCTTACTCTTCACCTATTCCTGTTATTTCCAGAAGTCAAAAATGCGTAAAGGCTTTGGGAACCAGGCCCTGGGGCTCAAACTATTGGCAGCACAAACAAAAAAGCCACATAAATATTCCCTTACAATATTTACCAAGAGCACATAAACCCACTTGCTCCCAAATACACAAGGACTGGATTTTTAAAAGTAAATTATAACATAAAAAAGTGATGAGTGAGTTGGCCTGAATTTAGGTACTTAAAAGAGATCGAAGCCTATATATATGCTTCCGGCTATGCTTTCTCAAACTACTAGCTTATGAAGAAGGGTAGGAATAATGCCTCTAGATGCAGAATCGCATAGGGGACAATTTTAAAGACTGGAAAATGTAGCATAATATATGACCCAGCTCTGTAGACTTTCAGAAGTTCTTGCCTCCCAGAAAATCTCACCATTTCTTCATAGCTCGGCCTGCCTCTATCTCCCCTGGAAAAAATCTACTTTAGCACCTATTTTCAGCTGTGGGACCCTCCTGACAGTCCAACAATTTAAATGTGGTATATTTTTCTTATTTTTTGCTAATGACTGAAACAGTGGAAATGAATTGTTGCATGACCACGAAGATCATACGTGACAATATTTATGGATGATCAACATTATAATTATTTTTGAGTGGGCGACAGGAGAAAACACAAAAATAGCTGTTTTAAAACCCAAACGTTCTTTGCCAGGATTTAATTTACCTTCGCAAATTCTTCTAGAAAGTTTACAATATTTCATCTTCATTCTTATTGGATAGTTAAATATCATGGACTTGCATTCAAAATTAAGGCTCGAGTCTCCATTTCAATTTTAAAAGAGTATTTGCAGTCTTTTCTTTCCATCTAACATTCCAAGCCTCAACAACCTTCTTCACTAAGCATCTGGCTGTAGATCAGGGACACAAAGCCAACCTGTCTTCCACCGATTGCAGAAGGCTCTTATCTATGTGCAGTTCCTATCATCCCAACTTCCAGTTTTCCCTTGCTTTCACCATTCTCTGCTGTTTCCAGCCTAGGTTGCCTACTCATCGCTCAACTTCAGTGGATTCCATGCACACATTTCCTACTCATCGCTCAGCTTCACTGGGGTTGGTGCATGTATTCTCTTCTGATGCTTGTGCATGGGAATACAACAGCCCCAGCTCATTTCTGAAACTTGTTGAGGGGGTTCACAAATTGCGACTCTACTGCTTAGCTTAAGGGCCTTCACTGCACCTGTGTACTTCTACCACAGATACTGGGGATACCCAGTTGAAGACTGAATATCTACCCTAGCAATCGTGGGATAGTCTTCTGGATGGCCCAGTTGTGTTCCACTATCATTTCCCAAAGGGATGTTTTCCCATCAGTATTTACTAGCGAAATATCAGGTATTTCAACAGTTACATCTGTGAATGTTTGTCATTTCCAGTCTGCATTTATCTGCCCGCAGGGAAAAGAGTGAAGTTTCCAGAGTTGGCATTAGACACAGTTAATCATAAAATTCTCCTTAACAAGTTAGGAGATTCAGGAAAAATCTATTTCCAGTTCTTCATGGCCAATCAGTTTACTGTAATTAGATGGGCCTGTTCAAATTCTCATCATCCATCTTGGCGTGTGGGATCCCCCAGGGATCCCGACTCTGTTCATGTCTTTTCTAATCTATCTTTAGAACCTCTATCTGAGATCTTCCTAAACAGAAGTCTGGCATTCCAGAATCACTTCAATATTAGAAGGATCTCTGAGGTATCCTTGGAACAGTTGAGGGAACTTCACAGATGCCTCCCAAAATTAGAGAAACAAAAATGTGTCCAGGTAAGTAAATAAAAAACAGAGATCATGCTGTTGGGTGCTAATGAGACCTGGAGCCTTTTTTTAATATCCCGTCTCTGCTAGAAGAAGCACTGCCACACCTAAGAAAAATAAAGAATCCTGAGGTCACATTGAATGCCAGCCTTACTATGAAAGTGAAAGTGAACATTGTACCCACCACTATTTTTGCTCCATATTTGCACTGGGAAAAATTATCCATGTCATGCGATCCATTCTCAGAAGCATATTGATAGGACACTATGGGCCCGATTTTGAGTTTGGCGGATGGAAAGCTCTGTCTGCCAAACTCCCGACAGGGTAGCCTCTGACTATGTGGCGACCTTCCCATCGTAGTTAATAGGAGTTTCCCGCTAGGTCGCTGGCCTTGCAGGATACAGGCTACAGCATTGTCTCCGGCTCGTAATTGAGCCAGTGGCAATGCTGTAGCCCGCAGTGTGCATCAGCACCCTCAGTGTGCACCAACACCCTCGCGTGTTCGCTGTCTGCAAAACAGACAGTGAACATTGCGAGGGTGCTGGTTAGGTGGGCCCCTGCATTGCCCATGCGAAGTGCATGGGCAGTGCAGGGCCTCCCCTAGGGCCTCCTGCACCCATTCTACAACAGCATTTTCACGGCGGTGGTACTGCCATGAAACCGCTGGCGGAGAAGGGGGTCATAATCCAGTGCTGCCCTGGCGGAGTAGAACCGCCACCACCTCCAGACCGCTGGGATCTTCGATCCTGGCGGAACTGGTGGTCCGACCACCAGGGTTGAAATATGGCACTCAGACCGCCTCGTTTGCAGCAGTCCGACCGCCATCCGTGAACCTGGTGGTCTTGTGACCGCCAGGTTCGTAATAAGGCCCTTAGTCAGCTCCAGAATAGATTATGCTAATTCATTATATTTAGGTTGTAATAAAAATTTGCTTCGAAAGCTATATGCAGTGCACAATGCTTGATGGAGCTCGCTCATGCGGGGCCTTAGGAAATATGACCAGATATCTGAAGAGAGGATGACACTGTACTTTAATGTGAATGGAGGATAAAGCACCATTTAAATACCTTAGTTTACTGCATCACTTTGTGCACGGCAAAGGCAAACCAGTCCAGTACCAGTAAAAATGTAAGGACATGAGGCTCTAGCTGGCTTCATCCAAAACCCTTCATGGATAAAAGAAGAATGTTTACCCATGGAGTAAAGGTTAGGTATTCATGTAGCTTTACACCTGAAACCGTACAACATTCGCTCACTTGCTGCACTACAAAAGCACTTTCCACCTTGCACTTATGGAGCAACCTTGAGTATTTTGTATGTAAATCTTCTAAGTGGCCATTGTTTCAATACATACAAGTAAACAATTTATATATTTGTTTGAAAAAAGGGCTCTCCCTATGTGTAAGTGATCTTCAGAAGATTCATACCCTAATCTTACAATTAGTAAGCAACTGTTTCTTTGAACTAAGAATTGTTCTGCTCCGACAGTACCATTTATTGCATTGTACTCACAGCAGTAAGGCGGTTCTCTTGAATATCTGTCAGAACTGTTAGAACCACCGCAGTTTATCTGTCAATTATGAGGCCTTTCGGAAGGCACTTGGCTTACACATATCGAGAAGTTTGCGGAGTTTTGCCTCCAATATCCTTTTTTGAGAGTAGGATGTTTGATATCAACTGATAGATAGCACCTGGAGGTCTGTGCTGAATTCATGAATGGAGGGGCTACTATGTAAGGAAGTTTTTATGAACTAAGGGCCAGATGTAGCAAGGCTTTTGCGCCTCGCAAACGGCGAAAAACGCCATTTGAGAGGCGCAAAAGCCTCTACACGATGCAGAAACGCATTTTGCGAGTCGGAACCGACTCGCAAAATGCGTTTCTGACTCGCAAATAGGAAGGGGTGTTCCCTTCCTATTTGCGACTCGCAACGCAATGCAAGATGATTTGCGACCGCAAAAGCGGTCGCAAATGAACTCGCAGTTTCCATCCACTTGAAGTGGATGGTAACTCATTCGCAAACGGGAAGGGGTCCCCATGGGACCCCTTCCTCTTTGTGAATGATCAAAAAAAAAAATTTTCAGAGCAGGCAGTGGTCCTATGGACCACTGCCTGCTCTGAAAAAACACGAAACAAAAGGTTTTTTTTTCTTTTTCTAAGTGCAGCTCGTTTTCCTTTAAGGAAAACGGGCTGCAGATAGAAAAAAAAACTGCTTTATTGCAAAAGCAGTCATGGACATGGAGGTCTGCTGTCTCCAGCAGGCCACCATCCCCGTGAGTGCCCAGACTCGCAATGGGGTCGCAAACTGCGACCCACCTCATTAATATTAATGAGGTGGGTCTTTGCGACCCCATTGCGAGTCGCAGAAGGTGTCTGAGACACCTTTCTGCATGGCAAATTGCGAGTTGCAATTTGCGAGTCGCTCGGACTCGCAAATTTCAAGTCGTAATTTGCTTTCTTCCTACATCTGGCCCTAGGTGAGTGATGTCTAGCAAAATGCACAAGATATTCATTTGGACAGTATTCCACTAACACATAGCAGATAGGAAGGATACCTTGATCGTGGTCATCATTTTCATCTTCCGGATTGGGCTTATTGGTTCAAAGAACATAAATGTGGCTAGGGAAGAGAAAGGAACCGGAAGGAATGTAAATGGCTCTGGGCTGTGAGTGACTGAGTCCTGTGCATAAAGTAATTTTGTACTTTAGAGGTCAATACATCCTGACATTGCAAATCAAAGACGGTGTGTTTTTCAACAGGGTTTGACTGCTTCCACTGTCCTTTAGTGTAAGGTCTTAGCTTGGTCTACATTACCAAAATAACTGTTCACATGGATCCTGCTATACTGTGGAGGTGTTCAGGTAGGTTAGGAACTTTCAGGAGGCCTGGTGGCTTTGCGTTTGTGTGGTGTGACATTAAGTCAGTCAGGTCTGGTAGTGTTCTATGTTTCTCTGTAATGCTGGAGATGGTGCCTGTATGTCTTAGTGGCTCCTCTGGGTCATACAGTGCTACACTTCTATGCTTGCCCTGAAATAGCAATAGGATTGGTGTTACATTTCAAAGTTGCACACTGCTTTGAGGACATATGAGGAAGGCAGGTATAGGAATACGTACTTTATTCAGGAACATATTACATGTATAGAATCCCACCAGGAGCTATGATGTAGACATCATAGCTTTTGGTGAGGTCCCCTGCTGAAGACAGAAACTCCGACTGACAGGGTAGAACACTCACACTAATGACATCACGCATTCCACATGACATCACACATTCCACACCAGGCTAACATAGAAAACAGGATATTACACACCTTCCCCTCACAAAGAACAGCAGCACTACTAAGTTAAATGGCCTAAACGAACACAGGAAACAGAAAACCTAATGACCAATCTAAATACCTCAACTTATTTAAACTAAAATCCATTTATAATGCACAAAACAATAATTGTAAAATGCTTAATCACCATGCACATCCCATACTAGAAATCAGTTCCAAGTTATGCTGTAACATACAACTCACATACCTTCACAGAGGACACACAAGTGCACACTCATACAGGGTACGCTGTCGCGTAGGTTCTCATTATCCTAATGAGACTACTGGACTTGGGTGGCAGAATCACCTGAATTGTGGGTACTGAGTACAATTCCACACCATGTGACACCTGTCAGCCTAATCCGGGGGTTTCCGGCTAACTAGCAGTCCCTCATCTCCACCCAAGAGCGGGGATGATTATGGTAACTGGGTGCATGACAGAGGGGACTCCTCAGGGGAATTGTGGTTGATCAGATCGCATCCCTCTCTCTCAGTTACATTAGTCTCACACAGGCAAAGACAAACAGAAGCATAGTATAGTTCAATAAGGGTTATTGAAGTAACTGCATCTTAGATAAAATGGCATGTATTGCAATAAGTAGGATGAGAAAACACGCTAAAAGCAAAATTGTGACAAGGAGAGGGAAACACAAAAACCTAAGCTATGTTAGAGCACAAAGTGATAAGTCCTAATCCACCTTTCAGGCTTCCCCCAAAACGAGGAAGCCTGTTGTCTAGAAAGATACCGTCCCCATATAGGCCAGGGATTTGGCAGTCTAAGCAAGCAGCTGTAGCAAAGACAATCAGCATGCAGTCGTGGTCATCTGGCTGGAATCTCTCTCTAACGTGTATGGGACAGAGAAATGTTTTATAATAAAACAATGGATGTTCTAGGAAAAATGTCCCCACGTAAGGATGTGTATGTTTCTGTGAATGTCGGAGACACAGCGTACCACTTTTACCAGCAACCCTATCTAACTGCAGCCTTGAGGAGAGCACAAAATGAAATGAATGCAGTGCTAAGAACGTGATGCTTTCCTAGGCGAAAGAACTAGTTAGAGAAAATAAAACAACATCACAAATGTGGCTAATGCTAGAAAAATAAAGCGATGCTGAATAAAATGTAACTGGGCTAAAGTGCAAAATGGCAGGCCTAGTTTGCTAAAATAACATGTCCAAAACATGGCTAAAATAGCTATACAACAGTGCAATAAATTATAATCTTCAACATCGATAGTCTGCTAATTCCATGCAAAGAACACACGAGTATTCAACCCTGTGGAGTACACACCTTGTACGCACACAGCCTAAGGGCATATTTAACCCAGAGGACACATACTATCCTTCTAAACAGCACACCTGTCTTCAGCCCAGTGGAGTTTGCACCCTTCATGGAAAGAACACACAAACATTTGACTAATTGGGAAACACACCCTCAACACAAACAGCCTACAGGCATTCAACCCAGTGGAGCACCTACTCCGTAGGCAAGCAACAGACTGTCATTCATCCTAGTGGAGTACACATCCTACACACAAACAGCACAAGGGCATTACACCCAGTGGAGAAAGCCCTCCATGCAACAAGCACACAGGTTTCAGAATAATGTGGGGACCAAATAATCTTTTGTTAGACCAAAAAGACATAGAATATAGGAAGTTTACTCTTTTTGAGAATCAGTTGGTGGGACTGGGTCAAATGTTTGCATTTGATCCACTTTTTTGGACTGCGATAATGCCCATACTATAAAGACTAAGGGATCCTAGGGCTATGGTTACCTGTTAACTCTTGGTTGGTCAGGGGTTTTTAATAAATGCCTCTATGGCTCTGTGTCTTTTGTGTGTAAAAGAAGGTAGGTGGGATGTTTGCCCTGTACCCAATTAAGATTTCAGTGTTCTGTCTTAGCTACCCAATTTTGAATTTCTTCTTATGGTTTTTGGATACTGCTGCAGTTGCATAGGCAGATGGTATTGGTTTAGACTTGGATATATGATGATATCTTGTACCACTTCATCACAGTCTTTGCAATCTTAGACCTGCTCAGGGGAAGCTGTCTGGGCATGATGATATGGACCTGTGAAGTTAGGCTTGAACGCCAGCTTATCAGTGGTGAATTAGTCTGTGTGTAGGCTTTGTCTAAGTATTGGGTGGTTTGTCTCACAGGGTCCTTATTAACCTTGATCAGTGCTGATGGTTTCTGAGATGATGTGCATTGGGAAGCGTGTCAGCTTCTGGTAGGGCCACAGGAATAACATGCAACCTAACACTGTCCTTGGCATATGAGGTTAAAACAGGCTACCTTTGGGAACATGAGGTTGAATTTAGCCGTATGAATGAAATTAGTTAACTTTCTGCTGTGGCAACAACAATCCCAATTTGAAAACAATATTTATTTCCTTTATTTTCACTCCAGAAATGTCACAGAAAAGTTAGAAAAGAGTTTGCAGTCAGTGTATCAAAACCATTGTGGGGTTCAGCTGGCACATTAACCTTTCAGAAGTCAGTTGTGGGATTGATTTTATTTCAAATGAGTGGAGCATCGGGATAAGGTGGTTGTCCTTGGGTTTAAGATGCAGTGCCTGGGTAGATGAGGCTGTGCCTAGCCTTATAAATCTGTATCTGAGCATATGAGGCAGTGCCTTGGCGTGTGGCTCGCGTACCTAGTTGAAGGTTATTCCTGGGAAAATGTTGTTGGTGTCTGTATATATATTAAGTTATGCTATTGAACTGTGGATAGGTCTCTCAACCAATATGATGGAACTGCCTGGTGCCCGTTGAAGGTTGTGAACGGGTATGCGAGGCTGCACATTGTAATTTAAGGCTGTAATTTTACATTTGAGGTTGTGCCTTGGCATTTCATGGTAGGTAATTAAATCTGAGGACTTGTTCATATGAATCAGCACCTCGCAGATGATTTTTGTGCCTGTAAAAATAAGGCTGTTTTTGTCCTGTAAAGCCTGCACCTTGGCTGTGATAGCACGGCGCCTAGTAAATCATGGCTACAGCCACGGACACATTGTACCAACTGTATAGTTAAGATGCAGTTGGTAAACAACAACTGTTTTTTTAACCTGCTTTAGTAACTCATTCGGTTATTTAATTTATCCAACAACTGCGTTTGGTTTTACTTCAGTAATGAAACATCTTTTGATACTCCTAGGTTCAAAGGCCACTTCCTGTGATATCGCTGGAGGGGCTGTGACGGCACTTTTGGTATCTCTGGGCTTTTGTGTTCTGATGTCACCGAGGTCTCAGGTGACAGGTGTTGTGAATGCATATTACTCCACAAGTCAGCTTTTAGACTAACACAAAACGGTTAGATTAAGAATCTAGGAATTTAATAAATGCTTGACTGGTGGTATAGGAAAGAGTTCATAAAAAGATTTTAAATGTCCCTAAATTATAATGGCAGTTCTATGCTTAGGTTTTATGGAGGTTGTCAGCTAGTACTAATAATGTTATGTACCCCGTTTGTAGCTCCCTGAATATATAGCTCCCTTTGTGTTGCTGCGCTCAGTGTATTGTTTGTGATCTTCTACTTGGAGTTTGTGACAAGTGACAAGTGACACCCAATTGCCCTTTAGTAGATAATCTAGCCATTCAGAAGAAGCCACGATTGCCCTATTACACTGCCCAAACTATAATGGCGCGTGCGTGAGTAATAACGGAGACATACAAAGGGCAAGGGAATGATAAGTATCACTACTGGTGGAGTTCAGGTAGCCCAGGGGGCCTGCCTCTGATCCTCACCAGAAGTGGCGGGAAGGGCGAGCTGAGCGCGGCATCTGTTGCAATGAAAAATACACGTTGTGGTGCGTTATTGACAGAATGACGGAAAATTCCCGAAGCTGAATACTTCATGAGCGGTATCTCTTTTTTTTCTCTCTTATGCCGGACTCGGTTTGAACGGAGCAGAAGGAAGAAGCGGCGTCGAGGAGAGAGACGGACTTCCCAGCTTCAGACAATGGGGCATTATCAGGTAAAGTACACGACCCAGCCGCGCACTTATCTTTCATTTCCTGGCTCCAGTTTCTGGCCTGAACTCTTAGGCAGATTTGCAAAGGAAACAGATAACGATTGAAAGTCTGTCTCTAACCTGACAGCTCTGGCAGTGTTGATTTTTAGAGGTACCGTACCACAGTTTAACTCCATGATACAAACAATGTTTTTTCAGGCTTTCCGCATTGGCAATGACTTCACTCCCCACCACGCCAGCGCTTGCTGAATGGTTTTATAGAAATTGTAGGAAATTATTCTAGAATCTTCTTTCAGGCGATTTACACCTATTTCTACCTGAAAGAGTACACATGTAGCACACACTTATGTTCTTTGTGAGAATATTGTACGCAATACACTCATTACACACTTATAAAATTGACATAGCTGTGCTTTGGCTACATACCAAACAACACTAGGCTTCACAACACACAAATACGTGAAAGAACCTCCCGCCCATTGATACAGTTAAAAAAACCTGATAGAATCCAGTCTCTGTGAGAGTACACAAGATCAGGGCAGGAAAGTGCCAGAACTTCGCTAGTGCTACAAGGCCGTGCCAATGGCATACCATGCTATAGGAATATCTTTCCACACAACATAGCATAAATAGAAGCCGAGGGGAATGCCAGAGTAGTGGCCTAGGGCATGCCGTAGTATCAGTGGTCTCACCAGTTCAAGGGGCTCTTTCGATACCGGTTCTGCAGGCCACACGCATGTTAGGCATCCTCACAGATAACTTATACATTAAATGTTCTTCAGAATCAATGTAAAATGCAGGAGTATAAGTAAGATGGAGACATCTTGCCATCACCGCTACCTTCAGCAAGTTTGCCCTGCCAGTAGTTGTGCTATTCAAAGCACTGGGAAGTCAATACCTTTGCCTGTATTTTTTAGAAAGTACTATTTTGCAGGTATCTGTCAAATAATAAATCAGCTTCACCCGTGAATGTTGCATTTTATGCCATTATCATTTCCAAGTCGGAAATAATATAGGATAAGGGCTGTTAGGGCTGCTTCTAAGCTTTGTGTCAAATGTGTTTTTTTGTGTACAAGAAATGCTTGGAGCATTACCAGCACGGTTGTTTTCAGATCTTTTGTGTAGTGGCCGTAGTTCACCTATGCAACTTTCAACACTGCAGTGGAAGACACTGGGTCAGGTGCCTTAGAGGGTACTTGGCGTAGGCTGTATTCAAGTGGATCTACTTTGAATGTTGTGACTCCTGTGGGGCAAAGAAACACGAGGGTACAGATGTCTTTGGTGCAGATTATTTATTGGTGTCCTTGGTCAGAAGCTCAGCACACAGCTTCTTTTGATCTCCCAGCCCTTCTTGGTGTCCCTTTCTTCCTGACCCCTCCCACCAGCGGCGGATTTCTCCATATGTCCAGGGGTGTGGTGATTGACTTGAACTGTAGAGTCCTATTGCCATCCACTCTACACTACATCAGCCATGCACTCTACACGACAGAAGCCTTTAAGGAATCTTCTTATGTAGAAAATTACCTTGCTCTCTAAAAATCCATCATTGTAAATTAGACCAATTTTCTGCCTGTGTCTACATTAGACAAACATTCAACCAACTGGGAAAGTATTCTAAAGGTTGAAGGAACATAGAGGGGCTGAGAGACGTTACTGGAGATAGTGTACTATGTTTTATTGCTTTGACAGGTGTTATTACAGTTAAGGTTCCATCTAATAACACATAGATTCATTGTGAGGATAATTTGTGCACATATGGAATTACTCACAAATTAGCCCATAATCTTATTGGCTACCACTTTGTGTAATAGTCTAAAACCATCAATCATTGAGCTGAACTATGACGTTTAAGTTAGGCCTCACTGCTGTTGGTCTCTTTATAATTTTATAGTGTGAGTTTAAGGGAAAGTAGGGAGCTTTGATATCTGGATGTCCAGTTTTAGATGCTTGGAAGACGTAGAGGTGGAAATTATTGGTGTTTGTTCCAAAATGTATTTTTCCTCTTGGACAAATATTCCTTTGTCAGAAACAAAAAATAGTATTATTCTGATTAATAGTCCACTCACAATTTTTCCGAATCTGAATATTAACTGCAAAGTATATTCTATATCACAGTGCCTGTCTCTGTTTAGGTTTCTTTATTAATCCACAATTTGTCAGTTATTCTGTAACTGTGCAATAGCAATGTCAGCATTATTTGACTGCAAATTATTAATGGATTGTGAATTTTAAATTTGTGTGCATTTGTTTGTGAAAGTATGTAAACTGAAACCATGATGTGCTAGAAATTTTGCATGTTAAATCTGACCTGCACTTATACATAATAGTGTGAAAATACAGTGGGTAATAAACAACAGATACATTCACAGACTCAGCCATATATATTCCTAGTTCCTTAGGAATCTAGGTCCAGGGGTACAAAGCATTTTTGTCTTTGCAAATGCTCCGGTTCAGAGTTTGCTGTCACAAAAACTTTTGCAATGTATTAAACCCATTTTTCGATCTACTGACAGGTTACATAATTGCAAAATGGGTTTAGGAGACCATAACAAATCTCTTTTTGGAAGGGGAATGTTTAGTCTATTCCTTGGAAATAACAATTCATTCTGGTATGTATAAATATTTTGCAACTTGAATCCAGTTGGAATACATTGCCATTTTATCGAATACCAACATGGAGTGGTAAGCCATTTGCAAAAGGGAAGGGGGCCTCTTGGGATCCCTCTCCCTTGGTGAATGTATACAAAACATTATTGAGGAGCAGACAGTGGCCCAGGGGACCACTTCTACCCTCAAACAAACTTTTGGAAAGTTTCAAACTGGTAAACAGGGTGTATCTTAAACAAAATATGTTTAATAAGTGAACACAGGCATGGCGGTCTACTGACCCTGGCAGGACAACATGCCTGTGATGGCCACCAATCATAGCGAGTCGCAATTTATTTGCAACCTACCTTATGAATGCTGATGAGTTAGGTTGGATTTCAACCCACTACGGTATATAATTTTGAGAACTAACCTATTTGTATGTATTTGTACACTGGCTGCAAAATACTGGTCACAATTTGCGACTGGTATTTTGTGACCAGTGTTTCATAAATCTGACACCTCATCCTCTGTGTTGTGTTCCATAAAAGTGTTACTTTTATTACTCCTTGGTTATAGCTCATCTGCATTTTTGCATTAGGATAATAGTGATCCTATCATGTGTTTCATGCTACTAAGGTCAATTCCTTTTATGTAATGAGATCTCATTAACATGGTTAGAATGATCCTTTGATACTGACTCTCTACTAGAGCAGGTAGGAAGGAACCCAAACCTTACCTTAAGTTTGTTAACATTTTCCTCACGTGTATATTTTGATAAGAAGAAATCCCATCATCATCCAGATAGTTTTCTCTAGTCACTGCTAATATTGTATTAGTTTTACTCTTGAGAAGCTGGTGTAGAATATATTTTTTCCGACTGATGCATTTAGGTGCGCCAGTGAATCAGCGTGCCTTGTTTTACAATAACCATGAACAATACATAATGAGAAACTCCCAGTTGTGTACCTGGTTGTAGGAGGCTGGCCTGGCTTATAGTGGGTACCTTGTGGTACTTACACCTTGTGCCAGGTCCAGTTATCCCTTATTAGTAGATTAGTAGTGTTCTAGCAGCTTAGGCTGATAGAGGTAGCTATAGCAGAGCAGCTTAGGCTGAACTAGGAGACATGCAAAGCTCCTACAGTACCACTTATATCACTTAGCACTATATCATAAGAAAACACAATACTCACTATTTTAGTGACAATATGCCAAAAGTATCTCAGAGGATATACTCCCTTAGGAGGTAAGTAAAATACACAAAATATATACACAAACCAAAATCAGGTAAGTAAACAGATAGAAAAGTAGTGCAAACACTGTAGAACACAGTAGAATGCAATAGGAGACAATAGGCCTAGGGGCAACACAAACCATACACTCCAAAAGTGGAATGCGAACCACGAATGGACCCCAGGCCTAGTGTAGTGTGTAGAGGGTCGCTGGGAGTGTAAGAAAACACTAAGGGTGTCCAAGATACCCCACGCAAGACCCTGAAAACTAGGAGTAAAGTTACCCTACTACCCCAGAAAGACAGTAAAGTCGAGATAGGCGATTATGCAAAGACATCAAATGACTGCACAGCACTGAAGATGGATTCTTGGACCAGAGAACCTGCAAAGGAAGGGGACCAAGTCCAAGAGTCACGCAAATGTCCAGGGGGGCAGGAGCCCACTAAACCCCGGATGAAGGTGCAAAAGGGCTACCTCCGGGTGGAAGAGGCCAAAGATTCTGCAACAACGGAAGGTGCCTGGAACTTCTTCTTTGGTCAGAAGATGTCCCACGGCGTGCTGGAGGATGCAGAGTTGTTTCCACGCAGAAAGACCGCAAACAAGCCTTGCTAGCTGCAAGAGTCGCGGTTGAGGATTTTGGGTGCTGGCAGGGCCCAGGAAGGACCATGAGGTTGCCCCTTGGAGGAAGAGACCGAGGGGGCGCTCAGCAATACGGGGAGCCCATGCAGAAGCAGGCAGCACCCGCAGAAGCACCTGAACAGGCATTCAGAAGATCTGAGCACGACAGTCAACTCAGCACAACAAAAGAGGGTCCCACGAAGTCTGAGTCAAACTTAGCGAGTTGGGCAATGCAGAACGGAGTGCTGGGGACCTGGGCTAGGCTGTGCACCAACGAAGTCTTGCAAAAGTGCACAGAAGCCCTAGCAGCTGCAGTTCATGCAGTACACAGGATTACTGTCTGGCGTGGGGAGGCAAGGACTTACCTCCACCAAATTTGGACAGAAGGGCCACTAGACTGTCAAGGACAATTGGATCCAGCTCCTGTGTTCCAGGGACCAAGCTCATCAAGATGAGAGGGGACCCAGAGGACTGGTGATGCAGAAGTTTGGTGCCTGCGTTGGCGGGGGAAGATTCCGTCGACCAACAGATTTCATCTTGGCTTCCAGAGCATGGTGAAGGCAGACAGACCTCAGAGCATGCATCACCAGGAAACAGTCGAGAAAGCCAACAGGATGAGGTGCTACAATGTTGCTGGTAGTCTTCTTGCTACTTTGTTGTGGTTTTGCAGGCGTCCTGGAGCAGTCAGCGGTCCATCCTTGGCAGAAGTCAAAGAGGGAAGTGCAGAGGAACTCTGGTGAGCTCTTGCATTCGTTATCTGATGAGAAACCCACAGGAGAGACCCTAAATAGCCCTCAGAGGAGGATTGGCTACTGAGAAAGGTAAGCACCTATCAGGAGGGGTCTCTGACATCACCTGCTGGCACTGGCCACTCAGAGGTGTCCATTGTGCCCTCACACCTCTGCATCCAAGATGGCAGAGGTCTGGGACACACTGGAGGAGCTCTGGGCACCTCCCTTTGGGACGTGCTGGTCAGGGGAGTGGTCACTCCCCTTTCCTTTGTCCAGTTTCAAGCCAGAGCAGGGCTGGGGGGATCCCTGAACCGGTGTAAACTGGCTTATGCAAGGAGGGCACCATCTGTGCCCTTCAAAGCATTTTCAGAGGCCAGGAGAGGCTACTCCTCTTAGGCCCTTAACACCTATTTCCAAAGGGAGAGGGTGTAACACCCTCTCTCACTGGAAATCCTTTGTTCTGCCTTCCTGGGACTGGGCTGCCCAGGCCCCAGGGGGGCAGAAACCTGTCTGATGGTTGGCAGCAGCGGTAGCTGCAGAGAAAACCCCGGAGAGTTAGTTTGGAAGTACCCAAGCTCTATGGTGGAGCCCCGGTAATGCATGGAATTGTCCCCCCAATACCAGAATGGTATTGGGGGGACAATTCCATGATCCTCGATATGTTACATGGCCATGTTCGGAGTTACCATGGTGACACTACATATAGGTAGTGACCTATATGTAGTGCACGAGTGTAATGGTGTCCCCGCACTCACAAAGTCCGTGGAATTTGCCCTGAACAATGTGGGGGCACCTTGGCTAGTGCCAGGGTGCCCTCACACTAAGTAACTTTGCACCTAACCTTCTTCTCTAAGTGAAGGTTAGACATATAGGTGACTTATAAGTTACTTAAGTACAGTGTAAAATGCCTGTGAAATAACATGGACGTTATTTCACTCAGGCTGCAGTGGCAGTCCTGTATAATAATTGTCTGAGCTCCCTATGGGTGGCAACAGAAATGCTGCAGCCCATAGGGATCTCCTGGAACCCCAATACCATGGGTACATAGGTACCATATACTAGGGAATTATAAGGGTGTTTCAATGTGCCAATCAGAAGTGGTAAAATTTGTCACTAGCCTGCAGTGACAATTTTAAAAGCAGAGAGAGCATAAACACTGAGGTTCTGGTTAGCAGAGCCTCAGTGATACAGTTAGGCACCACACAGGGAACACATACAGGGTACACCTTATGAGCACTGGGGTCCTGGTTAGCAGGATCCCACTGACACAGGCAAAAACAAACATACATACAAGTGAAAATGGGGGAAACACGCCAGGCAAGATGTTACTTTCCTACACTGGTCCATATCACAAATACAAACATGGAATTGCACTGTGCAAGTGAGCCTCACTACCTACTTACTTACATTCATCTACTCACCCACCTGCATTTAACAATTCACTCACCCACTGCTTTTGGTCACCAACCCATTCACTCATCCACATTATGCTATACACTGCCATTCAGCTAACTCGTATACTCAGTCACTCACATTCACTTAGCCACTCAGTCAACCCCTGCAATCACCGACTCATCAATTCACACAAACGCACATAGCCTCGTTATTCCACTATCCTGACGTTTCAGTGATAAAAGCTACACTTGTATAATTTTTTTATGTTTGTTTAATGTGACCTGCAGATTACATCTGTGTAACATGACATATCACATGTAGTCAGTCATTAAGCTGCAGAAGAAACAAAAGAACATCTCTAGCCATGATAAAGTACTGAAACCATTGCTGCCTTAGAGAGACACCAGCAGGTAAAAAGGCAGGAAAGGAAAGAGATAGAAGAGCAGAGAGAACAGATTTTTTCCCTTATTTTATGTAAATAGAAGGAGCTCCAATTTACTGATCTGTGCTCCTTGTCCTTGGCATATTTATGGCTTGAGGTCACTCAGGTCACACACTCTTGTCTCCCAGTGTTACCTGACATATTCCTCTGCCACAGCTCTTTTCCTGCTTCCTGGGAAGTGGGAAAGAGGGGATTTAGAGAAATGTCACATGCTTTAATGAAATTGTGTCTTCCGGTAACATGCTTCTTAACCCATCCTTCCCCATTTCATCACAGAGCGGGTGTGGTCAGTGAGGTTTTCTGATCACCGGCCACCATTGGAGGAGATAGGAAAGGCTGGAGTTATAGCAGCTGAGCGGTATGCAGTCTTTAGAAGCCCAGGCTGGATAGGCAAATGCTCAAGGCTGTTTTCTATTGGCGCTCCTGGTTGAGGAGGAGGAGATAAACCAGGGACGTCACTGCGTTCTGAGAAAACGTAAGAGCTTTGCCCGGGCAAGTCCCGTCAGCCCTACTGTGCAGCTGCACATACTCATGCAGGCGCAGTGGAGCTTTTGAAAGTGCACAACTGTCACTCGGGAAATGCTGTGAACAAAATGTTGTATTTTTAAAATGTATTTAAATAGCATGTTCATTAGAGAGGCCACAAAAGGGTAGGGGTGCAGACCCTTAGCCCTTGAACACCAGCTGCCCATGTTTATCATGTAAAACGGCATCATCACACGGCCATGGTTTGTTAGGATTCTGTACAATGTGAGCTGAAAATTCACTAAAACCCCAAAATTCAAAATGTTCTCTACCTGACTGCAGCATGGATTTTGTACAATCGAAATGGATGCTTTGAACATGGTTTTAAAAGAAACATACTTAAAGCCTAGAAAAGAGTAACTTAAGTAATACAACTTTTAGAAGGTAGGTAATTAGCACCGGAATCAATACAACTTCATTAAAAAAACAGTTTAAAAAAATCAAAAGCTGATAGCTAGAATACGTGAGTTTTAATAGGCAATTAATCTGATATGCTCATATTCCAGTATGTTGCCCCTATGACCATGGGAATGACAACCATAAAGAATGCAGAGAAAGGTATTATTCTAACAAACCATTCATAGATGGAAACCAATGTCAAATGATTCTGAATCCTATTTTATGTAGGCAGGGGCTCCACACTGCTAAGTAGAGAAAGCAAGCCATATTTATTAATGACATTTTTTATTAACGTTTCACTGTTCTTTCATGTTAGCTAGAAAATCATGTATTATAAATTGTGTGGTGAAAAAGGATCGTCGATATTATTGGTCCACATTTTGCATTAAAAGTTTCATTGCATAGATTGTCAAATTACTCTCCAGGTTAAAGATACACCTTTTAAAAAAAATTCAGAGCTCACATTCATGATGCTGTTCTGCTGTTTCTGTATCCTATCATTTTTAAACGTTTGCGGTTAAAATCTGCACATTGTTGTTTTAAAGTTTAACCTTGTTTCTTATCTTAGTTTGACCTTGAGTGGCAGCTGGTGTCATCATCCTGTGTCCTACTTCCCGTACATGGAAAGAGGCTAATATAATGAACCACCACAGGAATGATAATTAATAAATGATACAATGGATGCGCCATAGAGTGATTACTATAGCTTCTGTTATATGACACTGATATTGTGTACAGTCTCTAAGCCCTGGCTCTAGATTCTATGCTTTGTATTTGAAAAGTAGTTTTCTGGGCCAGAAAATTTGGAGAATGGCTTTATTACACTTCTTGAATTCTAGATTTATAGTAATTTCTTTTGTCTCAGAATACAATAGCCTGAATTTGGATCTCAACAGGAGTGATGTATTGTTCCACATTTCACTGTATCCATGGCCAACCATTCACAATCAGTGGTGCTGCAACAATATTCAGAGTGATTTTGTAAAATCTAAGGCCCTCATTACAACCCTGGTGGTCTCTCAAGTGGGTGGTCTTCCCACTGCTTGGTCCTGGGGAGTGCAAAGCCACAGTCTCTCTAGTGGGTGGTTTGCCCACTGCTTGGTCCTGGGGAGTGCAAGGCCACAGTCTCTCTAGTGGGTGGTTTTCCCACTGCTTGGTCCTGTAGAGTGCAAGGCCACAGACTCTCTAGTGGGTGGTTTGCCCACTGCTTGGTCCTGGGGAGTGCAAGGTCACCGTCTCTCAAGTGGATGGCTTCTCCACTGGTTCTGGATGGGGGTTTGTGCTCAGTGTGCTTCATCCTGGCAAGGAGGGGGTTAGTGTATGCCGTCTTCTACTGGTTCTGGAGGGGGCTTTGTGTCCAGTGTGCTTCATCCTGGCAAGGAGGGTGTGAGTGGATGCCTTCTTCCACTGGTTTTGGAGAGGGCTTTGTGCCCAGTGTGCTTCATCCTGGCAAGGATCGGGTGAGTGGATGCCTTCTCCACTGGTTCTGGAGGGGGCTTTGTGCCCAGTGTGCTTCATCCCACCAAGGGGGGGGTGAGTGGATGGCTTCTCCACTGGTTCTGGAGGGGGCTTTGTGCCCAGTGTGCTTCATCCTGGGAAAGATGCGGTGAGTGAATGCCTTCTTCCACTGGTTCTGGAGGGGGCTTTGTGGCCAGTGTGCTTTATCCTGGCAAGGAGCGGGTGAGTGGATGTCTTCTTCCACTGGTTCTGGAGGGGACTTTGTGCCCAGTGTGCTTCATCCTGGCAAGGAAGGGGTGAGTGGATGCCTTTTCCACTGGTCCTGGAAGGGTCTCTGTGCCCAGTTTGCTTCATCCTGGCAAAGAGGGGGTGAGTGGATGGCTTCTCCCACTGGTTCTCGAGGGGGCTTTGTGCCCTGTGATGCAGCACATGGGGAGTGCAAGGTCAGTCTCTCACCTGGGTGTCACACCCACAGGATTTGCATGGGCCAGGACGCACTACAGTCCATGGAGGCAGGCAGTGATGGCTGCTCAGTGGTGTCAGTGGCGGGGCTGGTGTCGGGAATGCCAGTGGTGGGGGGAGGCTCCTGCCCATCCCCTGCAGCCTCGGACGGCTGCCCACTCGGGCTGGTGGTGGTGCTGGCAGTGGTGGGGGGAGGCTCCAGCCCGTCCCAAGCAGCCTTGGACGGCTGCCCACTGGGGCTGCTGGGGGTGCTAGCAGTGGTGGGGGGAGGCTCCAGCCCATCCCCTGCAGCCTGGGGCGGCTGCCCACTTGGGCTGCTGCTGCTGGCACTGCTGCAGGCAGTGATGCTGATGGCGTTGCTGGTGGCGGTCCTGGAGTCGGGAATGCCCTTGGTGGGGGGAGGCTCCAGCCTGTCCCCTCTAGCCTCGGACTGCTGCTCACTCGGGCTGCTGCTGCTGGCACTGCTGCAGGCACTGATGCTGGTGGCAGTGCTGGTGGCGGGAATGCCCGTGGTGGGGGGAGGCATCAGCCGTTCCCCTGCAGCCTTGGACGGCTGACCCGCCATGGTTGGTGGTGGGGGACAGATTCAGTCCCTGCACCAGGCCTCCTGACCTTCCTGCTTGCAGGGGCAGGCCCCTTGCCCTTGCCCTTCCTAGCTTGTGGTGCCTCTTTGTCCTTCACCTTGGCAGCCAGTGGTGCCTCCTTGTCCTTGCCCTTCACAGCTGGTGGTGCCTCCTTGCGCTTGCCCTTCACAGCAGGTGGTGCCTCCTTGTCCTTGCCCTTCACAGCTGGTGGTGCCTCCTTGTCCCTTGTCCTTCCCATTGGCAGCTGGGGCAGGCACACTGTCAGTGGTTATGGCTGGTTCCCCGGAGCCTATCCCGCCTGCAGTAGCTGCCGACACTACTTTGGCCGTGGACTGGGTGGCTGAGGTGCTAGCCTTGGTTATGACCACCCTGGCCCGGCGTGAAGGATGGGGGGGTAGGGAAGAGGTCAACGGCAGAGAGGAAAAGCTTCTTAGGGACACTGGGGAGGGAAGAGGGTGAAGGTCTGGGAGTGGAGGAAGAGGGAGTGATTGTAGGAGGTGTCAGTCTGCCGCGTTTGGGTGCAGGTGCATGGGCTGGATGCTGTTGTGAGGTGGATGGCTGTTGGGTGTCTGAGTGCTTGCGTTTGTGTACTTTGAGAGGAGGTGGCACAGACACAGTGGGAGAGGACACAGGGGACGTGTGCATGGATGTGGGGGTGGTGACTGCCAGTGAGGGGTGTGTAGTGATAGGCGTTATGGTGATGGAGGTAGTGGATGAGGATGTAGTGCATGCAGGTGTGAGTTGAGACGCTACTGGGAGGGTGGTGGACGAGGAAGAGGAGGGGGACAGTGGAGGCAATGGATGTTGGTGTGTCTGATTCTGGATGGTGCTTGTGTTTGCCTGAATCACTCCTGTGTGTTGTCTTGGGTGCATGCTTGTCTGCATGTGTGCTTGGGATAGGTTGGGGTTCAGGGGAATGGGACTGGGTAGAGGAAGTTGGAGGGGAGAAGCTAGAGACAGGGACAATGGCTGCCATCAGGGAGGAGGCAAGAGCCTGGATTGATCTCTGTTGGGCCGCCATGCCAGAGTGAATGCCCTCCAGGAATGCATTTGTTTGTTGCAAGTGGCCTGCCAGTCCCTGGATGGCATTCACTATGGTTGACAGCCCAACAGAGATGGATCACAGGAGGTCAGTAGCCTGCTCACTCAGGGCAGCAAGGCTAACTGGTGCAGGGCCTGAGGTGCCTAGGGCGAAGGAGATGCCCACTCTCCTGGGTGAGCGGGCACTGGAAACTTGCAGGTACGGGGCGTGGCAGCTGTACCTGTAGTTGGTGTGGGCACAGAGGTGTCCGTCACCAGCAGGGTGCTTCCATCGGAGAAGGTATCACTGTCAGAACTGTCCCCTTCTGTCTCTGCCGTGGTGCTCCCCTCGCCCTCCGTCCCACTGGTGCCCTCACCGTTGGTAGATTCGGCCTACTGGGCCATGTAGGATACAGCTCCCTCCGTCGCCGGTGCCTCTGCTCCTCTACCAGATGATGCTAATGCACACAAAGACAGGGTGAGAAAACAAAAAGGGGGTGAGACAAAGGATACACTTGGTCAATGGCTGCACCAACACCACTGTTGTTGTACACAGCACACTCACACAGGGAACAGGCCTACTTACTATGAAATGCACTACAAGTCACAATGCTAGTCACAATGCTAGGACAGACATACCTAATAGCAGCATACCTGAGACCCACAGGCCCCTGCCCAGTAGTGGAGGCCTACTAGCATGGTTGGAGGGCTTTCACATCAGAACCCTGCCCAACATGGGACCTACCATTCAATGTCCTGTCTGGCCTAGGAGCACCCACAGGCCCACATCCCCCACCTGGAGACCACCCCACCACGTGTAATTTGCAGATTTGGAAACTGTACTCACCCCCTTGTGGCTGCTGTGATGGCCTGAAGCGCCTATCCAGCTCCGGATAGGCCACCACCAGTATGCGGAACATCAGGGGGGTCAGGGTTTAAAGGGCATCCCTTCCTCATTGGGAGTCCATCCACAGCTGGGCCTCCACGGTCTTCCATGCCCAGCATCTCAGGTCCTCCCACCGATTGCGACAGTGGGTGCTCCACCTGCCATAGACCCCCAGGGTCCACACATCCTTGGTGATGGCACACCATATACCCTTTTTCTGATGGGGGCTGATCTGCAGATAAATAAACATAGAAAAAGGTATCAGCCATACCATCCAGGCTCTTACACTCTCGTCCCACCATATCCCTCACATCCCCTTATGCACAGACATTGCCCACCATACATGCAGCACGCTGACCAGGACCCTTCCCCCCCATTACACGAGGCCTTCACACACACCACTCTATACATTCATGCCCCATGCATCGTGCTCACAGTGTACTCACCTGTTGGTCTGGAGGCCCATACAGCATTCGGTACTGGGGTAGGACCCCATCAACCAGTCTCTCCAACTCCGCAGCGGTGAAGGCAGGGGCCCTTTCCCCACTGACACGAGCCATGGGCGGTTCCAGACACAGGTCACAGCAGCACTTGCAGTGTAGGTCCTCTCCTGTTGAAAGAAGGTAGCAAGTGAGAGAACAGATAGAAAATGGTGGTCACGTCCGCGGCAGTGCGTACCGTCACCGCTTGCGTACATCACCATTGGCCACTGTAACCCATAGGGCCCATAGACAACCAACAAGAAGTTGCACTGCGGTACTTGACCGCCTCCCACAACGGAGCACAACGTCAGCGGTATTTCCTCATTTCCACCTGTCCATCCACATAGGACAGGCGGATGCCATTTCGGGGGTGGGGGTAGGCCTTGGCACCTAACTGCGTCTCAGTACACATAGGCACCATTTGGGCCTATCCAACAAGATATTGTTTCAGTCACAACATGCAATGTAGTGGGGTAGTAAGGGTGAGAGGTGCCGCAGATCTAGGGAGTAAAACTCAGTACAGTTGGCGAATGTAAATAGAGTCAGGGTCTGGTGCCAAATGGTCAGGTGCCTTACTACCCAGGAGGCACAAAATTGAGTACCAATGTACACAATGACAACAAATACAATGTGACCACAGCGCACAGATATATAGTCCAATCATGTAGCAAGGATATGTATCCCTGGTAGAACGTTTGAGGTTGGAGAAAGAATACGTGAAGATCCCAAATTCGTTAGAGAAAGTGTCTTTAATTGTAGGCACAGTTTGCCTCAAGATTGCGCGTTCTTCAAAATACAGCGAACACGTGTTTCGTCACTCAGGTGACTTCATCAAGGCTGCAAAACAATGATAAAAGCAAACTTGTATGTAATGATACCTAGAATTTGGCAAGACACAAATTGTGTCAGATAGTAAACTAGTACCTGTGCATGCAAAAGGAAGGCCGCAAGAAGTGTGCAACCCAAGTGATTGGAGAGAGAGAGAGATGGTGGAGCCAGACCTGATATCTGATATCCGTCACCCCACTGGGATCCCCCCTCTTGTGCAGTTGCTATCTGTGCTCCATTTCTTGGCAACTGGTTCTTTCCAAGTGACAGTGGGTTTTGCAGCAGGAATGTCACAGTCAATGTTCTCAATAGTGCTAACAAAAGTGTTGTCTGCCCACATGCGCAGCTACATTGTTTTCCCCCAGGTGGAGGATTTGGCCACCTTGAAAGCTGACTTCTATGCTATGGGACCTATCCCCAACATTATTGGGGCAATTGATGGTACACATATTGCCTTTGCCCCTCCCCCCCGGAGAAATGAACAGATGTTCAGAAATCGAAAGGGCTTTCACTCGATGAATGTTCAGATAGTGTGCCTGGCGGACCAGTTCATCTCTCATGCCAATGCAGAGTATCCTGGCTCTGTGCATGATGCCTATATCCTGAGGAATAGCAGCCTCCCATATGTGGTGGCTCAACTCCAGAGGTACTGGGTGTGGCTAATAGGTGAGCACATGGTTCCCACTAAGTATATGTTGGTGTATGGGTATGGGGTTGGCCCTAAGGGTTAGTGTGTGTCTAACAGGTATCCCTCGATATTTGCAGGTGACTCTGGTTACCCCAACCTCTCACGGCTACTGACCCCAGTGAAGAATCCCAGGACAAGGGCAGAGGAACGTTACAATGAGGCACATTTGCGAACAAGAAGGATTATAGAGAGGACATTCAGCCTCCTGAAGGCCAGGTTTCGGTGCCCCCATCTAACAGGTGGTTCCCTGTGCTACTCACCCAAGAAAGTCTGCCAGATCATTGTGGCATGTTGTATGTTGCACAACCTTGCCTTATGTCGCCAGGTGCCTTTTCTGCAGGAGGATGAGGCTGGAGATGGGCGTGTGGCAGCAGTGGACCCTGTGGACAGTGACGAAGAGGAGGCAGAGGATGAGGATGAGGACAACAGAACATCAATCATACGACAGTACTTCCAGTGACACACAGGTAAGACACTGTAACTTCACCTTCCGTTGAGAATTATGTATTGATATTGTCACTGGCAGGCTGATTTTCCCACTACTATGGCCACTTACTGTACCGTTTGGCATGTCTATTTTCAGATATCTGTGCCCCACTCTGGCTCCTGGTGTGTTGACTGCAGCCAACTACAGGTCATACCTAAGTATACATTACTGTACAGTTGAAGTGCAATGTTTACAGCTTGTTAAATTAATACATAGTTCAATCAATTGACAGACTCCATACTTGTATTTTTTACATGGGTGTTTATTTATGTGCTAATAAGTGGAGGGGGTATTGCAATGGGCTGGGGTGGTGGAGGAGGAGAGTCCAGGGTAAAGTTCCAGTCTATTTGTATCACGGGGGCATAGGAAGGGGAGCAATGGCAGTTCAAGGTGTCCCAACACAAGGGTGACATTCAGGATAGTCTTATTTCCCAATGGGGGTCTTGGCAATATTCTCTGGCTTCTGCCCGGATTGCAGGGACCGTTTGCGGGGTGGTTCTCCTTCTGCAGGGGGAGGGGTGCTAATGGCCTGTTGCTCCTGTGGGGAGGCCTCCTGTTCACTACCGTCAGCGGAGATGGAAGGCTGTTCATCGTTTTGGCTAGTGTCAGGGGCCCTTTTGTGTGCCACCGGCCTCCCTCATGGTGTTGCCCATGTCTGCCAGCACCTCTGCAATGGTGACCAGGGTGGTGTGGATGTCCCTCAGGTCCTCCCTGATCCCCAGGTACTGTCCCTCCTGCAGCTGCTGGGTCTCCTGCAACTTGCTCAGTATCTGGCCCATCGTCTCCTGGTAATGTTGGTATGCTCCCAGGATGTTGGTGAGTGCCTCGTGGAGAGTCAGTTCCCTGGGCCTGTCCTCCACCTGTCGCACAGCAGTCCTCCCAGCTTCCCTGTTTTCCTGTGCCTCTGTCCCCTGGACTGTGTACCCACTGCCACCAACCCCAGGTCCTTGATTATCGTGTGTTTGTGGGGTGGCCTGGGGTCCCGGTAGTGGTGGACACAGTGCTGATTGACATGTTCTGGGGACAGTGGTATGGGCTCGCTGGGTGGGTGCTGTGGTCGTATTTCCTGAGGGGTCTGTGGTGGTATGGGACAGTGCCTGGGTAACCGACTGTCCAGAGGTCCCTGATGGGCCAAGTTGGGCATCCTGATCCAGGCATGCAGAGCTGTTGTCATCACTGTGGGCCTCTTCTGGGGCAGACTGGATGTTGCTGGCACCTCCTCTCTGGTGACGTTGTGTGGGGGACCTGTGGGGATGTAAATGCAGTGTTATTGTTTCTGCGTGTGCCATCTTGTGCATGGGTGTGTTGCCCTCTATGGTTGTTATTGGCCTGGCAGCTTAGGCTTGTGTGAGTGGGTGATTGTCTCACGTGTGCATGCTTTGGTGATGGGTGTCCATGCAAGTCTGTGATGGGTGTCCATGCATTGGTGTTGCATGCAGGGCTTGGTTGTGGGAGGGGTGGGTTGTGATGGTGGGGTATGTGGGTGGTGGTGGAGTGATGGGAGTGAGGGTGAGGGTGGGGGTATGTGATGGCACGCAGGCACGGGGATGAAAGTAGTAAAAATTTGACTTACCAGAGTCCAATCCTCCTGCTACTCCTGCCAGGCCCTCAGGATGCAGTATTGCCAAGACTTGCTCCTCCCATGTTGTTAGTTGTAGGGGAGGAGTTGGGGGTCCACCGCCAGTCCTCTGTACTGCTATCTGGTGTCTTGCTACCACGGAATGTACCTTCCCCCGTAGGTCGTTCCACCTCTTCCTGATGTCATCCCTTGTTCTTGGGTGCTGTCCCACTGCATTGACCCTGTCCACGATCCTCTGCCATAGCTCCATCTCCTGGCATTGGATGTCTGCTGCACCTGTGATCCGAATAGCTGTGGCTCTGCCCGGATGATTTCCTCCACCATGACCCATAACTCCTTAACCTGGGGTGTCTTTGTGGTGCCATGGGTGTGGTGTGTGTGAGGGTGTGTGGGATGATGTGTTGGGGTGTGTGCTGTAAGGTATGTGGATTGTGTATCAGTGATGGTGTTTTGTGGCTCTGGCTCTGTGGGTGCTGTTGATCTGTCTCTCTCAGTTGGCAATATTTTTGAGTCGCAAGGGGTTGTGGGTAGTGTGGGTGTATGTTTTGTAGTGTTGTGGGTGTGGTGTGTGTATGTGTGTCAGATGTGTGTAGTTTGAATTGTCCAATTTAGTGTTGTTTTGGTAGGTTGTGTGTATTTTGAGCGTGGAATGGTTTACCACAGTTGAATGTCTGCTGCGGTGATTCGTGGGTCATAATGCTGTGGGCGTAGTTCTGTGGGCGTAACGGTGTGGGTTTTGCTACCGCCAGTTTATCCCTGACCTTTGGGCTGGCAGACTTGTGTTTGTGTCTGTATAGTGAATGATTGCTATGTATAGGTCATAATATGGGTAGCGGTTAAACCGCGGCGGCGGCGGTATGTTCGCGGCAGTCGGCATGGCGGTAAGCGGGAATTACCGCCAACGTAATAGTGAGGGCCTAAGTGTCATACAAAGAATAAGTGTAGCAAAAGATCTGCGCCCACTCATGGTAAGGGCATGGTATGTAACTGTTGGTGCATTTTGGAGCACACTATCACAAAAATATTATAAAGCATGGCAAGTTAGTGCACTGTAATTTACAGACATCACATTCTCTATTGAAAGGGCCACTAAATCTGCAATAACATACAGTTTTACTGATAAACCCAAATAGAGCATAAACAATAGTATGGGGAAATCCGGTTTGAGGGAATATTTGTCATATGCGCACCACCAGGTGGATCATCACAGAGTGCACTGTGTGAATTATTAGCTGAGGGAATGGTTACAACTAAGAAAGCAAAGCCTCTTTGCTCCCCTCTTATGTGCATGATTCACAAGAAATTGTTAGGTTGACATTAATATATTTTGATCCTGTTAAAATCTTTGTTTCATGCACACTTCAGAATTACAAAAAAAGGAGGCTTAATTTGTGTTTTCCTAACTGATAATGTATTTTTGAAATGTATGTAGATTTCATGCATAGGTATGTAAATATTGTGTGTTAGGGAAAAAATGACTTCCTGCAGCCTTTCCTTTCTCACTGGCAAGACTCTCTCTCATTTTGAAGTCAGAGAAAGAAAGGTAAATAAGTTCAGTGTAAAAAAAAATGCTTCAATTTGTTAGAAGACACAGCCTGGTATTTGACCTCTAAAGTCGTTTTTATTGCCCATTCATCTTGGAAACTGCAGCACTCCCATTCCCCTGCTTCCAGTGCTTATGTTCACAATATGAAAATGATGGTTAGCGGTAGATGCCAGCAAATAGGAATTCGACAGGTGAGAAAACAGTGACATTGGACATTACCGGTCTGAATTGTCACTCTGCAGGGTACTGTCACCCACTTGAATCATAGAGGATAATAAAAATCACAGTTTTTACATTTATTAGGTTGACTTTGTGCATACTCACTGAACAATCCCTATAGCATATGATATACCTCCAGAATATCAATAAACATCAGTAATTTCGTAATATTTGTGGAACTGTGTTTTTTTTAACCAAACCATACACAATATCTATGAGATTGTATGACTTTTGTTTCTATGAACCTCTCTTTCTCTCTGCAACCCTCCATATGCCTTTTTAAATGCCAGCTCTCTGATTTTGATGAGCATTCAAGTTGTTTCTTAAACTGTAATATTAAAAAGTGTTGGTCAGTACTATGTTGTTAGTATAAACAATCCTAAATCACTTCCGTAAGCACATACCACTAGCTAGGTATAAACATATTTGTCATAGAATATCACCAGTGTCAACAAGCGTTTAAGATCTTTTCTATTCCTTATACACCCTTAGAAACTTAATATGCAGCATATATTTAGAGCTTATACTCAATCAAGGTTCTGTCCGTAACAGTACATGAAACTAACTCAAGTTCATTTTCAAAATATAACTTAATTTCTTCAACACTTCTGGATCCAGCTTCTAGGACTAATCACGCTTTCATGGAAAAACTATGAGGTGTTTGGCTGCATTAATAAGATATATTGATTGCATAACAAAGATGCTCTGGACCAAGTGGAAATTGCTACTAGATATCTTCAAGACAGGCACCAACATTTTGAAGTGGTAAGAGATCTGTGGCATCCAAGAAAATGTGGTTTTTGAATCTGAATTTAGGTGCCTTTGCCCTAAGGCATCTACCAAAGATTCCAAGCTATTAGCCTAGTCGCACCAACACTCTGAGTGCATCGCTAGCCTTTTTTTCCCAAAATGAACTCAGCAATTGTAATTTCAGAGTAGTGCACTTAGTGGACAAGCAAGCTTGGCAATGTAAGATATAGATACAAATTATGCAAGTTTTCCAGATTTTTATGCTAATATCTTGGGGTGAGAAAGTACTACTGAATCTCAGTACTGTAGACCATGCATCTCTCCCTCTACCTGGACAACAATGCCTTATTGTAGCAAACCCACATGGGACTGAAAATTAGAGTCTGTGTTGCTGACAAGCACTTTGAGTTCAAAGGTCTTATGTTAAATCTTTGTGAGATAAAATGATACTCTCTGGAACAGGGTCAGTGAAACTTAAATAGAAATTAAAGAGTTGTATGGTGGATCAGGACTAATACTACATATTGTTGGGCATCACAATCATGGACAAAGATTGCTAGGTGCATTATTTTGAACGTACTTTTAATTAGACTATGAGAACACAGGGAGTGCTAAGTAAAAGTCTATGCCTAAAAGGTTTTTATAAGAAGAGTTGTTTGATTGTGGATTAGTTTATTGGTAGGCGGTACAGGGCTATAAGTAATCCATAAGTAAGGAATCATTACAGAATATCTTTCTCTCACATGGTTCTCGATCATCTTGGGCTTACCTCCTCTCCTGCTAAAAGATTATTAATAGGCATGATATCTTCAAAACAGGGCTAAAGGTAGCGCATGTTCTATTTCTGTATAAAAATGTATTAGATGCTACACTTGGTTAAATTAGTCCAGATGAAGAATCAATTTGGATCACAGCATTAGATGGAATCTACAAAGCGTCCACCATAACAAAACACAATTATTTTAAGGGAAAAAGAGGTATATGGGGACCAGTCTGGATATCATTCCATCATCTCACATTGTGAAAGGCTAGTCAATTTAAAAAGGCTGTTGCTCATCCAATCCTACATGAGAAAAAGAGAGCAAGCCACTGACTTTAATCTGGGAAGGGCTGCACTAATTACATACATTTCTGGATATATGTCTGTACTAATTTGCTATGTTGTAATATACTTATGTTGTTCTTAACTTGGATGAAGTCTATTACCATACCTTACACACAACACTATGATGTAGATCATCAAACGAGACTTCTTCCATACAATTCCTTGCTGATTTATCTTTTGTAATTCAATTTAGGTTAAGAAGAACTTTTAATAAATATCAGCTTGCTACTATAATGCAAAATTAATATCAGTGTATTCAGCATTTTGCATTTGTATCTATCCAAAATTGGATTTATGGAATTAAATTATTAAGCTGCAAACATTCTATTACAGTAAAGTCAGATCTAAATTTTACTGTTGTACATCTGGTGAGGAAGATAAGCATAAAACCTTTTATTAGTTCTGGATATAATAGAACATTTCTAAAATACTACTCAGCCTTTCCCAGTGTCACCTAAGTCTGAGCAGAGCTTTAATTCACACATTGAAAAGGAAGTCATAAAGTTGCGTGACTAAAGAGTAAGCAGTCTTTCCATTTTTCTGGAAGTCTAACTATTTTCATGCTCAAAATGGTAGAAGTATATGATTTCCACGATAAAGAAATAAATGAAGGTTTTCAGGGAGACATTTAAGGACGAAAAACTGTAATGTATTTTATGAGTACTTTAGCACAATACTGACTTTTCTTTTTGTTTTGTTTCTGGTCATGATGTTGTCAGAGAAGGTCTTAACTTAAGATGTGTCTGTTTCAGTATTAATGTTATCATTTCTCTTGTATGTTGCTAATCCCACCTGATAACATTCTTAATCTGGTTTGCCTATTAGTCTGAATTGCTCTTGTTATCATGTTGAAAAGTCATATTTGGGATCTTTTAAAACTGTTTTATTGTCCACTACTTTCTACTCTTTCCTCATCTGATTTAAACCAAATGTTTCATTTTTACTTGTCAGGCTGTTGTAACCTCATTGTCAGCAGCCCCTATTCCCACTCATCTTTGCTCCCAACTCTTTTTTTAGTTCTGGCGTTAGCCAAGACCTTTTGATTTTTTTGTTGATTTTATTTAGTATATCTATCTTTATATATATATCTATACATACACTGCAATACCTCCCTGCCTCTTTCCGTGGTGGAATGCAGTAGAGTTGGGATGCCCATATCCATAAAACAACTCAGTTTTACATTAATCCAGTGAGACAAACCACGCTCACTCATCTTTTGCTGATACACCATATGTTTTATTTGTAAAGTTGTCTTATGGCCTGATGTGTTTCGGCTCAAGGCCTTTCTTGCAGCCCAGACGCAGTATTAGAGCTTTGGATTGGTAAAATAGCACCCAAGCCAGCCTGGAACGAATAAAAGCAACCTCTGACACATGTGTTTTGCTCTGATTGGACCACATCAGAGAGGTATAGATTTTGCCCAGACACTGGGGAGCACCCAGTACAAGTTAAGACAATGCCTGTTCAGGCTTAGAGTGCCACATAACTTATGCAAAAAGAAAGCAGGGAACTCTCTGTAATTCCCAAGGGTTAGGGGAAGAGCAGCTCCTTTATATGAGCACCCTACAACACCACAGACACTCTGACTCTGTTCATCTCATATGTCTGTTTTTCTAGCAGAGTTTTAATGCATTTGATTAGCACAGTGCCATCCACACTGAGCTAAAAAGTGACAAAGCCTTTTGACATTTTTACAGCAGAGTTTTTAAAAATAGGATTAACACAGTGCCACCCACTTCAAACAGAAAAGTGACACAAGCCATTTACCATTCCAGGCACACTATTATAGATTTGGATTGGTAAGATACCATCCAAGCCAACCTAGAGAATAAAAGCAACCCCTGACACATGTGTTTTGCTCTACTTGGAGCTCATCAGAGAAGTATAGCTAAGTTACTAACTCAACCTAAGCTCAACCCCCTGGTAGCTATGGCACAGAGCCGACAGGCTTAACATAGGCAATGTGTAAAGTATTTATCCAGTACCAAAATAGTAATAAAGTCAAAATGCAAAAACAATAAAAATCATAAACCGAATTAGAAGAATAACGTAATATTTAATAAACAAAACAACACCAACATGACTCAAATCGAATAATGGGAAACTGGAATATGGGTTTTTAGAGTTTAAGTAGAAACAGCACCAAAAAGCAAGAACCACCAATGATCTTCAATGGTCATAGTAGACTGGGACCTAGGCACAATTTGACAGCTACACCAACCAGGTAAGCCCTGGTCCAAGCTTTTACCTTCTAACTTAAGGCCTGATTACGATCTTGGCGGATAGGATACAACGTCACAAACGTGATAGATATCTTGCCTGCTGTTTTGCAAGTTCCATAGGATCAAATGGAACTTGAAATAAGGCCGATGGAATATCTGTCACATTTGGGATGGATTATCCCATCCTCCAAGGTCGTGATCTGGCCCTTAACTTTTTAAATCTAAACCAACCACACAAGTGGAGTATACTTCTAAGACCCTAAGAACCTCACGGGGGGTACAAATAGACTCAGTTAGTGCCAGGCAAAGGCCAACATCAGAGTCCAGGCCCAGTTGCCGCTGGTCAGCCAGATACATCCAGGAAAAGGGTTCAAGCAGCTTCTGCAATTATTTTTCAGCTGGTCCCTTTCTTAAACTAGCAGTATTACTATTTTAATCTGCACTCTGGTTTTCTACATAGAACAGCTAGGCCTGCGGCATTGAAAATAGCTTTTGGGCCTTGTCACTGTAGGGACATGCTAATATTAATTTTCTACATGTCTCACTTTTAAATACCTTACAGCTTTAATGTGGGCTACAAGGTTTATGAAGGGGTGACTTACTAATATTTAAAATGTAAAAAGGGAGGTTTTTTTTACCACAAAAAAGGGTTGTTTTGACAGGTTGCACAGCAGGGTTACCATTGCACCAGTCAGAATGTGCAGGGTAGGCCTGAAGCCATGTTTGCTTTGCCACTGTAATGGATGGCATAATAAGTGCTACAGGCCACTAGTGGCACTTAACGTCCAGGCCCTGGGTACACTTTGTACACAGAGAAATCATGTTTAAGAAATCTTGAGTATTGTTGCACTGTATCTTTTTAACTCTATAGTTTCAACTTTTCAGGATACACAAAGCTAACTTGGCCCTTCCCAGACTCTTCTCTATTTTTGGTTTGCTGAATCTTGGAGGACTGTTATTTCCCTCCCTTCACCCAATCTCCACTCCCAAAACAATCCATCACCTTCAAACATGCATGTGTGCTGGTCTTCATTATCAGCAATATCAAATGGCTAGTGAAAGAGTGAGCAAGTGGCTGAGTGAGTCAAAACATTTCTATAGTCTACTGCACTTAAACATTTTTGTATCAAAATTAAATTAGGTCTGATGAGAGCAAGATTTTTCACTTATGCCTAGCCTATAGGTGTCTTTCTGTGCAAAGATGTCTAGAAAGTTCCACATTTTTGGTAATTAAAATGCAAACTTTCTATCGTAGAAAATAAGAACATGTAATTTTATGCAACTCTGTTAATCATAAACCATTCCATAACAACCCTTTACCTGCAAAACCATAAAACTATCTGGTTAACAATTCAGAAAATATATTTTCCTTCCATGAGAGCTCATCTATTTTGATGCTGAGGTGGCTAGCAGCATACCCAATGCACCAAAGAAGACTTACAGCTCAGTGACTGAGATGTAGATAGTGCCTACCTGTGAGTTGCCTGATCCTCGTTGACATGTTTCTGTGGTGCTGCTCAACAACAGGCTTAAGAGGTAATTTATGCCCTAGTAGATGGCTGCAGGAGTGGTAAAATAATGAAAATGAATGTAACTAAAATGTATAAATAAATGTGTAGGCCTTAAATTAAAAGCAGTGTTTCACATGTAAATGTGAGCAACAAACACCACTGTTGAATGCATTTTTCTTTCTTTCTTTTAACTTGACCTATGTCGGAATGTGAGCTATAAAACTTGCAATTACACAAATGTGCTGAGATAAAAGATTTAATAAAGAACTGTCAAACTTCAACATTCTTAGGTCTGGTTTTTAAGAATATATAATAATGCATTAAAATGTTTAGTTTACATTTCGTAGAAGGTTTCTTTATGGACAGGTTTTGTCAATTGAAACACATGGGAAAGGAATGATTTCATGTAGTAATGTAGAGATCTAACCATAAACCGTTTTAGACTTGTAGTCAGAAGCACTTGGAACCAAGCTCGACTTGCCATTTATATTAAAATGTGTAACATATTTGTATTAAATGTTATGAAGACTTTTGTTTTAGAGTGTTTGGACAACAGAAGCTTTACTGTTCCCTTGATGACACTGCTGCCTGATTTGACAAGCTGCTAAGACATGGCAACAAGTTATAGCAAACTATGATATGAGAAAATATACAAATGTGTCTTCCTAGATCAGAAGATATCCTTCAATTCAGATCCATCCTGACCCAGACTCTTTGCTGATGCTTCTCAGATTCATTGTGAGAGACCCTTTATTTCCGCCACCTAAATCTGTGCTGCTCTGAGACTCGACTGAGTTTCCCGAACCCCTTTTTATGGGAAGTTCTGACTGACTCAGAATTACTTAAGCTTCCTGCTTTCACATTTTGAACTTAGAGCTCCTTATGGGTTCTGACTTGTGTTTTTCTCTTATTCTCCATAGCTTAGAATAGGGTTCAACTTATATGGGAAGCTCTTCATGCTTTGTTCTGTATTATATTCATAATTTGGGTGCATAACATTGATAACTTTCAATAAATAAATATTTACTAAAAGACTTAATAAAGCTTTGAAACTCACACCAACATCTCATTATTGACTCAGATGAAAATTTTATTAACGTATGATGATAAATAGATTGTTTTGATTTGCAGCTTCTGATTAATTCCTTCTTATCTCCTAGGTCCTTCCCCATGGGCCCAGTACTTAGAGCGGAGACTTTATTTTCCTAGATGAGTTGGTAAGATTGATACCACAAACCAAAAAAATTTACTTAAAGTCCCTGCTCCGACAAAGTTTGCATCAAAAGAGGATGGTTTACATAATGGGAAAGAGGAGCTGCAAAAATTAAAAAGTGCCCAAAGATAGATAAATGCCCAGGTCCCAATGCCAAAGACCAAGCTTGAAGATTTACGGAGTGCGGTTTTCTGACGCGGTTGCAGATTTGCAGGTGTATCAATGGGGTTATCTACTAAAATATATCTTTTTTTTTTGTTCAACAACACTTGGGAATGCACTCCATCAAGATTACAATATTTGTTATTTATCTCAAAGTTGCAAACGACGCATTTCGACCAAACGGTCTTTTTCAAGTTACGAAGTCCTATAACAGTTTTCACTTATATAGTAATTGAATGCTATAACGCCACAGGTGCATGCTGGGATCTGTAGTACCAAATAACAATTCAAACAAACAATGGGACTTCATAAAATAAAATTACAAAATTACAGTCAATAACTTCCATACCACTCACAAAAATATTGGAGTATGTATATCTCAGAGCCCCATAATTACATTTTTAAACAGATTAGTTGAGAAAATTCATTCACTTTTAATTTGTGATTCAATTAATCAACTCATAACTCATTATACCTTTATAAGAAATGTAGATACCCTTATATTAAAGCACCCTTAACAATTTGCATGTATTGAAATCTATAAACTGGTCACAGGGAAAGTTTTGATCAAATCGACGTATGCGTCATTCAAAAATCCTTTATTCTATATTCCATGACTACAAGTGTACATAAAGTCCTCATCATTATTCATCCCAAAAGGGGCCTTAGTTTTCATTTGAATAATATATCTGGATTCAAGTTGTCTTAACATTTTAACTCTGTCACCTCCCCTTCCATGTTCTGGAATATGGTCTACCCCATAGTATCTTAAGGTTTTCCAGTCATTGGTAGTACGCATCTGTAAGTGTTTGGCTGTTGCAAATCTATTATCTTTGTGTGTAATGGCTCTAATGTGCTCCAGTATTCTCTTCCTTAACATACAAATTGTACCACAATATATTTGAGACCACAGTGACATTCTATGATATAAATTACAAATTTAGTACTACATGTAATTTTATGGTTGATTAATATTTCGTGACCATTTTGAATTTTAACTTTTTTCATTGATTTACCAATTTTACAAAGTTTACAGCTGTTACATCTAAAGGATCCTTTTTGCTCTACCTCTAGCCAATTACGTTCTTTTTCTAGTGAAAAATGACTTTTAACCACCATATCTTTAATACTTGGTGCTTTTCTATATGAAAACAGAGGCTTGGGGCCGACCAAAGGTCCCAAATCCAAATCCTTACAAATTATTTTCCAATGTTTACATAAAATGTTATTTATGAGACCACTTTCTTTGGTATATTTCATCGTCATTCTAACTGGTTCCTTAGGATCAGCTTCTCTTTTGTGAACAGTATTTCCTCTTGTTTCTTTAATTTGATTACTTTCAGATTTTTGTTAAGTATTTGCTCATTGTATGCTCTGGTCCTAAACCTTTGATATGTTTCATTAAATTTAACTAGTAATTCCTTGTCATTGGAACAGCTTCTTTGCACATATTTATGTGAAACAAGTAAAACATTGATTAATTTTCTAGATATTACTATCTAAATAGAAAATAACAAAATTTAAACCACAGTGTTTCAGAAAGAGACTGCATGTAATAGTGTGCTACATGGGAAGAGCTTTCATCCTAAGTCATTGATCAAGAGTATACCTCTTGGTGAATTTATTAGAATGCAAAGAAACATTTTGGACAAAAAACTGGGCATGGTGGGAGCATGAGTTTTAGTTAACTTAGGGCATGAGTTATAGTTACTTGAGATAACTCTAACTGTAACAGGTGAATTTCTATGATTTTGTACATTTAAAATGTGAGCTTAACTATAACGTCCCTGTAATCATTGGTATATATATATATATATATATATATATATATATATATATATATATATATATATATATATATATATATTATTTTAGGATTTAGGGTGGGCATTGGTTTTTGGGTGGCAAGGGTAATTTTAGGGTTTAGGGTGGTATGGGTTTTTGGGTGGCAAGGGTAATTTTAGGGTGGGTATGTATTTTTGGGTGACAATGGTAATTATAGGATTTAGGGTTGTTATGAGTTTTTGAGTGGAGATGGTAATTTAAGGGGTTAGGGTGGGTATGGATTTTTGGGTGGCAAAAGTAATTTTAGGGTTTAGGGTGGGTGTGGGGTTTTGGGTAGCAACAGTAATTTTAGGGTGGGTATGGGTTTTAGGGTGCATGGGCAATTTTAGTGTTTAGGATGGGTGTGGGTTGATGGGTTGTGGAGTTTTACGGATATTTATATGTGCAATGTGTATTCACACACCCACACACACATTCTTATGTATTTATGTGTATATAAAAAAATACACACACACACATATATTTATATAAATATATACACGAAGAAAGTGTTTGTACCTATCTGTACATTTTTTTACAAAGCGTTTTCCTTTACCATGTATGTGTTTATCATGCAAATTATTTTACCGGAAAATATAAACCCTTTGTAGAGTTATATAGAAAGTGTTTATACATACTTGTAAAATACTTATGTTTACTGGTGAAACCTTTACCGAGCACATGGCTTTACCATTCATGCACTGGAATGGCATGGTAAAGGCATAATCATTGTAAAACTATTTGTGGTAAAGGTTATATGTGGCAGTGTATTCACACTATAACAGCTGTGTTGTAATGGCACACGTTACAATGGAATGCGTGGTTCCATCATACAACTGATGGAGAGGCTTTGGCCTATCCAGTAAGAGAAATACCAGATGGAGGGTATTTTCATGTGCCTTGGAGTAGGGGATATCTTGCAGCATTTATGAACAATTTTCCACAGTTGAGAAAAAAAACCATGCAGTGGTACACACAGGTGGGAAGGTTTGTAAAGATTTTGAAAGTGTTGTGGACTGATTGGAATACTTTCTTTGACATTGCTGTCCAAAATGACTTGTGTTCTGAATGTAAAACTGCTGTACATTGGCTACATTTAGAGCCACAGAGAGATTATCACACTAAAGCACAACCAACCTCTGTGGTGGATAAATACAATGAGGTGATTACTTTCCTGAAAGGCAGGGTTCCTCCAAAAGATTTGGATTATGTGAAGGTGAACAGGATTCATGAGGAGGTGAAAGAGTCTGTGCATGAGTATTATGAGAAGTTGTTAAAAGCGTTTCAGCAGCATACAGATCAAACACATCTTGAGACAAATGATAAGGGATTCTTTATTTCACAGTTTGTTCTCGTTTGAGGCCAGAGATTAGTCAGCCCATACAGCAGGATGGGATTTTTTGGGCGAGATTTTGAAATACACCAAATACTGTAGTAATGAACAGGAGATGAAGTAGAAAAAGCTTAAATCGAAGTTTATGTTGGCCCAGCCGGAAATGGCTCTGAAAGGTTTTCAGAATCAGTTGTTTGCAGGATATGTTAGTGCAATGCAAGGTGCCGGTTTTCAGAATGACATTCAATGAGCTGGGTTACAAGCTGGAAGGCAGGGTGTTCAGGGAGGCATGATTGCCTCACAGGGTAGAGACTGAAAAGTTCCAATTGATCCAAGTACAGGTGTAGATGTTGCAACACTGAAGAAAATGACCCCTTGTCACTTCTGTAACAAGGTTGGGCATTGGAAGAGGGAATGTAGGCTTAATCCAGACAGAATTAATGCTAATATTCAACTGCAGGGAGGAAATCAGATGCAAATCCTGCATGTACCTTGCCAGCAATTGCAAGTGCCACTGCAAACTTAAGTTCCTATGATGCAGGTCCCACAAGCCCCTATGATTCAATAGAATGTGGATAATCCTAAAGTGAACATGAACCATATGCCCCCAGTAAATAAAAATTAATTTCAGGTCCAGAATTAGTGCACAATTCAGCAGTTTCCTGTGATTGACAGTGAGAGCTTAAACTCTGAAATGTCGCAAAGACGGTGCCTGAGTGGGGAGGCAGATTGAGTGCTTGGTGCAGTCTTATAACTAGACCAGAGTGAACCATTTGTAGAAGGTGAGGTAAATGGCCGCCAAGTATCATTCCTGATTGACACGAGTGCTACCTGTTCCACTGTTCTTGGGAAAGAAGATCCAAGTTGTAAGTATTACTAATAAATCCAGTTTCAAAAGAAGTCCCTGTAAAAATAGGTTCATCTGAAGAAAATCACAAGTTTGTTGTATGCGACTTGAGTCCTGTAAACTTGCTAGGATGTGATTTGTTGTGCAAAATAAATTGCACAATTTATTGCACTCCAAATGGGGTCGAAGTCTAGACCCATCATGAGGACGTTGAATTTAAGCTAGCTCAGCAACCTGCTGTAGGGCTATACACAATGACAACAGTGGATGACTTGCCCCCAGATTTAAAAGAGACTATGAATCCAGAAGTGTTGGATTTCACGGGGAAAGATATCAGACTAATCAAAGGTGTAGAACCAGTCAGTGTTACAATTAAGTCCAATGGAATCTTTCCAAGAACACCACCATACCACATGACCATAAAAATAATAACAGAGATATCACCAATAATTCAGGCCTTGTGCAGTATATTGATGACCTACTTGTAGCATCAAGCACAAGAGGAGCTTGCAAACAGGACACAATTGCTCTAATAAATCATTTGGCTGAGAATGGACATAAGGTGTTCCCAAATAAATTACAGTACTGTCAAAAAGAAGTTCAATATTTGGGGCATATAGGGTCTGATTTAGATTTTGGCAGAGGAGTTACTCCATCACAACGGTGAAGGATATCCTGTCCAACGAAACCTTAATCCCATTGTTTCCTGTGACGGAGTAACCCCTCCGCTGAAATCTAATTAAGGCCCATGATTGAAAAAGGAATGAGAAGAGTGTCATGAGAAAGGGTAGAGGCCATTCTAAACGTAAAGAGAAGTCAGAATGTTTCTGGGAATGGATGGCTACTGTAGACAGTGAGTACCCAACTTTTACTTGGTGGCTAAGCCTTTACTGAGGTTGAAACACAGAGATGTGAATGATCATATTCCATTGGACAATAAATGCATGAAAGCTTTCCCTGAGCTAAGAGAAAGTCTCTGCTGTGCCCCAGCATTAGGAATGCCTGATTATACCAAGAAGTTTACTTTGTTTTGCATTGAGAGGGAGGGCTGCACTTTCTCAGTTCTTACTCAGATGCATGGAGATGCAAGGAGACGCCTATCTTACTCCTTGATCCTGTCGCTGCAGGACTGCCTGTCTGTCTGAAATCAGTAGCAGCTGTGAGCTGGGAGAAGCAGAACTAGGAGCCACTTGTTGCACAGTTTATATACAGTTTATACAGACTCCTGCTAGGATGTGTCTAAAAAGACACAGTGTTTATGTCAGCACCAACGCTCTGCTTTCTCCACCATGCATCAACAAACGTTAGATGCCACTTTGCTCTGGTACTTTTTCTTCCTTCTATTGCCTCCTGGCGTGGATAAGCAAAGTAAAATATGCCACAAAAATGTCAATAATCTGCTGCACAGTCACTCCCCATATCTGGGTCAACCCTGTGTCAATACCCGTGCTGAGCTGTGTTGCTTACTGGCTCCACTTTTTTGGGGGGAGTTGAATATCCTTATGGGGCTCTTGCTGCAGTGTGATGCCTTTGTGCTTAGTCCCTCCAGGACTGTGAGCCGGACCTCCATCTGGTAATGTGACTCTCTTTGCGTGTTGCCTCCCTCACCACTTCTCCCTCGGAATCCTCCAGTCACTGCAGGTGAGCCCCTGCTCCACACACCACACCTCCGAAAACGTAGTTTTACTGCGGATCCCTGCTGCGTCTCTGCTGTTCTGCTGCTCAGTGCTGCAGCAATGCGAACCTCCATCATCCAAATCATCCAGATCGTGATCATATCACCACTGTGGCGTTCATGTTGGGATGCCCTCAGTCCTTGCCTCTGTTACAGGAGCATGACAGGAACCCTTGTGTAACCCCTCAAGAAAGGAAAAACCTGAAGAGAAAAGACTCAGCTGTAGATGAGGGTGAGCTCTGATATTATATGTGAATGAATGTTTGTGATGGTTAGAAACTATTAGATGGAGGAGGTTTCAGGAGAGCTTTAAGTAATGAAAATGAATGTAAGTAACATGTAGAAATAAACATCAAGGCCTTAAATGAAAAGCAGTATTTTAAACAAAAATGTGAACAGTAAGCTTTCGTAGTCAAATGTGTTTACTGAAAACTGCTGTTGAATGCATTTTAATTTCTTTTACTGTGGCCTAGGTCTGGAATGTGAGCCATAAAACGTTCAATGTGCTGAGACAAAAGAGGTTTAATAAAGAACTGTTATACTTCATCTTTCTCGTGGGCATAGTTTTCATAAAATATAATAATGTATTAATTGTTTAATTTCTATAGAATGTTTCTTTATGGGCAAGTTTTATCAACCGAAGTGCATGGGAAAAGAATGATCTCATGTAGTACTGTAGAGACCTAACCATGAGCTGTTTTCGTCTTGTAGTTAGAGGCACCTGGAACCAAGCTCAACTTGATAGATGTATTACAATTTGTAGCATATTTTAATTAAAGGTTTAGGAGCCTTTTGTTTTAGAATATTTGGCTGACGGAAGCTTTCCTGATCCCATGTTGACACGGATGCCTGTTTGAACGAACTGCTGAGAGATGACAACAAATTGTAGCAAGCTGTTGATATGAGAAAATATAAAAATGCATGTTCCTAGACCAGAAGAGAACTTTCACTTCAGATCCATTCTGACCCCGACTCTTCGCTGGTGATTCTCAGATTCATTGTGCGAGACCCTTTATGTCCCCTGCCTATCTCTATGCTTCTCTGAGACTATACAGAGTTTCTTGAACCTCTCTTTATGGCAAGTTCTGACTGACTTTAGAATTGCTTAGGCTTCATGCTTTCACATCTCAAATCTAGAGTTCTTTATGGGTTCTTACTGATGTTTTTCTCTCATTCTCCATAGCTTAGAATATGGATCTATTTATATGGAACACGCTTCATGCTTTGTTCTGTATTGTGTTGAAAATGTGATTGACTAACATTTATAACTTTCAATAAAGAAATATTTATTAAAAGACTTAATAAAGCTTTAAAACATGCACCAAAATCTCATCATTGGCGTTTTTGAAAACTTCATTGATATATGTAGATTGTTTTAATTTGCAGCTTCTGATTAATTCCTACTTACCTCCAAGGTCCCCTATGTTTCTGGATGAGTTGGTAAGTTTGATACCGTAAACCAAAATTATGCTGGTCCACCAGGCCATCTGGGGAGGGGGTGGAGACCATGGATTCAGCTACCCATGCAGAGGACCATCTGTTCTATTTATAGATTCCCAACTTCCTGGTGGGATCTCTTTACTATGAAGGCAGCTACTCTTGCGGCAGCTATCCTTACAGGACTGGCTATTGCCGAGGGAGTGCCTTGTTTAATGCCAAAGCATGAGTTTGTTTTCTTGAAACAAAACCAAAATCTGCCAATGGGAGGGATTCTATATTTTCCTTGCACATTTGCTCCCTCAGTTGAGTGGGTAACTGTCACTGTGACCTTACAGCCCTCTTACACACAGGCCAGCGGGGGCTCCACGGGTGCTTTCCGACATAGAATGGGAGAATCCAAGTTTGCGGGGCAGAAGCAATGCAGATTTACAGCAGTTTTTCTCTCTCCTCAACCTTTAAATAATGAACTTACACTTTTCTAGGTACAGTCTTGGACTAGTCAATTCTTGCTTGGGAACTAAGAGGCATACCTTTTATTTCAGAGAGGGAAATGTTTCTTTGCTTCCTCCCGTTGCTTGATTCCCTGAGTGGTCATCGTTTATAGGTAAATTGATCCGACTACTGTCTTGTAAAGGTACACAAACACTGTACAGTTTTAAACTGTAAAGGGATAGAGCCAGGCTGACTCTCGTATATAATCTATTTGCATGTCCAAAAGGACCATCACCAAATCCACACAAGGATAAGACACTGTCACAAAGAATGTGATGCTGTCTATTTGTGCTTTATAGGCCTCAGGAACAGACAGCGAAAGAAAACGATTTCCATCTGCTGCATACCCTGTGGAAAAGTCGGTCGCGCTCCTTACATTTCCTGCCATATTTTCACATATCCGTAGTGCAAATTGTTAAAAATAAATTAAATATGTTTACAAAGGGGCATGAGAAGAAGAAAGTCAAACGGTCATAAAAAAATAAATGGGAAGAGGAATATTGGGAAACACTTCGAGGTTAGAGGTGATCAAAGAGCATTTTGCTGAGAAGCAGAAACATTTAAAAAAAGCAAGCAATGGCAAAGGAAACGGGTCTGCGGCTGGCAAGGTTGTTGTACCTTTTTCTAAATGTATACATTAGACTTTTAAAATTATAAACATAATAATAAGTGCACATGTTGCTTTCACAAGTAAAAAATGTCCCTTTGCAAAAATTATTAAAAGGCACAGATTAAAGCAAAGAATGGATATACATTTTTTTTAAAGCATGGAATAAAAGCCTTCTAGCACTGACACTCAAATAGACCTCTTTAGAGGCGGATGTGCATTTATGGATAAGCAACATGTCATTATTCACAGTAAACAGAGCCAGTGGCTGAAGTGGACTGGTCCACAGCTTCACCATGAATATTGTGGTGGCCTGAAGCAAAAAAAGCAAAATGTGAATGACATGTAGACCAGTAGACAAAGAAGGATAACCAAACCCCCCCTAAAAACATACATACACACATATATATATATATACTCACTGAAAGTATAGATATATTCCCTGAAAAAAAACAAATATTACAGGGATGTTATAGTTAGGTTCTGAATTTACTCCTATAAAACCACAGAAATTCATAAGTTATAGTTAGAGTTATTTCAATGAACTAAAACTCGCCCCCTAAGGTAACTATAACTTGTGCCTTCGCCATGCACAGTTGTCTCATCAATACGTTTATTGCAAATGTTGCACTAAGAGTATGAAAGATGGCATAGAATATGTCATCAATGATATCATATGTAAAGTAATTAGCTGTGCATAGCAAAGGCACGAGTTATAGTTACCTTAGGGCACAAGGTTTGGCCACAGGGCCAGTGGCCAACCCCCTATAAGCAACCAACTTTGCACCATCACTGCCTTCTCCCGTGCTCAGTAGAGGTTGCCCGCAAGAGCTGGACTGCAGCCAGTCCCTGCAGCCAACCCCCTGCAGCCAACCCTCCTAACTACCCAACCCGATGTTGTGCATGGCCCTTTGCACATGCATGGCTGAAGTTAGCTGCGGCCTCTGTGGGTGTTAAAATAGCTGTGAGAGGCTATATCTGGGGGTAAGACTGGCTGTCAAAGTGTCTGTCTGGGTGTGAGAGTGCGTACATCAGTGTTTTAGTGGGTGTGTCAGTATGTGTGCCGGTCTGTGAGTGGTGCATCAGGGTGTCAGTGGGTGTGTGATGGTCTGAGTGGGTGTGTGACTGTCTGAGTGGGTCTGAGTGGGTGCATGAAGGTCTGACTGGGGCTATGAGTGAGTACATGAGGGTCTGAGGGGGTCGGTGATGGGTGCGTGAGTGAGTGGGTCTGTGAGTGGGTGTGCCAGTGTCTGAGTGGGTGTGTGAGTTGGAGAATTGATTGAGAGACAGAAAGAGAGCAAGAAAGTGAGAGGGAGAGAGATAGAGTTTTAAGGCTTTGATGTCTGATATACTTTAATGAATTATTTGTCTCCAATTAAAAAAAAAAAGCATTCGTTTTTTTCAAAAATATAATATTTTTTTTATTTAAAAAAATGGAAATGAGTCCAGGTGGACTTGAACCCCCATACCTCAGTGTGAAGGTCTGCGACCTTCACAGTGAGCTATGGGAGTTTATTTATTTATTAATTTATTTATTCTAGCCCTTTATGGGATTTCATATTAAGTATTTTTTTATTTTTTTTTATTAATCAAAAACCCTTTACGGGCTATCTGGTACCAAGGGGGAAGCCTTAAGGGCTTCTCTGAGGTCCCTATATACATTTTTAATTAAATTATAAAAAATAAAAAAAACACCCTTTACAGGCTACCTGACACTGCTTCCCCCGCAGTGCCAATGATTCAGCAAGCACGGAGCTGATTTGACAGCACATCCGTGCTTACTGAAGCATTTCATCTCTGTCCATGACACTTCGGATTTTGACAGCAGGACCTGCTTTCAATGTCCAGCTGTCAAAACCCAAAGTGTTTGCTGTGGCTTGGCAGACCGGGACATAACAGGAGCTGGCACTCGGGGTGGCAGTCCCCAGGGCCATCAGTGGCTTCATGAGGGGGCCGAGTGGCCCTCCTCCAATGTAGGTATAGCCCCGGGGCATGGTGGTCCCTGGTGTGTGGGGATCTCATAGGGACCCCCTTCATTTTACAATTTGCCCCAGTTGGTGGTGGTCCCCTGGGAACGGGGGGGGCCACAGACCACTGCATGTACTTTATTAGAAGCCCTGGGGGGTGGTGGTCCCTGTGGTGTGGGGGGCTGTGGCCCCCCTACATATAATTTCATCGATGCCCTGGGTGATGGTGGTCCCCGGGGCATGGAGGTCTACGTCCCACCCACCTATTATAAATAAGGCAGCCATGAGGAGGTGGCAGTTCCCAAGGTAGCGGGGGGCACAGGCCCCCCGCATATTATACAATAAAAGCCCCCTCCCCCCCATACATATAAATTTTGAAGCCCTGGGTAGATGGGGGGCCTCCCGCATATATTTTAATATAGGAAAGCTCCAGGGATGTGGTGGTCCCTGGAGCTGTTTTGGGGGGCCGGGAGGCACCCCCACACAAAATGTTTAATGCCCAGGAACCTGGCCCACCCAGGGGCCTATAAAAAAAAACAAGCGCGGTAGCCCGTGTTTTTTTTTTTATTTGTTTGCTGTGAATTCACGAATCTCGCGAACTTGAGGCAAAAGATTATTTAAAAAAAAATTTTTTTGCTAAGGGGTCAGGTTGGCCTTTTTTTATTTTCTTTTTCCTGGGACTCGGCTCAAGCCGGCTGCCAACACTTCCTGGTTTGAAGTGTTGGCATCAAATCAGAGCTGTGCAATTCCCTGCACAAGCTCATCTTTATTCTCGAATACTTCACGGCCAAAGATATACAAATTTGAATTTCCCCAGATTTCTCAAAAACTGCTGAACAGATTTACTCCAAATAAGCAAAAGTGAGATCTGCGTACCAACAGCTTGCTTTCTGCCAAATTTGGTGTATTTCCATCCAGTGGTTCGCCCTGTAGTTGTGTCAAAAGAATCCTATGGAAATTAACATGGCAAATGCAATGTTTTTATATTTACTGAAAGAACCAAAGGTTGAAGTAACATTATAGTTAGGTGAATTTCTTATTGACGTTAACTTTTTGAACAAAAAAGGCCACAGAAATGTAATACCTATAGTTAGCAGCACTAACTATAACTATCGCCCCTGCCATGCACTGCTTATGGCCTCACATATGACATCACTCATGATATGTTCTATGACATCATTTATGACATCACGCATGGCATCTCAAATGTGGATAGTAGTGTGAGGAGGTTGACACGCCTGTCCTTTCACACCTCTCTTTCAAATGACAGGTGTGAGTATTAGTGTGTGGGCAGGGACTGGCCTCTCCTGTCAGAACTTGCTCTCAGATGATGGGTGTGCGTAGTAGTGTGTGTGTGTGGATAGACTAGCCTTTTCTTTCAGACCTCTGTCGATGTGCATAGTAGTGTGTGGAAGCTAACACGCCTGTCCTCTCTCAGTTGACAGGTGTGAGTAGTGTGGGGAAGGACTGGCCTCTCCTTTCAGACCTCTCCTTCAGATGATGGCTGTGCATGGTAGGGTGTGTGGATAGGCACTGGCCTCTCCACTGAGACCTCTCTCTCAGATGATGAGTGTGCATAGCAGTGTGTGGGGAGGGACCTCTCTCTGCATAGTAGGGTGTGTTGAGAGGGACTGGCCTCTCCATTGACACCTCTCTCTCAGATAAGAGGTGCATGTATTAATGAGTGGAGAGGGACTGTCCTCCCTGCTAATAACCCTCTCTCTGATAATGGGTGTGCATAGTAGGGCATGGGAAGAGACTGTACTCTACTCACAACTCTTTCCAAGCTGATGGGCATAAATAATAGACTTTGAAAACACCAGCTCCAGTAATACTCTTTCCTACAGTAGCAAGTGTACATAAAACAGTTCAAAGATCACCTACTCCTTTCTACTTTTCATGATCCTATGAAAAACTCTTGAGATTTTAAGATTAAAAGAAAAAGAATTAACCTTCTAGTCATCACAGTGCTCATCTCTTACACACTTCTTTCAATATCAACGACCACAACATAATTTCTACTAGTAGAGTATATTAAGAACTTGTCTACTCCTTTTTACCATCCCCTATACTGCAAAAGTCCTGCAAGATCATAAAAAATTATTAAACACATTATACATTTATAATCTTCACAGTGTTTATTCCTTAAACAGCTCCTCTATAAATCTAGAGCGACATCACGCTTGTCTATTGCTCCCTTATTTAGCTTTTTTACTTCATTTCCACAACACCTCCAGTTTTTTCACAGTAAACAGTAATGGCTGCTATTTCATTTTTGACATTCCAACAGCTGGCCAATCAGAGCGCTCACTCTCGCAGGGCTCAAGGGAGCCTCTCTTTTCCACAAGAGCATGAACGCTCACAGGAAAAGCTACTGGCCTCTAGACCAATCAAAGGGCTCCATTTTTTATTTTCACATTCTCATGAGAGGCTCACAGGATCCTCGTAAGCCCAACTGCCAAAACATACAATTATTTTTCACCCTTAATTTCTGAAAAAATACTAAATGGATTTACACCAATCACAAAAATCACAATCTGCTGACCAAAATCTAGCTTCCTGCCTAATTTGGTGTAATTCCATTCAGCAGTTTTTTTGCTAAAACCTGTCTTAAAGAAGTTTATAAAAATGCATGAGGATTGTATTTATTACCCCCCCCCCCTTTTTTCTCGGCCACACTTCATGGATCAACCCCCACGGTCGGCACCCTCTCTCCTCAGGTGCCCATCCCTGGGACATAGTTGCTTGCTGTTGCTTGGCGGAGCTAGGATAGCTCCCGCCAAGCGAGAGCAATCTGTAAGTCTGTTGCCAGGGAGGAGGAAAACTGATCCCGCTCGTTGAGAGCGACTTATCATCTGTACAGCGGGCAGGAAAACAGATTACAGAATTGCTCCCACACACAGGGAGCAGCTTTTTTAGCTGTTCCCTGTGTCTGGGAGAAATGCCAGTTTCCGCTGGAGGCCAGAATGTACTGTGGGGGCATTGAGGCTTCCTTTGCAGTCTCCAGAAGACAGAGAAGGAGACACGTTCTTGATACAGAGGAATATGAGCACACCTACACCAAACAAGCACTTACCTGTTTGGTGGAGATTCAACTCTTTGTAGTCTTGTTGTCTTCTCTACATGAGGATTAATGTTAATGCAGATTTCTGTATGAAGACTCTTGAGGAACAATCACATTACCAAAGTTACAGACACAAGGTCCCTAGAGACATTATCTCGGGGTCCTTTACACAGCTGTTGTGTGGAATATGCACTATACATTTACCCAGCGAGGTAGTACTTACTCATTTGCCAGTAGAAAGTACTCCAGTTGGATAGACATTTTGCACAAAACTGTGGCATCTTCTTGGATGCATTCTGGCACCAATGCTCATTTCACATAAATTAAGGCTAAACAGGAATCACTTACAAATATAAACAAAGCAAGTGGCCAACTTGAAGCTCTGCTTCTATAAAGTACATATCATCCTAACTTCTTGATGATGGCCAAGGTAAGAAAGTGTGTTTTCTCTGCAGTTCCAAGTTCAAAAATGACCTGAAATCCTTGGAGCATATTATCATGTGTAGTGACTGTGACAAGTGTGTTTTTTCTTGTCATCTCCTGCTGAGAACAGATCACTGTGGTCTCCCTTTTAACTACTATGAATATACAAATGTGCAAAATGAACCAGAAGCCATGTCCATTTGGCCAAAGGACCAGCGTGGCACAGTGTTGGATGGCTACGGGAGGTTGGCTACAGGGCTTGGCCACAGGCAGACCCTGAGGCCAACCCATGCCGTGCATGAGTAAAGGTCATGCATGGCATGAAGTTGGATGCCTATGGGGGTTAGGTGCAGGGCCTGCAGCCAACCCCCCTCTGCATTAAAAAATCACTGAAAAAAAACAAAGGTTACGGGGATGTTATAGTTAGGAATTAGCATTACAAAACCTTAGAAACCTTAGAAATTCTCTCTATACATATTTTCAATGAAAACAAAAAGATGACAGGGATGTTATAATTAGGTTCTGAATTTACACGCACAAAACCATAGAAACTGAGCTGTTATAGTTAGAGTTATTTCAAGTAACTCATGCCCTAAGGTAACTATAACTTGCACCCTCGCTATGCACAGCTAATTACCCCACATATTACATCATTCATAACATCTTCTATGGCATCATTGCTACTATTACTGCAACATTTGTAATAACATTATTGATGTGAAAACTGTGCATTCAACATAAAGGTCCACCCACTCATAAACAAAAAACACGTCTACATGCACTAGTTCCTCCAAAATGTATGTGAGTCTTTGATCTAGGTCTATATACACATAACTTTTCTACAAACTGCCAATCTAAAGCCAGGAGTCCTTGATTTCCAGCTACTGAATGTTTCATCTTTTTCCCAATTTTGTAAAATGATTTCCTTTTTCAATTTTAGTCTTCATAGCTCTTCCCCTTTCCTCAACTTGTCCAATGAATGCTTTCTTTACTGGGGTAAGAATACAGGTCAGATTATTCCTGTGGGCATTTACTGTTGGTGTAGGCTCAAATAAACCTCCCACTGTATCAATGTTTTTCGTCTTTGCAGTGTTGCCCAAATGTTTCATGATTGGGACAACTGAAAATACTATGTCATAATGCAAATAAAAATATTGATATTACTCCTGCTGATACAAAAATGTTAATAAAAGGCTACTGGAAATTCCATAGATTAGGGGTAGACTATGGTATGTGATTCCCTCACTCACTGATGAAGGCAACTGTGCGCATACATAGCAGTTTCTAGCTTCCATAGTATCTACATATTTATGAAACAGCTTATAATACACATTTGCAGATAAATCACCTATAGAATCATCAATGTGTATGTATTTCTCATCATTGTACAGGGGATTTTGATCTGCAATGGATTTGCTAAATTCAGAACACTTGTAGATGTAACTTTTTCTGAAAATGGGCAGACTCAATCCTATGAGAAATAATATAATCATCATAACTTTCACTATCACTAAACCTATACATATGTAATTGCATATGCTACCTCTATTTCTATTTGACTCTGTGAGTTCTCTAATTTCAGAACAAAAGTTCAAATTCAAAAATCAAAATCAAAACTCAAATGCAAAGCGGCTTCAATATATCACTGTCTCTTTTCAGTCCTTTTATTTGTAAGCAAAGCAAGAATCAAAAATAGTCTCTTTAAAGGTGCAAAGTATTCACAAGACGTTCTTTGATCTCATAGGAAGTTCATCAAGAGTTTTCTCTACTTGCAAATATTCAAAAGCTTCAATGTATCTAATAAAGACACAGCTCGTCATCACTAATAACTACTTCCAAACCTAATGTCTTTGTTATCAAGTGGCAATGAGATTTCAAAGCTCAGCTCCACCACAATTGTGAAATCAAGAATATTAAACTGGATTAAAATTGTTAAAGCAAAAGGTTGCAAACTCCTTCTCCCAGTCATTTGCAGCAAAATATGTCTATTCCGATGCTGAGTATTTTCAGCTAGAACTCTCTTTCTCTTTGATCTCCTGTTTACTTGACCCTCAGCATCACTGTCACTTTGACTTGACTCTTCAGTTTCTTCAGCACTTGTACAGCTGGCACTGAATGCTCACTAGGCCAATTGTCACAGAGTATAGCTCTTTTATCTACAGCAACTGTTTTTTACCACCATCCAAGCTCACATGAGTCAACTGATTCTATCTCAACCCTTCTGTACCATCCACTGTTGTTGACTGGCTCAGACCCCTCTCAGACCAAACTTGTGTTGTAGCAGTCACTTATCCAACCCCAACAGCTTGACTAACCTGATCCCTCTTGCTCACTATAACCAACCCTTCTGGAACAGGTGCTGTATCAACTAGGGGAAGTGGAGCTTTGAGTGTGTGGCTAGCATTTGTAGGTTCTCCAACCTGATGAGACACAGATGAATCAAGTCAGCCAGTCTTTTGCAGTAATCCAGCACCAAGCCATCTGTAATGTTCACAGGCACTGCTGACAATCTCATGGCCCTCCTTACGATAATTTCATGAGGGGACAAACCAGTCTTTCTGTCGGGCATACTGCGCATACTCATCAAGACAAAATGCAATGTATCTGCCCATTTCATAGTAGTGGATGCACATACTTTCCTCCATCTAGACTTCAGGGTACCAGTTATCTGTTCAACAAGTTCAGAAGCCTCAGGTCTGTAGCTACAGTGTAATCTTTGCTCAGTTTGCAATGCTGTACACAATAACTTCAGAACCTCACTGTTGAAGTGTGTTCCTCAGTATGACTCTAGAGAAGTCAGGAATCCAAACTGTGGTATCAGCTCCCTAAGTAACAGCTTTGCTACTGTGAGACCTTCATTTTTCCAGGTTGCTTAGACTTCAACTCAGTTTGAGAAAATGCATACAATAACTAAGACATATCTCAGTCCATTGCACACAGACAGCCTTATGAAATCCAGATGCATTCTATTGAACGTCCTCCTGATCTAACTATGTGACTCAGTGTAACAACTGTGTGTTTTCCTAAATTCATCTGATGACATGTGACACATCTGTGGCACACAGTTTCTACAATCACTTTGACTCTGGGGTTAAAGTATGCCTGTCTAAAGGTTCTGATCATTGCATTGCCACCTATATGTGCCTGTCCATGATAATGTCTAGACATGGATTATAATAAGCTATTGGGCAGCACTGCTCTTCCATCACTTGGAACCCAAATATCAACTTCATTTCTCTTGACACATCCTGATGTAACCCAACTTTGCTGCCCTTCTTCTGTCGCTTCTTCCTGCAACCTTTTAACTTCTTCTCATGTATCAACAACAGTTAACAGGAAATGTTGATGTGTCTCATTATTTGCATCATTATTCCATTCTCCATGAAAGGAAGTACAGCTTAGGGCACAATATCTCGCAACCTCATCAGCATACGTTTTACCTAAGGTTACATAGTCAGTGGATTCCCTATGAACGGCACACTTTACAACAGCAATTTTTGCAGGCAGCTGTAATGCATTCAACAAATTATAGATCTTATCACCATTGCGGATACGTGAGCAGGAGGAGGTCATGAACTCTGTCTGGTACAACAACTGCTCGAAATCATGAACAACACCAGAACCATACTGACTATCAGTGAAGATTGTCACTTTGAGCTGTTCAGAAACACAGTAGGCTGTAGTAAGAGCAACAGAATTGGCTACTTGGGCAGAAAAGACTCCTTGAAGCCAGAAGGCTTCAATCACACCTGAGACTATGCAAGCTGCACACCCAGCTCTTAGGGTACCATCTTTATCTCTTAAACAGGAGCCATGAACAAATATGGCTTAGTCATTTTCAGTTATCGAAACATCTTGAATGTCATTTCTTAGCATGGTGCACAGTCCAGTGACATTGAGACAGTCATACTCAGCCTCATCCACACAATCATAGACATTTTAAACAGCATTTCTCAAAAATGTAGCAAGATTCAAAACTGTACATCTCTTGAGATAGATGTTTGGAGAGGCAAGGATGACCTGCTCATAGCTGGTCAAACATGCACTGGTTAAATACTGTGTCTTGGTCTGGTTTAACAATATCTCCACAGAGTGGGGAATAAAAACAATCGGAGAGTGACCCATAACAATGCCTTTGCAATATTCAATGCTGTTCCTTAGGACAAATGACTGCCTTGAAACAACCAGGCAGCACAGTATCTACAGGATCAAGTGTGGAAGAAAAATAGGCAACAGGCTTGTTTGTATTTCCATGCAGTTGCGTCAAAACTGAAAGAGCACATCCATCCCTCTCACAGCAAAACAAAGAAAAACATTTATTATAATCAGGCATTCCAAGAGCAAGAGCTCAGTATGGGCTTTCTCTCAGCTCTGTGAAGGCACATATGCAGTTGTCATCCAATGGTACCAGATAAGACACATCCTTGTTTGGGATCCACTGGCAACAGTAGCCAACCAATCCCAGGATCATTCTGGCCTCTTTCTAAGTAGCAGGAGGATTCATTTTCATGATTGCTGAAATTCTTTCTTGTAAAACTTTCTGCAAACCTTTCTCAATGTGGTGGTCTAAGTACAGGACTTCTTTCTTGCAATACTGTAGTTTGGCTGGCGAAACATTATGTTCATTTGCTCCTAAATAATTCAAGACAGCATTCAAGTCTCTCCTTGATGCTTCTCAAGTGTTTTTTGCAACAAGTAGTTCATCTATATACTGCACTGTGACTGAGTGGTAGGGCATTTTAAGGGAGTCCAGATTATTTTTCAAGATCTGGTTAAAAATTGAAGGACTCTCAGTATACCATGCCAAAAGACGACAACTTCACATGGAATAAAATCACTGCAGGATTCGGTACCATCGGACAACATGGAACGACAATCTCATTGATTTTTCTCAGGTTTTGGACTATGCAATACTTTCCATTGGGCTTCTTCAGTCCTAAAATTAGAGAGTTATAAGGACTTCTGTAATCACTTTCAAGATACCCTGCTCAATTAGACAATTTATCATCGGAGCAATTCCAGTAATTGTCTCGATTGTCATGTTATATGGGGGTGTTTTTGGATGCACTGTTATTTTCATAGGCTCAACGCCTTTGATGAGTCCTATTTCCTTTTCTGAAAAATCCCAAACGTCAGGTGTCACTGTGACTTTTAAATCTTCGGCAATTCATTACATGTCAGCATTGGGTAACATGTGACACTCAGGTACTGCATCACAATTTGGCAGGGCACAACTTCATCATTTACTTGGGTTGTGGTTTCTCAGGGTGTGCAACTAATAGAACAATTTAGCTTACATGGTAGGTTGCGTCCTAGTAAACTTTCAGGACTTGAATCACAGACCACAGATTGGTGCTCAACTTCAAATGAACCTGTTTTTACAGAGACAGATTCTGTTACAGGGTTGGTCAACTGTTTATTTGTGACTCCTACAACCTTGATTCTCATTCCTGAAAGGGGCTAATTTGGTACTTCTGATGTTCTTACGGTGGAGTGTGTAGTCCCAGAGACAACCGGAATGACACATCATGACCCATAACATTAGCATTTATTTAGGGTCCATGTTGATCTACTCTAAGGATGCACTTAGCATGCAATCCTCATCATCTGACCTATCTGCTTGAAGAATTTCTGAAAATTCCTATTCATTCAAGTCTATTAAGGGAAACTGTGATGCTATCCAATTCACCTCTGCATTTACAATTTGGTTTAAATTCTGTTGGAGAACAACCACCAGCTGTTGAGTCATTTGGGCATACAGTACCTGCACCTGCTGTTCTGAGGACACTCTTTGAATTTGAACCATATTATTACCTTGTACTTGAGCAACTCCAGTATTCTGTATCTGATTATTCACTTTATTAAAGGGACACTCCCGTTGCCAATTACCCAAATGTCTGCACGCATGACACGTATTTGTTCTCTTCAAAGCCTGAACATCAACCACACCTCCACTTTGGTCTACCTGAACACCATGTCCTCTATCTCTAGGCTGAACAATTTTTGATACCTGCTGTGACACTCTTTGCATACCACCAGTGTTCACCATCATCTATGGGCTCTGGCTAACCTTCGGTGCAGCTTTCAACTGCATGACCATAACCTTCTCTTTTAATTTTTTCTGCTTCAATTCCAATTCATCGCTGCAGTATTTTGCATTCTGTAGCATCTCATCAGTTGGTTTGTTCTGCCAACAAATTAAATGTTGCAGAATCATGTCACTTATGTCCGGTTTTAATCCTTGTTCAAATCTAAACACAAAATGACCCATATCCCTGTATTCTATAGTCTCTGTACCACTGAACTGTTTGAAAACTTGCAACAATCTCTCATAATAGGCATGAACTGACTCCTTCGATTCCTGTGTCATCCTGTCAATCCTGTGCCACTCAATAGCTTTCAGTGACACTTTGTTTTTCGGGAACTCAATCACCATATAATACCTTTTCATCACCTCCTCTGATGGTGTACCTCTTACTGGATCTCTTGGGGGTTCATGGTCTTGTCAATCAACATTATCTATGCATTCAGTCCACAAATCACTCAGAACCACAATGTCAAGCAACATATTCAAATTCTTCCACAGGCATTTTGAAAGCTTCACAAATCTCTCTGCGTGTACCATTCCACTGGTTTCTCTCTCAGTCTTGGGGAATCATTGGTTAGTGACAGAATATCACTCCTACTTCACAGTACATGAACATAACCTCCAGCTGGTATTTCTCTCCTGGGCAGCATCTTTATATTGTCCTTGGCTTGATTTGCTCCTGCTGGAGGTACATTTGGCTTTGCTTTCTTCTGATCTTTTTTCTTTGCCAATCTGCCTTCCCACTTATCTACAGCACCCAATTTCTGCGTGTATGTAATTCCTTAATTTGCAATTAAGGTCAGGGGTCAGGGTAGCTTTTAGGATAGGTCAGGGTAGATTTTAAGGTTCAGGACAGGGGAGGGGCGTCAGAGGGTGGTTGTATTACACAACCACACATGTCATTACCACATATACCATTACCATATACCATTACTAAGCATGCTTTTACAAGAAAATCTTTGTAAAGGCATGCATGGTAAAGGCATGCATGGCAAAGATGCAGTCGTGGTTCTGACCACATTGTTAAGCTATGCGTGGTTCTGCCATGCATGGTTCTGTCATACAACCGTGTTAAAGGGTACTCCTCCTTGTAGAGTGCTGCAATTAACATTTGGGATCTAATCTGGTCTGGATACAAAATAAGATGAGGCTCTCAGAGGTAATCTTGCATCTGGTGTAAATCCTGTCAGACTTGCCATTAGGTTTAGATATGCAATTCCTGTAGGACTTAACGGTCTCACAAGAGAACCTGCTCTCTCCATTTCTGAGTTGTTCGAATATACTGATCTCTACATACCAATTGGTGCTATCTCAGTGGATGTAACTGATGTATGAGGAGTTGTTGGGACTTTTCATGAATGTGTATTGCTTCCAGATGTACCTGAAGCATACAAAGGAACAACAGGACCTATAGTCACAGGAATTGTTAATGCATCTGGACCTATATGATTTGCCTGATTCTGAGGAATTGTCATTCCTTCACTCTGTCCAGTTAAGACAGTTATGAAACTTTGCCCTGTTTGACTCGGGGTAACTGACCTGGACTAAATATTTGCACAGGTTGATTCAGAACAAATCTTGGCACAGGCAGGGTATCTGCACCATCTTATTCACATTAGAATTTGGCACAATATTATTCTCAATTGGACTTGGCACAGGCTGAACTGTGTTAGAGCTCTGAACTTGTTGAGTCGCCTCAGGAATTTGTGTCACTGAATTTACAGTTACACCTGGCACTATCTGGTTCAGGATTTGTACAACTAGAGCAGTTGGCACGCTCAGGGTTACATTTTATGCTGCTTCAATTCTGGATCCTACCCCAACTGAATGGTACGGAGGAGGACGATTCAAGAAGATCTGATATATGACCTCATCATCTGAATCACCCTCATATGTCACTGTCTTTTTATCTTCAGAATCTGTTGCTTGCTCTGCCTTTTCTGTCTTTTTATTAGCCTTGGGTTTAGTGCTTTCACCATCTTCACTAGAAATAGCTAGATACATTCTGACTCCCTTAATTATGCCTGCTTTCCAAATTTCCTGTTCTGCTTCCCATCTAGCCTCTGCAAGTGTCTTGATTATTTTCTGCATTCTGTTCTCATATTTGATTGTCATTTTTTTGGTGTGCTATGAGTTCACAAATACTAAGGGCTTCAAATTGTGTGGATCTCAGAGGCTGTTTCATCTCATAAAGCACTCACCTCAGATTGTCTATACCACCTTCTTTCTCAGTTATTTTGCACCTTTGTTCAAGCCACAAAAATGCATGAAATTCATTTACGGAAGATACATAATGACCTAGAGTACCTTTGGGGTCTCTATACTGTCTCTGATGGGAATAAATACATCTCCTCTTAATGCACTCTTTAAAGTTTGGTTTTAAATAATTTAATTTTTGTTGAAATTCAGTTAATCACAATAACTTTCAGTCAAATCAGGAAGTAACTTCACAATCCCACAACCCTTTTCTCTCAACCAACAGCAATATGGCACTGTCCACCAATACCTGTGTGGCTTCTCACCAACCAACATATACCACCGCAACACACAATGATGTCACACTCACTTCTTTCAGCAATGCAGTTGTTTCGCCATTGTCTTTCACACAATCTCTCACACATACCTAATGCAAAAATATTGTGAGCCAAACCAACTACCTGTCTGCACACTATAGAACAGTAAATCAAACACTTCAAAGCTGTACGGAGATATGCTTTCCGGATGTAGCTTTCACAATTACAAGAGTGAAACAAGACTACCAAGCCTCACTCCAGTTGATACAGATCCTCCATTGGCCCCCAGGAATCATTTAATACCAACTAAAACTCATACTTGTTCAAAGAAAACTATTTGCACTGTCAACAATGTCTCATAACGAGTGGCCTACTGCAGACAATAAATTAACCAAGTGTCATCTACATCTTGCGCGCTATCCAGGGATGTTAGGCCACAACGGACCAGTCAACAACAACTGTGGACATTTTTTAGCAACAAGTGCCACAAGCAAACAAGTACATTGCAGAACACTTCATGACATCACACTTTACAGCAATCTTCCGGTCAAAAGCAATGCAAGAGCAAAACCCTATTAATATTCACACATCCGTCTCTCACAGGAACAACGCTGGAACTTCATCAGTCTTCGGAACAGACCGTGGGACAGAATTTGGGGTGGGCAAAATTTAGACTGGTCAATCACATGGGACCAATCCTGTCTCCCTAGCACTATACTTGAATGGTTCCTCCTTGTAGGACAAACCATCCCTCTGCTACCAGATCTGCTGGAGCATTTCCTCCTTCACAGGAATCAAAGATCAACAGGGTCAACGGATATTTGGACCCTGCAAAAGGATGTGGTAGAATCACACAACAAATTTCAATACAAACCAATTAAATGTACACAGTATGACCAATGTGGCCATACAAGGAAAACTCCAATCAGGAATAAAGTTAAGGGGGTTACTACAAGTTTAAGCTCAAAGTCATGTAGACAGTTCTCAAGACAAAGTTATAAGAATCACTGAGGCACCAAGAGTTGTCCAAAGCGACAAAATAAGTTCAAGCAAACTAACTTTAAGAGAACTAGGCATTAATAAAAGACAATGCAAAATATCAGTAAGCTAACCTGATGGATGGAAAACAAGTGTTGCTCAGTTTTAATGAGCATCAAGGCAGTTCAAGATCATCAAAGTTTAATTTAGCTGGGCACAGGAAAAATCCTACAGTTTAGTGATTAGGGAATAACATGCACCGGGCGGAACACATGCGGGCAAAAGACAAAAAAAACAAAGAGGACAAAAAGAATTTTGAAAAAGGTAACCTTCGGCAACAGGTTACTAACTAAGCTGTGCAAGAAGCAGGTATAAAGGGAAAACACTGGCATATCAGAAGCCAGTCAAGAGTCTTCTTTGAGAGCTAAGGAGAAATTCTTTCAGTGTCAGCAAAGCATTTCAAGGGGCAAGGGCACAGAGGAAGTACCTCTTCAAGGGGCTCATCATTCAGGGCGAAAGGATTTGTCTCTGAGCTCCAGGGAGTCTGAATCTGGTCTGAGTCCAGTTGATCATCAATACTTTAAAGTTCATAAGGCAAGCTGAATCATCAATGCAATAGTTCATTCGATGTTGAAGGAGCAACATCCAATAGAAATCGATCATATGACTTTGAAACATCCACATGCTTTCCCAAGTTTGTCATAAGAATGGAGTCCTTCTGTATACTTCCATGCAAGATTGAAACAAATGTTTAAATTGTTCATCCACAGTCCAGGATGTTCTAGATCCAAGGTTAGTTTTTTCACAGCTCTCTCTGTGTAAAAAAACGGACGTCTATTACCAAACTAGTCTTCTCATGGGAACGAAGACTGAAGGAAAGGTTCACGTTTGCAAGGTGACGACATTGTCTGCACAGTCACAAATACAGTGCCATCAGGCCTCACTTGGGCTAATACAAATTAATTAAACTGCACATTAATACATTTGAATAAAACATGTTTTAATACGCAAACTATAAATTTTGCATTAATATGACTTCATTGGCATTTGGGAAACAGTATCTTCAAACAAAATGACTCTGTTAAGACATTTCAGTCAGTGTGGTGCAGAACTGCATTTCTCTATTTTTGCATACGTTTTTTATTGCAAGAAATTCAATATTGTTTCAATACAGACTATACATTTGCACTCTAAAGTATAAAATAATGACAGTTGAATTCTTCAAACATGTAAATTAATCTCAATACCTCCTATGTTTCAGTAAGTAGTCTAAGACAAATGCACACTAACATATCTCTTCAGTGTATCATTCTACATTCAAACTATTAGTTCTTTGATTAACATAAACTATAAACTGTCAGTTATAGATGATCTTTGTGACATGAGGGACAGTACTATAATTTCTGCTGCATCATAGTAAATCCAGATGATCCAGGACTAACAAAGGACTCGAAAATATTCCACCAGAATCCCAATCTCTTCTAAATGAATGCCTTGCATTCTTTTTTATCCTAAAATGATTTTATGTTTATTTTCTGACTTTGATAGTCTACATTTGCTTAATATCTACTCTCAGAACATTTTCGGTGCAGACCATGATCACTGGCTCAAATTGAAAATAGGCATATACACCAAGGTAAAGGCTCAGGGCCAGTCATCGCCAAGGTAAGACCATAAATCCCTTCAAACCCCATACATTGATCAGCTCAGGCAGAAACTAATGCTTAGTCTGGAACAGTCCAAGATACATGAAGGGGAAGTTCATTCTCGATAAGTGTCTTTATATAGCAGACTTTACTTAAAGAAGGGTTTTTCCCCATTTTACTAGGCTCAGCTGACGCTTTCTGCACAAAATATTATTAGGTGTCAAACTGTGCCAGTGACTCATCTATTTTTGTAACCTTTATTTAATGTTACTGCCTGTTTATTGAAGCTGACATTTGTTTTGTTGCTATTTTAGGAGCAAATTAAATGTCTTAAAATCAATTGTAGATTCATTAGGGACAGAGATGCTCCTGTTGAAATGCTTTGTTTACTTGCAGTGGGACAATAACATCTTCATCTCCGGGCGATAGAATTACATTTCGGAGCAGTGTACACGTCACTGTCGGAAATGTCTTATTTTAGACACCTTAAAGGAAGCCCCAATACGGTACTGTTGGCGTTTATTCAACATCTGAGCTTAATGTTTTTCTATTAGTGAATATTATAATTCTTCTACCATAACGTAATTTAAACAATTTGAATCGATAACGAACATGAAAACTAATTTCTATTAAAAGATACGTTTGGTACTGCATGTCTTTTCAATCTGCTCATATTTGGGCCTCCTTAGGTCATCCTCTACCTACATATCAGCATCAACCTCTAGAGGGGACCCTGAATTCTGCAGGGTTCATTTACTTGTTTTATTTAAAAAAAAACATTTTGGCATAAAGGACAATGCACCAGTTCATCATAACAGGGTATATAATGAATAATGAATGCAGTCAAAGCAATAACATTCATTCCGATGCAAAAGCATGTCAACATACTACAACGTAATGTGAAAAAGGACTTCAGTTGCTAGAAGAGGGTTATCAGCTAATGTTACAAGTTCTGTAAACAATAAAAACACTGCTACCAGTGGGAACAAATGAAGCTGCAGGCAGTGCCTGCTAATCCTAGTCTGCAAGGCTTCATTCTTATACAAGTGACAGTGGTATTATACAAACATTTAATTGAAGTGCGAAGCAGATATTCAGCATCCACATTCAGATATTGGACAAAATGAGGTGAAGTTTTCAGACGTTATTTATAAAGGTACATTTTCACCGGACATCACAATGTATAGTACAAAAAAAAAAAAAGATTAATAGTTAGGTAATGCTATAGGTCATGTCATCGCGCTTAAGTGGGATTAGATCATACTGATTTATGTCAGCTTTCAGCTTTTAAATTTCTGGCTCCACTTACACAGGTTATGTAACCTACTCAAAAAGGCAAATCCATTGATGCCTCCACACCTTGCAACCCACTCCATCAATAACTCCTACCTTTCTGAAGAGGAACATATGAATACCTCTGTTGGATAGGAAACATGATGAAGTACATATGAAACAGTGAGGATCTGACCACAAAGTCACACAGGTAAAATAACAACTCCTCTTGTGCCTCAGAATAATCGGACAAAGTGCAGCCTGTGACCTAGGTATGATGGAGCTCATTGCTTACTTCCAGATGATCATATTTCAAGAGACATAGGGCCTTTTTAGAGTTTAGCGGAACAAGAGTACCACTGAAACTCGGTGGTGCTACTGCGGCAAACTTGTGGTTTATCCAGATTGATCTAACAACCTGTCAACCAAAGGACCTCCAGGTCACTAGGACGGTTGTCCCGCCCTACCAAAGATGGGACTATGTCACTAATTTTGCCAGTGTTCATGCAAGGCATGGCAGATAGGGGCATCAAAAATGCAGAATGCACCCCCTGAGCAGGGAGAAAACTCACCGTGTGTCATGGCCATTTATTTTTGCCTCAGAGAAACAAACTTCAACTTTGGGAGTTTGTATTCTCTGAACAAAAAACATTGCTGAGTGGGCAGTTTAAACATGGCTTCCACTGGGCAAATTGTTGGGCAAAAAGAGAAAATACATCAGACCATCTTGCAACATCTCAGAGGTTATGTCACTCAATATCGAGGTGACTGGATTCTTCGGATTCCAAAGGCAGAATTCATGGTCAGGGAACTACACTGGCTCCCGATACACAAACATGCTCAAAGCAAACCCGTAACACACACATTCAAGGCCCCACACAACTCAGGCCCCACCTAATTGAACAATCGCATCGCCTTTCTATAACCACCCAGACACCTCTACTCCAGGACTCCTACATGCACACATCCCACACATACACAGAACCAGATCAGGAGGATGAGTGTTCTCTTACATCACTCCTAAAGCCTGGAATGACCTCCCATTTCACATCAGAGCCAGGCTAGGCACACACACCTGCTCAGTGTCAGGATACCCTCACAGGTGATAGACATAACATAACATTTATTGAATTCTGCCTGTGGTGTCTCCCTTTACAGCACAGAGATCACTGCCATGCACATCTTAAAATAGGGCACATGTTTCTCTGTCAGGTTGTGGAGGTCAAGACATCTGTGTCTCCCATAGTCTAAATGAAGTGCTTAGGGTTTATTGTTCTCTTCTCTGTTTAGAGTCCAGGGAAGAACTGGGTTTACAACAGTGGAGCCTTGGCTGGATCTGCCAATGTAAACTGTTGACCAAGAAGCCCCCCTGTCAAGGCCACAGGGGCTTTCGTCCCCCTTACTGTCACTCCTTTTCCCTTCCTGAATCACACATGACAGCCAAGGAGAGGTTTGGTTTCTCTGGGAGTTTGTTTTTTCTGAACAAATAAAGTTGTTGAGTGGGGACTCCAACATCGCACCTATTTGCAAACCATAATTGCTGTAAAGAGAAACACCATTGAGGGAGCTCCCTTTACACCACAGAGGTTCATGCAAGGGTGTCTGAATAGGATCAATAGTCCTCTGCCTGGTTGGCAGAGGCCATGACCTCTACTTCCTGATGGAGCTGCAGACTGGCCAACAGTGTTTAACCCCTTCGCTGCCAGGCCTTTTCCCCCTCCTGTGCCGGGCCTTTTTTTGCCTATTTGGGGCAGTTCGCGCTTAGGCCCTCATAACTTTTTGTCCACATAAGCTAACCAAGCCAAATTTGCGTCCTTTTTTTCCAACATCCTAGGGATTCTAGAGGTACCCAGACTTTGTGGGTTCCCTTGAAGGAGGCCAAGAAATTGGCCAAAATACAGTGAAAATTTCGTTTTTTTCAAAAAAATTGGAAAAAGTGGCTGCAGAAAAAGGCTTGTGGTTTTTCCCCTGAAAATGGCATCAACAAAGGGTTTGCGGTGCTAAACTCAGCAGCTTCCCAGCTTTCAGGAACAGGCAGACTTGAATCAGAAAACCCAATTTTTCAACACAATATTGGCATTTTACTGGGGCATACCCCATTTTTGCAGTTTTTTGTGCTTTCAGCCTCCTTCCAGTCAGTGACAGAAATGGGCATGAAACCAATGCTGGATCCCAGAAACCTAAACATTTCTGAAAAGTAGACAAAATTCTGAATTCAGCAAGGGGTCATTTGTGTAGATCCTACAAGGGTTTCCTACAGAAAATAACAACTGAAAAAGAAAAATATTGAAATTGAGGTGAAAAAAACATAAATGTTTCTCTACGTTTTACTCTGTAACTTTTCCCTGCAATGTCAGATTATCGAAAGCAATATACCGTTACGTCTGCTGGACTCCTCTGGTTGCGGGGATATATAGGGCTTGTAGGTTCATCAAGAACCCAAGGAACCCAGAGCCAATAAATGAGCTGCACCCTGACGTGCGTTTTCAATCTATACCGGGTATAAAGCAATTCATTTGCTGAAATATAAAGAGTAAAAAATTGCTATCAAGAAAACCTTTGTATTTCCAAAAAGGGCACAAGATAAGGTGTTGAGGAGCAGTGGTTATTTGCACATATCTGAATTCCGGGGTGACCAAACTAGCATGTGAATTACAGGGCATTTCTCAAATAGATGTCTTTTTTACACACTCTCCTATATTTGGAAGGAAAAAATGTAGAGAAAGACAAGGGGCCATAACACTTGTTTTGCTAATCTATGTTCCCCCAAGTCTCCCGATAAAAAAGATACCTCACTTGTGTGGGTAGGCCTAGCGCCCGCGACAGGAAACGCCCCAAAGCGCAACGTGGACACATCCAAATTTTTGGAAGAAAACAGAGGTGTTTTTTGCGAAGTGCCTACCTGTAGATTTTGGCCTCTAGCTCAGCCGGCACCTAGGGAAACCTACCAAACCTGTGCATTTCTGAAAACTAGAGACCTAGGGGAATCCAAGGAGGGGTGACTTGCGGGGCTCGGACCAGGTTCTGTTACCCAGAATCCTTTGCAAACCTCAAAATTCGGCTAAAAAAACACATGTCCCTCACATTTTTGTGGCAGAAAGTTCGGGAATCTGAGAGGAGCTACAAATTTCCTTCCACCCAGCGTTCCCCCAAGTCTCCCGATAAAAATGATACCTCACTTGCGTGGGTAGGCCTAGCGCCGGCGACAGGAAACACCCCAAAGCGCAACGTGGACACATCCTAAATTTTGGAAAAAAACAGAGGTGTTTTTTGCGAAGTGCCTACCTGTAGATTTTGGCCTCTAGCTCAGCCGGCACCTAGGGAAACCTACCAAACCTGTGCATTTCTGAAAACTAGAGACCTAGGGGAATCCAAGGAGGGGTGACTTGCGGGGCTCGGACCAGGTTCTGTTACCCAGAATCCTTTGCAAACCTCAAAATTTGGCTAAAAAAACACATGTCCCTCACATTTCTGTGGCAGAAAGTTCTGGAATCTGAGAGGAGCTACAAATTTCCTTCCACCCAGCGTTCCCCCAAGTCTGATAAAAATGACACCTCACTTGCGTGGGTAGGCCTAGCGCCGGCGACAGGAAACACCCCAAAGCGCAACGTGGACACATCCTAAATTTTGGAAAAAAACAGAGGTGTTTTTTGCGAAGTGCCTACCTGTAGATTTTGGCCTCTAGCTCAGCCGGCACCTAGGGAAACCTACCAAACCTGTGCATTTCTGAAAACTAGAGACCTAGGGGAATCCAAGGAGGGGTGACTTGCGGGGCTCGGACCAGGTTCTGTTACCCAGAATCCTTTGCAAACCTCAAAATTTGGCTAAAAAAACACATGTCCCTCACATTTTTGTGGCAGAAAGTTCTGGAATCTGAGAGGAGCTACAAATTTCCTTCCACCCAGCGTTCCCCCAAGTCTCCCGATAAAAATGATACCTCACTTGCGTGGGTAGGCCTAGCGCCGGCGACAGGAAACACCCCAAAGCGCAACGTGGACACATCCTAAATTTTGGAAAAAAACAGAGGTGTTTTTTGCGAAGTGCCTACCTGTAGATTTTGGCCTCTAGCTCAGCCGGCACCTAGGGAAACCTACCAAACCTGTGCATTTCTGAAAACTAGAGACCTAGGGGAGTCCAAGGAGGGGTGACTTGCGGGGCTCGGACCAGGTTCTGTTACCCAGAATCCTTTGCAAACCTCAAAATTTGGCTAAAAAAACACATGTCCCTCACATTTCTGTGGCAGAAAGTTCTGGAATCTGAGAGGAGCTACAAATTTCCTTCCACCCAGCGTTCCCCCAAGTCTCCCGATAAAAATGACACCTCACTTGCGTGGGTAGGCCTAGCGCCGGCGACAGGAAACACCCCAAAGCGCAACGTGGACACATCCTAAATTTTGGAAAAAAACAGAGGTGTTTTTTGCGAAGTGCCTACCTGTAGATTTTGGCCTCTAGCTCAGCTGTCACCTAGGGAAACCTACCAAACCTATGCATTTCTGAAAACTAGAGACCTAGGGGAATCCAAGGAGGGGTGACTTGCGGGGCTCGGACCAGGTTCTGTTACCCAGAATCCTTTGCAAACCTCAAAATTTGGCTAAAAAAACACATGTCCCTCACATTTTTGTGGCAGAAAGTTCTGGAATCTGAGAGGAGCTACAAATTTCCTTCCACCCAGCGTTCCCCCAAGTCTCCCGATAAAAATGATACCTCACTTGCGTGGGTAGGCCTAGCGCCGGCGACAGGAAACACCCCAAAGCGCAACGTGGACACATCCTAAATTTTGGAAAAAAACAGAGGTGTTTTTTGCGAAGTGCCTACCTGTAGATTTTGGCCTCTAGCTCAGCCGGCACCTAGGGAAACCTACCAAACCTGTGCATTTCTGAAAACTAGAGACCTAGGGGAATCCAAGGAGGGGTGACTTGCGGGGCTCGGACCAGGTTCTGTTACCCAGAATCCTTTGCAAACCTCAAAATTTGGCTAAAAAAACACATGTCCCTCACATTTCTGTGGCAGAAAGTTCTGGAATCTGAGAGGAGCTACAAATTTCCTTCCACCCAGCGTTCCCCCAAGTCTCCCGATAAAAATGACACCTAACTTGCGTGGGTAGGACTAGCGCCGGCGACAGGAAACACCCCAAAGCGCAACGTGGACACATCCTATATTTTGGAAAAAAACAGAGGTGTTTTTTGCGAAGTGCCTACCTGTAGATTTTGGCCTCTAGCTCAGCTGTCACCTAGGGAAACCTACCAAACCTATGCATTTCTGAATACTAGAGACCTAGGGGAATCCAAGGAGGGGTGACTTGCGGGGCTCGGACCAGGTTCTGTTACCCAGAATCCTTTGCAAACCTCAAAATTTGGCTAAAAAAACACATGTCCCTCACATTTTTGTGGCAGAAAGTTCTGGAATCTGAGAGGAGCTACAAATTTCCTTCCACCCAGCGTTCCCCCAAGTCTCCCGATAAAAATGATACCTCACTTGCGTGGGTAGGCCTAGCGCCGGCGACAGGAAACACCCCAAAGCGCAACGTGGACACATCCTAAATTTTGGAAAAAAACAGAGGTGTTTTTTGCGAAGTGCCTACCTGTAGATTTTGGCCTCTAGCTCAGCTGGCACCTAGGGAAACCTACCAAACCTGTGCATTTCTGAAAACTAGAGACCTAGGGGAATCCAAGGAGGGGTGACTTGCGGGGCTCGGACCAGGTTCTGTTACCCAGAATCCTTTGCAAACCTCAAAATTTGGCTAAAAAAACACATGTCCCTCACATTTCTGTGGCAGAAAGTTCTGGAATCTGAGAGGAGCTACAAATTTCCTTCCACCCAGCGTTCCCCCAAGTCTCCCGATAAAAATGATACCTCACTTGCGTGGGTAGACCTAGCGCCGGCGACAGGAAACACCCCAAAGCGCAACGTGGACACATCCTAAATTTTGGAAAAAAACAGAGGTGTTTTTTGCGAAGTGCCTACCTGTAGATTTTGGCCTCTAGCTCAGCCGGCACCTAGGGAAACCTACCAAACCTGTGCATTTCTGAAAACTAGAGACCTAGGGGAATCCAAGGAGGGGTGACTTGCGGGGCTCGGACCAGGTTCTGTTACCCAGAATCCTTTGCAAACCTCAAAATTTGGCTAAAAAAAACACATGTCCCTCACATTTTTGTGGCAGAAAAGTTCTGGAATCTGAGAGGAGCTACAAATTTCCTTCCACCCAGCGTTCCCCACGTCTCCCGATAAAAATGATACCTCACTTGTGTGGGTAGGCCTAGCGCCCGCAACAGGAAACACCCCAAAGCGCAACGTGGACACATCACAGAAAACAGACCTGTTTTTAGCAAAGTGCCTACCTGTAGATTTTGGCCTGTAGCTCAGCCGCCACCTAGGGAAACCTACCAAACCTGTGCATTTCTGAAAACTAGACACCTAGGGGAATCCAAGATGGGGTGACTTGTGTGGCTCGGACCAGGTTCTGTTACCCAGAATCCTTTGCAAACCTCAAAATTTGGCTAAAAAAACACATGTCCCTCACATTTCTGTGGCAGAAAGTTCTAGAATCTGAGAGGAGCTACAAATTTCCTTCCACCCAGCGTTCCCCCAAGTCTCCCGATAAAAATGACACCTCACTTGCGTGGGTAGGCCTAGCGCCGGCGACAGGAAACACCCCAAAGCGCAACGTGGACACATCCTATATTTTGATTTTGGAAAAAAACAGAGGTGTTTTTTGCGAAGTGCCTACCTATAGATTTTGGCCTCTAGCTCAGCCGGCACCTAGGGAAACCTACCAAACCTGTGCATTTCTGAAAACTAGAGACCTAGGGGAATCCAAGGAGGGGTGACTTGCGGGGCTCGGACCAGGTTCTGTTACCCAGAATCCTTTGCAAACCTCAAAATTTGGCTAAAAAAACACATGTCCCTCACATTTCTGTGGCAGAAAGTTCTGGAATCTGAGAGGAGCTACAACTTTCCTTCCACCCAGCGTTCCCCCAAGTCTCCCGATAAAAATGATACCTCACTTGCGTGGGTAGGCCTAGCGCCGGCGACAGGAAACACCCCAAAGCGCAACGTGGACACATCCTAAATTTTGGAAAAAAACAGAGGTGTTTTTTGCGAAGTGCCTACCTGTAGATTTTGGCCTCTAGCTCAGCCGGCACCTAGGGAAACCTACCAAACCTGTGCATTTCTGAAAACTAGAGACCTAGGGGAATCCAAGGAGGGGTGACTTGCGGGGCTCGGACCAGGTTCTGTTACCTAGAATCCTTTGCAAACCTCAAAATTTGGCTAAAAAAACACATGTCCCTCACATTTTTGTGGCAGAAAGTTCTGGAATCTGAGAGGAGCTACAAATTTCCTTCCACCCAGCATTCCCCACGTCTCCCGATAAAAATGATACCTCACTTGTGTGGGTAGGCCTAGCGCCCGCAACAGGAAACACCCCAAAGCGCAACGTGGACACATCACAGAAAACAGACCTGTTTTTAGCAAAGTGCCTACCTGTAGATTTTGGCCTGTAGCTCAGCCGCCACCTAGGGAAACCTACCAAACCTGTGCATTTCTGAAAACTAGAGACCTAGGGGAATCCAAGATGGGGTGACTTGTGTGGCTCGGACCAGGTTCTGTTACCCAGAATCCTTTGCAAACCTCAAAATTTGGCTTAAAAAAACACATGTTCCTCACATTTCTGTGGCAGAAAGTTCTACAATCTGAGAGGAGCCACAAATTTCCTTCCACCCAGCGTTCCCCCACGTCTCCCGATAAAAATGATACCTCACTTGTGTGGGTAGGCCTAGCGCTCGCGACAGGAAATGGCCCAAAACACAACGTGGACACATCACATTTTTTCATAGAAAACAGTGCCTACGTGTGGATTTTGGCCTCTAGCTCAGCCGGCACCTGGGGAAACCTAGCAAACCAGCACATTTTTGAAAACTAGAGACCTAGGGGAATCCAAGATGGGGTGATTTGCGGGGCTCTGACCAGGTTCGGTTACCCAGAATTCTTTGCAAACATCAAAATCTGGCTAAAAAACACTTTTTCCTCTCATTTCGGTGACAGAAAGTTCTGGAATCTGAGAGGAGCCACAAATTTCCTTCCACCCAGCGTTCCCCTAAGTCTCTCCATAAAAATGGTACCTCACTTGTGTGGGTAGGCCTAGCGCCCACAAAAGGAAATGGCCCAAAACACAACATATTTTTTCACAGAAAACAGAGGTGTTTTTTTGCAAAGTGCCTACCTGTGGATTTTGGCCTCTAGCTCAGCCGGCCCCGGGGGGGGGGGGGGGGGCGGGGGGGAAATGCCCTAAAATAAATTTGACTACCCCCCCCCCCAAACCCCCCCTGCCCAGGTGCAACCCTTGCCTACGGGGTCGCTACCCCTGCGTGACATTGGCGCCAAAAAACAAATTCCCGGTGCCTAGTGGTTTCTGCCCCCTTGGGGGCAGATTGACCTAAAATCGACCAAGGGGGGCAGAAATGGTCTAAACACAGTTTGCCCCCCAGGGGAGCAACCCTTGCCTGATGGGTCGCTCCCCATCTCTAAAAAAACAAACATACAAAAAAAAAAAAACACACAAAAAAAATTTGCCCTGGCGCCTAGAGGTTTCTGCCCCCCCCTGGTGGCAGATCGGCCTAATAATAGGCCGATCTGCCCCCAGGGGGGGCAGAAATGGCCTAAAATAAATTTGCCCCCCGAACATCCACCCCCCGCCCCCGGAGCGACCCTTGCCTATGGGGTCGCTCCCCCTGCGTGACATTGGCGCCAAAAAACAAATCCCCGGTGCCTAGTGGTTTCTGCCCCCTTGGGGCAGATTGACCTAAAATCTACCAATCTGCCCCCAAGGGGGGCAGAAATGGTCTAAACACAATTTGCCCCCCAGGGGAGCGACCCTTGCCTGATGGGTCGCTCCCCATCTCTAAAAAAAAAAAAAAAAAAAAAAAAAAAAAAAAAAATTTGCCCTGGCAACAAGAGGTTTCTGCCCCCAGGGGGGGCAGAAATGGCCTAAAATAAATTTGCCCCCCGAACACCCCCCCCCCCCGGAGCGACCCTTGCCTACGGGGTCGCTCCCCCTGCGTGACATTGGCGCCAAAAAACAAATCCCCGGTGCCTAGTGGTTTCTGCCCACTTGGGGCAGATTGACCTAAAATCTACCAATCTGCCCCCATGGGGGGCAGAAATGGTCTAAACACAATTTGCCCCCCAGGGGAGCGACCCTTGCCTGATGGGGTCGCTCCCCATCTCTAAAAAAAACCAAACAAACAAAAACAAAAACACCAAAAAAAAAAATTGCCCTGCCAACAAGAGGTTTCTGCCCCCCCTGGGGGCAGATCGGCCTAAGAATAGGCCGATCTGCCCCCAGGGGGGGCAGAAATGGCCTAAAATAAATTTGCCCCCCCGAACACCCACTCCCCCCCCCCCCCCGGAGGGACCCTTGCCTACGGGGTCGCTCCCCCTGCGTGACATTGGCGCCAAAAAACAAATCCCCGGTGCCTAGTGGTTTCTGCCCCCTTGGGGCAGATTGACCTAAAATCGACCAATCTGCCCCCAAGGGGGGCAGAAATGGTCTAAACACAATTTGCCCCCCAGGGGAGCGACCCTTGCCTGATGGGTCGCTCCCCATCTCTAAAAAAAACCAAACAAACAAAAAAAAAAAAAAAATTGCCCTGGCAACAAGAGGTTTCTCTGCCCCCCCTGGGGGCAGATCGGCCTAATAATAGGCCGATCTGCCCCCAGGGGGGGCAGAAATGGCCTAAAATAAATTTGGCCCCCGAACACCCCCCCCCCCCCTGGAGTGACCCTTGCCTACGGGGTCGCTCCCCCTGCGTGACATTGGCGCCAAAAAACAAATCCCCGGTGCCTAGTGGTTTCTGCCCCCTTGGGGCAGATTGACCTAAAATCTACCAATCTGCCCCCAAGGGGGGCAGAAATGGTCTAAACACAATTTGCCCCCCAGGGGAGCGACCCTTGCCTGATGGGTCGCTCCCCATCTCTAAAAAAAAACCAAACAAACAAAAAAAAAAACACAAAAAAAAAAATTGCCCTGGCAACAAGAGGTTTCTGCCCCCCCTGGGGGCAGATCGGCCTAATAATAGGCTGATCTGCCCCCAAGGGGGGCAGAAATGGCCTAAAATAAATTTGCCCCCGAACACCCACCCCCCCCCCCAGAGCGACCATTGCCTACGGGGTCGCTCCCCCTGCGTGACATTAGCACCAAAAAACAAATCCCCGGTGCCTAGTGGTTTCTGCCCCCTTGGGGCAGATTGACCTAAAATCGACCAATCTGCCCCCAAGGGGGGCAGAAATGGGCTAAACACAATTTGCCCCACAGGGGAGCGACCCTTGCCTGATGGGTCGCTCCCCTTCTCTAAAAAAAACACCAAACCAATAAAAAAAACACACAAAAAAAATTTGCCCTGGCGCCTAGAGGTTTCTGCCCCCCCTGCCTAAAATAATTTTGCCCCCCCACCCCTACCCCCCCCCCCGGGGAGCGACCCTTGACTACAAAGTCGCTCCCCTTGTGTGACGGCGCAAAAAAAAGATCCCTGGTGCCTAGTGGTTTCTGCCCCCCTTGGGGGCAGATTGACCTAAAATCGGCCGATCTGCCCCCAAAGCGGGCAGAAATGGCCTAAATGCATTTTGCCCCTCCAGGGGAGCGACCCTTGTCCAAGGGGGTCGCTCCCCATCTGTAAAACAGAAAAACAAAAAAATCCCTGGTGCCTAGTGGTTTCTGCCCCCCTTGGGGGCAGATCAGCCGAATCAAAATAGGCTGATCTACCCCCCACAGGGGGGCAGAAATGGCCTAAAATAATCTCCCCCCCCACCCCCCCCCCAGGGAGTGACCCTTGCCTAAGGGGTCGCTCCCCTTGCGTGAAATTCACGCAAAAAAAAAAAAACTCCCTGGTGTCTAATGGTTTCTGCCCCCCTTGGGGGCAGATTGGCCTCATCAAAATAGGCCAATCTGCCCCCAAGGGGGGCAGAAATGGACTAAATATAATTTGCCCCCTAGGGGAGCGACCCTTGCCTAAGGGGTCGCTCCCCACCTAAAAAAAAAAGAAAACATAACAAAAAGAAAAAAAAAAAAAAAAGATCCCTGGTGCCTAGAGGTTTCTGCCCCCCCTGGGGGCAGATCGGCCTAATAATAGGCCGATCTGATCCCAGGGGGGGCAGAAAAGGCCTTCCCAAAAAATTGCCCCCTCTGGGAGCGACCCTTGCCAAAGGGGTCGCTTTGTTGCGTGACATTCGCGCGCAAAAACAAACTCCCTGGTGTCTAATGGTTTCTGCCCCCCTTGGGGGCAGATTGGCCTTTTCAAAATAGGCCAATCTGCCCCCAAGGGGGGCAGAAATGGCCTAAATATATATTGCCCCGTAGGGGAGCGACCCTTGCCTAAGGGATCGCTCCCCACCTAAAAAAAAAGAAATCATCACAAAAAAAAAAAAAAAGAAAAAAAGGTCCCTGGTGCCTAGAGGTTTCTGCCCCCCCTGGGGGCAGATCGGCCTAATAATAGGCCAATCTGCCCCCAGGGGGGGGGCAGAAAAGGCCTTCCTAAAAAAATGCCCCCCTGGGAGCGACCCTTGCCCAAGGGGTCGCTCCCTTTGGCCAATTTCAAGAAAAAAAAAAAAATCCCTGGTGTCTAGTGGGGTTTCAAAAGCCGGATTGCAAGCAATCCGGCTTTTGAAACCTGTGAGAGACTTCAAAGGGAAGGAAATACATTTCCTTCCCTTTGAAGCCTCTCGGGGCCTCCCCCATGGGATTGAAAAAGAAATGCAAAAGCATTTTTTTTTCAATCGCGCTGGAAGCTCTGCTTCCAGCGCGATGGGGGAGACCCTGTGACTAATCAGCGCGCGCTCGCGCGCTGACGTCACAGGGGGGGTTGGGGGGGTCGGGGGTGGGAGGGGAAGGGCTTCCCCTTCCATCCCTGACTTGGGGGGGTGGGGGGGAACCCCACAGAGGGAGCGAGAGCGCTCCCTCTGGGCTCTGTGCACAGGACGTAATGGTTACGTCCTGGGCACAGCAGCACTGTGCCTCAGTACGTAACCATTACGTCCTGGGCACAGAAGGGGTTAAATTAAGCCAGCAACAGAGTAAAAACAGGTGAATTTTTCAGATTCCAACTGCACATGGTGAAGCCCTTGGTGACATTTCCATTTTATGGTCTCTTTATTTTTGTGTACATCAGTTGTCTAATCAATAAGTATAAATAACAAAATGGAATTAGTGCTCATTCAAACTCTGTCTCATGGTACATTGAATGAAAACAAAACCATAGCATAATATGCATCTTCCCCAGAAGCAGAGAGTGGGCTCCTCCCAAAGACTAGATATCAACAGTGGCGTTGGAACTAAGGGCCCCGTACACAAAAAATATTTTTAACGATTGTCAGCGTCAGTAGAGATGTAGAAAGTAATAGCAACAAAAGTATAGAACCAGACAACCAGTAACATGTATTCCCTGGATATGTCATAGGCTGGAGTTTTAAGGTGCTACTTCTCACTATTTTTATAGTAACGCCAAAATGAATACCAAGCAGGGCTGCACTGAGACAGGCAATAATTGAATCATGCCATACATTAAGATTTATTAAATGTCCCTTCCATAGATGCCTTCGGTTTTAAAAAGAAACTTCAGGATGATTGATTGTGTGGTGCCCAACTATCCTACTTGTTCTACCATCCTGAGGGAAGTTGGCACATTAGAGATGAGGAACCTATAATGTTCACATGCTTTTATAGAACTAATACAAATGATCTGCAGAGATGTATATAGTGCTATTGGGAATGAGTGGCAGTGTGTGAGTTGGGTGATAGGAATAACTCCAATTATATAACAAGATATAATTTAGTTTGTGGTTCATGCTATACACATTCATGCAAACATTAATATTCAATTATTTGGAAATCATATTTAGGAGAACCCTGTCATGCAGAAGCCCCCAGCATCCACATGGGCATAAGCATTTCCTTCTAGAAATAACCTACCTCTGCATTAAATGTATCTCATCCATTCTCTTGTTGCAATATTATCAGCAAAACACAATTTACAAAAACACCATGGGTCTGTCAGCTTTTGAACTGGACTGGGGCTTCTGTCTTGATTGTGTTGCTGCCTAGCACAGCTTCCTCCTGTAGCCACAGTGCCACCCACACAAAGCAAGCAAAGTATAGTTTGTTAGTGCCCTCAAGAAAGTTCTTAAATCTTAGGTAAATCTTGAGGAAAATACAGTGGGGCATAAATCTAAAGAAGGTGCACAGAACATGATGAAAAATACAATTGGCTGCATTGCAACACACCATTCCCTAGATTAAGTAGTCTTTTATTCAAATGCAACAGGAATTCTCTGCAACTTAGTTGCAGAAGTGTTAGATACTTCGCGCTATGACTATAGGGATTTAATTCAGAGCTCCTGTGATTAGTGAAATTCATAAGTTAGAAAAATAGGTTGTTGAAAGCCTCCCTGATGAGTTAGTGAGGGTATTTACAAAAGATAACTGACAAATGGCAACTCCAGCCTGTAAAATCAATTTAAAGAAGAATGATTACACTCCATTTCTTGAATATCTAATTCAATCCTGTTTTAGCTAACCGTTTGTCTGTTTATTATTTTGGCTGACAGTTAAATTTCCAGTAGTAGGTCCATCCTCAATTCTACTGCACAATACCCCATCCTATGTAAGTGATCAAATACACTGATGTGTATTTACCTAATATCTCTCTTACAAAGTGTGCACATTCATTGAAATAAAAACCTGTGACAGCATCACCAACTATTGAAATAAGTGCTTTTGTATGAAAATACAAAACTCTCCTCTAATTCGTTCTTTTCATGTTTACAAAGCTTTATCATTATTCAGAGGTAAAGACACATATCCAGTTCCAGCATATAGTTACAAAACCATTACCTAGAAGAAACAGAATACCAGTAAACATTAATGTGTATCAAAAATTATAACAATACAACACTATACTAAAATATTCTATACACTTATAGGTACAAAAATGATGGATAATTTAGCTATCTAAAAACAACATAGCTTTATTAGGTTAATTTAATAAGAAGAAAGCTAAAGAAGGAATTACAGAATTATTTAATAAGATAGAGAAAAGAAAGGGAAGAGGAAAGAGGAAAGAAAGGAAAAGAGGAAGGTAACTATTTAACAGGAAGTAATCCAATCAATTGTTATAGTTGTGCTTATATAAATTACAAGAAAAATCAGTTTCCAAACTAGGCTTAACTTTAACCCAAAGTTGTAAAACATTTCAGTGTAATAAAAATAGGAATTATTCATGCAAAATTCACTAAAACATCAATTAGGGAGGTTTACAAACCTCTTCTATCATAACTGCAACAGTAAATAAATTATTCTTTGTGTTTGGCAAATACAATGTGAAATGACTCTTTAATTCCATCCTTTTCATACATATTACTGGTGGAAAAATAGTAGCTGGCTACAACAGATGCCATTCCACCATCTCAAAAACATCTTTTTAAAGTATTTCCGCACTGTTGCTATGTGTTTGAATATTATAGCCAATAACATATCCACTAGTTTAGCTTATTCCAAAGGTTTGCTCCAAGATGGAGCCAAACGTCCCAGAAAAATACTATGCATTGACATTGGACTCCATCTTCATTATACGGCGCATGGATCTCTAAACTTACATCCAAAATTGCTTAGGTCAATTACACTAATATATATAAACTTTAGAATGAACATGTATCTTATATGAGAGGATTATATTTCTACACAAATTCTGGTGTTCAGAACATTCTTTTATAAATATAAAAGGAATTTCCACTGTGTTTGCCACCTTAGATGGAGAATGAATTGTCAACAAAATATTTTCCCACAATTAACTTGACCATGTAACATTATGATCTTTTTTCCATTGCCTTTCTATACTAGATTTTTCAGGGATACTATGAATCAGTACTAAAGCCTTATAAAACATTGAATTCTTTAGACATTGCAATATGTCACAAAAGTGTTAGATAACTTATTTGCATCAGTTATAGATACTAGTTAGTTTAGGCATTTTCATAAAATAAGTCTTAATTTGGCATATTGAAGAATAAATGATTTAACAGGTAAATCACAATATCAAGTTCAAGCCTGACAAGTACAAAAAGGCATAGTGTTTGTAGTATAAATCAGAGAATATAGCACCACCCAGCAGCACAAATATTCCCAGTTTAGATAAAGAAATTCTTGCTCTCTTATTTTTCCACTAAAGTCCAGGGATAAAGGACAAGATTGCTTTTTGCCTCTAGTAGGAGAAAAGAAAGCAGCAGAAATCTCATTAATAAACAAAGATGCTTTATGTGAACTTAAAAAAATAGAGCGACAAATTCAAGACCAGAGCCAAACCTTTCCAGAGTTTTAAATTTAAAGGAACATTCTCATCTATCAAAGGCTTTCTCTGCATCCAACCAATAGCAACCAGTGTATTCAATTTAGACGAAGACCAAGTTATAACATTCAAAGAGATTCAAAGAGATTCTAATTTTATTTTTAATGACAGGTGTCCTTTAATACATAAAGACTGCTTGTTACTAATTACTTAAGGAAGAAAATGTTCAAAATTACTTGTTAAGAGATTTGCAAAATTCATAAAATCCAGATTCATCAATATATTTGGTCTATAATTGTTAGACAGGGAAAAATCTTTACTGTCTTGATGTATTGGACAAACCATTGCCTTTAACAGATCCTGATTCAATAATGTCATTAAAAATTGAAGGAATTGTCAAAAATTGGTGTATCAGTTAAGGAGAGTGAGAGCCCACCTCAAATAATAATCACAATCCTTGTCGGGTCGAACCCCAAAAGTCACTACACAAGTCTGTGCTTAACTCTCTGGTAGTTTGGCACAAAACAATCAGGCTACATTTATAGTCAATGTTTAAAGTATCTATGCATTGCTCAAAAAGTAATAAAGTGAAAATACAACACAAGAAAATTCCCCAACCAATTTAGAACAAAAGAGAATATTTTAATAAATAACATAAAGATCAAAATGTTATCAAAAAGCATAAGTCATCAACCAAAGTCACTGGGACAAAATCAAAAGTATGTAGGCTGGATGCAAGGACCAAGTCCGTCCAGGTAAAAAGTTATGCGTTCAGACAATGGGGCATATTTACAAGGAACTGGTGCATCGGCTCCCATGCACCGGTTTCCTTGCATCACACTCTGCCCTCCTAACAACACCACGGTAGCGCTGTATTTACAATACAGTACACCATGGTGCACGTTAGCAAAATTGCATTTACATTTTTTATGCTATTGTGGCGCTTTGCTGGACTAGTGACAAAAAGTTTGACGCTAGTCCAGCAAAGCTCAGGAAGGCCCAGAGGATATAGCCTAGTGTCATATTAACGCCTGCCCAGGGCAGGCTTAAAAAATGACGCTATAATGGCACAGTGAAATCTTGTAAATTTCACTGCACCATTTTTTGGGCCTCTCTGTGGGGGGGGACACCCCCTTGCATACATTATACCTGGCTCAGGTATAATGTGGCGCAGGGGTTTATAAAGTGGCGGAATGCTAGCATTGTGTCAATTTGTAAATCTGGCGTAGGGTGAAGGCCTGGTTAGCGCTGCCGTAGTGTAAAAACATTATGCTACAGCAGCATTAAGGGGAGCGAGTTGCTTGTAAAAATGCCCCAAGGTCACTGGAAAATCATCAGCGGGGCAAGTTAGCAGGCTGTGGTCAAAGAGGGTTCCATATTGACAGATAACTGGACAAAGGCTTGTTGAATCCATTGACTTTTGGGTGGGAAAGCTTCAAGCGGGAGAAACTTTAATTTCCTCACTGGCCAGTTACTTTTCTTGTCTTCATCTGGTGAAGATTTTTAACTTTGGACTTAGGGCCTAATGACGAGTGTGCAGATAATGCGCATTACGAGGGTGTTGGTGCCCGATGCGGCCAGTAGAAATGTCGCTGGCTCCATTCCGAGCCGGCGACAATGCAGCCGCCACTTTCCTGCTGGGCTGACCGGCGAAAACCTTGGATTCCGACGGTCATCCTGGTAGAAAAGATTTAATAGAGCCGGAGGGGAGGTAGCCAGAATGGTGACAACCACCCTGTCGGGAGTCTGGCAGACAGGTGTTCCTGTCCGCCAAACTCATAATTGGGCCCTTAGTCACTTTTTCTGGCACTCAGATTCTTCAAGCAGGACAAGACCGCAGGCTGTAGCCAAAGAGGACTCCATTAGGCCCTACACCTCTTCCTCAAGGTTTAGCTGGATCAGATTTGCTGCTCCAGAGATGACCCTAGTGGGAGCAATCTGAAACTTTGGCCCAGCAGTGATGCACCTTTATTGGATTTGATTGGCAAGTTTGTCCAGGTCCCCATCAGTTTTCCGAGCAAAAAGTTGGCAAAACATTTCTAGTCCCAGCTTTATGGAAATCCAAGGGTCCAGGACTAGGGAACAGCACTTGAGGGTCACGAATCACTCCAGCAAAGGCCATCAGCAGGGTCCAGGGTAGACCCACTTGGAACAAGTCAGCTGGGCAGTTGCAAGAAAGGCCTCTGCTAACTTGGTATGTCGATGTAGCTCAAACAAGAGGTCAGCCAGATGACCCTTGGAATCACTTCTGGGATTCTGGGTTCAAGGTAAGCTGGCGCAGTCTTCCTACTGCTTCTTCAGACAGATGGACAGTCCTTGTTTGATTCTCTGCAAGGAATAATGGAGGTGCCACTTTTATGTCCAGTGCCACCCTGTGCATGGGAAACCTCCTAGCTACTCCCTAATCAGTGGACTAAATGTTCTGAAATGTTCCCACTTTTCCACCTGAATCCAACATAGCAGAACCCTCTTTCCCTAGTCAGTGTTCCCTGTGCCCACCTAGAGTGGTGACTATCATAATGGGCAAACCCTCCCTTTTGGTCTCTCCAACCTAGTCCTGATGCAGCTCCTCCTCCCACTAGGTTTGAAGCGAAGTTGACTAGAAAGATAAAAGAAGACAGACATAGGTGTTCCCCACATCTTTCAGTGACAGGGTAGGCATCCTTTGAAGCTTAGGAAGGTGCTAGCCACAACCCCCAGGCCATCGTACTCCAGGAAGAAAAAGACCTCCCCACGCACAAGCCTTTTGCCCACTGTCTCGGAGCATACACATAACACCACCAGAGAGCCTTTAACAGTGAGGTGACACTGGGCACTGACAGAAAGACACATTTAGCTTAGGCTAAAAAAGTAATTTCTAAAATAGTATTTAAAATCTGACTTCACAATGAAGTTGGATTTTAAATTACTGTTAAAACGAAATGAGCCCTTGAAACATGGTTCTAGCTGCTCCCAAACTGAAACAAAGTAATATAAATTGTTAAAATGTAACCCAATATTTTCCTATGGGAGGGCCAGCCTTGACACAATGAAAAACAACTTTGTAGGTTTTTCACTGACAACATATAAAACGTTAAATGTACGTGTCCTACATTTTAAATATCATGTACCCTGCCACATAAGTATTTAGGGCCTACCTTAGGGGTGACTTATAAGCATTGATAGGGGAGGCTTAGGCTTGGCAAAAGGTTTTTCTCCAGGGCAGTCCTATAGACATATTTCACATTGCTAATTAAGTGTGTGGCACAATGAGTGCTGCATCCCACTTGTAGCATTTAATTTACATGCCCTAGACATGTGTTGTACAATTTACTAGCAACCTAGAGATAAATTAAATGAGCCAATTAGGTGTTTGCCAATGCCACCATGTATGAAAGGGAGAGCACACACACTTTAATATTGCTTAGCAGGAGTAACATTTGCAGCCTACTGTGGCCAACAAAATCGGGTTCAGTAAAAGAAGGCACAAATCTGGGGGAATAACACATAAAAGATGGCCATTTTCAAGAAGGCCAAATTAAAATAAAACTCCAGTAGAAATCTATCAGACCCTGACATTTGACTGCAATTTCTTAAAAGCTGAAACAACCCTTATATTTTTTTCTGTAGAAAAATCTCTTTCAAGAATTGAAAAGTCAGAATTGAAAATAGTAATTTTTGATTACTTGAGAAAAAATATGAAAGTCCTGTTTAGAAAAATAGTCTCTCAGAAGTATAGCTTTTTGCAGAAACTCTGAAAATTATATAGAATTTCAGAAGTTGTATGAGCTACTTTCCTTTTGCTTTCTCTATGTAGGTATTTTTCTTTTTCATTTTTAAAATGTGTGCTTGCAATTTACCCATTTTATTCACTTCTCCATACAACAATTGCCTTCTCCCTAATTAAGTACAGGAAACATCTTTCATTGTGAATTTATTTAACTGGAGTTTAATTTTGTAATAATTAAATGCATTAGAATAATGAGAATTGGATGGAAAGAAATAATAATTTTCCTTATTCTCATTGAAGTACAATTTATAAGAAATTCCATAAAGGTTGTTTAAAGGCATCATGAGTAACCTGAACAGATTTATCAAATAGGATTTTTAAAAATACTTCTTTGACAAAATTAATATATGAATCAATAAATGTATCATCTTTGAGCAATATTGGATTACATTTCCATGTTCTAGTTCTGTGACAAGGATCCTGAACATTGAAATCAGAAATGAGTCTGTTGAAAGATTATAATTGTTTGTACTTTAGAATGAAGTAAATTATTCAATAAAGCTTCACTACCAAAGATGTCATCTATTCTGGTAGTATATATGTATGTATGCATGTATGTAATATTTGTATAGCACACACCTAGCCAAAAGGCAGCAAAGCACTGTTAGGATCAAAGACAAGCATACAGCCAAGAAGTGATGTGGAATATAGCTGCTTTGTGGACTACTAATGGATTGTGATGCAGAGTTCTTTAAAGGGTATGGGCCTCATTATGAGGTTGGCTAGGCGACTGTTGGCAAGCCATCCCCTGGTGGAGGGGAGCTGAGGGAGAAAAAGGTCAAGAAAGCATGAATGTACAGGCCAGAATAACTAAAGGAACCAGGAACAATTATACTGAACAGAGCTCCACCTCCAGGAGACCTAGGCATGGTTGGGCAACATACAAAATTACGCAGACTATAATGCCTTGGGATGGTGATGTAGACACCAGGACTGGAGGATGTATGTGGAACAAGGTATGCAATTGCTAGGGAGTGCTTTGACATAAACTGGTGTTAAAGGAAGGACCCCACAGGGCCCTTTGAGTGCCACCTGATGGCAGGAATTGCAGAATCCTGATACCAGTAAACCACAAACCTTTAAGCTGCTCCTTTTGTCTTCCAGGTCCTTTATTGCTGTTAGGATATATAATTCCTGGTTCTAACTTTGAGAACCATAATCAAATTATCTGCATGTTTAGTGTGCTGTTTAGTGTCCAGAATTCTCTTTTCCATTTTAAGGCAATTGTCATCAATTTTCTACAATTCCTCCAGAAATCGTATTTTATCCAAAAGAAATTCTGTGGACAAAGAAGAAGTAGTTTTGATGGAGAAGGAGGATCTTTATTTGAATGCTTGTTGGGTGTAAAAGATCCCCTTTCTTTATTTGAGGACACTGAAGTTGAAATCTCAACATAGGAACACTGGGAAGAGTGAAACTGAGACCTTGGTTTGACTCTTCTAAAATTGAAGCATCCATTTTGGAACTTAAGAAAGACATTTAGTCCCATATTTATACTTTTTTAGTGCCACATTTGCGCCGCTTTTTGACGCAAAAACGGCGCAACTTACAAAATATAATTGTATTTTGCAAGTTTGCGCTGCTTTTGCAGCAAAAAATGATGGAATTGCAGCGCAAAAAAAAGTATAAATATGGGCCTTAGTTTTAAAGGGAGATTCTGAATTTTTAAGGACACCAAACGACCTGTTGATAACTTTTATCTTGCCAACAGACTATCAAAAATATGGCTCACAACTGATGTGAAAGAAGCCAGGACATAAATGTTCTAAGCAGGATTCTGGTGGTAATTGTTGTGATACCAAGTGTTTATAAATAAATTCAACCTCCACAAAGCATCAGTTAAAGCCTATAAATTTAAGAGTATGTTTCCCAAAAATAGACTCCAACTATAGGAAGAATGTATTGCAGAAAACAATGGCAGAAAATGCATCAAACAGCCAAAGCAACATTTTTTATTATGTAAGGAGCATACTGTGTCTTGCTCTGCCCCAAGACAGCACTAAAGTGGCAGCAACCAGTGTGCTGCTGTGGATTATAATGAGCCACCATCTTTCTCTGCACTCCTACCTCTCCCACCCCCAACTATTAATTGTACTGTTCATTTACTGATGATAGCAAGGAGCTTAATAACCTTCGTTTCTATTAAAACCATTTTGGTCACAAAGGCCATTCTCAGGCTACCACACTCTTGGCCCGATTCACAAAGATAAACAGAGACGTTTGGTCTAAATTTATGCCAAACCTTAAAGTTTACGACTTTTGGAATTTACACAGGGCATTTACGAGAACTATCTTTAGGTCCGCACTCGGGGACCCCATGGTGTGGGACCTATGGTGTGGTATTACTAAGTTTTTGTTTATTCAAAAACGAAATCCTGCTTTGGGATTTTGTTTTAAAGAAGTTTGACAGACTGTACCATCATTTTGACAGTGCCATCCATCAAACTTTTAATACATTGACAGTGACTACCATGGCAGCAGATCCAGCCAGTGTTTGGATCTGTGTGCAGGGATGGTGAAAAGTTGATGGGTAGAGGGCCCTTGGTATGCTGGGAATAAGGTAATTTGCCATTCTGATGGATTTACCTCCTTTTGTCAATCTTTAATCCAGCCCTATAGTTTCCAGGGACGAATAATGTTTAGCAGGGAAACAGATAATGTAAAACACATGCAGACAGATACACACATAAATATGCATATTCGCAAGCACACACACACAAAAGTGAATGTACAGTAAGGCTCAGAAGTGGATCTCAGCTCTGGATTTAGCCTCAGCTCCTAGACTGATAATGCACACAACTCACATGCATTCGCTCTGGCTCCTGCTAGCCCACACTTACACAATTCTGCTCTGGCTCCTGCTCTGGGTGCAGCTTGCACTTTGCTTTCCTGGCCTGTAGTTCACACACAGCCCCTCATTATGACCCTGGTGGTCTTAAGACTGCCAGAGCCACGGTAGCCGTTGGACTGCCGCCAATGAGGCGGTCTGACAGCCACATTACGACCGTGGCGGTTGCACCATGGTCAGACCGCCAGCACCGCACTTCTCCTCCACTAGAGGGGCTGGTGATCCTAATCCACCAGGGCAGCACTGCAAGTAGAGCTGCCCTGGGTATTAAGACTCCCTTCTCCGCCGGCGATTACATGGCGGTACACAGCGGGTCAGAGCACCTACTGCAGATGTACAGCTACGGGATCCCTGCAGGAGTCGACTCAACTTCCCCACACATTGGCACCTGCAGCCAGAACGGGGGCCAGCAAGAAAGGTTTCCCGAAGCACCTGTAATCGAATTATTGGGCCGCCTCGCGAGGTCGGTGTAGCGAAGCGCAAGGTCTTTGTGCAATATTCGGAGAAAATCTTTAGGGTCTCACTGCCTGAGGCATGATTCAGAGAAAGAAATCTCTCACTTTGCTTGCCTAACGTTTTCCTGCATTTTCGTGAGAGTTATATCTACATAAGTGAAAATCTCTACTAATCCATGTGATGAATTTAAACATTCATCCCTTTCAAGTAACATAGCTTCGACGCCTCGTCAGGGGTAGTAAGCGCTATATAAATACGATTACAATACAATACAATATTCACACTTGCTTCACCCCGTTTTAACACTCGCACGTGACTGTTCTCTGATGCGGTTCCGTTTTCTGTTACACTGAGCTATAGCTCCGTGGTGCAGACTCTTTCATTTACCCTGCAGGGCAAGGGTTCCGATCCCATTCCAGGAGTCAATATCAACTGCACCGTAACACAATGCATTCTACTTGTCAATAGTTAGCAAGACAGATGAGTAGGGGCAAATCTGCCAAATGTAGCATCAGATTCGAATCTTGGCATCCACTCAACATACTGTATTATAATGTGGGGCAATTAACTTAAAGCCCCCATGCCCAGTGGTTAATTGTAAATAAAAACGTGCCGGTGCCCAAAGTTCTCCTCTGAAACAAATGGCTGCCGCATTTAAACGTGGGAGCACAGAATACTGAGGCAGCGTAACCCTAAGGCCAACTCTGGCCTCTTTGATCTATTTACAGCCGCTCCTCCGCCTCTTTTGCTTACCCTTGCAGCTTTCTGCTTTCTCCCTTTTGTGATGCTTTTCCGTTTTTGCTTTCCTCCGTCTTTCTCAAATGTCTTCTGCTCGCAGTAATTGCCTGATTCAGAAAAATAATTGCCGGTCTTCAAAAATGCAGTGCCCCCACCAGAAACCACCCGCTCAAATTAAGCACTGCCCATGCCTATAAACAATGCCTGCAACTTTGTGTGATGTAACTCTTGCTCCTGTAAAGCGCTCGGCCTTGGGGACGAGTGTACGCCATATTTCAGCAGTCACCAGTATTCTAGTGGTTCAGGCTTCAGACCTGCACACAGAAGGTGGAGGGTTCTAGTCTGTGTGTGCTGGTGCTGAGTTCCCTGCTCCATTGTATTCAAGACATAGATCTGAAACGCCACGCCTCCCTGAGCTCTATGACGTCATAGGAGCTCACTGATCCATCGTTACCCTCTGGCTCAGCACTCCGCGGTCTCATTCACTCAGCAATGTAAACTCGGCTGATTTTAAACATTGATTACTGATACTGGAAACACGAATCTCGTGTGCATAAGGGGGCGGTTTATGGTGCAGACTGACGCATTTATTAAGCAAACACCATCTCGATATCGTATCACTATTTAAACAGAGAAATCTGCCCCAGTCAGTACATCAATTGATGTAATCAGCTTTGCACGCAGGTGGGTTTAGTCATTGAAGTGCATCAGTGCTGCAGATAGTCAGCGCTAACGGCATGCTGCAATAAGTACTTTTACAATCTGAGATGTCATGATTGGGCACGTTACAGCCAAAAAAGTGTCACGCGGATACCCAAAAGTTTAAGGCCAATATAGGCAGTTGCTTTACTGAGCCTACAAAAGATGACACAAGAGAAGCTTCGGACTGCAACAAATGTTTTTTTTTTAAAAAGGGCCTTGTTGATGTAGCAGGAACTGCGCCTGAACAACAAAGACCAGAGTACTTGGAGCTTCAAAACCCCCTTTACCTGTGCTTAAGGCAGTGCTTTAAATGGGCCGGTACTGCCCGGTACTGAGTACCGGCACTTTTTTATTTTGAGAGGGAGAGCACCGGCACGTCTCGAGAAAAACGAAATACTTTTAATTGGAGAGTACCGGCACTTCTCGGAAACACTTTAATTTTTCAATTTCAAGCACTGACTTAAGGGATGTCAAAGAACCGTTGCACCAATGGGACAAGGGATAAGATGCTCCTCACATTCACCCCATCATGCCCTGAACGTGCCATCTTAATTTGAATGATGTTCATGGCAAACAACCAGTGCTGTTACTCCAGGAGCAAACCAATATGGGCCCTGACCATAAAATGACCAGCATTTAGCAGTTTCAATAAGCGCTTTACTGTCTGTGCTGGAAACCCGAAGTACACGTGCCGTGGCCTACTTTGGTTTGGGCACCCCCAGCAAAATAACTTCAGTAATCTGGGACCTGTTAAAGTATGCTTTCCTATCCTCTTCTCCTGCTGCAAACGCCATTGTGTACCCTCACCCCCCACCATTTTTTCACCAAGTCCAGGGCACCCTGTGAATGGTCTCCACAGTGCCACCGTCTTGAAAAGACTGTGGGAATTCAAATGAGCGCGCGGTGGAGGCCATGTACCTCGAGCGACCTACATTGAGGTGATACATAATAATATTATCAGTAACTAATCTGGCCAGGGAAGGCCCCATGTTCACATGCCAAGGTTCTGGACTGACAGAATCCACACAGGAAGTACACAGACGAGTGACATCAAGGGGCGCAGGGCCAGCAGTACATGTTTCCCACCCAGGGGAAACCTGCCCCCTGCTCACGTTGCCCCCAGCACTATAGAAGCTGCAAAGTGAAAGGGGTAAATGTGGGCTTCTTTTTTTGCCAGTCGCAATTCACAATTACGGAAAGTGTGAGCCGAAGCACAAACATACCAACATTTTCAAACTTGGAAGTGGGAGATTTTGAAAACAGAGAGTGTGTGTTTTCTCTATAGCCTTACATTGAACCAGAGATAATTGTTGAAGGTATACACCTAAATTAAAGCCATTATTGCTTTGGAAATCCGGAGTCTCCTTTCTGAATCGGGTCTGTTGACATGTAAGAAGACAGGCCACTCTGCTTCTGCGCATTGCTGGCCTAATGTGTATGTGTGCAGCTCTAAAATTGAACAAAGGTATCCATGTACTCAGACATTAATTGTCTCACTAACGCCTGAAAAGATACGTTTTCAGTTTCTTCCCAAAGGCCATGAATTGATGGCAGCCATAATTCTACTTGCAGGTCACTCACATCTTAGCTCCCACGGCTGAAACTGATCTACCATGCCTTTTGTAGAGGCAGGCTAAATCTACAGAAAAGTATGTGGATAGCTGCAGGAATATTTTATTTTTCTGGTGGTGGGGAAAATAAGTAAAAATCAGTGTCCTCATAGGGCATATCTTTTCTTTGGTCGAGGGAATATACTAGACGGAAAGCTCAGTGGAATTAAATTAGAAACATTTTTTTCTAGCCAGCGTCTCCATCACCATGCAGTCAGAGGGCGTATTTGGTTTATCAGTCATTATCCATTTTATATCATCTTCTGAGTGTTTGGCCTCTAAAAATGATTGGTCATTTTCCGGCTCATCTAACACATCTGATGGTACTCCTGTGCTCGTGGATGCAAGCTTTTACCTTTCTGCAGGTCATTTCTGCATATTTCAATTGCACGGGCATGGTATCTGATAAATAACCCCTCCAAGTTACAATTCATGTGATGCTGTGTTTATTAGTGTGTTCAACCAGCAACCTGCAGTCTGTATCCTCTCGAGTGATCCAGCAGCACCACTCTAGATGCTAAGACATGATGAAAAGTGTAATAAAGTGAATCCACACCAGATGAAGATATGTGGTAGGAGGTATTTATTACAGCCTCAACCAACAGCCAGCATATCAACTGTCATGTAGAGAACCCTGCATCACAGAACCTCAGAACAAGCTGGTTCCATGCCCAGTGTTCTGGCATGGAGCCATGTTACATCATTACACTTCTTCCTCTTTACATTAGAACAGAAGTAACATGAGAACAAAAAACACATTTGAACAGAAAGAAAAAGAGGGTAGAAAGAACTACACAAAATCACGTAAATGTAAAGGAAACCTGCGTGTTCTGACACTCCTACGAGTATTATCAGACCTTAAATCAATGTCAGAGGGAAAACGATAAGAAGTATCATCTCTCCTGTCGGTCACACCACACCCCCCAAAATGTGCTACACGACTATGATTCCAAATGCGACCATCATCCGTCTTGACAGCATTTTTAAACAGCTTAATGATAGTTTTTGGAGAGGTATATTTTGACCAATTTTGACACCCAACAGGAGCTTTGACCTTTACTTTATCTCCAACCTCAAAATTTGTAACTTTCGCATTATTCCTTTTATCAACATAAATCTTCCTTTTGCTTTGCAGAGACACTTCTTTGTCTCTCCATTCCCCAATACCATTGTTTTTCAAACCCTTCCCAGCAACCATCCAGCCAGGACACAAACAAGTATTTGGAGACCTTCCCCTGAGCAGTTCAAAAGGAGTCTTCCCCGTTGATGCATGAGGAGTGTACCTGTAAACTGTTATACGACCCTGCAGTTCTTTTCTCCAATCTAAACAGTTTACCTTTGCTAATTGTATACTCTCCTTTAAAGTCCTGTTAAATCTCTCCAAAGCACCTTTCGCCTCTGGATGATATAACGCAATTTTTTTATGTACAATTCCACAATTTACAAAATACTCCTCCATCTGAGCAGAACAGAACTGCGGACCATTGTCAGAAAGAATAGAGTTAGGAAAACTCTCGCGTTTGAACACAGATTCTAAAAAACTGATCACAGATTGAGAAGTGATCTCTCTCACCAATCTCACCTCCACCCATCGTGAATACAAATCCAGCAGCACCAACAGGTAAGGAGTCTGATGTTCTCCATGCAATGGCCCCACAATATCGATAGCTAATTCATCCCATTGACTTTTTGGTAAACTTCTACAAACCATAGGTGAACATCTTGGTTTGAGCACCTTATCACTAGCTTGACAAGGTGTACACTCCCTAACAGTATGTTCCACCATCAAATCTAATCCAGGCCACCAGAAATCTTGACGGATGCGCTCTTTGGTTTTAGAAATGCCCATATGCCCTTCATGAGCCATGTTCACGATGACTTCTCTCAAACTCAATGGGGGAATCATTCTTGTGCCCCTCATTAGAACACCATCAACAGCGGCTAACTCATTCGCAACTAACGACCAAGGTTTAACCAGACTTCGAGACTTATGCTGTTCCAAAAGAGACATCACAGAACACAATTCACTATCCTTTTGCAACTCATCCCTCCATTCATCTTCCTTTACAGCCCCCAGCGTAACATCACAAACTCTTATGCCACACTCAGCATCACATTGATCATTTTCATCCTGAGATTTATCATACTCTACCACCTCCACCAATCTCGACAGACAGTCTGCCGTTACATTTGTCTTTCCCGGAATGTATTCAAACATGAAGTTATACTCCTGTAAGGAAATGACCCATCTCCTGATCCTCGAGGAAATTGAGTCCAAACCCTTCTTCTCAAAAATTTCTTTCAGGGGTTTATGATCAGACCTGACTACGAAAGAAGATCCCCACACAAATTTTCTGAACTTGTTTATGGCCCAGAAAATTGCCAACGCTTCCTTCTCTATAACAGAATAACCTATCTCTGCCCCTTTCAAGCATCTTGAAGCACAAGCTATTAGCACCTCTTGGCCCTTCCTGATCTGAAAAAGAAGAGCACCCAGCCCCTTTATACTCGCATCAGTAACAATGAAAGTGGGATTCCTAGGCACAAAAGCTTGTAAGTTTGGTGCATTCCTGAGATCATTTTTTACTTGTTTAAATTCTGTACCACACTCTTCCGTCCAAACAAACTCTGCATTCTTACACATCAACTTCCTTAGATTTACTGTCTTATCTGCAAAATTTAGTATAAATTTGTTATAAAATTCTGCCATACCTAAGAATGAAGAAACCACATCTTTTGTACACGGTTCTTTTAACATTTCGATAGTGTCCACCAAATCCTTTTTAGGACTCACTCCCTGCCGTGAAATATGATGACCCAAATAATCCAGTTCAGTGACTCCAAATTTACATTTGCTTCGCCTATGAGATAACCCAGCATCAAGCATCCTTTTAAGCACAGCATGCACCCTCTCATCATGTTCTTTCACGTCTCTCCCACATATTAATACATCGTCCTGGTAGCACTTTACGCCTGAAATGCCTTAAAAAAGATCTTCCATAATCCTCTGGAATACTGAGGCCGCAGAAACCAGCCCAAACGGCATACGCAAAAACTTGAAGGCCCCCATTGGCGTAATAAAAGCCGTTAATTCTTGACACTCTTTACTCAACGGAACCTGATGATATGCTGATGCCATATCCAGAGTGGTAAAATAACAAGCACCATCCAACGATGATACTAATTCCTCAATATTGGGAAGTGGGAACTTGTCAACCACCACTTCTTTATTTAAGGCACGAAGATCCACACATAGACGGATTTCATTATTTGGTTTACGTGCCACAACAATGGGAGCTAACCACTCCGGTGCCTCTACAGGCTGTATAACACCAGTGGACAACAATTTATCTATCTCTTTTTGTACAGCGTCTTGAACACAAATGGGAATGCGTCTAACTTTTGCCACAACTGGTACTGCGCCCTGTTTCAACTTAATATGGTGATTGTACCCCTTTAAACACCCCAATGGGTCACTGAACAATTCACCAAAAGCTCTCACAAATTTGTTTTCGTCACCTTCAATAGATTGTACCTGAACAGATGGATGTGCATTAGGATTGAGAATGACACCCAAACGTGCTTGATGACTCCAGCTCAACAAATTATCACCCCTCTCAGCAACATAAATCCTAGCATCAGTGAACCTACCATTGTACTCAATGCAGTCATCAAAATAACCTAATAACTTAATTGGCAACCCACCATAACCCGTAGGTTTAATATTAGGTTTGAACAGTTTCTTCCTTCCTTGAAAATTCTTCATAAAAAGATCTTTTGAGAGAAACGTGATGTGAGAGCACGAATCAAATTTCATTTTGACTCTAACATCCCCCACCAAAACCCACTCAGAGGGATGTTCCACCTCACTCTCACTAACTTGAAAACTGACTTCCTTTATTTCTGATCTAGAATCTCTCCTATTCCTCATCCTACAATATTTTCCAAAATGTCCTCTTTTTCCGCAAACATCACAAGTAATCCTATTAGCAGGACACTCACTTGCATTAGCCATGTGTCCAAATCTTCCACATCTGTAGCAATTTCCTTGAAAAGGTGTTGCAAACCTCCTATTCCCCTGTGTCTTTCCTGCGCTATTTTCTATTACAACACCTTTCTCACGGACACCCTCATACTTTTTTCTCTTCTCATCTTTTTGTATGACTTGACACTCCACTTCTTGTGCTTTTACACTGACCTTGTCTTCTTTATGTGCTTTACTTAGTTCTCCAACACACTTTAACATATGCTCTACCTTTTTTGCAATACTAACAACCTCATCCAACGGTGGCTCGTCCTTTAGCCAGAGTTCTTCCCTCACTTTATCACTGCAACACCTCAGCACAAACTGATCTCTAATCCTTTCTTCTACCAACGCCCCAAATTTACAACTTGAAGCCAACTTCCGTAAAGCCGTAATATATTCTTCAACACTCTCCTCTTTCCCTTGCTCCCGCAAACCAAAATGGTACCTTTCCATAATAGTACTAATCTTTGGCAAGTAATGTAAATCTAGTTGTCTTGCACATATTTCATACTCATTCAACCCCCTCTGATCAGCTTGCGACAATGGAGGTAGATTTTCCAACACCTCCTGTCCTTCACCCCCTAAACAATGTAACAAAAGTGCCTGCTTCCTTTCACCACTCAAATTCGTACCACACACCCTGGCATAATTCTCAATTTTTTTTTTCAATTTCTTCCACTTAATAACCGGTTCTCCTGGATCCGACAAGAAAAACGGCGGTGCCGTAACATTCTGCATACTCACAAGAGGTGTAAAACACTTCTTCCCCACAATATATTCCAAACCCTACTAGTTGCTAAAAGTACTTAAAGTCCAAAAGGTGTGCCAGTCACCGTATGTCCCAGCACGATGCCGCTATATCAAACACGGGTCTTCAGTTGTGTTTGTCACCGCAGAGATGACCTTTTCAGTTTAATTCATTTTACAACGCCCAATACTTGTATTCCACAAGTGCAATAAAGTTTCCAAAGAAATGTATATTCCTGTGACCACAAACCAATATAGTGATCCTTATCCAGTCTCCGTCTAAGTTTCAACTTCCAATAGACCGTCGATGTTCTTCTACAATTGAACTGTAAAAAAATTTTTTTTTTTTGAAAAATACAAAAAAATTCCTTCTTCCTCATCTAAGATGGCCGCCACGAAACATTTGGTCCGTTTTCTTCAGGCAGTTGGGCTTGCTTTCTCTTTGAGCAATCTCGGATCGTTTTCCTCACTCAAAATGGCCGCAACCAAACATCCAGTCTATTTTCTTCAGTCAATCTGGCTTGTTTTTCTCCTTTCACCACACTCAAGATGGCCGCCAACTATTCCCACTGCTTTCAGTCCTTTTTCAATTGCTCACTGACCTTCTGATGTCGTGAAGCATACAGAGACCACTTTGATCCTCAGTAAAATGCTCAAACAGCTTTCCACAAAGCCCCTACAACCGCAATTTCACACTTTTCTCCGCTAGAACATGCTGCAAGATGCTCAATCCTCTCCCAGCACGTCTCTGTAAGTTATCTCCGTTTTTTTCTTAAATAATCCAAGCTCTTCCTTCTTTGTTGTTGTTGAGGCTGTCCCTTACTCTGGGTTCCTTTCTCCGCCCCCTTCGTCGCCAGTGTAATAAAGTGAATCCACACCAGATGAAGATATGTGGTAGGAGGTATTTATTACAGCCTCAACCAACAGCCAGCATATCAACTGTCATGTAGAGAACCCTGCATCACAGAACCTCAGAACAAGCTGGTTCCATGCCTAGTGTTGTGGCATGGAGCCATGTTACATCATTACAAAAAGCCCATGAGAATCCCAGGCCCTGGTGGACCTTGGGATACCTAATGGCAGGGACACCAAGATGAGGCAGCAGAAGCAAGGGGTTAGTTGCGCACACGGGCGCTCTCAAACTAGTGGGATACCCAGAAGCAAAGTGGGCCTAACAATAAAAGGGGGGGCTGCCATTGGTTGGGAAACCACAGAAACATGGCTGGAGCTCGTGAACTCTAGCAGAGAAGGAGGTACTGCTTGATAAAAGTGGAACTAACCGTGAAGAAAGGGTGAGAATGTGATGTCTTACGATCTGGGTAGTCAGAGGGGTCTCAGGGCCTGATCAACATCCAGTAGTTCTGGGCAAGGCAGGTAACTAAACATGCCTGCATAAAACAAGACGGTGTCCTTTGGTAGTCCAACTTGGACCAAAACCACAGACTGGTCGAGTGGTTTAGAGGACCAATGCGTCACAGTAGGGACCCGTGTTTGACCTCAAAGGCCAGCGGGTCCACTCAGTCTTTCCAGTGGGAATGTCTTGTGCTTTTGGTGGGGACAGGCTCCCAGAGCGAGGGTTTGAATCAAGGCTAGGGGGATTAATTAACTTCAAAGCGGACAGTGTCCACGTGACTGGGCTGGGTATGGACATGTCCAAATTGAACATAGTGGGGGCTTTATTGGAGAAAGGGGGGAGCTGCATGTGGTCAGGAAACCACAGGCAGCGTGGCAGAAGCAAACACAGCCAGCTACAAGCACAACAGCCTAAAGGAAGGCCTGCTGAAACAATATCCCTGGGATGCCTTATGGCAGGGGCACGGGGGAGCAGGCAGGGGGGCAGCAAAGGGTCAGCAGTGGCCGGACACAGGACTTGCAGCCTGGGCAAGGCCGAGGGGAGGCCACCCACAGAAATTGGTAGCAAGGTGGGATCCTACCCACCCAATGCTGGATACCTGACCTACGGGCCGGTGTCGAGGTGGCTGTGCGTGATACACTACATGGGTGACAAGCAGTAGTAATGAATGAACCAAAGGATAACCAGAAAGCAGAAAAGCCAATAGATCAAACGTGGAACATGTTTATGACCACGTGTTGCTATATTATATATACCATTTATTTTTGATGTAATAAATCTGCAGTCGTTAATACTTCAACAAGGTCTCCCTGCTGGTCTGTTTGGAAGAGCGATGGAGGACTGGGAAAAGCTACAGAGGCATGAATGAGAAACGGCCGTGAGAGGTTTGGAGGTCTCTCGCATGTCTGGGAATTGTTAGGTAATGTCTTGTAGCTGTGGGTGTGTCTGGGACCACATGAAGAAAAGCTGCTGTTAATGTATACAAATGAGGCGAGACATGGGTCATGCCCCTACAAGGTGGAAATGTTCTCCTGTACAAGTAGGGGGTGACAGAGTGCCTGGATTTGATGAGTTTGCTGGTTGTGAAAGATAGTGTCTAGTATTTTGTCCTCGTTGTTCAAGGTATCATTTTCAAGTTATTTATAAGGACCTTCGCCTTCTTTTCTAGATGTTAACTGAATTCATACATTTTTTTAGAGCATTTAAGATGCCATATGTTGAAATTGGGGCAAGCAGAGGCTACTTGGTCTCAGCCATGGTAGTTGACGCTGTTTGCCACAGATGTCCCTGGCCCATTCTTCTGTTGCTCTGCAAACTGGACCAAGTACAACTCCCTTTCCCACTTGACTCTCAGAGTAGCGAGGGCAACCTCACAGGATTCTCAGGGAGGTAGTATGGGATACTGGAACCCAGAACAATCAACCAACCACCACAGTAATGTCAATGTCTAGCCCAATGCTTGTTTTTTTTAAACATTTTTATAAAGAAAGTACTTTAAACACAGTTGTACTAAATACTACACACTCCCAATAGCCGGAAGTCAGTATTCCTGAGTGCCACTATTCTTCAAGGAGCTATTCCCTCTCAAGTGCCACCTCCCCTGTAGCACTGGGTCCTTCCATTTTCAAGAATTCAGGGTTTAGTGTGAATCAAGCACAGGGGCACCATTTAGGCCCATGGTCAAGATATGTGTTCAGTTGCTTAGTCTTACCCCCTCCATATTGGGTGAGGTTTTAGAGTTCTTGTTCACCTCTGGTTGCAGCAGCCCTCTCTTTTCTTGTCTGCAGGGGCCACATTAAGCTGAAAGTCTCCTGGGCTGCATCTAACAGAACATTCAGCCACACTCAGTATAATGGAGCCCACAGTGCTTGTGCAGATGTAGACCCATTCTCAGCACTACCCAGAAGGCACTGTAATGCAGCCTGCCTGTGCTTATGACAAATGCATCCCAGATCAAGGTGGTCACATCAATTGTGGTCCTGATGAGAAAAGCGGAAGGTGCAGCCCTCGTCTGATCCCACGTCAACCCCATGGTTGCAGCCTCAACTGGGCTTACAGTGACCACAGTGTTGCAGTTACCACAAGGAACCAGGTTGAGTGACCTGAGGGTCCCACAGGGAACGTGGATCCTCCCTAGTTCATTCTTGTGCAATCAACTCTCTCTAGATGTCTCACAGCCTCGAGGATCATACTGGGCATTTCTCTTTCTGAACAGTATCTCCTTCTGGGCAGGATCCTTCCCTTTCTCAGAAGGAGATAGACGTCTAGGTGCTTCAGAACAGATCCACATCTCCTTCAGTAAAAGTCCAGGCTTTAGATAATGTCCCCTCACCTCTAAGGGACTGGCTGTCAGGCAGACGGTAGTGCTGGTTGCCCAACAGTCTGGTGGAGCACTACCTTCCTGGTAATAAAGGACTTGGAACTGGAACAGAGTGAGGTGGGTTGGATCCCACTTATATACCCAACATCTAGACAGTGGATGTAGATCCACTGTCTCTAACTGTAGAAATGGTTTAGGAAAGTTATTCTTTTAAGTGTCCTACTCAGGTTGCTATCCAGACACAGACCTTCTGTTCAGTGAGGTGTCTGACAGTAGGTCTTCAACCTGGAGCACCCACAAAAGAAGCACATAGAAGTGTGAGGTTCCTGTACCTTGTCATCAGCTCAACTGAAGGAGCAATCAGAGACAGAAAAATAACAGTTTTCACCTCAAACCTCCTCTATCTCAATCATCATAGAGATTGTAATCCCAGCCCTGGCCCCTACCATCCACTAAATGGCAGTGCTCAAAAAGACTAATAAGTAGTTCCTTTCTAAAAAAGACTCCTCCCTCCAGCTACAGGAATGCAAGCAAACCACTGTCTGGGAATACACTCCTCACCCTTCATCTTGTGCGATGGTAAGGGGCATCCAAAATGGATCTCACCTTCATTACTCAGGATCACTCTTACATACAACCTATCATTATGAAAAAGTTGCACGCACTACAAATGTACATGCACTTGACACACGCACAAGATGTCAGTGGAAGCTATGGGTAAACGCAAAACAGTGGAACTTTACACATGTGGGCCAGTAGGTCTCCCTCCCAGTGCCACAGATAAAAAGGTCTGGCCACACTACTGATCTCTTCTAAAAAACTGGTATGGTGCCACCACCTCTTTAGGTGCTATTTCCAGGACAGGAACAATAGCCCAATGCCTACACAAGGGCATGCTTGGTGCACCCCTTCATGTTACAGGACAGGTTCAGGACCTCAAATAATTAGAGATCGGCCAAGGACTCTCTGCACATGCTTTTATTAGCACAATGCGAAAACAAAAGTCAGGATACCAGATATACCTGCAGGTAGGCACTCAGCATAGGGAACCATGCCCATATACCAAGCAGGGTGTATTCTTGCCACCAGGGAGTTTATAAAAAAAGTGTAATGCTAGTAACAGGCTCAAGATCAGAAATGCCCAGTTTTTAGTAGTTTTAGGCAGCACTACTAGCTTTACAAGTAGTTGGAGAAAATAGTTCACTGTGGATCTATAAACAACATTTGTGCAAAAAGGGAACATGTTATGGCAATTGAAATTGCTTACAATACTTTCATTTGAGACATGGCTGTTTATTGCTAGGATTAATTTTTAAAGCGCCAACTTCCAGTCTTGAAGAATCACTTTATGCTATTGAATTATTTCCCCCCTCAAACGGTTACTCAATGATCCAAGCACATCACTTCATCCAATGTAAAAATAAAAGCCAGACTTTGAGATTCATCCTGAACCTTCAAACAGAGTGGGTTCCAGGTGTATATTCGCAGAGAAGCTATTGTAAACTTATGCCCTTTGGACCGAGAAAGCTCTGCATCCCCATTTCTTACCTTTGAATTTGGCACCACAAACAGAGCTGGGGCTCTTGATCTAAGTTTCTGATTTGAAAAATATTTCCTAAACTTCTCGCTAAGGAGCAGGATGTTATGTCTTGTACGCCATAGTAGCCATCTCAAACTGACTCATTTTAATAACTGGAAACCACTGATGTTGCTTTACATGAGCACAAATGTTGACAAGTGTTATCAGTATGTTCTGAAGCTGACGGATTCTTCTTTTACGAAGTCCAATATAAGATGAATTACACAAATCATGGCAATATTGAACACAAGCACTGACAGAAGTAAATCTGTCTGGGAGTGTAAAAATAGGAACATCCCAGCACAGACTGTGTTGGTGATGAAAACAGGATTTTGTCCCCACTGGCATTTAAAGATCCATGTCACCAGCTCATTGCCATTGGCTATGAGTACACAGTGCAGAGATTAACTTTATTTTCGGTTAGTAAAATCTATGATTTTGAAGGGTTACATTAGAGGAACATTTGACACATCATGCTACAGGTCCAGGCTATATTTCGGTGGATTAAATACTGATTGGTGTTGTCTGCATAGATTTATATCAGTACCCAGTAATCAGGGAGCAAACTGGCTAAAGGCCTTGAGTGTAAGTTAAGGAGAAGCAGGAATAGAAAAGGTCACCACGGGACCCCATGCCACATCGTTTTACAATAGCATAGATTCCGAGACAAAAGAGCCAATCAGCACACATTGAACTATGCCTAGAAGTAAAGATGTCAACCAACTCAAAGCTAACCTTTCTGTCCAGAGGTTCGAGGGCTGCTGGGTCAACAGTTGGGGGTCAGTGGCATCGAAAGTAGTTGATATAGCTAGTAACACAACTGTCCCCAAACCACTGCCACCCTTAGTGCTATGCACATCAGTTATGGAGGTCACCACTGGTTCAATGCCCATTCTTCGTCGGAACCCGACCTACGTCTCGTTCATCAAACTGTTGATGAGTCGCTGCCTTTGCCAAACGTTGGAAAGACGGAGGGGAGCAGAAAGATAGATCAAAAGTTTGAGAGCTCTGCTGCATTAAAAGAATGCTCCTTTGACAAGGGGCGGTTTAAAGTCTGAGCTTTGCGATTCATCAATAATACCAGTAATCTAAGAAGTTAGAATGTGTTTAATAGCTTTGATGAGTATTGCAGCCATCTAAAGGGGAAGATGTGAAGGTGAAGATCTACTATATATGCCACTAGATACCACACGTTTCTCAAAATATTCCACCGATATAACGTGATGTGGATCTTAATTAATTTGGTGACATAGAAGAGGCCTTTCACATATGAATAATGATTGATTCATTAAGCTCTTTTAATTCACTGAGCCCTTTGTGGGCAGGAAAGAAGCATGAAGACACAATTTTAGCAAGGGGTTAAAAATAGAGACATAAGGAACATATGTTCCCATAGGAGCTTATGGGCTGGCTTCTGACGCTTACACAGGGTCTCAAATGGAGCAGAGAATGCAGGAACAATAATGGCAGTTATCTAGTACGAGCTTGCATGACATATTGGAACATATTACACTTCAGGAAGACTACAAGATAATTTCCAACAAGGAACAACGGTAACGTCAAAATACAACTTGGGAGGTAACTCAGAAATAGTAATGGGCAGGGGCGGCTCCTCCATTAGGGTGGAGGAGCATCGGGCCCTCCCCCCACCAGAAGCAGAGGTGCAAAACCTTTAGAAGAAAACAATATTAAACTGTGTTTAATATAATTTTCTTGTAAAGGGGCGGGGCCACGGGAATGGCAAGCAATGAGGGGGAGTGCACAGCACTCCCCCCTCAGAGTGCATGTGTGTTTGGCCGGCCGCCTGGGGCCGGCCAAACACACATGTGCAGTAGACTCTCTCCAACCCAGCAATACAGTTGCTGGGCTGGAGAGAGCATGCACAAGCTTCCAGTCTGCCTGGGAGTGCCCTGGCTGCACACTCCCAGCCAATCCTGATGCTGCTCTGAGCAGCGTCAGGATTGGCTGTAGGGCAGGCTAGGAGCCTGTGCCTGCAGCAACGAAGCAGAGGAGACGGAGGAACGGAGCAGAGCCTCAGCGTGCAGGTAAGTGGGTTTTTAAAAATTAATTTAATGTTTATTAAAAATTAAACCTCCCCCTCCACCCGCCGCCCTGCCCCTTCTGCACCGCTCCCGAGCCGCGACTGTTAATGGGCAGCGGTGGGATACTCAGGATCGAACAATATCTTACAGTCTTATGAAATGAAGGGGCGGTCAAAGTTCCTGAATAGGGTTCATTGCTTGTAGCTTAAAGTGCAGGCAATAGCCGAGAGGCTTCAGAAATGGTGCAACCTCTCGGGTTTAACAGTAATTCTCCAGCTGAAAAACTGGTTACTTATGGACTCAAAAGCAGCAGGAGCAGGCATTTGAAACAAGGCAATTTGGAAACGGGAAAAACGTTGTTTCCTAAAGGCATAAGCTTAAGCTGAAAATGAATTTACTGTATCTGGAGAATAGGTTGGTAGCATTTATTTGTATTCATTTTCAGGGCATTCAACAACACATTGTGGGGACAGTAAATAGGCAATTCATATGAAGTCAGTAAGGATAAAAGGTCTGAAAAAGGTCAGAGAAGGCACTTGTTACAGCAAGAGTCAAGGAAGATTATTTAGGAAGTCCTGGCACTTTATGTGCAGGGAGCAACGGTGAGGTCAGTTACAAGGTATCTAGACATCATACTAACAGGATTAGTTTGAGTCTGTAGTGAATTCTCATTCCTGTTCACAGACCTTCAGAAGACCACTTGTGGATAATCTGGGTAAGAGGAAGGTGAGTGATTGTTGGTAGGCACACGTTTTTGTTGTGGGAGGGAGTGTATGTTCCTGGAACGATACACAGCAGAACTCTGAGCTTGCATGAGACCCTTTTCCAAACATCTGCCCCCATTCTGCCCCACTCCGTAGAACCCACAATGGTTTGTCTACTTAAGAACTTGAGTCTTGGAACATGCTTGATACGGTTGAAAAGTATCTTAGGCCATATATGAGCTGGGACAATTGATAGGCTGTGAGGAGTTCACAAACTGAGGTATTGCCTTTATCTACAAACATACATCTAGTATTCTTCCAGAAATACTCAGGGTCCTGCTGCAGACTGTGGTACCCCCGCCCCACATAGACCATTCCGCTGTACCATACTTTATTGTAAGGAATCTGCACTACAATTAATCCAGAGGACTTTTTCGGTAAATTTAATGATACTGAATGTGAAGGAGACCTGCATTTTCCTTTTGGAAAGGGACAGCATAACAGTAATGAAAGTGGGAGAAATAAGCAACTAAAACCATCTAAAAACAACTAAAGAATGCCAGATAAAAATCAAGAGCTGCAATGGTAAAAGCAACAGGAAGGTGATAGACTTCTCATGGCGTTAAATATAATGCTTCACCACCCACCAGCGTGTGCAATGTCATCACCAACCCAATGCAGAGCACCATTCCCACTGGCTTTCTTGAGTCTCTGAACTGGCACGGGCAGAGTGTAGTGAGGAACAGTAAATGGGCCCCTCTCTGCCCTCCTATGGGCGTACTGGCTCCAGTTTCTATCATCAGCTGGTATTCCTCGCAGGGCACTCTGCTGCATATCATAGCACCTCCTGCAGAGGCGCCACTCCGGCTTACACCTATATTTTCTCTGGACTGACGGCCTCGCCACCCTCACCACCCTCACCAATGCTTTCCAGTGGACCAGTCTCCATGACGTCAAAGCGTCTTCATGGTATTGTGCGGCTTCTGCGTCCTGAATGATCCACAGGGCGGACACGCAGCTTGTGTCCCACCTGAGTCCTGCAAATGAGCGGGTGGCCTGAGCCGCATTGTGGACAACATACCTGAGCAGCCGTCACTGTGCGGAGCTTCATTGAGCTGGAAGGTAACTCATGATAAAAATAGGTGCAGATTTCTGAAAATAAAATTTTGACTTTCAAACCTCCCTCAAACACACCCCCTCTTTGAAATGTATTTTTGGATCTTCTAGTTAGTTGATAAAAAAAGAATATCGAACTGAAATTAGTTTTACATTTAGCGGTTGGGATCTCAGTTGGCGATTGAATTGTTTTGAACTTCATAACGGTGCAGGTCTGTTCTGTTTTAATTACTGTACTTATTGTCTGTAATAAAAATATTCACAATTAAAATAATTTATATCAAACTATACATACAGTATGCAGATATTAATAATTATGTGTTCTTTATTAGTTCCCGGTTTGTGTAGTGCAAAGTCCACAAACCGGAAAAAAGTGAGCAATTTCCTGATGGTTTCTAAAAGTGTACTGTTGAAAGATAGAGCTTGTTCAGCGCCTCCATTGTACAGTGCAGCATAAATGCTGGCCTGTCAGTATCTCTGAGCCCGTGGATGATAAACAGAACGAAAACCACAAACCTGGAAAAAGAACCCATGCTGCCAAAAGGCGTTTCCCTTTGATAGATTTCGCATGGTCCAGGTTGCCAGGGAAACCACTTCCTGTGTTCATATTCAAAACTACTGCAGCAGCATTCACTTTCATGCTTATCAGATTGCGGCAAAGGGCTGAAAGTTACTACAGCTAGCCAAAGCTGAAAACAAACTTTTAGAAACCCATTCCACACTTTATATGTTAGAATAGTTCTATCCAGAGGGCCTGTTCTTTTGCTAATCCTGGCCCCTTGATATACCTCTGTAAAAAAAATTGTTGTCCAGAGATTTTCATTTTTGATTTGTGTTTTTGTATCATTAGAGAAGTAATTTAGCTTGGGTAGACATTGCGGATCCGGTCGATCTTTTCTGGCTACATATTAAAAAATGGCAGATGTGTTGCAGTGATGAGGTAATATTTCAGCTACCATGAGACCTATATTCTTCATTTTGATGTCAAAACATAAGTTTGGAGGTCAAGTAGTCTTATAGAGACAGAAAATAACTCCTCGGAGCAACCCTTTCACCATTTTCCAAAATGGCAGCTCTATAATGATTTGTTTTAGCTATGATATTGGCAATTTATTTTTATATTGTTTTTGTTTCAGGTTTTCTGTTGATTCAAATTTGTAAACATGAGTGAAGCAGGTGACAGCAGAGGATCTTTACCTCGTGATCAGGGGGGCCAGAATTATGCATATTAATGGAGTCAAGATGGTATGTGAGAACTGGACCTATGCTCATCTCTTGAACTCATTGTCATAGATATGTGAGCAAATGGAAATCATGAGGACGATCTCTTCCCTATCCACGAATAAGGTAGTTCACATCATTTAGATACCAAAATATTGGCACAACCAACATTGCTGACAGGCTCGTCTCCCTTTTGTACTCCCATCATCATCATAATCTCCTGTGATCTGTAGCTCTTTAATCGTGCTAACGTCAAGCTCAATTAAGTCAACGGCCCTCCCTAGAAGTGTCCTGTTAATTCTAATGCAGCCGGCAACAGTAGATATTGTTTAAATCTGATTACATGCTCAGCTGTTAAAACCCCACTAATAAAACTCTGCCCAAACGTCTATGTGGGGAAGAAGCCAAACTGAGGAATTACTACAGGAATCAGGCATAGAAACACCAGATTGCCACATATTATAACATCTGCAATGGCAAACATTCTGCCTTGGGGTGGGGCATACAAATGGAAGCAGCTATGGGCCAGGGGCAGTACTTTGTCTTTCAGTGCTGCTTTATTGCTATTTCTCCATAGGTGGCAACAGTGTGTGGTCACAGGTAATGTGGTGTTTACAAACTTCCCAGGAATATAGCAGGGGCCCTCTTCATGATTTATGTGGTCCAGGTGAGGGGCTGCAGGATGCTGACTAGTATCTAAGTTTACTGGGTAGTATTGACTTGCATGTAAAAATGCATGAAAAGATTGGCTTAGCATAAACTGGCTCTGTGGCAGTCACGTCAATCAGTGGGGCATGTAGACATTATATAAACACAAAAGGAAAAGGAAACAAAGCAAGTAGGAGGCACTGGACACTCAAAGTACACTAATGGCGAAGATGGAGTGGAGGAGTGAACAAAGGCAATTTGGACTGGACTACACATGAGAAAGGCATATTTAAAAACCAAGAGATATATTTAAGATGACTTGCAAATGCTAGAATGGGCTAAATTCATCAAGGGATACAAGTTTGTCCTTAAGACCTTAAAGCCACTCATGTTCTGCCTGATGCTCAAAGCTTTTAGGCTATGGTAGAGAAACTTTATGAAATGGGTTAGACTGCAAGTTATTTCAGGAACGTGGTCCTCAGGTCACAAGAAGAGTCATACAAAACTCTTTCAGGATACAGGCAAGAAAGCAACGGGTAGATTTAAGAGCCACAATAGCGTAATTTTTTTTATGCTAATGTGGCCCAACTAGGCCAAAATGACCACGCCAAATTTACAAAGTGGCGCAATGCAAGCATTGCACCACTTTGTAACACTTTGCACTACGCTATGCCTACACCAGGCATAATGTATGCACAGGAGACATTCCCCCATTAGGGGAGGGCAAAAATATGGCGCTAAGAAATGTCTTTGTTTTATTTGTTTCGGCTCAGAGAAGGCGTTAAAAGGAGGCACACCATTGTTTACAATGGGTCTCAATGGGCTTTGCAGGATTAGCATCAACATTTTTGACGGTAATCCTGCAAAGTTCCGAACTAGCATCAAAAACTTTGACGATAGTACCCTAACTACCACCATGGTGGTCCGTATCTTAGATTCGGTGCACGCATGGTGGCATTAAGGGATTGCTAAGGGGGAGCCCCAAGTTTGTTGATCTCTGCCCACAGTGTCTTCATGGACTACAGAAATATAACTAGAGATTGACAGTGAAACAAAAGAAGCCCTGACAAGAATGTTCAAGATAGCCCCACTCCCTTCCATCTCTCTATCTGTTTTTTCATCCACCTATTCTCTGTTTCTCTCCTTTCTCTTCTCCATTTCTCTCTGATCTCTCTCTATCTGCTGTCTCACTTTCTTTCCCTCATCACGATCTCTCTTTCTCTCTCTAGTTCTTCTTGCTTAAAGCCCCAATGTGCAGGCTGCAATAAACTGCAGACAACTGGAGAGAAAGACTGAGGTGCCAGCAGTGGCTATGGTCCTTTAAAAAAAACAGACTCCAATGGCTCCCACCTCTTTGGGAAATGTCTGAGGAAAAAATGGAAAGCCCAGATTGTGGTGTAGTTGTGCCCTTCTTTCCCAAGACTTCTGACACATGACTTAGTCCCATGGGCCATCAACATGGGACCAACTCAAGTTCCAACATATATGATTGTGTGTCAGAATATTGAGGGCAGTAATATTGTCCTACAAAAATATCATGGCCGAAATATTGACAAACAAAATATCTTCAGGTAAGACAACATTTACTATTCTTACGTCCATAGACACGTAACATGAAGATATACATATTGACAAGGTACATATTTGTGGAGTTAAGTATAGTAAGTTTATACTTGACTCCACAATATTTTGGAAGTTGATATTATCTGTACGATATTTTTGTAACACAATATTTAGTCCATGATAATTTGGTACTATACTGCAGTGCTTGAAATGGAAAAATAAAGTGCAGGTACTCTGTGACAGATTACCTGCTTGTTTTCGAGAAGTGCCGGTACTCTCGAATTCAAAATATTAAGTTTTTCTTGAGATGTGCCAGTACTCTCCGTCTCAAAATAAAAAAGTGCCGGTACTCAGTACCGGACAGTACCGGCCCGTATAAAGCACTGCTATACTGTATATATGTAGAGCAGAAAGAAAAATGAGAGAAAACATAAAAATCAAAGACAACAAAGGATTCACATTATGGACACTGGCATTTTCCATTTGAAACTCCAGAAATTTGCAGCTTATAGCTTGCAACATCATCTTCTTCAGTGTTCCACTATTCTGCGGTGATGAGTTAAAGAAATAACAGAATAAAAAACTAACAGTATTAATCAGTTCCAGTGATGTAACGACATAAAAGAATCATCACACTTCTATCTATTCTTGTCTAATATGTTGCTGGAAGTCCACTCCACCCCTCCTTCCTACCCAGCCTTACTCCCTGTAGCTTCAACTAAGTTTTGATTTCAGTCATCATGCAATTATTCCACATGTCACTTGGTGGGAAGGAGGAGGTGCGTCCTGATGATGGATGAGGTGAGGCCTGAAGGAGATGCATACAGTAAAGCCCTGTTGCTACTGAGGGTCATGATAGGCCTGCCCCACTGATCTATACGATAGGCAAATTGGCGGGCCCAAAGTAGGCTAAACTCTGATTTGACTCCAACCAGATGCGTAAGCGGATAGACTCTACACCTGCACAGGAGATGTTGATACTAGGAGACCAAATGTCTGTGGAGCAGATCGACATGCAAAGCCTCCTTAGCAAGAGCCTCACATCTATAAATCACAAGATAGATTCTATGAATGTGCACATGGAAATCATCACTCACAAAATACAAAAACACAACAACGGTTTATCGGAAGCTGAACAAAAAATATCCAACATTAAGGACGACTAATAGACCAGCAGTGAAAAACTCCTTCAAATGGACAAACTCCTATCCCTAATAAAAGCAAAAAATGAGTATCTTGAAGCTGGATCCAGAAGAAACAACCTGCGATTTAAGAGGAAAGCAGAATCTACCTCTGTTAGACCTGTCAGCCTTAGGGTGGTCTCCCCCCAGACTTTCTACCTCTCCTCCATCATTTTTGCTGGAACTATTTGTGTTAGCCTTAGGACTCTGAAAACTTTACCACTGCTAACCTGTGCTAAAGTGCATGTGCTCACTCCTTAAAACCTTGCAATATTGGCTTATCCACAACTGGCATGTTTAATTTACTTATAAGTCCCTAGTAAAGTGCACAGAGCCTGTAAATTAAGATTCTGCTACTGGGCCTGCAGCACTGATTGTGCCACCCACTTAAGTAGCCCTTTAAACATGTGTCAGGCCTGCCATTGCGGAGCAGGCGTGTGCAGTTTCAACTGCCATGTCGACTTGACATTTAAATCCCCTTGCCAAGCCTTAAACACCCCTTTTCTTGCATATAAGTTAGCCCTAAGATAGGCACTAAGTAGCCCATAAGGCAGGGTGTGATATAATTAAAAGGTAGGGTATGTACTTTTAAGTTTTACATGTCCTAGTAGGGAAAAACTCTCAAATTCTTTTTCACTAATGTGAGGCCTACCCTTCTCATAGGATAACATTGGGGATTCCTTATTATATTTAATAAGCTGTAATTCCTGATTGAGAGGGGGTACACATGTCATGCTTATTACCTATTGTAGTGGATCCTATTTAGTTTTTATTGGGAATCAGGAGTTCGCTTAGCCTTCCTGCAGGGCTGTACCCCCGCCACCTAGTGACTTTAAACCTACTTAGCCTGCTCTGTTTTAGCACATTTATTTAATTATTTCTTCCAAGATGGCTGCTACGTTTATAGTTAGTAAGATGTTTTGATTTCACGTTATCAGTGCCACACTGTCAAGGCGTCACTATCAGCATCAAAGACAAGTGATATACATAGGTATTCACATCATGTCCGTCTTACGTGTGACAGGAACATAATGTACTTTTGGAGGGACTTGTTTATATAATTGAATGCCTTCTTATCTATTGTTTGGGAACATACCTGTGTCAGGGGTCCTACAAGATCTGTATAAATACATCTCACGCAGACAAGGTTATCAGAGGGATTCCTACCAGTTGCCATCAACGCTATCTATGCTACACATTGCTTGATGGGATTGTGTCCCCAAAGAGTCTGATGTAGAGACCTCATTCAAAGGTAATGAAAGTTAATGAGGGTTGGGGGGACTTCTCATGGACACAGTACTGTCAGATTAGGTTTATCACACCTAGCTCTCTTCAGGTTAGAGTTTAGGTTCATCACATGCTAGGGTATTATGGCCTATTTTTCATCTCATGTTATTGCAAGATGGTGGGGGTCTTTATATTCATAACTCTTGTTTTTACAATTCTGCTTCTTGCATTGATCATTATCCTAATCATTGCAGCTCATGCATTTTACAGTAGATTGTAGTCTTGCTAATAAAACCTATTGAAAACGTTACTGCATCTCCTTCATTGCCTGTGTGTGAATGAGACTTATTGCTCATGTGATAAAAGGGTAATCTCCGTTTAACCCAGACTTCCCTGAGATGTCGCACTCAAGAGTCCAAGCGCAAAGTCTGCCAGAAATCAAATTTTACTGTTTGGGTTTTTGGTGAGGTACTGCTTGAGAGCCAGGAGGGTTGAGCCGAGAGTTGCGACTTGTAGGGTTGGCCTAGTCGCCTACAAACAAAAGCGCTCTCATCCCTAAACCAACAGTCTTGCCCAGTGCAAGAGTCCAACTAGGACATGGAATCACCAACAATGGTGTTTTGGCACTAATTTACGGATGCCCTGAGTATCTCTGTCTCATACACAACAGGTACCCTAAGTACCATTATACGGAGACGTCTGTGGTCTTTGGGATAATCCTCCTCAGCTGAACAGGGAGCACCTAACTAGGCTGTAGGTTGTTCGAGCTCAAACTCTTAAAAGGACTTTCTCCCCATTTGGTGCTCCATCTCTTTACCCATTCCTTAGCATGGCTAATGCCATAGACAATCCACAGAATGTCAGACCTGCATTAACACTACATCTAATAGCTCACGGCTTAACAGATGAGGGCGGGGATGTCACATTCATTGTAGAAGCTCATGAAGCTTACCAAACAGAAACAGTCTATTCCTGGGTCACCTTTCCTGAGGAAGACTCTACAACAAACACATTCCACGCATACACAGTTGCAAATATACCACAACGGTACCCAGCATACCAGTATCTTGAAATACTGATTGCTTATCAAGAACATCAGAGCTGGTTTGATGGCGCCCTACCACACGCTATACAACCCGTGAGAATAGGTCCCTTAGGTAATGACGGGCCAACGTGGCCAATGTTTGCCACATATACACCTCACCTCGGTGTACAAAACATGCAGGCAGCTGATCTGTCTGATCTTTACAATGAGCTAGTAACATTATATAGATGACTTGTTCAATTCATAATACGAACTTTGAACACAACATCAGCGCGTCCAGCATCACCAGCACCCAGTGGATACCAATTGGCCGTTACTGGGATTAATCTACAAACAGTACATTCTATCATGGGCAAGGTGCCCAGGGAACAGGAGAAAATCCCGTTATAGATTGCCCAGAAAACTAACTCTGCTGGAAGCTGTGTTTCCCCATGGGGGACCACAGAAAAAACATAGAATTCTCTCAATGTGCTTGCCATTTGGAATAGTTTCCTCAGTGGATGACTGCACCACTTGGGGTACAGACTTTGGTGCAATATACACTGCCATGCATGGTAACCTGACACTTGCCAATTTACCGGAGGTGTTAAAACAAATTCAGAACGAACACAGGGCAGTACCAGTCCTAGGCTTGGGAATGAAATTAATGCGGAACATTGGCGTAATCTCCTGAATAATACTCAGTAACATTAAGGGGGATGCTGTAGCATTGGCTATACGTCAGCGGTTCAGAGAGATTCCACACTTGGAACAGGAGAAACAGCTACTGAAAATAATTTCCAATACCTATACTTTTGGGAGCCAAGACGAAAAAGCCTGAAATACAGGGTACCACACCTAAGGAAGATACCAAACAAGCACCGGAGGGTTCTAAAATGCGCTGGGATAAACAAAAACAAATTAAAGACAGACTAAATCAGAGAGCAGACTCCCCAAAACTGGAGAACTCTGAAAGGAGATCTAATCTAAGAAATAGAGAAAATGTAAAAGCTCCTGACAGATATACTGTTTCAAGTCTCTCTCATTCCTTTCAGGACACACGGAATAGGATGTTTTGAGAAAGTGGGCCGGTCAGAGCAACGTCCTGACTATGTGCAACAGAAGAAAGACTCATCACGGTCTTCAGACAAAAAAGAAGACAAGTCCCCACAACAAAAGCCACAGTTTGAAAAGAAAAAGGTGGCAGCACTTTCAATTAAAAATGCCAGCAAACTTGAGAACATTAATGAAGAACAAGACGTAGGCAGTGACCCTGCTGGACAGCGCAACAGAAGTAATTATATATCGTCAGAGTCTGAAAGATCATCTGGATGTGACAGCAACAGCGACTTTATTGCAGTTGAGACTGCAGCTGGGCGCATTCTTCCACTCGAAAGCGTTTATGATTTAAATATCCAAATTGAGGGAGACATAGAGTGTACCATTGGTGTAAATATTCTCGGATGTACTTAGTTGTGATATCATTTTGGCCGAAAGGGAGTGGCCTCCTGAATACGTCTTTAAGCTCTCACATGAGGAAGATGTCAGTTTGCCTTCTTTCTCTGATCTTGTACCAGAAGCAGTAAAACAAGCCTACACTGTCAACTGGGTTTAGCACAGGCACCTGCGCTATACCCCAACCATGTAGGTTGGGATAAGGATTCTCCTCACCATGTAATACCGATTAGGTCTACACCCCTGCCTCAGCCTCAATATCCTGTTAAACACAAAGCTAAAGCTCAGGTGAGGGAGATACTCACTCAGCCTGAGTACCAGGGTGTAATTGAGCTCTGTGTCTCTGCAATGAATAACCCATTATTCCTCATTGCAAAACCTGACCATTCATATAGAATAGTCTCTGATTACAGATATTTAAATAGTCATACCTGCACATACGCAACTCAAAACTCACACAGTACAGCACTAATTAATAACATAGTGCGTAAAAAATACAACATAAACTTGGATATCTCCAATGGTTTTTTCTGCCAGAACTTAGTACATGAAAGTCGGGACCTGAGTGCCTTCTCATTTGGCTCACAAAAACGCTTCTGTCATTTGCCCCAGGGCTACAAGATGAGTCCAGGGCTGTTCTCAGCCTGTGTAACATCAATATCGCATGATATTGACCCCGAGGCGTTGTCCTTTGTGAATGACATCTATCTCACAGATGACGACCTCAACATTCATCTTGCCAGGGTCGAGCCGATCGTTTTGGGATTCGCAGCCTTTGGTTACAAATGTAATTTTAAGTAAACTAAAATAGCCTTTCTCAGTGTATTGTTCCTGGGATATGAGCTATCAAATGAGGGCAAGAGCCAGGCCTGCACTTTTTAGAAAAATGTGCTCAACTCCAGCCACCAAATACTATCAAGAAACTACAGTCCTTACTTGGTTTCTTCAACTTTGGCAGAACATACATTCCTGATTATGCACAATGCATCAAGCCACTCTACGATTTAATATATCCTGATGTCTCTAGCAGACACTGGACAGTTGAACACATGTGCATCCTTAGAAGATTGCAGCAAGACGTGCTAGAAGTGAAACACTTACACACATGTGACAACAAAACAAATTTGATCATCAGAATAATTGCTGGTGCCACTGGGTTCACTTATGTCAGCTTTAATGAAGGCGACATGGTGCCCATAGCATATAAATCACATTTATATTCCAAAACAATGCTTTACACCCACAGAAAACTTTCTAACTGCAGTACAGATGGCTGTCATGAAGGAGAGGCCACTTGCCCAAGGGAAATGCATTATTGTTATTACCCTAGTGCCAGCCCTAGAGGCCGTCACCAAATATAGCGCTCCTAACGCTTAAGCATAATATCCACATTGGATTCAATGGGCAACCTCCCTGACTGTAATGATAAACACTCTTCAATGGTAAAGTCTGATTTATTGTTACAAGTTTGAAAATGCCACTTTTAGAAAGTCGGCATTTTCCTGCTTTTAGCCCATTGTGCATATAGCCTCCAATACATATCGGGGATGGTGTGACAGCTGGGCATTGTGCATTCCCTCTAGACAGCCACACACAAAGGGACCTTAGGTGTGATTGATGGGCCACCCTCATCCTGATGGACCATCCTGGGCAGGATGGGAGGGAGGAGCTGGCCGCAGCCTCACACTTACACCAGAATAGGCTGTGCCGTGTGCACACACAAAAAGCTTAAAGACCCTGTATTGTCACTCCAGCCAACATGGAGCCAGGACATTAGTGCAAGGGAGTTCCTTACATTTACATTTCAAAGCCACTGTCTAGAAGCTTCTCCCACCTTCCAAAACCAGGACATCAAAGTATAAATACTGGACCTCAGACACCACCACTTCAGTACACTTCTGGACCTGTGGATACTCAGCCAGGAAGAAGGACTGCTGTGCTGCTACAAGGACTGCCACTGTGCTGAACTGCTACTCTGGTGGACTGCTGCTCAGCTGTGTGGGCATGCTGCCTGCTGCCCTTCTAGCCTGGGTGAGAAGGACTGGAACCACATTACTTGAACCCAACACCCAGAGTGACTCCAAGGTCCAGTTGACTGCTCTCCTGTTTTCTGAAGTCTCAGGGGCACTAAAGATTTGCAGCTCACCTGCTACAGCACCTGGACTCTGTCATCTGTGAATCCTGCCCTGCAAAGTGGTGCCCATCCAGTCTTGGGCCCTTGAAAGTGGGTATGAAGTGTTGCCCCAGACAAATCAATGCATTGCCACCACTGCTCAGATAGGAACAATCGCACTACTCCCATTGCATGGCTCAGAACTAGCGCATCGGCCACATTGCATGGATCAGAGTCAACACATCGCCTCTCCAGCGTTGATTGACCTCAGTGCATCACCTTCGGAACCGACCCATTTAGGACCGGACACATTGCTGATGCTGTGTGGAAAGAAATCAATGCATTTTTGCTACTCCATGGAAAGGATCGGCACGTCGCCTTGATTACCGGGATAGGCACCTATGCATCCCTTCAGTCTGCTCCCTGCATCTTTAACGTAGATGCAACCATGATTAAGGTACTTTTATTCAGATGGCCTCACTGGGTTCCTGTAGCTGGTCCACAATCTATTGCAGTCGGCCTGAACTCTTGACTTTGTCCCCGTCTACTGCAACCAGATATCCCTGGTTGGCGCTTCCTGTTTTCTTAGTGCTGTAACACAGTATATTCTTTAAAAATTCATATCTCAAGTTCTGCTTATTGTATTTTTGTATGTTTGGTCTTCTTGTGTTTATTACACTGAGCTCTATTTTTCCAACCAGGGGTGGAATCTTTCTGTGTGGTGTTTCCACAGTTTTACTGTTTGAAGTGTTGCACAAATACATAACATATTGCCTCTTAAGTTAGACCTGACTTCTCGGTGCCAAGCTACCCGCGGGTGAGCCAAGGCTAATTCAGTGTGTGTTTGTGACTTACCCTTGTCACGTAGGTTCTCATTATCCTAATGAGACTTCTGGATTCAGGCAGCAGACTCGCTTGTACTGTGGGGGACTGAGTCTGAACCCACTACAGATGACACCTGTCGGCCTAATCCGGGTTTTGTTCCGTCTAACAAGCACTGCCTCATCTCCACCCTAGAGTAAGGATGACTGGACACCGAGCGCATGACACAATTGACTCCTCAGGGAAATCGTGGTCACTCAGATCTCATCTGTTTCTCTCACTTACATTAGTCTCACATATGCAAGGACAATCTGAGGTAGAGTATAGTTCAATAAGGTTTTATTGAAATAACTGCATCTTAGATAATAAAGCATGTATTGCAATAACTAGGACGATGAAGCATGACAGGATTAAAATTGTGACAAGGAGAGTGAAACATAAAAATAAAGCTACCATATTGTCACTGAAATCATTAAGAAAAGCTCCTACCTAGGCTATGTTAGAGCACAGCATGTTAAGCTCCAATTCTGCCCTTCAGGTTCCTCTGGGAAGACATCATCCCTCATACCTGAGCAAGAGGCCTGTAGTCTACATAAGCAGCTGCAGCGAAGCACTCAGCAATCAGCATACAGTCGTGGTCATCTGGCTGGAATTTCCCTCTAACGTACATGGGTCAAAGTAGTGTTTTTATATTAAAACAGCTTATGTTCCAAGAAAGGATCCCCACGTAAGAGTGTGTATGGTTTCTGTGAACATTAGAGACAAAGTGCACCACTTTTGCCGGCAACCTATCTCACTGCAGCCTTGAGAAAAGCACAGAGTGAAAGAAATGTCTTGTTTAAGAATGCAGTGCTGTCCTAGGCAAAGAACAGCTAGATAGAGAAAATAAAACAAGACCGCAAATGTGGCTATTGTTAAAATAATAAAAACGAAGCTCAATAAAATATATCTCGGTTAAAGTGCATAGCGGCAGGCCTAGTTTGCTAAAATAATGTGTATAAAACTACAGCTAAAATGACTACACAACATCCTGACTAGGATTGTGGATCCTGCTTGAATAGGGTGCATACCTCTCCCAAACAGAACCCCAATTGCTAACAACCTTCATGGAGGAAATACTGGTAGCATTATTCTGAGCAGAATGTTTTTCCAAGTTGTCAATAGTGGAGAGAGCCAATTGTACACTTACACCCTGTCATCCCTCAGAGATGTCCCCCAGGTCCCTCATAGCCCGGCTGCTGAACTTCAGAGATCAGAATGTAGTGCTGCAGCTAGCTAGGGAAAAAAAGACCTGAAATATAAAGAATGCAAAGTCTCACCCTACTCAGACTTCATCTTGGCGTTATGGGAAGCCTGATGGGCATTCCTACTGGTAAAGAAAAAAACTACAGCTGAATATGCAGTATTCAATATTAAACCAGGCCTGCTTAAAAAATCACCTACCAAGGCAAGCACACAATATTTCAAAATCCGCAGCAGACAAGCAACTTCCTGAAAGGATTGAAGGCCACCCAGAACAATACTACATGCACAGCAAACAATTGATTGGAAACTGAATCTGTAGAAGACTAAACCTTAATACTTCTAGTGGTGAGAAGGCATATGAGGGTTACTGTGACTCACATTATGATAGCAAAATTTCCATTGGCGTGCTGCATGACACTTTACAATAGTCTACAAATTGGTGATGATAAGACTTCTTAATTGAACGAGGTATAAATTGGTCCTGTACTCATCATACTGAACTAGACTATGCATTGAATTCTGTATACATATCCTGGTCTGGCACTGAAGCTAGTGCATGAAATTGTTAAGCTGAGGCCCACCGTATTATGGTAAAATCCAGGATTTACTTCTCTAGTTCAGCTCCTGTGGAGCTACATCTTCAGATGCAATAGCTTAGCCAATTCAGAGGCAAATGGGGAGGACAGAGGTAGACATTATACAGGCTAGTTGGAAATACTGGTGTGGGAGGAAGTGGAAAGGGTTGTTTGTTACAATGCATTTTTTTGAGTCACATTGTTCACTATAACGGAGCAATCTCATGAGTTCATACACACACACAGTAGCACTGCTCCTTGCATACTTTTCGGACAACACATTCAAGATATCCTACACTTATGAAGCCTAACCAACATGAAGGTAAAACTTGCAAATGTCTCACATGGAATGTACGAGTGCTCAATAACCCCAGGAAGCTGCAGATGGTGCAAGCATACTTGCACCGACAGAACATGTATAAGGTGTTTCTTCAGGAGACATACTTCCCACCCTGAGCCGGCACACGTGTATTCTAAAAATAGGCAGGACTGAATATATTGTCATTCTACTCGAACTATGAGAGGCAATTTTGGTCAGGCAGGGCACTCCATTTCGCAAGATTAAGGCAGTCAGCAATGACACCAGAAGATATGTCATCGTACAGGGAGTGATCCACTCTAATCACTTCACCACAGTGAATGTCTATGGACTAAACATAGAAGACCAATATTTCTTTAACACCCTTTGGGGTAAGATCCAAGATCTGGCACCTAAATCGGTTATATGTGGTGGAGATTTTAATATGTCATCAAACCCTGCGCTAGATGGATCACATGCACCTGCCAGGAACTGGTCTGCTGCCAGCAAAGTTGTTAACAATACCATCACAGATCGTGATTTGATAGGTGCATGGCGACATAGGCATCTGGATGGGGAGGGGGGATTTATTTCACTCAGCACTACACAACATGTGGTCCAGGTTGGTTAATTGACTACTATCCTGGGATGTAAGCACCTTGGTGAGGGCCGTGATGGACTGAGCGCACACACTCCCACCAATCTCTGGTGGAGCTTGACCTTGTACTGCCTGATGTGCCCCCTCACACAAGTCTACGATATCTGTCATCCTAATACTAAGCAACATACAACACTACTTCACCGAAAACAAAGGCTCTGTTGCATCACTGGCTGCACCATGTGAGGTATTCAAGGTGGTACTGAGAGGTCACTGACTAGCTAGACAACATATGGTACTACGGACATTATGAAAACACATAGACACACTTTAACCATGAGGGGAAGGTAGCTGCCACTGATTTCACATGAGGAGCTCAAATGCAATTTTACCGAATACAATGAACTTGGGGAGTGGGAGGTAAACTACTTGTACAAATATCCTCAAGCACACGCAGCAAGAGACCTGAAAGAGCGTTAGTTACCATCATTTAAAACCCCTCAGCCGTAAATGATGTACCACAAATTCTACATAAGGATCGTCAAGCACAATACGAAGATGGGGAAATCTGAAAGGCGTTCCACGACTATTATAGTGTCCTCAATGCATCTCAATGATAGGGAACCCCCCCCAGAAATACAAGATTATATGGACAGCATGGCCTTGGCATGGCGCAGTGGGGTGCAGTGGTAATTTCTGTCTCATTCCTTTACGATTGATGAAATCAAGGATGCCTTCAGAGGGCTGCCTAATGGTAAAGCACCTGGGTCTGCCAGTCTGCCGGCTCAAATATACAAAGCATATTTAGATTTATTAGTGCCACTGCTCTTGGATGTATATGGGGAAGCTTTTGCCACCAGTCATCTGCTGACTATTATGTGAGAGGTAATATAATAACACTTCTCAAGCCCTCTAAACCTGTTGACCATTGCAAGTCCTATCTGCTCCTGTTACTTATAAATTGTGAAATGCTAAAACCATAGCCAATAGACTGTTACTGTTCCTTCCCCCATTGGTCTTGCTGGATCAAGCCATATTTGTACCAGAGAGATCTACTATGCATAACCTAAGGACCATATTTGCCAATTTACATGAAATTGATCTTAATACCTAAGCTGCTGCAAAATTACAAGATGCCACCAAAGCGTTTGAGTCACTAGAATGGAATTACTTCATGACGGTTCTCAGCAGCATGGGAATTCCACCGCCTTTCTTGGCTTTAGTTAAACTGCTGTACACTTCTCTGATGGCTAGACTATATAAATGGTGGGCACTCCATGCCAATAGCTATTGTGCAATGAAACAGGCAGGGATGTCCTCTGTCCCTGTGCTTTTTGTGCTTGCCCTGGAGCCCCTCCCAGCTAAACTCTGACAGCATGACAACCAATACCACAGATTTCGAAATAGACCCCTACTAATATCTATGTACACGGATGATATTATCCTCTATATCAGAAAGCCACAGACAGACCTTGACCACATTCTGTGTGAGTTTATCAGATTTGGCGGGCTCTCTGGACTGGCCATTAACTGGAGAAAGTCAGGTATTGTCCCCCTGATAGGGCTGACATTTAGATTTGGCAGTGAATATCTCTTAGGATGGTGCACCACCCAGATCAAATATCTTGGGATATGGTTAAGCCTCTGCATGGAGGAAATCCTAACCCTAAACTCTAGCTAGGCGATTACTGCACTAGAAGATCAACCAGTATCTGAAAATTCCCTTTGACCATAGCTGGTCGGGTTCGCCTCATAAAAATGGTGGCCCTTCCGAAATTCTTGTTCGTCTTTGCAAATATCACTATTCAGTTGACATGGTGCTTTTTTAAAACACTTTCCTCCATCGTAGTTAAATTTACCTGGGCTAGAAAAGATCCCAGATTAGCCATAAAGGGAGATTTGCCATCCCTAATATGGAGCTATATTACTCATGCGCCCAAGCCCAATATTAGTATTTCTGGTTTCATCCCCTGCAACACTTATGACATACTGCATTTGAGAAGGACATTGTGGTTGGTACCCCACTGAACACAGTATTATGGTTGCTTGTGAACACTGAGCGTACAAAAATAAACACAGTGACCTGCACGAGCATGGCTTGGGCGGGCCTCAGAAAAAAAGCAGACCTCACAATCTCATACACACTACTAGCCCCCTGAAGTATCATCGATTATTTCCTGCAACGGGTAGCACAGACTCAAATTCACATTAAAACATGAGTGATCTATACCCACATGGTGAATTTCTTATCATGAATACCCCCGGGTAACTATGACTGTTAACCCCTCTCGATATTCTCCTCTACCTCTAGACTAAAAGTGGAGAGTGAAAAATGCCAGATTTTCCATGAGAACCAGACAAGCTTAAACCCCTAGAAATACTGCAACCAAAGGATCCCCCAAAAAGCTTATAACCTTTTTATTTTCAGGCAGCACAAGCCAACATGCCTGTTAGATAAAGCTCAGCGAGAGCAGGGTGGGAGGCTAATCTAGGCCACCTATCTGATGAAATCTGGGAGTACTGCTGCATACAAACTGGGATCTTCCGCCCAGTGTTCAACTGCCTCTAATTCACTACCAATACATTTACAGGGTACATTAAACTCCTACAATATTGCAAAAGTGGGGTCTGAGGGAGGACTTGAGGTGTGCCTGTTGCAGAGCTGAGGATGCTGACTTTCTCCACTTGCCTTGGAGTTGCACGTGGGTCTCCCACTTCTGGAGCGAAGTATTCACTACTATAAAGGGAATCCTGTAGGTCTCTTTAAAACTTTCCTCACTGCTGAGAGTGCTTGGATGGGCGCAAAAGATTCTGTATTCAAACCGTAAATTCATATAGATCATCCTGCTGCTAGCCAAGCAATTGGTAATGAGGCACTGTGGACAGGGACGAGTACCAACAACTAAATAATGGATATTAGAGATCACATACTGCAATGATCAGCTTGAATAGCTTGCAGTATATAATGAACTCCTCCCTGAATCTTCATGCCACCGAGATATATGAGCCCTGTATAAGTACTCTCTGCTAGGAGCTGCTGAGCCTGATGAACACTGTGGAACTGAATGAGAACTAATAAAGGCATGACCCATGGTGCCATGCTGTGAATCCATTATTGATGGCTGAACACTCATGGGGAAATTTGATTTAGAATGTGGTGTGTGGGGACCACAAATCTGATCGAAACTGTCATGTTGATCTGCTGTTTTTTAATTATTTGCTCTGTAACTGTGTATAAATTTCAATAAAACATTATCTCTGCAATGGCCGTTATTGGCCTAAACAACTTGTTTGCTGTACAGTTTAATGTAGGAATAGGATCTGCAACGGAATCATGCACGCTGTAAACAAAGCTTCCCTTTCCTTTATTTGTCAGTTAGAAATGCGGTCTTTGGTTGGCAGTCAGGTTACCCCCTGTCCAAGCAAGGACCCTCACTCTAGTCAGGGTAAGACACACACAATCCAAATTATCTTGTGCCCACCCTCTGGTAGCTTGGCACTGAACAGTCAGACTTGACTTGGAAGGCAATGTGTAAAGTATTTGTGCAATGAATCATGCAATAACACAGTAGAAACACCACAAAAATACACCACACAGGTTAAAAAAAATATAGAATATTTATCTGAGTGGAATAAGGTCAAAACGATCAAGATTTGATAAATACAAGTTGAAATATCACTTTTAAAATCAATAAAGTCGTTAGTTCTTAAAAAAAAACAATAAGTGTCTCTTGCAAGCACAAAGTACCAGGTTTGCGACTAAATTATCCGCACAGGACCGCAGAAGAGATGATGCGTGGAAAATGGGGAGGTGTGCGTCAGTTTCTACGGGCGCACACAGACGATGCCTTGCTGTTTTTCCACACAGCATGGGCTTTGTGTCGATTTCCGATGCGCAGGCTTGGATCCTCTTCAGGTTGCGGGGTATTTGAACACCCCAGGGAAGATGCAGAGAAATTCTGGAAGTGCAGGACAAAGTCACAGGAGCTGCATCGATCCAGTAGGCGATGCGGGGAAATTTCTGTTGTATGGCAGGCGCTGCGTCGATTCTTCTCACAGGAAGTCGGGCTGCGTCATTCTTGATCAGCAATGCGTCGATCCAGTGGGCTGTGCATCGAAGTTCCCGTCGCAATGCTGGCGCTGCGTCGATCTCCACTCAGGGAGCAGGGCTGCGTCATTCCGGTTCGGCATGCGGTGATATTCTCACCACAGAGCAGGCTGTGCATCGATTCTGGCAGGATGTGCATCAATTTTCTCCACACAAGGAGTTATTGGCAGAGATTAAGTCCTGAGACTTCCGGAAACAGGAGGCAGGCTCAATCCAAGCCCTTGGAGGGCAATTATCAGCAGAGCCAGAGGGCAGCAAGGCAGCAGGGCAACAGTAAGTTGCAGTCCTTTTCAGCAAAGCAGTCAGGTGAGTCCTTTGGGCAGCCAGGCAGCTTCTCTTATCAGGTTGCAGGTTCTGGTTCAAAGTTCCTTTCCCAGTAGGTATCTTGTCAAGAAGTGTCTTGGGTTGGTAGGGTCAAAGGCCCTGTTCAAACACCTAAATGTGTCTTTGAAGTGGGGGAGACTTCAAAGAGTGGTTTAGAAGTGCACAAGGCCCCCTTTTGGTTCCATCCTGTCTGCCAGGGTCCCAGTAAGGGTTTTGGCAGTCCATTGTGTGAGGGCAGGCCACTGTCCTTTGACAGGTAAGAGTCAGGCCCTCCACCCTCCCAGCCGAGGAAGACCCATTCAGTATGCAGATGTGTGCAGGTGTGACTGAGCATCCTGGGTTTGGGGTTGTCTGAGTGAAATGCACAAGGGAGCTGTCAACTAATCCAGCCAGACGTGGATTGTAAGGCACAGAAGGATTTAAGTGAAGAGAAATGCTCACTTTCTGAAAGTGGCATTTCTAAAATAGTAATATTAAATTCAACTTCACCAGTCAGCAGGACTTTGTATTACCATTCTGGCCATACTAAATATGACCTTATTATTCCTTTCAGATCAGAATCTACCACTCAAACAGTATATGAGGGTAGCCCTAATGTTAGCCTATGAAAGGAGCAGGCCTCACAGCAGTGTAAAACGAGCTTAGGAGTTTTAGACTACCAGGACATATAAACTACACAGGTACATGTCCTGCCTTTTCCCTACATAGCACCCTGCCCTATGGGTTACCTAGGGCCTACCTTAGGGGTGACTTGTATGTAGAAAAGGGGGAGTTTAAGGCGTGGCAAGTACATTTAAATGCCAAGTCGAATTGGCAGTGAAACTGCACACACAGGACTTGCAATTGTAGGCCTGAGACATGGTTAGGGGGCTACTTATGTGGGTGGCACAATCAGTGCTGCAGGCCCACTAGTAGCATTTCATCTATAGGCCCTAGGCACATGTAATAGACTTTTATTAGGGAATTATAAGTAAATTAAATAAGCCAATTGGGTATGAGCCAATGTAACCATATTTTAAGGGAGAGACTATATGCACTTTAGCACTGGTTAGCAGTGGTAAAGTGCTCAGAGTCCTAAAACCAACAAAAACAGTGTCGAAAAGTGAAGGGAGGCAGGCAAAATGTTGAGGGTCACCACCCTAAGGCTGTCAGGTCTAACATGTGTCCCACCCAGCTGAAAGTGGGGAGAGCTACCCAAGCTCCTGGGAGCTCTCATCGCTAAGGCGGAAGTATCTGGAGAGACTATCAGCGTTGGCGTGGTGAATCCCTGGGCGATGCTCCACCATAAAGTTCATCACCTGTAGGGAAATGGACCACCTCAAAAGTTTAGGGTTTTCACCCCTTATCTGCATGAGCCATCTGAGGGCCCTATGGTCTGTCTGAACCCAAGCAGGCATGGTCTCAGCTTCTTCAGTGCCCAGACCACAGCAAATGCTTCTCTCTCCACCTCTGTTCACGTGTTAATAGTCTTCTGCTAATAAAGACTACTGGTTGGTCTAGGCCCTCCTCATTCAGCTATGCTAGAACCGCCCCTATGCCAAGCGTCTGTCTGCACAATTAATTCTCTGGAGTAGTCAGGTGCCTTGAGCACGGGGGCCGTGCACATGACTTCCTTTAGTGAGTCAAAGGCTTTCTGACAAGCCTTTGTCCAATTCACCAACCTAGGTTGTTTCTTAGATGTCAGTTCTGTTAAGGGGGCTACTATGGTGCCCGATCCCTTAACAAATCTGCAGTAATATCCAGTGAGTCCTAAGAAGGCCCTCACCTCTGTCTGAGTTCTAGGTGGTTGCCAGGCCTTGATAATTTCAATCTTGGCCTGGAGGGGCTGCACCTTGCCACCACCTACTAGGTGTCCCAAGTACACCACGGAACCCTGCCCAATCTGGCACTTACTGGCCTTGATGGTCAGGCCTTCCTGTTGCAGGGCCAGGAGCACCTCCTTGAGGTGGAGCAGGTGTTCCTCCCAGCTGGAACTAGAGGCAGCAATGTCGTCAAGGTAGGCTGCTCAGAAGGCATCCTTGCCAGCTAGGACACCGTTAACCAACCGTTGGAAGGTAGCAGGGGCATTTTTTAATCCAAAGGGCATTACTCTGCACTGGTAATAGCCCTCAGGAATTGAAAAAGCGGATCTCTCTTGAGCCCCTTTAGTCAAGGCGATCTACCAGTACCCTTACGTGAGATCAAAGGTACTAAGGAACTTGGCAGCGCCTAGCCTGTCTACGAGCTCATCAGCACAAGGGATGGGCTGAGCATCTGTCTTTGTGACAGAGTTGAGACCCTGGTAGTTCACGCAGAACCTAAATTCTGGCTTGGCACCGGGAGCAGCATCCTTAGGAACCAGCACCACTGGGCTGGACCAGGGACTGCTAGACTTCTCTATCACCCCAAGAGCCAGCATCTTGGCCACTTCATCCTTGATGCTGGACCTCACTTTATCTGACACCCTGTAAATTGTATTCTTTACAGGTGGACAATTGTGTGAGCCCAGACGTGAGGGAGAACAGGGAAGAGAACTGCTCCAACAACTCGTAGCAGTCTCCTCTCTGATCTAGAGTCAGAGAGTCAGAGAGATTAACACCCTCCACTGACCCATCATCTTCCTTGGTAGAGAGGAGGTCGAGGAGAGGCTCACTCTCCTTTTCCATGCCCTCATCGGTCACAAGAAGCATGCTGACCTCTCAAAATGAGGCTTTAGTTGGTTGTGATGGAGAACCCTTAGGGGGTTCCTGGTGGTCTTGTGGTCCACTAGGTAAGTGGCCTCCCCCTTTCGTTCCTTGACTTCGAATGGGCCAGTCCAGCGGTCCTGGAGAGCTCTTGGCTCTACTGGCCCCATCACCCATACTTTGCCTCCAGGTGAAAATTCTACCAGGGTGTCATACCATTCCTTCAACACCTCTTGACTGGCCTTGATGTTGCTCTTGGCCTGTTTCCAGAAACGCTGTGTCTGGTTCCAGAGGGCCAGCATGTAACTGACCACATCCTGGGGAGGTTTCCCGGGAGCTTTCTCCCATCCCTCCTTGACTATGCTTAGTGGTTTCCTGACACGGGATCCATATAGAAGTTCAAAGGGGCTGAACCCCACCCCTTTCTGGGGTACTTCCCTATAAGCAAAGAGAAGGCATGGCAAGAGGACGTCCCACTTATGCCTCATGGCCTCAGTCAGGGCCAGTGATCATGCCTTTCAGTGTCTTGTTGAAACTTTCAACAAGCCCATTGGTTTGAGGATGGTAAGGGGTGGTAAACCAATAGGTTATCCCACACTCATCCTACATGGACTTTATGTACACTGACATGAAGTTTGTGCCTCTGACAGACACAACCTCCTTTGGGAACCCCACAAGGGTAAATATCCCCATTAGAGCTTTGGTCACCACCGGTGCAGTCACTGTCCTTAGAGAGATTGCCTCTGGATAGCGGGTGGCATGGTCCACCAAAACCACGATAAACCTGTTGCCTAGGGAAGCTTTGGGGTCCAAAGGAACCATGACGTCGATGCCCACCCTTTCAAAAGGGGTGCCAGTGACAGGGAGTGGGATCAGGGGGCCCTTGAGCCTTTTCCCTGTCTTCCCACTAGCCTGGCAGGTTGGGCAGGACCTACAGAAAGCATCTGAGGCTACCTGCATTCGTGGCCAATAAAAGTGGATGAGAAGGCTGGCAAAGATCTTGCCTTCCCCAAATGTCCTGCCAGGGGAATATCGTGAGCCAGGCCCAGTAGGAAGGCCCGGTAACACTGGGGGACCACCAGCACATGTGCTGCCCCAACGGCCGGTACTGTAGGCTCACTGTAGAGGAGATCATTCTCCCAATATATGTGGTGATCGTCAGGGGCTTCACCTGCTGCTTAAGCTGAGGCCTGTTGCCTCAGACCCTCAAGAGTGGGGCACTCCTTCTATGCTTGGCAGAATTCCTCCCTGGTTGGCTCACCCTCTACTCGCCAAGCTCAGGCAGGTTAACCAGTGTGGCAATGTCTTCCCCAGTTGGCTCAGGGACCTCCTCTTCTGGGGCCCCGCCAACCACCGTGGGAACTTCTGGGGCCGGTTTCCCACATCCCTTAAATTCCTCTGTGCAGCTGTCTGGGCCATTGTTCCTGTGTCACGCAAAGTCTCCACTCTTTGCCCATTAATGGTGACCCACGGCCTATACTTGGACGTATTGTCAGGCATGTGGGCTTTTGGCACCATTCCCTCATCTCCTAGGGATACTAGGGACACCTCTATCTGCTCCCCAAAGCTAATTGGAACTGTCTCCCCCCGAGTGCTACACTAGCCAACCCAGGTGTCTGCCCTCCAGTGTGGAGCTGTGCCCTCTTGGGACACTGGGAGTCACCCTTAGAGTGTCCATTCTTGAAGCACTATAAGCTTTCAGGAATACATTTCCCTTGCTTCTTGTCAAAGTACCCTGGCCTCTTCCCACATTCAGGCAGGGACTGGTTACCACCCCCCCACCCACACTTGGGAATATTTTGGGGGGCCTATTGAGAAGTCCTTATTTTTAGGTTTGTCTCCCCCTATTTCTTCTGGTGGGAACCCTGACCACCTTTATGGGTGTCCCCCCAGGTACCTTCTTGGACACTCTGGTGCTAACCCAGAGGTAGGCCTCCTCAGCAAGCTTTCTAGGATCAGTCAGCTTACTGTCAATTAGGTGGTGGTGCAACTCTGTAAAGCAAACACTGAACATATGCTCTTTCAGGATCAAATTATATACCCCAAATAGTCATCTACTTTACTGCCCCATGCCCATCCATTCAGTGCCTTACTGGAGAAATCAAAAAAGTCTACCCAGTTCTGTGTGGAGAGTTTGGTGCTGTCCCTGAACCTTTGACAGTATTTCTCAGGTGTCAGCCCAAACTTGGCAAGTAAAGCGGTTTTCATGGGTGCATATGTGTTTTGATCCCTTGGATCCAATGCAAGGAGTGTGTCCCTCACCACTACTGGTACATACCACCACAAGGCTGCCCGCCCCATTGCTCTTCAGAAACCCTATGAGCCCTTAGTGCAACTTCATAAGCAGCCAACCACTTATCAATGTCATCTCCCACCATATAACTTGGCACCACATTTTGGGGTATATGAACCTTCTTTTCCCCAGCAGGTTCTGCACGTATGCTGCCACCATTACTGCTGGACTCAGACTGCCTCGCCTTGATACCCAGCTCTTTGAGACAGTTCATGAGCCAACAAAAGTTTATTTTCAGCCAAGGCTCGCTCAGCTTCAGCCTGTTTGACTTCTCTCTTTGCCCTCTTACCTCCTGTTGAGCTTCAAATTTTAACCTTGCCATTTGCAGTTGAAATTCTCTCTCTTCCCTCCTTTCCTCTGTGGTCAGGCAATGGCTAGCGACACTGCCCCCTGGCTTAGCAGGGGGCACAATTCCAGGGGTAACACCCCCACTGCTGGCAAAAAATCCTCTGAGGGGCCATCCTCTGGCTCCTTCTACCTAACATTCTCATCTGAATGGGCCTCTGCCCAAGCCCTCAGTGCTTTTCAGTATTCCTCCTTTCTGGAGGCACCGTGGGTAGGTACTCCCATCCCCTTGCAGAACCCCTTCAGCTGGTTAACAGTGTATGTCTCCAGCTTGGCTTAAGTTAAAATCTTCAGCTCCTCCTTGAGACCCAGCCAGAGACATGTTGAATAAGGATTAAGTTAAAATGTCAGGCAGAAATGAAATTGCAGAAAAAGATAAAAACCAAGTTGACCTTCAACTGTGGGTAGGTAGTGTAGACGTAGCTATTGTATGTCACTGCACAAATACAAGTCCCATCCTCACCACTGATCACCAATGTTACAAATGGGGTCTTTGGTTGGAAGGCAGGTTACCCCCTGTTGAAGCAAGGACCCTCACTCTAGTCAGGGTAAGTCATACACAATCCAAATTATCCTGTGCCCACCCTCTGGTAGCTTGGCACTGAGCAGTCAGGCTTAACCTGGAAAGCAATGTGTAAGGCATTTGTGCAATAAATCATGCAATAACACAGTAGAAACACCACAAAAATACACCACATAGGTTTAGAAAAATATAGAATATTTATGTGAGTAGAATAAGGTCAAAACTATCAAGATTTGATAAATACAAGTTGAAATATCACTTTTGAAATGATCAATAAAGTCTTTAGTTCTTAAAAAACCCAATAAGTGTCTCTTGCAAGCACAAAGTGCCTGGTTTGCATCTAAATTATACACACAGGACTGCAGAGGAGAAGATGCGTGGAAAACTGGGAGGTGTGCATTGGTTTCTCCGGGTGCACACAGACAATGTGACGATGTTTTTTCACACAGCAAGGGGTTTGTGTTGATTTCCAGCACGCAGGCTTGGATCCTCTTTGGGTTGCGCAGTATTTGGATGCCCCGGGGACGATGCAGAGAAATCCTGGGTGTGCAGGACGAAGTCACAGGAGCTGCGTCGATCCGGAGGGCGATGCGGGGAAATTTCTGGCAGGCGCTGCATCGATTCTTCTCACAGGACGGCGATGTGTCAATCCAGTGGGCCGTGCATCAAACTTCTGGTCGCAACGCCGGTGCGGCGTTTATCTCCACTCGGGGAGCAGGGCTGTGTCATTCCGGTTCGGCGTACAGTGATTTTCTCACTGCAGGGCAGTCTGAGCGTTGATTCCGGCAGGCTGTGTGTCGATTTTCACCTCACAAGGAGTTCTTGGCAGAGATGAAGTCTTTTTGGCCCTGAGAGTTCAGGAAACAGGAGGCAAGCTCAATCCAAGTTCTTGGAGAGCACTTATCAGCAGAGCCAGAGGGCAGCAAGGCAGCAAGGCAACAGCAAGGCAGCAGTCCTTTTCAACAAAGCAGTCAGGTGACTCTTTGGGCAGCCAGGCAGCTTCTCTTAGCAGGTTGCAGGTTCTGGTTCAGAGTTCCTTTCCCAGTAGGTATCTTGTCAAGAAGTGTCCGAGTTGATAGGGTCAGAGGCCCTGTTTAAGTACCCAAATGTGCCTTTGAAGTGGGGGAGACTTCAAAGAGTGGCTTGGAAGTGCACAAGGTCCCCTTTCAGTTCCATCCTGTCTGCCAGGGTTCCAGTAGGTGGCGTGGCAGTCCATTGTGTGAGGGCAGGCCACTGTCCTTTGGCATTTAAGTGTCAGGCCCACCAAACTCCCAGCACAGGAAGACCCATTCAGTATGCAGATGTGTGCAGGTGTGACCAAGCATCTTGTGTTTGGGGTTGTCTGAGTGAAATGCACAAGGGAGCTGTCAACTAACCCAGCCAGACGTGGATTGTAAGGATTGGAAGGATTTAAGTGAAGAGAAATGCTCACTTTCTAAAAGTGGCATTTCTAAAATCGTAATATTAAATCCAACTTCACGAGTCAGCAGGATTTTGTATTACCATTCTGGCTATACTAAATATGACCTTGTTACTCCTTTCATATCACTACCTTCCACTCAATCTTTACCCTATGAAAGAAGCAGGCCTCACAGCAGTGTAAAACGAGTTTAGGAGTTTTACACTACCAGGACATATAAACTACACAGGTACATGTCCTGCCTTTTCCCTCCATAGCACACTGCCCTATGGGTTACCTAGGGCCAACCTTAGGGGTGACTTATATGTAGAAAAAGGGGAGTTTAAGGCTTGGCAAGTACTTTTAAATGCCAAGTTGAATTGGCAGTGAAACTGCACACACAGGCCTTGCTATGGCAGGCCTGAGACATGGTTAGGGAGCTACTTATGTGGGTGGCACAATCAGTACTGCAGGCCCACTAGTAGCATTTAATCTACAGGCCCTGGGAGCATATAGTGCACTTTTACTAGGGACCTATAAGTAAATTAAATAAGCCAATTGGGTATGAACCAATGTGACCATGTTTTAAGGGAGAGAGCATTTGCACTTTAGCACTGGTTAGCAGTGGTAAAGTGCGCAGAGTCCTAAAACCAGCAAAAACGGTGTCAAAAGTGGAGGGAGGCAGGCAAAAAGTTGAGGGTGACCACCTTAAGGCTGTCAGGCCTGACATTGCCTGTTTCTAGTTCCTCATAAACTCTTTAAGTCAATCGACTACAACCAATATTCATAGCCTTCAATAGCGAACCGGGAAACAAAGGAATCAGAATAAATTAATTTTGTGTTTTTTAAAAGAACATTTTGCAATTTCTTTTGAGGCAATTTAAAATAATATAAATATTTCTGTATGCTTCCTAGAATTTCCCAATGGTGGAGTTGGACAATATTCCCATTGTATATAATTATAAACAGTTCTCGTGGTGCTGGCTTTATGTATAAAGTGATGTCCGTAATGATGGTGATAGAGCATTTCCCCATAATTTGCTGTTGTTTTGTAAACATCTTCACTTTCAAATACAGTGTAATAATCAAGCTCGGAAAGCATAGAATCAACTGTTTTCACATCCCAATCATCAGAAACTACCTTAGGTGTCATTAAATCATTCATAGAGACTTTGAATGCATATGGAATTTGAATTGTTTCAGTCGGTCCATATATGTCAAATGAAACTTTATCCCAAACAGTCCCATCAGAAATTAGTGTAGTCCTTGCAGCCCTTATGCGAGGAAAAGTGGGGCATCAGAACCTTATCCACCAGTTCAAGAGCTAAGCATTCAGGAAGATAGTGACCTTGTTTCAGCAAGAAGGAAACAATGATAAACCCAATCCAAAGGAGAAAGGCTAGCGCAGTTAAAGGAGCCCATAGATAATTCCATGGATGACTTAGATAGTTAATTTTGAGCCAATGAAATAGCTTATGTACACTTGTTGCAGGTGTAGTTGAGGATGAAGAAGAATCAGAAAAAGAATTGTTGATGTCAAAATAACCAGAAGCAGTTTGTGCAAACCCTAGAGCCAATGTAAGAGGAGAAGAACTGGCAGATGTGTACCTTGGTGGTTCAAAGTAAACGACCCCATCCGTTTGTGTTGAACTTGAGTATAATAACTCAGAACTTTGGACGTCTCTTGTTGTAGATGTAGTGACAGGAACAAATGAAAGCTCATTTCCCACCCTCCCCATGGATGGGGAAGTTTCATCATTGATGGTCAAATTTTGAAGAGGCACATCCTGACTGGCAGACAGAGGGGTGTGGGAACTGCTTAGGATTCCTTGTGGTCTACTATGTAGGATTGGCCACATGGTGTAACTTGACATTGTCAATTGAAACAAAGCAGTTTTCTTTGGAACCAGGCAGCGGTGGCAGAATGACAGCTCGGGTACCATGTATGCCCAGGTCTGGAACCGGAACTCGAAATGCAGGTCCAAGTTCCTTTTTGACAGCAATCTTTTCATGCCCTGGATCCCCAACTTTTGTAATCCAGCCAATAGGCATAGTTGGTATACCCCTCATTCCCAAGGTGGCGGCACAGGCAGATAAGTTGACATCACGGAACTGTTGTAACCCCTGCAAGACAGTGACATGTTCATTTATATCAGAAGGTGTGTCCGCCTCCACCATGCCAGAGCCATCAAGATCTGGGACATACATAGGTATTCCGAACGGAAGCTCATATGGGGTGCACCCTCCCAAGCACCTTTTGGGCAGATTATTAAGTGCTCTCTGGACTCCATAGAGGTGATTTAGCCAACTATGTCCTGAACCTCATACTCTAGCTGTTAAGGATTGCTTTAAGTCTCTGTTCTTTCGCTCCTCAACAGTGTTTCCCTCGGGATGGAAACGAGAAATGCAGTTTGACCCCCATTGTCACCATGGTGTCCCTGAATGCCCTAGAGGCAAAAGCAGGGCCATGGCCCGAATAGAAAGCTGCAACTGTATATATCCCAATAAAGACATGCAAATCTTTAATAACAGAGTGTCAGACGATCGCTTTGGCCATACTCATAGAAATCTGGCACAAGAGTCAACAGCGACTAGAATGTATTTGTATGCACCATCAGGCGTTAGTGGACTTCAGTGGTCCAGGTACACACATTGCAACGGTTTGTTGGAAATTAGGAGGGGTGTCTGCGGTGTGCATCCGATGGTGGATTCTTTTATTTGTTGACAGATGTTGCAGCAAAGGATATACTGTTTGGCCTGTTTGTATAGACCTGGCCACCAATAGCATCTCTGCAATAATGTAAAGGTAGCCGCCACACTTGTATGGGCAGAAGCATCCCCCTCATGAGCTGCTTTTATTAGATCTAATCTTTGGTCTTGGTTGGGGATCACTCAATCACCCACCCCTGGTGTGGTTGCGAATACAACATTTTGGGCACTTAGATGGTAGGAATATTTGGTGAGAAATGCCTTTGGCAGGGGTTTACTGTCAGCCGAACCTTTCTCAGCAGCCAGTGTTTCAAAATCCAACCTTGTCCTAAAATGAGTAATTGCGGCAACAGACACCATATCAACTGCTGACTTGGCGGACCCATCAGCCAAGGTGTTTCCTGCAATGCGTATTCCTACATGTTAATGGCCCATTGTATGTACTACATGGGTATTTGGTAGTGTTTCTTTTAGATCTGCTTCCTTCCCCCAAAGAAGCCTGTTTTTGATGGTGTTCCCTTTCGAATCTCTGAATCCATTCTGGTGCCAGTAATGCATGTATTCATTAAAGGACTAGACACAATAGTACGAATCACACACAATTAGTATCAGAAGGTCAGAATCCATATGTTTCAGTGCCAATAATAGAGCCATGAGCTCTGCCAATTGTGCAGTGCAGTGCCTTAAATTCTGCGTGTATGTGTTTTGAGGGTGGAACTTGCTATTCCTCAAGAATCTGCTCACAGATGCACAAATGGCAGAGTATTGATGTTTTGTGCCTACTGATGGTTGTGCTGAACCATCAGTGCATATTATCATTTGGTATTGTTCAATAGGTAAAATGTTTGTAGGTGTTGGGTATTCAATTTCATATTGAAGGAACTCTTGTGTCTGAAGTTTTGGATCAAAGACTTAATCAACATCAGTGGCCATCAGAGGTGTTGCCCATTGGATCCAGTGTGGATGTAATGCTTTTGTGTTTGGAACCCTGGCTTTTGTAACAGTCTCTAAGGCCGGTACAGGGGTCACAGTAATAATGCTTTTCCCCTGGGCCAGAGGTCTCTCTTTTATGAAAGCCATCTGAACAGCAGTCAGAATATTTTCAGTGGAAGCTAAGTATAGTTCAGGTATGGAGTACAAATGTGATTTATATGCTATGGGGATGGTGTCTCCTTCTTTGAATGTTACATAGGTGAACCAAATGGCACTAGCAATTATTCTGATCACCAAACTTGTTTTGTTGTCCCGTGTACTTGAGTGTTTTGCTTTGAGCATGTCCTGTGGCAATGTTCTACGAATGCATGTGGGTTCAACCGTCCAATACTTACTGGAAAAGTCTGGACGTATCAGATGATAAAGAGGTTTTTTGCATTGTGCATAATCTGGAATGTAAGTTCTGCCTAAACTAAAAACGCCCAATAATGATTGTAGCTTTATGATGGTGTTTGGTGGTCGTAATTGTGCACACGTTTCTATAAAGTGGGGTGCCAGGCTCTTTCCTTCATCTGATAACTCATATCCCAAAAACAGGACACTGAAAAAGGCATTTTTTGTTTTCTTGAAATTAAATTTGTAGCCCATTTCAGCAAAACCCACCACAATGTGGTCCACCCACCTTAGGTGTGTGACCAAGTCATTGTCTGTCAGGTAGCTGTCATCTACATAGGACAACGCCTCAGGGTTGATGTTGTGTAGTTATGGAAGTTACACATGCTGAGAACAGTCCAGGACTGTCCTTAAAGTCTTGTGGAAGTCGAGAAAATTTTCTTTGCAAGCCTAATGCGCTAAGGGTGGTCAAATCCCTGCTTTCAGGTGCTCTATTTTGGCAGAAAAACCTGTTGGAAATATCCAAGGCTGTTTTGTATTTTTTGTACTCTAAATATTGATAAGTGATGTGCTGTATGAATCTTGTATAGCAAATGTGTGTGTGACTGTTTAAGTGTCTGTAGTCTAAGACTATTCTATAGGAATGGTCCAGCTTAGCTATGGGGAACAAGGGTCTGTTCATTGGTAATATGCAGGTTTCTTTTGCACCCTGGTATTCAAGTTGTGTGAGTATTTCCTTTAGTGGTGCTTTAGTTTCATGTTCAATGGGATATTGTGGTTGTGGAAATGGTGTTGACCTAATAGGTATTATGTGGTAGGATGAGTTTTTATCCCAACCTACCTGGTTGCAATACAGCGCTGGGTCTTGTGACAGTGCCCAATCTATGTCGTATGCTTCTCTTAATTCTTCAGAAACAAGAACCAGAGAAAGATGGCATTATGACATTGTTAGATTGGGGTTTCTTGTTGGCTAGGGTATGCAGAACCCACCCACTCTTGTCAGGGCAAGGGAGTTACACTTCCAAGATAACCCCTGCTCACCCCATTGTTAGCTTGGCACGAGCAGTCAGGCCTATCCTAGAGGCAATGTGTAAAGCGTTTGCACAACACACGCAACACATGTGACACACTATCCTCACCACAAAGGAAACAACAGCAAGTTATATGAAAATATACTGTATTGTACACAACGCATTAGACCAAACATCACATATCAGTAGTATCCTGCAGTTGTCAGAATGTTACACATCAGTTACTCTGCAAACTAGCAGTAGTCGCATATAACACACAGGTTACTTAGAATTCTGCAACATAAGCAGTAGTCAGGTAACACGTTATTACACCAAAGCACTTGTCATAAGAATATCATAAACGCCCATATTAGGAACATTATAAAATGTATGGCAAGTCAGAAAAACATATTAGCATGTTATGCCCATAAAATGAACATTTGCATACACATATGAAACATCATCAAACAGGTAGGCAACATATAAATCAATAAAGTCTTTAAAAAGAACTTCTGTTGTAAATATAGGTCCTCATTACAACTCTGGCGGTCAGTGTTAAAGCATCAGTAATACCGCCAACAGGCCGGCAGTAAAAAAAATAGAATTACAACCATGGCGGAAACCGCCAACATAGACAGCCACTTTAACACTCCGACCGCCACGGCGGTAGAAACAAACACCGCGGCGGTAACCGCCAACAGACAGGCGGAAGACAAGGTTCCACCCACTGTATTACAACACACCTATCCGCCACCTTTTCCGGGGCGGTACCAACGCCATCAAAAGCACGGCGGAAACAGTACTTGGAACAGAAACCACTCACCTCTTGACACCCAACGAGGAACCAGGACGCCATGGAGCCCGAGTTACAGGCCCTTCCGATGCTGGTCTACCTCCTCTTGTATCAGGAGCAGCAAAGACGCCGGCGACGACCACGGTGAGTACTGCACCTAGCACACAGGGAGGGGGGGAGGGAAAAGAGAGTGACACACACATGTAACACGCAACATCCCCACCCACAACACCATACACACAAATACATGCAGCAACATTACATACATACCCAGTCACCCCCTGGAAGAACGCAAGGACAAAATGAAATGATTATAACGAGTGTAATCATTTGAATATTTGATTGGCCAAATTCAAATATCAGTGTATAAAAAAAGTACATCAACTACCCAAGTCCTGATATGAATGAAATCATTGTGGATCAGTGTCCCAAAATGCATGGGCGAAGCCCACACAAGATACTTGACTCGAAACGGCTTTGTGCCCAGAGTGCTTCACATGCAGTGTGACAGGTCCCATTCCCTCACCTGGATGTGTGTGCCACGAGATTGCCTGGGAACAGGTAGCATGATACTCCATGGAGACATAGACACACTCCACCCTGCTGCGACTTCGCCTGCCACCTGCAGGTACAATCAGTGCTGGGTGTCATTCCTCATGTATGCTGTGCAGGGTCCAGGACGTCTCCTGCAGCCTCGGACAGCTGGCCACTGGGGATGATTGCCATGTCAGCTGTGGTGGCACTGTATGAGCACGTTGCGGGGCTGGTGGCGGTGGTTGTGGCGGTGTCTGTGGCAGAGGTGCTGGTGGTGGTGCATGTGTCTGCACCTGTTGAGGGACACAGCAGGACCTCTCCTGCAGCCTCGGATGGCTGCCCACTGGGGATGATGCTGGGGACTGTTGCTGAGGCAGCAGACGTGCAGGTGGCGGTGCAGGTGGCGGTGTCCACCGCCGTACAGGTTGATGTTCTGGTTGACAGAAGGGGTGACTCTGGTCCCTCAGCCGGAGCCTCCGTGCCCTGTCCTGACCTGCTCTTCGCCTTGTGTCCCTTCCCCACCTTTGATGTCACTGCTGGTCCCTTGCCACTGTCCCCTTTTGGTAGGTGTGGCTTCTCCCTGCGGCATGTGGGCACCTTCTTCACCTTGGCAGGTGGCGGAATGGCCTGCTCCTTGGCCTCGCTAGGTGGCACACTGGCAGCCCTGATGGGTGCCGCCCGCGATGTCACCGGACTTGCTGAGACCACTGTGCTGGATGATTTGGTGGCTGAGGTGCTGGGCTGGGACCTGGACAGCCTGGCCCTAGGGGAAGGTCTGGATGGGGGAGGTGAAGGGAAGAGGTCAAAGTTAGCGAGGAAAAGTTTTTTAGACACACTGGGATGGGAAGATGGAGGGGGTTTTGGGAGTGGAGGAAGAGGTAGTGGTTGTAGGAGGTGTACGTCTGCTGAATTTGGGTGAAGGTGCACGGGCCGGAGGCTGTTGTGAGGCGGATGGCTGTTGGGTGGGTGTGTGCCTGCGTTTGTGGACTTTGGGAGGAGGGCTCACAGACACACTGGGAGAGGACACAGGGGACGTGTTAATGGTAGTGGGGGTGGTGATTGCACGTGAGCGGTGTGTGGTGATGGGCGTGCTGGTGATGGAGGTAGTGGATGAAGATGTAGTGCATGCAGCTGTGAGTGGAGATGAGACAGGAAGGGAAGAGGAGGACGTGGAGGAAGGGGACACAGTGGAGGCAGTGAATGTTGGTGTGTCTGCATGGGGATGGTACTTGTGTGAGTGCCTGTGGGATGCGTGGTGCTTATGTTTGCCATGTCCAGTCTTGTGTGTTGATGAGTGTGCATGCTTGTCTGGTGGTGTGCTTGGGATAGGCTGAGGTACAGGGGATTGGGTCTGGGTAGAGGAAGTTGGAGGGGGGAGGCTGGACACAGGGACAATGGCTGCCATCAGTGCTGAGGCCAGAGCCTGAAATGCTCTCTGTTGGGCCGCCACGGCAGAATGAATGCCCTCCAGGTATGCATTTGTTTGCTGAAAATGCCTCTCTATACCCTGGATGGCATTCAAAATGGTTGATAGCCCAACAGTGAGGGATCTAAGGAGGTCAATAGCCTCCTCACTGAGGGCAGCAGGGCTGACTCGGGCAGGGCCTGAGGTGCCTGGGGCGAAGGAGATACCCACCCTCCTAGGAGAGCGGGCACAGGAAACTCGATGAGGGGCTGCTGGGAGGGCAGGGGTGGTAGGGGGGGTGGCGGCTGTACCTGGTGATGCGGTGGGCACAGAGGTGCCCGCCACCGCAAGGGAGCTCCCATCAGAGGAGGAGTCGCTGTCACTGGTGTCTGCTCCTGTCCCCATTGTGGAGCTCCCCTTGCCCTCCGTCCCACTGGGGCCTTCTGACTCCGTTACTTCACCCTCCAGAGCCACGTGGGATGCAGCTCCCTCCTGCTCCGGTGCCACTGCTCCTCTGCCAGATGATGCTAATGCACACAAGGACAGGGTGACAAAACAAAAAGGAGGGGAAAGATACAAGAGACACATGGTCAATGCCTGCAACACCACTACCGTTGGCAGACACAACACACAGAGAGCAGCCCTATGCACAAACCCATGCACTGCCAGGGCAGGGGAAAAGCACATGCCCATGGGGGACTCTGTCGAGAACCATTTCATGCACAGCTGAAACCCATAGGAGCCTGACTAGGTGTAGGGGCCAAATACCACCTTTGGGGTTGGACTGGGAATGAGGCTGCAAATCAATGGATCTACCTTTGCGCGTCTGCCCTGGCCTAGGGGAACCCACTGCCCACCTCCCCCACCCAGACACCTCGTCAAGCGCGCAGAGTCAGCTGAATGAGAGTGTACTCACCCCCTTGTGGCTGCTGTGATGCCCTCAAGCGCCCATCCAACTCAGGATATGCCACCGCAAGGATCCGGTACATCAGGGGGGTCATGGTGCGACAGGCACCCCTTCCACGTTGGGAGGCCATCCCGAGCTGGGCCTCGACCGTCTTCTTGGTCCAGCGGTGCAGGTCCTCCCATCTTTTCCGGCAGTGGGTGCTACGTCTATGGTAGACCCCCAGGGTCCGCACTTTCTTGGCGATGGCACGCCAAACACCCTTCTTCTGGTGGGCGCTGACTTAGAGGAAAAGTGAAGTAAGAATGGATGTTACTCCCCCGTACATTTCTTCTCACACATTGGCCACCAACCTCCCACCCTGGCCCAGAAATACATACACACACCATCCTCACATGCTGGCCTGTCACCCCCGTCTCTTCCATCCACGACACTCCATACAGTCATGTGCCATGCACACAGTTTACTGTTTGTCTGGAGGACCGTACAGTTGCGTGTACTGGGGGAGGACCCCATCCACCAGTTTCTCCAACTCCTTCGCAGTGAAGGCAGGGGCCCTTTCCCCAGACACTGTAGCCATTGTCGCTTCCAGACGCAGGCCACAGCAGCACTTTCCTGCTGAAGGTCAGGTATCAAGTGAGGGAACTGATAAAATATGGCGGTCACGTCTGCGGCGGTGCGTACCGTCACCGCCGGCGTACATTGTCATTGGCTCCTGGAACCTATAGGGCCCAATGATAACCAGTGCTGAATTGCGCAGCGGTCTTCGACCACCTACTGCTACGCTTCACAACACCAGTGCAGTTACCTCATTTCCCCTTGTCCCACCTTACAGGTCAGGCAGCCGCCATTTCAGGGGGCCACATGGCATGCCAACTAACTGCGTCACACCTATTTAGAACAGGAATACGGACAGACAAAGGCACATAGAGAAAATTTTACAATTGTGCTAAACAGCCTTGTGAAACCTATGTGGTGTATGACCCTCTGCTCACCGTTCTCCTCCATAGGGTACGTCCGCTGATGAGATGGCGGCATCCTCCGGTGTACAGACCCCTGGTGGACCTGTTGACAATGGAAGACAGACACATCATTATCACTTACAGACTTGATTATGCAACAATCCAGGAACTGTGCGCCCAGTTGGAGCCACACCTGATGTCAGCTATCCGCCATCCCACAGGAATCCCCCCTCTAGTGCAGGTCCTGTCAGAACTCCATTTCCTGGCCAGTGGGTCTTTTCAGACAACAGTAGCCATGGCATCAGGGATGTCATAGCTAATATTCTCTAACGTGTTGTCCAGAGTGTTGTCTGCCCTGCTGAAATACTTGCGCAGCTACATCGTTTTCCCTCAGTTGGAGGATCTGCCCACAGTAAAAGGTGACTTTTATGCCCTGGGACATATCCCCAACCTCATTGGTGCCATTGATGGGACACATGTGACATGTGTCCCCCCCGCAGGAATGAACAGGTGTACAGAAACCAAAAAAGCTACCATTCAATGAATGTGCAGATGGTGTGTTTGGCAGACCAGTACATCTCCCATGTGAATGCCAAGTATCCTGGCTCAGTGCATGACGCTTACATTTTGAGGAATAGCAGCATCCCTTATGTGATGGGGCAACTCCAGAGGCACCGGGTGTGGCTAATAGTGAGCCCAAGTTCCCCACACAGTTTACATAGGTGTCTGGGTATGGGAGAGTCCCTAAGGGTTGGTGTGTGCCTAACAGTTGTCCCTCGATATTTGCAGGTGACTCTGGTTACCCCAACCTGTCATGGCTACTGACCCCAGTGAGGAATCCCAGGACAAGGGCAGAGGAACGCTACAATGAGGCACATGGGCGAACTAGGAGGATAATAGAGCACACCTTCGGGCTCCTGAAGGCCAGATTCCGGTGCCTCCATCTGACAGGTGGATCCCTATACTACTTACCGAAGAAGGTGTGCCAGATCATCGTGGCCTGCTGTATGTTGCACAACCTGGCTTTGCGACGCCAGGTGCCTTTTCTGCAGGAGGATGGGCCTGATGGTGGTCTTGTGGCAGCTGTGGAGCCGGTGGACGGTGAAGAAAGAGGAGGCAGAAGAAGAAGATGTATACAACCGTAACAACATCATCATCCAATACTTCCAGTGAGACACAGGTAAGAGGATGGAACTGCTTCCCACATCTCATACTGTTGTAGGACATAGCATAAATCTGCCTTTTTTACCTCTGTGTATGGACCCTGCCTTGTCACTTTGCCTTTCCATTTCACAGATCTGGGTCCCACTTTGTGCCCTCTGCTATGTTTACTGCTGGCCTACAACTGTGTAACATTGGTATGTGAACAAGTACATTGACATTGCTATATTTCAGAGAGGTTGCAATTACACATTTGTAAAAGCACAGACTGACTCCAGATTGTTTTATGATTCAAGGGTGTTTATTTCTGTGCTAATAAGTGGAGGGGGTGTGAAATGGGCTGGGGTGATGGTGGAGGAATGTCCATGGTAGAGACCTGTCTCTTGGTCTCACAGGTGCATTGTCCAATGGGGCATAGGAAGTGTAGCAATGGCAGTTTAAGGTGGAAAGTGGGATAGAAGGGTGACATTCAGGAGGGTCTTATTTCCTGACAGGGGTCTTGGCAATGTTCTCTGTCTTGTTCCTGGATCTCAGGGAACGTTTGCGGGGTGGTTCTCCTTCTGCAGGGGGTGGGGTGCTGGTAACCTGTTGGTTCTGTGGTGGTGCCTCCTGTCCACTAGCGCCAGCGGAGGTGGAGGGTTGTTCATCGTCCAGGCTAGTGTCAGGGGCCCGTTTGTGTGCCACTGTGTCCCTCATGGTGTTCACAAGGTCTGCCAGCACCCCTGCAATGGTGACCAGGGTGTTGTTGATGGACTTCAAGTCCTACCTGATCCCAAGGTAGTGTTCTTTCTGCAGCCGCTGAGTCTCCTGAAGCTTGGCCAGTACCGTGCCCATGGTCTCCTGGGAATGGTGGTTTGCTCCCATGATGTTGGAGAATGCCTCGTGGAGTGTCGGTTCCCTGGGCCTGTCCTCCCCCTGTCACACAGCAGTCCTCCCAGCTTCCCTGTTATCCTGTGCCTCTGTCCCCTGAACTGTGTGCCCACTGCCATTGACCCCAGGTCCCTGATTTTCTTGGGTTGGTGGGTTTGCCTGGGTTCCCTGTAGTGGTGGACACACTGCTGATTGACGTGTCCTGGGGACAGAGGGATGGGCCCGCTGGGTGGGTACTGTGGTGGTGTTTCCTGAGGGGGGAGGTTCTGTGGTGGCTTGTGACAGTGGCAGGGGAACCGACTGTCCAGAGGTCCCTGATGGGCCGGGCTGGTCATCTTAATCCAGGCGTGCAGAGCTGCTGTCATCACTGTGGGCCTCTTCTGTGGGGGGACTGGATATGTCTGGCACCTCCTGTCCAGTGACATTGGGTATGGGTCCTGTTTGGGTGTAAATGCATAGTTTTAGTATCTGTGTGTGCCATCTTGTGCATTGGGTGAGGTACCCTCTACTACTGTGCTTGCATCATTGTGTTTGCCCTTTTGTGATAGTTGGTTTGGGGTCTGTGTGGGTATCTGTACTGGACATGCTTCGGTGATGGGGGTTCATGCATAGGTGTTGCATGCAGGGCCTTGGTATTGGGATGTGTTGGTTCTGATAGTGGGATATATGTGAGATGATGGAGTGATGGGAGTGATGGTAAGGGTGGGGGTATGTGATGGCATGCAGGTGGGGTGGGGGGATTTGGTAAATAAGATATGACTTACCAGAGTCCAGTCCTCCTGCTACTCCTGCGAGGCCCTCAGGATGCAGTTTTGCCAAGACTTGCTCCTCCCATGTTGTTAGTTGTGGGGGAGGTTCCACCTCTTCCTGATGTCATCCTGTGTTCTTGGTCGCTGTCCCACTGCCTTGACCCTGTCAACGATTCTCCGCCATAGCTCCATCTTCTTAGCAATGGAGGTGTGCTGCACCTGTGATCGGAAAAGCTGTGGCTCTACCCAGATGATTTCCTGCACCATGACCCTGAGCTCCTCCTCTGAAAACCTGGGGTGTCTTTTGAGGTGCCATGGAGTTGTGTGGGTGATGTGTGAGGTGCTGTTTATTGTGCTGTGTGAAGTGTTATGTTATGTTGGTGTGTGTTGTTTGAGGTGCGTGGATGTTGTATGAGTGATGGTGTTGTGTGCCTGTGGATGCTGGTGCTGTGTTTACTATTCTCTCTATCTCTGCTTTTTGAAAAAATTTACTTGTAAGGGGTTGTGGGTAATGTGGGTGTGTGTTTTATAGTGTTGTGAATGTGTGGGTGTGGTGTGTGTATTTTGAAATGTCCAATGTGGTTGTGTTTTGTAAATGTGTGTGTATTTTGAGCGCGGCGGTGTGTACCGCCAATGGATTACCGCGGTTGTAAGACCGCCGCGTGGATTCGTGGGTCGTGATAGTGTGGGTGTATTCTTGTTGGCGTGACGGTGTAGGTTTTGGTATCGCCAGTTTATCACTGACCTTTGGTGTGCCGGACGTGTGTGGGTGTCTGTATTGTGGCGGATTCCGAAATGTGGGTCGTTTACCTGTAGCGGAATTCCGCCGCCGCAATGGTATGTTGGCAGTCTTCAGCACGGCGGAAAGTGGGATTTACCGCCAGGGTTGTAATGAGGGCCATAGTCTTTTAGCAGTACCTGGTTTAAGATGAAGGCACCTCCAGTGCCAAGAGAATGAAAATGGGGCCCGGCGCTCCTCTGTGCCAAATGGGGGCCTCCTGAGAGTTCTGGGGTAGAGGGGAGCGGCACGCACCCCCTGTGGATAAATGACCGTCCCCTCCTGGGCCTGCAATTGCTGGGGGCCCCCTTGGACCTCCATCGACCCTCACGAGGGGGGTGCCAAGGTCGGCGGTTACTTTTGGTAACGGAGGGGGGTGCCACGCACCCCCTCTGCTTTAAGGACAGGCCCCTGCTGGGGCCCGCGATCAATGGAGGCACCCGGGCCTCCACCAGCCCTCATGAGGGGGGGGCCAAATTCAGACAGGTAGTTTTAAGGAGGAGGGGGGCGCCACACACACCCTCCGTTTCAAAGACGTGCCTCTCCTGGGGCCCATGATCGCTGAGGGCCCCCCCTGGGCCTTCACTGGCCCTCACGAGAGAGGCCAAGGTCCAGGCACTGGCCCACAAAGGGCCACACAAAGGGACCAGTGGAATGGGGGCTTCCGAAGAGGCTTCCGCCCCGCCTGCGGTCCTGACGCAGCTCTCCTGGGCTCGACAGGGGCATGGAGAGACTTCCTTCTCTTCGCCCCTCAGGGAAGAGGAGAAAGGAGCCCAGAGGGTTAGGGGAGCCTCCAACGAGGCCTCCTTCCCCCCTCGGCTTGAAACAAACATGGCGGCTTGCCCATGCTGCTAGGAGCAGCAGGCACCAAAGTAGCTCCAATCTTCAATTTGGCAATTTTCTTTGTGCCCCGGGGGCACAGAAAACAGCACAACTCCAGGAACGGCATTTAAATACAGCCCGGGTCGTGACGGTGATCTCTTTCCCCGAAATAAAGCACTTTTCAAGTGCTAGAAGAATAAAAGAGGCAGCACTTTTCCTCTTCAAGCGCTAAGCCTCTAAAATATAAAGTGCTTTCCAAAGCGCTTAGTCTGGCAAAGTATTGGAGCACTCCTCGTGCTTCATGATGTTGCAGGGGTCGGGGACCACAGCACCCTGCCCCTGGGGAGCTGAAATTAAGGAGTAGGCCCACAGGTGAGGGGGCCCAGCAACGGGCCGGCACACAGAGGATGCAAGCAGGTGGCAAGTCCTTACAGTGACCAAGCAGGTCACAGGTCAACACAGCAGCAGCAGTCCATGGTGGTTCCTGGTGAGTCCTTCCAGCCTTTTGTGTCCAGTTCCAAAATGATTCCAAGAGACTCCAAATTGTGGGGAAAACTCCCCTGTACTTATACTCAGTCCTTAAAGTGTTTTACAGTGGTGGGGGAGAGGAGGTTCCAACCAGTTACAACTGGTTCTGGGAGTGCCCCCTCTCTCCTCCAGCACAGGCTCCAAACATCAGTTGGGGGTAAACAAGCCTATTGTGTGAGGCCAGGGCACAGCCTTTACAAATGTAGGTGTGCCCCGCCTCTCCCTTCTCTCAGCCCAGGAAGACTATTTAGTATGCAGATGCACCTCTGTGACACCTCCACCCTCCCTGTGTACAGGCTGTCTGAAAAGTATGCACAAAGTCCCAACTGTCACTCTGCCCAGAGATGGATTAGAGTCAAGCTGCAAAACACCAGAGTTATAAGGACAGAGAAATGTGCACTTTCTAGAAGTGGCATTTTTGTAATAGTGATAAAAAATACACCTACACCAGTAAGCAGCATTTATTATCACCATTACAACCATACCAAACATGCCTACGCTACCCCTCATAAATCAGTCAATACCCCTTACACATAAGGCAGGGCATTTCTAATGCAATCCTATGAGAAGGCAGCACTCACAGCAGTGAGACACCAAGTTAGGCTGTTTGTCACTACCAGGACAGGCCATGCAACCTGGCACATGTCCTGCCTTCTACATACATGGCATCCTGCCCATAGGGCTAGCTGGGCGTCCCTTATGGGTGACTTACATGTAGTAAAAGGGGAGTTCTGGGCCTGGCAAGTAAATTTAGATGCCAGGTCCCTGTGGCAGAAAACTGCGCACACAGGCCCTGCGCTAGCAGGCCTGAGACAGGTTTGAAAGTCTACTTCAGTGGGTGGCGCAAGCAGCGCTGCAGGCCCACTAATAGCATTTCATTTAAAGGCCCTGGGTATAGAGATACCACTGTACAAGGGGCTTACAGGTAAATTAAATATGCTGATTAGGTATAAGCCAATCCTACCAACTTTAGATTGGAGAGCACCTGCACTTTAGTACTGATCAGCATTGATAAAGTGCTCAGAGTCCTAGAGCCAACAGCAACAGGTCAGAAAAAATAGGAGGCAGGAGGCAAAAAGACTGGGGATGACCCTGCATAAGGAAAAAAAGTTCAACAGACATCTTCCCCCAGAGGGAGTTTATGAACAAGTTCAGGTAGCCAATCTTTTTTGGCCAATAGGATTTCATTACACAATGTTAGATTTTCCAAAAATATAATTTCAATTGTGCTCGCTATCTCTCTCTATTCGCAATTACAATTTGTAAACCCTATCTGGGGGGAGGCGCACATGCCTACTGTTTCAACTTCTTTATAGTCGTTAGTTGCTGTCACATCCAGAAGCTCTTGAAGATTCTGGTGAACTATTGTGACCTGTGCCGCGCTGTCTAACAGAGTCAGTCCCCACTTCCTGTTCTTCAGTAAAGTTCTCATAATGTGTGGCATCTCTAGCCAAAACTGCTGCTACTTTTTTCTTTTTGAATTGTGCTTTCTGTTGGTGAGGTTTCTCTTGCTTTTTTCTGGAAGGTTCAGCTTAGTGTTGTGAATCTTTTCTTGGTTTCACATACTCGTTTCATTGGCAGGAACACCCGCCTCTCTCACTGCGTTTATCCAGTGAGTCCTGAAAGGAACAAGATGGGCGTGTATCAATATATTGATCAAAAGATATAAACTGCATCTATTCCTCAAATTGTAGCGTTACTCAGAGGTCTCCATTTGCGGAGATTCTCCTCTCTGTTTTGTATTATCTTTGTTTTTTGTTTTTTGTCCAAGCGTTTTTTAGAACTCTCTGCTGCTTGCTTGGTAGAATCCTTATTGGGTTTACTTAGTAGTTGTGGTTTACTTGCTCTGGCCCCCAGGCTATCCTGACCTATACTTGAATAGGTTTCAGCAATAATCTTTGGCAGCGTGCGCTCCTGATCCTGTACAGGAACAAAGCTGATGGCGCACTGCCAATGCTACTGCTTCCCATTTAAGATTATTCAATAATATTGAAGATACTGTGGCAAAATTGCCCATTAAAGAAAAAAGTGGCAACAATTGCACATTAATTGTATCCCCAGATTTAGGGCCGGGCAGTCCTGTATTCACTCTGCGGAATATTCACAAGTGTCAGTGTATCATTGTGAGAATTCTATGTTTATCTTGGGGTCCCCTATGGGGAAACACTGCTTCCAAGTTGCTTATTTTTTGTGCTAACCAAAATGAAATCTCTTCATGTTTGGTGGGTACTTTACCCATAATTTAATGCACAGCAGCAGGATTTATTCCGGGGATGGCCACATGTAGTTGTGCCAGAGCAGTCCTTGCTGAGGCAGTATTTTAAATCTGCATTACAAATTGTGTTAAGCCTCTATATATTTCTACTAAATTAGTGTACAGGCTGTGTACTTCTGCAACAGGCGAAGCACCTGTATTGGGGCGTGGTGTATAGGTGGCCAATTCTGGACATGTAGGTCTGTCATTACTTAAGGGACCCAGTCTAACATTCTGTGGAACGTGGGGTAGGCCACAATTAAGCCAATTTTGGTGTTCTTGATAAGATAGTGATATTTCTAAATACGTGTAAGGTCTATATTGTGCGGGTGCATTTACTAAAATGAAATGGTGCTGGAAAAGTGACCCAAGAGTAAAGCATTTCTGTTCTATATGCTGTGTGTGCTTCAACGACAAATGAAACCTCTCCTCTCTCATCTGTGAGGCCATTGTTTCTTAAGTGTGTTGTGAGGGGGAGTCTCATGTTTCCTGAAATTACGATCCTATTTTAGCCCACCATCTTATAATGGAATTAAATTGTTCAGAGAGTCAGCTGTAGGCCTAACCCCTTGCGGCTAGCTAGCAGCACCTCACAAGTAACCGAGGGTGGCAGTGATTTGTGGCAGCCTATTGCATGACACTCAAACTCCTCAGGGGAGTCGTGGTGGAGGGGATCCCATCCCTTTCTCTCAGACACTTCAGTCTCACACAAGCAGGGAAAGAACAGAATCAGGATTTTGTTTCAGTAGGTTTTATTGAAGCAACTGCGTTCTACTTAGGAGGGCATAAATGGTGATTATAATAAACACAGTGTTATAACAGTGGTAATCACAAGGGTGAAACACAAGAAAAATCCCACCATGTCGTCATATTTGTATGTCTGGTATTCCTATCTACGCTACTCAGTTCCTACATGAGAGCAAGTAGCAGTGTTAGCCCTAATCTGCCCTTCTGGTCTGGGGAAAGAAACCCAATCCTCATACCTGCACTGAGGTTAGAAGAGGTCTGTTAGTCTGTTGGGAGTTCTCCCATGTAGATGAAGAGGAACCAAAAGGTTTCGGCAGAAACTGCGACGATGTGCTTCACAAGATGGCAAACTGGCTGGAAGGTCCCCTTCAAGATGTTTTGGGCAGCGCGATGTTTTATAATAACACATCTGTTATTCTAAGAACTTGCCCTGACATGAAAATACATATTTTCCGTGCAAGGTAGGCAGTGATCCCTTTGAATCGGCAATACCAGTGAGCAGCCTTGGGGTCGGCAAAATATGTCAAATGTTGTGCAAAGAAAGGAATAACAGTTTCTGCAAGGAAGGACAATTGATAAAAGGAATAAAAAGCATCTCCACTAAAATGAAGCATCACTAAAATAATAAAAGGACTAAAAAGAGAAATGTAACTGGGTAAAAGGGCACAGGCCTCAGGACCAGAGCTAAATACTGTGCTTAATAAAAAAAAAACACTAAAATAACCTCACAACAGTAGTCCCATCCAGATGTTAGCACAGCTGAGTTGTCAGCATGTAACACTTTACTTGCCAATGGGGGTATCAAGCTATCTCAGTAAAAACAACAATTGCAGCCAATTTACTGCCAGAACATGTTTAACTACTAGTTGTACTTTACTAGTATGTTGCACCCTACCTTCGGACTCAATACACCTGCTGTAGAGGTGACTTACACACATTAGAAAAGGAGTTTTTGGTTTGCCATTGCTTAAAATGGCAAAGTCGAGGTAGCAGTTTAAAACTGCCATTTCAGACTTCAGTGGCAGACATGGAGCCATGTTCTACCTTATGGCACTCAGGGTGGCACAGCAAGTGCTGCAGTTCCTGAAGAGAAACTCTAACTTAAAGGCCCATGGTACCCATGGTACCATATACTAGGAACTTACTAGTAAGTTAAGCTATGGCAATTGGGTTTAAGCCAATCAACCATATACCTTTTTAAAGGTCAAATAACATGCACTAAGTCCTGATTAGCAGGGCTCAGGGCATCTCAGAGACATTACTTCAGTGCCTAGTAATGAAACAAGCATTTTCAATGCAACGGGTCTCACATTTGTTTGAGTTAGAGCTATTAGCGCTGTAAAGCAAAAAAAAAACTCAGCACGATCACGCTATGTAAAATGCATCAAGCCTCATATGTTTGTGGGTCACCACCTTAAGGCTGTCAGGTCTAACAAGGGGATCCCATCCCTTTCTCTCAGACACTTCAGTCTCACACAAGCAGGGAAAGCAACGTCATCAAAAGCACAGCGGAAACAGTACTTGGAACGGAAACCACTCACCTCTTGACACCCAACGAGGAACCAGGACGCCATGGAGCCCGAGTTACAGCCCCTTCCGATGCTGGTCTACTTCCTCTTGTATCAGGAGCAGCAAAGACGCCGGCGACGACCACGGTGAGTACTGCACCTAGCACACAGGGAGGGGGGGGAGGGACAAGAGAGTGACACACACACGCAACATGCAACATCCCCACCCCCACGCTCACCCACAACACCATACACACAAATACATGCAGCAACATTACATACACACCCAGTCACCCCCTGGAAGAACGCAAGGAAAAAATCTAATGATTATAATGAGTGTAATCATTTGAATATTTGATTGGCCAAATTCAAATATCAGTATATAAAAAATGTACACCAACTACACAAGTCCTGATATGAATGAAATCATTGTGGATCAGTGTCCCAAAATGCATGGGCGAAGCCCACACAAGATACCTGACTCGAAACGGCTTTGTGCCCAGAGTGCTTCACATGCAGTGTGACAGGTCCCATTCCCTCACCTGGATGTGTGTGCCACGAGATTGCCTGGGAACAGGTAGCATGATACTCCATGGAGGCATAGACACACTCCACCCTGCTGCGACTTCGCCTGCCACCTGCAGGTACAATCAGTGCTGGGTGTCATGCCTCATGTACGCTGTGCAGGGTCCAGGACGTCTCCTGCAGCCTCGGACGGCTGGCCACTGGGGATGATTGCCATGTCAGCTGTGGTGGCACTGTATGAGCACGTTGCGGGGCTGGTGGCGGTGGTTGTGGCGGTGGTGGAGGTGCTGGCGGTGGTGCATGTGTCTGCACCTGTTGAGGGACACAGCAGGACATCTCCTGCAGCCTTGGACGGCTGCCCACTGGGGATGATGCTGGGGACTGTTGCTGAGGCAGCAGATGTGCAGGTGGCGGTGCAGGTGGTGGTGTCCACCGCCGTACAGGTTGATGTTCTGGTTGACAGAAGGGGTGACTCTGGTCCCTCAGCCGGAGCCTCCGTGCCCTGTCCTGACCTGCTCTTCGCCTTGTGTCCCTTCCCCACCTTTGATGTCACTGCTGGTCCCTTGCCACTGTCCCCTTTTGGTAGGTGTGGCTTCTCCCTGCGGCATGCAGGCACCTTCTTCACCTTGGCAGGTGGCGGAATGGCCTGCTCCTTGGCCTCGCTAGGTGGCACACTGGCAGCCCTGATGGGTGCCGCCCACGATGTCACCGGACTTGCTGAGACCACTGTGCTGGATGATTTGGTGGCTGAGGTGCTGGGCTGGGACTTGGACAGCCTGGCCCTAGGGGAAGGACTGGATGGAGGAGGTGAAGGGAAGAGGTCAAAGTTAGCGAGGTAAAGTTTTTTAGAGACACTGGGATGGGAAGATGGAGGGGGTTTTGGGAGTGGAGGAAGAAGTAGTGGTTGTAGGAGGTGTACGTCTGCTGAATTTGGGTGAAGGTGCATGGGCCGGAGGCTGTCGTGAGGCGGATGGCTGTTGGGTGGGTGTGTGCCTGCGTTTGTGGACTTTGGGAGGAGGGCTCACAGACACACTGGGAGAGGACACAGGGGACGTGTGAATGGTAGTGGGGTTGGTGATTGCACGTGAAAGGTGTGTGATGATGGGCGTGCTGGTGATGGAGGTAGTGGATGAAGATGTAGTGCATGCAGGTGTGAGTGGAGATGAGACAGGGATGGAGGAGGAGGACATGGAGGAAGGGGACACAGTGGAGGCAGTGGATGTTGGTGTGTCTACATGGGGATGGTACTTGTGTGAGTGCCTGTGGGATGTGTGGTGCTTATGTTTGCCATGTCCAGTCTTGTGTGTTAATGAGTGTGCATGCTTGTCTGGTGCTTGGGATAGGCTGAGGTACAGGGGATTGGGACTGGGTAGAGGAAGTTGGAGGGGGGAGGCTGGACAGAGGGACAATGGCTGCCATCAGTGCTGAGGCCAGAGCCTGAAATGCTCTCTGTTGGGCCGCCACGCCAGAATGAATGCCCTCCAGGTATGCATTTGTTTGCTGAAAATGCCTCTCTACACCCTGGATGGCATTCAAAATGGTTGATAGCCCAACAGTGAGGGATCTAAGGAGGTCAATAGCCTCCTCACTGAGGGCAGCAGGGCTGACTGGGGCAGGGCCTGAGGTGCCTGGGGCGAAGGAGATACCCACCCTCCTAGGAGAGCGGGCACAGGAAACTCGATGAGGGGCTGCTGGGAGGGCGGTGCTGGTAGGGGGGGTGGAGGCTGTACCTGTTGATGCGGTGGGCACAGAGGTGCCCGCCACCGCAAGGGAGCTCCCATCAGAGGAGGAGTCGCTGTCACTGGTGTCTGCTCCTGTCCCCATCGTGGAGCTCCCCTTGCCCTCCGTCCCACTGGTGCCTTCTGACTCCGTTACTTCACCCTCCAGAGCCATGTGGGATGCAGCTCCCTCCTGCTCCGGTGCCACTGCTCCTCTGCCAGATGATGCTAATGCACACAAGGACAGGGTGACAAAACAAAAAGGAGGGGAAAGACACAAGAGACACATGGTCAATGCCTGCAACACCACTACCGTTGGCAGACACAACACACAGGGAGCAGCCCTATGCACAAACCCATGCACTGCCAGGGCAGGGGAAAAGCACATGCCCATGGGGGACTCTGTTGAGAACCATTTCATGCACAGCTGAAACCCATAGGAGCCTGACTAGGTGTAGGGGCCAAATACCACCTTTGGGGTTGGACTGGGAATGAGGCTGCAAATCAATGGATCTACCTTTGCGCGCCTGCCCTGGCCTAGGGGAACCCACAGCCCACCTCCCCCACCCAGACACCTCGTCAAGCGCGCAGAGTCAGCTGAATGAGAGAGTACTCACCCACTTGTGGCTGCTGTGATGCCCTCAAGCGCCCATCCAACTCAGGATATGCCACCGCAAGGATCCGGTACATCAGGGGGGTCATGGTGCGACGGGCACCCCTTCCACGTTGGGAGGCCATCCCGAGCTGGGCCTCCACCGTCTTCTTGGTCCAGCGGTGCAGGTCCTCCCATCTTTTCCGGCAGTGGGTGCTACGTCTATGGTAGACCCCCAGGGTCCGCACTTTCTTGGCAATGGCACGCCAAATACCCTTCTTCTGGTGGGCGCTGACCTAGAGGAAAAGTGAAGTAAGAATTGATGTTACTCCCCCGTACATTTCTTCTCACACATTGGCCACCAACCTCCCACCCTGGCCCGGAAATACATACACACACCATCCTCACATGCTGGCCTGTCACCCCCCATCTCTTCCATCCACGACACTCCATACAATCATGTGCCATCCACCATGCACACAGTTTACTGTTTGTCTGGAGGACCGTACAGTTGCGTGTACTGGGGGAGGACCCCATCCACCAGTTTCTCCAACTCCTTCGCAGTGAAGGCAGGGGCCCTTTCCCCAGACACTGTAGCCATTGTCACTTCCAGACGCAGGCCACAGCAGCACTTGCATTGTAGGTCCTCTCCTGCTGAAGTTCAGGTATCAAGTGAGGGAAATGATAAAAAATGGCGGTCACGTCCGCGGCGGTGCGTACCGTCACCGCCGGCGTACATTGTCATTTGCTCCTGGAACCTTTAGGGCCCAATCATAACCAATGCTGAATTGCGCAGCGGTCTTCGACCACCTACTGCGACGCTGCACAACGCCAGTGCAGTTACCTCATTTCCCCTTGTCCCACCTTACAGGTCAGGCAGCCGCCATTTCAAGGGGCCACATGCCATGCCAACTAACTGCGTCACACCTATTTAGGACAGTAATAAGGACAGACAAAGGCACATAGAGAAAATATAACAATTGTGCTAAACAGCCTTGTGAAACCTATGTGGTGTATGACCCTCTGCTCACCGTTCTCCTCCATAGGGCACGTCCGCTGATGAGATGGCGGCATCCTCCGGTGTACAGACCCCTGGTGGACCTGTTGACAATGGAAGACAGACACATCATTATCACTTACAGACTTGATTATGCAACAATCCAGGAACTGTGCGCCCAGTTGGAGCCAGACCTGATGTCAGCTATCCGCCATCCCACAGGAATCCCCCCTCTAGTGCAGGTCCTGTCAGAACTCCATTTCCTGGCCAGTGGGTCTTTTCAGACAACAGTAGCCATGGCATCAGGGATGTCATAGCTAATATTCTCTAACGTGTTGTCCAGAGTGTTATCTGCCCTGCTGAAATACTTGCGCAGCTACATCGTTTTCCCTCAGGTGGAGGATCTGCCCACAGTAAAAGGTGACTTCTATGCCCAACCTCATTGGTGCCATTGATGGGACACATGTGGCATGTGTCCCCCCGCAGGAATGAACAGGTGTACAGAAACCGGAAAAGCTACCATTCAATGAATGTGCAGATGGTGTGTTTGGCAGACCAGTACATCCCCCATGTGAATGCCAAGTATCCTGGCTCAGTGCATGACGCTTACATTTTGAGGAATAGCAGCATCCCTTATGTGATGGGGCAACTCCAGAGGCACCGGGTGTGGCTAATAGGTGAGCCCAAGTTCCCCACACAGTTTACATAGGTGTCTGGGTATGGGAGAGTCCCTAAGGGTTGGTGTGTGCCTAACAGTTGTCCCTCGATATTTGCAGGTGACTCTGGTTACCCCAACCTGTAAGAGGAACGCTACAATGAGGCACATGGGCGAACTAGGAGGATAATAGAGCACACCTTCGGGCTCCTGAAGGCCAGATTCCGGTGCCTCCATCTGACAGGTGGATCCCTATACTACTTACCGAAGAAGGTGTGCCAGATCATCGTGGCCTGCTGTATGTTGCACAACCTGGCTTTGCGACGCCAGGTGCCTTTTCTGCAGGAGGATGGGCCTGATGGTGGTCTTGTGGCAGCTGTGGAGCCTGTGGACGGTGAAGAAAGAGGAGGCAGAAGAAGAATATGTATACAACCGTAACAACATCATCATCCAATATTTCCAGTGAGACACAGGTAAGAGGATGGAACTGCTTCCCACATCTCATACTGTTGTAGGACATAGCATAAATCTGCCTTTTTTACCTCTGTGTATGGACCCTGCCTTGTCACTTTGCCTTTCCATTTCACAGATCTGGGTTCCACTTTGTGCCCTCTGCTATGTTTACTGCTGGCCTACAACTGTGTAACATTGGTATGTGAACAAGTACATTGACATTGCTATATTTCAGAGAGGTTGCAATTACACATTTGTGAAAGCACAGACTGACTCCAGATTGTTTTATGATTCAAGGGTGTTTATTTCTGTGCTAATAAGTGGAGGGGGTGTGAAATGGGCTGGGGTGATGGTGGAGGAATGTCCATGGTAGAGACCTGTCTCTTGGTCTCACAGGTGCATTGTCCAATGGGGCATAGGAAGTGTAGCAATGGCAGTTTAATGTGGAAAGTGGGACAGAAGGGTGACATTCAGGAGGGTCTTATTTCCTGACGGGGGTCTTGGCAATGTTCTCTGTCTTGTTCCTGGATCTCAGGGAATGTTTGCGGGGTGTTTCTCCTTCTGCAGGGGGTGGGGTGCTGGTAACCTGTTGGTTCTGTGGCGGTGCCTCCTGTCCACTAGCGCCAGCGGAGGTGGAGGGCTGGTCATCGTCCAGGCTAGTGTCAGGGGCCCGTTTGTGTGCCACTGTGTCCCTCATGGTGTTGACAAGGTCTGCCAGCACCCCTGCAATGGTGACCAGGGTGTTGTTGATGGACTTCAAGCCCTACCTGATCCCAAGGTAGTGTTCTTTCTGCAGCCGCTGAGTCTCCTGAAGCTTGGCCAGTACTGTGCCCATGGTCTCCTGGGAATGGTGGTTTGCTCCCATGATGTTGGAGAATGCCTTGTGGAGTGTCGGTTCCCTGGGCCTGTCCTCCCCCTGTCACACAGCAGTCCTCCCAGCTTCCCTGTTATCCTGTGCCTCTGTCCCCTGAACTGTGTGCCCACTGCCACTGACCCCAGGTCCCTGATTTTCTTGGGTTGGTGGGTTTGCCTGGGTTCCCTGTAGTGGTGGACACACTGCTGATTGACGTGTCCTGGGGACAGAGGGATGGGCCCGCTGGGTGGGTGCTTTGGTGGGGTTTCCTGAGGGGGGAGGTTCTGTGGTGGCTTGTGACAGTGGCAGGGGAACCGACTGTCCAGAGGTCCCTGACGGGCCGGGCTGGTCATCTTAATCCAGGCGTGCATAGCTGCTGTCATCACTGTGGGCCTCTTCTGTGGGGGGACTGGCTATGTCTGGCACCTCCTGTCCGGTGACATTGGGTATGGGTCCTGTTGGGGTGTAAATGCATAGTTTTAGTATCTGTGTGTGCCATCTTGTGCATTGGGTGAAGTACCCTCTACTACTGTGCTTGCATCATTGTGTTTGCCCTTTTGTGATAGTTGGTTTGGGGTCTGTGTGGGTATCTGTACTGGACATGCTTCAGTGATGGGGGTCCATGCATAGGTGTTGCATGCAGGGCCTTGGTATTGGGATGTGTTGGTTCTGATAGTGGGATATATGTGAGATGATGGAGTGATGGGAGTGATGGTAAGGGTGGGGGTATGTGATGGCATGCAGGTGGGGTGGGGGGATTTGGTAAATAAGATATGACTTACCAGAGTCCAGTCCTCCTGCTACTCCTGCGAGGCCCTCAGGATGCAGTTTTGCCAAGACTTGCTCCTCCCATGTTGTTAGTTGTGGGGGAGGAGGTGGGGGTCCATCGCCAGTCCTCTGTACAGCAATCTGGTGTCTGGACACCACGGAACGCACCTTCCCCCGTAGGTCGTTCCACCTCTTCCTGATGTCATCCCGTGTTCTTGGTCGCTGTCCCACTGCCTTGACCCTGTCGACGATTCTCCACCATAGCTCCATCTTCTGAGCAATGGAGGTGTGCTGCACCTGTGATCGGAAAAGCTGTGGCTCTACCCAGATGATTTCCTCCACCATGACCCTGAGCTCCTCCTTTGAAAACCTGGGGTGTCTTTGAGGTGCCATGGAGTTGTGTGGGTGATGTGTGAGGTGCTGTTTATTGTGCTGTGTGAAGTGTTATGTTGGTGTGTGTTGTTTGAGGTGCGTGGATGTTGTATGAGTGATGGTGTTGTGTGCCTGTGGATGCTGGTGCTGTGTTTGCTATTCTCTCTATCTCTGCTTTTTGAAAAAGTGTACTTGTAAGGGGTTGTGGGTAATGTGGGTGTGTGTTTTATAGTGTTGTGAATGTGTGGGTGTGGTGTGTGTATTTTGAATTGTCCAATGTGGTTGTGTTTTGTAAATGTGTGTGTATTTTGAGCGCGGCGGTGTGTACCGCCAATGGATTACCGCGGTTGTAAGACCGCCGCGTTGATTCGTGGGTCGTGATAGTGTGGGTGTATTCGTGTTGGCGTGACAGTGTAGGTTTTGGTATCGCCAGTTTATCACTGACCTTTGGTGTGGCGGACGTGTGTGGGTGTCTGTATTGTGGGGGATTCCGAAATGTGGGTCATTTACCTGTAGCGGAATTCCGCCGCCGCAATGGTATGTTGGCAGTCTTCAGCACGGCGGAAAGCGGGATTTACCGCCAGGGTTGTAATGAGGGCCATAGTCTTTTAGCAGTACCTGGTTTAAGATGAAGGCACCTCCAGTGCCAAGAAAATGAAAATGGGGCCCGGCGCTCCTCTGTGCCAAATGGGGGCCTCCTGAGAGTTCTGGGGTAGAGGGGAGCGGCACGCACCCCCTGTGGATAAATGACCGTCCCCTCCTGGGGCCTGCAATTGCTGGGGGCCCCCTTGGACCTCCATCGACCCTCACGAGGGGGGTGCCAAGGTCGGCGGTTACTTTTGGTAAAGGAGGGGGGCGCCACGCACCCCCTCTGCTTTAAGGACAGGCCCCTCCTGGGGCCCGCGATCAATGGATGCACCTGGGCCTCCACCAGCCCTCATGAGGGGGGCCAAAGTCAGGCAGGTAGTTTTAAGGAGGAGGGGGGCGCCACACCCCCCCTCCGTTTCAAAGACGGGCCTCTCCTGGGGCCCATGATCGCTGAGGGCCCCCCCTGGGCCTTCACTGGCCCTCATGAGAGAGGCCAAGGTCCAGGCACTGGCCCACAAAGGGCCACACAAAGGGACCGGTGGCATGGGGGCTTCCGATGAGGCTTCCGCCCCGCCTGCAGTCCTGACACAGCTCTCCTGGGCTCGACAGGGGCATGGAGAGACTTCCTTCTCTTCGCCCCTCAGGGAAGAGGAGAAAGGAGCCCAGAGGGTTAGGAGAGCGAGGCCTCCTTCCCCCACCCGGGTTGAAACAAACATGGCGGCCTGCCCATGCTGTTAGGAGCAGCAGGCACCAAAGTAGCTCCAATCTTCAATTTGGCAATTTTCTTTGTGCCCCGGGGGCACAGAAAACAGCACAACTCCAGGAGCGGCATTTAAATACAGCCCGGGTCGTGACGGTGATCTCTTTCCCCGAAATAAAGCACTTTTCAAGTGCTAGAAGAATAAAAGAGGCAGCACTTTTCCTCTTCAAGCGCTAAGCCTCTAAAATATAAAGTGCTTTCCAAAGCGCTTAGTCTGGCAAAGTATTGAAGCACTCCTCGTGCTTCATGATGTTGCAGGGGTCGGGGACCGCAGCACCCTGCCCCTGGGGAGCAGAAATTAAGTAGCAGGCCCACAGGTGAGGGGGCCCAGCAACGGGCCGGCACACAGAGGATGCAAGCAGGTGGCAAGTCCTTACAGTGACCAAGCAGGTCACAGGTCAACGCAGCAGCAGCAGTCCATGGTGGTTCCTGGTGAGTCCTTCCAGCCTTTTGTGTCCAGTTCCAAAATGATTCCAAGAGTCTCCAAATTGTGGGGAAAACTCCCCTGTACTTATACTCAGTCCTTAAAGTGTTTTACAGTGGTGGGGGAGAGGAGGTTCCAACCAGTTACAACTGGTTCTGGGAGTGCCCCCTCTCTCCTCCAGCACAGGCTCCAAACATCAGTTGGGGGTAAACGACCCTATTGTGTGAGGCCAGGGCACAGCCTTTACAAATGTAGGTGTGCCCCGCCTCTCCCTTCTCTCAGCCCAGGAAGACTATTTAGTATGCAGATGCACCTCTGTGACACCTCCACCCTCCCTGTGTACAGGCTGTCTGAAAAGTATGCACAAAGTCCCAACTCTCACTCTGCCCAGACATGGATTGGAGTCAAGCTGCAAAACACCAGAGTCATAAGGACAGAGAAATGTGCACTTTCTAGAAGTGGCATTTTTGTAATAGTGATAAAAAATACACCTACACCAGTAAGCAGCATTTATTATCACCATTACAACCATACCAAACATGCCTACGCTACCCCTCATAAATCAGTCAATACCCCTTACACATAAGGCAGGGCATTTCTAATGCAATCCTATGAGAAGGCAGCACTCACAGCAGTGAGACACCAAGTTAGGCTGTTTGTCACTACCAGGACAGGCCATGCAACCTGGCACATGTCCTGCCTTCTACATACATGGCACCCTGCCCATAGGGCTAGCTGGGCGTCCCTTATGGGTGACTTACATGTAGTAAAAGGGGAGTTCTGGGCCTGGCAAGTAAATTTAGATGCCAGGTCCCTGTGGCAGAAAACTGCGCACACAGGCCCTGCGCTAGCAGGCCTGAGACAGGTTTGAAAGTCTACTTCAGTGGGTGGCGCAAGCAGCGCTGCAGGCCCACTAATAGCATTTCATTTAAAGGCCCTGGGTATAGAGATACCACTGTACAAGGGGCTTACAGGTAAATTAAATATGCCGATTAGGTATAAGCCAATCCTACCAACTTTAGATTGGAGAGCACCTGCACTTTAGCACTGATCAGCATTGATAAAGTGCTCAGAGTCCTAGAGCAACAGCAACAGGTCAGAAAAAATAGGAGGCAGGAGGCAAAAAGACTGGGGATGACCCTGCATAAGGAAAAAAAGTTCAACAGACATCTTCCCCCAGAGGGAGTTTATGAACAAGTTCAGGTGGCCAATCTTTTTTGGCCAATAGGATTTCATTACACAATGTTAGATTTCCCAAAAATATAATTTCATTTGTGCTCGCTATGTCTCTCTTTATTTGCAATTATAATTTGTAAACCCTATCTGGGGGGAGGCGCACATGCCTACTGTTTCAATTTCTTTATAGTCGTTAGTTGCTGTCACATCCAGAAGCTCTTGAAGATTCTGGTGAACTATTGTGACCTGTGCCGCGCTGTCTAACAGAGTCAGTCCCCACTTCCTGTTCTTCAGTAAAGTTCTCATAATGTGTGGCATCTCTAGACAAAACTGCTGCTACTTTTTTCTTTTTGAATTGTGCTTTCTGTTGGTGAGGTTTCTCTTGCTTTTTTCTGGAAGGTTCAGCTTAGTGTTGTGAATCTTTTCTTGGTTTCACATACTCGTTTCATTGGCAGGAACACCCGCCTCTCTCACTGCGTTTATCCAGTGAGTCCTGAAAGGAACAAGATGGGCGTGTATCAATATATTGATCAAAAGATATAAACTGCATCTATTCCTCAAATTGTAGCGTTACTCAGAGGTCTCCAGTTGTGGAGATTCTCCTCTCTGTTTTGTATTATCTTTGTTTTTTGTTTTTTGTCCAAGAGTTTTTTAGAACCCTCTGCTGCTTGCTTGGTAGAATCCTTATTGGGTTTACTTAGTAGTTGTGGTTTACTTGCTCTGGCCCCCAGACTATCCTGACCTATACTTGAATAGGTTTCAGCAATAATCTTCGGCAGCGTGCGCTCCTGATCCTGTACAGGAACAAAGCTGATGGCGCACTGCCAATGCTACTGCTTCCCATTTAAGAATATTTAATAATATTGAGGATACTGTGGCAAAATTGCCCATTAAAGAAAAAAGTGGCAACAATTGCACATTAATTGTATCCCCAGATTTAGGGCCGGGCAGTCCTGTATTCACTCTCCGGAATATTCACAAGTGTCGGTGTATCATTATGAGAATTCTATGTTTATCTTGGGGTCCCCTATGGGGAAACACTGCTTCCAAGTTGCTTATTTTTTGTGCTAACCAAAATGAAATCTCTTCATGTTTGGTGGGTACTTTACCCATAATTTAATGCACAGCAGCAGGATTTATTCCGGGGATGGCCACATGTAGTTGTGCCAGAGCAGTCCTTGCTGAGGCAGTATTTTAAATCTGCATTACAAATTGTGTTAAGCCTCTATATATTTCTACTAAATTAGTGTACAGGCTGCGTACTTCTGCAATAGGCGAAGCACCTGTATTGGGGCGTGGTGTATAGGTGGCCAATTCTGGACATGTAGGTCTGTCATTACTTAAGGGACCCAGTCTAACATTCTGTGGAACGTGGGGTAGGCCACAATTAAGCCAATTTTGGTGTTCTTGATAAGATAGTGGTATTTCTAAATACGTGTAAGGTCTATATTGTGCAGGTGCATTTACTAAAATGAAATGGTGCTGGAAAAGTGACCCAAGAGTAAAGCATTTCTGTTCTATATGCTGTGTGTGCTTCAACGACAAATGAAACCTCTCCTCCCTCATCTGTAAGGCCATTGTTTCTTAAGTGTGTTGTGAGGGGGAGTCTCATGTTTCCTGCAATTACGATCCTATTTTGGCCCACCATCTTATAATGGAATTAAATTGTTCAGAGAGTCAGCTGTAGGCCTAACTCCTTGCGGCTAGCTAGCAGCACCTCACAAGTAACCGAGGGTGGTAGTGATTTGTGGCAGCCTATTGCATGACACTCAAACTCCTCAGGGGAGTCGTGGTGGAGGGGATCCCATCCCTTTCTCTCAGACACTTCAGTCTCACACAAGCAGGGAAAGAACAGAATCAGGATTTTGTTTCAGTAGGTTTTATTGAAGCAACTGCGTTCTACTTAGGAGGGCATAAATGGTGATTATAATAAAACACAATGTTATGACAGTGGTAATCACAAGGGTGAAACACAAGAAAAATCCCACCATGTCGTCATATTTGTATGTCTGGTATTCCTATCTACGCTACTGAGTTCCTACATGAGAGCAAGTAGCAGTGTTAGCCCTAATCTGCCCTTCTGCTCTGGGGAAAGAAACCCAATCCTCATACCTGCACTGAGGTTAGAAGAGGTCTGTTAGTCTGTTGGGAGTTCTCCCATGTAGATGAAGAGGAACCAAAAGGTTTCGGCAGAAACTGCCACGATGTGCTTCACAAGATGGCAAACTGGCTGGAACGTCCCCTTCAAGATGTTGTGGGCAGCGCGATGTTTTATAATAACACATCTGTTATTCTAAGAACTTGCCCTGACATGAAAATACATATTTTCCGTGCAAGGTAGGCAGTGATCCCTTTGAATCGGCAATACCAGTGAGCAGCCTTGGGGTCGGCAAAATATGTCAAATGTTGTGCAAAGAAAGGAATAACAGTTTCTGCAAGGAAGGACAATTGATAAAAGGAATAAAAAGCATCTCCACTAAAATGAAGCATCACTAAAATAATAAAAGGACTAAAAAGAGAAATGTAACTGGGTAAAAGGGCACAGGCCTCAGGACCAGAGCTAAATACTGTGCTTAGTAAAAAAAAACACTAAAATAACCTCACAACAGTAGTCCCATCCAGATGTTAGCACAGCTGAGTTGTCAGCATGTAACACTTTACTTGCCAATGGGGGTATCAAGCTATCTCAGTAAAAACAACAATTGCAGCCAATTTACTGCCAGAACATGTTTAACTACTAGTTGTACTTTACTAGTATGTTGCACCCTGCCTTCGGACTCAATACACCTGCTGTAGAGGTGACTTACACACATTAGAAAAGGAGTTTTTGGTTTGCCATTGCTTAAAATGGCAAAGTCGAGGTAGCAGTTTAAAACTGCCATTTCAGTCTGCAGTGGCAGACATGGAGCCATGTTCTACCTTATGGCACGAAGGGTGGTAGAGCAATTGCTGCAGTTCCTGAAGAGAAACTCTAACTTAAAGGCCCATGGTACCCATGGTACCATATACTAGGAACTTAATAGTAAGTTAAGCTATGGCAATTGGGTTTAAGCCAATCAACCATATACCTTTTTAAAGGTCAAATAACATGCACTAAGTCCTGATTAGCAGGGCTCAGGGCATCTCAGAGACATTACTTCAGTGCCTAGTAATGAAACAAGCATTTTCAATTTAACGGGTCTCACATTTGTTTGAGTTAGAGCTATTAGCGCTGTAAAGCAAAAACAAACTCAGCACGATCACGCTATGTAAAATGCATCAAGCCTCATATGTTTGTGGGTTACCACCTTAAGGCTGTCAGGTCTAACAAGGGGATCCCATCCCTTTCTCTCAGACACTTCAGTCTCACACAAGCAGGGAAAGCAACGTCATCAAAATCACGGCGGAAACAGTACTTGGAACGGAAACCACTCACCTCTTGACACCCAACGAGGAACCAGGATGCCATGGAGCCCGAGTTACAGGCCCTTCCGATGCTGGTATACCTCCTCTTGTATCAGGAGCAGCAAAGATGCCGGCGACAACCACGGTGAGTACTGCACCTAGCACACAGGGGGGGGGGGGAGGGAAAAGAGAGTGACACACACACGCAACATGCAACATCCCCACCCCCACCCTCACCCACAACACCATACACACAAATACATGCAGCAACATTACATACACACCCAGTCACCCCCTGGAAGAACGCAAGGACAAAATGAAATGATTATAACGAGTGTAATCATTTGAATATTTGATTGGCCAAATTCAAATATCAGTATATAAAAAATGTACACCAACTACACAAGTCCTGATATGAATGAAATCATTGTGGATCAGTGTCCCAAAATGCATGGGCGAAGCCCACACAAGATACCTAACTCGAAACGGCTTTGTGCCCAGAGTGCTTCACATGCAGTGTGACAGGTCCCATTCCCTCACCTGGATGTGTGTGCCACGAGATTGCCTGGGAACAGGTAGCATGATACTCCATGGAGGCATAGACACACTCCACCCTGCTGCGACTTCGCCTGCCACCTGCAGGTACAATCAGTGCTGGGTGTCATGCCTCATGTACACTGTGCAGGGTCCAGGACGTCTCCTGCAGCCTCGGACGGCTGGCCACTGGGGATGATTGCCATGTCAGCTGTGGTGGCTCTGTATGAGCACGTTGCGGGGCTGGTGGCGGTGGTTGTGGCGGTGTCTGTGGCGGAGGTGCTGGCGGTGGTGCATGTGTCTGCACCTGTTGAGGGACACAGCAGGATATCTCCTGCAGCCTCGGACGGCTGGCCACTGGGGATGATTGCCATGTCAGCTGTGGTGGCACTGTATGAGCACGTTGCGGGGCTGGTGGCGGGGGTTGTGGCGGGGGTTGTGGCGGTGTCTGTGGCGGAGGTGCTGGCAGTGGTGCATGTGTCTGCACCTGTTGAGGGACACAGCAGGACATATCCTGCAGCCTCGGATGGCTGCCCACTGGGGATGATGCTGGGGACTGTTGCTGAGGCAGCAGACGTGCAGGTGGCGGTGCAGGTGGTGGTGTCCACCGCCGTACAGATTGATGTTCTGGTTGACAGAAGGGATGACTCTGGTCCCTCAGCCGGAGCCTCCGTGCCCTGTCCTGACCTGCTCTTCGCCTTTTGTCCCTTCCCCACCTTTGATGTCACTGCTGGTCCCTTGCCACTGTCCCCTTTTGGTAGGTGTGGCTTCTCCCTGCGGCATGTGGGCACCTTCTTCACCTTGGCAGGTGGCGGAATGGCCTGCTCCTTGGCCTCGCTAGGTGGCACACTGGCAGCCCTGATGGGTGCCGCCCGCGATGTCACCGGACTTGCTGAGACCACTGTGCTGCATGATTTGGTGGCTGAGGTGCTGGGCTGGGACCTGGACAGCCTGGCCGTAGGGGAAGGACTGGATGGGGGAGGTGAAGGGAAGAGGTCAAAGTTAGCGAGGAAAAGTTTTTTAGACACACTGGGATGGGAAGATGGAGGGGGTTTTGAGAGTGGAGGAAGAGGTAGTGGTTGTAGAAGGTGTACGTCTGCTGAATTTGGGTGAAGGTGCATGGGCCGGAGGCTGTTGTGAGGCGGATGGCTGTTGGGTGGGTGTGTGCCTGCGTTTGTGGACTTTGGGAGGAGGGCTCACAGACACACTGGGAGAGGACACAGGGGACGTGTGAATGGTAGTGGGGTTGGTGATTGCACATGAGTGGTGTGTGCTGATGGGCGTGCTGGTGATGGAGGTAGTGGATGAAGATGTAGTGCATGCAGGTGTGAGTGGAGATGAGACAGGGAGGGAGGAGGAGGACTTGGAGGAAGGGGACACAGTGGAGGCAGTGGATGTTGGTGTGTCTGCATGGGGATGGTACTTGTGTGAGTGCCTGTGGGATGTGTGGTGCTTATGTTTGCCATGTCCAGTCTTGTGTGTTGATGAGTGTGCATGCTTGTCTGGTGGTGTGCTTGGGATAGGCTGAGGTACAGGGGATTGGGTCTGGGTAGAGGAAGTTGGAGGGGGGAGGCTGGACAGAGGGACAATGGCTGCCATCAGTGCTGAGGCCAGAGCCTGAAATGCTCTCTGTTGGGCCGCCACGCCAGAATGAATGCCCTCCAGGTATGCATTTGTTTGCTGAAAATGCCTCTCTACACCCTGGATGGCATTCAAAATGGTTTATAGCCCAACAGTGAGGGATCTAAGGAGGTCAATAGCCTCCTCACTGAGGGCAGCAGGGCTGACTGGGGCAGGGCCTGAGGTGCCTGGGGCGAAGGAGATACCCACCCTCCTAGGAGAGCGGGCACAGGAAACTCGATGAGGGGCTGCTGGGAGGGCGGTGCTGGTAGGGGGGGGTGGCGGCTGTACCTGTTGATGCGGTGGGCACAGAGGTGCCCGCCACTGCAAGGGAGCTCCCATCAGAGGAGGAGTCGCTGTCACTGGTGTCTGCCCCTGTCCCCATCGTGGAGCTCCCCTTGCCCTCCGTCCCACTGGTGCCTTCTGACTCCGTTACTTCACGCTCCAGAGCCATGTGGGATGCAGCTCCCTCCTGCTCCGGTGCCACTGCTCCTCTGCCAGATGATGCTAATGCACACAAGGACAGGGTGACAAAACAAAAAGGAGGGGAAAGACACAAGAGACACATGGTCAATGCCTGCAACACCACTACCGTTGGCAGACACAACACACAGGGAGCAGCCCTATGCACAAACCCATGCACTGCCAGGGCAGGGGAAAAGCACATGCCCATGGGGGACTCTGTCGAGAACCATTTCATGCACAGCTGAAACCCATAGGAGCCTGACTAGGTGTAGGGGCCAAATACCACCTTTGGGGTTGGACTGGGAATGAGGCTGCAAATCAATGGATCTACCTTTGCGCGTCAGCCCTGGCCTAGGGGAACCCACATCCCACCTCCCCCACCCAGACTCCTCGTCAAGCGCGCAGAATCAGCTGAATGAGAGTGTACTCACCCCCTTGTGGCTGCTGTGATGCCCTCAAGCGCCCATCCAACTCAGGATATGCCACCGCAAGGATCCGGTACATCAGGGGGGTCATGGTGCGACGGGCACCCCTTCCACGTTGGGAGGCCATCCCGAGCTGGGCCTCCACCGTCTTCTTGGTCCAGCGGCACAGGTCCTCCCATCTTTTCTGGCAGTGGGTGCTATGTCTATGGTAGACCCGCAGGGTCCGCACTTTCTTGGCGATGGCACGCCAAATACCCTTCTTCTGGTGGGCGCTGACCTAGAGGAAAAGTGAAGTAAGAATGGATGTTACTCCCCCGTACATTTCTTCTCACACATTGGCCACCAACCTCCCACCCTGGCCTGGAAATACATACACACACCATCCTCACATGCTGGCCTGTCACCCCCCGTCTCTTCCATCCACGACACTCCATACAATCATGTGCCATCCACCATGCACACAGTTTACTGTTTGTCTGGAGGACCGTACAGTTGCGTGTACTGGGGGAGGACCCCGTCCACCAGTTTCTCCAACTCCTTCGCAGTGAAGGCAGGGGCCCTTTCCCCAGACACTGTAGCCATTGTCGCTTCCAGACGCAGGCCACAGCAGCACTTGCACTGTAGGTCCTCTCCTGCTGAAGGTCAGGTATCAAGTGAGGGAAATGATAAAAAATGGCGGTCACGTCCGCGGCGGTGTGTACCGTCACCGCCGGCGTACATTGTCATTGGCTCCTGGAACCTTTAGGGCCCAATGATAACCAATGCTGAATTGCGCAGCGGTCTTCGACCACCTACTGCGACGCTGCACAACGCCAGTGCAGTTACCTCCTTTCCCCTTGTCCCACCTTACAGGTCAGGCAGCCGCCATTTCAGGGGGCCACATGGCATGCCAACTAACTGCGACACACCTATTTAGGACAGGAATACGGACAGACAAAGGCACATAGAGAAAATTTAACAATTGTGCTAAACAGCCTTGTGAAACCTATGTGGTGTATGACCCTCTGCTCACCGTTCTCCTCCATAGGGCACGTCCGCTGATGAGATGGCGGCATCCTCCGGTGTACAGACCCCTGGTGGACCTGTTGACAATGGAAGACAGACACATCATTATCACTTACAGACTTGATTATGCAACAATCCAGGAACTGTGCGCCCAGTTGGAGCCAGACCTGATGTCAGCTATCCGCCATCCCACAGGAATCCCCCCTCTAGTGCAGGTCCTGTCAGAACTCCATTTCCTGGCCAGTGGGTCTTTTCAGACAACAGTAGCCATGGCATCAGGGATGTCATAGCTAATATTCTCTAACGTGTTGTCCAGAGTGTTATCTGCCCTGCTGAAACACTTGCGCAGCTACATCGTTTTCCCTCAGGTGGAGGATCTGCCCACAGTAAAAGGTGACTTTTATGCCCAACCTCATTGGTGCCATTGATGGGACACATGTGGCATGTGTCCCCCCCGCAGGAATGAACAGGTGTACAGAAATCGGAAAAGCTACCATTCAATGAATGTGCAGATGGTGTGTTTGGCAGACCAGTACATCTCCCATGTGAATGCCAAGTATCCTGGCTCAGTGCATGACGCTTACATTTTGAGGAATAGCAGCATCCCTTATGTGATGGGGCAACTCCAGAGGCACCAGGTGGGGCTAATAGGTGAGCCCAAGTTCCCCACACAGTTTACATAGGTGTCTGGGTATGGGAGAGTCCCTAAGGGTTGGTGTGTGCCTAACAGTTGTCCCTCGATATTTGCAGGTGACTCTGGTTACCCCAACCTGTCATGGCTACTGACCTCAGTGAGGAATCCCAGGACAAGGGCAGAGGAACGCTACAATGAGGCACATGGGCGAACTAGGAGGATAATAGAGCACACCTTCGGGCTCCTGAAGGCCAGATTCCGGTGCCTCCATCTGACAGGTGGATCCCTATACTACTTACCGAAGAAGGTGTGCCAGATCATCGTGGCCTGCTGTATGTTGCACAACCTGGCTTTGCGACGCCAGGTGCCTTTTCTGCAGGAGGATGGGCCTGATGGTGGTCTTGTGGCAGCTGTGGAGCCTGTGGACGGTGAAGAAAGAGGAGGCAGAAGAAGAAGATGTATACAACCGTAACAACATCATCATCCAATACTTCCAGTGAGACACAGGTAAGAGGATGGAACTGCTTCCCACATCTCATACTGTTGTAGGACATAGCATAAATCTGCCTTTTTTACCTCTGGGTATGGACCCTGCCTTGTCACTTTGCCTTTCCATTTCACAGATCTGGGTCCCACTTTGTGCCCTCTGCTATGTTTACTGCTGGCCTACAACTATGTAACATTGGTATGTGAACAAGTACATTGACATTGCTATATTTCAGAGAGGTTGCAATTACACATTTGTGAAAGCACAGACTGACTCCAGATTGTTTTATGATTCAAGGGTGTTTATTTCTGTGTTAATAAGTGGAGGGGGTGTGAAATGGGCTGGGGTGATGGTGGAGGAATGTCCATGGTAGAGACCTGTCTCTTGGTCTCACAGGTGCATTGTCCAATGGGGCATAGGAAGTGTAGCAATGGCAGTTTAAGGTGGAAAGTGGGACAGAAGGGTGACATTCAGGAGGGTCTTAGGGTCTTATTTCCTGACGGGGGTCTTGGCAATGTTCCCTGTCTTGTTCCTGGATCTCAGGGAACGTTTGCGGGGTGGTTCTCCTTCTGCAGGGGGTGGGGTGCTGGTAACCTGTTGGTTCTGTGGCGGTGCCTCCTGTCCACTAGCGCCAGCGGAGGTGGAGGGCTGGTCATCGTCCAGGCTAGTGTCAGGGGCCCGTTTGTGTGCCACTGTGTCCCTCATGGTGTTGACAAGGTCTGCCAGCACCCCTGCAATGGTGACCAGGGTGTTGTTGATGGACTTCAAGCCCTACCTGATCCCAAGGTAGTGTTCTTTCTGCAGCCGCTGAGTCTCCTGAAGCTTGGCCAGTACCGTGCCCATGGTCTCCTGGGAATGGTGGTTTGCTCCCATGATGTTGGAGAATGCCTCGTGGAGTGTCGGTTCCCTGGGCCTGTCCTCCCCCTGTCACACAGCAGTCCTCCCAGCTTCCCTGTTATCCTGTGCCTCTGTCCCCTGAACTGTGTGCCCACTGCCACTGACCCCAGGTCCCTGATTTTCTTGGGTTGGTGGGTTTGCCTGGGTTCCCTGTAGTGGTGGACACACTGCTGATTGACGTGTCCTGGGGACAGAGGGATGGGCCCGCTGGGTGGGTGCTGTGGTGGTGTTTCCTGAGGGGGGAGGTTCTGTGGTGGCTTTTGACAGTGGCAGGGGAACCGACTGTCCAGAGGTCCCTGATGGGCCGGGCTGGTCATCTTAATCCAGGCGTGCAGAGCTGCTGTCATCACTGTGGGCCTCTTCTGTGGGGGGACTGGATATGTCTGGCAATTCCTGTCCGGTAACATTGGGTATGGGTCATGTTGGGGTGTAAATGCATAGTTTTAGTATCTGTGTGTGCCATCTTGTGCATTGGTTGAGGTACCCTCTACTACTGTGCTTGCATCATTGTGTTTGCCCTTTTGTGATAGTTGGTTTGGGGTCTGTGTGGGTATCTGTACTGGACATGGTTCGGTGATGGGGGTCCATGCATAAGTGTTGCATGCAGGGCCTTGGCAATGGGATGTGTTGGTTCTGATAGTGGGATATATGTGAGATGATGGAGTGATGGGAGTGATGGTAAGGGTGGGGGTATGTGATGGCATGCAGGTGGGGTGGGGGGATTTGGTAAATAAGATATGACTTACCAGAGTCCAGTCCTCCTGCTACTCCTGCGAGGCCCTCAGAATGCAGTTTTGCCAAGACTTGCTCCTCCCATGTTGTTAGTTGTGGGGGAGGATGTGGGGGTCCATCGCCAGTCCTCTGTACAGAAATCTGTTGTCTGAACACCACGGAACGCACCTTCCCCCGTAGGTCGTTCCACCTCTTCCTGATGTCATCCCGTGTTCTTGGTCGCTGTCCCACTGCCTTGACCCTGTCGACGATTCTCCGCCATAGCTCCATCTTCTTAGCAATGGAGGTGTGCTGCACCTGTGATCGGAAAAGCTGTGGCTCTACCCAGATGATTTCCTCCACCATGACCCTGAGCTCCTCCTCTGAAAACCTGGGGTGTCTTTGAGGTGCCATGGAGTTGTGTGGGTGATGTGTGAGGTGCTGTTTATTGTGCTGTGTGAAGTGTTATGTTGGTGTGTGTTGTTTGAGGTGCGTGGATGTTGTATGAGTGATGGTGTTGTGTGCCTGTGGATGCTGGTGCTGTGTTTGCTATTCTCTCTGGCTCTGCTTTTTGAAAAAATGTACTTGTAAGGGGTTGTGGGTAATGTGGGTGTGTGTTTTATAGTGTTGTGAATGTGTGGGTGTGGTGTGTGTATTTTGAATTGTCCAATGTGGTTGTGTTTTGTAAATGTGTGTGTATTTTGAGTGCGGCGGTGTGTACCGCCAATGGATTACCGCGGTTGTAAGACCGCCGCGTTGATTCGTGGGTCATGATAGTGTGGGTGTATTCTTGTTGGCGTGACAGTGTAGGTTTTGGTATCGCCAGTTTATCACTGACCTTTGGTGTGGCGGACGTGTGTGGGTGTTTGTATTGTGGCAGATTCCGAAATGTGGGTCGTTTACCTGTAGCGGAATTCCGCCGCCGCAATGGTACGTTGGCAGTCTTCAGCACGGCGGAAAGCGGGATTTACCGCCAGGGTTGTAATGAGGGCCATAGTCTTTTAGCAGTACCTGGTTTAAGATGAAGGTACCTCCAGTGCCAAGAGAATGAAAATGGGGCCCAGCGCTCCTCTGTGCCAAATGGGGGCCTGTAGTGCTTTCCTCTTAGCTAGTTTCTAAGCACTAACATAACACAACAGAAATGCACTTCTGAGGTCAAAGAAGACTTTTATTGTTGTTAATTCTTCCCCAACCACAATATTTATGAATGACGAATTAGTAGCTTTCAAGTCCGCGTTAATCAAACAAAATATATCAGTTTGCAATATACACAGCAGGTTATATTTATAAGATATTGAATGCAAAGCAAAACAAATACTTCACCGTGTGGGAACTATCTACAGCTTCATCTTTCTAAGGTCTGCAAGCTGATGACCCCTGTCAGCCGCGAGAAAGAGAGATTCATCTACCCACAAGGGATTGCTGGCAGCCTGCGCCAAGCTCCAGCACGAGGTCCGGCAGATTCGAATCTGACTCTCTGCAGCCTGTTACATTCGTTACAAAGGTGTGCCCCCTCCTCTCAGACCTGGGAAACTGAGCAAGCCTTTTGGAGACTGGCCAGGTCTCCAAGACTACTCCTGTTCCCAAGCTCAAGCGAAGAAAAAACAACACCCATGTACTCTCTCTTATCATGTCTAGTCTACTGTGAGAAAAACATCTTGGTTCTCTGGTGCAAAAACACAGCTTGGAAAAATACAGCTTGGATTCTCAACTGCAATGTCTAACTCCACGTTAAAGGCAATAGGCAGCTAACCTAGGTATCAAATGCAATGTCAAAGCCCATAGGCGGCTAAACTGAATACAGAAAGTAATGGCTAATGCAATGTCAAAGCCCATAGGCGGCTCAACTGAACAAAACATACCATGTGCTACTGGTGAACATTGAGCAACTAATATGCGCAGTGGTGAAACACAAAGTCATTGGTCAAAACAAACTTTATCAAATGGCAGTACATTCCGCCCTTTGACCAATGAATTTTTGTTTCACATATCTCTTGTTTCAAACAAAAAAAAAAATTTGAATGATCAAAGCAATCCCTGTAAAGCAATAGAAGTGGATTAACACATTGATTTCATAACCTTTCACATCAGATACATCTACATAGAAAAGACTGGGCAATTTTTATACTCTGAGTGAGTCTCTAATTCAACAGTGTTAGCAATTTGATGTGGCATGAGTTCTGCTCATGTAAAGGTGCACGGTCCACCTGAAAGGTTTTCTGGAAGGTAAGCAAAAGTCAGAGTTCCATACGAGAAGGGAAAAAAAAAAAAAACACAGCTTAGTTCCAGTGGAAGAATGCAATCAAACAAGTTGAACTTGAACTGAAGGCGCAGTTTGCGCAAAATGGATCCATGGTGCTGGCACTTTACTCAGCCAGGTTCAGGTTGGGGATTCGGTCCCTTCCCCGACCCCACACGCACACACCGGAAGGGGGACCACACAGCACACTCAGGGACAGTGGCGAAACGTGGTAGGATCTGCAAAAGAAACAAGTATGACTTTTCTTGCAAATAACATTTTTCATTTAAACTGCACCCTTCCTCTTTCTTTCCCTGTTTTATAATCAGCAGGACGTTTTTGAGGCCCTTTGTTACATTCGCTGCAGGTTCTGGAGGATCACTTGGGGCTTCAGCCCACACATCAGTACTGAGGTTTTTATCTGCTGCGCCACAGCTTCCCTTTTCTTGCACTGTCAGAAGGGCTGGGGCAGACTCCTTCTGTACCAAACCTCCATTTACTGCACTTTTGTCAATTTGGGTCATTCTGTCTCCAATTTGTATGAATGAATCAGATTCTTTTCTAGGTATCAGCATAATTTCGATTTTTCCTTGGTAATTTGCAGCAATCACTTTCCCTAAAACCTGATCAATTTGCCATTCCTGTCCTGGTAACTTTCCTCTCCCCAACTGCTCTGTGACTGCTTGCATGACAGATTGCTTTTGTGCGTGCTGCACAGTTTTTTATCAAAACTAGGGGAATGTGCATCTCTCTCATCTCTGCCCACCTGTAAGTGGCTTTTTCTCTCAACTGTTCACATTTCTGGGGCACCCACTTAGCCATCCCCACTAAGGCAGAATTCTGGGTGAACACTTCTCTCTCTGAATTTTTCTCATTAACATCTGCAAGGTAATTGAACCAGTTAGGTGCTAAAACATTAGCAATGAACCAAAAATCAGCGTAAAAATGACACATCTCACGTAGCTCTTGCTTTAAAATCTGACACACATTATACAACTCCATTCCTTCTCCTGTGCCAGAAAACAACATTTCAGTCAATGAATCATTAGTAAAACAAACATGCTTTTTATCTTCAGTGGACACGAATTCAAATGGTGCACACAATTTCACCGGTAATTCTTTTATCTGTGGTACTCTAGCCCTGTCTTGCAAGTACCAGATCCATTGTATGATTCTAGCTAGGGGCACTATTTTCTTCCCTTGTTCTTGAATTACATGTACATCAGTTTTTCCTTCTTGCACTGCGCAGAAACCTAAAGTCTGCATTATTTCATTTGCCAAATCACAAGCGCGCAGCTGCATATAATTTTTCACAGTGACCATATACAAAAGTGTTAGGATTTCACTCAAATGAGGGCTATTCTTTTTCCAAAAATCAAACAAGCTAATGAAAGTCGGCTCTTGCTCTAAAATCTTTCGTTTTACTTGTGCATTTTGCAACGGTAACTCGTAAATCACATTCTGGTCTCTCTCGTCTGTGTTATCAGTTAAGGAATGCATTTTGTCTGCCAAAAACCCTGGCTCACACGAAAACTCAGTGCAGCTCGGAGCTGTCTTAACCCCCTCATTACTGGAATGGGACAAGAAAGATTCTTCAAAAACAGCCCTTTTATAATTTTCAGTCGGGCTAATTTGCTCACGTAAATTCCTATTTTCATGTTCCAACTGCCTACATTTCTCCTGCATTTCTCTGTAAGCAGATAAAGGTATCCAGACCTTTCTGTCATCATTACTTCCAAAACACACGTTTTCTACATCTGTACAACAGGAATTATTTCTCAAAGCATTATCAGGCCTTTTAGCTACACATGCATTTTCTTCTGTAATTCCCCAAACAGAAAACAATTCACAGTTTTTCGTAGCACCATCAGGCAGTTTACCAATACATGCATTCTCAGACATGGTCTGCCGTGCTACTGTGATTCCCCAAACAACAAAAAACAATTTCTGTAATTCTCCAAACAACAAAAACAATTACACTTTTAAAGTGTGCACTTAGAAATCTACCAACTCGTCAACACCTCACCTCTTAATGACCAACCCCACTCCTGGTACCAATTGTAGTGCTTTCCTCTTAGCTAGTTTCTAAGCACTAACATAACACAACAGAAATGCACTTCTGAGGTCAAAGAAGACTTTTATTGTTGTTAATTCTTCCCCAACCACAATATTTATGAATGACGAATTAGTAGCTTTCAAGTCCGCGTTAATCAAACAAAATATATCAGTTTGCAATATACACAGCAGGTTATATTTATAAGATATTGAATGCAAAGCAAAACAAATACTTCACCGTGTGGGAACTATCTACAGCTTCATCTTTCTAAGGTCTGCAAGCTGATGACCCCTGTCAGCCGCGAGAAAGAGAGATTCATCTACCCACACGGGATTGCTGGCAGCCTGCGCCAAGCTCCAGCACGAGGTCCGGCAGATTCGAATCTGACTCTCTGCAGCCTGTTACATTCGTTACAAAGGTGTGCCCCCTCCTCTCAGACCTGGGAAACTGAGCAAGCCTTTTGGAGACTGGCCAGGTCTCCAAGACTACTCCTGTTCCCAAGCTCAAGCGAAGAAAAAACAACACCCATGTACTCTCTCTTATCATGTCTAGTCTACTGTGAGAAAAACATCTTGGTTCTCTGGTGCAAAAACACAGCTTGGATTCTCAACTGCAATGTCTAACTCCACGTTAAAGGCAATAGGCAGCTAACCTAGGTATCAAATGCAATGTCAAAGCCCATAGGCGGCTAAACTGAATACAGAAAGTAATGGCTAATGCAATGTCAAAGCCCATAGGCGGCTCAACTGAACAAAACATACCATGTGCTACTGGTGAACATTGAGCAACTAATATGCGCAGTGGTGAAACACAAAGTCATTGGTCAAAACAAACTTTATCAAATGGCAGTACAGGGCCTCCTGAGAGTTCTGGGGTAGAGGGGAGCGGCATGCACCCCCTGTGGATAAATGACCGTCCCCTCCTGGGGCCTGCAATTGCTGGGGGCCCCCTTGGACCTCCATCGACCCTCACGAGGGGGGTGCCAAGGTCAGCGGTTTCTTTTGGTAAAGGAGGGGGGCGCCACGCACCCCCTCTGCTTTGAGGACAGGCCCCTCCTGGGGCCCGCGATCAATGGAGGCACCCGGGCCTCCACCAGCCCTCATGAGGGGGGGCCAAAGTCAGGCAGGTCGTTTTAAGGAGGAGGGGGGCGCCACACACCCCCTCCGTTTCAAAGACGGGCCTCTCCTGGGGCCCATGATCGCTGAGGGCCCCCCCTGGGCCTTCACTGGCCCTCATGAGAGAGGCCAAGGTCCAGGCACTGGCCCACAAAGGGCCACACAAAGGGACCGGTGGCATGGGGGCTTCCGATGAGGCTTCCGCCCCGCCTGCGGTCCTGACGCAGCTCTCCTGGGCTCGACAGGGGCATGGAGAGACTTCCTTCTCTTCCCCCCTCAGGGAAGAGGAGAAATGAGCCCAGAGGGTTAAGGGAGCCTCCAACGAGGCCTCCTTCCCCCACCCGGCTTGAAACAAACATGGCGGCCTGCCCATGCTGTTAGGAGCAGCAGGCACCAAAGTAGCTCCAATCTTCAATTTGGCAATTTTCTTTGTGCCCTGGGGGCACAGAAAACAGCACAACTTCAGGAACGGCATTTAAATACAGCCCGGGTCGTGACGGTGATCTCTTTCCCCGAAATAAAGCACTTTTCAAGTGCTAGAAGAATAAAAGAGGCAGCACTTTTCCTCTTCAAGCGCTAAGCCTCTAAAATATAAAGTGCTTTCCAAAGCGCTTAGTCTGGCAAAGTATTGAAGCACTCCTCGTGCTTTATGATGTTGCAGGGGTCGGGGACCACAGCACCCTGCCCCTGGGGAGCAGAAATTAAGGAGTAGGCCCACAGGTGAGGGGGCCCAGCAACAGGCCGGCACACAGAGGATGCAAGCAGGTGGCAAGTCCTTGCAGTGACCAAGCAGGTCACAGGTCAACACAGCAGCAGCAGTCCATGGTGGTTCCTGGTGAGTCCTTCCAGCCTTTAGTGTCCAGTTCCAAAATGATTCCAAGAGTCTCCAAATTTTGGGGAAAACTCCCCTGTACTTATACTCAGTCCTTAAAGTGTTTTACAGTGGTGGGGGAGAGGAGGTTCCAACCAGTTACAACTGGTTCTGGGAGTGCCCCCTCTCTCCTCCAGCACAGGCTCCTAACATCAGTTGGGGGTAAACGACCCTATTGTGTGAGGCCAGGGCACAGCCTTTACAAATGTAGGTGTGCCCCGCCTCTCCCTTCTCTCAGCCCAGGAAGACTATTTAGTATGCAGATGCACCTCTGTGACACCTCCACCCTCCCTGTGCACAGGCTGTCTGAAAAGTATGCACAAAGTCCCAACTGTCACTCTGCCCAGACATGGATTGGAGTCAAGCTGCAAAACACCAGAGTCATAAGGACAGAGAAATGTGCACTTTCTAGAAGTGGCATTTTTGTAATAGTGATAAAAAATACACCTACACCAGTAAGCAGCCTTTATTATCACCATTACAACCATACCAAACATGCCTACGCTACCCCTCATAAATCAGTCAATACCCCTTACACATAAGGCAGGGCATTTCTAATGCAATCCTATGAGAAGGCAGCACTCACAGCAGTGAGACACCAAGCTAGGCTGTTTGTCACTACCAGGACAGGCCATGCAACCTGGCACATGTCCTGCCTTCTACAAACATACTGTTCTTTATTTATGTTTATCAATGCAGATCGTACAGTGCAGAAGGGAAAAATACTTCAGGCCCGATTCACAAAGAGCCTCTGCAGTCATTGCGGAGGCTCCGCAGTCATGGCGGGATCTTCACACTGCAGTTTCTCATTGCAGAGATCCCGCCACTACTGCAGAGGCTCTTTGTGAGGAAATTCCTCAGTTACACTCCTAGTTCTGCATTGCCTTCAATTAATTGATTATAAAAATGTTCTCTCTACCTTGGGTTCAATCTTTGTGAATAGGGAACTATAATTAATGGAAATTCTTTTCAATGTCTCATTAAGTATGACATCTAAAGAACTGGGTCCTTAAAGAAACTTGCCAGTGCAGGCATAATCAGCCAGGGAAAGCTGCTGGCTTAAAGAAGAAGTGTGCTGTTTTCAGCTTTTGGCACCTGCTGCCTTACTTGCTACATTGCCTCATCAACCTCTACCTTGGCTTCAGGAAATAGAAATCAGATATGATATGGCTGCTAAGAGACCATGTTCTGCTAGCATGCTGCACTGGTAGTGTCACGATTGGGGCGAGTTGTGTGAAATCTGAAAGGAACGGGCATTGATGCTGGTCACTAGTCTTCTACAATGATGAGCTTTTGATGGAGAAGTGAATAATCTCCTGCCTACGGCCTTTTTAGAGGGGAATTGAAGGTTGGGAAAATGAGAGCAACACATTGAAGTATGATAGCTTGCCTTGCTGTAGTTCAGTTTGTTACACGCCTCTTTCTCTCTCTCTCTCTCTCTCTCTCTCTTGCTCCGTCTCAGAGGTGTAAAGAGGCCACACTTACCACTGGTTCAGCTAGCCGGACTACAATGGCAAAGGTAGAGCATTAGGCGCAGAACTGATGCAAGTGTACAAGATCACAGAGCAATTCTCATCCTGTTATACCTTACCTGATGGTTCGTAAGTGACAGCAAACCCAAGAAGAACCCAGAGACCCTCCTCGAGCTCACGAGCATGAGGCGACCCTGAAAAGTGGTGGTTGCATCGAATAGCATTCAGCGGATAAAGGCTAAAGATAGTAACTGACCTTCTAGGAAGTACAAAGCCAAAGAGAAGGGAAACATTAGGGAAAAGGAAGAATAAAACAAAGGAGCAAATAATGTCAAATATGGTGACTAAACTGATAGTGAGGCAACCACACAACTATGCAGTTACGAGGCAACTTGTTTGTGCTACTGCGTTGCTTAAAATGTCCTGGATGCAGTCTGTTTGCTTATCGCTTGGCTGTCCATCTCTGCCTGACTCCATCTCTGTCCGACCTGGAAGACCTGGCTACTGTACCCAGCCCTAGCCACCCATGACCTGTCCTTCATCTCTTTTTGCACGTATGGGTTGTTCTTTTACACAGTCAGTCTCTTGCATGTTCTTTCCATGAGTCATGGCAGGTAGTGCCTATTCTGTGCATATGAGCAGAAGGAGAATTCGGATGGGATTAAGAATGCTCCCTTTTAACTACATTTGAGGGTGGAATTGCAATCTTAGTCTAGAACTAAATATTTTTTACCATAGTAATAAGCATCAAATCAATAATAGCACAGGAAAAAAAGGCACCCGCATAGATTTAAACTACAAACACCCTATTGAACTACAGCAGCGTTTTTTCAGTTTATTTTATTTCTAAGGGAAAAAACCCTTTTTTTGGAACTGCTAACAGGGTGAGGACTGGATGGTAGAAGGATGCTGTATTGGGATTTCAGTGCAGAGAAACGCACAAGGATCTTTTTCAATAAAACGAGTAAGCTGCTATGGGAGGCAAGCGAAAGGCATGTACAGTAGGGAGAGAGAAAAAAATGCAGGGGGCTTGTGGGCAAGGTAGAGGAAAGGGGGCGCAGAAACAATTTAGGGGTACAGTAGTAGGAATTGAACGTGGAGGGTAGGTGGTCTAGGTACCTAAAATGAGGAAAGCATATTCTGTGAAAATATGCTAATTGACAACAGATTTCATTTCATGATAAAAAAAAATCCAAAAGAATGAGCAGGAACTTTATAAGACACAGTGCTATTTGATAGACTGCTGGATGAGAGAGACACTGCCTCTGTGTTCTCTTTGTTCCACTAGATCCCTCTACGGCCTTTGAAGCAGTCGACCATTCGCCACTAAAGAACACCTTGCAACAAAGCAAAGGCCCCCATGGTCAGGTTCTGAGATCGTTTTCATTCCTGTCAGATCAGATTAAAAAATATCAGCTAGAGCATCGGTGTGCTTTCGGGTACATCTGGCTCTACACTGTTTGCTACCCTCTTCAATCTGCATCTTGAGCCCTTGAGCCTTGTGTTTGAGAGGCCAGGTAAGTCTATCCATCCTTTTGAGGGTGACGCACAACTCTACATCAAAATCTCCTCGATACGTGTCATACTCAGCCTCCCCTGAACCTTATCAAACTCAAGCACTGGATGTTTGACAATTTTCTGCAAATATTGTTTGCGTAGGTAATATACACAATTTGATTGGATACCAGGTATAATACATATGAGGATGTGCTGTGAGATGTAGATTAGTTGGGGTTGGTTCTTTCACAAGTAAAAGGAGGCTGTGAGTTTTCATTTACTTTCTGAAAGTGAAACGAGTACTGCTTGCAGCTCTGCAGGGAAGGAGTTCCAGATGTACGCTGTGGTGCTCTAGAAGGCTTTGAACATTGTTGCTGAAGAGGTTTTCAATTTAGGTATTTTGAGGCATATGAGGAATTAACTTCTCAGATTTCTTTTATATCTGGATAAACTGAGAAGTGTAATCAGTTGTAGGGAGTGATTGAGCTGGAGACACCCAATTTTGGATTGCATCCTTGTTTGTTTGGTAAACAAATGAATAGGGGACTGAGGTGATCAAATTTGCGTGGAAGACAGGGGATGGGCAGTTGAGTGGAGTACTGCTTAATAGAAGCCAGTAAGAACTGTGAGACACCAGTGAGGATGGTCTTTCTAAGGTCAAGGTCAGCACGCATCACTGTTTTTAACTAGACTGGCGGTGAGGGATAATTTAGCTTTTTGAGGAGGAGCAGTTGGAAGTTAGCTGTTTTGGGATTTCAGTTAATGTCAGAAGTTACGGAGAAGGGTCAATAGAAAATACCAGTGATTTCAGTGACGAAGCTTAGGTTGAGCTAAAACCATCACCCTTTAGTACCTCACCCAGGATTCATTCAAATTTGTTTCTGTGTTTTGAGCAAAAGTATACATTCTTTTTCTAGTGGATCATTTATGTTACTAACCCAGTATTATTTATTATTATTTTATTGTTCTCTGTATTCATCTTCTTCATGTGTTTAGTACATAAATGTCTTATGATGAAAGAACACTATACAAGTCCACAAATTAAATACAAATACTAAATGAGTCTGCAAACGTTTCATTTTCAAACTGTTCAGCATCCATGTTGCTTTCAGCAGCACTAACCGTTAAGGAGACAGCCATATCATAATCAGAAGAGCCATGAGATCATGGACTTTTCCAGACAGGAACCAGCCCAATGCCGCTGTGCTATTAACCATCTTGAAGAACGAATGTTGCACTCATGAACAAGAGAACCTAGGGCAGATATACATACACAGTCAGAGTGAGATGTATCCAGCTACTGTGATGTAAAGGGTACTATATGGTGTTTTTATAACCATCAAATTGTGCAATATCATGTTATGCATTAGGGTAATCGCTTTCGTATTGTGTTGCCCTTTGTATAGTAATTTGGTGTAGTTAGATAATTGCAATAATAGAAGGCAACGATTACAAAGAAGCCACTTAAACCTGTTCTGACTGCAATGGTAGACAACCGTGATTCATGTACTTTGGACCTCATTACAACTTCAGGGCTAAATACCAAAACCAGAGGTTTTCAAAAGGGACGAAAGTATTAGTCGGTGGTAAATAACACATCCCCATAGTTTTCTGCTGATATATTTTGTTAGGGAGAAGTTCTGGCAATACGTGGATTCCTGTGTGTGAAAAGGTATACAGTAAATCAGTAAAAGTATTTTATTAAGACAAATTGTGCACATAATGCATCATTTTCATGTTAAAAACTCAGGATAGGGGGTGTTTACAACACTTGATAAATACCTCACGTTTGGGTATTGGTATTTACTGGGTGTGGTAAGTATCCCACCCTATTCCACCCAACTTGTAATGAGGGCATTAGAATATACTAATAACTGCAAAATATCAGTGACCAAAAGGATTCATGATGTAGGATCCATCTCTAATATTGACTGTTTTAATCATCCCATAAAAACATGCTAATAAGAAAAGTCTGCGAAGCCACAGAGTTGAGGAGTATGCTAAGATAGATCCCGGTGAGTATAGATAGGGGCCAGATTGGAATTATAAGAAATTTGTGCACATTTACAAGCTACCAGGCAAGGGTCTCACAAAAGAGAAATTTAGGCATGATCTTTAAAATATGACCTGGGTGAGGCTGGATTCAAACAAAGGTCCTTAGGGGACCCAACACTTCTTATTCATTGGAAATGTGTAGGTTCGTCCCCACCAGTTATGTATGACTCATACTGAGGCAACATAAGGGAGGCAGTCCTCCTTTTTTTGGAGAAAGACAATACGGCTGCCCTCACACTTACGGAATTCTTGAACAGTTGACAGTCATATATAGATGTAACCTGTCTTGTTACCAGGACTTCAGACGTGCTACTATGTTCAGCAATGGAATGCAGCAGGGCAACTCGACTCAACAGGAGACTACCACTGCCCTTTGTTACAAGTTAGTAACAGGGACTCACTCTTGTGATCCGTGGCAAAAACACACCTGCCTGAGCTCACTCGTCCACAAAGCACAATACTCTGAATTCACAAATGCTCATTCAAGAGAAGGAAAAGCTGCCAATTCAGTCAGAACTTCAGCGTTGCTTGGTGAATGGCTTCACTTATATGTAGGATGCACTTTGCATAGTCATCAGAACAAAATCAAAAGTGCATTTCTCAAAAAAATACAGAACTTTCACAATGTTTGGAAAGGTTGGTGGACATCTAAAATATTTTGAGTATAAGTTTCAACACTGTCCAGTAGTCCCATGCTAGGCAATACAGATCCTTAGTTGCTGGAGCCAGGACTTTATTACTGTACATTTGTGAAAACCTTAGCGTTTGCTTTTCTATTTGAAAACATGATTCAAAGGTAAAGTTGAAAACTGAGAAGTATTCCAAGAGTCCCATTTTGAAAACAAACTTGAGTAGTTTAACATATTAATATAGAGATAACCTTGAAGGAGTATACACACTTACTTTCTGCTGCACATTTGGATTATGTTATGTGAGGATGAGAAGGAATCCTCAACTCGTTTAAAGGACTGTTGACATTTCATTTTACATTTATTGGTACCTAAGCCAGTAGCATGGTTTTAGGAGAGTAATTTATTGATATGAATACAAACTATATAATCCTGAAAAATGTTTGATTATATTGCAGTTTAAGAAACAACCTGGATGTATATCAGAACCAGAGAGCATGTACTCATGAAACATGAAGCAGTTGTAGTTACAACAGAGGAGTGTGAGGTTTACGGATACATAATTTATTCTAAACACATAGATTCTTGTTTATGTTTCAGCTTCTGGAATGCCAGAGTTCCAGCAATATTTCTGAGTCTAAGATTTACAAATATTATGGAACTGCATCATTTGTTATAGCCAGCATTCAGTGACCATCCACATGGATAGTATAGTAACAGTGATAATCTTCGTTTTTAAATGATCCTCCAAGATCCAAGTAGATGACATCCCCAGCGGAATGATGAGTCAGAGTGATTAATGGTGAGTCTGAGCGATGATACACAGTTTGTCTGTTTTCTCTTGTATCCCATTCCCTTTTACCCGGGTCTACTAGTAACCACATATTACCATCGTGCATTGCTGACTGTGGATACGAAGATGTGTGGAACAGCACTCCTCTCCTGTTGGATGCGGAATTCAGTTTAGTTCCTTTTTATAATCAGCTGCTCATGGGAAAATAGATGTCACCATGCAGGGATAAGAGTGAAAGGAAAATCAGTCTCTATGTTGTACAAAACTCATTCCGCTTCTGTCCTCTTGTGTTCTATGTACTAAAACAATGGGGAGTAGAGGTGCTAGCCCAGTAATGTCTGTGGCAAACCTTACAATGTTGCCCGTGAAGTAGTGTCCGGAGTAGAATAGATCATGAGTGGGAACTCCTCTGTACTGGAATCAGATAAGGTAAAAAAGAAAAACAGAAAAGCTAAACAATGCACACGATCTTCAGTCATAATCCACAGATCTTCCTTTACATTCAAAGAGAACTATACTGGTGAGTATTTAATCACCCCACTAGTGTCTGGAAGCAGGAAACAAGGTCAGCAAAACATGAGTCTCCTGATGTGCTGACTTTGGTGGATACATTGTCGCAAGACAATGAAAGATGGCCCACACATTCCTTTGTAATTGTATCAGCAAGACAGGTGTGCACTGGAGGTTTGGAGTGAGTGTAAAAGGACTGAGAGTGTGGGTGTTCAGGTGTACCCAGGGAGGAGTATTAGAGTACTCTCTGTTGTTACTTTAGCCCTTGGAGAAATAGTGGAGCTTTCTTTTTGCAGTGTTTCTCCCATGCCTAGTAGTGACCTGACACATGAAATAAACCACTGAGTCACATTCCGCTGGTAAGGTTCTGTGTTCTATGGAAAATCCACTCAGTGAGGAGGAGCAGTTAGCTTGTGTGTTCACCTTAGCTTCTTCCATGTTGTTTATGAGAATAGGTTACCAGTCTAACAGCTTTCCTGCGCTGTGCTACTTTCCCCTCCCTTTGGTGTTTCTCCATGGCATGGAAATGTTTGTTCCACCGCTCCCTTGCAACCCAAACAAGCTAGGCTCTTCTTCTGCGTGTGTAGATGAGAACTGGTGTCCTTAACATTTGATTCTATATTTTCTATCAACCTGCAGCCAAATAAATCAGAATTGGTTAAGTCAAGTTTTCCATATGTTTATTGCCCTGCACCATTCCTTGGGGATCATAGCTCTCAGCCACTCAAACAATATTGTGTGAGTGTTCAGTTGTAAGCAGATGACATATAAATTCACATCTGGCTCTACAGCCACTAAAATAATCCCACCAAAACCTACTCATTCTTGCAGCACGTACTAAAGTGGATGAGAGAGAGCTTCTGCGCGAAGGAAGGCCACATTGGAAAGCTGGTAACGAGAAACTGAGCCCGTCCTTAACTAAAATCTTGCATGAAAATCTGATCTTTACTTAAAATATTTGGTTGGAACCTTTTCTTTTTATTTGAAATGGCCCTCTCCTTCCCTTCCATCCTCTGCATGTCTCCTCTCTCTGAGCAAAACCTCTAAATTACATGCATGTTTGCCTTAATCTCTATTACATATTTCTGCATATTGTTCACAAACTATTTCAAATGTCACAAAGGCGCTTCTACATCTTGTCAGGTAGTAAGTGCTATATAAATGCAATTATAATACAATATCTTTGACTTGCCCCAAAGTCTTGGAACAACTCATTGAACCAACAAAAAAGCTGAATACTTTTGAACTCAGAACTTTCCTTCACACTTGATCTTACCACAGTGGTCAAACTTATTAGCCCCTAGCTCCGTTGTGGGAACTGTTGCAGGAGTCCCAGGTCAGACACAGGTTACTTGTGCAGATTGTGACAAATAGAGCAATTTGCCATTGCGTACTGAGGCTTAACCTTTCTACTGAGCCAAAAACTGAGCACTAAGTAAACTGCCTTAACCCTTGACCCATAGGGTAGAAAAACAGAGCAGTCCAATGCTTACTCAAAGAGGTGGTGTGAAGTTAGAAACTAGGAACTCAATAGACCTTCTAACAACATCAGATAAATAAATATTCATCTGATGCATTTTCTTTCACCCTGAAGGATTTCTTGACTCTGAAGTAACAGATGTTTATTGTTCCCTGACTCAATGTCACTTATGCTATTACCTCAAAAGGAGGAATGGATCTGTGGGGATTGTTCCTGTGACCATGAGTTCAAAAACTGATCCCTGGAAGGGGTGCATTAGTCCACTGAGCTACCATGTCTGGCTAAGTACTTTACTTTTACACACAAAATAATACTGTTGTGTGTAAAAACAACAGCATCTTCTTTATGGGTCATGGTGTAGCTTATGCTGTTCCCCTAGGACAGATGTTAATCAGTAACACCTGATGGAAACCTAGGCAGAAACTGTTCCTGTGGTACCACACTCCTGTGAACTGGTTGACCCCTTTGTCAAGGAGTTGGGTAGCTTCAAGTTCATTAGGATTATGATTCCTTTCCCTTCTGGGGCAGCAGTTGCACAGTAGCACTTTATGACCTTGGTGATGTTTGTGATCTTCAGAATGAGTCTGCACTTGTCCGTGATCAGCAACAGTGCCGCTCATTTGCATGGCCCACCGAGCGGGGATCGTCTGCTGCCTGTTGTGGCCCAACTGAAGTGATCACGGTTTATGCTGTGTATGCGCCTGTGTATGCCAGATCAGGTTAGTGTCGGCAAGGCCAGTACTCTTGGTCAGCCGGCTCATTGTCCGGTGGGTCTTGCTTCATTGGACCTTCCTCTCACCTAAATACAATCCCCCCATTCAAACAAAGATAGGAACCCACCCTGGGTCACAGTGCTGATTTCCTTGAGGTTATTGATGTTCTTTTCTGATAACAAGGGATGCCTACCTCCTAGGCACCTGTCTATCAGATGAGAACACCAAACGTGATTTTGAGTTGATCAGAGAAGCTTCTAGGCCATAGCTTCTCTCAGTGAGATGGCCAGCAAAGTAATATCTTCAAGAACGCCTCACAGTCACTGCCACTTTGACGGTTCAGCATGCACTGCAGGGACATTCGGGTCACCCAGACCTTACTCTTTGGTATGAACAGTGCTGGTTTTCCTTGGCTTGTAGTGGCCATCTGAGAATAATGTAGTCCCAGTTCCTTAAATGTCCCCTTCAGCATCTTCCTTGTGGTAGGGCACCTCCAATGTCTCGCTAAATAGGTGATCAGCGTCATCCTTCATGCTAGTTCCTAAGGGAGATCCTCCTATCAAGCTGTAGAACACACCAAAGTTATTGATCCTAAACCTGGCAAAGGGGGGTGGTGGATACTCAAACTCTGAAGAACAATATTGTTTCTCAGTGGTCACTTGTGTGGAACCGCGAATTCTAGTAAAGACAACTTGGCACATTGGCTTAAAGAATATGTCCAATCTTTATGCTAAGGTTACAGACTGTGCTTGAGTACTTCAACAGTCAGCTCTGAGACCAGTTTGGAGCAGTTCTTATCTTTTGCTTATTTGTTCCAGACTGGTTTCTTTGTCTTCAGACTTTGTCATCACAATGGATTGCTGTGAAGCCATACCAACATATAACTGACACAGATGAATGACGAACATCACGCACATCCTCTACAGACAGATGCAGTACTTATGCATGCATCATGCATGTCCTACATGAATGGAGTGAATGACCCCATTGCAGGGGACTGGCAGACCAGACTAAAAATACAGAGGAGGCCAGTAGGTATCTCCACCTAGCAGGAGCTGGGTACAATAGCCTATCCTGCCTCTATAATATTGTCTCTGCCACTACTGTCAGTCTTCAGCAATGTGGTGAGCTGCTACTAGACATGTGCCTTCACAATCTGTGCTCCCAGCCAACATGCATGATTGTCTTGTGTGCTGAGGCGAAATTTAAAAACCTCCAAAGCTTGCTATGGTGAACTGAGGCAGGCAGGAGTGCATGTCCTGCAGAGCCATAGACGGGACCTTTTTCATCCCAGCATAGGTAAAATCCACTTACTTTTTCAAACAGCTTACTGGGTTGAACTAACTAGTTCCCTTGTCATGGCACACCAGGACTTACTCAGAGGTTTACACCTCCATGTGATGGCTTGGAGAAAAAGAGTCTAACCTTGCAGAAAAAAACAAGCCCGTAGGAAATTGGGTTTTTGGGTGAGGGGGTGAAATCCTACTGAAGCAGCAACCACAATTCTTATCAGGGTGAAAAGCAAGCAAACCCCAAATTAACCTGTGCTCAACCCTCCGGTACCTTAGTACAAAAGCAGTCAGATTTAACTTAGAGGCAGTATGTACCGTATTTATGCATCATTTCAAAAAGTAATGAAGTAAAAACACAACACCAAAAAATCCCACACCAATTTAGAAAAATATAGCAAAATTGAATACATTATTTTACACCAAAACAACAAAAATCCAATTAGTTTAACTGCAGAGATACAATTTTAAATGTTTTGTGAAAATCAAGCTCTAGGAAGCAAAGAGAGCTAGCTGTGGTTATCAGGTCACGGTAGACCATGTCCAAGTCACCAGTTCAGGCTGACTGGCATGGAGACCAGGCCGTCTACATGACTGAGTTCAGAAAAATACACTGTGGCCTGGGTGTCGAAAAGCAAAGTCTTTGTGTCGCGGTGCACGAGCTGGCATCAAGGAGTTGTCAATGCATCGCGCAGTGGCAGGTTGTTGAGTCATCGATGAAGAGATGCATTGCACTGCGGTGGAGTTGATCAACTGTTGATAGTGAGATGTGCCGCACAATGGCCTAGTTAATGAGTTGTCGACGGTAGCTTGCGATGAGAGGTCCTGCATCATCATTGAGGAAGCCACCAGGGCTTGTGAGGACTTGCATTAAGATGCACTGGCGTTGAGGACTAGCTTCATCGCGCTGGGCCCATAGTCGATGGCGGGCTGCATCACACATCATTGAGGTTCTTGGAGGTGCAGCAACATCAATGAACCTGTTATGTCCCTGTGGCTTGAACAGGGGGCCTGCTGACATACCCTCTGATGTTCTTGGATTCATTGGTCCACAAAGGCAGGCTGGATTCAGTGGGGTAGTTTACAGCAGCAGAAGATTCCTGGTGCAGCAACAGCAGGCCTTGGGCAGCACAGCCGTCCTTGGTCAGCAAAGAGGTCAGCAGGGCTGACTTCACAGCTGGGCTGTCCTTTTTCCTGACAAAATCCACAGGTCCAGAAGTGATCTGAAGAGTTGGATCTAAGAGTCCAATATTTATACCTCGTGCCCAGTTTGAAGTGGGAGAAACTTCTACCTCCCTCCGCCTGCACAGATGTCTGGAATTTCCTGCCTCCCTGCCTTGGCCCCACCTTGGCTGGGAGCACAAAAGACTAATGTGAAACCCTTTGTGATTTGCAAGTATGGTAGGTGACCGCTCCTCCCCTTCATCCTGACAGAGATGGCCCATCCTGCCAACACCTATTCCACCTTTGTCTCACTTTCTGGGAGCAATACACAAAGATTAACTGCCAGCTACACCTAGTCATGTGAAACGGGATACAAGCTGTAGGCAACAAATGGTTAGGACAAGGAAATGGCAACTTTCTTAAAGTGGCATTTTCAGAACAGTGCCTTAAAATCGGACTTCATCATTAAAGAGGGTTTTAAAGTACACTTCTATAAACACTGAGCTCAAAATTTGTACCTGCTCCCAATCGAAAGTTGTTGCTTATTAAATGTAATAATGTAACCCAGTGTTATCCTATGAGACACACAGGCCTTGCAGCAGTGAAAACTGAATTTATGGGTTTTCACTACCACAACATGTAAATGTTAAAAGTGCAAGATCAACTTTTTAAATACACTGCAGCCTGTCCTATAAGCTGTTTAGGACCTACCCTAGGGATAACATATGCAGTGGGGGCTGGTAATTCTACTAGGTTGGGGGTGGGGGGCCACACATGCAGACATACACACACACATGCATTCACACATGCACAACACACACACATTCACAACACTCACTCACAAATACACATACATTCATACATACATGCTCACATGCACCAAACATAAAAAACACATAAAATGTATCTGCATTGCAGCTCTCTGAGAGGGAAGCCTTGGAGGTTCCAAGAGGATTGAGACTGCTTTCTTCCCCCAGGGAAGGCAGCAGCCGCCGCTCACTTGTCACAGAGTGGGATTGGGTCAGTGAGACTGCTGACCCTCCCCCACTCTTGACGAGGTGTCACTGTTTGACATTCCACCCTACGAACTTCAGGGCTTAAAACTGAAGTGTCCAGGTCCAAGACAATTAGTGATGCTCCTCTTCATCATGAGGGGGTGGGCCTGAGGCACTTTTTCCAAGGCTAGGGAGGTCATGACCGCAGGGCGGTGATAGCCTCAACCTGGCAAACTTCAGCTCAGGCAACCAGGAGCATGTGCATTAGCTGTCTAGCTCCTGGTTGCCTGACTTGAATAAGAAAAGTGTCTACCATGCTGACTTTTGCTCAGTCTGACAAAACACTCTTCTTGCCAGGAAAAAGGTGGGAGGTGTGCTTCTACAGCCCAAACAGACTGCTTATATGTATTAAAACGGAAGGTGTAGGCCTGGAAAATATTTATTTCACCAGGCCGAAATGGCAGTTGAAAACTGAGCACACAGGCTGGAGGGGCAGGTCTGAGACATGCTGAAAAGGCCTACTTAAGCGGGTGGCAAGATAAGTGCAGCAGGCCCACTTGTAGAATTCAGTTGACAGGTCTTAGGCACTTCTAGACATAGTCATGTACAAGTAAAGTAGATGTGTCAATTGGGTGTAAGCCAATTTTACCATGCTTCGCACTGGTTAGCAGTAATAAATGTGTGCAGAGCCCTAAGGCCAGCAAAAACGAAGTCAGCCAAAACAGGTTGGTTGAAGGCAAAGAGTAGGGGGAAAACTAGGCCAAGGATGTCAGGTCCAACAAAGCTCTGTTCTGATATGCACTAGGTCAAAGATGTATCCTCGTTTATACATTGTAGGCCAAGTATCTCAGTACTACAATTGCCGACAAAACCTGCTCCTGTGCTACAGCTTTGTGCAAAAATAAATTATGCAATTGCTATTTTAACTCTCTACTCAACTGTGCTCATTTTGTGGAAATAAAGTGTATTTGCATCAGAACTGTATTCCTTGTATTTTAATGCTTTAATGCTTTAAACATGTACCTCTATATTTTTACTTTGTGACGATTCTATGGTTCTTATGAAGATTTTCTTACACAAAAGACCCAAGTGGCCGAAAGTCAGTAATAAAATTGCTCAGCTGTTCAAGTATTAATCTGGATTCCAAATACATCTCTGGAAGCGCAACTGTATCAGGCGACAGATCTCCGCGGACATTTTAAGAGGAGGATTGACTTAAATACCCTTCTGCTTTACAAAGGACATCCTGTGGATGATTTGTGAAGTGGAGAATTCCAGGCGCACAGTTAAAGAGCTCATTGTAGCTACATGAAGTGATTTGTACCCAAGGGCAACAGAATGACAAGGGCATGGCCACGAAGAACCACATTCCCGAGGCAGTGTGCATTCACTGATTGAGGAACAGCCATGTTCTGGAATGGCTGCCATTGTCATTCTCGTAGACCAATTACACAGAGCATGAACTTGACCTCTGATTCATTGTTTGACCTCCATTGTTTTATGATATGCACACATCCTGCTATGAAACCCGCCAATAAATTGTTCGTGACAGTACAGGAACACCCTTAATTTCAGCTTCCCAACAACTGGCTTGTTCAGGGGAAATACATTTCCTGTCACCTACGGTTACATATAGACCTTAAAGAAAAAGCGTGAAGCTTGAGGGGAAACAGCACTGTGGTCTGCCATTCAAAGCAAATGAGAGGCCCTTATGTTTCCTTCTTTTAAAATACTTCTATAAGTTATCTTACTTTACCAATGTGTGTGTTTTGTTTTTTTGGCATGAGCGTCCCACATGCCCTAACAGTAACATGTTTTTCTTCTACTTGCAATCTGCTAAGGAAGAGCACGAAGTGGGAAGGATGGTAATTGATGAGTGTTCACTTTTAGCTGCTAAAGTTAGAAACAAGTGGCAGAAGTTGTACTGGAAAAAAATAAAGTGGTTGATTCTGGGATTTTCTCTTGCACACCATTCGATGCCAAATATGTTAGCTAGAACTTCCCCATTAAACATAGCACACCTAACATCACATCACCAGCATAATATTGTCACATAGCCAGGAACATTGTAATGATGCCAATCTATAGTGCTGCGTCTTCTGAACAATTATGGATTTACCACAGTTGACACATGATCTCTCATCTGCTGCATAATTTGCTGATTACAACAAAATTGTTGTATCTAGTACAAACAGATCAAAATTTACAAAAGAGCGGGCAAGAAGTGGTGCTTCACAGAGGCAGATGTTTGTAAATATTATCTAGTCACTTTTCTTGGGATGATCTCTGTAATCAGTTTTTAGAATGGTACTAATACGGGGAAATCTTTGCCAAGGCAGTATTAATGTGTTAAACAAGAAAGTAGTGAAAATATACTGCTACAGAATGTGCCCTTACTTGAGGCTTAATTTAGTCAACCTGACGCATAATCTGGTCCTCCAGTGCCTCATAATTCTAGTGACCTTTACGATAGCTGTGTATCTGGCTAGTGATGTCTGCCTAGAAAATAATCTGCACAGACCAATCTAGGGACATACGGCCCCCCCAGCTTAACCAAAAAACAGCAAAGTCCTGTACCACAGCTATCCACCAACATATCTTGTAGATCTGCAAAGTTCTTTCCCAACAACAAATTCAAATTTCTTCCATATGAAGCAACATAAACTACTAAGAAAATATGTTTTAGCAAAAAATCTTTACTAAGCACTCACATAGGCTACCTATCAGTGACAGTCCCAGAATGGTATGATAAGGGGGCCCAATTAAAAAAAGCGTATGTGGAGAACATTAAGTAAAGGCGAATGGTCTTCCTTTGTACACTGCTGTTTCTCACTCTCACATTGTTGTACATTTACACACTCTCTATCTAGTTAATGATCATGGATCATCTTTTCATACATATGCATACATTCATTGTAATTTTCTAGAAAATGAAAAGCAATGTTTTTATGCTTGAATAGAACCTCGATGTGTGCAATTGGGAGATGTATATGTACTTATCTAGACATTGATTAAGCAGCCTATTTTCTTTGCCCACCTTAAAAGGATGGACGGTAAGGCTTGCCTTTCTTGGTGCGTCCCAGTCTTAGGTTTCCCTGCCTCTTGTAGTGTTCGCTCTGTTTTCCCATTTCCCAATGTGTTTTTGCTGTGAAAAGGAAATGTCTAAAAACCAGATGCTGTTGAAAGTCTCCAGAGGCCCTTTCACCAAGGCAGATCTGCACTGTTATTTTTCATTATTATTTTCTCTTTGTGCAATCTAATACAGGAAACATTGCAAATTACAGTTTCCAAAACATTCTGCTGCTAAATAGGTTTGTGTGCTCTGCAATGATTGTTCTTACTTCAGGTTTTTGTTTCGGGAAACATTTAGGCTGTAATGAGATTGTGGAGCAATGTTTATCAGGAACATCAGCATTGCATTATATTGTCAATTCGCATATTCATTTAAACATTTTTTTCTTCATTTTCTGTACAAAATGAAGGACGTATTAAATGATGATATCAAGTAATTAAATAAAAAAAATGCTTAATTTAATTTACTGGCATGGTTCTATTTATAATACAAAATGTTATTTACACACAGCAACATGAAAGCTGAAATCGCATATCGCAAGGATGTATCTATTTTATACGTGCTACATTAACTGCAGAATAAAGGGAAGATCTTCTTGTTAGGACCACAAGGAAGATTGACAACAGTTTTTCTTTTTGCTAAAAACCAGCTTTTATAAGTATTATGTCCCTACTAAAAAAGGCAAGCCAAGAAGCTTATTCACTTACCACAATCTTCTCCAGACACAGATACTCGCCAATACACAACCTTCTCACCTCACTCATTACGTCACTTGGGCACATACAATCAGTACACCAGAGAGGGGAAAGGATTTACCAGGCAGGGCGTTTACCCATCCATGCCACACCTGAATGTCTTTGTTACTTTTGTGCTCCACTGAGGTTCAATGGAGGCAGACCATGTAGTTCAAGGTACTGATCAAAAATAAAGTTGTGTAGTGTGTTATGCCCTTCAATCAATCAACCAATCAATCATAATTTATAGAGCGTGACTACTCACCTGTAAGGGTCTCAAGGTGCTCAAGGTGCTGAGGGGGGGTCGGTCCTCTGTGCTTCAGTCAAAGAGCCAGGTCGTAAGGTCCTTTCTGAATTGAGGCAATGATGGTGACTGCCTGAGGTGAAGACACAATGTGTTCCAGCTCTTTGCTGCGAGGTAGGCAAAGGAGCTTCTGTATGCGGGGTATGGTGCTGGTGCCTGTTAAGCGGAGAGGTCCGGCAGGAGAGTAGAAGGTGATGCGATGGTTGAGGTAGGTGGGTCCCAGGTCGTGGAGAGCCTTGTATGCGTGGACAAGGAGTTTGAAGTTGATCCTTTTCTACACGGGAATCCAGTGTAGGTCTCTTAGGTGTGTGTGGTGATGTGTTTGCGGTGGGGGATGTCCAGGATGTGTCTGGCAGAAATATTTTGGATGTGCTGTAGTTTTTTCAGGTTCTTCTGGGTGGTGCCAACGTAGAGGGCGTTGCCATAGTCAAGTCTGCTGGTGACCAGGGCATGGGTTACGATTTTGCGGCAGTCATTTGGGATCCATTTGAAGCTCTTTTGGAGAAGTCAGAGTGTGTGGAAACAGGAGGATGTGACCAAGTTGACTTGGCGGGTCATGGTGAGCGATGAATCCAGGATGAAGCCAAGGTTGTGTGCTTGGCTTGTGGGGGTGGTGAAGTCCCAACGGTACCAGGCCACCAGGAGTCGTCCCAGGCTTATGCAAAGGGTCCCAGGATGAGGATCTCGGTCTTGTCAGAGTTGAGCTTGAGGCAGCTCTCCTTCAACCCAGGCGGTGGCGGCTTCCATCCCGTTGTGGAAATTCTTCTTGGCAGTTGTGGGGTTTCCGGTCAGTGAGATGATCAGCTGGGTGTTGTCGGCATAGGAGATGATGTCAGGTCTGGTTCTTGACGATGGATGCGAGTGGGGCCATGTAAATGTTGAAGAGTGTGGGGGTCAGGGAGGAGCCATGTGGAAGTCTGCAGCTGATCTCTGTAGGTTCTGACAGGTAAGGCAGGAGTCTGACTCCCTGTGTTCTGCGGGTCAGGAAGGAGCGTATCCATTGCAGGGCCTTTTCGTGGATGCCAGCTGCATGGAGTCTAGAGTAGAGGGTGTGATGCAAGACTGTGTTGAAGGTGGTGGAAGAGTCCAGTAGGATGAGGGATGCTGTTTGGCCTCGGTTGAGGAGTGAGCTGATGTAATCTGTGGCGGCGAGGAGGGCGGTCTCCTTGCTGTGGTTGCCTCTGAAATCTGATTGAGAGGGGTCCAGGCTGTTGTTGCCCTGTCAATGAGATAGCCCTATGGGAAGAAGAGCAGGTAAGGTTGTTAGTTGTAATTTGCTATTGTTCATGCCTAATGTATGTTAGTTTGGGGTCAGGTTTGTGGTGTTTTCCAAGTCCCTTCCAATAGGAGGTCTCTGTCCTTTGTGGGCTCCCCAAACTGATATAAAGTTTCTTGCAGTAACTTTACAGTCATAAATTTGGCAGTAGAGTGATCCACTTGTTCATTTAAGGGGGTGAATACTCGTAGGTCTAAAGCTAGTTAGATATCTTTGCACTGTATTGGTGGTGACTGACATCCAAGTAGTGACCTACGCCTTGATGAAGGTGTAAAACTACATGTGCATGTGCAGAGAAAGTGCAAAGATTCCCTACATGTTTCTTCATTATTACCACAAAATAGGACCTGTGCTCACTGTTCTGGAGAACTCCAGCTATACCTCACTGGCCAGGCTTAACTAGCCTGAAACTGGTCTAGGGTTCCTGTCTTCCCATTCACAGGGGTTTTAGCCTACAAATAAGGGCTGGTCTGTTACTACTGGAGCAGGAGCAAGACTCATTTGCATTGACTGATTCATGCCTGAAGTGATGTAGCGGGCAACAAAATGATTAACTGAAATGATTCCCTAATTAATTACCAGTGCCTGAAAATAATTCAAGCATCCAACCATCAAATTTTTTGTTTTGCTATCTATGTTTGATGACACTTGTACAATGGAGGAAAGGATGCGCTATGATTCCCCCATGCTCATCTACATTGTTACTGTTAGAAATGGGATCTCTAGTTGGCAGTTGGTTTGCACTTTGTCCAAGCAGGGACCCTCACTCTAGTCAGGATAAGGAAGATACCCAACTCAGATAACCGCTGCTCACCTCCTTAGTAGCTTGGCACGAGCAGTCAGGCTTATCTCAGAAGCAATGTGTAAAGCATTTGCACATAAAACTCAGTAATACAGTGAAAACATTACAAAAGGACACCACACCAGTTTTAGAAAAATAGCTAATATTTATCTGTTTAAAACAATGCCAAAACGAGAAAATTCCAACATACAATAATAAAGATATGAATTTTGCAAGAATTTACCTAAAAATACAGTTCCTTGAAGTCGATACCTCCATCTGGGGCTATCACAGCATCGTGAACAACAAATCAAACAGTTCAGGTCTGCCGCTGCATCGAGGGCCAGCTACGGTGTTGGGAAGACCCACAAATAGTACCTTGGAAATGTAAGGCGTCTTGATCCTTGCAATGAGGTCTGGCGAGTGGCACCACTGGCGTCACAGGCGTTGGTTCCGGAGGTCGGTGCATGGGTTGTAGGGCCCTTGAAATCACACATGTTGCAGCTCAAACTCCGGGCTGATGACAAAGTGCAGAGCGCTGGCGTGGGTGGCGTCGGGCCTACAGTGTGAAGCGGGACGATGCTACGTGTGGTGCCCACAGGTCATGGTGCAGGCATCGGCTAGGTGATGGTGTCTTGTGGCGTCAGTGAGTCCAGGGCTGCGGTGTGAAGCAGGGCAGTGTGACGTGCAGTGTCTCCAGGTCACAGTGCAGGCAGCGTTGTTGTTGAAGTGCTGTCATTGGTAGGCCCAAGGCAGTGGTACGGTGCAGGGCGGGCTTCGTGCGGCACCCACGGGTCGTGATGCAGACAGGGGCGTCTGTTAACGACACAGGTGTTGATGGCACTGGCGTATGTGAACCAGGGCTGCAGTGCGGGACGGGTCGGTGCTCCAGGAACCTCACGAGCAATGTCCACAGGCCACGGTGCAGGCAGCAGCGTCAGTGTCAGCATGGATCGGCGTCATTGGGGATGCCAAGGCTGCGGTGTCAGCAAGATGATGCGCAGTGTAGGTCCCACAGGTCACGGTACAAGCAGTGGCTCGGTGATGGCAACAGATGGTGGCATCGGTGAGACCATGGTTGCGGTGCGACATGGGGCACGGCTCCGTGTGGTGTCGCCAGGACACGGTACAGTCAGCGGCATCGTTGACGGCGTCGTGGTGGTTTTTCTTCTGTTGCAGCACAAAACACACAGTTCCCAGTGCTGTAGGCAGATGAAGCTGAAGTCTTTGATATCCCTGAGACTTCCAACAGGAGGCAAGCTCTACTCCAAGCCCTTGGAGAAACTTCACAAGCAGGACACACAGCAAAGTCAAGTCTTTGCCCACTTTAAGGCAGAAGCAGCAACTGCAGGCCAACCCAGCAAAGCACACACAGCAAAGGGGCAGTACTCCTCCTCCAGCTCTTCGGCTCTTCTCCTTGGCAGAGGTTCATCTTGATCCCGAAGTGTTCTCCAAGTCTGGGGTTTTGGATCCACAGTTCTGCCTTTGGCAAACTTTAAATAAATGTCTCTGTTGTTGACAAGATCCTGCCTTGACCAGGCCTGGCCCCAGACAAACACTAGGGGGTCAGAGGCTGCATTGTGTGAGGACAGGCACAACCCTTTCAGGTGTGTCAGCCCCTCCCTCTCTACTTTAGCCCAGGAGACTCATCAGGATATGCAGGCTACAATCCAGCTCACGTTGTCTCACTGTCTAGAGGGAATTCACAACAGCCCTACAGCCCAAATGCCAGATGTGGAATACACAAGCAGGCAGAGGCACAGAATGGTTTAAGCAAGAAAAATGCACACTTTCTAAAAGTGAGACCCCAAACTCCATATCTCTATATGCTCCTAGTGAGATACTACACATAAAATATATTGAAAGTCAGCCCCTATGTTAACCTATGAGAGAGATAAGCCCTGCAACAGTGAAAGCCGAATTTGGCAATATTTCACTGTCAGGATATGTAAAACACATTGGTACATGGCCTACCTTTTTTTTAAAAATCTTTTTTATTTTAATCGTTACAACATTTCAAACTGATGCAGTACATTGGGTGCACATTATTCGTATAAGTATGTAATTATTTGTTACAAAGGTCTATGAATCTATGTAATTGTTTATCACCCTTCTTTTTGGTGCAAATGCCTAATAGGTGGGATTTTGAAGTAGGGTGCAGCTAGTGACCCGTAAGTTCCTCCATTAGTGTATCTATTTTGTGCCAGGCCCTTTGTATGGGCAGGCAGGTCAATACCATATGATAAAAGATGGCTTCCTGTTCCCTGCAGCGTGGGCATGTGTGGGTTGAGTCAATGAGGGGATATATAAGCCTGATGTAAATAATTGAATTGTGTGAAGTGGAATATGGGGTTGTGGGATACATTTTTCACTTGTTGGAGTGCTTTTGTCCAATCGAACTGTGACAGTGAATGTGATATGGCTCTCTCCCATCTAGTTCTGTCTCTCATCTGGCCTGTGTCGCTGTTTCCTTGGAGGATATTGTAGAGCAGGGATACCAGCTTCTCTTTTCCTGGATTAGACAATAGTACATGCAGTACAGTGATGTTGGGGGCTCCATGTCGCCGTTTCGCCATGTGTTGTGTATGATCCTTCGTATAGTGCAGTATGTTAGAAACTGACCTGTGAGTGTTTTATATTTCCCTGTATGTCTTAAGTGTGCCTTCTTTAAAGAAGTCCCTGATCGTGTGAAGACCTGCCGCATACCACGGCACCAGTGTGTGGTGTGTATTCAAAGCCCTAGGGTCCTGCACGCCCAGCAATGAGATCCCAGGGGCATAGGGTGGTACTGGGGTTTCTGGCCATGTAAATCTACGTCAGCACACTCTGGCTGTGTCCACTAGGTTATTGCTGTGTAGGGGAGGGCGTTTGTAGTCTGTCAGCCATGCGGCCACATTAGTCTGACCTAGTCTGCCCTGCACCATTATTTTCTCTGTTGTTGGGGTTGCACGAAGCCAGAGCAACGGCCATTGTATTTGCTTCGCTGCAATGTATAACTCAAAATTAGGCATGCCTAGTCCTCCCTCTTTGAGTGGTCTATGCATAATAGTTATGCGACCCTGTGTCTTGTGATCTCCCATATTAATTCCAGCATCAGGCCGTTGAGAAGACGGAAGAAAGAGCGGGGTAGTACCACTGGGAGCACCGGGAAGTAATATAACAGTCTGGGGACTATTATCATCTTTGCGATCACCACTCGCCCTAAGGGTGATATTGGTAGTGATCCCCAGAAAGGTAGTCATTCCCGAATCGACGTATTGCCCGTACCAGGCTGCCTTCCTTGGGATCCTCTGTGGCATGGTATATTTGAATGCCTAAGTATTTGAAGGTAACATGACACCATGGCAATCAGTACTCTGGGAGATCAGGCCGCAGTTGCTCTGGAATGGGAGCCAATGGAAACAAACAGGTCTTTGTCCAGTTCACCTTTAGGCCAGATTGATCCATGAACATGTCCAGTATTTTCATGACTTCCGGTAATGTGGACGTGCACCTATGTAGGTGTATTAATGCATCATCGGCATAGAGGGTGATAATGTGTGGGATACCTAGGTCCAGGATACCCGACCGCTGTGCTTGCAATTGGAGATGGGCTGCTAGAAGTTTGATTGCTATTGCAAATAAGAGCGGCGATAGTCGACATCCCTGCCGTGTACCATGGCAGATTGGGAAACTCTCCGAAATTACTCAGCTTGTTCTCACTCGGCTGGGGGCTAAGAGTGCATGATATTGATCCAGTCCATAAAGTTGTCACCAAAACCCATGTGTTGCAGTGTCTCCTTCAAGAAAGGCTGTCCTAAGGTGTTGAAGGCCTTTTCGACATCCAGTGACACCGCTACTCTGTCGTACTCCCCATGAGAGGTTCCATTCAGTAGGCACAAAAGCCTTCCGATATTCAGGAAAGTGCTTCGTCACGGGATGAAGCTCGACTAGTCTTCGTGGACCAAATGGCCCATCATGGGGAGCAAGCGATTGGCCGGCACTTCACAAAGTATCTTACAGTTTTAATTAAGCAATGATAAGTGTCTATATGAGCTCACATCTTGTGGGAATCAGCCTGGTTTAGACAGAACCACTGTGAGCACCTTGCATTGTGAGTCTGTAAGACTACCCTATTGTTTTGCTTCTTGTAACACTTCCAAGAGTGGGGCGGCTAGGTAAGCAGTTGAAAGTGGAATAGTACTCAGCTGGCAGTCCATCAGTTCCAGGCGCTTTATTATGGGCTAGTTGACACAGTGCAGTCCGGATCTCATCTGTGTCAAGGGCTCATCGAGCTCCATGTTTTGAAGAGGAGTAAGCTGGGTCAAAGGGAGATTAGTGAAAAAGCATTCTAATTGAGCCTAGGTGGGCGCAGGTCCCTCTGTGTATAATGTACAGTAGTAGTCTCGGAAGGCATAATTTATACATGCCTGGGAACTGACCGTTAGTCCTGTCTCTAGTCTTAGTGCCCCTATTGGGGTATGATTTTGGTCACAGCGAGCTAGCCACGCTAACAGCCTACTAGACCGATCTCCCTCCGCGTGTAGTCTGATGATAAAGTGTTGGTAGTCATCTCGTCGTAGCTGCAAGCCCACGTCTTTGTGTTGTGCTCGTAATTCACGAAGTGTGTCGGGGTCTGCAGTGCCTCATGCCACCTTGCGTTCCAGGGCACACAGGTCCATCTCTAATGTGATAAATTCACGTGTCAAGACAGGCCAGACTCCCCCTGTGGCTGAGAGGCAGTGTGTCCTTGTACCACCACCTTGGGCGCGTCCCATTCCACTGCTCGCGATGAAGCTCTTCCCTTATTATGCTCAATGTATCTCACGATACAGTCAGCTAGCTCTTGGCGGAATGGCGGGTCTGCAAGTACTGTAGGTTGCATTTGCCACACTGGTATACTCATGCACGGTCTGCCACATTGTTGGACCCTTAATGAACAGTGATCAGATAGTGTCCTGCCTAAATATTCTGCCTGCAAGATGTCCTGCGCCAAGCACTTTTTAAGTCTACCCTAGTATGCAGTTTGTGTACTGGGGAGTAAAAGGAGTATTCACGCTCCTGTGGTTGTTGTATTCGCCATGTGTCATATAGTCCTCTGTCTGACATCCAAGAGTTAAGTCCCTGTGTCAAGGTACTGCTGGGTGCGCCAGGCGGGGGAGGGAGGAGACTGTCCATCTACACGTCGTGGACACAGTTAAAATCACCACCCCATATGCAAAGGACAGTGCGGTCCTGGAAAAGTGTAGGTGTAATGGATGTCAGGAATTCTATGTGTTTTGAGTTGGGGAATATACACCAGCTAGTGCCAGAGGCGCTCCATCTAGTAAGCCTTCCACCAACACATATCTGCCCTCTCTATTTATGGTGAGGCGCTCTGCAATGTAAGGGACCTCGGGAGCCACCCGGATCAGTACCCCTCTTGCGAACTATGACACTATTGTGGCATAGGCCTGGCCTCTCCATTTAGTTTTGAAATTGTGTAGTTCCTCAGCTGTGAGGTGTGTTTCTTGGATTATTGCTACATGTATTTTTAGTCTTTTTAGGAAGGTGAGTACCCGCTGCAGCTTATTAGGTGCTGTCATACCTCTCACATTCCACATTAGTATTGTGTACTGTGTAGCTTCCATGTGTTTGTGAGTGTGTTTGTTGCATTATGTGCCTGAGGTTCATGTCTGGTGTCCAGTTCTGCATGACCATTGAGTGCCTCAGGTATCTCCCTTCCCTTGTCCCTGTGTCCCCTTCTCTTCCTGGCTCCCCGTGTCCGCATCAAGAACTTTGTGTGAACTTGCAATTCCCCAACAACATCGATCCCTCTGGGCTGGTGGCCAATAGGCCTGCAGCCATTCCTCCCCCCTATGAGCATAACAAAAGATTGAACTGTTGTGGGATGGTTTGTCGTCCATTCGGAAAGTCATGGTGGGAGCGCGGGTATCTGCATGGTGTTTGTGGCTTTGATCCGGCCCGCTCCCATTATTGGTTGAATCCCCATCCAGCGTCCCCGTCCAGCTGTGGGTGCTATGTGCGCCCGCCGAACACTGGTGCCCATCACCTTGATGATGTTAGAGGTCTACAAGGGTGGCTTTATGCCACTAGCGTGAGCCAGTGTCTTCTGGTATGAGTGTTTTGGGGTTCTTTAAGTCGATAAGGATGGTCGACTGTTCTTGCAGCAAGGTTAGTCAGTAGTGCTTGTAGCATACCTGAATATAGTCCCCACGTCTACAGATTGGATTCTCCATTCGAGTTACAATCGGTGCCAGCAATAGTAGTGTGATTACAAATCATCCGCTGTGCGTGGGGTAATGTCTGGTTCCTGTTTAGAGCTGGTCATCATGACATTTGGGTGACACTCTGAAGAATCAGTATCGGATGTGCAACCCTCCTGTAGGGTTGTGAAGCTGTTAAACATGAGCTGCAGGCTTCTAGTAGTGCTTGGGCTTGACTTTCCGCTGCTTGAGTTTTCGTCGGCCGCACCCTGGCACCCAGACTCCTTTTGCGTCGGGCCGGGGGATCAGCCAACCCTCAGATTGAGGTTCCTAATGTGCCAATTGTGCCAGGCCTTTAGCGTGCAGCCACTTCCGGGCATCCTCTGGGGTTGGAAAGATGTGATTTTTCTCTCCATCTGTCACTCTTAGCCTCACTGGAAAGAGCGATTCATATTTTATGCCATGTTTGCGCAGGAGTTGTTTGACCTTTGTGTATGAGCTTCTTCTACGCTGTACCTCAAGCGTGTAATCAGGATAGGCTCTGATGGTGGCGTTTTTAAATCTCTATGAGCCCTTCATCCAGAAACTCTGCAGGATGAGTTCTCGATCTTGGTAGTTGAGGAGGTGGGCTATCAGTGGCCCAGGTGGGGCACCAGGTAGCAGTGGTCTGCCAGGGATCCTGTGTGCTCGTTTGATGGAAAAGAAAGCCAGCACCTTGGTCTCCAGTACTGTGGTTGTCAACCAATGCTCCAGGAAGAGTTCAGCACTGGGTTCCTCTGCTCATTCCGGGAACCCCAGAAATTGGATGTTGTTCCTCCATGATCTCCCTTCTGCAACTTCGGCCCTGCACTGCAGGGAAGCCACTTTCATCTGTAGTTGCATTACCGTGCTGTGGAGTTCCTGTACTGTAGGCTGCAAGGTCGCCAGAGATGACTCAGTGTCATCTACTCTATCGGCCAATTTGCATTGGTCCACTCAGAGTAAATTAACTTCCTGTGACACAGATTCAATCTTAGTTTCTAAGGCAGCTTTAGTGTCTAGTGCCGCTTGCAGGAGTTTCTCAAATTGTGCGGAATGAGTTTGGAGCGTGGTGTTCATCTGCCGGAGTATGGCGCCGTCTTCCCCCATAGCTATTATTGTTGCCGATGTGGTCCCCCCAAGGCTTCCCCATATTTCTCTCCAGTAACTCTGCGCCCACAGTTCCCAGTTCTCTGCTGGCAACCCTCCCAATATTGTGGTGTTCAGGTTCAATATGCCGGGGATCTCTTAAACGTTCAGTAGCTATCTCTAGGGGCCCGACCCCTCTACACTGCGCCCTGCGTGTCCAGCGCCACCAGCAGAAGGCCTCACTGTTCCACCCGTTTTCTGGTCTCTGACTTAATGTCCGTGGGGTGGGCCATAAACTGTTTTTTGATGCTCTCAGTTGGGGCCCCTGGGGCCTGTGTTTTTGGTGTGGGGCCTAGTTGGTCAGCTCGTCCACTCCCAAAAGTGTAGGGCAGTGTTGTTGTGCGGGACGGTCTTCGTTTCCGGGGCAATGGTCGTCCAGGGGTATGCCCTTCCTCCTGTGGTCAATGCTACTTGGTGTGTCGGAAGCAGGGTGTGCCCATCTCCCAGCTCAGGGGCCACGCCGCCATTGCCAGCCTGATTAGGATGTCTTGGCTCCCCCGACTCACCGCTTTGTGTTTGTCTAGTGTCTTCGGACCTCCGTTGAAGCCGCTGCAGCGCTCGGTGGCACGCCGTTGGTCTCCACGTCGCCATCTGCACCATCACTCACTGCAATCGCCGAGGTTTGTGGCGGCCTCACCTTCAGTGCCTGTGTCAGTGGCACCCTGGCCTCGGTGGAAGCGTCTTGGTTCCGATTTCCCCTTTTCGCAGTGACCGTCGGGCAGGCGGCTGTACGGCAAAGACCTTGTCCAGATGCTTTCACTCACCCTCACGTAGCGGCCTCCAGGGGATGGCCGCACGCTGTGCTCTTGCGACGGTCGCGCACTCTATTCTCATGGCGCACCCAAACTCAGTCCAATGTTGTCCCTCATCTGGCCAGGGCTTGACGGGCCCAGTCAGCTTTAATTCAGGACGACTGCTGGCCCGGGCAGGGTTGATTTGGATGGATATCAATCGGGCCTAGAGCGTAGCTCCGTATTAAGCATCCACTCCGGTCGCCATCTTGGCCACACTCCCACATGTCTTACATTTAACATACACTGCACCCTGTCCATGGGGCTACCCAGGGCCTACCTTAGGGGTGCCTTACATGAACAAAAAGGAAAGGTTTGGGCCTGGCATGTGGGTACACTTGCCAGGTTGAATTAACAGTGCAAGACTGCACATACAGACACTGCAGTGGTAGGTCTGATACATGTTTACAGCACTACTCATGTGGGTGGCACAATCAGTCCTGGAGGCCCATTAGTAGCATGTGATTTATAGGCCCTGGGCTTACAAAGTGCACTTTACGAGGGACTTGTCAGGAAATGAAATACGCCAATCGTGGATAAACCAATCACCAATACAATGTACATAAGGAGCACTTGCACTTTAGCACTGATCTACAGTTGTAAAGTGTGCAGAGACAATAAACCAGCAAAAACAAATCAGAAAAAATAGGAGGAAGGCGGCGAATTGTTCAGGGATAACCTTGCAAAAAGTGCCATTTCCAACAGTTACCACATAAGTTATGTTATGAGAAATAAAAACAAAACTAAAAAACAATAACATAGGTTAAAAATAATTGAAGTCATTCTAATAATTTCAGAAGGTATGAATATGTACTAAATGCTTCTGAAAAGTGTAATATACAAAATGCTTCTGAAACGTGCAATATAAAAATGCTTATACTCCTACCACATGTCTATTAGCAGCACTCTAACATCCTCTTAGACAATGGCCGCTCGATAGAAAACACAAATGCAAATAAATAACCACACATAGAAATATTAGGCCTACAATTAATTTTGACAAGCAATTACTTAACAACATATTGTTTTTAAGAATAAAAATGTATGCCCGCTTATCTTTGATTGTATACATTCTTTGCCAACAAGATGAGTAAATGATGGTGTGTTCTGTTCAGATCTGCTCAGTTATTAATTGGTAGGAATCCTATATATTTATTTTTAAACATTTTATTTTCAATTAACATTCTGGAAAGAGCTTTTAGTGGGTACACAGTACTGACAGAAAATTTAATTATTTTAACCTGAACCATGCCCAGCTACAAAATCCACCAACCCCTTAACCGCACCAACCAGTATGCACACATGCAGCCCACCTACCAAACACAAGTATGGCATAGTCAGCAAACATCATCTGTTTCCTTGACATTCTGCAGCACACATAGAAAGAGGACTACACCTCTAAGGGTTGTTTTTGTGCAGGATGGTATGCCTTCCAGCACAAAAACAGTCCTGACCCTATGCAAGCACCATTTTCCCATGGGGCAGGAGCGCCAGCATTGGCATTGGGCATCCTTAAGTGCACCACCATAGGAAGGGAGGTGAAAGTGGCACATCTACCTAAAGATGTTGTGCTTTTCAGTTCTCTCCCATTCATGCAACGCAGTTGAGAAAATTGCCTTGACGCAATGCTTTGTATGAATCCTAAGTAAATCTGCCCCATAGCTTTTATAGAGTCATGTCTGGCAGTTAGATCAGATCTTCTAAATATTACAACCAGTCACTTGCCTTTCTGAAAGCAGGGTCTCCACTCTCCAACATGCAGATTGCAAGCTAATCATAATGTCCCAGCTTGCAGTAAATACCTTGTGGCCAAAGGGCTACACTTAACCCATAATTTAGAGGCTCTGAGCTGAGCAGCACTGCTCCTTCAGGAGGAAGGGTGCCACCCAGCTGCGTACTATTGGTATGACTGCCAACCTATTAGATGGCAGGTGCCATATGCTTCCTTAAATCTATTGGTAGGTGTTGGGACAGGAAGGTCCCCTAAAGGGTAAACAAGAGGGCATGCCTGCTCTGAATGACCCAATAGTATATGAAACTGGTATCCTGACTTTTTTTTGACTGAGCTGACACCAAAATCTAGTGACTGAGCAGAGGCTTAAGCCTGTCCATGGTGATTCCAAAGCCCAGGACCTGCCTGTGCCCTAGAGGCCTACACCAATGGTACTCTCTTTATTGACTTGGCACTACTGTCCATGTCCTGGGTTGTTGACATGAAGGAATGGAGGCAGCATACAGATTTTTGTGGATTAATAATACTGAACAGGTTTTCCACCATAATATTGAGGTAACAATATTGTGGGGTCACAATATTGAGAACAAAAACTATTGTTGAAGAAAATATATATAGGCAAATGTAGGTTTACTATATGTAACTACACATATATGTACCTTGACGATATCTATATCATCAAGGTACACAGACGGGGAGCCCAATAGCCCCTGCCTGCCCAGTGCCCCCCTCCTGAACAGGGTCTTACAGCAGGTGATGCACTAGGACACACACACGGGCAAAAGAGAAAAAATGGTGCTGAGCCATAATACAGTCAGCATCCCAGACCTACATCTTAGTGGACATTCTACTTATGTCCCTGCAACCCATCAATAGATAGAGCATGAAAACCTACAGATTACAAGAGTCATCTAACTGCTAGGTGAAGGTCCCTCAAACAAACTCATAGAGCTGTGAAAGATTACAGAGCACAGTTAATGTTGGCATGACCATGGTCACAGTCCAGCACTTGCCTCTGCAACCATATACTAACCAATCAGAAAACCCCCGGAACTCTATGGAGAGCAAACTGAATGCCCCCAATTGAGGAATAGGGGCAGTCATTGGAAAGGAGGCAACATCTGATCCAAACTGCAATATGATTATAACTGTTAGGTTTTGAGAATAATGTGCGGCAGAACCCGATGACAATCCACTAAAAGGCTCTGCCGGTTTACAAACAAATATTAAAGCAGAATTAAATACTGGAGGTAATAGGAGTGAGATGGAAAGAGAAAAGAAAGATCCAGAACTCTGCAGTCTTGTCATTGGTGCTTCTTTGTCTGTTTGGGTTTTTCGGGATAGGAATATCACAGACTGACATTCGCTAATGGATAGCTTACACTATAACATAATTTAGGTACAAATGCATTTCAGTCCAGTAAATAACAATGAACTCGAAACATACCAGTGCCATAAAGAATTCTAGGCAAAGGAGGTATTCACTGTAGTGAGTAGCAAATCAAACTAAAACAGATCTGTATAGATGGAATCAATAAAAACCTCCACCTATTAATACACCCAAAGAGATGTGCTTGTTGCATTCATAAACAATACCTCGGATGCAAACAGAAGCCACCTCAAGTGCAGGTGACATGAGTAAGAGAATATTCCAAAGCATTGGCAGTGAGGAAATGCTGCCAGGAAATGCACCAGAATTAAAGAGGTAGGATCTAACAAGATACCAGATTGTTGACTCAGAAGATACATCCACACGTGACTGCTGCACCACTCAGAGAGCATTTCAAAAAGTCAAATGGACCAGCATCTGCAACTGATTTATGCACAAGCATTATACAGCTAAATTATGGCGTTTGAAAATCAAGTACTGTCATACAAGCTTGCCCAAAAAAAGTGACTAAATCAAAGATATGCTCTCAGTACAGCCCTTTGGACAGTCTCAAAGTCCTTCAATAACTTGATGGAATGAGAACGCCTAATGGCTGTAGGGCTCACGCAAAACAAACTCTGAACACCAAAAAGGAAATCAGATGCACAGGTGACCAGCAACTCTTCATTTTTGAGTGCACAGGCTAATGACCCACAGACAGAAGAGTACGCCCCGATTCAAAATGGTAAACTTAGACGTTTGGCAGACCAAACGTCTATGTTTAGGACTTTGGGAATTCACAAAGGGTATTTACCAGTAGTATCTTTACGTATGCACTTGCGCCAGAAAAGTCTTCAGTGTCCTGACATTTACTATGATCTGAATACAATGTATTTGTCTATAAGTAAGCATATATATTTTTAAGTTACAATGAAAGGATTGAACTAAGAATATATACCCATTTTGTTTTATACAGTCGAACAAGCATGAAACAGTGTTCGCCTCCCAGACGACACTGAAGACTTTTCTGGCACACTATGCCACCGCTGCAGAGCATTGCCAATATGGCTAGTCCCCCGTGTCTTCCGTGTGTTTACTTGTCACAGCACTTGTCAAAACAGAGGCTTAAATGATACAAGATTTTAGTTGGAATAACAAAGCGACATTGCCTCAGTGCGGAGACCAGAGTTTACTTGGGCTTCAGGTACCTTTCCAGGGTAAAGACGAACTATGAAGTAAAAGGGGAGGGGAATTGGCTGGGGTTTGGGAGACATCCTTTTCACTCAGGACTCTGAGCATCCTCAGAGTGCCGCACGTGTGGGAGCACTCTGCTGATTAATAGAAGTATTGTGCACGAACATACCAACAGATGTACTCAGCATTTCCTTCAGATGTGTGCTCTTGAACATTCACATGCTGTTTTTTTATAGACAACCAACATAGTTGCTCATTTTAGCTTTTTTCGCTTATCATCGCATAAATAAATATGGCACCATCGTTGTAGCAAAGTACGGTACTGTTATTATTTCACGACTTGTGCTCTCTACCTTTTTAAATGTCGAAAAAGCTTTGACAGCAACAGAATACATTATTCAAAAAAGAAGAACACCATATTTTAGTAAAGCATACCAGACAATTAACTACATTTAAAATCAACAAATGTAAAATAAAATAATATCCTTAGTGAACTATACATGTGTTTCAAGACAGTGGTAATCAGACAGAAAAGTTTAACTCTGCTCACATCAGATACAATGCTAAATATTGAAATTATTTTTCTTGTTCATATATATATATCTATATATAAATATATATATATATAGATATACACATATATATATATGTATATGTATTACCTAGTGGCGGCCGTCACTAGGTAGTTATAGTTAGGGCCTAGTTTGTATAGAAAAAGCATTTTTTGTTTTGCTAATATCTTCACCGTTGTTTGATGAATCTTCACAAAATTTTCAAGAAAATACGACACTCATTTCAGCTGCTGTCAGGAAAGTTTTGGGGTGATCCATCAAGGGGGGGCTGAGAAAAAGAGGGGGTCCCAAAAAGCGTTTTCCACATTAATTTTTCCTAAGGGACTTTGAACAGCAATAGCGCCAAAACCACTGAATGGAATTACACCACATTTGGCAGAAAGGTAGCTCTTGGTCCAGATAGAGCCCTTTTTGTGATTTGGTGTAAATCCGTTCAGTAGTTTTAGAGAAATTAACAAAAATCTAAATTTGTATATATAGAGACGCAAAGGATTTGTAAACCCCTTTCGATCTCGTGCTGAGATCTGATTGGCTGCCAACACTTCAGCTAGGAAGTGTTGTCAGCCATGTTGGGACTCCACTTCATAGGAGTCCCAGAAAAAGATGTAAAAAAAAAAAAAAAAAAGTGGCCAGGGTAGAGTCACCCTGACTTCCTTAGCTCTGGTGCTGCAGCCCCAGAGGGATCCCCCCAGAGCTAAAAAACATTTTGTTAGAATTTTCGCCATGATTCTTAGTGGATCCAGCGAAGATTTGTTTTTAAAAATGAAGCGTGGGCTCCCGTGCGAGAGGAGCTGCTGGGTGGGCCAAATCCTGGGGGCACTGATATTTTAATGGGGGGGCTGGCTGGCCCCCGCTACCCTGGGGACTGCCATCTCCCCGGGGCTTATCTGTCCTGTAAATGCAGGGTAGCCACGCAACCTGCCCGCAGCCCTGGGGACCGCCACCTCCCCGGGACGATACACAAAATATGTGGAGAAGGGGCCAAATGCCCCCCACGTCCTGGGGACTGCAATCTCCTGGGGTCATCATTCAAATTCAACGTGGGGGACCATGCGGCCCCCCCACCACAGCCTCAGGGACCACCACCTCCCTCTGGTGATTGATAAAATAAGTGCAGGGGCCTTGTGGCCCACCCGCACCCTGGGGACTTCCACCTCCCTAGGGTATTATTCAAATTCAATGCGGGTGGGGCTGTAACCCCCCCCGTAGGCCCGGGGACCACCACCTCCGCAGGGCAACTCATAAAATTAGTGCGTGGGGGCCGCACAGTACCCCTGCAGCCCCAGGGACTAACCCCTCCCCAGGCCCATAGTTAAAAGAATGATAGGGGGTTTGTTTCGGACCACCTTAGCCTAGGGACCACCACCTCCCTGGGGCTATGACTGTTGGAGGGGGCCGCCCTCATGGAATCATAGATGGCCCTGGGGTCGCCACCCTGCTATGCCTGCTCCTGCTATGTCCTGGGGTGCCTACACCGGGAACATAGCTGTTTGCTTTTCCTTGGTGGGACAGGGAGCTGCTATTAAAATCAGCTCCCTGCTTCAGAGAGCAATGTCGGCTCACATAGGACGTTAGAAGCTGGCTAAAACAGCAGGGGCCTTGAGGTTCCTCTTTTAGTCGTCTTATTCTCTCTCTCTCTCTCGTAATGAGATGTAAAGGAGGGATAGTCATTGCAATGGTCTTTCCAAGCAGTGAATTTCAGCACAGACAAAAGTCACTTGTGGCATAATGGTTAAGGTCACAGACCCTCACATTGAAAGTTGAGGGTTCTAGTCAAGGTATGTCTGTGGTAATTTTCCTATTTTACTTTATTTTCAACTTAAAAGATTTAAGGTTTCTACTGAAAAGTGATCTCACTCTTTTTAATTGACAAATACATTTTTCTTTTCTACTTGTCCAGAAATATCTTATTCTAAGGATATCATTCACCAAAGCCTAAAAACATCACAATCTCTCTCCCTCTCACTCTTTCTCTCTCTCTCTCAAGTTTTCTTTTTCAATCTCTTTCTCTCACTCACACACCCACTCAGACCCTTACGCGCCCACTCACAGTCCCACTCAGACAATTCTGCACCCACTCAAAGACCCACTCAGACCCTTGTCCGCCCACTCACAGCCCCACTCACACCCTCACACACCCAGTCAGAGACCCATTGCAAACCTCAAGCACCCACTCAAAGACCCACACAGACACTGACGCACCTGCTAAGATACTGATGCCTCCACTCTCACACCCAGACACCTATGCACCTACTCACAGACCCACTGACACTTTCATACAGTCATGTACAGACCCACAGAAACCCTCATGCACCCACTCACAGATCTACACAGACACTGACGCACCCACTAAGACACTTAGGCACCCACTCTCACACCCGACAGACACTCTCACCCCCGCATACAACCTCTCACACCTATTCTCACACTCAGAGAGACAGGCGGTGGCCAACTCCTGCTACGCACAGCCAAAGAGCCCTGTAACCTTTGTTTCTTTCAGTGAATTTCTATGTTTTTTAATGATTTTTCCTAACTACAACATACCTGTAACCTTGGTGTGTGAGAGGGTGTGTGAGTGGTTGTGTGGGTGTGTAAGTGGGAATGTGAGTGTATGGTGGGTGGGTGACTGACTGTGTGGGTATGTCAGTGACAGTGGTTAGATTAGCATATAGTATTCAAATGTACTTTACATTAGAAAAGCTATAGAAATTCAGTAAAAAAAACATGTTACTGGGATATTATAGTTAGGAAATCAAATTAAAAAAACAGAAATTAACTTAAATAAAAAAGGCTACAGGGATGTTATTGTTAGGCTCACATTTTAATGGTACGGAACCATATAAATTCACCAGTTATAGTCAGAGTTATCTCAAGTAACTATAACTTGTGCCCTAAGGTAACGATAACTCGTGCCCTCGCCATTCACAGTTTTTCGTCAAAAACTGCAAATAATGTAACCTTTGTTTTTTTCAGTGAATTTCTATGGCTTTTTTAATGTAAAGTAACTTTCATTACTATAAGTTAATTCAACCACCGCCACGCACAGCCTTTGGCTGTGCATGGTGGTGGTTGGCTACCCTATGGCCAGGCCAGGCCCTATGGCCAACCCCCATACCCACCCAACCTTGCAACACGCATGTCCAAAGGCAGTGAACAGTGAGGTTGGCCGCAGCCTAAGAGAGAGAGAAAGAGAAAATTAGAGATTGAGAGAGTGACTTAGGCTTTGATGAATTATATACTTAGAACAAGATGTTTCTGGACAAATTGAAAAGAAAAATGTTTTTGTCAATTAAAAAGAGTAGCTCACCTTTCAGCATGTAACATAAACTAAAGCAGAAAAAGGACCACAGACTCACCTAGACTGGAACCTTAGCCTTCAGTGTGCCTATCCGAGACCTTAGTGATTTGGACGGATGCGACTCCTTACTGTGCAGTGTCCACACTTAGCAGTGACATTTAACCCACAGATTTTGAGGGAAAAAATACTTCAATGTTACATCCCTAGGAACGTTTAACAGTCAAAACACGGGCAAATAAACAGACATACTGCCATGAGATACAATGATTTGAACCATCAGCCCACTGTGTAACAGTCCAAGAGCTTTACCATTAGGCCAGCAGTGACCATGGTTTGATGTTCATCAAAACATTACTATAACGTTCAAACCAAACATCTTGCTAGTTTGATGCTTTGAAGTCGTTGCATGGAATGACCACTGCAGTAACCCATTATGGGATGGAAGAGAGAGAGAGAGTGACAGGGCCGCAGGGGGAGCCCTAAGGCCCCCGCAGTCCTTGCCTGCTCCCCACGTCCTGTGGGAGCCAGCATTGCTCCCACAAGCAGGGAGCTGCTTTAAATAGCAGCTCCCAGCTTGCGGGAGCAACGTTTTCATATGTTTCCCTACATGCATATTTGTGTGTAGGGAAACAGATGAAAACTTCACTTTCTGCAAGTCAGAGCTGTTTGACTTTCTGCAAGTCAGAGCTGTTTGACAGCTCTCACTTGCAGTAGGTGAAGTGTTTGCTCTAACTTGGCAGGAGTTGTCAAAGCTCCCACCAAGTCAGAGCAAACATTGATGTCCCGGGGGTGGGTACCCCAGGATGTAGCAGGAGCTGGTCCTGGGGGGTGGCAGTCCCCAGGTGCATTTTTGGCTATTTGATGGGGCCGCAAAGTGTATTGCCCTGGGGAGGTGGTGGTCTCCGGGCAAGGGGTCTGCAGCAGAGGCCCTCATTGTTTTATTTTAGCTCCAGGGAGGTGGTGGTCCCCGGGACGGGGTGTGGGTGGGGTGAGGCCCTCCCTTGCATATAATTTCACACTGGCCTCAGGGAGGTGGTGGTCCCCAGGGCTGTGGGTGGGCTGCGTGGCCTCCCATACATAATTAGTTTAGCCCCAGGGAGAGGGCAGTCCCTGGGTCTGCCGGGCCATGCAGCCCCCCCCCCGGATATTGTTTCACACTGGCCCAGGGAAGTAGCCATCCCCCGGGCTGCTAGGAGTCGTACATAGTTTAGCCCTGGGTAGGTGGCGGCCTGAGGCATAAAACTGCCTTAGGAGAGGGACTGCGTGTGCCCCCTCCTTAAATTTTACGTGCCCCTGGGACCTGGCCCAACCCAGGGGCTTCTTAAAAACAAGCTAAGGAGCCCACGCCTGTCTTTTTTTAAAAAAAATTCCCACGAATTTGTGACATTGTCGCAAATTCACAGAATTTTTTTTTTTTTAAAGTGTTTGTAGTCCTGGCAGGGTCCCTTTAGGACTCTAGCACCACAGCTAAGGGGTCAGGGTGACTCTACCCTGAACCTTGTCTTATTTTTTAACTTTTTTTGTGGGACTTGGCTGAAGTCCTGGTTGAAGTTTGGCAGCCAATCAGAGCTCTGCAGCTCTCTGCACAAGCTTGTTATTTTTTGCAAACAAGCACAGCCTCAGATATACCAATTTGGGTTTCCTTTAATTTTTCAACAACTACTGAATGGATTTACATCAAAATGAAAAAGCAGAATCTGCGTACCAAAAGGTACTTTGCTGCCAAATTTGGTGTAATTCTGCCCAGTGATTCTGGCTGTTGTCGTGTTCAAAACTCCTATGGGAATTATCATGGGAAATGCAAATTTTTTGACCGCCCCCCCTTTTTCTCAGCCCCAGCCTAATGAATCACACCAAAACTTTCCATGTGCAATAAGACACACGTTCTTTTTAGAAAATTTCGTGAAGATTCGTCAAACGGTGTCAAAGATATAGCAAGTCAAAAAATGCTTTTTCTATGGAAACATGGCCCTAACTATAACTACCTATAGGCGATTGCCAGTATGTTTATATATATATATATATAAACACACACACATACACATGCACACATATACCTATTTTCCAGAAGGTAGTTATAGTTAACACATAGTTTCCATAGATGAAGGGTTCTTTGTTTTGGTAATAACTTTGGCACCGATTGACAAATCTTCACAAGATTTTCAAAACTAGTTTGTCACTCCCTTCAGCTGCTGTCTTGTAAGTTGTAAGTTTCAGGGTGATACGACAAGTGGGGGCCAAGAAAAGGGAGGGTCCCAAAATGCATTTTCTCCATGCAATTTCCCATCAGGATTTTAGACATGACTAGAGCAAGAACCACTCAATGGAATTGGACTAAATTTGCAAAAAGCCAGATCTTGGTCCAGAAAGAGTGCTTTTTGTAATTTGGTGTAAATCCGTTCAGTAGTTTTTGAGTTATTAAAGAAAAGGATTTATGTATATCTAGGGATGCAGAGGGTCAGCGGATCCCAGAGATCTCAAAATGAGATCTCATTGGTGGCCACCATTTCAACCAGGCAGTGGTGGCAGTCATCATGGGACTTGGAGTCGGCTGAGGTGAAAAAAAAGGTGAAAAAAAAGAAGGGAGCAGGGTATGAGTAACTTGCCCCCCTAGGCCTGGTGGTGGGGTCCCACAGGGATCCCGCAGGGCTAAAACCTTTTTTTTAACGCAAATTAATAAAAAGCAAGCCTAGTTGCATGGGCTTGTTTTTCTTTGCCTCCTGGGTGCGCCATGTCCTGGGTGGGGGGAGCGGGGGAGGGAATGCCTTATATATTAAGGTGGAAGGTGCACATGTTGCACCCCTCCCAAGGTCAATTTTGGCCCCGGGACCCCACTCCGGGGGTCCGGGACGATTATAAAAACAAAGAGGAGGGCCTCGCGGCCCACCTCCCATGCTGATTTTGGCCCCAGGGACTCCATCCTCCAGGACCCAGCTTTTTTAGAAATGGGGAAGGGTGGCACACCAAAGGAAGAGGAGACTTGTGCCCCCCCTGGAGCCATTAATGGCCCTGCAGCCAACCCCCTAATGCTCATGGACTTTATCCATGCACAGCGGCTGTTGGATTAACTTATGGTAATTAAATATTACTTTACGTTACAAAAACTATTGAAATTCACCAGAAAAAAACAAAGGTTACAAGGATGTTATAGTTAGGAAATAGAATTGAAAACACCTTAGAAATTCACTAAGAAAACAAAAAGCGGATGTTATAATTAAGTTCACAATTTAGACACACAAAACCACAGAAATTCTTCAGTTATAATTACAGTTATCTCAAGGAACTATAACTCAAGCCTTAAGTATAAGGTTTTGTGTAATTGTAAACCTAACTATAACGTCCCTGTAACCTTTGATTTTTTTAGTGAATATATATATACATACACACACATACATACATTTATGTTTTACCAATGGTGGTCGTTATAGTTAGGACCACTGAAAAAATGTTTTGGTTTGCTAATAACTTTGACACCATTTGACAAATCTTCATTAAAACTTTACGAACAAAAAGTCTCATCGACCTCAGCTGCTTCCTGAAAAGTTTCAGGGTTTTCTGGCAACCCAAGAAAAAGGGGGGTCCCAAAATGCATTTCCCCTTAGGAAAATTGAACACTGACAAGGGAAAAACTGCTGAATGGAATTACACCAAATTTGGCAGCACGCTAGATCTGGATCAGGAAAGCATGCTTTTTATGAGGTGGTGTAAATCTATTCAGTAGTTTTTTTTTAAATTAAGGTTAAAAAACTTTGTATATTTAAAACTGTGCCACCTCTGAGCCGACAGATCAAAAGATTTGAACTGACTGCCTGCCACTGCATCAACACAGATGTGGCAGCATCCATTTTAGGACTCAGGGACTCAGTCCCCTATCCTAGAAAAAAGTTAAAAAAAATTAAAGATGTAGGGGGCAGAGTGGGGCTACCCTGACCCCCTAAACCTTCAAAGAGGCCAAAATGGCATTTGTTTGAACAATACTGCTGATCTGAGTATTTGTGGTGCTGTTTTGAAAAAATGTGATGGGTCTCTGGCCTTTTTTTATAAACCTCCCGGGTTGGGCCAGAGCCTTGGTGGTGGGGGCAGAGGACCCTTGAACAGGCCTCTGGGACCCCGCCCCCAAAGCCGATAATTGAAATGTGGGCATGTGGCCACCCTTTCTGAGCCTACGATCGACCCCAGGGACTCACTTCCCACAACCCAAAATGTTGCAGTCTCACAGGGACTCTATCGCCTGGCACACTGTAGTTTCCTGCCTGGGAGAGCACTGGCATACCCCATCAGTACTCTTCTGGACAGGAACAGAACTTTGCTACCACCTGGACAAAAGCACTGGAAAAATGGATAGTCGGTATCTGGGGTGGGCACCCACCAAAAACTTACAAAGTGGCCGGCTCCCGCCAGGGGAGCTGGCTATGGCAATGTGCGGGGGCTAGGGAGCTCCTCCCATGCCTCCAATGAAAGAAAAAAAATAAAAAGTGGCTGGCTCCCCCCAGTGGAGAAGGTGGGGACACCAGTGGCCCTGGGGCCCGCCCCACGGCCCCCAAATAAAGCTGGATTGTGGCTCCTCTGGATGGGCACCAGGAACCCATCAAAACTTAAACAGTGGCTGGCTCCTGCCCGGGGGAGTCAGCAGGAGCCACATGGTCCCTGGGGCCCCTGCAGCCCCAAACAAAATATAAGCACATTTGTATGGGTGCTTGCTGTGGGAGCAGCTGATGCCAGAGGGCCTTTGGCCTTGGGCTTCCCTCTACTGCTCAAATCAATTTTAGTGATGTGGTTGCCCCGGGTGGGCACTGGAGCAGCTACTTTGAAAAACAAAATACAAAAAAACAGAATAATAAAATGAACAGCAGGAGTCGCTCAATCATTATTCACTCCTCTGTGGAAGGAGCACCCATAATGCCCTAAGGCTTTTTGGAAAAATATTTTGTATTCCTGGTGAGGCCAGTGGTAAAGTGCTTGTGCTCTTCATTTTAAACTTGGTACAATTGGCATATACCTAATTGGCACAGTTAATTTACTTGTACACCCCTAGGATACGGTACCACCTGTACCAGGTGCCTGTAAATTAAATGCTTCTAGTAGGCTGCAGCACACACTGTGCCATCTACTAAAGTAGCACTCTAAAACATGTCTCCATCCCTGTCCCTGCAGCCTGGGTGCGCAGTTTTACATTGTTTTGCATTTGTACCTGGCAAACCAGCCTTTTGCTAGCCCTAAACCTTCATTTTTAATGATAAAAGTCACCCCTCAGGTGGACCCTAAATGTCCAGAAGTAGGATGCATGACAATTAAAAAGAGTTCTCTGCCATGACTGCAGAGTCTCCACAGATGTAAAATTAGGATTAGTAAAATTAAACTTGTAGTTTGTGAATATTAAAACAATAATAATCTTACACAAAGATTTACATCTACCTCTAAGAATCAGCCTTATAGTGCTTAATTTCAGTTTAGGAGCAGCTAGAAAAATGGTTCAAAGACTCATTTTAATAGTAATTTCAAATACAAATTAATAGTTAAACCAGATTTTTATTACAAATTTAAAAATGAAACTTTTAGAACATTGTTATTTTCCTTTCTGCCAGTGTCCATTGTCACCTGTCTGTTGAGGTGCAGTGAGATGTTGATTTCTTCCATACAGTGCATAAAGGGTTTGGGTGTGCAGAGGTATTTTTCTTCATTGAACAGGGTGGCCTAGGGGGACGTGCCCAGACCCTTTCTGAGCTTAAAGGATGCCTATCCTGTCAATGGCTGATGTAGCTCACACCTAGGCCTGTCTCCCTTTTTACTTGCTAGTCAGCTTGGCTCCAAACCCGGGGTCTACGCCCCAGACTGGTTTGGAGTGACAAAAATGAGGGTTTGCCCATTATCATAGCTACACTCCTTGGTGGGCACAGAGAGCTCTGACCAAGGGAAGAAAGGTTCTGCCATGCAGTGCTGGATTTAGGTAGAGAGAGGCACTGTGAGATATTTTACAGTAAAACACACTAGAAGTGCTGCAAAAGTGGAGAGGGTCACCCCTAGGATCTTTTACCCCACTGGCTAGGTTGTGGCCAGGAGTTTCCCTCACCCAAAGGCTGGCACTGGGCATAAATGTGGCACCCTCAGAACCCACCTCAAAACACTCCTGATACTATAAAAAATCAGAAGGACTACTCTGCTGTCTGAAGTACCTGAAGGAAGACTGGGCTGCTTGCCTTGAAATGAGGACCCCAGAAGTGACTCCAAGATTCCTGCCCCAAACCCTGCTGATGGCCTGTGTTGGAGTGAGTCCTAAACCCAAGTGGTGCCCCCCAGGTCCTGGTCCTTTGGCTGGAGTTAGAATGTATTCCTTCTTTGATCAAATTGCAAGAATTGGGACTTAAAACTTTTTTGGCAACTTTTTGCCTTGAGAACCAGTGAGATTAGGATTGCCATCAAAGACCCAGCCATCAAATCACTGGTCAACCTCAGCTAGCTGGTTTGTCCCACTGAATGAGACTTGTCTTCCAGAAATGTTTTTAAGTCTGAATGTAGAGGGCTTCATTGGACTGACGCCAAGCAGCAACCCACCAGCACTGAGGCTTTCCTGGGCATAGACTTTGGAGTTCAACAACTCGGAGCTTTCACATTATCATAGATGCTCGCATCAGGAACCCGCAATTCAGCAACCCACTGTTGTCGATTTCCCTTTTGGATCTAGCTTGCACCAACAAGGACTCATCCCCACCACCTTTTCTCCATAAACGTTTCTAAGTCTGAATATAAACTTTACACCAGGACAAACGTGGTCTCTGTATCTGACAGGCGAGCCACTGCAATTGGCCTTAACCTTTGAACGGATAACTGCAGTTAGTGCTTGGTGCATTTTGGAGCTGTTTTTAATTCATATTTTAACAATTCATACCTCTGGTTCTATCTATTGGATTTTTCTGTTTTGGTGTAATTTTATTTATTTAAGTTACTCTACTTTTTTTAATTGGTTTGGGATTTTTCTTTTGTTGTGTTTTCACTTTAATACTCTTTGAGCACTGCTTTAATACTTCCCAAATTTCCCCTAAGTTAAGCCTGACTGCTTTGTGCCAAGCTACCAGACGATTAAGCACAGACTTTTTCAGTTACTTTACTGGTTCACACTGACAAGGACTGTAATCATTATTTGAGGTGTGTTGTCATCCCCTTCAACTAATACTTCAATTTCTTTCAGGAGTAACATATAACATACTTTTCAAATACGTTGTAATCAATTTGTAGAGCAATTATAATACTGTTACAGAAAAGTTTCTGAATGCTAATCACCTTGATTGATAGGCTCCAAGATGGGTGAGAGACCAGTGTAATTATATTTATATGCCACCCTTTGAACCACAACAGATGCACCACAGGACATTCAATAACATATGTTTCAGAGATCTAGTATTTACATCCCATCACCAAAGCACATTAGTTGTTTCAAATAGTTTACCTCAAGTGCCTAGACATGTGACATTATGAAATATAGTGACTAACAAATGTTGGACAATCCAAAAGCTATTGTCCATAGATCATCTACTGTCCTATTCCCACTTGTGCCTTCAAATAATCATAAGATCCTTCACTTTTCAATGGTTGAGAACCTTAAGTACTTTTGATACATTACCTACCTTGGGATGGGCTGGGACATCATTAAATCATCATTAAATATGATAATTGTTTTTTGGACAGAAACTCAGACAGGAAGTTTATAAGTTTTACTTTTAAACTATATTTTGCACATAACCGCGCACAGAATTTTAAGGTCTTTCCCTGGATGATCAATAGTCACAATTTTATTCAAATAATTTCACTTCAAAGGTTTGCCCCCATTAGAAATTACCATTTATAATGTGTGATTTCCCTAAATTGTCGACTAAGCCACCTGTGAAGGATTGAGAATAATCCTCCAAAGACCTAAACAAACCTCAAAACTTTCACTTTGAGAAGTCAGACAGACACCAATATTTACATCAGTATTTTGAATAGTTAACAATCCCTACATCGTCATCTTCAGACCCCTCATTGTGGAGGCATTCAGGTGGGATTTTAATGGATGTACGCAGTGTAGGGCAGTGGTTCCAACCTTTTGACTTCTGTGGACCCCCCACTTTATCATTACTGGAACCTAGGGACCCCCACTGAATCAGTATTGGAATCCTGGGACCCCCACTGAGTCATTAGTGAAAGCTGGGAACCTAATCTGTTCATATTATTTATTTTTCTGAGCAGCCACGGACCCCCTGAAGCAGCTTTGTGGACCCCCAGGGGTCCCCGGACCACAGATAGGGGACCACTGGTGTAGAGGCTGTGAAGGAACATTGCCTAGCTCCTCTCCTTTGGTCAAACATCCATGACAAACTTGTTATATTATTGCATCTACTTGTGGGAAACTACAAACTTTAAATTAAGGGATACATCTCATTTCATATCTAAAACTATTCATGGGGTAAACACACTAGCCATGTAAAAAGCTGCTTCTGTATCCATACTTCGAGGAGGACCATTCCTGCTCAGCCTATTTGTCACCAATGCCAATATTTGTCCTGTGTTGTTACCAAGAGGTTACACTATGTGAAAAAAACATCTTAATGTAACCCTTCCAAGGATGGCACCATATTTTCTCATTTGAACTCTGGAAGCCCATATTTGTTATCTTTTTCCAGTCACAATTTTTCAGAATCCCAAAATGCATCCCTTAAACTGGAAGGGTTGTTGTTGTTGTTGAGAGGTTCAATAATATTAAATCAGAATATATAAATGCCATCACTAAAAAAAGAATGCTAAACCGCTATATTTGCTCAGGAGAATAATTTCACCCTTTCCCTGAAATGTATAATTATGGATTATTTCCTATTGAATTCAATCATTGTTCACTGCTTAAAACAAACCTCACATTCAGTCTCTGTGTATGTTGCTCTACAATAGTGTTACTGCCCAATCTTTTAAGTAATAACAGCTGTTAAATCCTGGAATGGAATGTTGGGAGCGAGTCAGTCAACCTGTTTAATCCTTTTGCTTGCCATGTTAAATTTTACAGGCCTGCAAAGTCAGAGGTCTGTGGATGGCCAGCTGCCAAAGTCCCTCCTGCGTGCTATAGGAAGATGTGGAGCAATAAGCAGCAATAAGCAGCACGAGCAGCCTTTCACCTGATTTTTTGTTTGAAATATGCAGCAACATTTTCTACTTTTGATTGGCTAATTGAGCTTCTCTTCTCCAAAAGCAAGGACAGGGATGTCCTATCCACAGTGACAGAGGCATGCAACGCCTCGGCCCGGGCACAGCGAAGGTGATAAGTAAAAGGGGACTACTCACTTGTAGCTCAGCCTCGACCAATACTGCAAGTGTGTCCTGTGTCATTATTGTATGCCGTCCCCTCTGGTCTTGTTAGAAGAATGTTGCAGCACACTACACTGGTGACGAGGATAGTAAGACGACATGGCAGTGGGTGAGTGGCGCATCCCACACACATCACCTCAGCAGCAGGCATCCTGCCCCCTCTCAGCTCCATGGTGTGGAGATGGAGCACTGAAAAGGGCCGCAGTGCTGCCCTTACATGTGGATGGCTGCACCTGGAGAACCACCAGCTAATGAGAATGTGTGGTGAGGAATGAAGGGATCCCTGTGCATGTGTGTTCTCCCGGCAGGGATACACGATTGAGTACAGTGGCTCAGTGCCACCTAAAGGAGGCAACCACTCACAGCGCCCTGAATACATGTGGAGGCTGCAGGCAGTTCAGGAAAACAGTGCAGGAGTGTGGCGGCTGTGCAGGAGCCTGGCAGTTGGAGCCAAGTGGCTGGGCAGGTGCTCACTCCAGGGCCTGGACCAGGTGCTGGGGTGAAATATCTGACCAGACATTAATCCACTGTCAGAGGGGGCTTGAAGAGGAGCGAGTAGTTACCTGTTGTGTGGCCATGAGGTGGGTGCGGTTCCCAGACACCCGCTGCCGGGCAGAGTTGATACAAGTATGTAGGTCAGCCAGCCTGAGGAGGAAGACCAGGATAAGGCTTAAAGACATGCTTGAGCTGGTCCACACGTATGACCTCTCTAGCACCAGAGAAGATGAGATTAAAATTGTGCTAAACAACGGGACAGGGCACACCATCTCCTCGAAAGGGTCAAGCATAATGTCAGAGATTGGATGCCATTCGCAGCAGGCCGCCGCCACAAACAGGGAAAATAAGGTAGGAGATGAATGCCTCCTGTAGGAATTGTGGGTTGGAATATCACCCGGTGGAAAAATGCCCGGCGGCGGGGTGCACGTTCTCACCATGCAACAAACCCAGTCACTTTTCAAAGGTTTGCAGGAATGGTGAACGAGGGCACTGGGCCCATGGTAAGAAACCACTAATGAAACCTCTAGCCACCTGACCATCAGTGAACAATCCCAGCCCACAGGCACAAGCAGGAACTGGTGGAGAGAAAGTGAGGCAGATGAAGAGTACCCCGAGGAAGAAGAAGTGTTCCTCATATCGCACATGGCTCCAGGCACCAAAGGTCGACAGCCTCAGGCATGTTGCAAAGTGACCATCACCAGCACTGCAATACCAGCCTTGATCGACACAGGGGCATCTGTCAATGTGATGACTCATCAGCAATACCTAATGGCCACACCCACCCTTCAGGCTGCTGAGAGCCAAAATATACACTTACAGGGGTAAGGAGCTGCTTGCCGTGATGGGAACTATGGAGGTGGAAGTTCAACATGGAGACAGAGAAATCAGAACAAGGTTCCATGTGACAGCGAAGGTACAAGGCACGTTAATTGGGTGCCAACAAGGTTGAAGTCCTGGGTTTAGTCTTCTTTGCTAGGGAAATCCATGATCTACTGGTGAACAACATACTGGTCAATACCTGGAACTGTTTTGAGGGCTCTGGTGCAAGAAAGGAGCCCCAGTCAAACTGCACATCAACAAGACCATACAAGCCACGGCCCCTTGACACCTACTTCAAGGCAAGTGCTCATTCTTCAAGGCTAGATTTGAGTTCTTTGGGTTTGTATTTTCAAGGAAGTGGCTACAACTCCATAAACTCCACAACAATAAAGGAAGCCCCGAACCGAAGAATATAGCAGAAGTCTGCAGCTTTCCAGGCATGGAAACCTACTGTGGCAGGTTTCTCCTGAATCTAGGCACCTTGTCAAAGCTGCTCAGGGTGATCACGAAAGCTGGCGAGAAATGGGCATGGAAAAAATAAAGGATGCCCTCTTGGTAGATACCACAATGGCATACTTCAACCCAGACAAGGCAACAGAACTGGTGGTGGATGCAAACCCAGTGGGCTTCGAAGCTGTCCTGACACAGGAACAGGTGCCAGGGGTATAGGTCCCTCTGCCATTTTCGAGCCAAGCACCCAGAGGAAAGAACAAGACTGCCACATCTGTGGAGGATACAAGATGGGCTAAGCTCCATGGCTAAAGGATGTGGGGTCACCGCATCATAATCTCTACGACTCTGGAGAGTCGGGTGATTGACTTGCTGCATGAATGTCACCAAAGCATGGAGAAGTCTAAAGGAAGCATGAGGGGAAAAATATGGTTTCCGGGCGTAGATGCAATGGAAGAAGAAGCCGTATGACTCTGCCAGACGTGCCAGATCATGAGGAGTTTCACAGCGCTCTCTCCAGTGGTCACAGAGGAGAAAGTGAGTTTGGACTTTGCAAACTTCCCAGTTGGGAGACTGAATATGGTCATGGTTGTAGACTGGTATAAGTACCCAGTAGTGGACTTGCCACCAGCTCCACCAGCTCCACCCGGTAGTGGAGCTGGTGGCAACCACGGCAGTTGCTCATGTCAAGTTGCTTCTGGAAAAAACATTTGTGGGATATGGCATCCAAGAGACAATCAGGACTGATAATGGCTTTCCCTTTCAGAGAGCAGAGTTCCGAGAGTACCTGGCGGGACTGGGCATCTGACCTCAGAAAATAATGCCACAATGGTCCGGGTTGAATACAGTAGAGCTGAACAAAGCTCTCTGTGTGGCTGGAGACCAGAACAATGACAGTGAATGGGAATTGCACTGCATCCTAAGAGTCTACCGACACACATCACACTGCATGACACAGTGCACTCAAATGCACCTCATGTTTCAAAGACTGCATTCCGACTGTGCCAGGCTGGCAACTAGAAGTGATCGATGAAGCGGTAGCCTGTCTAAGAAGACAGAAGATGAATGAGAGAGCCAGTCAAGCTTGACGAGCTGTGGAAAGCTGCCTGGTGGCGAGAGATTGTGTACTAGTGAGAGACAGTCGTCTAGGCTGGTAATTATGCACTCTTTTTGAGAGGGGCACTTGGACAGTGGCAGCAGTGAATAGGACAATGATCATCACTTACAGAGGGCAGGAGGTGACAACAAGAAACATTTCGTGGTTCCTATTCACTGTGGCACTGGATATAGGGGGAGGAGAATAATGACGAGTGGGAGACCCATAACGTGACAACACAAGAGGGTGAGAACGGAGCACTGAGGGCTGATGGCACAGAGGCCACACCACCATGAGACCCATGTGAACCATAAGCCCCCACAGGCAAATTCAGACCTGGGATTTGTATAATGGAGGAAACAACAGCCTCCCTGAGTGAGAATAGTCACCGATACGAGCTGAGGCCCAACCCAGTACCCAGCCAGAGACTTTGTGTGAGCCAAAGTAAGGGTGGCTCCAGCCATCTAACATTAGATGGATCTAGTGAGTCACCTGGGCTTATCGTGTCCACAGTGACATGGGCATGCAACATGTTGGCCAGGCACAGCTGAGATGATAAATAGAAGGGGACTAGCTGCTTGTGACTTGACCAGTGCTGCAAGTGTATCCTGTATCAATATTGTATGCCTGCCCCTCTGGCCTTGTTAGAAGTATATCCCGGCACTGCCCAATCTTCCCGCACTACAAGAAACATAAGCAGCCATCTGTGAATCAGCAACTGCTTAAGAAAAGGCTGAGGGAGCACCGCAGGAGGTTGTAGCTTTGTTTTTCATCCACATCAAGCAGGTGAGAGGCTGCTCATGCCTCTGCATTTTAATGGAGATTAGTAGCCTTATGACCGTCACATGCAGGACATTAACAGTTGTTAATTACCTTCCTCTAGCTACCACTCCCATTGTGCTGGCTCACCTGAGTCTGGAGCCCATAACTACAAGGAGGGTAATGAATAGCTTTTATTTAATTAATTACCCTTCTAGCCCATGCTCCTCAACACTAGGGCTATCATTACGACCCTGGCGGTCATGAGACGAAAGCAGCAGTCCAGCCTCCACATTATGACCGTGGCAGTGCCACCATGGTCTGACCACTGGCACCGCCAGGTGGCTGCCAGTCGACAGCCTGGCAGTGCCGGCAGTCTTAATCCGCCAGGACAGCGCTGCAAGTAACACTGCCCTGGGGATCACACGTCCGCCCTCTGCCGGCTTTTGCATAGCGGCCCCACTGCCATTCAAAGGCTGGCGGAGACAGGTTGCTAGGGGCCCCCATGGACAGCGCTGTTGCGCTTTTCACTGCCCGAATTACGGGCAGTGAAAAGCATGACCGCTGCTGCTGTACCTGGCACACCACAACATTCCCGCCGGCTTGATTACGAGCCTGGATCGATGTTGTGGTTAGTATTCCACTGGGCCAGCAGGCGGAAATGCTGTTTCCGCTTGCTGTCCCAGCAGAAAACTCATAATTGGGCCGGTGGGCGGAAAACCGGAGTGGCGGTTTTCCATCCGAAAGAATTTAACGGGCAACCTCCGCCATCCGCCAAACTCATAATGAGGCACTTGATGTGTGTGCCCACAACACACAGAATTAAAATTGGCTTTGGTCAGCGAAAAACTACCCTGGTCTGTAATCTTACATGTAGCCAACAAGAGTTGCATTCTGACTCTGTTCCACTCTACGTGCTGTTCAGATATGTCTGTTAGTGGTGTTAGTAGTAAGCAACTTCATTTGGTTCTCACATCTTCAACGTTTTATACCTCACCGCTGTAAATTCATTTGAATTTAAATTCACATATAATTTTTCAAACTTTCCATAGTGCTGCTGTAGTTCTCACCATCTGCTATGCTGACAAGTCCACGCTGGGTTGAACAAGCACTTGTTTTAGCACTCACTGTTTTATGGTACTTGGCAATGCTCAGTTACTTTTTCATTAGAGTTTGAAGAGTTCATTTTCAAGGTCTAGCATATTATATACACAGTGATCCTTCCTGAATTTCTAATTTCGATGTGTTGAATTTTTTAAAACTCAGGGTGTTGTCTTCACACAGTGTGACAAGGGGTTGGCAAGAGGAATGTAGAAGAGCAATTCATGTCAATGACAGAGTGGGTCGTGCATTTAAGGAGTCCTACAAACTTGCCCTCTGCCACCAGGAAGTGGGCTAGGAAGTTGAGTTCCTTCTACACCATGTAAATAGTGGCTTACACGAGAAGATAATGTGGAAAACTCATCATTAAATTCTTCAAAATGCCTCCTGATACATTCTAAAGCAAGAAGGCTGTGCTGACCCTTGTCCACGCTTTTTTCAGGGCCATGTTGGACTTTACTCATACTGGGCAGCAAGTACCAAGTATTTCGTTTGAACCAGTAACTAAGGCAATAAAAGACCCTCTAGAATGCATTGCCTGCGTGTTTCCGTGTTTTAAACTTACCATTAATTTAACACTTTACAGTTTTTATTCCTTGCAATTACAAGGATGGTGTGTTTATGTTGAATTCTTACAAAAGCAGAGCATTTGTTGTAGCGCACAATGGTTCTTGTTTATAAATACACTTCAGAATTACAAAAATGTGCTTAATTTTCATTCATTTTTGCTTTCGGAACTGCTGAATGCATACAGTTCATTTACATGTTTTTACATTTTGTTGTGTGTTGCAAAAAAAGGCATCCTACAGCCTTTCCTTGCACACTCCCTGCACTCTAGCAAGACTGTCACATAATTCACTTTAAAAACTCCTCTCACTTTGCAGTCAGGGAAAGAAAAGTAAACACTAATACCCATGTTATAAAAAAACAGCAATTTGTCAGAAGACATAGGTTGACATAAACTGACTCTGACTCCGAAGCACCAGCAAATGTGACAAGATAACACACATAATTTAAAGGCATCTTTATTTATTCTTTGGACTTTCACAACCTATTAAAATTTAGCTTGTGACTCACAGTTTGGAAAACACTGCTATATAGTTTAGATTTCCAGACCAGGGGAATGGAGTCTTTTCATTTTTCTCTCTAGGGAAAATATTTCATTTACACCCTCACATAATGCGTGGGATATTAATTTTCCTTCTCATCCTGGAAGTGGAGTTACACTTTGATCAGTTCCAGAGTAGTAAGAGATTGAATCACAGTGTGGGAAAGCCCACAAACATGGATGTCTGTGGGCATTCATAAAATTACAAGGCGCACATTGCCTTGGAACACCCACTTCCCACCCCTTCGGTGGTACTTCCTACTCCAGATTTCTGCACACTTGTGCTGAAGAAATCCACAGTAGTAAATCCATTTACATCTGCCAGGAATATTGTTAGATGTGTTGTTATTTCAAAAGGGATGTTATTGTTATCATATGAATTCTGCTTGACTGAGCATCAGAATGGAGTAGGGACATAAATAGAAGGGTGGAACTCGGGGGATGTATTCATTGGCTGTGACCTGTGCACAAAGCCTACACTTGAGGAGAGTAATAAATGAATGAAGAAACGTATGTCTTGTGAAGCAGTTTCTATTCCTGTACGATGTCCTATACTTACATAACACTGGTGATGAGAATGAACAGCGTTTACATTTTATTGCCATTCTCCTGTTTTTTACTGTCTGTCATTGGATCACATTGGAGCAAACATGATAGCGTGGTGCGACATCATCACCCAACACCGCCATTTTGATTTTGGATCAGCGCGGTGCAACGTCATCATGCAATGCTGCCATTTTGATTTGCTATCACCAAGGTGCATCATCAGCATGTAATGCCAGCATCTTGAGTGGGGATCACCACGTTATCTTGTGCAACATCACTTCAAGCAATGCCACACCTGATTTGAATAAAAGGGTTAATGTAAAGAAGGATCATCAGTAGTGATGTGCACACCCATTTATAATTGAAATGGTCCTAATTTGGATAAACATGTTAACTTAAGAAGCACGCTAACGTTGATGTGCACACTCATCTATGATTGAAACAGCATGAATTATTGGCCAATTCACATTGCAGTGATTACCTTTATTTGTCCCTTATTTAGTGCGTTCACCATGATGTGCACATTTAAGCAGATCTGGGACAGTACAATTGTCAAGGATCCTCAGACTACGGTGACTGCATTTTTTATTTTCTGTTTATATTCTTGGTGTATGATTGCAATCATTACCATAACTACTGACTGTGGTGATTTCCCTTATTATTTATATTGCCATAACTGTATGCATCACTATGTCATGTATTGCACCAACTTCTATGTTTCTGCCAACACCTGGCAAGCCCCGCGTGGATTGGGAAAGTCGGGAAGCAGTGTTTGTTGTTTGTGTGGAAGTATTGGTGGTGATGACTTTGGATCTAAAAGGAACTTGTCTCTATTAAAACCTTGCTTAGGTGGGTTTGGGCTAAAACTTACCAGCCTTAATTAATGCTAGTGATTTAAAAGTTTATCAATATACTGCCAAACAAAGGTATAAAAAATATGGAAAAGAAACAAATGTAGTTATGGAAAGATTTAAGTTCTATTCCAGAATTTTTTTTTGATGAACCCATTGAAGAATATGTTTCAAAGATAAGGTCTCTTGTGTCAACCTGTAATTTTGAGCACACTAACTGTAAGCAAGTATTACGAGATTAGATTCTAATCAAAACCAAAAATAAGAAAGTCCAGGAAAGGTTGTGGGCTAGTGCTGACATGTAACTTAACGCACCTATTGAGATTGCTGAAGCAATATAACATTTGGAAAGATTTGTACAGGAGATAAAAGGTTCACCCTGTGGTGCTGTGGTGGCATTCATGTTGTAGCAAAACATACTGATAGGTTCAAGAAAGCCGTATTAAAAAGAAGAGACCAACAGAGGATTACCATCATGCTATAGATGTGGGAATTTCTCTCATTTGGGAAATTGTAAGGGTTGTCCTGCCATAGACAGGGTATGCTCTAAATGCAATAGAAAGGGCATTTCTGCAAAGTATATTGATCCATTTTGTGGAAAACGAATGCATTAATCTATGTGAAAATCAATTAGAATATTTTGAGGATATAGGTCAATATCCCACTTCTGTACTTGACGGTAAGTGACAGTTTAGTCAAAAGAGAGTTCCCATCCTGCAATATTAAAATTGATGGTAAACAAGTCTCTATACTGGTTGATTCATGCTCTTGGTACACTATCATCGAGCAAGGGATTATAGATGAAGTATTGCCTAATAAAAGTTTACTGCCACTTGATGTCTCTTCTCGGGGATATACAGGACATAAACTTGATCTAGCAGGTTATTTTTGGGCAGAGTTGGACTTCCTAGGATGCAGTACCTGGAGAAAGGTGGATGTAGCAAGGAAAGAACAGTCGTTCTTAGGATGGCCTCACCAAATGGACATGAGTAGCAGGTTCAATCCCAAGTTAAACCCTCCTGTTTATGTGGTTGATGAATTGAAGGACAATTGTGGTGGGGATGCAGTAGGTTCAACACAAATGACTAAATTTATACCACAAGGTAAATTTTGAGCTTTTAAACATCGTATAGTGTTGAAGAATGATATGGTACCCATAAAACAAAGTCAGAAATATACCATTTGCATATAGAGAGAAACGTAAAGTGATACTAAAGGAATAATGTGAAAAAGGTATAATTTAACCAGTGGAGTCATCACCTTGGGTGCTCCCATTGTTATTTCTGTGAAAGCATCTGGAGAATTGAGACTTTGCATTGACTTACGCATTCTCAGCAACACTGTTTGGGTGAATTCCCATCCTCTGCCAAACCGATATGAAATGCTTTCAGCTTTGGCTGGTGTCAACGTTTTTCCCACCATAGACTTGGCTAGTGTGTACCACCATGTTAAGTCTGAGGATGAATCAAAAATGTTAACATCATTCCTCACACCAGGAGGATTATTCTGTTACTGCAGGATGCCTTTTGGTTTAGCCAGTGCTGTTTCTGTCTTTCAGCATTTGATGAAGTAAGTGCTGGAAGGAATTCCTGGGGCAATAGCCTTCCAGGATGATATTTTAGTATTTGGTAGGAACATTGAAGAGCATGGTAATAACCAGGGTAAAGTCTTACAGGCATTGTCAGTTAAAGGATTGCACAGAAAATGAACAAATGTACATTTGGGAATATGAAGTAGAATATAATTGGGTCAGGTATCAGACCCAAACGCAGTCATGTCGAAGGCATATTGTAGATCCCCATACCTGACACCAAAGACCAATTGATTGTTTTTTTAAGACTGACAAAGTTTTATGCAAAGCTTATTCAAAATTATGCTGAAAGAGTTGACATATGAGAAAAAATTAATGAGCAATGCCCAATGTCTCAAACTGTTTGTCGAGGGGAAAGAGTGTGTAATAGAAGTGGATGAGAGTAATTGTGGTCTAGGAGCAGTACTCATGCACAGAACGCTTCGTGGAGATGAAAGAAATTAGTCTGTAATAGAAAGGGAACTCCTTGCATGTGTCTAGGGTTCGAAACATTACAAGATTATTTTTTTGGGGGGGAAACTGTTATAAAAACATAAATCGTTGGTGTATATGCGATAGGAGGGTGGACATGTGATGACTGCTAATAGAATGAATTGAAGGAAGGGATTACAGCCAATGGTGGTCATTAGAACCCAGGCGGTCGGTGTTAAAGCGGCGGTAAAACCGCCAACAGGCCGGTGGTAAAACAATTGCAATTACGACCGTGGCTGAAACCGCCAACAAAGACAGCCACTTTAACACTCCGACCGCGGCGGTACAAACAAACAGCTTGGCGGTCACCGCCAACAGATAGGCGGAGGACAATGTACCGCCCACAGTATCACAACCTACCAATCTGCCATCTTTTCCGGGGCGGATTCACCGCAAACAAAAACCCGGCGGAAACAGGACTGCGAAGGAAAACGCTCACCTCTACACACCCCACGAGGAATCCGGACGCCATGGAACCTGAGCTCCAGATCCTGCCAGCCCTCATCTTCTTGCTCCTCTACCAGGAGCACGAACGTCAGCGGCGAAGACAACGGTGAGTACTGCACCTACGACACAGGGAAAGGGGAGGGAAAAAACAGGGACACACACACGCAACACCCCCATCCCCACCCTCACCCACTACAAAACACACACTAATAGAGCATGATACATTACAGTTACACCCCCCAAACACCCCGGAAGAATGCAAAGACAAAAGCAAATGAGTGTAACCATTGTAAGCTATTAAAATCCAGGATGCAAAAATATGTATACACTATAAACAAATATATACACCAAGAATATTAGTCCAGGTAGTGCTCCATTGAAGTCCGTGGAACACTGGGCCCACGCGGCATGGGTGAGACCCACACTCAATCCCCGAACATGACGTAGAGAACACTGCAGGGGCATCAGATAGCAATAAAACAGGTGCCTCACGGGGAAGGGAAAGGGGGGGCACCTCAGCCAGTTGAGTGCACAACGCCAAATCCACGAGGGGGCCACATGCCCACTGTTCAATCCTGGGGAGTGCAAAGCCTCAGTCTCTCAAGTCTCTACAGTGGGTGGGTTGCCCACTGTTCCATCCTGGGGAGTGCAAAGCCACAGTCTCTCAAGTCTCTCCAGTGGGTGGGTTGCCCACTGCATTATCCTGGGGAGTGCAAAGCCACAGTCTCTCAAGTCTCTCCAGTGGGTGGGTTGCCCACTGCTTTATCCTGGGGAGTGCAAAGCCACAGTCTCTCAAGTCTCTCCAGTGGGTGGGTTGCCCACTGCTTTATCCTGGGGAGTGAGTGCAAACCACAGTCTCTCAAGTCTCTCCAGTGGGTGGGTTGCCCACTGCTTTATCCTGGGGAGTGCAAAGCCACAGTCTCTCAAGTCTCTCCAGTGGGTGGGTTGCCCACTGCATTATCCTGGGGAGTGCAAAGCTACAGTCTCTCAAGTCTCTCCAGTGGGTGGGGTGCCCACTGCTTTAACCTGTGGAGTGCAAAGCCACGGTCTCTCAGGTGGATGCCTTTCTCCACTGGTTCTGGAGGGGGCCTTGTGCCCAGAGTGCTTCATCCTGCCAAGGACAGAGGTAGTGGATGCCTTTCTCCACTGGTTCTGGAGGGGGCTTTGTGCCCAGAGTGCTTCTTCCTGCCAAGGTGGATGTATCTCTCCACTGGTTCTGGAGGGGGCCTTGTGCCCAGAGTGCTTCTTTCTGCCAAAGACAGAGGTAGTGGATGCCTTTCTCCACTGGTTCTGGAGGGGGCCTTGTGCCCAGAGTGCTTCTTTCTGCCAAGGACAGAGGTAGTGGATGTATCTCTCCACTGGTTCTGGAGGGGGCCTTGTGCCCAGAGTGCTTCATCCTGCTCATGACGGACTCAGTAGCGTCAGTGCCCTTGGCGCTCATGGGCCAGCGGTGCTTGCGCGGCGGTGTCCTGTTCAGCGGTGCTTGTGGCGGCAGTGTCGTTGGCAGCGGTGCTTGTTGCGGCGGTGTCCTTGGCAGCGGTGCTTGTGGCGGCAGTGTCCTGTTCAGCGGTGCTTGTGGCGTCAGTGTCCTTGGCAGCGGTGCTTGTTGCGGCGGTGTCCTTGGCAGCGGTGCTTGTGGCGCCAGTGCCCTGTTCAGCGGTGCTTGTAGTGGGGGTGTCCTGTTCAGCGGTGCTTGTGGCGGCAGTGTCCTGTTCAGCAGTGCTTGTGGCGGCGGTGTCCTGTTCAGCGGTGCTTGTGGCGGCAATGTCCTGTTCAGCGGTGCTTGTGGCGGCGGGGTCCTGTCCAGCGGTGCTTGTGGCGGCGGGGTCCTTGGCAGTGACTCAGCTGCTGGCGGTCCTGTCTGGCCCACTGGGGCTGGTGCTGGCAGTGGCCTCCTGGGAAGCAGGGTTGGTGCTGGCGGTGGCCTCCTGGGCAGCAGGGCTGGTGGTGGCGGTGGCCTCCTGGGCAGCAGGGCTGTTGCAGGCGGTGGCCTCCTGGGCAGCGGGGATGATGGCGGTGGCCTCCTGGGCAGCAGGGATGATGGCAGTGGCCTCCTAGGCAGCGGGGATGATGGCGGTGGCCTCCTGGGCAGCGGGGATGATGGCGGTCTTCTCCGCCGTGCTGCTCTTCCCAGACTTGCTGACTTTCTTGTGGCCCTTCCCCACCTTGGAAGGTGTCGCAGCTGACTCCACACTCCCACCTGTACCCCTGGGAGCTGCTTTGGTGGCTGGAGTCTTCCCCCTCTCCCGCCGAGCACTGGCCAACTTTTGATGCTTCACAGGTGGGGGACTGTCCGTGCTGTGGCTCCGTGCCACACTGGGTGACCTGCTGCCCGGTGCACTCCAGATTTCGGTGACTACAGGCACCACTGGTCCCGGAGATGTTGTGGCTGAGGTGCTAGGTTGGGACCTGGAGAGTCGGGCCCTAGGAGACTGACGGGGTGGGGGAGGTGAGGGAAAGAGGTCAAGGTTGGACAGGAAAAGTTTCTTGGGAACACTGGGACGGTAGCTGGAGGGGGTTTGGGAGTGGAGGAAGAGGTTGTGGTTGTAGGAGGTGTACGTTTGGTGACTTTGGGTGAAGGTGCATGCGCTGGAGGCTGTCGTGAGGTTGATGGCTATTGGGTGTGTGTGTGCCTGCGTTTGTGTATCGCGGGAGGTGGCGTCACAGACACACTGGGAGAGGACACAGGGGACGTGGGAATGGTAGTGGGGTGGTGACTGCACGTGACCGGGGTGTGGTGGTGTGTGTGCTGGTAATGGAAGTAGTGGCTGTAGATGTAGTGCATGCAGGTGTGAGTGTAGACGAGACTGGGAGGGAGGAGGGAGCCGAGGAGGAGGGGGACACAGTGGAGGCAGTGGATGTTGGTGTGTCTGCATGTGTGTGATGCTTGCGTGAGTGTCTGTGGGATGTGTGGTGCTTATGTTTGCCAGAGCTTCCCTTGTGTGTTGACGTGTGTGCATGCTGGTCTGAAGGTGTGCTTGGGATAGGCTGAGGTAGAGGGGATTGGGTCTGTGTGGAGGAAGTTGGAGGGGGGAGGCTAGAGACAGGGACAATAGCGGCCATCAGTGCTCAGGCCCGAGTCTGAAAAGCTCACTGAAGGGCCGCCTGACCAGAATGAATGCCCTCCAGGAATGCATTTGTTTGTTGCAACTGCCTTTCTACACCCTGGATGGCATTCAAAATGGTAGACTGCCCAACAGTGAGGGACCTGAGGAGGTCAACGACCTCCTCACTGAGGGCAGCAGGGGTGACTGGGGCAGGGGCTGAGGTGCCTGGGGCGAAGGTGATGCCCACCCTCCTGGGTGAGCGGGCACGGGGCAAAAGCTGAGGGGCTGCTGGGAGGGCAGTGCTGGTAGGGGGGTTGCGGCTGTACCTGTAGATGCGGGGGGCACAGATGTGGCCGCCACCACAAGGGAGCTCCCATCAGAGGACGAGTCTGTATCACTGGTCTCAGCTCCTGTCCCCGCCGTGGAACTCCTCTCGCCCTCCGTCCCACTGGTGAACTCCGAGTCCGCTGTCTCGCCATCCAGGGCCATGTGGGATGCAGCTCCCTCCTGCTCCGGTGCCACTGCTCCTCTGCCTGATGATGCTAATGCACACAAGAACAGGCAGACCACAAAAAGGGGGGGGACGACAGAAGAAAGACATGTTGAGTGCATGCATTACCGCTACCGTTGGCGGACACGACAGACACAGAAGCCCCCTGCACTACGCCGCGCACTTGGGCTCCACTGTTCAATCCCTGCGACATGGCCTACAAGGCTATGGCTGACATCTGCACACATGGATGACAACGGAGCCTGACTAGGTGTACTTGGCACTGTACACAGGTGGGGTGGGGTGCCACAGGGTCTGCCAGAACAAGGGGACCTAACTAGCACACTCCCCTGGCCTAGGGAAACCCACAGCCTACCTCCCCCACCCAGACACCTCCACTGTGCGCAAAATCAGCAGAATGAGAGTGTACTCACCCCCTTGTGGCTGCTGTGATGCCCTCAAGCGCCCATCCAACTCCGGGTAGGCCACCGCCAGGATCCTGAACATCAGGGGGGTCATGGTGCGACGGGCACCCCTCCCACGTTGGGAAGCCATCCCCAGCTGGGCCTCTGCCGTCTTCTTGCTCCGGCGGCAAATGTCCTCCCATCTCTTACTGCAGTGGGTGCTCTGTCTGTGGTAGACCCCCAGGGTCCGGACGTCCTTGGCGATGGCACACCAAATATCCTTTTTCTGGTGGGCGCTGACCTACATGAATTGTACAGGGGGAAAAGAAAAGTTATTACCAACTGCACCGTCACAGTCATTGGCCCCCATCCCTACCCTTGCCATGTGTCACATGCACTCACCGTCGTTTCATACACGCCTCAATCTCCCCCCCCATCTTTCATCCACCCCAGTCCACACAGGCATAGCCCATACAGCATGCTCCCATTGTACTTACCTGTTTGTCTGGAGGACCGTAGAGTAGCGTGTACTGGGGAGGACCCCATCCACGAGTTTCTCCAACTCCTCCGATGTGAAGGCAGGGGCCCTTTCCCCAGATGCACGAGCCATTGTCTCTTCCAGACCGAGGTCACAGCAGCACTTGCAGTGTAGGTCCTCTCCTGTCGAAGATCAGGTATCGAGTGATTGAACAGATAGAAAATGGCGGTCACGTCCGCGGCGGTGCGTACCGTCACCGCCGGCGTACATCGTCATTGGCTCCTGGGACCCATAGGGTCCAATGTTAACCAATGCAGAACTGCGCCGCGGTCTTCGACCACCTACCGCGACGGTGTACAACGCCAGCGCAGTTACCTTACATCCCATTGTCCCACTTTACAGGTCAGGCAGCCGCCATTTCAGGGGCCCACATGGCTTAATTTTTAACTGCGTCACACATACCTAGGCCTTGCCTCAACACTCATACAGGCCAAATTTCGGATTATGATTCGTGTTCTGTGTAAGCTGTGGGTACATACCTCTGAGTTGGTTGACTCTGTGCTCGCTGTTGTCCTTCATATGCACCGTCTGTTGGGACATGTGAGAGATGGCGGCATCCTCCGGTGTACAGACCGCTGGTGAACCTGTCGACAATGGAGGAAAGACATGTGATCATCACCTACAGGCTTGATCGTGCCACAATCGTGGAACTGTGTGCCCAGCTGGAGCCAGACCTGATGTCAGCTATCCGCCATTCCACAGGAATACCCCCTCAAGTGCAGGTGCTGTCAGTACTCCATTTCTTGCAAGTGGGTAATTTCAAACAACAGTGGCCATAGCATCAGGGATGTCCCAGCCTATATTTTCCAACGTGTTATCCAGAGCGTTGACTGCCCTGCTGAAACACATGCGGAGCTACATCGTTTTCCTTCAGGTGGAGGATTTGCCTACAGTGAAAGGTGACTTTTATGCCCTGGGACATATCCCCAACATCATAGGTGCCATTGATGGACACATGTGGCTTTGGTCCTCCTCCTCCCCCCGCAGGAGTGAACAGGTGTACAGAAACCAGAAGCGTTATCATTCCATGAATGTGCAGATGGTGTGTTTGGCCGACCAGTACATCTCCCATGTTAATGCCAAATTCCCACGCTCAGTGCATGACGCTTACATCCTGCGGAATAGCAGCATCCCTTATGTGATGGGGCAACTCCAGAGGCACAGTGTGTGGCTATTAGGTAAGCACCTGGAAGCAAGTCAGTGGGAATGGTTGTCTGGGTCTGGGGATATCCCTACAGGTTAGTGTGTGTCTAACAGTTGTCCCTCGCCATTTGCAGGTGACTCTCGTTACCCCAACCTGTCATGGCTACTGACCCCAGTGAGGAATCCCAGGACAAGGGCAGAGGAACGCTACAATGAGCCCCATGGGCGAACTCGGCGGATTACAGAGCGGACCTTCGGCCTCCTGAAGGCCAGGTTCAGGTGCCTCCATATGACAGGTGGATCCCTACTCTAAGAAGGTGTGCCAGATCATTGTGGCCTGCTGCATGCTTCACAACTGGCGATGTTGTTGCAGATGTGGAGCCTGTGGACAGTGAAGACGAGGAAGCAGAAGAAGAGGACATCGACAACAGGAACTCTGTGATCCTGCAATATTTCCAGTGAGACACAGGTAAGAATACAAACCTGCTTACTACATGTACTTTAACACTACTACCTCTCAACTGTCTGTCGTTTTCACCCAGTGTATGGTCACTGAGTTGTCACTTTCCCTTACGATTTCAGAGATGTGGGTCCCACTGTGTGGCATCTGCTTTGTTTCCTCATGGACTAGAGCTGTGTGACATAGGTATGTTGACATTACATTTGAAAGAGCATTTTGACACTGTAATTGCTAATACACTATTTGGAAATCACAGACTGACTCCAGATTGTTTTGTGCTTCAAGGGTGTTTATTTAAGTGCTCAATAGTGGAGGGGGTTGTAAAATGGTGAGGGGTGATGGTGGAGGAATATCCATGGCAGAGTCCAGTCTATTAGTCTCACAGGTGCATTGCCCAAATGGGCATAGGAAGTGGAGCTGGGGCAGTTTGAGGATAGACAGGGTGATAAAGTGGGACAGAAGGATGACATTCAGGGTGGTCTCATTTCTTGCCGGGGGTCTTGGCATCGTTCTCTGTCTTTGTCCTGGATCTCAGGGACCATTTGCAGGGTGGTTCACCCTCTGCAGGGGGTGGGGTGCTGGTGTGGTGGTCCTATGGCGGTGCTTCCTGTCAACTAGCACCAGCAGAGGTGGTGGGCAGTTCATCGTCCAGGCTAGTGTCAGGGGCCCCTTGTTGTGCCAAGGTGTCCCTCCTGGTGTTGAGGACTTCCTTCAGCAACCCTACGATGGTGCCCAGGGTGGAATTGATGGATCTGAGTTCCTCCCTGAAGCCCAAATACTGATCCTCCTGCAGGCGCTGGGTCTCCTGAAACTTGGCCAGTACCGTTGCCATCATCTCCTGGGAATGGTGGTAGGCTCCCATGATGTTGGAGAGGGCCTCGTGGAGAGTGGGTTCCCTGGACCTGTCCTCCCACTGTCGCACAGCAGCCCACCCAGTTCCCCTGTGTTCCTGGGCCTCCGTCCCCTGGACATTGTGCCCACTGCCACTGCCCCCAGGTCCCTGTTGTTGTTGGGGGTGGTGGGTTAGCCTGGGTTCCCTGTAGTGGTGGACACACTGCTGATTGACGTGTCCTGGGGACAGAGGTATGGGCCCGCTGGGTGGGTGCTGTGCTGGTGTTTCCAAAGGGAGGAAGCTCTGTGGTGGCCTGTGACTGTGTCAGGGGAACCGACTACCCAGAGGTCCCCGATGGTCCGGGCTGGTCATCTAGATCCAGTTGGATGGAGCTGCTGTCATCACTGTGGACCTCTTCTGTTGGTGGTGTGGACATGTGTGGACCCTCCTGTCCGGTGAAGTTGGGTAGGGGTCCTGCAGGGGTATACAAGGATGTTTATTACATCTGTGTGTGGCATGGTGTGCAATGGGTGGGTGACCATGTACCCCAGTGCTTGCATTCCTGTGTGGGTCCTTGTGTGATGGTGGTTTCGGGGGGCGTACGGGTATGTGCAGTGGCCATACTTTGGGGATGGGTGTCCATGCTTTGGTGTTGCATGCAGGGCTTGGTGTTAGGATGTGTGGTTTGTGATGTTGGGACATTTGTGAGGAGTTGGAGTGATGGGGGTGAGGGTGAGGGTGAGGGTGAGGGTGGGGGTATGTGATAGCATGCAAGTAGGGTGGGGGATGTAATAGTTAAGATTTGACTTACCAGAGTCCATTCCTCCATCTACTCCTGCGAGGCCCTCAGGATGCAGAATCGCCAAGACCTGCTCCTCCCATGTTGCTAGTTGTGGAGGAGGAGGTGCGGGTCCGCCGCCAGTCCGCTGAACCGCAAGGTGGTGTCTTGAGACCACGGAACGCACCTTCCACCGTAGGTCGTTCCACCTCTTCCTGATGTTATCCCTATTTCTTGGGTGCTGTCCCACTGCGTTGACTCTGTCCACTATTCTTCGCCATAGCTCTATCTTCCTAGCTATGGAGGTGTGCTGCACCTGTGATCCGAATAGCTGTGGCTCTACCGGGACGATTTCCTCCACCATGACCCTGCGGTGTCTTTTGCTGTGCCATGGGGTGGTGTGGGTGATGTGTGGGGTGGTGTGTGTAGTGATAAGTGGGGTGATATTTAGTGGTGTGTTGTCTGAGGTGCGTGGAAGTTATGTGGGTAATGGTATTGTGTGCCTGTGGATGCTTGGTAGTTGTTTGTAGTGTCTCTCTCTGGCCTTCTCTCTGTAATTTTGTCGTAGGGGTTTGTGGGTGTGTGTTTTATATTGTAATGGGTGTGTGGGAGTGGTGTGTGTATGTGTATCAGGTGTGTGTATTTCGATTTGTCCAATGTGGTAGTGTTTTGTAAATGTGTGTGTATTTTGAGCGCGGCGGTGTGTACCGCCAATGGAATACCGCGGTTGAAAGACCGCAGCGTGGATTCGTGTGTTGTGATAGTGTGGGTGTATTTCTGTTGGCGTGACGGTGGAGGTTTTGTTTTCGCCAGTTTATCACTGACGTTTGGTGTGGCAGACTTCTGTGGGTGTCTGAATTTTGGCGGATTCCGAGCAGTGGGTCATAATGACTGTGGCGGAATTCCGCTGCTGCGGCGGTGTGTTGGCAGTCTTCTGCACGGAGGTAAGCGGCTTTTACCGCCAATGTTGTAATGACCCCCAATGTTCTTAGTGTACAGGACTACTCCCAATTCTTTTCTGACATTAGCCCATTTGAGTTGTTGGGAAGGAATAAAACCGAGTACTATTCTTATTCCATGGTGGTTGAAGAACAAGCAGAGTTAGAATGTTGAAGTAGATTTTTAAAAAAACATGGAGGGTGGTACAGGTTTATAAACATAAAATGAAACTTGATATGGATAAGAAAAGAGGCATTTGCAGCATGATGAATGTGGGTGATTTGGTGTGCCTCAAGAAAAACACACCTGTAAGCAAAGGACTAGCATATTGGTCAGATCCTGTGAGAGCCGTAGAAGTGTTTGAAAGGCTGTACGTGTGGTTGGTGGCACACTGTGGAATCTCAGTTGCATTTCCTTACTCAGAAGGAAAATAGAGAAAGAAGGAAGACAAGGGGAAAATGAAGTGAGAACTTTAGAAAATGGAAGTCATTTTTTTTTGATGTACCAAACTTTGCATTTAGGTTTAAGTCCTAACAGAAAATGCAAAAAAGAGACACCCTGACCCCTTAGCTCTGATGCTGGGGGCACAGAGGGACCAACCCAGAGCAGAAAAGCACATTTCTTTTTAATTTTTACCACAAATTTGTGACTTTGTTGTGAATTCACTGTAATAATAATAAAAATAAAAAAAAATATAGACTCCCAAGCTAGTTTTTTAATAGGTCCCGGGGATATGGAAAATATAAGGAGGGGGGCGCTTGGGGCCCTCCTCCAGGGCTTATATTTGACCCGGAGACCATCACCTCCCGGGGGCTTTGTTCATATTGGATGCGGGGGCCATGCACCCACTGCACCCCAGGGACCACCACCTCCCCAGAGCAAAATGCCTTAACTAATATAGGAGGGGTCCTGCCTCCCCAGGGCTTTTTTGAGTATATCCAGGGGGCCGCGCATCCCCTCTGCAGCCCTGAAGACCAGCGCCTGCCCAGGCCTTGGATGTAATTCTGTGGTGGGGGGGGCGAGGGTGTCCCCCCTGCAGGCCCAGGGACCCCTATCTTCCCAAGACTTGATTTTAATTCTGTGTGGGGGGGGTGGGGCCTTAATGTAATGTGATGCAGGGGACCACATGCCCCCCCACAGCCCTGGGTACTGCCACCCCCCCCGGAGCCTTAATGTGATGTGGGGGGGGTTGCATGTCCCCCCTCTGGAGGCCCAGGGGCCTCTGCCTCACTGGGGCCTTAATGTAATGTGGGGGACTACATGGCACCCCCACAGCCCCAGGGATGCCACCTCCCCAGGGCCCTAATGAAATATAATGTGGGGGCCACGTGGCCTTCCCACTGCCCCAGGGACCACCACCTCCCCGGGGCTAGATTACATTGGAGAGGGCTGCACGTCCCCCCCTTGAGAAGCCATTAATGGCCCTGAGGACCACCACCCTCTATGGCCGGCTCCTGCTATGTCCCAGGGTGTCACCCCCAGGATATAGCTGTTTGGTTTTGCTTGGTGGGAGCTGACATCTCCCACAAGCAATAGCAAACAAAGTCCACTTTCTGACACCGGGAACTGTCAAACAGCTGCCGCTGGCAGAAAGTGGAGTTTTCATCTGTTTCCCTGCAGTCCAGGGAAACAGATGAAAACATTGCTCCCACAAGCAGGGGGCTGTTATTTAAAGTAGCTCCCTGCTTTTTGGAGCAATGCTGACTCCCACATGATGTGAGGAACTGGCTAGGACAGCAGGGGCCTTGAGGCACCCCCACGGTCCTGTCTCTCTCTCTCTCTCTCTCTCTCTCTCTCTCTCTCTCTCTCTCTCTCTCTCTCTCTCTCTCTCTCTCTCTCTCTCTCTCTCTCTCTCTCTCTCTCTCTCTCTCTCTCTCTCTCTCTCTCTCTCTCTCTCTCTCTCTCTCTCTCTCTCTCTCTCTCTCTCTCTCTCTCTCTCTCTCTCTCTCTCTCTCTCTCTCTCTCTCTCTCTCTCTCTTCCATCCCATGATGGATTGGAAGAGGGAGAGATTGTCAATGCAATGGTCTCTCCATGCAAAGACTTCACAGAGTTAGATTAACAAAATGTTTGGTACGAATGTTATAGTTACGTTTGGATGCAGAGGATAGTCACTTCTAGCCTAATGGTCAAGATCTTGTGCTGTCACTCAGTAGGCTGCAGGTTCAAATCCTAGTATCCCTTGGCAGTGTGTTGTTTATTTACTAGTGTTTTGACTGTTAAATCTTCCTACTGATGGAACATTCACGTTTCTTTCCAATTACATGTGTGGGTTGATTGTCATAGGTAAGTCTGGAAGCATCACAGTAAGGAGTCACCTATGGCCTAAAGGTTAAGGTCACAGAGCCTCACACCGAAGGCTATGTGCAGCATGGGTTTAGGTGGTTATAGGGGTTGGCTTCAGGGCGTGGCACCCCACCTAAGGCTGTGTGGGGCACGGGTTGGCTGTTATCTCAAGTAACTATAACTTGTGCTCTAAGGCAAGTATAACTCACAGTCTCCCCATGCACTGCTAATTATCCCACAAATTATGGCACTCATGTGATCTTTGATAACATCATTGATAATATCAGTGTAGCATTTGAAGTACAATTGTTGATAAAAAAACTGTGCATGGCGAGGGCACGAGTTATGGTTACCTTAGGGCACGAGTCATAGTTACTTGAGATAACTCTAACTATAACAGGTGAATTTGTATGGTTTTGTACATTTAAAATGTGAGCTTAACTATAACATCCCTGTAACCTTTGCTTTTCTTTAATGGAATATATATATATATATATATATATATATATATATATATATATATATATATATATATATAAGTGCAATATAATCTTACTACAATCAAAAAGTGCATTGCATATATTTGTATATATAATAATTTACTCATAATAAACCAACTACTAAGTACTTGGTCTCTCTCTGTCTTTCATTTTTGTGTCTTTAATAAACTAACAAACAAGAACAGAGGTTGAGAATAATTGGTGAAGAAGTTTGTGGTTCAATTGCATGCTGAATAATGGAGGTTCTCCTTTGGTGTGGCAAGGAGACCCAAAAAATGTAGTGGTGTCTGCATGCAAAATGTTCTCTCAGCTAGACCATTCCATAGAGGTACATTCTTAATGGTTTCATGGTACACGACAAAACTCAAGAGTTCAAGCAAAGTAGGAAGCTTTAGAGAGTATGCAAACCATATGGACACACAACCTCTTCAAACAAGTTGATGATTTCAATACCTGGTTAATGTGCCAAGAGACAGCACTCTACACAGAACATTAGCAGCACTAGACTTTAGTTCTTGAAAAAGTGTAGCTAAATTGGCAATGATTCCTAATATTCAACAAGGCTGGAGAGTCCCGGAACCGACATAAAGGGATCCAAAGTTTCTTTGGGAATACACTTGTTAGTCATACAAATATATTTGCTAAGCTGTCTGAACATTCCACCTATCTGCTTATAATGATATTCTTTAACTTCCTGTTTTCGTGTGTTTAATGTTCGTGCAGACAGGAAAAGAAAATGGTGGTTTTTGCACACAGGGGAATTTGAACTGTACATTAATGTGCGCAAAATGAGCTATGTAGTGAAAAATGCATTGCTTGCAGCATGCAAGGGTGTATTTTTCAGCACATCTTCCAGGCTCATGAATCTGTACTTCATGCACTTCCTGTTCCCTACAGCAGCCCTTACCTAGCACAGGGTTGCCACAGGAGAAGGTGCAATGCAGCAAAATAACGAAACAATCCTCTGTCTGGCTTACCAAGGGCACACTGCACTGCTAATGGAACACATGAGCACTGAAGAACAGATTAACCCGTCATCGTCAATAAAGGAAATAGATTTCGCAACTTGACAATGAGATGTGCCCTTAGCTCCTTCTGGAAATGCATAAGAGAATAAGCTTTTTTGCTTGGAATAGGAATGGAGATCTTATTATCTCAAGGGTTTTCCCAAATAAACATTACTGAACAGCTCTAGCTAATAGGAAAGACCATAGAGCGGGATGCTGCTCATAAACCATATTCTCTGACTCCTCCCCTTACTCATGAGGGCCAGTCTGATAGGTCAAGATGCATTCTGGTACAGGCTATAGAAGAACAGCAGTGAAGCTAAGCCCTTGCTGTATTATGGTTTTATGCCCTCTCCTGCACCTAGTGAACATGCCAGAAAGGGGGCGTTGCTGGCCCTGTAAGTATATTTCTGTTTGTTCACAGCTTTTCTAGAGGGGTGGCAGAGGTACCTTTCAAACCGGAAAAAATTATAAATGTTCCAGTTCCGTTAAGGTGGGGACTCATGTTCTCACACGAAGGCCAAGATCAGGCACACCCTGGTGCAGATCCAGGCAGGATAGCCTTGACAGGATAGCCTTGATCACTCTGCTGGATCCATGTCCGTCAGAAGGCCACATGTATTGGCAAATCAGGAACAGAAACAACACTCACAACTTCTCGCTGTCACAAAATCAGAGAATGCTTCCTGGCATGCGCCCTTGGCTTGCATCATATTAGACAAAACAATTCACACAAGCTCAAGTTTTCATCTAATTCGGACACATACTTTTCTTGCCACACAAACTGAAAATGAAAAGTAAAACAGTTTCACATAAGCAAGCCTTGCCACGGACACCATGAGTGTGAAGGAGACACACAAAAGGAAAAAAGAAGTTTGCTTCCAGTCAAACGTATCAGCAAAAGTGCAATTCGGCATGTAACAGGGTCGATGTCCAAGGCAGTAACCAAACTGCCCCAAGGAGGGACAAACGTAAAGTATTTACCAACGATAACAAAGGATTTTTGAAGGACATGCCCATGAAAAAGTGAGAGTGATGGGCATGAGGTGAACGTGGTTAAAAGCCCAAATAGATAACAACACGTCGGAAAAGCAGCGCTTGCGCGCTGCTATGCTCACTCTAAAAACCAATGACCCTAACAAGTCTTGTCCTTAACAAACAAAAGGACACAAAGGTGGTTTACATAAGTAGCATCCCATTAAAAGCATACCTTCAAATAGGTGCATGTGGATCACTCCACGAGGTACTCAGTAAGATCACCAAGAAAACTGTAGACATGTAGTCCACTGGACTACACATTATGACCTGTGAGCTAAGTATGGCTCAAAGATTGATAATGCAAATGGCTTGTTATTCACTGTATCCGGACGTGGGCCACTCCGGTCGCAATGGTGGTCGTGTTTCCAGGATCTTCTGATTTACACAAAGCTTGCGGCTTCTTTGAGAGATACTGAAGGTGAGCATTAAAGAGCTCATCAGCAGAGGGAAGAAGAGCCATGGATACTCTAAAGGAATGCATGGGCATATGTAACGGTGTGAGTACCTCGCAAGTGTTAATGGTGAATTAATCAAATCATAATCTGAAACAACAATCACACCCTGTACAGTACACGTGCATGGTAAGCTAGTAGTGCAATGCTGCTACAACTCCATCACAGAAGAAAAGGTATGGTGCAGGGCATGAGCACCCGCACTACAATCAAATGTACCTTTCTCCTACTGAGGTCCAGGTTTTGCCTTCTCTTGCAAAATACAAAGTGTTATTTGCAATATAAGCAACGGCAGCAATTATACATGTATGACACACACCCATCAGAGGACTGAATTTCTTCACTTACCACATTTCAAGCCAGTCTAATGCAATGGGAACTATATTGTCCAGTATGGGATCAATATTGTGCTCATGTGCATGTTGTGATTAAGTAGCACCATGCTGCTCACATGAGTAATGCATTTAGAATGGCCGGTGGCAGAATTCCACTCTGAGTGACAGCCGTGGGTGAAATTCCACCATTAGTAAAGAGGCACTATGTGTTTGACTTGTAGGGCATCATTTCCTATCCTTGTGATCACGTCTGGGAACCTGTGCATACTTTGCCTTACCTTACTTTTCAAGAATATAGGGGGTCATTACAACCCTGGCGTTCAGTGTTAAAGCGGCGGTAAGACCGCCAACAGGCTGGCGGTAAAAAAATTGCAACAAAGGCAGCCACTTTAACACTCCGATCCCCATGGCGGCACAAAGAAAGCGCGGCGGTCACCGCCAACAGACAGCCGGGAGACAATGTACCGCCCACACTATTATGACAGGCCAATCCGCCACCTTTTCTGGGACGGATTCACCGGGGATAAAAACATGGCAGAAACAGGAATCCCGAAGGGAAAACGCTCACCTTTACACACCCCACGAGGAACGAGGACGCCATTGACCCAGAACTCCAAATTCTACCTGCAATAGTCTTCCTGCTCCTCTATCAGGAGCACCAACGCCGGCGGCGAAGACCGCGGTGAGTACTGCACCTACAACACAGGGGAGGGGGGAGGGGGGAGGCAAAAAACAGGGACACACACACACAACACCCCCACCCCCACCCACTACAACACACACACTAATGCATATCAATACATTACAGTTACACCCCCCTGGTGCTGGCCTCCTGGGCAGCGGGGATGATGGCGGTGTTCTCCGCCATGCTGCTCTTCCCAGACTTGCTGAGTTTCTTGTGGCCCTACCCCACCTTGGAAGGTGTCACAGCTGACTCCACACTCCCACCGGGACCCCTGGGAGCGGCTTTGGTGGATGGAGTCTTCCCCCGTTCTCGCCGGGCACTGGCCAACTTCTGATGCTTCACAGGTGGGGGACTGTCTGTGCTGTGGCTCCGTACCACACTGGCTGCCCTGGTGGCCAGTGCACTCCAGATTCCGGAGACTACAGGCACCACTGGTCCCGGAGAGGTTGTGGCTGAGGTGCTAGTTCGGGACCTATGAGACAGACGGGGTGGGGGAGGTGAGGGAAAGAGGTCAAGGCTGGCCAGGAAAAGTTTCTTAGGAACACTGGGACAGGTAGCTGGAGGGGGTTTGGGAGTGGAGGAAGAGGTGGTGGTTGTAGGAGGTGTACGTTTGGTGACTTTGGGTGAAGGTGCATGCGCTGGAGGCTGTCGTGAGGTCGATGGCTGTTGGGTGGGTGTGTGCCTGCGTTTGTGTATCTTGGGAGGGGTGTGTCACAAACACCGGGAGAGGACACAGGGGACGTGTGAATGGTAGTGGGGGTGGTGACTGCACGTGAGCGGGGTGTGGTGGTGGGTGTGCTGGAGAGGGACGTAGTGGCTGTAGATGTAGTGCATGCAGGTGTGAGTGTAGACATCACTGGGAGGGAGGAGAGAGACAAGGAGGAGGGAGACACAGTGGAGGCAGTGGATGTTGGTGTGTCTGCATGTGTGTGATGCTTGCGTGAATGCCTGTGGGATGTGTGGTGCTTTTGTTAGCCTGAGCTACCCTTGGGTGTTGAGGTGTGTGCATGTTGGTCTGTAGGTGTGCTTGGGATAGGCTGAGGTACAGGGGATTGGGTCGGGGTGGAGGAAGTTGGAGGGGGGAGGCTAGAGACGGAGACAATGGCTGCCATCAGTGCTGAGGCCAGAGTCTGAAAAGCTCGGTGAACGGCCGCCTGACCAGAAGGAATGCCCTCCAGGAATGCATTTGTTTGTTGCAACTGTCTCTCTACACCCTGGTTGGCATTCAAAATGGTAGACTGCCCAACAGTGAGGGACCTGAGGAGGTCAATGGCCTCCTCACTGAGGACAGCAGGGGTGACTGGGGCAGGGCCTGAGGTGCCTGGGGCGAAGGTGATGCCCACCCTCCTGGGTGAGCGGGCACGGGGCAAAGGCTGAGGGGCTGCTGGGAGGGCAGTGCTGGTAGGGGGGGGTGGCGGCTGTAACTGTAGATGCGGGGGGCACAGATGTTGCCGCCACCACAAGGGAGCTCCCATCAGAGGACGAGTCCGTGACGCTGGTCTCAGCTCCTGTCCCCGCCGTGGAGCTCCCTCGCCCTCCGTCCCACTGGTGAATTCAGACTCTGTAGTGTCGCCCTCCAGGGCCATGTGGGATGCATCTCCCTCGTGCTCCAGTGCCACTGCTCCTCCGCCTGATGATGCTAATGCACACAAGAACAGGGAGACCACAAAAAGGGGGTGGAAGACAGGAGAGAGACATGTTGAGTGCATGCATTACCGCTACCGTTGGTGGACAGGACAGACACAGAAGCCCCCTGCACTACGCCGCGCTCTTGGCCTCCACTGTTCAATTCCTGGGAAATGCCCTACAAGGCTATGGACGACATCTGCACACATAGATGACACAGGGGCATGACTAGGTGTACTTGGCACTCTACAGAGGTGGGCTGGGGTGCCACATGGCCTGCCTTACGAAGGGGACTTGCCTACAGAACTCGCCCTGGCCTAGGGAAACCCACAGCCCACCTCCCCCACCCAGACACCTCCACTGCTTGCAAAGTCAGCAGAATGAGAGTGTACTCACCCCCTTATGTCTGCTGTGATGCCCTCAAGTGCCCATCCAACTCCGGGTAGGCCACCGCCAGGATCCGGAACATCAGGAGGGGTCATGGTGCGACGGGCACCCCTCCCACGTTCGGAGGCCATCCCCAGCTGAGCCTTCGCCGTCTTCTTGCTCCAGCGGCGAATGTCCTCCCATCTTTTCCGGCAGTGGGTGCTCCGTCTGTGGTAGACCCCCAGGGTCCGGAAGTCCTTGGCGATGGCACGCCAAATATCTTTTTTCTGGTGGGCGCTGACCTACATGAAATGTACAGGGGAAAAAGAGAAGTTATTACCAACTGCACCGTCAAAGTGATTGGCCCCCATCCCTACCCTTGCCATGTGGCACATGCATTCACCGTCTTTCATGCACGCAGCACTCTCCCCCTTTCCTTCTTACATCCAGCCCTCTCCACACAGGCATAGCCCATACAATAGGCTCCCTGTGTACATACCTGTTTGTCTGGAGGACCGTAGAGTAGCGTGTACTGGGGGAGGACCCCATCCACGAGCTACTTCAACTCCTCCGATATGAAGGCATGGGCCCTTTCCCCAGACACTTGAGCCATTGTCTCTTCCAGACTGAGGTCACAGCAGCACTTGCAGTGTAGGTCCTCTCCTGTCGAAGATCAGGTATCGAGTGATTCAACAGATAGAAAATGGCGGTCACGTCCGCGGCGGTGCGTAACGTCACCGCCGGCGCACATCGTCATTGCCTCCTGGGACCCATAGGGTCCAATGTTAACCAATGCAGCATTGCACCGCGGTCTTCGACCGCCTACCGCGATGGTGTACAACGCCAGTGCAGTTACCTCACATCCCATTGTCCCACTTTAGAGGTCAGGCAGCCGCCATTTCAGGGGCCCACATGGCTTCATTTCCAACTGCGTCACACATACCTAGGCCTACACTCAACACACATACAGGCCACCTTTTGTGTATGATTGGTGTTCTGTGTAAACTGTGGGTACGTACCTCTGAGTTGTTTGACTCTGTGCTTGCTGTTGTGCTTCATAGGCACTGTCCGCTGGGACATGTGAGGAGATGGCGGCATCCTCCGGTGTACCGACCGTTGGTGGACCTGTCGACAATGGAGGAGCAACATGTCATAATCACATACAGGCTTGACCGTGCCACAATCCAGGAACTGTGTAACCAGTTGGAGCCAGACCTGATGTCAGCAATCCGCCATCCCACAGGAATCCCCCTTCAAGTGCAGGTGCTGTCAGTGCTCCATTTCCTTGCAAGTGGGTCAATTCAAACAACAGTGGCCATAGCATCAGGGATGTCCCAGCCTATGTCTTCCAACGTATTGTCCAGAGTGTTGTCTGCCCTTCTGAAACACATGCATAGCTACATCGTTTTCCCTCAGGTGGAGGATTTGCCTACAGTGAAAGGTGATTTCTATGCCCTGGGACATATCTCCAACATCATAGGTGCCATTGATGGGACCCATGTGGCTTTGGTCCCCTCCGCAGGAGTGAACAGGTGTACAGAAACCGGAAGAGTTATCATTCGATGAATGTACATATGGTATGTTTGGCAGACCAGTACATCTCCCATGTGAATGCTAAGTTCCCTGGCTCAGTGCATGATGCCTACATCCTGCGGAATAGCAGCATCTCTTATGTGATGGGTCAACTCCAGAGGCACCGTGTGTGGTTATTAGGTGAGCACCTGAAAGCAAGACAGTGGAAATGGTTGTCTGGGTCTGGGTTACCCTACAGGTTAATGTGTGTCTAATACTTGTCCCTCACCATTTGCAGGTGATTCTGGTTACCCCAAGCTGTCATGGCTACTGACCCCAGTGAGGAACCCAGGACAAGGGCAGAGGAACGCTACAATGAGGCACATGGGCAAACTAGGAGGGTGATCGAGCGGACCTTCGGCCTCCTGAAGGCCAGGTTCCGGTGCCTCCATATGACAGGTGGATCCCTATTCTACTCACCAAAGAAGGTGTGCCAGATCACCGTGGCCTGCTGTATGCTTCATAACTTGGCATTGCGATGACAGGTGCCTTTTCTGCAGGAGGATGGTCCAGATGGCGGTGTTGTTGCAGCTGTGGAGCCTGTGGATAGTGAAGACGAGGAAGCAGAGGAAGAAGACATGAACAACAGGGACGCAGTGATCCAGCAATATTTCCAGTGAGACACAGGTAAGAGTACAGACCTGCCTACTACATGTACTTAAACACTGCTACCTCTCTACTGTCTGTCCTTTTCACCCAGTGTATGGTCACTGAGTTGTCACTTTCCCTTACGATTTCACAGATGTGGGTCCCACTGTGTGACATCTGCTTTGATTCCTCATGGACTTGAGCTGTGTGACATAGGTATGTTGACATTACTATTGAAAGAGCATTTTGTCACTGTAATTGCTAATACACTATTTCGAAATCACAGACAGACTGCAGATTGTTTTGTGTTTTAAGTGTATTTATGTAAGTGCTCAATATTGGAGGGGGTGGTGAAATGGTGAGGAGTGATGGCGGGGGAATGTCCATGGCAGAGTCCAGTCTATTAGTCTCACAGGTGCATTGCCCAAATGGGCATAGGAAGTGGAGCTGGGGCAGTTTCAGTATGGACAGGGTGACAAAGTGCAACAGTAGGATGACAATCAGGGTGGTCTCATTTCTTGGCAGGGGTCTTGGCATTGTGCTCTGTCTTTGTCCTGGATCTCAGGGACCGTTTGTGGGGTGGTTCTCCCTCTGCAGGGGGTGGGGTGCTGGTGTAGTGGTCCTGTGGCGGGGCGTCCTGTCCACTAGCGCCGGCGGAGGTGGTGGGAAGTTCATCATCCATGCTAGTGTTAGGGGGTAGTGCCACAGTGTTCCTCCTGGTGTTGAGTACTTCCTTCAGCACCCCTACAATGGTGCCCAGGGTGGAGCTGATGGTTCTGAGTTCCTCCCTGAAGCCCATATATTGTTCCTCCTGCAGGCGCTGGGTCTCCTGAAACTTGGCCAGTACCATTGCCATTGTCTCCTGGGAGTGGTGGTAGGCTCCCATGATGGAGGAGAGGGCCTTGTGGAGAGTGGGTTCCCTTGGCCTGTCCGCCCCCTGTCGCACAGCAGAACTCCCAGTTCCCCTGTGTTCTTGGGCCTCCGTCCCCTGGACCGTGTGCCCACTGCCACTGCCTCCATGTCCCTGTTGTTGTTGGTGTGGTGGGTTATCCTGGGTTCCCTGTAGTGGTGGACACATAGCTGATTGACGTGTCCTGGGGACGGAGGTATGGGCCCGCTGGGTGGGTGCTGTGCTGGTGTTTCCAGAGAGGGGAAGGTCTGTGATGGCCTGTGCCAGTGTGAGGGGAACCGACTGTCCTGAGGTCCCCGATGGGCCGGGCTGGTCATCTAGATCCAGTTGGACAGAGGTGCTGTCATCACTGTGGGCCTCTTCTGTTGGTGGTGTGGACATGTGTGGACCCTCCTGTCCGGTGACATTGGGTAGGGGTCCTGCAGGGGTATAAAAGGATGGTTATTACATCTGTGTGTGTCATGGTGTGCAATGGGTGGGTGAGCGTGTACCCCAGTGCTTGCATTCCTGTGTGGGAGCTTGTGTGATGGTGGTTTAGGGGGTTGTATGGGTATGTGCAGTGGGCATGCTTTAGTGATGGGTGTCCATGCTCTGTTGTTGCATGCAGGGCTTGGTGTTGGGATGGGTGTTTTGTGATGTTGGGACATATGTGAGGAGTTGGGGTGCTGGGGGTGAGGGTGGGGGTGTGTGATAGCATGCAGGTAGGGTGGGGGATGTAATAGTTAGGATTTGACTTGCCAGAGTCCATTCCTCCGCCTACTCCTGTGAGGCCCTCAGGATGCAGAATCGCCAAGACCTGCTCCTCTCATGTTGTTAGTTGTGGGTGAGGAGGTGGGGGTCCGCTGCCAGTCCGCTGAACCGCCAGGTGGTGTCTTGAGACCACGGAACGCACCTTCCCCCGTAGGTCATTCCACCTCTTCCTGATGTCCTCCCAATTTCTTGGGTGCTGTCCCACTGCGTGGACCCTGTCCACTATTCTTCGCCATAGCTCCATCTTCCTTGCAATGGAGGTGTGCTGCGCCTGTGCTCCGAATAGCTGTGGCTCTACCCAGACGATTTCAGCCACCATGACCCTGAGCTCCTCCTCCGAGAACCTGGGCTGTCTTTGCCGTGCCATGGGGTGGTGTAGGTGATGATGTGTGGGGTGGATTGTGTGGTGATCAGTGTGCTGATGTGTAGTGGTCTGTTGTGTGAGGTGCGTGGAAGTTGTGTGGGTGATGGTATTGTGTGCCTGTGGATGCTGTTGTTCTTGCTGGTGGTGTCTCTCTCTGGCCTTCTTTCTGAATTATTTGGTTGTAGAGGTTTGTGGGTGATGTGGGTGTGTGTTTTATATTGTAATGGGTGTGTGGGAGTGGTGTGTGTATGTGTATCAGGTGTGTGTATTTTGAATTGTCCAATGTGGCTGTGTTTTGTGAATGTGTGTGTATTTTGAGCGCAGCGGTGTGTACCGCCAATGGAATACTGCGGTTGAAAGACCGCCATGTGGATTCGTGTGTTGTGATAGTGTGGGCGTATTTCTGTTGGCGTGACGGTGTCGGTTTTGTTTTCGCCAGTTTATCACTGACCTTTGGTGTGGCGGACTTGTGTGGGTGTCTGAATTTTGGCGGATCCCGAAATGTGGGTCATAATGGATGTGGCGGAATTCCGCGGCGGTGTGGTGGCGGTCTTCTGCACGGCGGTAAGCGGCTTTTACCACCAATGTTGTAATGACGGCCTTAGTCTCAAAATCAAATGATAAACATGCAGAAACAATACTGGTTGACCGAATCTCCTAAAGAATCTCAATTTGATCAATGCATGGATCACTACACAATCCAGAGTTACAGTACACATCAATAGCAAGAACAACTGCGCAATAGAAATAGCATACATCTAGATTCAGCAAAGATAAGACATCAACTGTTGTTAATATTTAACAAGCATCTTTAGTGAGTCTCCTAACTAACCTTCTGATTAGAATGGCATGTTTGGGCTTCATGCAAAACAATTAAGTTAACGCAAATTAGGAAAAACATCTAACTATGGCTCTATCAAAATTAGCAGTTGGTACCCAAAGACAAAAGCAAGTAGATATGGCAATCAGTACCTTGCCTCAATATGGTTCAGCAAGCTGCAACAGCCTTCGTCAGTTGGACATCTGTTCAGTCAGCAAGACATCGGGACTCAGCAATAAAGTTCAAGATAGAAATGTCTCAGGAACGGGCATAATCAGAATGTCGCTTCTCGGCAACAAAGTTAGTAAAAAGTTAAGCTTGTCTCCTCTCAGGACAGTTAGGAAAATGTGTGGCTTCTCCTCTCGGGACAGTTAGGAAAAATGTGGGGTGTCTTCTCTTGGTACAGTCTGGCTAAGTTAGATTCCCTAGGACATCTTCCCATGTTGCTATTGGTCAAAGAATCGTATGTTTGCATTTAGTAGAACCTCAAATCTAAGATATAACTATACTGTCTTTCACATGTCGATGATTTGCTCCTCTTCTCCGGTTCCCTTCGATGGGCTCAGGTAACAATTTTGTATTGCCTTATACTCCAGTCAGTGCATCCATTGTTAGTTCCTGGGAACATAGCCTCTACACACACACTAAGTTCTTCAAAGTATCAATAGCTAGTACAACATATTCTAGCGGGCAGTTCTCATGGGAAAGAAAGTTATCTACTTGCATCTGGTCAACGCATTGGGACATTACAAATCTATTTCTCTAAGCAGCCATTTTGTGTGACTTGTCTAAGCAATGCAACTTGACACGAGGCCGTGCAGCTAGTCCCAAGACCTCGCTAATTTAAGGCCTATGATTAATAGAGCAAATACATAATGTATGATCATTAATATAACATACTACTACCTGGATCCAAACATGAGCACAACATTTTACATTAATAAGCAATTAATAAGATCACTTAGTGATTACTGACTGTCACTCAAGTAGGCACATTTTAAAAGTTGTGTATTGTTTTTCTATATTAAGTCATTTTCTTTGCAGATTCAACATTCAATACATGAATATTTATCAGTAACATTTCAGCGTTAAAATGCCTGACCCAGATGTGAGGGAGTCCCATCTGGTTAACGGTCTAGTCTTTTTCTTCCTTTCCTCCACTGCCACATTCTCTGCTTCCTCCAGGTCCTTCCCTTGTGCATCAATGTACACCGGTAAGGGAAGAGCAAGCAGATAGGTTCTTCCAACTACCTGTCAGTTTCTACTCTGCGTCCTGACATTGATCGGCCCAGGCTAGATGGAGGGCAGGCCTGGATTTAGCCGCACATGCTGGATATTCCTTGAGAGGCCCTACACTACATGAACCTGGCATTTATTTTCACAATAACTAGGAAGGACCTGCTGCAGCACAGAATCTGTCTTGCTAAGGATGGCTTTTTACCTTTAGACATGCTAATAAAGTCAGCACTTGCACTGAAGTATTCCTGAACCGGTAGGGGAGCATCCCCAAAGTCTTTAATGCAGCCCTCTCCAGCTGGAATTGACTATATATTCTTAATGTCCAGTCCGCATCTGAGTTAATTGAAGGAAATATCCGTACTAACCACAGTCATATGAAAAAGTACAAGATTGTCTACAGGAGAGTAAGTGAACTCTTTTGAGAATGCAGTAAATATATAGCATAATGCAGGAAGACCTGGGGCCCATATTTCAGATGGTGACTGAGCAACTATGTGGGAAATATCTAGCTATTCTTGTTCCTCCCCTTGGAATAACCGAGGGCTTGGTAAACAATTTTCACTGACTTTCGGAGAGATTAGGCTGAGTGCAGATGAATCCCCACACTGAATGCACTCATGCCTATGCCCTTCCTGTTGCGCACCCCAGGTCCGGATGCCTGAACCCTCGTCAGTGCTGACTATTCCCCTTCATAATTGTAATACCTCAATATTGGGCTCTGCTCCTATCGCCAGATGCTATCAAAGAAGTGCCTATCTCTATATCCAATACCTAGCAATTTAGGGGGTCTTCTAGGGGGCAGAGAGGAAGATATGCAGCGGATGGGAGAATTTAGATCTAAAAGTTTGATCAATCACTTTTTATTTGCTTACCTTTATATGCTTCTTTCATCTATCATGTGATACGCAATCATAATGGAGGCACACCCTTTGATTGCTATTGATAACGCGTCCCTTTATGATATTTTATTACACATCAGGAATCGTTTTTGGCCAATGAATCTCTTGACCCAGTTGAGAGACACCTTAGGGCGAGATAGCTAATCAATATATCAATCAATACATCAATAATGTCATCAATATTTATCACGACAATGCATTTCACTTTAGTCAAAGTCATTTATCAATTCAAAGACACTACCATGACCTTTCAGCCATGAATAACCACACCTAGATTAGTAGAATTTTATGAATTTTATTCCCTATTTCTTACAATTCTAATATCAGAAACGTCAATCTCAAAACCAAGAAACATAATAGCACAGTCACGATATGGCAACTTTGATAAGATTTCATTCAAGCGAAAATTACAAACATCAGAACATAACACGACGTGAACATAGATCAAGTTTAGCAGAGTGTCAATAACGCATCAGTTCAACAAAGCATAGTCTCGGTCGTTTGTCTATTTGCGTCAGTTTTGGTGAACACCTGTCCTAACCTCTGATTAGAATTCCCATGTTGGGCTTCATGCAAAACAGTTTAGAACACTAATTTGGAAAACATCTATCTGAGGTCTCTGTCAAAAGTAAGCAGCTGGTGCCTAGAAAGGAAAAGCAAACAGACAAATCACAAATGCATTGTCATAATTACCCTCCAAAGTTTAGGTCAGCGCACAGGTTCAGTCTTCGTCTTCAGGACATCAGTCAATTCGCCATCAGTCAATACTCAGCTCCCGGGCAAAAGGGCACTTCCCTCATAAGGAGGTAAAGTGTAAAATGGACAATTCTAAGGGCGAGGATGATTTTAAGTAAACCAACAAGTCACCAAACAGAGTGACAGAGTTTCTGGATAAAATCAATAGCATTCCCTAACCCACCTAAATGACTCCTCGTGACATGGGTTTTTATCCCTTTCCCGTTGTACATTCCCCCAAAATTTTATTAGACACTTGCTATACCCCCCTATCTTTAACCTATCAGAAAGTACATTAGGTAACCCAACTCTTCACCCCATATTATTTTACAAGTCTTTGATTGGTCTTCATAATTGACGTCTTCCGAGGTGGCACGTCCGGTATGATTTCATCTTTCTGTAATTCTTTGCACATCTTTTGGTCAGCAGTTCCATTGTCTTCACCGGTTTGAATGACCTTGTACATTACATTAATCTACACTGTTTCATTTTACTTTTTAACATTTGTTCTGCACACACTGAAGAATGCTTGAGAAGGGATCTAACATGGTTACATTCGTCTTCTAATTTGGAAAAAAGAACACGCAGGGTCATGTGCCTTTGTGAGTCAGCACACTGCAAAAAAAAAAAAGCATTTAATATGAGAACCAAAGCAGCTAAGCTTTGGCTCATGCTAACTTAAGGCCTATGAGGATTTCAGCACAGATTCAGTAACGCAATCATTAGTATAAGCTTATTTAAACATAATATAAACATTTTGGTCATTATTATTAGTCTACGTATACATTGGTGGCCACTCCCCGTGGTCACAATTCAAGTGCACGTCTAAGCAAAATTACTATCATTATAGTTTCTATGCAGCATTATCACACATTGATTCATAAACATTTCATGTTAATATAGATTATATAAGCTACACTCTCACTATTATGATGCCATATATATTTTACATTGCTGCCCTTTACGTTCTTTGGCGTTTAAAGTCCCCTTTGTTTGAACTGTACTTCACACAAGAACATGAATGTATATTCTATCACTGACACTGCTGTTATACTTTAATTCAAATCTGTTTAAAAAAATGACATAATGAAGGTCCACTAACATAACACTTATGTTTATCTCTAAAACACCGTTCCACCAAACTAACAAAGACCCGGCTCTAAACTGCTGCAGCAGTTTACTCAAGTATATCTTAATACCTATACCTTTTTGATCCTTTGTTATCATGTTAGCCAGGGATCACATTGGATGAGGATCGAATATTATTTACTGTATATAGAAACAGACATTGAAACAGTTGTTACTGTTTAAGAATAATTAACCACAGGCCTCAGACAGATATTACCTCATATTCGACACAGCACTCTGAACCCTATTCTTTGTTTTAACAGGATGTAATTGTGCCGATGTGATTTATAAGTGCAGTGTCTGAGATTTATAACCTGAAATCCTGTTTCATTATGGGGCCCATTACCTACACTTGCCTGCCTGCGCTGATATACTTTTTGAAAGAGGGCCATTTAATTGGAACAACAAAATTGTTCCAGTGTCTTGGGCACGCGCTACCAGTGTGTTTAGCCCAGAATATACATACGTCATTGGTTGTATGTTGATTCTGGCATCCTGATATGATCTGTCACGAGGATTCCAGGATGACAGTTGGGAAAGGAAGGGCGATGACTGCAGTCTCTCAGCTGGTGCGAGTACGTATATTAAAGTCCTGCTAGGCACTTACCTTGCGTGTCTGGCTTCATGTGGACAAATCAGCCCCGTGAAAATGATTAATACCCGTAATCTAATCTCCGTTTTTTGGAAATGAGATGAATCCATGCTGCCTGGGATGGCGCTTCTTGGGCATCTTGCTCCGTACTGTCTTAGCATTAGCACGTTTAGAGGAAAGCAAAAGTAAGTCATGGATCCCCGCATGTGGTTCCTTTAGATCTCCAACAAAGGCAATTGAAAGTGTTGTTTTAAAGGAGCCTCGGGTGCCAACCTTTTCTGATGGATACAACTACCTGTGGATTCCTCACCTCATGAATACTCCCATGGCGCCAGCATTCGACGGAAATCTTCTTACTAGTCTCTGCACGTCGACGAGGACGTCACTCTAGCCCACGCGACGCCGTCTGACGTCATACAGGCAATAAGAGGTCCTCGACGACGTGCGGATGTCAGTTCCCTTTTTTCCGTGCATTCGAAACGGTTATCTTCGAGGGAGCAACTGTTACTTTTGTGGTTACAGTGTATTTTTGCTGCGTAGTCTTTCGCTGTGGTAATAATGTCGCAGAGAAAGTCTGGATTCAAGCCTTGTCGTGAGTGTGGAGGCAAGATGTCGGTGATGGATCCTCATTCCGATTGCCTTTGGTGTTTGAGCTCCGACCACGACGTCTCGACTTGTGATTCATGCCAGCACATGAATCCAAAGGCCCTCAAGGAACGTGAGGCGAAGCTGTTTATGGCGAAATCGAAGGAGAAGCATCACAAGAAGTCTTCTTCTCCAAGACATCGGCGTCATCGAGACTCCCGGCGCCGTAGAGAATCTCGGCGTCATTCGAAGGAGACTCGTTCCAGGTCTTCGGATCGGCGCCGAAGGACATGGGAGATCAGTCCCACGGTTACGCCGCATCCTTCGACGCCGTTGCCCTCTCCGGCGTCTCCAACTTCACCTGGACAGGCGTCGGTGATTGAGGTATTGGAGCCTCAGATGTTTTCTCCGGCGTTGCAGACGTCGTGGCCGGCGTCGGGGTCGCCTCCGAGACAGGCACCCCAGTATCCGGCTTTTCCCATCCCTGGAGCCGATAGTTCCGCATTCTTGAATGCGATGTATGCCATCTTCCAACAGATGGCTCCAGGGGGTGCTCCGGCTGGGCCTTTGGCCTTTTCATTGGGTGATCCTGCACCTCTTCGGCCGGCACCCTTTATGCCCTTTCTCCCTTTTGGGAACGGGGGCTCGGCGCCAGTGTCGGCGCCGGTGGCCGCTCCGGTGGCTTCAGAGGGATTGGCCCTGGGGATTTCCATCCCGTCGACGTCGACGTCGGGATTTCGGCCTGTGACTCCGGTGGGTCCATCTGCTTCGACTGCTCTTTCGTCGGCGCCGAAGTTACCTGTGGCGCCGGACGCGGCGTCGGTGGCTTCTGAAGATCGGCGCCGATCTTCGACTTCGGCGGAGGCATTGTCGACTCCGCGTATTGAACAACGGCTTCATTCGAGGAGACGTGCTCTCCGTGTATTAGAGGAGCAGGAGTACCAACGAGCCCTGGAGGAAGGAGAGCTAGAGGACTCGGGTGATGGGCTGCGTGGTCTGGAGTCGGCCAGTGGGCTGGACACTTCCCCTGAGTGGGATCTTTCGTCCCCGGGAGAATACACTGAGGAGGCTGCTTCCTTTCATGCAGTGGTACGGAAGGCAGCTAGTTTTTTGGACCTGCCTTTGCCGGTGGTGGAGGCTAAACAAAACCTTCTAACAGAGGTGCTACATCCGGCCTCAGCTGCGGCGGAGCCTCTTTTGCCATTTAATGACGCTCTGCTGGATCCGGTGTTAGAGGTGTGGAAGAGGCCGGCATCTTCCCCAGCAGTTCACAGAGCCGTGGCCAGGAGGTATCGGGCGGCTCCGACTGACCCTGGTTTTCTGTCTAGGCACCCTACGCCGGAGAGCTTGGTGGTGCAGGCCTCCTGTTCATCCAAGTCAGCGCCTGGTTCTTTCCCGACGGTGCCTGGGGACAGAGATTCAAAGAAACTAGAGGCGCAGTCCAAGAAGATTTTTTCGTCCTGCAGTCTGGCGTTGAAGGCCACCAACGCAACCTGTATCCTGGGGAGGTATATTCATGCTCTGATGGATGACATTTCCTCATCATTTACAGAGCTTCCCCAGGGTCTTTTGGATGTTGTTTCAAATGCCCAGGCTGCTGCGACCCAGATTATCCAGACGGGACTGGATACGACCGACTCGGTAGCCAGAGCAATGGGCACAACTGTGGTGGCAAGGAGACAGGCCTGGCTCCGTAACTCGGGCTTTTCTGCGGATGTACAGTCCACATTGTTGGATCTCCCGTTTGATGGGGACAAACTGTTTGGAGCCAAGGCTGATTCGGCCTTGGAACGTTTTAAGGAGAGCAGGGCCACGGCTAAGTCGTTAGGGATCCAAGCTCCTTCTTCCACGGCCTCTTCCAGATTTTTCAGGAGGTTTCGTGGATTTGGGCGTGGCTCTTCCTCCTCTTCCTTTCGGGGAAGATATCAGCAACCTGCCTCTTCCCATCCCTATAGATCTTTTAGGGGGAGAGGTAGGGTCCGCACCAGAGGAGCCTCTCAGCAGCACTCTGCCTCTTCCTCATCCTCTGGCGGGGTGCAGCAGGGGAAGCAGCCTTAGGCTTCCACCATTTCCCACTCACTCCTCTCCTGTAGGGGGAAGATTACAGCATTTTCTCACCAAATGGAAGACTGTTACAACGGACACTTGGGTTCTCAGTATTGTGGGAAAAGGCTACACCCTTCCCTTTCGGGAGTTCCCGCCCCTCATCCCGCCCCGCCCATCTTATTGTTCAGAAGAACACCTCCTGTTGCTAGAACAGGAGGTACAAGCCCTCCTTTCAAAGGGCGCGGTAGAGTTGGTCCCAGAGCAGGAAAGGGGTTGAGGATGTTACTCAAGGTATTTCCTGATTCCCAAGAAGGATGGTCGTTTGAGACCAATCCTGGACCTGAGGATCTTGAATTGGTTCCTCAAGCAGGAAAAGTTCAAGATGCTGACCCTAGCACAGGTGCTTTTGGCGTTGAACAAGGAAGACTGGATGGTGTCTGTCGACTTGCAGGATGCTTACTTTCATATCCCGATACTCAAGTCACACAGGAAGTATCTCCGGTTTGTGGTGGGATCGCAGCACTATCAGTTTGCGGTCCTTCCGTTTGGTCTTACTTCAGCACCTCGAGTCTTCACGAAGGTGATGTCGGTGGTTGCGGCAGAACTCAGGAGGAAGGGGATAGCAGTATTCCCTTACTTGGACGACTGGTTGATCAAAGCCAAGTCCCCGGAGCTTGTGTCGCATCATCTGCAGTCAACAACCCAGTTGTTGTTCGACCTGGGTTTTTCGGTGAACGAGCCCAAATCTCACCTAGAGCCCTCTCAGCGCCTCCTGTTCATAGGGGCAGTACTGGATACAACATTGGGTCGGGCCTTTCCTCCGCCTCAGCGGATTCAAGATATTCAGGATTTGGTTCCAATGTTTCGAAATGGAGCGGTAGTTCCAGTCCACAAGGTCCTTCGTCTGCTCGGTCTGTTTGCCTCCTGCATTCTGTTGGTCACGCATGCTCGCTGGCACATGAGGGCTCTTCAGTGGTGCCTCCAAAGGCAGTGGTCTCAACACAAAGGGGATCTAGAGGGTACTGTCAAGATCTCCAGAGATGCTGCTGTGGATTTGAAGTGGTGGATTGCAAGCAACAATCTTTCACAGGGAAAGCCGTTCCAGCAGTCGCCACCAGTGGCCACAGTCATAACGGATGCTTCCACTCTAGGGTGGGGAGCTCATCTGGGGGATCTGGAGATCAAAGGTCTTTGGTCTCCAGAGGAACAGATGTTTCACATCAATCTGTTAGAGTTACGGGCTGTACATCTGGCTCTCAAGGCCTTCCTCCCTTCCCTTCGTGGTCAGTCGGTACAGGTCCTAACGGACAATACTACCACGATGTGGTACATAAACAAGCAGGGAGGAGTGGGGTCGTACCTTCTCTGCAGAGAAGCTCTTCGACTATGGTCCTGGGCAAAGGACCATCAGATTTGCTTGATAGCAAACCATCTGGCCGGAGTCTTGAACGTGCGTGCGGACAGTCTCAGTCGCCAATTCTCGGCAGACCACGAGTGGCGTCTCCATCCAGATCAAGTCCGTTTAATCTTCCAGAGGTGGGGGTTTCCTCGGGTAGATCTGTTTGCCACTCGAGAGAACGCGCATTGTCCGTTATTCTGCAGCCTCCAGTATCCGATGCAGGGAGCGTTGGGGGACGCGTTTCAAATAACCTGGTGCGGCCAGTTGCTTTACGCGTTTCCTCCCATACCCTTGATTCCTCGAGTATTGAGGAAGATTCGCCAGGACCGGGCTCTAGTCATCCTAATAGCTCCGGATTGGCCAAGGAGGGTATGGTACTCCGACCTTCTCCAACTCTCAATGTGCATTCCGCTCCGTCTCCCTTTCAGGGCAGACCTCCTCTCGCAGTCGCAGGGGCAGGTTCTACACCCCAACCTCCAGAGTCTGCACCTACATGCCTGGAGACTGAACGGGGCAACCTGAGTTCCTTCTCTCTCCCGCCTGAGGTAGTGGATGTTATATTAGCGGCCAGGCGACACTCCACTAAATCTATCTACGCTAATAGATGGTCTAAATTTGTTGTGTGGTGTGGAGAGAGGCAGATTGATCCTTTGCATGCTCATCTATCGGACGTTTTGTCTTTTGCTCTGTCTCTAGCGCAGAAAGGTTGTGCAGTGGCTACCATTAAGGGTTATTTATCGGCCTTGTCAGCCTTCATATGTCTTCCAGACCAACCATCTTTATTTAAATCCCCTATTGTTATCAGATTCTTGAAAGGTCTTCTAAATAAGTATCCTCCAAAGCCATTCGTTATGCCGCAATGGGATTTGTCCTTGGTCCTGACTTTCCTTATGGGGTCCCCTTTTGAACCTATGCATTCTTGCCCCTTAAGGTATTTGGTTTTAAAAACAGTCTTCCTGATAGCTATAACATCAGCAAGGAGAGTGAGTGAGTTGCAGGCCTTATCAGTAAAGCCCCCTTATACAACTTTTTATGGGGATAAGGTGGTGTTGAGGACCAAGGCTGCTTTCCTCCCGAAGGTTGTTTCACCTTTCCATTTGGCTCAGGCAATTACTTTGTCCACGTTCTATCCTCCGCCTCATCCTTCCAAAGAGGAAGAAAGACTGCACCGTCTGGACCCAAAGAGGGCGTTGAGCTTCTTTATTGATAGAACAAAGGATTTCAGGCTGGAGGATCAGCTGTTTATTGGATACGTGGGCAAGAGGAGAGGAAAGGCAGTCCACAAGAGAACACTATCCAGGTGGGTTGTTCTTTGCATTAAAATCTGTTACTCTTTGGCAAAGAAGGATCCTCCTGAGGGCATTAGAGCTCATTCCACCAGAGCTAAGTCGGCCACTTCGGCCTTGGCCAGAGGTGTTCCTGTGGTCGACATCTGCAAGGCCGCAACTTGGTTGTCCCTTCACACTTTTGCAAAACATTACTGTTTGGATTCTGAGGTTAGAAGGGACGGCCATTTTGCACGGTCAGTGCTGCAGGATTTCTTGGTTTGACCATTTAGGCACCCACCACCGGGCGTGGTACTGCTTTGGGACTCTATTCATGAGGTGAGGAATCCACAGGTAGTTGTATCCATCAGAAGAACGAGTTACTTACCTTCGGTAACGACTTTTCTGGTGGATACATTAGCTACCTGTGGATTCCTCACGGTCCCACCCGCCTCCCCGTTGCCTTTCTGGTCTTACCAAGTAATCCTTGAGTACGCTCCTCTTGGTCTTTGAGGGTGCAATAGAGGTTGTATATATTATATTTATATATATGTATATATGTATATATCTTTGTGTATATACTTGATGTGTATATATATATTTTTTTAAAAGAGAGAGTTATATATATACATATAAAAGATTTACAGTTATTCATGCAATGTTGTGTATTTTTACAATGTAATGGGATGTTGCTTTGCTCTTTCATTGCATTGCCTGGTTGTTCTCATGCACGTAAAAAATGATTGGTACTGACGTCCGCACGTCGTCGAGGACCTCTTATTGCCTGTATGACGTCAGACGGCGTCGTGTGGGCTAGAGTGACGTCCTCGTCGACGTGCAGAGACTAGTAAGAAGATTTCCGTCGAATGCTGGCGCCATGGGAGTATTCATGAGGTGAGGAATCCACAGGTAGCTAATGTTTCCACCAGAAAAGTCGTTACCGAAGGTAAGTAACTCGTTCATCTCAACTATGGAAATTATATAAACCTAAATAGACTGCAACACAGCATGGAGCCCTCCCTATTTTGAGGGCTGCATGAGGGTCTTGAGTATGGTGATCACATATTCAAAATGTATTCAATAACGAAGCAGCACACAGTTTTACAACAGGTTATGAGTACATTGAATACGTATGGGATAATGTACCACCTGCTATACATTCTACAGATATTGCAAGGCACCTTAGTGTTCTCTTACCATATAAGGTCATGGAATTCTGAAGTGACTGGCAATATATTTATAATGTACAGCAGGGGGTACTTTATTCCTTCCTTATACAAGATTATATACTCACTCTTCCCACAAACCGCTTAAATCCTTGGTGGATTGCTCCTTTATGTTAATTTGCAGGGAAGAAATATAAAAGCAGAAGCTGTGTTGTGAAATTAAACACATGAAAAAGCAGCCAGTATTTTTTTAAATCTAACAGAGGCTGAAAATGCTGTGTCTCAAATTGCATAGGAACAAGATACTACTTCCCTGCAATGACCTATAGGGAGGAAAAAATAAACATGTTGCCATCAATATCTCCTTTCTGCTTATCACTTTTTATGTTTAGCAAAAGATATCAGAAGAAGGAAAGGCCAGTTACATTTTCTGTTTAAACTATGACTGTAACTATGCTCCCTGGCCTGACTTTCACCCTGGCTGCTGATTCTGACTGCAGGCATTATGACAGGAACAGGTACGTCATTTCTTTATTACAGGTGGCTAATAATTAAATTAGAGACCAGCTTTTATAAATGGATTACAGGCTCCCATGTATATATGCGATACAATACCCCCTGTCATACATTGTGAGGATATTGCAAGTCACTGAGGAGCTCCATGACCATATAGTGGAATGAGGCTGAAGGCAGAGTCCCTTTATAGGGTTATGGAACTTCCATTGGAAATATTGATGGAGCTTAGAAACAGGGATCCTGCCCAGCTGCTCAAGGTGTCTTTCCAGCAGCTCAAATCTTCCTCTTAATGAAAAACGCAGGACATTGGGCATGCTGCAGGAGGCAGTGTGGGCAGTGGATTGGACCCACAAAATGTTGAAGGCAAGGGTACAAAAAGTGTCCAGCTCGGTGATGCGGTGGCAGACTGGAAAGTGTTCCTCCCCATTAGGCTTGCTTCACTTGCCCATCACGGTTTAAAGCACAGAGAATACTGTGGGCTTCAAATAATACTAATATGACATCACTGGCAGTAGGGACCATATCTCAGGGGGGTTCTGGAGTGGTGGGAACCAAAACATGAGACAATTTGCATCATGCAGTGACTCTACAAAAAGGGAAGACCTTTGTGGGAAAAGCTTATAAAATATAGAGCAGTTGGCCACCACAGAATGGGATTTGTGCAGCTTTTTGAACAATAGGTGGTTACAGAACAGCCAAAACGTATAAATAAACATAATGGAGTGGGACAGCCCTCTTCACACTAGCAAGGTGAAGACTTCATTCTTCAAGACAAATGATCTCAGATCCACAAGTTGTATTCTTCCATTTCTACAGACCAATAGCACATGATGCCGTGGCTGTCCCAGCTCAGCTTTTGGCACATTGGGATGCAACACACTGTTACCTTTGCAATTTGTGGTTCGCTATTTGCAAATGATTCTCTGATCATTGACTGGGAAAGCTGTACTGTGAATATTGCCTTTTGGTACCTGCTTTGATGTGTTGGGACTGCCTGACCTCAAACTCTGAGGCTTCCAATAAAGGCGTAAAAGGGCCTGCATTCTTTACGGGGAAGACACCATCCTGCTGCCTGCCAACAGCGAGTTATATAAAAAAAGTGAGGGACTGTGAGAATTGTGGTCCAGTGTACGGTCTCCCAAGACCTAAACCTATAAATGAAAATAGTACAGTGTTCCAAGACAATAGGCGAGTTATATTCATGACCACTAGAATTATGCAGCAGGGGCCCACCAAATTATACGCCAGGGTTGACCAAATTATGGGGCAAGAAAAGGAAAATTATGCTGCATAATGCTGTACACTTTTTGATAATATTACTTCATTAGTTTGTAATTTTTACACATGGTAATACATTCTGGTCAAATATTTCACCTCATTAGTACCAGTTTGACAACCAAAAACATAAATAAGCAATTGAAAGATGACCAGTCAAACTTTGGGAAGGGTCTTGCATGCATGAACACATCATCACATTTTTAGTAACTTTTGATCTGTTTTAGCTAGAAACTATTTTTTTGTTAAAATCTGCAGATTATGCAGCAGATGATGCTCGATTATATGCAAATACAGAAAAACATTAATTATGTGGAAAAAAGCCAGGGCTGCAGAATTGAATAATTCCAGTGGCTGTGGTTACATTTATTAAACTAATACCAGTAAAAAAAACATTCACAGTCAATAGGCTGCAGGAACATGAGTACATGGGGTAGACCGCTTCTGCCTCTGGCCAAACAATTACCAAAGCAAAGGGTCCAAGCATTGTACTTTGAGCCGTGCATGCTTACCTGCTGAAAATAGGTAACTAGCTGCCAATTAACCACAATGAGAAGGGACGTGGATTCCAGGGCTTTTTTTCTCCTTCTGTACATCATAAGGAGGGAGGGAAATTATCCACACATCGTCACTCCTCTGGACTTAGAGGAGAATATTGAGACAGTAGGGGCAGAATATAAGGCTGGGTTTCTCACGCTTTGTCCCACCCTTAAACCTTCAAAAGCCAATTTTTTAGCTGCTGAAGGGTGGGATCTACAGATTGTAAACTTTGCTCTTTCAGATCCACAGTTGCTTTATGTTCTTCATGATGCTTTATGTCCCTGTTGCAATCAAAACTGAATCCTAGGTAGGTGGGTAACCTAGGTTTTATGATGAAGTTTATTTGAAGAATAAAGTCTTAGTTATAAGTTACAGGTGTCATCTCAAAGCTTTATAAGCACCCCACTCTCTCCAACTGATTTCTCCAGGCATACATAAACATTGTATCACATCACAGACTGGCTGAGCAGTAGGTATCAGGGAAACTAGGGAGAGAGAATGCATAGTACCTAAATCAAGATCCAACACATTTCCCCCCTTAGAAAATAAAATAAAACATACATCAGTATATCTAAGATAGAAATAATCTATTAATTCAGGAAATGAAACAGAGAAAAAAAATTCATATCGGAAATAACAAACACACTACAATTAATAGAATGCATAAGGAAAAAAGAACTGCATCTTGAATTTCTTTCATCAGCACTCATCCCTAACACAGGACATCTTGCACAAAATGGGTATCTTGCAACCCTAACTGAAACATTTCAACCCCACACACAGTCGGCAAAGGATGTCTTCCAACCCTCACTCATCCAGAACCACAGGACAGTACAAACATTTGAAAATGAGTCGTTTCAACCCTCACTGTAATAATGAAATGGGTGTCTTCCAACCTTCACACAAACAGTAGGCAAAGGGTGTTTTCCAACTCTCGCTCATCCCAAGCCACAGGACACTACATATATTTGGAACTTGGTCTCTTACAACCCTCACTGCAATAACAAATAGGGTATCTTTCAACCCCAGTAAGCAAAGGGTGTCTTCCAACCCTTGCTTGTCCTGAACAATAGGACACTACATAAATTTGGAAATGGGTCTCTTACATCAGTGCACTCACTAATATCAAAATTGGTATCTTTCAACCACACTCACACATACTTACAGTAGGCAAAGACTACCTCAATCCTCGCTCATCCTAAAAATAGGATACTTCATCAAATTTAACTCAATAGGTTGTCTTCCACTCACCCTCACTCAAACATTGCAGTCTCACAGCCACTAATGAAAAATGAATATCTTTTAACCACAATCACACATAACTACAGTAGACAAAGGGTAACTCAACCCTCGCTCATCCTAACAATAGGATACTACATAAAAATGAATTTGACAAAACCAGGAACTACTCACCCTTGTGACTCTTAAATCACAAGGCACTCTAGTATACAACCTCATAAAACATTCCTAAAGTTTAGTATGGCATTGAAAATCCAGCACAACTTCCACAATACAATATACACAGGCCACAAATCCAGAATAGTAATGACACTTATACTTAGGCAGCAAACTTAGTATGACATTGACAAAACAATAAACTTAAACATCACCAACATCATGCGTAAAGTTCCACATAGTATTGAAAAAGAGATTTTAGCATAACATATTTAAAATAGGATAATATCTAAGAACACGACATTAGAAATCGTCTCCCTGGCAGGTAACTTGTCCTTCACCCCAGTGAGCAACATCTCACCCGGATATGCAACACACCACCCAGCACCAATATTAACTCCTGTAGAAGTCATTCTAACTGATCACAGGTGAGCAGTAAAACAAAAACTCTCTCTTGAGGCTGGCCAGTCAACTGTTTAAAACCTTGGGTAACAACTTACATCTCTCAGCTTCCATTCCTTGCAAAGTTCACTAAAGTGAGTCTCCAGTTTCTTGTACCACACCACTTCCTGATGAAGTTGAATCAGATGAGCTTCCTGGTGTTTTCGCAATACCATCAGTGCACCTGACGCAGACCTGAAACTCCATTAAATAAAACAAAAAAAGCCAACTAAACTGGTGAAACTACAACTGCTTCCTAGTTCCTTGTGTGCAGCCAATGAGAATGCAGGCAGATCGGTCCAAACGGCCTCACGTTTCCTTCCAGCCAATGAGTGAAGCCTACCTGTATGAGCGTCACCATGCAAGAGCTTCTGTTCTAGATGGGCAACAGGATTCAAATTTGCAGCATACCTCAGTCCTCGCTCCTAAATCCACAGACCCACGAGAACGCTGACGGTCAGCCAATGACAAAGGGCTAGTTGTCAACATGCATGTATCTCCAGCAATGCTCTTCACTAGGCCAAATGGATAAACCTGACACACTCCAGGCATGGATATACATGTGCCTCCCATGGCAATGTGTTACTAGCAAACATGCAATCCTGCCTTCATTGCACGTACTGGTAAGCTTGTTTTTTATTTTAATAATAATAACACCCAGAGCAGAGACACGCACCTGAGTGCTCACTTCAACCATCACTTTATGGGACTAAATCACAGTTAGTCAGTGCATGTGACCCCCTTCATACTTTGACCACAACTGTCCCAAAGTGCTTGTGGCAAACAGTTACTACACTGCCCTAAAAGGGCTTCTGAGGGGCTCTACAATCCTGCCGCTACACAATGCTAGTGGGGTACATTAACATAAGCCCCTTGACATCCACAGACTCTCGCTGCCATTCATTACTGTTACTCAGTGTACCATTAAGTTGCACTTCAGTGCTTCAAGTGGCTGATGGTATTCATATTCGGTTCACTCATCGTGATGAATGCTGCATACTCTGTTCTTCTGTGAACCCTTAAGTAGATCACCCTCAAAATCCGCAAGCTGTTCGATGGTTTGAGACGCTGGAGGGGCTCAAGGTGTTCAATTTTCATCTTTACATATCTATTTTCCTCTTAGTTTTTCAATCTCTCTTTTCTAGTTTTCCTCTGTGAATTTCACTTTCTCTTCAATCTTCTGTCACACGTAGGTTCTTCTCCAGTCGTTGTCATCGTTGCAATCAAAAATGAATCCTAGGTAGGCAGGTAACGTAGGTTTTATGATTATATTTATTTGAAGAATAAAGTCTTAGTTATTGACTACAGGTGTCATCCCAAAGCTATATAAGCCCCCCACTCCCTCGAACTGATTTCTCTAGACATACATAAACATTCTATGACATCACAGACACACTGGCTGAGCAGTAGGGAAACTAGGGGAGAGAATGCATAACACCTAAATCAAGATAAAATAGTCCTCCAAGCCAGTGGTGGCAAGGATAGTCGCAGGGGTCGCAAAGGGCAAGCTAGATGTCAGAGCTGCGACCCCTAGTGACATCCAATTAATGTCTAAGCCTGATTGGCTCTAGACTCCTATATGAAGACCCGGCCCTCAACAACACATACCTTCCTGATAATGACATTCATAATACAGTGCACCAACAGTGAAAAGAAGTTTCCAGATTGAGGGAGTGTGCATGGAAAATGATATGTTAGACAATGAGTGCTTAAAAGCCACAATGGTGCTTTTACCATTGTGATGGTGGTCTGTAATCATACATGCAAGCCATTTTTACTCACATAGCAGCTATGATATGACTATCATAGCTGGTATTATGGAGGGTTATGTGCTGATGGGTAGATCCAGGAAATTTGGCCCAGCAATGACAATGACATTTGTTTCACACCTAGCCTAGATACTTATGTAAGGTTGCATCTTGTGGTTACACAACAGGAATCTTTAGCGTTTGGTGGGACCATTTTTGCACAATCAATTGTTCCTGCCTCAAGGCAAATTTTACAAAACCCTCACATTTGGTGATTTAAAAATGTCATGCATTACTAGGAAAAAGCTTACAGGGTGTGTAGTCTAATACATCACAACGTGGTCTACTCAAGCAAAAGAGCAAAGAAAAGGTATGCAGTTCCATTTGTCAGGTTAACAGCAGTTTGATATGAAATACTAGCTCAATATAGCATCAGGGGCAAGAGTTGGTATTGTTTTTGTTTTTTGAACTTCTTTATTTTAGCATTTTCCAATAAAACATACATCATAACACTAATTGCATGCTCCTGTCCCATCACTCAAGTGCACCCTGTGTGCTATACTGCCTCCCTAATCCCCCTGCAATACTGTATTATGGTGATTGTATCATACAAAGCAGACACTATGTAAACAAGCGTACATCGCCCTTAGTCAGTTCAACTGGTAGGCGTGCCCACAGTGCCCATGAAGCAGGCTACATACAGGTCTAGCCTAGTTCCTGTGCTCCCTCTTCTGTGTTCTCAGTGAAATGTTGCAGTATTGTATCCCATGTTTCCAGGTCATCCAGTACTTCATCATCCTTTCTAATTATGCGGATTGTGGCCTCCTCTGCTAGGGCACATTCCATCCTGTCTTGTGTCCACAACTTAACACTTGGATGTTGTAGGAAACTGGGTTCTGGCTGCAGAAGCACCCCTCTTTTTGCTTGGTCTTTGTTGCAATTTTGACTGAAGTGCACTGGGTTCCTGCTATCTAGGTCCCCGGTGCCAGTGCTCCTTCCCCAAAACAAGACACCTGGCTAGGCCCTTAAGCACCTCTGTAAGTCCCCAGTTAATGGTACCTCTGCTGCCTAGGGCAGGGTTAGTAAAGATGATCCCCCAAGAGCTCCAGCACAGCTTGTGCCACTCTAAGGTACCCATCACCAAACTCATACAGACTGCCACTACAGGCTGCATGACAAGGGGCTCCAAAAACTGAAAACATGACCTAACACTGCCTGTAATACCTGTACGTCACCCCTACAGCAGGTCTTACAGCCCTAAGGCAGGGTGCATTATGTTACAGGTGTGGGCATATCTGCATGAGCACATATGCCCCTACTATGTCTTTGTCAATTCTTAGACATAGTAAGTGAACAGGGAAGCCATTTTAAATACATGTGCTGGACACTGGTCAATAAGAGTTCCCCAGCTAGATGGCTTCACTGAAAATAGGAATGTTTGGTATCAAACATCTTGTATTAATAAATCCTCACTGATTTCAGTGATGGATTTATTAATACATGCACCCAGAAGGTGCCCCTGGAAACCCCACCAACTGCTGGTGGCCTGCCTTACTAGTTTCCACCAGTCTGCCACCAAGAGATGAGTTTCTGACCCCCCAAGGGTGATAGCCTTGGAACAAAGCCTGCTCTGGCAGCGGTATTAACACACCCCTCCCAACAGGATGACCGGCAAACCTGCATTCCAAGGCAGTGGAGCTTTAAAGAAGCCCACCGCCCTTGGTATGCAGATGTGGTTTCCCTCGGAAGGGGGATGCAGACCCCATTTGGCACCTACACAGGTGGGGAAATTAGCTATGCAGTAGGCATGTTGCATTTTGCAGGCTGAGCACACCTCTAGGGGAACCAGCCTGAAATGAACACAGCCTTAGGAATTCCACCATCTTGTGTGTAGTGGAATTAAGAATGCTGGAATTCCCAAATAAGTGATCATCTAGAGGGTGTAGTGGCCCCAGGGGTAAGTAGCCCATTGGCTAGTATCCTTCACCCCATCAATGCCCCCAAATTGAGTATTCAGGAGACCCCCTGAAACCAGGTACTCAGATTCCTGCTGACCTACAAGGAAGAAGGACACTCAAGAGCCATGAAAGCAAAGACTGAGGAAGAAGCAACTGACTTGGCACCAGCCCTGCCGGCCTGTCTGCTGTTCCTACCGAATTGCACCAAAGGCATCTTGTCCTGTAAGCTGCCATGCCTCCAACAGCCTGGGGGGACTGCCAGCCTTCAAAAAAGACCCAGGAACTCCCTTGGAGCAGCAGAGCTGCTTCCTGTATCCTGCAGGCACCCCAAGAAACCTGAGAGGACTCCGGACCACCAAAACCCGACACTGGAAAGCACAACTGCACCCGTGCTGCCTAACCATGATCTGAAGTGGGCCAATGGTGTTAGCGTTGTCCCCCAGCCCTCCAGAAACAAATCTCACCTTGGACTTGCCCACTGTGGACTCACCGATGCCTGCAGCCTCTCTTTGCAGACCCCCATGACAGCAAGTGCTCCTGGTTACTAAAATCTGACGCCTCTGCACCTGTCACCCCTGGCTCCTGGAGAAGAGGACCTATGGTGTCCCCACGTCCCTAAGTGGAGGACTAAGTGTGAGTAAAAGTACGCCACAGCTGCTCACAGTGAGACAGGCACATGAGCAAACGTTGACCCCACAAGGAGTGGGCCACAAAGCTCCACGTGATTCAAAGCATACCAGGGAGAACACAACAAAAGGCAGTGTAGACCAGTAAGCAATCCCTCTTAGTTACCCTACCCGGATAAACGCAGTAGAGAAGACTATAAGACTATAACTTTGTGTTTGCCCATTCCAACCCTGCTAAAGCAGTAGCCCTGCATGGGTCCCCAACAATTAGTGAAACCCAGGCACTAAAAACCTTTTCCTTCCTATCTTTATGTGTGTGATGCAATGTGATAAAAAGAGGAGTGGTTAAACAGTAGGAATTGTTAGCTGTAGATTTATAGTTCTAACAACTCTCTGGTTGTCACACATAATACCCATGACTGTGTTCATGCTGAGTGTGTACTTGCCCAACACCTGGTACTCAAACATGACCATCAGTCTGGCCTGTGTTCGGATCTTCTTAGAGCCGACCTCTTCTTTAGCATTAGACTAGGTAACGTCATATACAGTTGTCTTCTGAGTGCAAACATGAGTAGGACTTGTGCTGATAACGATGCTAAAGATGCTGGATTCATATGTTTGAAAACTAATGGTGCATGGCAGTGGTCTTATGACCAATGTTGATGAATGCCCCAGATCCCTGTATTCACACAGTTCTGGTGTTTGCTGTGCCACTCCAGGTTGTTTTCCCTAAACTAAACTAAACTAAACTAAGCACTAAGGGGCACATGTACATAACTATTTTCTTGTCGCAAAAGGCCCGATTCACAGATTTGGGCCATTTGTGACAAAAAAAAGCATTCTGGTATGTACAGACCCTATTTGGGATTCGGTAATCTATTTTCTGAATTGCAAAATAGGTTTGAGAGTCGAAATTAGGAAGGGGTATTGCGAGTCGCAATGTGATGTAGGATTGTTTTGTGACCTTGAACTGCTTTATTTAATAGCAGTCACAGACATGGTGGTCTGCTGTCCCCAGCAGGCCACCATCCCCGTGAGTGCAGCCATTCCCAATGGGGTCGCAAATTGTGACCTGCATCATGAATATTAATGAGGTAAGTCATTTGCGACCCCATTGGGAATCGCAAACAGTGTGAAGTACACTGTTGTATGTATGGTTTTGCGACTCGCAAATGAGTCGCAAATTGCGAGTCGCAAAACTCTGGGTCGTACATCTGGCACTTAATGTAACAGGCACAAAGATGCTCTGACTGTCATTTGCTTCGTTTGTAACATTGTACACATTTATTTTTAATGCATATTGTGGCTGATGCTTTTTGTGCCTACTTGTTTTCTCCTCTGCTTCAGTTGCTACATGTGCATGGAGGCTTAATTCAGTACCACCTCTTTTCACTTGAAGATCTGCTCTCCAACTGTGGGCCTCAGTACTTACGTTTTCTCGGATATATATGGGTAACAGATACAATTTTATAAAAATAAAATAGCATGGCAGTAAGTGTGAGGTGTTGTTTGTACATCTGGCCCATGCTGCAGAAGTTGATTTATGGGATTTTCTGCAGGTGATTTTGTTAAACTCTTGTAACCATATATTTTTCTCAATAATGCTAGACTGTTATTTGGTTCCTATGAATTAAGCAGGACTGTGTGTTAGGTCAACATGAACTTCAAAATTAGGGGCTTAGGCCTCATATACCACCAGAAAATGTTGGCACATTTCCTAGCTAGCTCACAGTGCTCCTTCTGAACCCCTAAATCTACCAGGGTATCAGATGCTATCAGCATGACCACTCTTATTCCCAAGGAAATAATGGAAACAGATCTACCCTTTCGTTGTTACTCTGCATGCCCAAGGTGAACACAAGAAATATACGAAAATGGCTTTTCAAACATTTATAGAGACAATCATATTCTTGTATAGAAAGCATGAGCTGCGATTATTAGGGAGGTGAAACAAAGCATTGTAACCACCATTATGAGAATGGTGCAAAAGTTAAACAATTCAACCATGGCAAAGTTACTATGCTTTTACACTCTTATCTGCTACAACCTACATGATCAAGAGCATAGCAGGAGTACCCTTTGCCAGATTTATTGGGATAGCCTAACCCTCCCCCCCATACCTGGGCATGATGTGCCAGGAAGCCAGTCTGATGTAGTGCAGGCTATTGTCCTTTGCAGAATAGAGGTCAGAGTCAGCAGGGCTGCATCTCAGTCGCAGTGCACTGGGTTCCAGGATAATTCTAGCAGACATTATCCTCTGCCAAATGTAGCACAGAAGTTGGTTATATAATAAAAGCACGGATCATATCGTACTGTGTCAAAGGTGCAGAGCTAATGCAATGGTTTGTCTGTAGCCTTAGAGCTGTCTCCAATGGACAACTTACCACAAGGTCATCACATTCTATGTGCTTAGTCTTGGACAGAGTGTACAGACAACATGACAACAATGCTTACTTATAAATAAGCTGCATATACAGTAGCTTCTCAGTACATTATCGTGTTAATGTAAAGACATGTAAAAAACCACAGGTAGAAAACGATGTCAAGCTAAAACATGAAATCTAAATTGGAGACTTAGCACAGGCCCTAACATACTTCACTACAAGATGACTAGAAAAACATAATAGAATAGCAGATAATAGTCAGTATGTCCATCTCTGTTGCCAATTTCTCAGAGAAATGCAAAGCCCCAGATCCTCAAGGTTTTCAGTTGTTCACCCTTCACTGGGATGGATTTAGAGAGTCCACGGAGAAGAGTGAGGTAGAAAGGATGAATGAGTAGACATCTTACTGCTTCGCTTTCTAACTTAACATATTTGAGGAATTAAGTATTGGTTTGTCACACATCTTAACATGTTGCACTGAAGAGGATAATGTCCAGAAATAGCCAAGTTTAGGTGTCGCCTGTACAGCGCATACACTGTGCTGTGAAATGCATTTTTTACAATTCAGTGAGCTTACATCCCACCCACAGTAAACCATTAATTGTTTGCATTGTCACTCTCATTTGCAATCTTTCGATTGCTTATCTCCTGTAGGCTTCCCTTCCGTTCTTGTGTTAGCCGCTCTTTAGAGCGTGTACCAAGTATGTGTTATTCCTAACTTTTGTTCTATGGCGTCTTTTTGCAACACACAAAAGAAAAAAATTATAAGCGCTTCTGTTTAATTCCTGGACATGCATTGTGCTTTTTTACTTTTAAAACATGCATACAGCTTCTTATTTATGTTGCTTTCACCCTATCTGCTGTCTTTATCAACGCTTTAGTTACTTACCCACTCAAATGTCTACTGTACGCCACTCTATTCTATGCTACTCCACTCTATGCCCCTTTTTTTTGTCACTCCATTCCACTCTATGACACACTACTTTATACCACTCTACTCTAGCGCACCCTACTCTATGCTGCTTTGCTTTATGTCACTCCACTGTACACCACACTACACCGCCACTCTACATCACACCAATCTACGCCACTCTCATCTATGCCACTCTACTCTACACCACTGTACTCTAAGCCACTACTCTACTTTATGCCACTCTACTCCAATCACCTGTACCCCACTCTACACTATGCCACTGGATTATATGACACTCTACTGTACACCACTTCACTCTATGCCACTCTACCGTACCATGTGCTACTCCACCCTATGCCATTCTACCTTACATCACTCTACCCTACACCATTCCACTCTATGCCACTTTGTACATGGATAAAGACATTGGCAAAGTCAAGAGCTCTCACAATGTAAAGACCTATTGGCTTCTTCAATGCTTGTTTAAAATGGTGCCCACTTTCTTGTTTTGTGGTCTGTGAAACCACAAAGAAGGAGTGATTATGTACTCAGTAGCTGTACTTCTGGAACTTCATCAGTTTTTTTGTAATAGTCAATGACTGAACACAACTGCAATCTTGCCAGTAACAAGTAATGTAATAGGGAACCAAGCAGCATTGATTTCAAGGACAGTGGGAAACACTGTGTCATGGTCTTGTTTACATATGAAAGAAACCCATGGGTATATTACAAAACACATTGGCTTGTTTCATTTACACAAAAAGTACACTCTGTCCAACATGTATTCTAACTTTCCAAACTAGCATAGCAGTAAAAAGTGTTTTAGTGGTTGATGACATCGCTGTATGGTACACAACTGGGAGAGACTCCTGTGCCTTTGGAGGAGAAACAATTCTCCCCAGACAGGGTCCCAAGGTCTAAAATGTAGTTCCAGGTCTCATTAATGCTGGAACACAGGATTTTCTCTACACCTCATTCATTAATCAAACCCCGCATAAAAGGTCAAATGGATCTTTGATGCCGACAGACAAAAAGCTGTAATCATCACAAAAGCATTATTAAATATTATATATTTTTTCAATCAATGAAGAGAGTTAGTGTGAGTTAAAGAATTTTAATTTCAAATATGTTAGCTATTCATCTCTATTAAAGTATTAATCTTCAAGTATCTTCATTGAGAATTAATATAATCAGTATCTTCATTGAGAATTAATATAATTAATCAATAGATATTTGATTATAATATGAATCAATATATTAGGTAATAAGGCAGTCAGTACAACAGTAATGCAACAAGCATGTGCCATAATGAAACTCCGTATTCTAAATTAAATCAATGTTAAATTTGAGAAGGAAAAAATGTTCAGATTTTCATGGAGAGTTCTAATGAGGGCAATCAAAGCTCAGGCATGAAGCTTTAGTATAATACTCTGAAAGTATTCTCAGCTAAAATAACAGCAGACCAAGAAATAAGCTAAGACTTCTCATGAAGAGATGTCTAAGAAACTCAATGAAGAGTCTCCTCTCAGAGAGTCAGGAAAAGGAATCTGGGTCTCACTCTCTCGCCTAAGGAAACAATGGAGGGTCAGTCCTACGCTTACAGAAGGAAAATGGGAATGTCTCAGACCTTGTCTAGGAACATGCACTAGTATAAATACACAAATTCAAAGCTGAAACATTTCTGCACTTTCTTTGTGATGTGGACTAATAGGATTTCAGCACGCTCCTGGGAACATGTTTACTCCCCGATCTCCTCACCAGAATGCAGTTGTCCTTCAGACATGAGTTCTTGAATGTTGTGGTATATCATTCTCGTTTTTCACAAACTTCTTTTCATGAATCATACTTCCTGTCGCCTGAAACATTTGCAGTGAGAACCTCACCATCTACTACAAAACAAGTGTCTATTCACTATCTAACAAACACTGCTTCTGAAACAGCAACATCTGCAGTAAAAGGAAAAAAAACATCTTGCATAGCAACTATTCAATCCGAAAACAAGCCTTTCAATATTAATGTATTTTCTCATTTAATATGACACAGCCGTTTATGCTGTCTAGGATGGCATTTCTTTTTTGTGTTAGGCCCATTATGTTTAAGTGTGGTTGCCTACTATAAGTTTTGCATTTAGCATATTTCACTTTTAAATATATGTTTTGCACATCATTTTCATAAACCGTTTTGTCAGTAATTCAGTTTGCTTTAGCATTAACATAGTAGTGTGCATAGGCACACCACGTAGAGTGATGTTACAGGCAGTGATATTGGGGGAAGTGATGTAACATTTTTATCATATTCCTCGCTTCAAAAAGAAATAACCTATTTTACAGTCAAAAGTGAGAGTTAAGGTTTGCTATACAGGATATATGAAATTAAATGTACATATTCATATCTAAACTGCACCTACTTGCTAAGAATGTTGCTTAGATGCCCTTGTCTTTGAATCAGTCTTCAAAGGTATAAAGTAGACCTCTTTAGTTGGCCCTTGTAAGAGCATTAGATTCCTTCTGTCTGCTGTAACAGTATTAACTCATGTTTTTATTGACAAGCATAATTCATTACCATTCATGTTTGTGAAAATTCCATCTATCTCCTTTTTCACCACCCAGTAATTTTTATTAGGAAAGCACAAATCCACCAGTTCAGACAGAACTTAATTGGTTACTTCTTAAAACTAAAGATCATAAAGATTTGCTCTTTCTCATCTTAGTGTTAGAACTTTCTTCAAATGCCCTTATACTCCTATTCTCATATTTGTCTGGCAACTTGTGGAATAAAGAAAAGTCATCTGTCTGAAACATGTAACAGTCTTGTATCAGAGATGCTCAATCTCACCAAAATGTTTGTCATTATATGTGTTGCAGGAGCCACTTATACATCTTTAGGATTTTTATTACTTTAAACATTCGTAGAGGACATTGTGCTATTTTTTAGTTGCCAATGAGTGTGTGTCCCATACACACACTCACTGGCAACTAAAAAATAGCACACTCATTGGCAGCTACAAAATAGCACAATGTCCTCTACAAATGTCTGAAGTAATATAATAAAAATCCTAAAGATGTATAAATGGCTCCTGTATGGGGCCACTGAACACTATATGAGGAGGGAGCTTGAGGAAGCCTTTGATTGATGGGTCTACAATGAGCTACAATGAGTAGCTCAGGAGCTACTGTTAGCTCGCCATCACATGAAGTAGCTCACCAAAGTGAAGCTCAGCCCATTACATCATTCAGAGGGTTTATGCACATTAAAGAAGAAATCACTGCTCATTTCAAGATCCTCAGAGTGGTAGTCAGCCAAACCAGTGGGAGGGCCTCATGGTAACACACAGGGGGATCACAGGCAGTTCACTACTGGATAGAAGTGTAAAAGTGCCCAGAGTGCTTAAGCCAGCAAAAATATAGGGCCCAGCAAAAGGCACAAAATACCTGGAACCACACAAAAAGGTGAATTTCTTACACTAAAATTGTGTAATAATTAATTCCAACTGCAGTTTTTTTTTGTCTTTCTATGAGTGAGTATTTAATTTGCTGCACTTAACCATCTTGGTTGGGTGCAAAGGGCAGTATTGTAGGGTATCTGAGGGTGCTTTGCTGATCCACACTATTACATAGACACTTACACAAGCTCCCTGAATGCAGCCATTGGAATTGAGCAGCCTTTCCATAGATCATTCACAGAAAGATTTCCTTTTGCCAAGTACCAGAAACTGCTGCACCTGCCTGATTGCAGAATTGACCTCTTGTGCTCATGTCCTTCCAAGCTTCCCACAACAACCTCCAAATCTCCATTTACCTGGTAGTGCTTCTGTGCCTGACCTTTTTTTTTTTTTTTGCTCTCTGGAGAGCTGAAGGATGAGCTCAGGTCAAACACGTGGCTCAGGTAGATATTGCCAGAAGCAGAAACTCATCAGATCACACACAAAGCTTGAGTGATGTGCTGGAGTAATCCTCTGTAACAGTAAAAGTCTCAATTAATTTGATAATTTATGTAACTCAATTACCAAAATAGGTCAGATTAACAAAAAAGGCTTATTACATGCAACAATTCTGTGTCACTTTACAGTAGCAACACCTGAAAAACAAAAACGACAATGAGAACATAGCGATCATAATGGAAGCTAAGAAACCTAACAATCCCTTTGAAGGTTTAGAGATTCGTAATGAGCTGGATACAGTAACGGACGCATACGAGATCAACACAGATTAACAAAGATTTGTTTTACCAACATGAAAGGTATCCACCCAGCTAATGACCGGGATGATATTCCACCATCATTGCACCCCTAGCAATGGGTGCAATAAGTCCACCTGCCCACCTGGACTAGAATGTCAGAACTTCTGTAAACCATAGGAGAACCACCAGTATCAACTACAGTAGCTGCAATAGCTACCTCAACTATGAAGCAAATTGAACAGAATGGATTCTAGCTTCTTAGTGCCATTGTAGAAGGGATACCAACAATAGAAAACGTGGTAACACAACCAGACTTCTACTCCACAGTGAACCACATTACAAAATGTGGATTAGATATGGACATCAAAATTCCTCCAAGATGCATAGAGAAAAATAATTCCAACATGAAAAAACACTGTACTACCACCGAGGAGCAAAACAGTACAAGCCAGCTGTGTATTCAAAGAGAGCATCTCCAACTTATCCAGTCATAAAGTATGAAAATTCAAACAGAACAGGATTGCTAAAATATTTCCTTAGTGATGAAACTCTGACCAAGGAATTCAGTTACATCAGATTGACTTTACCCTGTCTATCTCTTTGAAGGGTAATAATACCTACTTGGCATAAAAGAAACATCTGAAGACTGTTTTGAAGAATTCACACAAATAAACATACTAGACTTAAACAAAAGGTTTAGAATTTACTCATACACTCTGGTCTACAAGCAATTGGTAGAAACAATGTGGTCTAGGAGAATAGAACAGGTAAACTGGGAAATTAAACTAAAACTAGTGGAAGCAAAACAACTATCCAAATATATTTATTCAGGTGAGATACAAATTCAGAATAACTTCCTGGCCTGTAGATTACAGAACCACAAAATATTTTAAAGACTCAGACTTAACATCATTTAACAAAGTGGACGCCTTAAAGATAACATCAATAAATAAATTGACACAAAAAAGAGAAATAACATATTCCCCATCCAACAAGGTTCAAGCCTCAAGAAGGAGCCCAAGATAAAACTGGCTTTTCAGATCAGTAAGCAATGCAACTTAACAAAGTTCCTAAAATGCTACAAAATGTACTACAAAGTGCGAACATGGCGGCCAGCTAGGAAGGTCGGTCAAGAGTCCTCATGGAATCTTCTGGATGTGTGTGCATCCTCCCTCTCTCTCTGCCCCCTGCATATAGCTGCATGATCTTACTGCTGGGGTCCTTAGTTCATTGGGGCAGCCCTCCCCGATGCACCACGTTGTATTGCGCTGGTTCAGGGCTGCTGGTGAATACCGCAGGGGCAGTTACAGAGCATCACCGTCAGGTGCAACACAGCAAGATCCGGTACTGGCGTGCTGGTCGGTGACTTAGGAAAACCACTTTAGCATGCAGATCACCAGCCTCTAAAGCTGGGCGCAGAGTCTGCAAGGTACTTTGCCACTAAGCAGGAATAGAAATCCATGGCTTCGGGCTGGTACTGAGAAGCTGGGTAACAAACTATGCTGAGATTGGCAAATGGCTGACACCTGGAAGGAGACTCAACAGGAGAGAGGGTAAGGACAGTGTATACTTTATTTACCCCCAGAGGGTGCAGAACCAGGATAGTGGGGAGGGTGTTTGTATAGGAATGAATTATTTGTTGTGATCTAGTAACCCCATTGTTGATAACTTTACAATGAAGCCCACACTATATGCAATTCAGGGAAATCAGCAGAAAGTCAGGACAAAGACAAACATTAAGTAGGTCACCAGACCTTCAGGGAAAGTCAACCCAAAATCCTCTCTGTCAAGGAGAGTCACATCATTAGTGGAGGCCCAAACAACCCTAGGTGCTGAAAGACATAAAATCACCCCATCCTTACAATTTTTCTTTAAGGCAAAAATTGAGTTATGAATCCAGATGAGCAAGGGGGAACCAGCGAGGCAGCTTGTGTAGCTGGGGGCTCAGGGTTCTGAATTAGAGGGGGTAGGTAGGGTAGCGGGAGTACTCGCTATTTCTCACCTTCCTATGGCAAATTGGTTTGAAGAGGTAGCCTCGATGAGCCCAAAATGGATAAGTGGGCCAGCTGATATTGAGGCCGCTCAGGTAACAGAGTCTGAGGGAGATTCCTCACGAGATACCACTTCAGGAAGCAGAGATCACTATGGATGAAGGAAAGTTCAGGAGATGATTGGGACTTTAACAGAAGAAATAAGAGGCAGGTTCTCTATTTCTGAAACAAATCAGAAAGAGATTCAGGAAACCTACCTTGGGCTCGAAGAGAAAACAGTGGGCTTGGCACTGTGGACAGGCGCCCTGGAGAGTAAAATAGTAGAGCTAAGTGCAGAGGTGACTATGAACATCCAGGAGGTTATCCGGCTAAAGCAGCAATGCAGGGTGTTAACCAGAGTGAAGAGTATGGAATATTTGGGGGAGTCCAAGGAACATATTATCATGCTACAGGAAATCCACCTGTTAAGGCATGAATATAGGGATCTCATGTTGAGATGAGGTTGAGTGGAGAAAGCAATAGCCATAGATCAACAGCGTTGCATGAAGGGAGTAGTCCTAGTAAATAGGTCAAACTCTGAAGTACAACTTGTGGAGTACAAGTCAAATGAAGGGGGAAGGTGGCTTAGTTGCAGAGGTCAAGGTAGGACAGAAGTTAATAACCAAGGAAAGTCACTATGGCCCAATGTGACCTTTCGCTGTTGTTCTGGAATTTAAGGGTCCCCTTCCCTTGGAGGTGATTTCAATATCCTGGTGGATAATTTCCTATATAGGTCATCACCTCGCCTCCAAGTAAGTAACCCAAAGATGAGGGCCTATTTATGTCTTATAATAGAGAGTCTGAACTTATGCGATGCATGGCACAAAGTTAATGGAAAACGTAGAGATTACACATTTCATAGTAAGAAGTATGGTCATCGCTTATGCGTAGATTTTCTCTTTGCAGACCGTAAGGCAGCAGATAGAATTTTAACAATAGACCACCTCCCTGTACACTTGTCAGATCATGCAGCCTTATTACTGAAAATTAACGTTTTGAACCATAGGGCATGTGGGAAATTGGCACTTGACAGAAAGCTTCTCTTCCAGACTGAGACAGTAGAGGAACTAGATAAGGGGAAGGAGTTCTTTAGCTGGAACATGACCTCTGCCCTGATTCATGTTCTCTCTGACACCTCTAAAGCTTGGTTACGAGGGACCCTACTTAGTATACTCGCCGCCTGGATCATGAAGGAAAGGCAGAGGAAAGAGCAGTTAGAGGCAGAGTTCCCTAGAGTGGAAGCTGCCCTGAAAACTGAAGCTTTGGAATAATGCTAGGGCAAACATTGATGTCTCTTCAGTTGGAGTTCTCAGATAAGAATGCTGACAAAAATCTGTTTTTAAACTGCTCGTAATCCTTCACTTTTTAAAAATACTACACGCTGGAACCTTTTGATCTTTTCAATTCAACTGGCGCATGATGCGAGCGCAATTTTCTCAACGCACCAATTTTAAATGCTTTATCAGCACCTTCTTTGTGGCGGGGGAGGAAGGGGGAAACATAATTTTATCCTGCACTAAGACACTTTGTATTGTTATTTTTCCTGTCCAGTCTTTTTTCTTGGCTGCCACGCCCCCCTCCAAACTCATGTGCCGGCAAACTCCACTTAATCAAGACAGGCCGCTGACGCGTAGCGGATATGAACGCTGATGCAAATCTATTTTTAAACTGCTCGTAATCCTTCACTTTTTACAAATACTAAACACTGGAACCTTTTAATCTTTTTAATTCAATACGCACATGACGCGAGCGCGATTCTCTTAATGCATAAATTTTAAACGCTTTATCAGCACCTTCTTTGTGGCGGGGGAGGAAAGGGGAAACACAATTTTACTCTGCACTAAGGCACTTTGGGGGTCATTCTGACCTTGGCTGTCCATGACCGCCATGGCGGAGTGCGGCGGAAGCACCGCCAACAGGCTGGCGGTGCTTCCTGAGCGATTCTGACTGCGGAGGTAAAGCCGCGGTCGGAAAAGGGAAGCCGGCGGTTTCCCGCCGGTTTCCCGCTGGCCCAGGGAATCCGCCATGGCGGCGCTGCTTGCAGCACCGCCATGGGGATTCCGAGCGCCTTCCCGCCAGCCTGTTTCAGGATGGCGGGAACGGGTGCCGTGGGGCCCCTGGGGGCCCCTGCACTGCCCATGCCATTGGCATGGGCAGTGCAGGGGCCCCCTAACAGGGCCCCACAAAGATTTTCACTGTACCCGTCGCACCCCTTCAACTCCGCCGGCTCCATTCCGAGCCGGCTTCATTGTTGAAGGGGCTGTCCCGCTGGGCCGGCCGGCGGTCTTCTGGCGGTCGCCCGCCGGCCCAGCGGGAAAGCCGGAATGGCCGCCGCGGTCTTTCGGCGGAAACCGCTTGGCGGTCGGCGACCGCCGACCGCCGCGGTCAGAATGACCGCCTTTGTGTTTTAATTTTTAACAAACTTAAAGGGCAGTAGGAGCCTTTAGTTCCAAAGGGTGTCGGCCATATTGCTTTTCTTGGTTGGGGTGAGGGTGTCAGTCCACCTAAAGCAAGCCAGTCTGCGCCCGTCCGTGCCTGAACGAGCCAAGGGGCCAGAAATGCTGCTGCTTTCAATATAAATCCTACCCAGATAAAATATACAGGTTCACAACTTAGAAGTCACATGCCTACATGTAGTAGGAGGGAGAAGGAGACCCCCTTCCCTCCAAATGAAGGAGGGAGCCACAGGTATAGCACGTGGGAACTCGAAGATTGCTCCAGGATAGACCACCCAGATAAACCCACAAGATCCCCGATGACTGACCCTCTCAGAAAGGCAGATAAATCCATTCACAATATACTGAGATGTGGGTTCATTAATGTCAGATCCCTAATAAAACACATCCTGGAGATAAGGGATGTTATTGAGGAATCTAATTTTGACTGCCTATTCTTGACAGAGACCTGGGCTAGAGCTGACTCTGACCCGGACTTTGTCACAGCACTACCTACAGGTTATGGTGTAGAAAGAATAGACAAGCAAGGCAGAAGAGGAGGTGGGGTAGCGATCATCTTCAAACAGAATTTGGGTTGTAGCTCAACTTATTTAGCAATCACACCTGATACCTGTGAAGGCGGATATTTTAGGATCAAATAATGAAACCTGCTCAGAATTGAAGGGCTCTTAGTCTACTATCCACCTGGACCCAAAAAGAACTTCTTAGCAAATTGAGCCCAAATCATCAAACCTCTCACTTCTATGAACTATAGTATAGTTCTTGGAGACTTCAACTTCCAATCAGAAAATAGAGAAGATGGTGAGACCCTCACCCTCCTTGATTCCATGACCTGCTTTTGTTGGAACCAAGGGGTTACCGATAGTACGCATACTGGGAGACACATACTAGATGGTATTTTCTCTACACATTAGTTCACCACGATAGGAAAGTGCAGGCAACTCGAGTGGGCAAATCAATGCCTGATTTGGGAAATACAAAAGAGGGAAGGAACTTAAGCAGACCACCACCACTTCCAGTAGAAATTGGAACTGCATACAAAAAGAGGATCTTACCCTAGCCCTAGAGAGATGTCAAGAAAAATTAAAGGACAGCACAGGTCAGAGCGTGGCTATCTTTGACTCATGGGTCAAAGAGGCAATCAACACAGTAGCACCTTTGAGGGAGATCAAACCCAAAATTGGGAAAAAAAAGTTCAGTCCCCTGGTACACCAAAGAGCTTAAAACAGTCCTGAGATCATACAGAAAACAGGAAAGGAAACTCGATCTGAGTCTGGTCGAAAGAACAAAACTTAGAGAACTGTGGGGCACATATAAAAGTGCCATAAAACATGCCAAAACATGGTACTTCTCTCGGAATATTAGAAATGCAGGCAACGCTCCCAAAGATCTGTTTAAAGTAATCAAGACATTAGCAGCCCCGTCCCCCTTCAGGAGCTAGAAAATGTGCAAAACTTCTGCGACAGTGAAACTACCTTTTTCAAAGATAAAGTTCTGAAAATATTTGCTGAATTTCCATCCCCACCTGGTTCCAGGAGCGCATGATCTCGAACTTAATAATACACCAGGGAGTGGAACGACTCTATCAACATTCTCACCCCTAACTACCACGAAAATGATCTCCTATCTGTCCAAAATTCACTCGGGTTCCGCCAACAACACCTGTCCACCCAGACTACTGCAAATGATTAGCGAATGTATAGCAGCACCTCTAGAAAAGATCTATGCAGAAATATTAGAATTGGGAACGTTTCCCAACACTTGGAAAGAGACTGTCATTATGCCTATTAAAAAAAAGCCGGGGGAGACCCATGAGACCTTAAAAATATGCGCCCTATTGCTCTCCTTCCAATGCTGGCTAAAAATTAGAGAAGCTTATAAATGAAGAACTTGCTACCTTTCTGCTAGCACATGATCAACAGGACATCTCCCAACATGGATTCCGTAAAAACCATAGTACTGAGTCCACACTATTGGTCACTGCTGATATCATAACAAAACAGGTTGACCAAAAAGGATGTGCCATTCTGATTCTATCAGATCTGTCAGCTGCATTTGATACCATATCGCCCCCAAATTCTGATCTACTGCCTCTTCAAGGCAGGTCTGAGATGTTCAGCTTTGAGCTTGTTGGAGACCTTTCTCCAGGAGAGAATTTTGCAGGTGAAGTGTGGAGATTTCTGCTCACCCCGTTACACACTTCTTTGTGGGGTCCCTCAGGGGCCATCTTTGAGTCCAACCCTTTTTAATCTTTACGTTGCTCCCTTGGCCAATTTGATTAGTTTCCTTTGAAATCCAGGTGTCCTCATATGCTGACGACACCCAAATCATTGTTACTTTGAAAGACTGCGTAGACATTACAGCTAAGAGATTTAAATCTTGTATGAGAGAAGTCAATAAATGGATGAACCAGAACTTGTTAAAAATGAATGGGGACAAAACTGTAGTTATGGTCTTTGGTGCACACCCCACCATTTGGAACCACAACTGGTGGCCCAAGACCTGTGGAACCTTACCTACCCCAATGACTGCTGTCAGGAATCTTGGAGTCATTTGTGACCCAGGACTAACCTTTGATGCCCAGGTAAATAAACTCACAAACACATGTATTTGGCTACTCAAATCTTTTAAGAAATTCTTGCCTTATATCCCACATGATCTTAGAGTTACGGTAGTCCTTGCCCTTATTGTGTCTAAGCTAGACTATTGTAATGCCCTTTACCTGAACATCAATCAACTTGCCCTGAACAAACTACAACTTGTTCACAATTCAGCAGCCAGACTAGTACTCGGGATACCCAGGTATGCTTCCATTTATGAGGACCTTAGGAGTTTGCACTGACTTCCAATTAGGAAACGTATCACCTTCAAGACACTGTGCTTGGTGCAGAAAACTCTACACTCCCAAGACTCCAAATACAAACTCCAATTAGCTGGCACACACGTAATCGCTCATTAAGATAATCAAACCTCAGATTAGCGAAGATTCCTAGAACCTACAAAGTAAAATGGGGAGATAGGGCCTTCTCAACAGCAGCCGCTAAACTATGGAATTCTCTTCCAAGTGAGATCAAAGCTATCCCCTCTCTGGTACCATTTTGTAAGCATCTCAAGACATGACTTTTCTCCTTCTAGATCTAGGATCGCTTTGGCTCCATTATCCGCATATTGCTTCGATACCTCCGGTCTAAATGCGCTTTACATGAATCATAAATACAAATCTCCCTGCTGAACTGTGATTATAAGATTTTTGCCAGTATTCTAGCCTTGCTACTGACCAGGGTGGTGGGAGGTGTTATTCACTAAGATCAGAAGTGTTTCATCACCTGAAGACGTCTACAGGAATTAACACACTCCTTGATAGGTTCTATTGATTTGGCAGTAGCATTAAAGACCCTGTTGGCCATTATGACTCTAGATGCTGCCAAGACCTTTGACAGGATGAATTAGGAATACCCAATGACCACTTTGAATCACTTTGGGGTAGGAAGCCAGTTTTTAAGGTCATTCATCAATTTTATAGCTCTCCAAGGGCACGTGTACCTATTAATGATAGCTCGTCCGCATTGGTCAGGATAAGGAGAGGTTCTAGGCAGGGTGCCCCCTCTCCCTGCTTCTTTTTGATCTTTTTTTATAGAACCCCTGGCCCAGAGCCTGAGAATAAGCAAGGAAATTAATCCATTTGCTTTTGGTGATTTTTCCAAGAAAATAGCACTATAGCTGATGACCTAATAGTCTATACCTTTGAGACAGAGTGTGCCGTCTTACAGGTAATGTTGGAAGTGAGGCAGTTTGGGAAATTCTCTGGATATAAGGTCAATGAAGCTAAATTTGAAATAATGACATGAAATCCTGTTTGGGAAGGATTGGAGTACAGAGAAGAGATAAGAAATGTGGAAGTAAGGATTGTACAGAATTTAGAAGATATTACGAGGGTCAACATACAAGGAGTTGTAATGATGTAGACAAGCTACTGAAAAAATTGAAGAACTTACCACTCGCCATCTATGGAAGGGTAAATTTGGTAAAAATTTCAATTTTGCCAAGACTTACTTTTCTATTCAACAATATTCCATTGGGTTTTAGTAGGAAAGAGTTGGGGAAGGCTCAAGGGAGGATCACTTCCTTCGTCTGGGCAGGCAAAGCCATAAGGCTGTCTTGGAAAAAGCTTAAAAGGAGACTGGGAAAAGAGGGTCTTACATTATCTGATATTCAATTATATTGCTGGGCGTTCCAGGTGACAAACTGTAGGATGCTCCTCGTGCACCCAGAGAAGACTTCAAGAGCAACTATGTATAGAGCCATGCTAGCAGGTTTACTAAGTGAGGGATTCTCTGATATATTTGGTACACCACATTTTTTTAGAAAGGTATGACAGAAATGTCTACACCCAGCTGCAATCCTATGGTTCAAAATTAGATCCTTATTGGAAATCCCATATTGCAGCAAGCTATCACCAATTTGGGACTCCCGGGAACTTCTGGATGTATGAGAGACCCTTAAGAGAGTGTGTTGCATATATGTGGGGGACGTTAGTGGAGGAAGACAAGGCTCAATCATGGGGCAACTGGGAGAGGATCACTAAGGGGATCCTATTAAGGTTCAGATTCTATCAAATTACCGCTTGGTTGGGAGCCGAGGGGTGAACACATTTGGAGACTCATACAATAGAGGAATAATTGCAGGATCCTAACACAAAGAAGAAGGAGGTTGCTCTGTGGTACCAACATCTGGTAGAGGTAGAAGAGGGGGAAATGAAACCAGACCATCATGTCTGGAATCGATACTTGCAGAACGTAGACTTGGAAAAGTTATGGCAAGTATTAACTTACTTTATTTTAGTAGTGAAATCTTCGCCTTTAAAGATGAACCACTTTTTCACTCTCCACAGAGCTTTCTGGTCACCCTGGAAGCTGGCTAAATTCAGGAAAAGCGATAATCCCAACTGTAAGAGGAATGGAGCCCAGGGTGCTGATGATATACATATGTTTGCCAGCTGTCCTGCTTTGGGAAGATTTTGGCTGAAAGTGGGCAAGGTAATATCAGATCTTTCAGGAGTAGCTGAGGAAGTAAGCCCCATCACGATTATATTTGATTTTTTGTGGAAGGGTGGAAAATCAGAAAGAATGTCACCAGCCCAGTCTAAAATGTTTTTTTCTTTTGTTTTCCTATGAGGAGCGATATTTGCAGGAAGTGGTGCCAATCTGAACCAGCCTAGGAAGGGATATCGGCCTGTAGTTTTCTGCTAGTGGGGAATCCAAGAACATTTATTTTGGCAGCAGGTTTACCCCCGCATGTTTTCAGAAGACAGAACAATACTGCTTCAAAGAGAGAGGTTCCCTTCCCGTGGTGGTATCATTCCACATGGGATTTGACCTCATGGGAACTCGTTAGATTGACTATGGTGGAGAACATGTTCGAGGAGGAAACGACTGGAGATTTCCAGTGCTTATCTGAACAATCTAGATTACTGGCAGTTTAAATCCTTACAAATAGTCAGATCTGTCATGCATTGCAGTTGACTTGGCAGAGTTCATGCATGGAACCCTCCACACATGCCGCATTACAAATGCCCCACATATTAGGGAACTGTACGAGGCTGATAACTTGGTGCTATAGAAGGATCTGAGATCATGCCAGAATATGGCTACTGCCCCTGGTGTTAGCCAGGGAAATGAAGTTGCAGGTTGCCTTCAATGATAAGGAGTGGCAAGCTATTCTGGAATATCCATTCAAGATTAAACGTAATGCCACCTTCAAACTCATTCAAACCTAAATAGTACATAGGGCCTACCTCAATCCACTGAAAGTCCAGAACCACTTTCTCTTGGCCTCCCTAGAATGCCCCAAGTGCCATACCACATCAGCCCACTTGACCCATATGCTTTGGGCTGTACAAAGTTGTCACCCTTCTGGACTAAGGTGCTGTCCTCACTAACTGAGATCATAGAAACATTGGTCCTGGGCACCCCTAGGGCTGTAATCCTGGGTCTGTACCCTCGGCCTAAGAAGACCAAACTAGGTTCTTGGATGCAGCTCTTCTGCTTGTGACGAGGGCTATCACCAGATGCTGGAAATTCTCTGCCCTATCCCTACTTTTGTCCTGGCATAAGGATCTACAACACAGGGCACAGCAGAAAGCAAGGAGAAAAGTGGCCTCTGTCGTACTCCGATCGCAGCTCTCTGGGATGCCCTTGTACAGGAATATAAAATCATTTTCTCTAAAGTTGACCTCTCACCCTGAACAGATGCCGCATCTCAGCCATTGTTCCCTCCTAGGATAAATAAATTCATTTTCAATCTTTTCTTCTCGCACTCATATATACACCTACCTTCTCCCATATTGCCTGATAGAAAACTACCTTAATGTTGCTACATATGGATCTCCTTGACTTTCTCTCCCATCATAGGTCATCTCCAATAATGCTGCAGTGACTTAATTACTGTCCCTCCCAATGTTTCTTTACTAATGTATTAAAAGTGAAAAAAATATTTGTATTCTCAAATAAAGTCCTTGATATTCATGCCCCTTTCCTGTACAGGGTAAAGTGGTCTGAAGTTGCTGTCTCTTCATGTCAAATTGAGATGCTCAGGGAAACCTGTGCATCCTTTCCCATTATCAAGGAAGAGGGCTTAGTGATCCTAATGAGTTCAGTAAAGTAAGGTCCACTGATTGACCCTGCCCATCCATACATAATGTTTCAGATGGCAGACACAATTTTTCCTGTTCTTCAAGAGGTTCTGAACCTCTTCCTAGCCTGGGCAAGGTTGTGGACAAGCATGTGAATAAGCATTTCTGGAAGAAGTATATGTTTCATCCTACACAACCTGGCTTTCATTCTGGCCACAGTACGGAGATGCTCTAGCATGAATTATTCTGCAGGATCTGAGTGTGGCTTTCAACACTGTATCTCATGCAGTGTTGTTGCAGAAATTACGAAGTTAAGGACTAAATGACCTGGTATTGAAATGTCTGTCCTTGTTTTTGGATGATGGAGTGTTCAGGTCCATGACAAGTCTTTTTGCTCTTTTCCTCTTGACCCACACACTGTTTAGCCATTACATAGTCCCCTGACAGAGATTGTTTAATCCTATGGACTTTATATAGTTTCATACGCTGATGACACTCAGATTGTAATCTATGTAACTCTGGAAAGCCATTCCAAAGCATTCCAACTTAAAATATACCTGAAGGAGGTAGCAGATTGCATGGTTTGCATGTTGTTTGAAACTCAGCGGAGAAGGAAACAAAGTTATGGTGGTCAGCAATGATTTTAATTGCTGGTCCTTGGTCTGTTGGCCTGTGTCTTTAGGCACTCATCCCCTGCTGAAAGTGACAGTGAAAACTTGAAACATTTGGCTGGACAACAAATGTATCTTTGGGACACAGGTATGGATATTAGCAACCAGCTGATATGACATTTTGACAATGCTTAGAAAGATTGTAGACATCTTACCTTGTTCTTCTTGGAGTACTGTTGTCCGGGCTTTAGTCCTCTCCTACTTGGGCTAGGGTAATGCTCTCTATCTTAGATGTCCACAATACATATTAAATAAACCTCAGGTAGTGCAATATGCAGCAGCACGTCTTTAACTAAGGATATCAAGGCATCACCTCGTTTCAGGATTCTTCCCTTTCCTGCACTGGCTACCCATCAAACAGAGGGTTTAATTTAAAGCTCTCTGTATTGCTGTCTGTATTGCACACCGGGGTTACCAGAAAAAGAGCCCATAATCCTACTAGAACTTTGAGATCCTTCACTTCCTATTTAGGGGTGCGGCCCAACAGAGTGGGAAGTCACAAGTGGTGAGTGATTCTTCTCTTACCTTGTCTCGAAATTACAGAAGATGGAGGATAAACTTAGTTTTAGAAAGCAGCTTAAGACCTGGCTATTTGTCTAACTGGGTGAAGTTGGTGCCTGAACTTGGTTCAGCGCTGGGAGGCCTGACTGGGCAGCCATGCGCTTTTCAAGTCCCCAGAATAGGATAGAATAGAATATGCTCTCTCGACCATTGACTGAAATAACATACTGTAATTTTAGATCTATTTTTGGACAGATATACATTGTAACGTGTGTGATTCAATACTATAGAATTGTAATATGCTACCATTAATGTAAAGGCGGATTATCCAAAAACAATAAAGGCTGGTTTAAAAAAACACCATGACATTCCAACAAATAGGCTTTAGATCCCAGTGCTCAACGCTTGACATCGTTACATTGACTACTCAACAGCCTTGGCTAGAATTGACAGAAGCAGGCTTTAGGTAAAATTATCTTATTCGGAACTGAACAATCACTCCTTCACTTATTAGCAGAACTTCACTCAGGAAAACGGATTCAAGTGAAGCTGTTAGGAGGACATGGCTAACTCCAAAACTGGTTTGACAGGAAACGGGTTTAAACAATAATTTATTTAAGCACCACCTTTGTTTCTACTCGATAATTCTGGCTTGCCATAAATGTTCAAGTACAGTAATGGCAACCCTCCTAAACTAGCATTGACACACACTGCCTACCTGGCTATGCAGACGAGCTGGTGTTCTTCTCGTCAACACGAATAGGTATGCAACGCCAGCTAACGGCTATTGCAGTACAATAACTAAAGTAGCTTAAGGGTTAACCGTGGCAAAACAAAAAACACGTATTTCTGTTTAACTGAAAACAAAAAGATTGATCGAGTTACATGGTATAGCCAGTGCGGAATTATGTCTGGCAACGAACCTTTTCTGGAAAGCACACCTCATGAACCTGACAAATGAGACTAGCGTGGCACAATATTCTCTTTTGGGACAGTTCTTATATGTATAATATATATGAGACACAATATATCTTCGACAAACGATAGCTAAACCTGTCTGTAGGTGAGACTAAAAACAACTGCCCCAAAAGGATTTAGGGCCAGATGTACGTACCTTTTTTCTTGTTGCAAACAGCCCGATTCGCAGAATCAGTCCGTTTGCGGCAAGAAAACATGTACAAAGCATTTTTCTAGTCACAACCAGGTCAATTCGCTGAATCGGCCAGTTTGTGACTAGAAACATGCTTTTTGGGATGTACAAAGCCCAAACTGAGATTCGGTAACTTGTTACTGAATCGCAATTTAGGTTTTGCAATTCGGTATTAGGAAGGGGCGTGTTCAGGGCATCCCTTCCTAATACCGAATCTAAATTGTATGTATGATTGTTTTGTGACCGTGAATGGGGTCGCAAAATAATCGCAAGTTAGCACCAATTTCAAATTGGTACTAATCCATTCGGGGACCGCTTCCCCCTTGTGAATGCATGCAAAAACATTTTTTAAGATCAGGCAGTGGTCCTACTCTTCAAAAAATGAAACTGAAACGTTTCATTTTTTTCTTTTTAAACACAGCCTGTTTTCCTTTAAGGAAAACGGGTGCATTTAAAAGAAAAAAAAAAACTGCTTTATTTAAAAGCAGTCACAGACATGGTGGTCTGCTGTCCCCAGCGGGTCACCATCCCTATGAGGGTGGCCATTCCCAACAGGGTTGCAAATTGCGACCTACCTCATGAATATTTATGAGGTAGGTCATTTGCAACCCCATTGGTAATCGTAAACAGTGTCATTGACACTGTTGTACATCAGGTTTTGCGACTCACAGATTGCTAGTCGCTAAGAGTTACAATTTGCAAGTCGCAAAAGCTAATATTCGTACATGTGGCCCATAGTGTACCATATATGAGCAACTCAGAAAGGCTCATTGCAGAAAAATAAAAAAGTATTAGATTCTGAAATGACAAAACTTGTAAACTATCAACCATAGGTTATACACTCTTTGTTTAACTACTTCAGAACAGTATCAACATATTAACGTGCGATCTAACTAAACTGAAGACTGCCTAAACAGATTAAGTTTTGCTGATTATTTTGTACAATGAGAGGGCTTCATGGAGATATCTGTGAGAGTCCGCTATTGTTAGGTGTCTAATATGTACACAGAATAATTTTCAGAACATAAATCAGTTATATTAAGTGTGAACAGGGTATGTTTGACCTTAGATTCTAGCTCCTACTTAAATTGCAGATATGGGATATTATCAATCCATTTGTCTATCATTTCTAATTATCTCAATGAAGACCCCATGGAATATTGCTATGAGTTCCCATGGTATTTTAATGTGTTCCCAGAGCAATGTTTTCAATGAACCCTTCAGGCTATTTCTGACCTTTGGAAGAACGTTACAAAATTTTCCCCAGTACCCAGTGATTGGACCTGTAGAGAGAATCCCATCTGGACCTGGACGTGCACTACAGTTAAAGGAAAACAAAAAATTGATCTATAAACTCTGCATTTTATCAAGTCCAACCAACAGGAATATCTCACTGCAATGGTCTCCTAGTCATAGAATAATGATGGGAAGGATGCGCCTAATAGGATCCAGCTAATTGACACATTTGGATTTTTTTTTTTTTTTTAAGGTTTATGGCTGCCACAGTCTTAACACCACACTCATTGCCCTGAGTTCTTGTTAGTAGCTGAATTCTACTATCTTGCAGCATTATATTTGTCAAGGACTAGTAGCGGCCTCTTAAGCTGACACTGGTGCAATCCAGAACTGTCTTAGTGTCTGCATACAGTAATATGGACACATGGTTGGAACCAAATAATGGGAGGACTGCTACACCTTTGAATAGCTCCTTATCAAGGTCTGATGTTTACACACTGTAAAGCAGGGGTGCTATAATGCACCCTTATTGTTGGAAATGGCCCTCTCTACAGCGTCACCCCCAAACCCTTTGCCTTCACCCTCTTAATTTTTGCTGGATTTTTGCTCTGTTGGTCTTTGGAGTCTGTGCACTTTACCACTGCTAACCAGTGCTTAAGTGTTTGTGCTCTCTCCCTAAACATGGTTTGATTAGCATACACATGATTGGAATATTTCATTTGCACGTAAGTCCCTTTTAGAGTGGTATACCAAATACCCAGGGCCTGTAAGTTAAATGCTACCAGTGGGCCTGCTGCACTTATTGTGCCATCCACTAAAATAGCACTCTAAAACATGTTTCAGGCCCGCCATTGCAGCCTGAAGGCAGTGTCCTACTGCTATGTCAACTTGGCATTTAAAACCCCTTGCCAAGTCTTAACTCCCCCCTTTTAATACATATAAGTGACCCCTAAGGTAGGCCCTAGGTAGCCCGTAGGGCAGTGTGCTGTGTAGTTAAAAGGTGGGACATGTACTTTTTTACTGTTACATGTCCTAGTAGTGAAAAACTTTCAAATTTGGCTTTTCACTACTTTGAGGCTTTCCCCTCTCATATGGTACTATTGGGGATTCACTATTATATTTAATAAGCTGTAATCCCAAAACAGAGGTGATAAATATGTCATGTTTAATATCTATGGACTTTTAGAAAGTTGGCATTTTCCTGTCCTTAGCCCTCTGTGCCTGCAGCCAGCCTTAGATCACATGCCTGGGTGTAGCTGACAGTTGAGACTTTGTGAATTCTCCCCAGACAGTCGCACAATAGTGAGATTAGCAGAGCCTGAATGGCCCATTAACTGGCTTGATGGGGACGGGGGCAGAGTTAAACACAGCCCACTTGCACCTGAATAGGCTGGGCTCTGCCACCACACAATAGGCTTAATGACCCTATATTGTCAGTGCAGCCAGCTAAGAGCCAGGGCAGGGTAGGCAGGAAACGTCTGGCACTTCAAAGAACCCCACTGGAAACTTCTCCCAACTTCTAGGAGCAGGGCACCAGGGTAGAAAAATGGGGCTCTCAGACTCACTCTTCAGTTCACTACTGGACCTGCGACAGGACTCTCAGAGGACTGCCTGCTGCTGTGACCTGCAGTGCACTCTATGGTAAACCAGGGCCAGGGGTCATAGTCCCCAATTTCCCATAGACTGCCTTCTGGGGAATGAGTTGCCACTATTGATAGAAGAGTCAGGAGGGGCGGCCGCCCACTGGAAGCTCAGACATCTGCACACACCACTCCCAAGTGAAGAGTACGGAAGCACAGATGGAGTGGTAGAGGGCTAAGTGACCGGTCTCAGGTTACCACCCCTGAACTGGTGGGAGGGAGAGTGGAGGACAAGTTTAGTTGCACTTAATGTGTATGTTTTCCACAAATGTACAACAATTTACCAATTCCTCATCCAACTTGTTCAAAGTCTCAAATACTTTCTTGGCGAATATTGGTCCGAAATCTTGACTTTCATCACTGACCACTGCCAAAGATGAAGTATATTTCAGTACCGGCCCCTCAATAGAATGACATTGGTCCATGTTACCAATCCTGAGGCTACATACTCTGCTCGTATTATTGCAGACCACTGTGGATGCTGGTTGTTCTGTTATGGAGCAGACATTCTGCCTATTGAAGTATCCCAACTGGGGATCTATGAGGCTACCAAGAATCTTCTATAAAGAAAGTCCACTAGCCTTCGAACAACTGAACTTAGGCACCATCATAAATGGTTGGTTGGCTTGAGTTTCATAATGACTACTAACAACGTCAATATTGCAGGCAAATAACTAAGCTTTTTCAAAATACGAGAGCAGTGGTAATTGCAATTGCAGTTGTCCCTTGACGTGGTGGAGTCGAAATCAGAAAAGTTCCTTTCACTAAGATGATTACATTTTCTGTCAATGGGAGCAGCATAATTGGCCATCATTTCGAGCAGGGCAGCCTGCAGTTCCAGTTTGAGGGGCTGCTAATTGCTTTTGTGGTATCATATAAGGTGAATCACACATTCTTTAAAAGAATAAACAAGATTGCTATCCCATCAAACTCTGAAACTGACTCCATTTCAAGTTCATCTGTCAAAGTCCTTACAAGTCTGACCAGGGTCAGACAATTAAGGTGGCTACTGGTTCACGTAAAGCATGAATTCACGATAATAGATGTATGATTTTGGAGCACTCCATAGGCATTTAAGCCATTGGATGCTCTGTGCAAGTGACACCCAGAAAGAGACATGAAGTCCTGCAAGGTCAGGAAAAACTCAGGATGGGCATGCATCTCGGCAATGGGAATTGGGATATATGCAATGAGGAGGAGCTGTGCTAGGAGCTTCATAGTAAGACAGCACAAAAAGAAACACTTCATTAAGGCGCACAGAGGTTGTAACTTTTGGACAAACCTCACTGATTCTTTTTTGCCACACTTGTTATTCACTGCAGACAGGTGGCAGGGCCTCTGTTTCAGTGTTAACCAGTGCTGTCTCAATTTGTTTCTAGCAAATAAAGATGATGCTTCTGTTAGTCTCCAACTCTGGCTTCTGACAGACTCCAGCCCAACCGAATTAACAGTGTGTGCAACATCTCGGCCCTCAAGCCATCTGGCACAAAAGTGCTGTAAGTGAAGTCAAACACAATCGCAAGACATAGGAGTGAGTTTTACGTGGGCATATGGTTCCACCTAGACAAAGTTCCAAAGAAAAGTCACACAACCTGGCCTGCAAGTAAACCTCTCAACATGAGCAGTGTCTTGAGAGCAGCAATGCAGAGACTTCGGTTTTGCTCTGGTTTAGCTCACAACAGTGGGGCACATAACTGGATTTCAGGCTTTGGAAATACTTAGGCAGGTTTTCAGTATTCCACATAGCCAATCTCCTTCTTCAGAAGGGCTCAGCAAAATAGATCTTATCCACCATCCAAAAAGCACTATCCATACTCCTGAAAAGAAGAGGCAAATAATTTGCCTCTGTCTCTGCTTTCATCTACAGAGGACTGCAGAGCTTTCTTTAGGTAAAAGGTAAACAGTGCAATAACTCGAGGGGTTAGCATATATGAACTCCACGGGCAATTGCCCCAAATCCAACTCGCTAGTCAAATTGATAGTTAGCCCTAAACTTTAGGGACCAGCCTATTCTGGAAATATGCAGTTTATTTTCCGGTGTGCCACAGCACCTTGGCAAGACGCTAAGGATGAACTGACACTCCCATTTTGTAGATGACAGATCAGGCACTGTTGCCATGGTCTTCCCTCTCCAGCAGCAACGTGCACTAGATGTAAGGGTTGGGAAAGTAGCCAATTTCTTTTGTGAGTTGCCAGATATCGCCTTAAGCCAAGCCACAATGGTTGTTCAAGTGTTGCTCTTGTCAGGCCACAGGTTCATCAGCCGGAACCCAAGTGTAGTGCATCGTAGGATCATCACTACTGCTTTTTCTGAATGATCATTTAAGCCCGACAGTTGGACTTGGCTTCACTAGGATTCTAACGGAAGGAAAGAATCACATGACCAGTGCAGAGGATATATAGGGAAGGAGGACAACAGCACCATTCAACATCACAAAACGTATTGAACAGCAGTATAGCCTAAATGAAAGGAGAATCCCGTCACAGGGGTACCCTACCTCTCATGTTCCCAGTGACTTTCATCAACACAGTATACAGTCTGGTGGAAACAGAAGACCCAGTTGTGACACACTTCGTGGATTTAACACAGAGAACTACTAAGCAACCTCTGCCCTCAGGGGTTCTGTTAAAAAGGCTGGTACCCCACTACTGTAACCCAGGAGCGGCTTGTGGATAGAAAAGGGGCGGGGTGGTGCATCGCGTGCCGGGGGACAAAAAAAACCTTACCTTTTTGTGCCTTGCCATTCCATGCCTCGCTGCAACCATTTGCTCCTACACTGGACTCAGGCACAGGCTCCCAGCCTGCCATGCATCTAGTCCTAACACTGCTTTCATGCTGCTGGCAGCATGAAAGCAGAGTTAGGACTGGATGGAGCACACACAAAGGGTGCTCTGTGGCAGACTGAAAGTCTCTGCCTTCTGTCTCCAACCCAGCAACGCAGTGTCTGCATTGCTGGGTTGGAGAGAGACCTTTGCGCATGTGTGTTTGGCTGGCCAAACATACATGCATACTGAGGGGGAGTGCTGTGCATTCACCCTCGTTCCTGTCGCAGCCCCAAGGCACCACCCCATTTACTATAAAACAATAAAAAACATTGTTTATTATCGTTTTATAGTAAAAGTTGTGCAGCTGTTGCTACTGGAGGGGAGTGCAACGCTCCTCCTCCCTAATGGAGGAGCTAGCCCTGCTATAACCATCTGCCACCAACCGTGGCAAGTATCATGGAGTGTCAGGAGGCTCTTGGTGTTGGTATTTTACACAAGGAAACATACAATGTCTGCCAGCATCATCAAATAATGAATAAGATCTGACATCCTTTACTGAATTGTACCTAGTCCAAATGACCAGGATTGGCTTCATCCAAACTTATGTCCATAACAAGCACTGGAGCACTGACAGCTTAACCAGGTGCTTCCAAGTACATAATACTGATAAACTTTGATAATTGGTGCTGAAAGATAGCACTGTCTCCAGACAATATCGTAATTTATACTACTGGTCCAGCGCATTCATCTACTGACTAAATACTAGCTAGAAATTCTGTGTTGCATCACTACATAGCAATACTCCTTACATTCAAATATTTGAGAGGTCATGTCATCTCCAAACAAAGTAACACGTGCCTGTCTTGTGCTTGAATTGTGCCCGAAGATTGCAAGAGTGCAGAACAGTGATGGCTGTTAAGTGGAAATTTCCAGCTGTTAAAATTTGAGACTGACCGAAGTTACGTTTGAAAAAAATAAATTACTTTATGCAAAATTCACAACCTTTTCCTGTTCGATAGCTCTATAGCCTATAGCCCATTTTAGCATTTAAGTTTATGGCTTCTAGTTTGCACCCAGTACCTCTTCATCACTAAACCACGATATGTTTCACTCACTAAAACAGGTTAATTTAATACTTATAGATAGCTAATTAACTTATAGGTGGCTAATTGACTGAATAAGTTATTTATTTCACATGTTTAAACCTTGGTATTTGTATATGACCCATCCAGTCCTAGGTGTTGCTGCAGAATGAGCAAACCATATTTGCCGCAAGGTGCAGCCAACATGTGACTGGATTAAGCTCAATAATATTGAATCTTAATTTAGTTCTCCTGTCTAACCTTCAGGCATGTGGCTCCCAAGCATTAGTGTCAGGGCCGCAGCCTGCAAATTAGGTGCTGGTCTGATGAAAGGCTGCAGGGCGTGGCCTCAGCAGCAGAGTATCCTCGGTGGCTTCCAGTTTTCCTCAGTTTTCTTGCACGTAGTTGTTTGCCGATGACGTCAAATGGGGCGATTTTCTTCAATACATTTTGTGCTTTTTTTAATAGAACGACTGTGAATGTTTTTACTAGAGCGATGAAGAGGAATTGGCACGCAATCATTGTAGTCATCTCGACCACATCTACTTTATTGTGGGTGGAGACTGACATACAATTCTAAGAAGTCAGAAACAAAAGTTCAGTTGTTCACATGGACATCTATCCAGTTTATATTACAAGCTCGATGTGTAGGGTTTGTTTTGTATTTATCTCATTAAAAGCTTGGAAGCCTGGAATATTCTACTAAACTTTGGCAAGCCACTTGCAAGCCAGAATTACTACAAATTGAGCAGTACCATTCGCTGTACTTCAATGCGACGTCACACGTAAGAGGCAACAAAGGAACTGGATCCGGCATGCCACGGCATTCTTCAGCCAATGACAATCACATTTCATTAAACCTGCACGACACAGGCTGTTTGGGACAGTGTACTTACAATGTCTTCACATTGTTGATAGCAGTAATTATTTCCACTGTTGTCTGCCCAGCAATACCATGTAATAGGGACAATGTTGCTGCTGGTTAGGTGTGAATAACCTGCAAGCTGTTCTAGTGACAGTCAGAACTCAGCTGAGATTGTTTGGTTAACTGTCTACCGGAGCAAGCAAACTTAGCCAGGGATCACATAATTACTATTAGGGAATTTCCTGCTGTGGGCTCATGCTTTTGTATAATGACTGCTTTTCTGTCGATCACAAGAAAAATATATCCTGCTTGAGAATACGATTTAGCAATAATTAAAGATCTTCTCTTCGGAGTTAGGGCCCTTTCACTTGGAATCTAACTGGGACTATGGTTCCCATGCTCCACACTCCACATGTGCGCACTCTCAAGCAGCACTCCGCAGCTGTAGTTCAACAGAAAAAGCAACAACAACAAAACCACATCATTAGTACTTTCCCACATACAGATCTGGCTTTTTGAGAACAATGGGAACTGCTGCATAATCCTGGCAGACTGCCCGCCCACCAGTGTCAGGACTTATTTCGGGACAGGAAAGCAGATGCAGCTTTGGGAGCGGAATAAACAGTGTACTGGCGATCTGCAGAAGAGTGGAGGAGGTAGGAAATTGTCATGGGGAGGGTGGCCATCAAATTTGAATGTGGCAAATGGGTTTAATTGTTCACGGTCACTTAGGGTGCGGCCTCACACGCAAGACAGCCAATACTGTTGGCCCAATCCTCTGCTATGGAAACAATGATTTTGTTTACCTCAAAATCCTGGGGATAGTTTTTCCCCCTATTTATGCCATTAGTTTTTCCCGCTCTACATTCTAGAGCGCCTGTAGCTCCATAAAGGTCTGGACTCAGTATGCCATGGGAGGCAGAAGAAGAGTCATGCAGTGGGTTTGGAGGATCCTTGTAAAGTGGCAAGGAAGACCTTGACTAGAAGTAGCACAGGTTACTGGTCTGTATTCAGGAACTATCACCCCTTTCACCTCACTCTAGTCATTTACCTTCAAGTGTGAAGGTATATCAAGTCCATTTCCATTCAGTTGATAGCTAAGCCCTTTAAAACACAGTAATCTCTGATCCACCATCTTTATTTGTGGAAAACAACAGTACCACAGACCTGAGTCTGATAGATGAAGCATTTGTGACTATACATGTATATTTAAAGCCAATTTGCCTGTCAAGAATTCACAAAAAGAATCCTGGTAAATTTGACTATTGAACCTTAACAGTAGTAAACCCCACCCTAGGAGTAGGAAGTCAATGGAACAATACATTGTTACCCTAGTATGACCTTTTACGTTTTGTGGACATTCACAAAATATAATCTAACCCTTCCGTTCAGAAATTTTACTCCAGCCTAGGACTGGAGTAATCGCCTTCCAGGATAGGAAGGTACAACCTTTGACCCTGCTTCTGCAGGCAGGTCGCTCCCCGCTCCGCCTTCTGCGCTCCATCCCGTTTAGTTGCTGCTGACTTTTTACCTGCCGCTGCGTCCCCTGCGGCCCCTCCCGCCTCCCCCCTCCTTCTCACCGTCCTTTCTGCCTTTTTTTTCCCCGCCGCTGCGTCCCCTGCGGCCCCTCCCGCCTCCTCCCTCCTTCTCAACATCCTTTCTGCCTTTTTTTTCCACGCCGCTGCGTCCCCCGCATCCCCTCCCGCCTCCCCCCTCCTCCTCACCGTCCTTTCTGCCTTTTTTTCCCCGCCGCTGCGTCCCCTCCCACCTCCCCCTCCTTCTCACCGTCCTTTCTGCCTTTTTTTTCCCCAGCTGCTGCGTCCCCTGCAGCCCCTCCCACCTCCCCCCTCCTTCTCACAGTCCTTTCTGCCTTTTTTTCCCCGCCGCTGCGTCCCCTGCGTCCCCTCCCCCCTCCCCCCTCCTTCTCACCATTCTTTCTGCCTTTTTTCCCCCGCCGCTGCGTTCCCTGCGCCCCCTCCCCCCAGCCCTCTCATTCGCCAGGCCCTCCCGCCTCCCAGCTGCCATTCCCACCCTCCCCTACTCTTATGACAGCCGTGGTGTGGCCACGCCGACACCCTCCGTGCACTCAACACCAGCCGAGACACCACCTGCTTCCAGGCCTCTCCAAAGAGCACGCACAGACCCTTCTCCTGCCACAACTGCAGCTTCACCTGCAACAGAGCCCACATACCTCCAAGGATCAAGACCAACCACCTCCATTGCATACTCCTCAACACCCATTCAGCACGCAAGCACGCCATCGAAATCTGGGACCTGCTCGTCTACACCTCCCCGGACGTGGCCTTCCTAACCGAAACCTGGTGGAACGACTCCTCAGCATCCGACATCGCCACAGCCATCCCGAACGGATACAAAGTCGCTCGCCGAGACCGCACCAACAAAACCGGAGGAGGCATAGCCATCGTCCACAAAGCCACCCTCGAAGTCAAAACCACCCCGGACGACTCCTTCAGCACCGCCAAACTCCTTCACTTCCAAATCTGCACAGACCCCAACACCACGCTCAGAGGAACACTCATCTATAGACCCCCAGGACCCAGGGCACCCTTCAGCAACGCCATCGCCGACCTGGCCAGCACCCACGCACTCGCCTCCACGGACTACATCCTCCTCGGGGACCTGAACTTTCACCTCGAATACAACAATGACACCAACTCAACCACCCTGACCGAAAACCTCGCCAAACTCGGCTTCACACAGCTCGTCAACACATCCACTCACATAGCCGGTCACACCCTTGACCCCATCTTCTCCACAAGCAACCACGTCATCATCAACCATACCACAAACTCTACTGGACCGACCACCACTGCATCCACTTCACCTTCAAGAAATAGACAGAACACCACCTCACCGAACAACCACCACGCTGCCAATGGGGCAAAGTCACTGAACTTCAATTAATCAACGCCCTAGCCCAGAAACGGCGCGTCAACCCCACCGACCCTGACATCGCGGCACACAACCTCAAGCTATGGATCACCGAATGCGCCGACCGCCTTGCTCCACTCAGAAAACCCTCCAACAATAACATCAACAAAAAAGCCACCTGGTTCACCGACGACCTCCAAGCCTCCAAACGCCACTGCCGAAATCTCAAGCAAATATGGCTACTCGAACGCACTCCAGACAACCACACGGCCCTCAAGGATGCCACACGCAAACACCACCAACTCATCAGGCTAGCAAAAAGATCCTCCTTCAAAACCCGCCTAGAAAACAACCCCCACAACTGCAAAGAACTTTTCAGCATCGTAAAAGAACTCTCCAACCCAAACGCCACCGTCAACGACATCACCCCTCCCAAGAACTTTGCGACGCCCTAGCAACCACCTTCCATCGAAAAATCACAGACATCCACGACAGCTTCAACTCCCCTCACACTCCAGATGCTCCTACCCCACCCACCACGAACTCCACCCGCTCCAGCCGACTGACCTCCTGGACCAACATCAGCAACGACCAAACCCGCAAGACCATGAACTCCATCCACTCCGGATCACCATCAGACCCCTGCCCACACCACATCTTCAAAAAAGCAGACAAGGCCATCGCACCACACCTACGGAAAGCCATCAACATCTCCTTTGAAACTGCAAGATTCCCGGACAGCTGGAAACACGCCGAAATCAACGACCTTCTCAAGAAACCAAAGGTGGACCCCAAGGACCTGAAAAACTTCCGGCCCATCTCTCTGCTCCCGTTCCCGGTGAAGGTCATCGAGAAAATCATCAACACTCAGCTCACTCGGTACCTTGAAGACAACAACATCCTTGACCCCTCCCAGTCCGGCTGCAGACGCAACCACAGCACCGAAACCACCCTCCTTGCCCCCACAGATGACATCAGAAGCCACCTCGACAATGGAGAAACATCAGCCCTCATCCTCCTAGACCTATCAGCCGCCTTTGACACCGTGTGTCACCACACCCTAAAATCCTGCCTCCACGCAGCAGGAATCCAGGACCAGGCCCTCGAATGGACCGCATCCTTCCTTGCCGGCAGAACCCAAAGTGTCCGCCTCCCCCTGTACCAATCCAAAGCCCTCAACATCATCTGCGGCGTACCCCAGGGCTCATCCCTCAGCCTGACGCTGTTCAACATCTACCTGGCCCCCCTCGCACAAGTGGCCCGTCAGCACAACCTCAACATCATCTCCTACGCCAATGACACCCAACTCATCTTCTCCCTCACCAAGGACCCGCACACTGCCAAAACTAACCTCCACAAGGGACTAAAAGCCATCGCCGACTGGATGAGAGACAGCCAGCTAAAACTGAACTCAGACAAAACAGAGGTCCTCATCATTGGGCGCATCCCCTCCGCCTGGGACAACTCATGGTGGCCGTCCACGCTGGGTCCCCCACGACAGCGCACAAAACCTCGGCTTCACCCTCGACTCCTCACTCTCCATGTCAAAGCAGGTCAGCGCCATCTCCTCCTCCTGCTACAACACCCTCCGCATGCTTCGCAGAATTTACAAATAGATCCCAACAGAAACAAGAAAAACAGTAACCCAGGCCCTCGTTAGCAACAGACTCGACTACGGCAACACCCTCTACACCGGTATCTCATCCAAACTCCTCCAACGCCTCCAACGCATCCAAAACGCCTCCGCTCGACTCATGCTCAACATCCCTCACCACTGCCACATCACCCCCCACCTAAGAGACCTTCACTGGCTCCCCGTCAACAAGAGGATCACCTTCAAGCTCCTCACCCACGCACACAAGGCACTCCACAACACCGGACCATCATACCTGAACAACAGACTCAGCTTCTACACCCCCACCCGGCATCTCCGCTCCGCTAACCTCGCCCTCGCCTCCGTCCCCCGCATCCAACGCAAATCTTCCGGCGGCAGATCATTCTCGTACCTCGCCGCCAAGACCTGGAACACCCTCCCGCCGGATCTACCACAGACCCAGGACCTTCTTTCCTTCAGAAAACTACTCAAGACTTGGCTCTTCGAGCAGTAGCAGCACCCTCCCCTCCCCCACCTCCCCCCCAGCGCCTTGAAACCCTCACGGGTATGTAGCGCGCTTTACAAATTAATTGATTGATTGACCCCTGGACTTGGAGAGATATAGGGAAAATGTTTTCTCTGGTAAAATGTTTTCTACATGCAGAAAAAATATGTATTTGCATAGCTGGCTGCCCTTCCTCCTGAGCTGAAAAAGACTGGAGAAGTACTTTCAGAAGGAGTTGTAGAACCCCGTCCATGCTATTAGCTTTTCTTTTTTTTAATCAGGCCCAACACAATGTCAGAGAATACATCTCAGAGGGACAAAAGATCCAATTTTGATGATGGATAAACTTGTGAGGGGAGGTCCACGTGGAAGCTTTACAGATCTCTGACACAGAAACCTCTCAAGTGTTAGCCTAGGAAGCCACTGTCGCATCATTGACCTTTTCATGACATCCAAGGTGTGCAACTTCATAAACATCTAAATAGGACTCATATTGGAGTGAAGACATAGTGTAAAGAGTGGTGCAAATTCAGAGGCTATTTAGGTCCGGGAACCATATGTGACTAAGTGGGGCATGAACTGAAGTGCAGAGAGTGATAACGTACCACGTGTAGAATAGGGGTAGGAGTGGAGATAGCACAGAACTAAGATAGGAGCTGGATTGTAAGATGTTGAGGACAAAATGAGAAGCATGTCGTAGATGCGATTCGTCTTTCAGGAAGGGCATTCATCTCCTGATTAAAAGTGTGTTTGAACCGCTCAACCCATCTGTAAACCCCTATTTGTGCAGGGGTTGGAACTTCAAGTTGTGCGCAGTTCATCACACCCAGTAATTGTCAGGTGTGGTAAAGTCAGCATACCCAAATAATTTTTTTCAGGTGAAATCAGCTGAAATTTAACAGGGGAAAAAGACCAGGTATTTACCAGGACATGTGAATTTTGTTGCAGCAAGCACCAAAATATGCATGTTATTCCCCAGAAAGATGCAATAGGTGGAACGTATTGCTTCAAATGAATTCCAAGTCTATGAGTATCAGATTTATTTGGGTGTAATACATGCTGACTATCCCGGCACTTGCGATCAGGGCCTTGGTTTAAAAAAGTACCAAACTTGCTAAATAAGTCTTTATTTATAGATATTTTTATTGCATTTTCATAATAAGAGTAAAACTATTATGGCACAATTGTACACCAAGCTTTCATATGCGTAATGTCATGGCTAAATAAGTAAGATGTTCTGCATTAGTACATCTATTGGTCTTGTTCCGACAATGTTTTTGGCTGTTCATATGCATAACTCAAAACAGGATGTGCAGTGTTCCCAAATTCTAGCTGTGAGAAGGTCGAGGACTTGTTTAAGTCTATATTATGGTCCCCTACATCTTCCTCCACATGCATTTCGTTTACCCACAGGCTCGTGAGCCCTACTCCTTTAATCGGTATTGTGCAGAGGAGGAAGGGGCAGAGGTTGACCTTGAGTACCTTGAAGGAGATCGCTATAAGAGGATGGCACATAAACCAGAAGGTGCATCAGGCAGAGACGAGGCGGGTCTGCTGGAGAGGCTGTGGCTGGAGTGCAGTGAGGGGTAAAAAACGCTGCTGAGAGGAAAGTTGCTGGACCCGACACGAGTCAGCCAGAGAATCGTCGGTTCTGGACACCGCGATCCCTGGCGAGTCCACAGAGGAGCCCAAGGGAGGAGTACCCTGCCGAAGTGCTCCAAGCCACGCTCCCGTGGCTAGAGCAAGTGCGTGCAAAATTCCGGGCTTGGGGGGTTGCGGGAACGGAAGAGTACTGTTTGTTCACCAGGGGGAAAGCAGGAAAACTAACGCTGCAGTTTGCTTGTGAAATGTATAATGGGGACTTTAAATGTTTCAATGAGCGCTTGAAACAGAGCTTAATCCTTATTTTGAGAGCCACAAGAAAGCAAAAAACAACATCTATCTTCGTGTTGTTACCCTGAAGATGTGTTTATTTCATTGTTCTCATTAGTATTTGTTGTGGCGGTGAGTGCTCACCGAAACCTACCTATATATAACCCAACACTCCAGGGGGATAAATTGGCAGAGAAACATGTTATACTAAAGTGACTTACCTGCCTTTATTTGTTTTAAGCCAAGATCCCCGGCAGGAAAAACACTGGACCGCAAGAGTGTGAACCTGGAAAGAAAACGAGAGAGATATTAGAGGCCTGAAACTTCTATCAGAAGGATCCATGTACAGCTGTCATCCATTTCCACACTAGCATACCTGTTGAGGCAGCCTCCCGGCAAGTGTACTGACCTTTCCATATGTGTGCATCTGTCAGTCCTCTGAAGCCACTTTTGCACTAGTGGAGTAGTGGAAGAATGTCAGCGTTTAGCTAAATCTCCTCCGGCTATCAACAAACCCAGTCAATCAGTATCTTAAAGCATCCCAGGAAGCCCTTCTCTTTCATTATCCCCAATAACATCAATTTGAGGGACCGGCATGATATGGATCCAGCACACTTTGAAAAGGGTCCAAGCTATGCTAGACTAATATGACAGAATCCTGGCACCTAACCATGCAATGTGGAAGAAGTCATCTCTCTCGGCATCGCATCGGAAACATAGCGGGAGGGTAACTTACCCATTTTCTACAGACAATGTGATGTTAAGTACACTGCATATATTTCAATTGAATGAGTTGGAGCTTAGACATGGTTGAAACCGTATGTGCTGCCATTTTTGTCTCACACCAGTCGCTGTTGTCCAGAGGGACGCCATCAAATTCTAGACGGCTTTTATGTCACTTAATTGTGGGATGTTATTTACAAGGCCACGATAGAGCTGCAAGAGTTTTCTTGCCTTTTAGAGGACTCAAAGTTACTCTATTGTCTAATGGGCTGTTGTCCAGGGATTTCCTATGTTCACACAATGCACGCCTTATCTGTAAATATTTGTAGAATTGAGATTTATATACTGAAACTCACTGGTCAAATCTATAAAGTATTTCATGTAATCAGTTCCCAGGTTCCTAGATGTTCCCACTTTCTAGATGCAAATGTTATCCCGGTCTGAGAATCCTTTCAATTTATTGCCTTAATCAGCCATGTCCCACTTCAGAGTTGCGTCTCACAGTTCACCCGCCCAGTCCACTCCGCCCATCTAAGTGCTCTGCGCCAACAGTCCAGCATCACTTTTGTCACTTGTGTTAAAGTTGGCAGCATTGGCCCGTAGCTTTCTCGACTCTCTAAGCTTGGACAATTTGACCTGCATCTCCAATTCATCTCTGCGCTCAAGTAGCTAATCATTGAAGGTAGTTAGCTAGGCCGCCCTGTGGTGCAACTTTATTCATTGGGGGAAAAAAATTGAAATATTAATAGAATTTACTGTATTGTTGGTATTCAGTGTGTCAAGCGTCTATCAATAAAATTACTAAAGAAATTTCATGCTGAACATATGTGTAGTATGAGTAACTGATTGCCAAAAGCTGTGGGAGAACGGGGAAGTAATCAATGTGAGTTCCTTTTCATAGTGTTAGAAGAATAAGGACAGAAAGAAAAGTTGATAATAAACTAATTTTTGTAAGTTCTTATTTGTGACTGGGTTCATGAAGAGGCATGTGATTTAAAATGGACTTTAGCGAGATGAAAGTTAGTAATTATTACTTCTAGAGGCCTTGCGGGTTATTCCAGTCAAGAAGCTTATTGAGAACATCCAGACTTAATGATCTAATTAAGTACACCCTATCCCAAGTACACGATTTCACTTAAAATGGAATGTGTTGCTGTTGGAGATTATCCTTTTTGCAGGCTTATCCCCAAACCTTATGCCCCTGACTTTGTTTTGATCCTGAGTTGAATTTCATTTATGCTGGCTTGAGGACTCTGGGCACTTTACCACTGCTGACCAGTGCTCAAGTGCAAGTGCTCTCTGTTTAAATGGTATTGGTCATTGGTTTATCCATGATTGGCATTTTTCATTTACCAGTAAGACCCTAGTATAGTGCACCGAATGTGCCAAGGGTCTGTAACACACAGGCTACAAGTAGGCCTGCAGTACTGATGGTGCCACCCACATGAGTAGGCCTGCAAACATGTCTCATGCCTGCCACTGCAGTGTCTGTGTGTGTAGTTTTAAACTGTCATTTAAACCTGGGAACTGCACCTACTTTCCAGGCCCAAACCTTCCCTCTTACTACATGAAAGCCAACTCTGAGGTAGAACCAAGGCAGCCCCATGGGCAGAGTGCAGTGTATTTAAAAAGTAGGACATGTACTGGTGTGTTGTACATGTCCTTATAGTGAATTACTGCTAAGTGTGTTTTTCACTATTCCACGGCTTATCTCTGCCATACGGTAACATAGGGATTGCTTTGAAATATCTTTTAAGTGTAATTTCCCATTGGGAGCAGATAGATATATGGAATTTGGGGCCTCTGAACTCACAATTTAAAAATACATATTTTGGTGAAGTTGGTTTTTAAATTGGAAGCTTGAAAATGCCACTTTTAGAAAGTGGGCATTTTCCTGCTTAACGATTCTGTGCATCCGCCTGTCTGCTGAATACATGCCTAGGTCAGGATGACAGTTGGGCTGTTTGTTCATTCACTCTAGACAGTCACATAAAGGGAGCTGATGTGTACCCTGCATATCATGATGGGTCTTCCTGAGCTAGAGTGGTGGGAAGAGCTGACACTTGCACCTGAATAGAGCTGTGTCTGTCTATACACAAATTCAGTCTTCGACCCCCCTGGAGTGTGTCTGGGGCCAGGGCAGGAAAAGGCAGGGTCTTGTGCACTACAAAGACTTTTATGTGAAGTTTGCCTACTTGCAGAAATGGAAATAAGTACTGGACCTCTCACCCCACAAAGTTAGAATCCTTCTGGACTGATGATATTCTGCCAGGAAGATAAGCTGGATGCTGTAGGATGGATTACCGCTCTGCCTGTTGTTTGTTGTGCTGGCTTGCTGCTTCTGTCCTGGGAGTGAAAGGACTGAACTTTGCTTTCTAGATCTTATTTCCAAAGGTTCTCCAAGGGTTTGGACTGAGCTCGCCTACTGTTAAGAAGTCTCAGGGACATCAAAGACATCATCTGCCAGCACCTAGGCTCTCTCACTTGCCAAGTGGTGCCAAATGCAGGTCCTGGGCCCTTGGGAGTGAATTCTGATGTAACCAAGGAGAAACCAGCACAGCGACTCCAGAGCTACTTCGGAACCAGAGCCTCCGTCCAACTCCATGCCGCTTCCTGCAGTGGAGCTGTGGTCCCCGCTGAGAGCAAAGGCTGCGACTGATGCTACAGGCCCAATGCTGTCCCAGCATCTCTGAAGTCCTGCCACAGCGCTAGTCCTAAGTGCCATGTCACTGACGTCCGTGACATCCGGCTCTGACTCCGCCACACCTGTGGCCCATGGTGGGATCGCGCCACCACAAAGTTGACGCCTTGCGTCTTGACCTCCTGGATTCATCAACCCTGCAGGATCGTAAGGAACAGACGATGCCTTGCCACAGAAACCGTATCACCTCCCCTGCAACCGTAAGGAACCGATGCCTCACCTACCCTGCCTCGCAGTAAGGGACAAATGCCTCACCTCCCTGGTAGCAGTAAGGAATCAACTTCACACCGGCTCCAGCGACGCCTCACCTCCCTGACTCTGTGTAACATCTCTATTTTCTCATTTTCCAAGTTACTTTACCTGGGGTCTGTGCAACTCTGTGATGGGCTCGCATTCTCTCTCGAGTGGCGGTGGACTGTTGGGAACGACTCTGTCAAGACGTGGGCAGTGCAGGGGTCCCTCAGCCCAGCATCCTTGTAATGCTCACTGTCTGCTGTGCAAACAGTGAGCATTGCGAGGGTGCTGGTGCACCCTGAGGGTGGTAGCATTGCCGCCGGCTCAATTACGAGCTGGTGACAATGCTGCCGCCACTTTCCCGCTAGATTGACAGGCGGAAACCTTGGTTTTCACCTGTCAGCCCAGCGGGAAAGTTGTAATGGTCCCGGTGGGGAGGTAGCCAGTATGGTAGCAACCTCCCCGTTGACAGTTCATCGGACTGGTCATCCCGTCCTCCGAACTCATAATGAGGCCCTTAATCTTTGAAAATTCATATCTTTGCTTGTGTATGATGGATTTTTGTTGTTTAGGTTTTGTTTTACTAAGATAAATATTGGCTATTGTTCTAAACTGTTGTGGAGTACTTTTGTGGTGTTTTCATTGTGTTACTGTGTGTACAAATATTTTATATATTGCCTTTAAGATAAGCCTTACTGCTCGTGCCAAGCTACCAAGGGGCTGAGCAGGGGTCATCTTACCTGTGTGACTCCCTTACCCTGCCTAGAGTGAGGGTCCCTACTTGGACAGGGCACACACAACTGCCAAATAGAGATCCAATTTCTAACAATTGCTATTAAGCAAAATAGCATATATTGAAAGTGGAGACATTTAAACAGAGGAAGACACTTATCTTTTTCCATACCAGTAGAAGGATAATGATTTACTTAAGGTGTTTATTATTTCTAAACCTGGATTGATAGGAAATGTTCACTGTGATCACAGAGTCTGTAAGTGGAAACTAAACTGTGGTTATTAGCGGTGCTTGCCTATGAACACTATTGCGGTGAGAAAAGCTGCAGAACCATTTTTCCATTTTGTCTATACAAAATTAGTTTACATTCATTGGTGGTAGAAAAGTCTAGAATATCTTCTACAAATATGTTAGGTCCTCAATCCTGAAGAAATATTCTGAAAATACGAGAAGTGCAAATATTGCAATCAGTACTGAGGAAACTTTCAATTCTACATATCAGAGAACAACATTCGTATGGTGGTTTAGACCTTGTGAAGAATGGCTTTAGTATTAGGTCACTTTTCCAGATTTCTCTCAATGGTGTCAAATGATTCAGGCCCTGTACTTCCTAACAAAAACATAAGACAATTAGTTGACTACAGAGTACAAAATAGATGTAAAGAAGTGTCACTATGTTGAAAGCTTTCATCTGTTTTTGATGATTCCCTTCTCCCATGAAAGCCTCTGAATACTTTTTTAGCGAGTTCCATTCTTCGATCCAATGCAGTGTGAAGATGCTCTGAACAGACAGGTCTGCTCTGCGGCTCTTATAATAAAGGATTTTTGCTGTACTACAAAATTGCTGGGGAAAGGTTTAATTTCTGAATAAAGTACCATGTTGAAGCCATTGTTCAACAGACAGGCACATATTTGGAATGTTAATTCTCAGAGCATAAACAGAAGGCTTTGTTACTAATGGTTTGTTGTTAGACCTGTCGTCCTTAGAATGGACTTCCCCCAAACATTACCTCCTGTTTTTGCTGATTATGTATGCTGGCCTTAAGACTCTGCTGTACAGTGGTAAAGTGCATGTGTTTCTCCCCTAAACATGGTAACACTGGTGTACCAACAATTGGCATAATTGATTCACTTGTAAGTCCCTTGTAAAGCGGGAAAGACAAAAAGTTTGAAAGACCCAATATGGTATAGGTCGAGAACTGAGGGAGTTGAGTATTCATATGAAGATCGATGTCATTTAAAATTCCCTCCCAATAAGGAGTAAACTTTGGGAAGTCCCACAGAAGGTGTACCAGCCGTCCCGGGGAGCCACATCATATCCAACAGTTGGGGCTGCATAAGTAGCCGCTCATGGGTAACCGAACTGGGGTGAGATACCAGTATGTGGCGATCTTCAGTGCTGTCTCCACACTAGTCGTGTTGTGGGATGTATGGCGCTCTCTGTAATAAATCACCTCCCACTCCCACTCTCAGGCGACAACGACCTACCTAGTTCTGCCTCCTAGCGTGCCTGACTTGCTACCCTGGGTATCGGGACAAACCGTTGGAGGAGATCATAAAGGTCAGAAATTATGTTTATCCATCGTCTTCAGGGGCAACCATTTTTCGTAGTCTATAAGCGGTCTGCAGGCCCTATCGCAAATCGATGGGTGTGCTACGCAGTGATGGATCTGGAGGTAGCGGATCCTCTCAGTCTCCAGAAAAGTATGGAGTCCCTTAGGCCCTCGAAGGGTAGTCATCCCTCTTCATCAAACAGGTGCCCTATGGAGCGGCATGACGGGACAGCCACAGACAAACAGCTCCCTGATCCAAGCCCGGCATAAATTCCGGGTTCCCCACAATGGGGGGCCAAAGGGGAGGGGTAGGAGGGGAAGCCTCGGGTTTGTGTCACTTGGTCCCAGACCTTTAATGTTATACAGGTAACAAGTGAAGAATACAGACCCCCTGGTCGGTGGCAATGCAGTAAAAAGGGAATTTCCAAAGGGAAGTGCCAGCAATGGCTCAGTCCATAAACAGGTATCGCTTATCCAACTCTGCTCGTGTCCATTCCAACAAGTTCTGTCCTTGGGCTGCCCTACAGTATTGCTGGAGATCAGGGATACCCAGTCCCCCTTGAACGAAGGTTGATAGGCCAGGGGTCGGGCCATCCGAGGCTTCTTTCCCACCCATACAAAGCGTTTTATTTCACCCTGTATCACTTGAAGCAGCCCAGGTGGAGGCTTCACCAGCAGAGCCTGAAACAAGAAAAGAGCGCGGGGAAGGACAGACATTTTTATAGCGACAATTCTGCCAAGCCATGAAACAGGGTAGAGTCGCCACTGGGTAAGGTCCTTTTTAACTCTCTGAAAAAGGAGCTTATAGTTTATCATTGACGTGTCTGGGACTGTCATAGCTATCCTTATGCCCACGTATGGAATAGATAGTGCTTGCCACTGAAACGGGTATTGCTGTGCCCGTAAGGTCACCGTCTCCGGAGGAAGGATAAGGCTGAGAGCCTGAGACTTTGAAAAGTTTATCCAGAAGCCTGACACCTTCCCGAAGGCCTCAGCCTCCTGCAGAAAAGCAGGGAGAACCTTCAGCGGGTCACCCAGGGCAACCACCACATCATCTACGAAGAGTGCTATAGTGTACTCCTCCCTGTTGAAAGCGGCCCATGAGGAGGGAGATCGGTCTCTAAGACACGCAGTGTGTACGGTCCTTCCCGGATTTGGAGATCACCATGATGGACGCTTCCAACATGGAGGGTGGCATCGTACCCGGCCCGTAATTGCATTAAAGAGTGGGGGCAGAATAGGAGCCCGACTGCTATAGAACAGGTCCGGGAGTCCATCCGTCCCGGGGGACTTTAAGGCCTCTAATCTCGCTATTGTGGAGATTACCTTTGTCATTTTTTGGGGCATCCAACATGGCCATGTCTGTAGCCGTCAGTTTGGTTGTATGGGCCTGGTTGAGGTAATGGTGGGAGGTGCCAGAGTGATATAGCTGGGGAGAGTTTAGATCTTGGTAAAAACCATGAAAAACCAAGACAATCTTGGTATTTCCCACCACTTCAGTCCCATCTAGGGCCTTGAGTGACTCACCGTTGTTGCCTGCCTCCCGGTGTGTAGCCTATTAGCCAGGAGGTGCCCGCATTTATTGCCATCTACATAAAAGGAGTGGCACAGACGAAGAGCTGCATATTCTGCCCTGTTGATGTCAAGGCCAGCAATCTGTGACCAGGCTGCCCTTAGCTTTCTCCAGACCCTCCAGGCCCTAATTCTCTTATGTATCCTCTCCAGTCCCAGCACCTGTTGCTGCAGTTGTTCCCTTTTTTTCCGTTTAATTTTGCGCCACCAAGTGTGTGCCGTATTTAACATACTGCGCACCATGGCGGTAGTTATCGAACTAGCATCATACTTTTTGATGCTAATTCAGCGCTTTGCAGGATTAGCGTAAAAAATGTTGCCGCTAATCCTGCAAAGCACCCAGAGATCCTATGAAAACAATGGGATCCTCCTTTTAATGCCTGCTCTGGGCAGACGTTAAAAATGCAGATACAAATGACACAAAGAAATCTCTTAGATTTCTTTGTGCCATTTTTTCAGCCCTCCTAACGGGGGAACGATCCCTCTTGCATACATTATGCCTGGTGCAGGCATAATGTGGAGCAAGGGGTTACAAAGTGGCGAAATGCAAGCATTGCGCCACTTTGTAAATATGTCGTTGGATGGTGCCAGGCCCTCTTAAATCTGGGCCTATCCTTCTTAGATCGGGCTGCAGCCATCACCTGCATGGTACGGGGAGGGGGACCAGGTCCTGCCTGCCACTTGTCCTGCACACAACACAGGATCCACCAGCCCCTGTCCAGCAACTCCTTCTCTCTCTAGTAGTCCAATTCCTGTGGTGCCTCCAGTCCGTTGTCAAGGCAGGGACTGTGTTAGCCCCAGGCCCCTATGGGACACTGCGCATGGCCGGCTGCTGGGTCCCACGATACGGAGACCCACGCATCCCCACCCGGAGGCCAGCCAGGAGTCTGACCAAGGCCAGAAAACGTCCAACCCCCATACAGCAGCGTCACTAGCTTTGGGAGACCACTATAGCCATTGTGCAGAGGATAACAGGGTGACCAGGGAGTGGCAGGCAAGATGTTGCATGCACTATTCTGACCAGGGGCCCTCACCGCGAGTGGCCGTGCCTGCCATCCTCCTCCCCAAACTCTTGTGGGCACCAAAGACACCGGTGGTCAGCAACTGCCGGGACCAGCCATCCAGCGATCCACGGGCCAAGTCGAGGTGCCGGGACACTATGGGAGCTCCACCAGGGCCCAAGCCGTGCTGTAATCGTAACTCCAACTGGAATAGGTGGTAAGACATGTACAGGCGTCAATCCACCAGGATGTCTCTAGGAACGGGCTGATCAGGGGAACATGGCTCACCAGTGGGGGCCCAACACTGACTTGTTGGGCCCCCCAGCACTGAGGCTTTATACCTTGGCAACGCACCTGAGGCCCCAAAGCACAGGCATCATGCAGGAAAGGAAGGCCCCAGCCAACACTCGAAGTCACTGCCAGCCTCAGTCCATGCTCATCCACTCAGCGCCCAGGGCGCATGACAGGTGTCCCCAGTAGGCCGGCAGCTGGTGTTGCAGCTGGTCGGAGACTTCAGCCTTGGTCGCCACATCACTGGAGGGCCAGCTCCTCCAAATCCCTTCAGCAGCCGGCCCAGGCAACACAACAAGGCCCACCAGGGGCAACAGGAATCCGGACCCTGCGGCTGAGCAGCCCTGCACACTGCTGTGGTCCGAGGCCTTCTGCCACCTGCTCCTCTCTGCCGTTGTCGTCCACCCCAGGAGAGGTGCCTCAAATCCCTCTCTGGGCCCGGGGTGGCAGCCCCACACAACCAGACAGGGCAGCTCCTACTGCCCTGTTTTACATCTTCTGGTAGTGAAAAACTCCTTAAGTTCTTTTTCATTACTGTGAGGCCTACCTCTCTCAATGAGAATTCCTTGTTACACTTTTAAGTTGCATTTACTGATTGAGAAGTAGTAGCTTTGTCCTGTTTCATATTATTGGAATGGTAATGATAAATCCTCTTTAATGGTAAAGTCAGATTTAACATGACTGTTTTAGAAATGCCATTTTTATTACGTTGGCATTTCTTTGCTCTTACAGCTCTGTGTGCCTGCAGTCTGTCTCCAGTACACCTCTGGGGTGGGTAATAGCTACACTTAGTGCATTCCCTCTAGACAGCCACAAACACAAGAAGGTTTGGTCTGTCTGAGTGCTCATCTGGATTCACCTGCATTCTGATGGTTCCTCCTCACCAGGACGGAAGGGGGGGCTGAAACTTATACCTGAATAGGCAGGGCCTGTCCCCACGCAAAGGGCTGATTATCCCATACTGATAGCATGGAGCCGGGGCTGAGGAAGAAAGGATACTTGTGCACTTCAAAGACCCTCACAAAAGTCAGCTCACTTCAAAGGCACATTTGGGCATAAGTACTGGGTCTCTGACCCCACCAAATAAGACACTTCAGGACCTACAACTGGACTCAATCAGAAGAACTGCTGTGATGCATCAAGGACAGTCACCCTACTGGACTGCTGGCCTGGAAGGACTTTCTTTTATCTGACTTTCCTGAGGGCAGGACCTGGATTCTGCCTTGCACCCCAACGTGATCTCCAAAGGCTTGCTGGCTTTCCTCTTGTTGATAGAAACTTAGGGATATCAAAGTCTCTACCCCTGCTCCTGTGCCTGGTTCACTGGAAATGGACCCACATACTGGCAGTAGTGAAATCCACACATCTCCTGCCTGCTGGAAGCAACAACCAACATATTGACCCTGCTGCTGAAGTAAAATTGATGCATCACATTTGCGCCTGAGCAGCATCTTTGAACTGCCTGCTAAAAGTGGAACTTATGGCATTGACGCAGCACTGAAACCATCGTATTGCTGCCATCTCTGAAGAACAATTGATGCATTCTTTCAACAGCATGGAGAAATCCGGCGCATCAGCTTCGGAATCAATGGATGGCGGCTTCAACGCTCATCCTCAGAAACCAGTGCATTGCCATCCACGTGTGGGAAAAATCAACCTATCCCTTTGGCTGCGGGAGGGTCATTGATGCATCTACCGACACATTGTCCCGCACATCGTGCTTGCAAACAGGATCAAGGTACTCTGTTCCTCAGGCCTATGTGGCTCCTGTACCCGGCCTGCACTCCATTGCGGTCGGTTTGAACTGTTGACTTTGCCCTGGTTCAGCGTGACCTGAAGTAACCCTTAAAGCATTATTTGCTTCCAAACACTAGAACTCTTTTATTCTTTCATAAATCGACTTCTGCTTATTGGATCTTGATTTATTTGTAAAATAACTGTCTATTTTTTTAAACCTGTGTAGAGTATTTTTGTGGTGTTTTCCTTGTGTTACTGTGTGTGTTGCACAAATACTTTACACGTTGCCTCTTTAGATAAGCGTGACTGCTCTGAGCCAAGCTACTAGAGGGACAGCACAGGTTATCTTTTAGTATGTATCTGACTTACCCTGACTAGAGTGGTGGTCCCTACTTGGACTGGGTGCATACCCCTGCCAACTATAGACCCCATTTCTAACATTTGTTTACCACATAATGTGCAGGTGCAAGTAGCTAAATGTTCTAAGCAAAGTGTTGAAGACCAACTTTGTCAGTGTTATGAAATAATCATTAATTGTTTCATGAATTGTTGTCTATGAAGCTTAACAGCAAGCCCTACGTCCTTTTTGAGGACTAGCTTGACAGTTCAATTGTCTGCAAGATCTACTGCTAGGAATAATTTAAAATATATGTAGAGTGGACGTTGGAACTGCCCAGAAGATTACTTCTCTCAACCCCTATTGGTTGTTTGCTGTACCATTCTGCAATGCCTGAGGGACTGGACTATTCTACATATGAACATACAAAGAATCACTACATATTAATTTTTTTATGTCACGCACACAAAATCCGTTTTTGTTTTGCTTTTTCACTGCAACGGATTAAAAAAATATTTTAGTCAGTGTTCACATTTAACTACTAAATTTTACCATGTACACTGGTAAACAAGCTATGGAAAAAACATTGGCCTGGGTTTTCATATAAAAACTCAGGCATGCACAAATGCTACTTATATAGTTTCACATATTAAATCAAGACCTAATCGCTTTGTCAATGCTTCTTCGTTTGGCTGTAACGTAGAGGGCTGGGGTGGCGGCAAAATGTCTCTTTGCTTTTTGCAGCTAAAATCCAGGCACCTCCCTGTCTGGCCCATCGCCTTCCAGCCAGCAGACCAGAGCTTAATGTAGGGTTATGTATTGTTCTGCTCTTCGGTATTCAGATCAATTATTCGCTTGAGCAAACACACACCATCAACTCTGATGCCACTGTACACAGTGCTGTTTTCTTTGGTCAAACATCATTAACTTTCCCATGTTTGCAGGCATTGACTGCACCACTCAATTAGCATTTTGAAAATATGTTTTTAAATTGGTGATGCACTAATTGCAAATAGCAGATGCATTTCACTGACCCACAACTGTGACATGCGTAGTCTGTTATTAATTGGACTGTTTTATGCATCAAAACATCCAGACCTACCACATAGCCTTCTGTGCAATAAGCATCCTAATTAATCAGCTCATTCTAACATATTCTGCAATCAAAAATACACAATCACAACATCCTGAATGTTGCTATTTCTACAACGTTAAATGCTGCACAGTCCGCCACACCAAAGGTCAGTGATAAACTGGCGAAAACAAAACCTCCACCATCAAGCCAACAGAAATACGCCCACACTATCACGACACACGAATCCACGTGGCAGTCTTTCAACCGCGGTATTCCATTGGCGGTACACACCGTTGCGGTCAAAATACACACACGTTTAAAAAAAACAGCCACATTGGACAATTCAAAATACACACACCTAATACACATACACACACCACTCCCACACACCCATTACAATATAAAACACACACCCACATCACCCACAAACCCCTACGACCACAATTACAGAGAGAAGGCCAGAGAGAGACACTATAAACAACTACCAAGCATCCACAGGCACACAATACCATCACCCAAATAACTTCCACGCACCTCACACAACACACCACTAAATACCACCCCACTTAGCACTACACACACCACCCCACACATTACCCACACCACCCCATGGCACGGCAAAGACACCCCAGGTTCTCTGAGTAGGAGCTCAAGGTCATGGTGGAGGAAATCGTCCGGGTAGAGCCGCAGCTATTCGGATCACAGGTGCAGCACACCTCCATAGCTAGGAAGATGGAGCTATGGCGCATAATAGTGGACAGGGTTAACGCAGTGGGACAGCACCCAAGAAATAGGGATGACATCAGGAAGAGGTAGAACGACCTACGAGGGAAGGTGCGTTCCGTGGTCTCAAGACACCACCTTGCGGTTCAGCGGACTGGCGGCAGACCCCCACCTCCTCCCCCACAACTAACAACATGGGGGGAACAGGTCTTGGCGATTCTGCCTCCTGAGGGCCTCGCAGGAGTATATGGAGGAATGGACTGTGGTAAGTCAAATCTCAACTATTACATCCCCCACCCTACCTGCATGCCATCACATACCCCCACCTTCACCCTCACCCCATCACTCCAACTCCTCACAAATGTCCCAACATCACAAACCACACATCCTAACACCAATCCCTGCATGCATCAACAAAGCATGGACACCCATCCCCAGAGCATGGCCACTTCACATACCCATCCACCCCCCTAAACCTCCATCACACAAGGTCCCACACAGGAATGCAAGCAGTGGGGTACACGGTCACCCACCTATTGCACACCATGGCACACACAGATGTAATAAACATCCTTTTATACCCCTGCAGGACCCCTACCCAATGTCACCGGACAGGAGGGTCCACACATGTCCACACCACCAACAGAAGAGGCCCACAGTGATGACAGCAGCTCTGTCCAACTGGATCTAGATGACCAGCCCGGCCCATCGGGGACCTCGGACAGTTGGTTCCCCTGACACAGTCACAGGCCACTACAGAGCTTCCCCACTCTGGAAACACCAGCACAGCACCCACCAAGCGGGCCCATACCTCTGTCCCCAGGACACGTCAATCAGCAGTGTGTCCACCACTACAGGGAATCCAGGCTAACCCACCACCCCAACAACAACAGGGGACCTGGGGGCAGTGGTAGTGGGCACACAGTCCAGGGGACGGAGGCCCAGGAACACAGGGGAACTGGGAGGGCTGCTGTGCGACAGGGGGAGGACAGGCCAAGGGAACCCACTCTCCACGAGGCCCTTTCCAACATCATGGGAGCCTACCACCACTCCCAGGAGACAATGGCAACGGTACTGGCCAAGTTTCCGGATATCCAGCGCCTGCAGGAGGAACAGTATTTGGGCTTCAGGGAGGAACTCAGATCCATCAATTCCTCCCTGGGCAGCATCGTAGGAGTGCTGAAGGAAGTACTCAACACCGGGAGGGACACTGTGGCACAACAATGGGCCCCTGACACTAGCCTGGACGATGAACTGCCCACCACCTCCACCGGCGCTAGTGGACTGGAGGCACCGCCATAGGACCACCACACCAGCACCCCACCCCCTGCAGAGGGAGAACCACCTCGCAAACGGTACCTGAGATCCAGGACAAAGACAGAGAACGATGCCAAAACCCCCGCCAAGAAATGAGACCACCCTGAATGTCATCCTTCTGTCCCACTTTGTCACCCTGTCCATCCTCAAACTGCCCCAGCTCCAATTCCTATGCCCATTTGGGCAATGCACCTGTGAGACTAATAGCCTGGACTCTGCCATGGACATTGCTCCACCATCACCCCTCACCATTTTACAACCCCCTCCAATATTGACCACTTAAATAAACGTCCTTGAAGCACAAAACAATCTGGAGTCAGTCTGTGATTTCGAAATAGTGTATTAGCAATTACAGTGACAAAATGCTCTTTCAAATGTAATGTCAACATACCTATGTCACACAGCTCTAGTCCATGAGGAAACAAAGCAGATGTCACACTGTGGGGCCCACATCTGTGAAATCGTAAGGGAAAGTGACAACTCAGTAACCATACACTGGGTGAAAACGACAGACAGTAGAGAGGTAGTAGGGTTAAAGTACATGTAGTAGGCAGGTTTGTATTCTTACCTGTGTCTCACTGGAAATATTGCAGGATCACCGAGTTCCTGTTGTCGATGTCCTCTTCTTCTGCTTCCTCGTCTTCACTGTCCACAGGCTCCACAGCTGCAACAACACCGCCATCTGGACCATCCTCCTGCAGAAAAGGCACCTGTTGTTGCAAAGCTAAGTTGTGAAGCATACAGCAGGCCACGATGATCTGGCACACCTTCTTTGGTGAGTGGAATAGGGATCCACCGAACATATGGAGGCACCTGAACCTGGCCTTCAGGAGGCCGAAGGTCCACTCTATTATCTGCCGAGTTCGCCCATGGGCCTCATTGTAGCGTTCCTCTGCCCTGGTCCTGGGATTCCTCACGGGTCAGTAGCCATGCAAGGTTGGGGTAACCAGAGTCACCTGCAAATGGCGAGGGACAACTGTTAGACACACACTAACCTGTAGGGATATCCTCAGACCTAGACAACCATTCCCACTGACTTGCTTCCAGGTGCTCACCTAATAGCCACACACGGTGCCTCTGGAGTTGCCCCATCACATAAGGGATGCTGCTATTCCGCAGGATATAAGCATCATGCACTGAGCCAGGGAATTTGGCATTCACATGGGAGATGTCATGGTCTGCCAAACACACCATCTGCACATTCATGGAATGATAACTCTTCCGGTTTCTGTACACCTGTTCACTCCTGCAGGGGGGTGCCAAAGCCACATGTGTCCCATCAATGGCACCTATCATGTTGGGGATACGTCCCAGGGCATAGAAGTCACCTTTCACTGTAGGCAAATCCTCCACCTGAGGGAAAACGATGTAGCTCCGCATGTGTTTCAGCAGGGCAGACAACACACTGGACAACACGTTGGAAAACATAGGCTGGGACATCCCTGTTGCTATGGCCACTGTAGTTTGAAAAGACCCATTTGCTAGGAAATGGAGTACTGACAGCACCTGCACTTGAGGGGGGATTCCTGTGGGATGTCGGATAGCTGACATCAGGTCTGGCTCCAGCTGGGCACACAGTTCCCGGATTGTGGCACGCTCAAGCCTGTAGGTGATGATCACATGTCTTTCCTCCATTGTCGACAGGTCCACCAGCGGTCTGTACACCGGAGGATGCCGCCATCTCCTCACATGTCCCAGCGGACGGTGCCTATGAAGGACAACAGCGAGCACAGAGTCAACCAACTCAGAAGTACGTACCCACAGCTTACACAGAACACGAATCATAATCCGAAATTTGGCCTGTATGAGTGTTGAGGCAAGGCCTAGGTATGTGTGACGCAGTAAAAAATTAAGCCATGTGGGCCCATGAAATGGCGGCTGCCTGACCTGTAAAGTGGGACAATGGGATGTGAGGTAACTGCGCTGGTGTTGTACACCGTTGCGGTAGGCGGTCGAAGACCGCAGCGCAATTCTGCATTGGTTAACATTGGACCTTATGGGTCCCAGGAGCCAACGACGATGTACGCCGGCGGTGACGGTACGCACCGCCGCAGACGTGACCGCCATGTTCTATCGGTGCAATCACTCGATACCTGATCTTCGACAGGAGAGGACCTACACTGCAAGTGCTGCTGTGACCTCGGTCTAAAAGAGACAATGGCTCGTGCGTGTGGGGAAAGGGCCCCTGCCTTCACATCGGAGGAGTTGGAGAAACTTGTGGATGGGGTACTCCCCCAGTACACGCTACTCTACGGCCCTCCAGACAAACAGGTAAGTACACTGGGAGCATGCTGTATGGGCTATGCCTGTGTGGAGTGGGGTGGGGTGGATGAAAGATGGGGGGGGAGTGAGGCGTGCATGAAACGAAGGTGAGTGCATGTGCATCATGGCAAGGGTAGTGATGGGGGCCAATTACTGTGACAGTCCATTTGGTAATAACTTTTCTTTTCCCCCTGTACAATTCATGTAGGTCAGCGCCCACCAGAAAAAAGATATTTGGCGTGCCATCGCCAAGGACGTCCAGACCCTCGGGGTCTACCACAGACAGAGCACCCACTGCCGTAAGAGATGGGAAGACATTCGCCGCTGGAGCAAGAAGACGGCGGAGGCCAGGCTGGGGATGGCCTCCCAATGTGGGAGGGGTGCCCGTCGCACCATGACCCCCCTGATGGTCAGGATCCTGGTGGTGCCGTACCCAGAGTTGGATTGGCGCTTGAGGGCATCACAGCAGCCACAAGGGGGTGACACTCTCATTCTGCTGATTTTGCGCGCAGTGGAGGTGTCTGGGTGGGGGAGGTGGGCTGTGGGTTTTCCTAGCCCAGAGCGAGTGTGCTAGTTAGGTCCCCTTGTTCTGGCAGACCCTGTGGCACCCCACCCCACCTGTATACAGTGCCAAGTACTCCTAATCGGGCTGCTGTGTCATCCGTGTGCAGATGTCAGCCATAGCCTTGTAGGCCATGTCCCAGGGATTGAACAGTGGAGCCCAAGTGCGTGGCGTAGTGCAGGGGGTTTCTGTCGTGTCTGCCAACAGTAGTGGTAATGCATGCACTCAACATGTCTTTCTTCTGTCGTTCCCCCCTTTTTGTGGTCTCCCTGTTCTTGTGTGCGTTAGCATCATTAGGCAGAGGAGCAGTGGCACTGGAGCAGGAGGGAGCTGCATCCCACATGGCCCTGGAGGGCGACACTACGGACTCGGAGTTCACCAGTGGGACGGAGGGCGAGGGGAGCTCCACGGCGGGGACAGGAGCTGAGACCAGTGATATGGACTCGTCCTCTGATGGGAGCTCCCTTGTGGTGGCGGCCCCCCGCATCTACAGGTACAGCCGCCACCCCTCCTACCAGCACTGCCCTCCCAGCAGCCCCTCAGCCATTGTCCCATGCCCGCTCACCCAGGAGGGTGGGCATCACCTTTGCCCCAGACACGTCAGGCCCTGCCCCAGTCAGCCCTGCTGCCCTCAGTGAGGAGGCCATTGACCTCCTCAGGTCCCTCACTGTTGGGCAGTCTACCATTTTGAATGCCATCCAGGGTGTAGAAAGGCAGTTGCAACAAACAAATGCATTCCTGGAGGGCATTCATTCTGGTCAGGCGGCCCTTCAGCGAGCTTTTTAGACTCTGGCCTCAGCACTGAGGGCAGCCATTGTCCCTGTCTCTAGCCTCCCCCCTCCAACTTCCTCCACCCAGACCCAATTCCCTGTACCTCAGCCTATCCCAAGCACACCTTCAGACCAGCATGCACAAACGTCAACACACAAGGGAAGCTCTGGCAAACATAAGCACCACACATCCCACAGGCACTCACGCAAGCATCAGACACATGCAGACACACCAACATCCACTGCCTCCACTGTGTCCCCCTCCTCCTCGTCTCCCTCCTCCCTGCAAGTCTCGTTTACACTCACACCTGCATGCACTACATCTACAGCCACTACTTCCATCACCAGTACACCCACCACCGCACCCCGATCACTTGCAGTCACCACCCCCACTGCCATTCACACGTCCCGTGTCCTCTCCCAGTGTGTCTGTGACGCCACCTCCCAAGATACACAAACGCAGCCCCACACCCACCCAACAGCCATCCACCTCACGACAGCCTCCAGCGCATGCACCTTCACCCAAAGTCACCAAACGAACACCTCCTACAACCACTACCTCTTCCTACACTCCCAAAACCCCTCCAGCTACCCGTCCCAGTTTTCCCAAGAAACTTTTCCTGTCCAACCTTGACCTCTTTCCCTCACCTCCCCCACCCCGTCCTTCTCCTAGGGCCCGACTCTCCAGGTCCCAACCTAGCACCTCAGCCACATCTCCGGGACCAGTGGTGCCTGTAGTCACCGGAATCTGGAGTGCACCGGCCACCAGGACAGCCAGTGTCGCACGGAGCCACAGCACGGGCAGTCCCCCACCTGTGAAGCATCAAAAGTTGGCCAGTGACCGGCGGGAGAGGGGGAAAACTCCAGCCACCAAAGCCGCTCCCAGGGGTACAGGTGGGAGTGTGGAGTCAGCTGCGACACCTTCCAAGGTGGGGAAGGGCCACAAGAAAGTCAGCAAGTCTGGGAAGAGCAGCACAGTGGAGAAGACGGCCATCATCCCGATGCCCAGGAGGCCACCGCCAGCAACAGCCCAGGTGCCCAGGAGGCGACCGCCATCATCCCCGCTGCCCAGGAGGCCACAGCCACCAGCCCTGCTACCCAGGAGGCCACCAGCCCTGCTGCCCAGGAGGCCACCAGCCCTGCTGCCGAGGAGGCCACCGCCAGCACCAGCCTACAGCTGCCCAGGAGGCGACTGCCATCATCCCGCTGCCCAGGAGACCAGCACCAGCCCTGCTGGGCCAGACAGGACTGCCAGCAACAGCCCCGCTGGGCCAGACAGGGCCGCCAGCATCAGCTCCGATGGGCCAGACAGGACCGCCAGCAGCTGAGTGAGTGCAAAGGACCCCGCCGCCACAAGCACCGCTGAACAGGGCACCGCCGCCACAAGCACCGCTGAATAGGGCACCGCAGCCACAAGCACCGCTGAACAGGGCACCGCCGCCACAAGCACCGCTGAACAGGGCACCGCTGCGAGAAGCACCACTGGCCCATGAGCGCAAAGGGCAGAGACACTACTGAGTCCGTCATGAGCAGGATGAAGCACTCTGGGCACCAAGCTCCCTCCAGAACCAGTGGAGAAAGGCATCCACTACCTCTGTCCTTGGCAGGATGAAGCACTCTGGGCACAAAGCCCCCTCCAGAACCAGTGGAGTATCACATCCACTACCTCTGTCCTTGGCAGGATGAAGCACTCTGGGCACCAAGCCCTCTCCAGAACCAGTGGAGAAAGGCATCAACTACCTCTGTCCTTGGCAGGATGAAGCACTCTGGGAACCAAGCCCCCTTCAGAACCAGTGGAGTATCACATCCACTACCTCTGTCCTTGGCAGGATGAAGCACTCTGGGCACCAAGCCCCCTCCAGAACCAGTGGAGTATCACATCCACTACCTCTGTCCTTGGCAGGATGAAGCACTCTGGGCACAAAGCCCCCTCCAGAACCAGTGGAGAAAGGCATCCACTTGAGAGACTGTGGCTTTGCACTCCCCAGGATGGAACAGTGGGCAAACCACCCACTGTAGAGACTTGAGAGACTGCAGCTTTGCACTCCCCAGGATGGAACAGTGGGCAAACCACCCACTGAAGAGACTTGAGAGACTGTGGCTTTGCACTCCCCAGGATGGAACAGTGGGCAAACCACCCACTGTAGAGACTTGAGAGAATGTGGCTTTGCACTCCCCAGGATTGAACAGTGGGCAACCCACCCGCTGTAGAGACTTGAGAGACTGTGGCTTTGCACTCCCCGGGATGGAACAGTGGGCATGTGGCCCCCTCGTGGATTTGGCGTCATGCACTCAACCGGCTGAGGTGCCCCCCCCTTTCCCTTCCCCCTGAGGTGCCTGTTTTATTGCTAAAGGATGCCCCTGCTGTGTTCTCTCCGGCATGTTCGGGGATTGAGTGTGGGCCTTGCCCATACCGTGTGGGCCCAGTGTTCCACGGACTTTAATGGAGCACTACCTGGACTACTATTCCTGGTGTACATTTTGTTTATAGTGTATATATATATTTTTGCGTACTGGATTTTAATATATTACAATGGTTACACTCATTTTCTTTGGTCTTTGCATTCTTCCGTGGGGGTTTGGGGTTGTAACTGTAATGTATCATGCTGTATTAGTGTGTGTGTTGTCGTGGGTGAGGGTGGGGGTGTTGCGTATTGTGTGTCCCTGTTTTTTCCCTCCCCCCTCCCCTGTGTCGTAGGTGCAGTACTCACCGTTGTCTTCACCGCCGGCGTTCTGCTCCTGATAGAGGAGCAAGAAAATAAGGGCTGGCAGGATCTGGAGCTCGGGTTCCATGGCGTCCGGATTCCTTGTGGGGTGTGTAGAGGTAAGCGTTTTCCCTTCGAAGTCCTGTTTCTGCCGTGTTTTTGTCCGCGGTGAATCCGCCCCGGAAAAGGTGGCGGATTGGTAAGTTGTGATACTATGGGCGGTACATTGTCCTCCGCCTGTCTGTTGGCGGTGATCGCCAAGCTGTTTGTTTGTACCGCTGTGGCGGTCTGAGTGTTAAAGTGTCTGTCTTTGTTGGCGGTTCCCGCCACAGTCGTGATTCCATTTTTTTTCCCCCCGGCCTGTTTGCGGTTTTACCGCCGCTTTAACACCGACCGCCAGGGTTGTAATGACCACCATGGTCTCCTGGGGACCGTTCACCATTCCAGCAACTGTTGGTGTTATCCATCTGTGAAATTCCCCTTCCATCCATTAATATTTGTGAATTCAATAGCAGAAGTGACCAAGAGTATTGTATTTAGTCATAGTAAGGGTACTTTAAGCTGTATTTAAGAGGATGTCTAAATGTGGAAGTATTACAATGTTCCATTTACATATTGGACAAAGTATCCCCTGCGGCACATTATAATGAAATTGCAAGTCACAGAGGAGTTGAGTGACCATGTAGAGAATGAGAGTAAAGGATGAGTTCTTTCAAGAGGTCATGGAACTCTGAGGTATCTTGATTTCATTTTCTTAATGGACAGTTTGTACCTCTTTTCCTTTTTAGGTCTGGCCTAGAGACCACTGGAGGTGCCTCGCCAGTCTCATGTAATAGTAATAAAAATACTTACACATTTACTTACTCAGGGAGGCTTTTGATCAGTTCTCCTCATTCATTTGTCTCTTCAACTACTATTCACATTTTGCTTCCATCCATCACAGCATCTTGCATGGAGAAATTGGTCAGCCTACTTCAGCCTTTGAATCTCTTGCACTGTAAGGAATTGTGTTTCGACCAATCAAACATGGGTGTGGTCCTTAATACTGATGGCAGAATGCAAATGGTACCTAATATCGAAAATAAACCAATAGTTTTACATTTGTTTCATTTATTAAAAACATTTTCTTATTTTGTTACATTTTAAATTATATTTTTAAAATATTTATTTTTTAAATTCAATGTTATTTATTTTTTACTGTTGCATTTTATATGGTTTTGGATGGGCCTTAATGATATCAATGTATTTGAAATCAATTACATTTATGCTATTATTCTGCATTATTTTATTAAAAAACATATATATATATATATATATATATATATATATATATATATATATATATATATATATATATAGTTTTGGTTTATGTTGTTGGATTTTATATGGGTTTCGGGTTGGTAGTGTTTTAAAATGTGTGTTTAATCTGTATTTTTCTGTCTTTTTAAAAAAATATATTGTTTTAAAACATTCGTTTAAGACATTTGTTTTATTTTGTTAACACTTTTTTCACGCAAAGAACATTTATTTAATAATTTGAAATTAAAAATTACACTTTATGAATTAAATTGTAGTGTTGGTGTAAAATCATATATCCGAAATTATTACATTTATAACATTTTCGAATTTATATTACTTTAGAGGTTTTATTTTTTTAATATGATTATATTGTCGTTTTTTAATTGCAGTAGGTAATATATTTCTGATTTTTTTATTTATTTTATATTTATTTATACACACTTACCCTATTGTTTTTCTTTTAAGGTTGATTAGTTTGGAGTTGGAATAGTAAGTTTGAACCCCCTTCTTCCCAGAGTACAAGGGGGAAAACTTAGTCTGACCATGCCACAGACCAATGTTTTCCCCAATGCCCCAATGTTATTTAATTTGTCAGAATAGTAAAAACGAAGATCCCCACACACATAAATATCTCTTAATTTTTAAGCATTTAAATGTTTATTAAAATTGTGTATGATTGTGGATGTATATGTAATTATTATTATTTTAAATTTCCAAAAATATTAATTTGTGAAAATATTAAATTTTATTTTTAGATGAATTGATGTTTACAAAAGTATTTCAACATTTTATATTACTTTAATTATGTTTAACCTCGTAGTTATGTTATTGTGTATTAACTTTAATGTAATTGAGATTGTGTTAATAACACAGTACATATAGTGTAATGATATAAAATATAGTTTTTAAAGTTTTAAAGTTCTATTTGAAACATCTAATATATATTCTTTTTTTTAACACTATATTGTGGTTTTTCATATTTCTCTCATTAATGTTAACATTAAGAGTAAATATTATTGTAATTTATACTATTTCTTTAGATATTTTTTCCTCCGATATTTTTGTAGAATTATATTTTGGATTCAATGTTTTTGTTGTTTAAATGTAAGTATAGGGTTTTCGAAATTGTGTCTATCTATAGTTTGACTTTGGTATTATTGCTGTCAATGCTTTTTGTTTTTGATATTCAGTAGTACAATATCACATGTGCAGATCTGCCTAAAAATAGGTGCATTTCAATGCTGGTGGAACAATAGTTTACTTTGTCAATCCTTTTTTCATTCCGTTCTTTATTATTTTGTAGCAATTCGTGTATGCTTCAAGCAGGCCTTCATGTTGCACTTAATCATTGCTAAAATTGCCTTTTATTTAGAGCTAAATATGATTTCTGTTCCTGTTTAAGGTACACCTGCCTAATAGGGAGCATTCAAACTGTTTGATTAAAATTACAGTGATGATTATACTTTTTAATTGAATATTTTGATCACAAGCACATGGCTGCCATGTTTAGGCTGTGGTGTTTTTTGCTTCTTTTTGATGGCATATGCTTGCAATAAAAAAGAAACTGGCCCACCAGCTTATGAAGGCTAGTCTTCTTAATCTCTTCAATGCTTGCTTAGCTTTATTTTTGCATCAGACACCTCTTCTTCATTTTTTTAAACTGACAACGTTTAATCTACGTCCATTTATAGATATCATTTTTTCTGAAAACAGTCACTTTTGGAAAGGCAAACAAATTAACCATAATGTGGGATATGTAATTTTTAATTTTATCATATTTTACAAGGAAACAATATGTTGATCTGTATGGCTAAGCAAGGGTATAACCTACCATAAGACACAAGAAGTAGTATTTATGAAAAGCTCTAGATTTGGATGCTACAGTTAGGTAACAAGATGTGATTGATGCCACTGAATAAATATTAATCATTTTTGTGACCCTGACCTATTCACATAATGGAATGTTGTATGTTAGGTGGGTTTACTACATCACAACTATTTGAAACTAAAGGACAAATGAAGGAGGAGATGGGACAGAAACTGCAAGCATAGTTCTAGAGGAAGGCAGTAACGGAAATAAAACACAGGTACAGCAAGTCAAGAGGTCCTTTGAAGTTTGGCTCCCTGTGCCGCCCCCATTGCTCTGCGCACCCATGCCGAAAGATGGCTCTGTCTGTGAGAAGAGGAGGCTTTGATCATATGAGGGATGAAAAGCAGACCACAATAATGACTTTTATGGGCACAGCCAAGCAATAAGGTACTTCAACTAAACTAGGTACACTAGCATTGACAATTTCAAGCTTGGTTTCTTGATTAGTACCTATTAGAAGCCAATGGGCTATCATCTTGCTATTTAACAAGTACTGCAGGGCAATGTATACAACAATCAAAAGAGGACAGGTGTGTAAGGAAGTAGATTATCCGGGTAAAAAAAAAGGCGATTAATATCTTTGGATTCTAACTTATTATCCAGAGCACTAAGAGTGGAGCTGAACATGTTCCAGATTATCAATCAGATTTCGAGGACCGGAGCGATAATGTCAGTCAAGCAATGCAAACAGTGACATGGAGATTTTCGTGGAATAAAGTTCCAAATCATGAGTAGAATTTTCTCTGTATGGAAGAACCCCGAGTGTCTCTGTTAAAATACAGATGATGTGTAGGAATGGCCTGACCTTCTTAAATGCTATTGTTCTGTGCTTGGACAATTTGAGTGGTTAGCACCATTTGTAGAGGGCGATAACTACTGTTAATTGTCCACCTTACAAGGCAAGGTCACTTAATAAGAGAAAGAGACATTAATGGTTCATAAAACGCACACCACATGGATACTAATGCCACATGCCCTCCTAATCTCACCTAATACACACTCATGAGCAGGTCAATTTTCCCTGTCCACTTTATTTTCAGTGTCTCACTTTCATTGATTTTCATCACAATCAAATTATTTATTTTTGATTTATCAGTCCACATAATCATGCAAAATTAAAACATTACACCTGGTTACAAAGTTTAAATAAAAAAGAGAAAAGAATACAAAATCTTACTGATATCTTGGTGTGTTGTAGTGCACAGCTTTATTAATAAGCCAACACGTTTAAAGAGGGCTTCTACTTTCTGGGCACATTGATGGGATACAAGACAGCATAAGACAGTGTCAGAATGTGTACAAAGCCAGAACAGGGAGACAGAGTTGAGAAGAGTGGAAGGTATGATAGACCAGTGAAAAGCTGAGGCATCGTAAGCAGAGGCGGAGGTACAGGGTGTGAGGATTTGGGTATACCATGTGATATGGCTGTGGGACCTTATCGTGCAATACATTCACAAATACCATCATGGGTCCGGTTAGGCTCGTTTACTTAACCTAAAGCTCAACTCTGTAGCTACAAGCAGTAAGGCATAGGAAAGGAAGTATGTGTAAAATATTAAACTGCACCAAATAGCAAAATAAGAAAGCAACAACACATTTAAGAAAGAAGACACCAATTTATAAAATAGATTATATTTGAGACTTTGAGAAACAAAATCCACCAGTGAGTTCAAGAGATACAGATTTTACAAGATGTTATCATGTTTTAATGTAACTGCATGCAAGCATTGGTCAACAAAAACTTTGTAAACTTTTGAAAGTTTGAAACAGTTAGTTTGGCAATTCTGGCCAAAGTTGAGCGACCAGTTCCAGCAGGACAGAGGTCTAAGGGCCAGAGTGGAAACCAGAGCTGGCCACCAGAGCATTTTTGAAGCAAAATCCAAACTTTACAGGAAAACCACCATAGACGATAATGGAGTGGTCCTGATGCTGAGGGATGCAGGCAAAAGATGCTCAAAGTATGCTCCGGTGTGGTGCGGTCGACGGGGTGTCTTTGTGGGTGCCCATCAGTCCACGGGTGCAATGGGGTGAACAGGGCCACAGAGATCAGGGTCCCTCAAAGTCCTCTACATTGCAGTAGCAGGCCAGTTGATGCTGGGCTACTGGTCAGTCTGCACTTCTGTTCGGGCAAAAGTCCTTAAGTGAGGTTAGTGTCCCTTGGTGCACTTAATCCAGACTTGGATAGCACTCCTAGGTCAGGCAGACTCTGTGCAACTTTTAGCTATCTCACATTAGTTCTCTTGAGTGCCGGGCAACTGGTAGTGGAAAAACGTATACGCTGCTACCAACCTGTTAGTTTTGGCTAATTCAGCTATGTGTCCCTGGAGTTGGTTACAGGAGATCAGCCGACTGATCCTTGGAGTCACTGCTGTAGGTTGGGGCTGGATATCAACTTCTTCCCAAGCCAGGAGCTGCAGACACAGTCCAATCTTTGATAGCCCAAAGTTCAGCAGGTGCAGTCCTTCTGACGGTGCAGCCTTTCTTTGTGCAGGTTCAAGGGCAGTTGGGCAGTCCTTCTTTGGCCCTCCCTCCCTTCCAGCATTATCTGAGGTCTAGGATGCCAGGGGTACTATATTTATCCCCAGGAAAGTGCCCCCAGGGGACAACACTGTCACTAGCCTATGAGCTAGTGAACCCCCCCTCTTCTTGGATGACAAAGTTTCTGTCTGGTGTGGCATCTGGCTATCCCGAAGTGCAACATTTTTGCCCCTTCCAAGATAGCACAACCTTTCCTTGGTCATCAGGAGCATGGTAGCCCACCCCAGAGGTGTGGCTACCAAAGGGCTACACATCCCCAGAAAACTGGTTCTGACACTGGGTTTACCTCTCTGTCTCTGTCTCCAACCTGTCCACAGGAGCTAAAGGCAGCATGATGAGGGGTGTTATCACCATTTCCCTTTAAATGCAGCTTCCCCATTGAAGCTCACCTATTGGGCTAAAGGCCAAAGTGGCCATCCTAGGGCAGGAGGTCACGTCTCACTCTGCAGAAACCGCCTTTGTTCCTGAGCTTGAAAGCTCTCTGTGTGCTATGGGCTTTGTGAGGCCACAGGACTAACTGTGGCACAGAGAAAACCAGCAGTTATAGTCCAATGGAGGCAAAAAGTGTGGGTAAACCCGAAAAAGGCTGGTTTCCTTACACAGAGAGCCAGAGTCCTCAGCTACTGAATATAAAACAGCCAATCATGAGGAAAGTTACGACTTCTGGTGCAGTTTATAAAGAGGCAGATGCCTGGCAACTTTAATTGGTTGCATGGATCCTACTGCCGATTGTATTTGTTAACAGTCTGGCATCCTTGCAATTTGCTGTTTTCTCCCTTTTCCCCCATTTCCAGTTTATCTTGCAGGTTCGTGACACTTCCTTCTCTAGTCTCTCTGCCTTTCTATAAATCAATCCATAACCTTGGTGGTCAGGTGCTGTGTGTTATCCTTAATGCTCCCTGTTCCTGTACTGAGATTCCTGGTACATTCAGAAGGTCATCAAGGCCAACAACTTTGGAGTACTGAAAGTACTTGATAAAACATTCTGTCTTCTGAAAATCTCTCTTCACGCATGCCTCCTCACTAATCATTGTTGTTACTGTATATAACATAACACCTCATTCCCGTAAAGTGTAATTACGTATATATTTATTTATGACGTTAGTCCTACTGTACAAGAGGGAAAAAATATTTACTCTCAGATAAGCTTTGCTCTGTCTCCCCATCACCCTATACCAATATCAATCTAACCTCCATCCCCACTCTCTGACTCATCCCAAACCCATTCTACTACTATGATCTCCAAAATAACCCTATTTAAGCTCTTCCCTCATTTACCGCTCCTAGCTCATCCCAAATCGCAGTTTACTACTATGATCTCCCAAACAACCTTTCTGAATCCTTTATCACTTATCTCACCTTTGACTCATCCAAAACCCCTTCTAATACTATGATCTCCCTAACCCCTTTCTACAGACTCTTCCCTCCTCCATCACTCCTTTACTCATCCCAAGCCTCATCCTATTACTATAAACCCACAATTAACACTTCTGGATTCTTTCCTCCTCTATCACTCCATAATTCTATTCATTCCTACTAACAAACTCCCAGATCCTCTGCTCAAATTAACTCATATTAATACTGTATTCATATTTCCCTATACTAATCCACCACTAACCCTTTTGGGTTCTGGAGTAGCGTGCTACTCACCAAAAATCACTTAGAAGCATCGTCAGGGGTAGTAAGCGCTATATAAATACAATTTCAATTACAATTACATAAATGGTAATAACTAATTACAGAGCAAAGCTTGTTTAGTGTCAGATAACATATTAAATTAGGAAAATCCAAGGTCGTGCAAAACTATCCAAAATCAACTAATGAAGTATCATTTGCTTCAATCTAAAGCATTTTGACCAAGAGCACATATACCCTTTTGCATGGACTGGCTGGTGTGGTTTTGAACTGTATCTTTAAGAGAATCCCCTTCCACGCAGTAGATCTTAATATATGTCTTATTGTGTTTGTAAATGAAACTTACAACATATTTTAAAGTATATTAACTAATCGCATGAAAAATAAAAATGCATTCTAAAATACAGAATTATAAAAGGTAAAACTATTTTAAAGTACATAAGCGAGTGATACTTAAAAATACTTAAGTCGAAATACACTGTTAAAGATCATATTGTCAGATAAAACGAAAATTCTACACAGACTAAAAATCAGTGAATGATTTCAAAGGTCTTTCAGTATCTCAGTTGCTTCTGTAATATATTATTTTCCCGTTCATCAGTTCATGCATAACCCATATAAGTTTATCAATTGTAATAGTCTGTGCAATAGGAAACATTCTATGAATTCTAATATTGAGGAAATTGCAATAAAAATACATCATGGCATACAGTTCATCTTCCTTGATCACACATGTGGCTTGTCCTCTATTACTATGCCAGTCCCAGCCATCTCTCAGTAAGCTCTGATATTAGAAGCTGTCCAATCCTGCAACGTGATACAAATAGTTGTTTATGCATCACAAAAAAAATGAAGGGCCAGATGTATCATTATTACCAATAGCGATTACCAAACTGCGATTTTTTTTGCGAATTGCAATTAAGTAATCGCTCCAGGAGTTTCATACAGTGATTTGCAAGGGCTCGCAATAGGACCTACCTCATTGATATTCATGAGGTAGGTCGCAATTTGCAGTCCATTGCGAATGGCTACAATCACAGAGATGGTGACCTGCTGGGCTCAACAGACCACCATGTCTGTGATTGCTTTCCAATAAAGCAATCTTTTTTTTTTTTTTAAATGCAGCGGAAAACGGGATGTGTTTAAAAAACAAAAATGAAAAGTTTCCTTTTCATTTTTTAAGAGCAGTCAGTGGTCCGTTAAAAAATGTTTTGCATGAGAATGGGTTATCACCTACTTTCAATGGGCAGTAAAGTGCGAATGTTTTGCGACCACATTTGGGTCACAAAACATTTCTACATACCTCTGCGATTCGGTATTAGGAAGGGACGCCCTTGACATGCCCCTTTCTAGTACTGAATCGGTATGTAGTCGCAATTCCTATTTGCGATTCGCAAATTGGACTTGATACAAACCAAAATGCATTTTTGCGATCACAAAAATGTTTGATACATCTGGCCCTAAATGATTTAAGTTACTTTTTCTGCTCCATGACTTAATTTCATTAATTTGTGGTCAAGCGCGAAGTCCTTCTTCATCAAATAAGTTCTGAACACATAGATTAATGCCATCTCACTCATCAATTCTGAGTTTGTGTTGTTTAAGAATAGGATGAACCATATATACATCAGTCATGGCTCTACCATTCTGTGATGCTATTAATTGTGTTTGACCAATGACTTTGTGTTTCACCACTGCGCATATTAGTTGCTCAATGTTCACCAGTAGCACATTATATGTTTTGTTCAGTTTAGCTGCCTATTGGCTTTGACATGGCATTATCCAATACATTCTGTATTCAGTCTAGCTGCCTATTGGCTTTGACATGGCATTAGCCATTACATTCTGTATTCAGCTTAGCTGCCTATTGGCTTTGACATGACACTAGACATTACATTTGATATTTAGGTTAGCTGCCTATTGGCTTTGACGTGGGGTTGTACATTGCAGTTGAGACATTGCAGATGAGAGGTGTTTTTCCAAGCTGTGTTTTTCCACAAGATGGACCAAGCTGTTTTCTTCACACTAGACCTTAGCTGATAAGAGCACGTAGATTTTGTGTTTACCTCGTAATCCAGTCTGAGAGCAGGGGCTCAGGAGAATTGGCCACTCTCTAAGGTTCTTCGGCTCTCACACTGAGTTTGCTTTTAAGGATGACTCTGGGCTACAGAGAGGTAGATTGAATCTGCTTTGACTTCAGACAGGAACTAGATGTCAGTTGCCTGTCTCCCGTTTGGGTAGAGAATCTCTTTCTCGCAGTTGACCGGAGTCATCAACTTGCAGACCCTAGGAGGATGAAGCTGAATATAGGCCCTACCGCCTTGCCCATACGGTGATGAATTTTGACTTTTATGCTTTGCTTTGAAGTTATGCTATAATATAATCACATCTATTTGCTGTGTACATTGCAACTGATATATTTTGGTTTCATTGTTGCTACTACTTTTGAATGTGTGCTTCCAATCTACTAATTTCGTCTCTCAGGAGCCTCGTGGTGGAGAATTATAAAACAATAAGGCGGTCATTCTGACCCTGGCGGTCAAAGACCGCCAGGGCGGAGGACCGCGGGAGCACCGCCGACAGGCCGGCGGTGCTCCAATGGGGATTCCGACCGCGGCGGTAAAGCCGCGGTCGGACCGGCACCACTGGCGGGCTCCCGCCAGTGTACCGCCGCCCCATTGAATCCTCCAAGGCGGCGCAGCTTGCTGCGCCGCCGAGGGGATTCCGACCCCCCCTACCGCCATCCAGATCCCGGCGGTCCGACCGCCGGGATCCGGATGGCGGTAGGGGGGGTCGCGGGGCCCCTGGGGGCCCCTGCAGTGCCCATGCCACTGGCATGGGCATTGCAGGGGCCCCCGTAAGATGGCCCCTAAATGTATTTCACTGTCTGCTGCGCAGACAGTGAAATACGCGACGGGTGCAACTGCACCCGTCGCACAGCTTCCACTCCGCCGGCTCGATTCCGAGCCGGCTTCATCGTGGAAGCCTCTTTCCCGCTGGGCTGGCGGGCGGCCTGAAGGCGACCGCCCGCCAGCCCAGCGGGAAAGTCAGAATTACCGCCGCGGTCTTTCGACCGCGGAACGGTAACCTGACGGCGGGACTTTGGCGGGCGGCCTCCGCCGCCCGCCAAGGTCAGAATGAGGGCCTAAATGTCTTCTTTAAACTCAGAAGTGCATTCCAGAGAGCTTCTGTAAGCTCGGTTATGAGATAAGAGGGAAAGCAGAACACATTCTTTGCCTCTAAACATCCCGCACTGCACACAATAGGGTGACCACCTGTCCATAATTTTCATAGACTGGCCATAATTTCACCCTAATGTCCACAATAAAAGTTTTAACTTAACGGACGGCATTTGTCTGTAATTTTGGCCTTTGAGCCAAAGGACAAAATAAATGAGAATTCCTCAGCTGTAGTGGAAGGGGTGGAGTCTTTTTTTCTGTTTTCGCGATGGAGGGACAGACACATAAACAAACAAGCTTTCTTAGCAGAATGCCCGCTTCCCAGAACGAAATGCGAATTTCTGCATTTGGTTAAATCTGCAATGGTAAGAGGTACACTGGAGCCAGGGGCGTAGTTTGATCAGTCAGATTTGAGGGGGTGGAGGGTCGGAGATCTTCAGATTTTCCAACAATCATGCTGGCACATAATGTGAAAATACATTATGACAAGCAGAGCACATGAAGGCCTAAAGAGGCAGTGGAAAAGGAGACAAATGCGGTTTGGTAGGGGTACTAATTGAGAGAAAACAGAATATTTTGAAAAATAACCAACATTTTTAAAAACTTTCAAAGCAGCGAGTGAGAAAGTTTGTGTGCGTTTTTGTCTGTGTGTATGTAAAATTCCCTTGTGAAATCAAATAGACACCTGACCATACCTGACTGAAAGCACCTGTACCCAACATTTTTCCAGAAAATATATTTATAAGGGGGGTGTAACACCTCAAACACCCCACTGGAGCTACGCCCCTGACTGAAGCCAGGACAGGCCTTAATTGATTGAATCACTTGAAGCTTCCTGTGACGAAAAAATGTTCTTTATGAGAAGTGCTGTAAGGGTGCTAGAAACTGACCTATGGACTGCATGCTTATATTGGACAGTTATAAAAAAAGGCTTGCTCTAGATGTAATCTGTATATTACTGAAATATATACTTTACCTCTTTTTAGCATAACCTAAATTTATATGCACATTTTGTGTCAGACTATATTATACTCTCAGTAATGCACTTTTAAAATGATGACTTACACATTCAGAGTGCTAGGATATGGTATCCTGCCGTCCCTTACCTTCATTTTGTACCTTTTTAAGAGTTGAGCCTGCGAGTGCTTGTGCACGCGCATGCATCTTGCCTGTGAGACTCTGTTGCAGTACTTAATTTGGGCCAGTGGTTGCCAGTGGGGGCACCAGCACTTATTTTTGTGGACCCGCACTTATTTGCCTGCATTAAATATTTATGGAGTGAAAGAGTGAAAACACACACGGATCAGAAAGACTGAGATAGATAAAGATGACAAAACTATTGCAAAGGAACCTGCAAGAGTGAGAAAAAGTGTTAGGAACTGTCTGGTAGTGGATTAAAGACTTCCATCCTTGCTATTGGCCTCACAGGTGTTTGAGTGCACCAGCTGCTGGCTTCTGAGCAGAGCTTCAGGCACCAGCACTTTTTTTTCACAAATTAAGCACTGCACTGTTGTGTACAGTAAAGGGCTTAGAGTCCCCCTGTTGCTTACCGTTTGTTGGCTTGTTAGGCTCTCTTCTTTACGGCCTCATAATTTGTCACTGCAGGTCAATCATCATTTCCATTCCTCTGTGTGGAGCAGGGACAAAGCACTGATTGATTCAACTTAATCAGTGCCCATCTGCTGATGCTGATGTGGTTAACGTACTATTTTGGTTTTTTTATGTTCTAGTATTCTACAAACAGAAGGCTTGACTGGCAAAAACATGCCGAGCAAGACAAACAAAATTGCAAGGTTTTCTTTTTTTTTTAGAGCTATCTTTCTTTTATTTTGCCAAGTCGTCTTTTCTCACTTTGCATTCATGCATTCTTTTGTTTTTGCTTGTGGGTGCTGTGCTCAACAGATGACAATTAACTTGTTCTAAATATTTCAAAGCGACATTGTTTCTTTATTATGTGTAATTTCAGAAATGATGCTATAACACATAATCATGCATTACACCCCAACCCACCCCACTCCAATCCAATCTGCCTCACTACAATCCACCTCAGTCCACTCCACCTCACAACAATCTACCCCACTTCAATCCAAACCACTCACCCTAATCAACTCCAACCCACCCACTCCAATCCTCCAACCCACCCAATCTCACCTGCCCCACTCCAGTTTGCCCCTCTCCAAACCAAAACAATCTGCACCATACCAAAACAATGTGCCCCACGCCAATCCAAAACAATGTGCCCCATTCCAATGTGCCCCACTGCAATCCAAAACAATATGCCCCACTCCAATCTGCCTCACTCTAATCTGCCCCACTTTAATCCGAAACTATTTGCCCCACTCCAGTCTACCCCAATCCAATCCAAACTAATCTGTCCTTCTTAAATACACCCACTCCAATCCAAAACAATCTGCCCCACTCCAATCTGTCCCACTCCAAAATAATACACCCCACTCAATTCAATCCCTCTTACCGCAATCCAATCCAGCCCACTCCATCCCAATTCTCTCCCTCCAATCCACCCCACTCCCATCCAATCCAATCCACCCCACCTCTGTCACTCCAATCCAAACCATCCATCCCAATCCAATCAAAGTCACCCAATTCAATTCACCTCACCCCATTTCAATCCACCCCACTCCCATACCATTCACCCCAACCCAGTCCACCCTACCCCAGCCCGATAACTCCCATCCAAACGCTCACCGAATCAAATCCACCATAATCCAATCCATCTCACATTTCAAACCTCCCCAGTGCAATCCAATCCACCGTACTGCACCCAATCCACCCCAATATACCTCACTCTAATCCACCCCACTCTACTCCACTCAAATCCTCCCCACTACCTCACTCAACTCCAACCCACTATACCCTACCCACCCCATTCAACCCCACTCTACGACACTCTGTGCCACTGAACCACTTAACTCTACTCCTCTCTAATTCTATGACACTCTGCTCCCCTACTCCATTCCACGACACTCCAACAAATCCACTCTATGACACTCTACTCCCCCACTCCACTCTGACACTACACGCCACTAACATTTGGCCGTACTAAACAGCAGCCACACTGGTGTACAACATGGCAAAACACATTGCCTAAACCAGTAGTTCTTGTATCGGCAAAACCTATAGGCTTTGCCAATGCTTGTTCTTTCTTTGTGATTGTGTCAAATTATCCTGTGACGTATTTATTTCACATAATGTACTATTAATTTTACAGAATTGTACCAAAACACTGTCTTCTAATTTTAAAGGGGATTGAGGAAAATACATTAATCTATTCAGTGGCTTAAGTGCACTGTGTGTGACTGGGAAGCCTGGGTTCAAATCCTGGATTCACTGCACGACTAAATTGTGTGATCTAAGTCAATTCAATTAACTTTGTGTTTAATTTACTTGATAGCGATATTTGAGAGCATTTTCAAGTAATTCAGTTCAAGATGGACTGTGTACAAAAACGCACTTGTATGTTTTATTAGCCTGTAATGTTCCACGATCCATAACAATAATATTGGCCATGATGTAAGGTACACCAGATAATTAGTTCACTGTGTTCACTCATGGTTTTGTAAAAAGGGAGGGTTAATGAATGTTTTAAAGTTCATGTTTAGAAATTTCACTTCATATACATGTAAATATTGTGATATTATGTACTAAATTGAAACACTACCGTATGTTTTTTAAAGATTTTATTGTTGTATGCCAAAAGAGGTTGCATAACAGGATAAAAGCCAGGTAAGTAGCAACAAATTCCACCATACATTTACAGAAGAGCAGTGCTGCACTACATACACTTATGAAGAGTTAAGACGTAATTTTTGAATTTTTCTGTGTAACAATCTGATCCATAATGAACTGTCCCTTCACCCCTCCCCTTCCCAGTTGACGTTGCCTTGCCTATCAGCATGGCGAAGCAGAGCAATAATCCCTATGGAGCTTAGAAGAATGTGTTCTAGTGGAGGACAGTGTGTCAGCGATAGGCGCCCCTAGATCACTGCCTTGTGTAGTTGCCTAGATGTGGCAAGAACAACTAGTACATAGAAACTAAGAGTGTATGTGTTGGGTGATTTACAGGGGGAGAGATATTGTCGTTGGTGCAGTCTTTAAAGCCCTCCACCAAAATATTCCACTTCTGTACAATAAAATAGTTTCTCAGACCTGCTCATTCCTCTCTGTGTAACAGGGTGCTGTCAGTTCGAAACCAAGAGAGCGACACCTTGGTCCAACTTACCCCAGTCAGAGGAAGTGAATTCTTCCAGTGCAGTGTGATATTGAGTTCTGCTAAAAGAAGAGCCAGGTCAAGGAACTTGCTGGAGGGTTTCTTGAACTTAGGGCGGGGAATATGCCCAATAGGACCATTTCTGGGGAATTTGTTAGTACACGGCCCATCATGGTTGACAGCACCTTGAGAACTCTCTGGCAGTATGAAAGAATGTGGGGCAAGACCAGAGCACATGAAGAAAATTGACATCTATTTGCATACAATAAGGACAAATGCACCTATGCCTCCCTGGTATATTTTGGTAATTCCAGCAGTTGTAAGGTAGGCTCAGTTCAGAATAATAAATTGTATATACTTAAAACAGAGCAGTGGGATAGTTCTAGGACTTTTCCAATATTTTAGCCCAGTTCGCATCAAGCAGAGATTTAGCCATGTCACTCTCCCAGTTAGTAATGTTTCCCAACCTGCATGTCATAGGTTTTAAAATGTTTAGAAACAAAATCAAAATGTTGCTGTTGCTTTCTCTCCAAGAAAGATTGGGTACATTTGGATAAAGCAGATGCCCTTGAGACCATGCCCAAGGGCATTAATTACTATTGATCAAGAACATCATGTGCCACTTGAATGTAGCATTTTGAGAGGCAATTACATAAAGACCATAGTGAATAAATAGTGCTATGCAGAAAATAGTAAATAAATGTACTGATAAAGTTGTCTTCTTTAATTGACTTTTGTCCTGAATTTTGACCCTTTGCCCTGAATTTCTGTCCTGAATTTAGACACCTTTCCTTGAATTTAATACAGTCCTGTATTTGCCTCCATACCAGGTGGCCACCCTAGCACAGAAGGAGCATGTATTCCTTACCAGCCTTTGCTCTTGCTGTTAATGCGGACAAGTGACCACTGTTAATCGTAAATGCAATCTACGGAGAGTTTTCAAAAATCGTGAGACCTCGGTCATACACACATGCGTACACAAGTGGGACCTCACTGTAAACTGCCCTCTACAGATGATGAAAAGAGCAAAGCTGTGTTAGTCAAGTGGAATTATAGACGGCATTTTTGACCGGGAGCAGTAATGTTAATCGAATTACTCCCTCTAATGGCAATCATTGGGCCCTGTCTCAAAACAACTAGATCATCAATTCTGGCTCTGTGCATTAGGCGCGCATCCATACACAGTAAATGAAAAAAAATCAATACTTTAGGCTGATTGAGCTGGTGCTTTGCAGTAATCCAGTGCTGTGGCCATGATTAAGTGTGTGACTTTCAAGTGTTCTTCATAGTCCAAATATAGCTTAATTACTTGGATGATTTGTAGACGGAACCGCTGACCAAGCAATCCGCATGTCGAGAACCAGTAACATTAAATATGCCATATAGTGAGTAAACAAAGGTTATAGTCGGCACATATCAATCACTTGTGGTCCACAATGCCACGGTAAAGCCATAACCGATGATGTAATGAAGACAAGCCGGCTTATGCTTCCCTGCCATGACACAAACAGGTCGAGGCACTGAGGGCTGCGGTAGCTTAAAGGGTGGGGGCAGGAGGAAATTCTGCCTCACGCAGCCTCAAACTAAAAGCTATGACATGAATTATAAAACTGTGATTTTTTTATTTTTCAAGTACTTCTTCCTTAAAACATGATACATGTTTTTCAAGTACATATTAACAGAAAGGCGATAAGTAAGTCACTGGGTGGTCCAGCACAGTGTGACATAAGGCCTCGTGTAAACAAGGGACCAGGTAGTAGGCAGAATGGGTGAGTGATAACTGAATTTGTCGAGCCAGAGAAGGAGACAGTTTCCATGCTGTTCATCATCTATGGTAGAACATCAAATCTCCTGCTTCTGGGTTGAAATGTACTCATTCAAATATTTGAAGTCTATAACACCAAAGAAACTCTTTTAAAAAGTAGACAAGTCCTCAAAAATGATCATTCGGAAATGCACGTTCTGCAACCCAGATGGTGGAATTACCGCTTTAAAAGTACTACTGAATGAAAGCCCAGAAAAAGAAAATGAGAAAATGAAACAAATAGCAAAAAGATACATTGGAAAGCAAAAAAGGACTTGTCCTCACGCATCAGAATTCATACAAATGCACGTTTATATCTGTTCTCACAACAGGTGAGTCCTTTTCATGCGGTTTCCCTACTGATCTGTGCCAGGATACTATACACTGCTATCACTGAATTTAGCAGCACACCTTTTTGTAGTGCTAAACTCAATTATCTATCTAGACAACCTTCATCAATAAATAAACCACAAGATAGTAACTCCATGCTCACAGTATTTCTCATAAATGTAAGATCCCTTTGCCAAAAATAAATTACACATTTTAGAACTCGCTGACTCTCACATGCCAGATGTGTTATTTTTAACGCAGACATGGCTAAAGGAATCATTTCGGCCTGGTATAGCGATGACCTAGGTCAACGTCTAGTAACTTCTCCGGACCTTGGGACAGTGTTCGCCTGTGTAATTTTAACCAGGTTTGAAAGAAAGACAATTTCAAGCGCATTAAAAATATTCATACCATGACAGATATTTATCATTTATCGATCACTAGGGTTGTAGATAAAATGGCCCCAACTCGTTGCAGTCAAGTTCCGACCAATCAAGGAATATAAAAATAAAATGCAAAACATTAGAAAGAAAATGGAGAAAAAACTATGAAATGGTTATCAGAAGGACTTACAGGACAGGTATCATAGGTTACAAACAACAGATTAAATCAGCAAAATCCTCTTATTATTCTTTGATAATCATAGCATTAATAAAACCCTCTTGTGAACTATTCTCGATAATTAAATAACTCAGGGTCTGATTACGGCCTTGGTGGATGGAATATACCACCACAAATGTGACTGATATTCCGTCCGCTGTATTAAGATATCCATAGGGTATAAAGGAATCGTAATACGGCACACAGGATATTCGTCCGGTTTGTGACGGAGTAACCTCATCTGCCAAGATCGTATCCAGGCCCTCAGGCATCCCTCAGTTGAAACCAACATGCTCAAACCCTCGTAGCTCGGACATTCGGCTACCTTTTTTAAGGACAACCCCGGCTACACACATTCTCCTTCAGCTACTGTGGGACAAGAAAGACCGTCACAGGGAAGTACTTTTACCCCTCTTAGTGACAAATCGTCCAGGAACAGTTTGGTAACCTGAGGACCCTTACGCCCACCCCTTTCCCCCACCTTAGATTTCAAATCGCACCAGTGACAAGACTACACTGATTCTTACTAATATATGTACCCTTTCTTTATTCTCCTCAGTGTCGCCAACTTTGAAAAAGGTCACAATCACTCCTTTGCTGGAAAAATCTACAGCTGATCATGCAAAACTATCCAGCTACCGGCCCATATCCATACTTCACCCTTCTAGCCAAAATCCTAGCGAAAAAGGTTATTAGACAACTCTCCAGTTTTTGGAGGCATTCTCTGGCCTTCATTATACACGGTCTGACTTTAGAGCAGACTGCAGTACAGAATTAGCATTACTTGCTATAACTGATGATATCAGGCTGATTTTAGATCAGAGCAGATTGGCTACTCCGGTGCTTTTAGGTCTCTCAGCAGCTTTTGTCACTGTCCACCAGATCACCCTCATCTGCAGGTTAGCGGAAGTGTGGGCATGTCAGCAAGTTTGGAAGTGGTTCCACTCATTCTTACCAGGTACAATGCAAGCTGTTAATCTTTGACCTGTTCGAACCAAGCCTTTTGCCATAGGTTGTGGTGTTCCTCAAGTTTCTGCCCTCAGTCCGACGTTTATATGGCCCCTTTGGGCACTATTTTCTAATCTTTCAGCTTTAGGATCCTGTTGCATGTAGATAACACTGAAATTGCTGTTACCATAGCCAACAATGACAAGGCCACCAAACTGACTTATTCAATGTATGCCAACCAATTGCACACTGGATGTGTACAGTTGTCTGCAACTTAATAGTAGAAAGACACAAGGCCTACTATCTTGTAAACAGTCAGTTAACTGGTCTCCCCTACGGTGACCTGTAGAATGCCATGTTCCTGTCTCCTCTGGCGAGAATCTTGGTATTTGGTTTGACCAGCAATTCTCTTTTGAAACCCTTATCAAAAAGATCTCTGCCACATGCTTCTTGATTATGAGGATGATAAAAAATATAATTTGGACACCCGTAAAATGATAATGCAGACCCTCATTATGTCCTGATTGGGATGGAAACTGCTTATTCCTGTGAGTATCACAATATAATACCCAACATCTGCAGATTATCCAGAACTCTGTGGCTTAGATTTTTCACTGATATACCTCAACAAAAGTCCATCCGAAAAACATTTAAAGAACCTACCCAGGCTACCTGTTAGCATACAAATTCTCTTTAAAACACTCGTTTATGCTCTAAGAGTAGTTTGGAAGACAGGTCCTATGGAAATCAGGAAACCAAAATCATTCCCTGCACTCATGAGGGGTGCTTTGTGTTCTTCTGCCGGGCAAAACTAGGCAGTTTCCCAGAATCAAGTGCTCTAGATCCGGGGGCAAATCTTTCTTCTTTCTAGCTACCAATTCATGGAATTTGTTACCTCTAAAGTGAAAACCACCCAGAATCATGAAAAGTTCAGGAAACTTTTGAAAAAATAGCTTCTTGGTCTTCCTCTCTTTTGATGAATGTAGGCTCATTCAGTCCTTTCTAGCACTGAAATACATAACACTATATAAATGGTGTTCATTCTTTTATGGTATCTTGTCCCCAATTTGCTATTCCCATATAATTCAGTTACCTGCGTCAAATGTATCTCACCCTGAAGAGGGTAACCAGAATGTACCCAGAGACAAACCCTAAATGCCCGTGGAGACTGTGTTCACAGGCTGACTTCAACCACATGGTCTGGATCTGCCTAGAGATCGCAAAGTTCTGGGCTAACACAGTAGCACTGGTTGCGGAAACAGTGGGTAAAATGCTGACAGCAGACCCAATTTCCTGCTTGTTGGGAGTGATGTCAAATTTGCCATAAAATTGATAGATCTAGCCCATGTCCTGACTAAACAAGAGATAGCAAAAATCCCCTGCAGCTCCCCTGTTGGAGTCCTGGCTGTAAGACATCCACAAATGGGCCACATCAGAGGTTGATGTATGGCTCTCTCTACAAGCTAAAAAAATTAAAAGGCCCCCAAGAGATGCATGGGACACATACCTGGAAGCACTGACAGCTAAAACTAATGAGAGACCGCCGTTAAACCTCCAGGCGAGTCGCACCAACACACAACCCACAGCAGAGATACACTAGGAACCACATTTTGGGGCACCCCAACAGGTCCCTGCCTAGCTGTATATGTCAGGAGACTGCATCACTTCCCCATCCAATACCCTCCAACCTCCCCCTAAAGGCTGCCTCCACCCACCACCCCCCAACGAAAAAGGGACATACCAGTCAGTAGAAGATGTAACTGACAGCTCGGTGCGCAATACCCCAGTAGCGAATACACACATACACCTGCCCCTGAAAATGAGGGATGAAGAATATCTTGTGACACAGAACTGAGGCAAGTAGGACTGTGCCGAACACCCACTAGTTAGCCTCCTCAAAATTACTAAAGTTTTAAGTTGAGAGGTTGGGGTCCTGTTTTTGGTTGTAACTAAATAATGACAAGTGACGGCCTTCTACCGACTACAAGACAAATGTAGGCTGGGGGCCTGGGAAATGGGCACACCAACTATGAGAACTTGTACTCGATGATGTCACAACGGCATGTGCACTAATGTAAAGAGTTGATGTCGTACCAAATGGTCTTTGTAAAACGAAACAATAAACAATAATTTGTAAAGAAAATATTTATTCTTACATCAGATGTAAGAGTCTACCATAAAACCCTGATGGCCACCTGGTGAATTCAGGCCTACATTTGCCAACGTATGCCTTCGAACAGCCATTTGCTATAGAGTGGACACCCATGTACTCATAATAAGCCACTTTGTTTGCCCGCCACCCCCAGTCTAGAGATAGTTTTCAGGTAAAGTGCTGACCCAGGACCGGGATCATAAACTTGGATTTAGCTATATTCATCACTGAGTGATTTGTCCTGCAAAGCATTTTCAACCCCTTCAGAAGACCACGCTACACCAATGGTATCCTAGCCATGAGAGTGGTATCATGCACAACTATAAGCAGAGGAACGTATCCACTATTCATCACCACTGCACCTATTACTGCTCTGCCTAGCAATCAATTTAGTTATTTTATATATAAACTAAACTGCAGGCTGCAAGAACAAAACCTTTGACTTACCCCACCAATGAACTGGAAGCCATCAGTCAGTGTGCCAATTCTACCATATTACTCCTTTATCGCATTAGGCATATGCAACTCCTAAAATGTAGGGAGACGAGAATCTTCCAATACAATGCATGGCACTTTCGTCCATTTCAGGCATGCTACATACAAGCCAAGATCATCTGGGGGTTTATAAATGCCAACCCAAGCAACATTTTGCATTATAAATTTCTCTATAACTTCAGAGAAACATTTGTTGAGAGCTGCATATGCAGAGTAATGGTTACGTAACTATCCAAATGTTTATTTTCTGCTGAAATTGAGAAATTAACATGAAGTAGGATTTCCAATACAACTGCATGCTTAAATCGTAAACAATTCGGATGATACCTTGGAGAAATGAAAAATACAACAAAGGTCACAGAAGAACATGCAGTAACCACTGATTTATAACCTTTCTCATTCTTGCATTTCTAGGATTATTATGTACTCTTCCTACCCTATTTAAATGTTGTGGTATTTTACACCCTACCACCTGTGCTAGGAAGTTGTTCCTTGCAGCGCAACTGTCAGGAAATCCAAAAAGCAATTCAGTCTTGATTTTCTCCTGGACCCTCTTTGAAATTATAATCACTTGCCTTGCTTATTTTAGGGCATTGTTTCCTTAACAACGTAGGCATTGTCAAAACACACTTGTCCTGGAACGTCTTCTGGTAATCTCATCTCCAGTGTCAATTTGTCAAAGTTAGTACATTTAACCTCTTGTGGTAAAACATTTAACATTCTTCTATGTATGTTGTGATCTTTCAATGTAACTCTAAAGGCATTTCGTCTAGAACAGGCCACAATACTCTAGACTTCATAGAATACTGTGACCTATCTCATGAGGGCCCTTTGGCGCAAACCTTTACCAAGAAGAGGGGAAAGGAGACATTTTGGCAGCTGAGTCAAGATGATCAGGTTTTGAGATGGGTTGAGAAACACAGTGACCGCAAAGAGAGTGAGAAAATATTTAAGGTGGGGGAGGTCACATTGAGTATATTGAGGATCAAGGGGCTCCTTGGAGGATTTGCTCGCATTTCCCTGTGCCACTTTCAGGGTTGCCTGAGAGCGAGCAGTATGCTGCTGTGGTGGTTGATGTGCACGCTAAATGGTTGCAGGTAATTTTTTATCAGGGATAGTACCACTTCTAGCACCATGAGGATACTGAGGAGTTTGTTCATGAAGAAAGGGTATCCCTATTACTTTGTCACACACAATGGTACACTGCTGATCTTGCATGAAATTAAGGCATTGATAGAGGTTTGTGGAGAGAAGCATAGTAGAACGGCACTGTACAACCCTCAAGCTAATGTAATGTTTGCGAGGGAGAAAAAAAGACTGGCAGAGAGAGCTAACTAGCTGGTGTAAAAGGGGCATATGGAAAGCTGTGGGAGATACGAGTGGGTTTTTAGACAGTGAACACCACTACAGTGTTTTATTGATGGGTAGAAAGACTAGTATGCAGCTTGTTTCAGCCTAATTAAAATGTTTGATCAAAGAGTTTGGAAAACATGCTGAGAAAGAGTAAATGACAGAAAGATGTGTGAAGACAGGTGATTTGGTGAAAGTTAAGTTGGAAAGGTATGGTTTGGTGTTGTCCACGTTTTGAGGTTCATTCAAAGTGGAATCTGTTCATTGTAATTATATGGTGTTGGGTGTGGGTAAAACTGAGAGGGGGAGAGTTGAAATTGTCCTATTAATGAATGAGGGTTTGGGGCCTACACAACAGAGGGTATCGGGGGTGAGCATGACGAGGAATGCTGGTGGTATTCAGTTGGCGAACTGAGAAGTGATAAAGTGTGTCTGGCAAGAGGTGCTGAAAGGAGAATAGTCCATACTGCCCCAGTAAGGGTTGTTGATTATCTATGGGGCTGACTTTATTTGGTTCACCGGAGCCTTCCTCTTGTTTCGCAGGGAAAGTTTGGTCTGGTCAATTATTGAATGTCGTGAGGTGACAGAATTTGTGGGTTCTACAGTATATTTGCTTGTAATGAGGGCCGTTCCGTTGGTATCACTTGAGAGATGACCGGCACTATGGTAACACACTTAGCCTCAAGTTTAATACAGTATCTTGCTTATTGTGAACGAATCAATCCTCTTTACTACATTTTGCTGCCTGGATATATTTCTGGGCAGAAGGCTTGCACCTGAGTTACGATAAAGCCTCCTTATGTTCCTTGGCCAATGTGTTCTCCCCAAATACTATCACCGTGAACCCATCTCTTTGCTTTCACTGCAAGAAACTCTTTCCTAAAGCCATTGTTTTCACCCTTCAAAATTTGCAAGCTGCTTTTTGTATTCTAAACGGTTACCTCTTAGCTCCACTAAAATGTTACCAGTAAAATCACTGCATAAAAACTAATAATCGTGGTCCGCAACAAGCCACGGCCTTCTCACCTGTATGATGTTCATGTTATACCATTCTTTGAGGCCTGTTACCTATGACGTTCCAATTCACTACTTACTTTTGATACGTCCTTCGCCACCCAAATGGTTGATGTAGACCCAGGCAATATTTAAAGTGACAATAGCCGTATTTCATATGATTTGTAATACTTTACATCCAAAGCCATTCTTGGAATTGTTTTGACAGGACCGTCTCTTATAGAATCCATGCTGCGCAATCATCTTAATCCGAACTATTCCATAATTTATCTATGTTCTAAGGGGAACAGTGAGGTACCACCTCGAATTGTTGGATGAGTGGTAAACAAAACAAAATATGTTCTCATTATTTTATTGTATTATTCAATCTTTTATTTTGACTAAAGCATATTATCCGGTTTTGGCCACTTTTTTGTTGAGACAAAAACTGAGAAAACATTGCAAATGAGGCCCTGGGTGTTTAGAACACCGTGGAGGGTTTGTGTTTATTATGATTATAGGCAGCTTGCCAAAGCCATAATTGCTCAGGGACCTCTCAGTGACTCATTCCCAGAGATAGCTCTGCAAAATATGCAATTTGAATCAGAGCTCGGATGGAGGGAGGCAGAAACAAGGGGATCTCTGACAGGGCTTTGTGTACAGTGAAGATGTCACTGGTTTGCACTAACGGGAACCCTAGCAGTTCCAAGCAGCAACAAATCAGACAGATCACCAGGCCTAATGGGGAAACAGAACTAGTCATGATTCAGCATTCGTTAAAAAGACATATACAGATGATGTAGGGCTTTATTTAGGGTGCCTGTTGGCAACTATATGGTTAATAAACAAGTTTAAAGAGAAGCATCAATAATGGTTTGCAAGTTTGGAAGTATTATGAAACTGTAAATTCTAATCTTCATGTACATATGATAAGGAGAATCTACACTATTTTCCGAATTCTTACAAACTATTATGGATGCTTATGTATAACTTGTTAGATAACAGTACTTAAAAAGAAAAGTAAGGCCAGGTAGTTCATTTTTTAGGGTCGAGCCTGCGTTGCATGCGCTCACGCATGCGTATCGCAGCGAGACGCTTTAGTGCTTAGAAAAGGGCTCGGAGCCCTGTCGATGTCACGTCAGTGTTTTTCATTGGTTTGTGGGCTTGCCTAATATAATCTGCTTGCTTTTATTAGTCGAAGGTATGCATACGTCATGCCTTTTCCGGTGGCTAGCCCTCCTCGAGCGCATCGACCAAGTACAGAAAACATGCGAGGCTCGCTGTTTTCTGTCCGGCTCGTGGACTACTTTTTCTCTAATTTACTAGCCCGATTTCGCTTGGCAGAAGTCGAGCGCTTTACATAGTTAATTGCACTTTTTCGGGTTACGTACATAAATGCACTTTGGCCGATAGGTGAAAAGTCGGGTTAGGAGTTTACAACGCTATCAGCTCTAACATGAGCAAAAGCGCGACCCGTTGCATTGCAAATGCTTGTTTTGCTTTGCATACAATAATGCTCTGTTCGGACTCTAACTGATTACGAATTGTTATACTAATACTGCAGCACTGCCCAAAGTCTTAAAAGCTTTACCAAGGGCGGACGGTCCATGGTTGCACTGGAGCTAATAGCAGCTGGACTGGCAAGCTTTAAAGGTTTGGGGTCTGCTTTTATGCTGGTTTAGAGACACTTCTAAGCAAATTGTCACATTTCCCAGAGACATAACGCACACCCCCTGCAGTCCCTGCTGTACAGGGGTGGATGGGAGCCCACACTTCAAGGGGATCTCATTCGGCCTAAGGACTATCAATGTCTGTCACATATGGGAGTCCCTCACCATGGTTTGCAGGAATACCTAGCATTTTGCTTTACTTATCTTCAGTAGCAGTCTTTCTGGTGGATACTCTATCTAACCCCAGCTTCCTCACTTGTAAATATTCTCCAGGCCTCAGACGGGGTCAGAACTCTCTTAAAAGAAGTTCTCCTGTGTGGCAATAGGTGGAGGTGTGCAGCTCTGCACCAATGTCATTCTGCCCAAAAGTGACGAGGTGTACTGCATGTAAGTGCCACTCATGCACGCCGATGTCAGATTACAGGCAGACCATGCCCTCAGATGCAGAGGCCTTTAGCAAATTGGATGTATTCAGCTCTCTAAAATTGTTACCTTTTTAGGTGGAAAAGTTTGCAGAACGAGGAGATGGGAAGGTTGGTCAAGGATCTCCGGTAAGATAGAGTATCCACCAGACATATTGTCACTGAAGGTAAGAAACTCGTTCTTCTGATGCATACTTTTAACTGCAGATTTTTCATTTTGCAGTAACTGCCAAGATGAAGGGGCTGTGAATTGGCTCATACCAAAACGTTAGCATGAGTGAGCGCGCAAAATGCCCCTCTCAATGGACCTCACTGTTGAGACTGTAGTGCTTCCTGAACATATATACTGATGCTCACAGTCAAATGAAAAATGTCCAGGACAGGCACTCTGCTTGCTAATGCAATGGTAGCAGCTGTGGAGCTGGTGGATGGAGCCTGCAAACATGCTGGAGGCAGATACAAAGAACAATCCTTTGAGAGTAGGTCTATATTTTCACTGATTCAGACAATCCTAGAAAGAGCTGATAGTCGACTCAATGTGCCTTGGTATGATCAATGTAACAGCTTATTGGCCTCTTCGGGTCTAAATGATGGAGTCAATCTTCCTTATTAGAGGGATAAGGTGGAGCAAAGAATTCCATAAGAGTTTTAGCCTGCCCAACATGAAATGGAGTGACCGCTTTTGGTAGGAAGAAAGCTTGGTTTCTCACACCAACTTATCCAGGAAGAAAATAGTATAAGGCAAGCTGATAGAAAAAGCTTGCAGCTCATCACACATTACAGCAATGAAAAAGATTGTCTTTAACATCAGAATTATCAAAGGACAATTGTTCAACAGCTCAAAAAGAGTGCACATCCAAAAAGTGAGAACTAAGTTCCAATGCCACTGTGACATCACAAATGGTTTTGGTAGAACAAATTTTGCAAGTCTTTAAAAAATCCAATCACAGATGATTTAAAAAAGAAAGGCTGATCTAGCAACCACACAAAAGTTGGAATGGCAAATAAATATCCCTTAGCAGTACCCCAAAGCAAGTCCTTGCTGGACTAGGGAAAGAATAACAAAACCTCAGACAAATTTGCTTGCAATAAGTCAATTTATTGGGTGCTCTCCCAACACAAATTCGTCCATCGACAAGCATACACTGATTTTGTGGTGGGGAGCCTCACTGTCAAGATACATCAGTGATCTCAGGATGAAGGTTGAAGGAGGTCAACTGCCACTGCCCAATCTCCAAACATAGAGATGCAGATTATGCAGGTATGGGTGCAGCACCCTGCCCTCCTCCAGCAACAGAAGATCCTCCTGAAGAGGTAGCTTGTTTGGACAATCTATGCTCATGCCCACAAGTTCTGAGTACCACACTCTCCTAGCGCAATCCAGTGTCATTGGGATGACATAGGCCAGGCTTGTTAGGTGAGATATTCACCCTGTTCAAGCAGGGACCAAAATCCTAGTCAGGGTAAGTCCCAAGAAAACCTAAATTATCCTGTGCTCACCCTCCAGTAGCTTGGCACAGAACAGGCAGGCTTAACTTAGAAGGCAATGTGTAAAGTATTTGTGAAATAACTCATGCAGGGAAAACACTACACAAAAACTCCACACTAGGTTAGAAGAATAGATTATGATTTTATAAATAAAATAAGACCAAAACAACAAACATCCAATACAGAGATCCTAAGATATGTAATTTAAAAAATGTAGGTGAAAATAGCGCATTGAAGCTCAAAGCACTCACTGTGGTTATCTGGTCGTGCTGGACTGGGACAAAGTCAAAAGTTCAGGTCGACTGCGATGGAGTGGGGGCCAGCCACAGTGACCCAATTGGGGTCATTGAACACAGTACTGTAAATCCTAATGCGTGGTCTGCATGGCGTTAATTTGCAAGGCTCTGTGTTATCCAGCGTCGGTTCTGAGAAGCTGTGCGGTGAGGCTTTGAGGAGCTTGGTGTCACTTTGCATTGATCCCAGGAGGATGTGCGGTGAGGCTTTGCGTCGCTTTGTGTCAATCCTAGGGAGCTGTGAGGTGAGACTTTGCAGGACTTGGCATCACTGTGCATCAGTTCCGATGGGCTGGCAGCTGCGTGGGTTCGCGCTGCCCGGCATTGAGTCCGGTGAGGCTGGTAGCTGCATGAATAGGCTTTGCGTTGCTTCACGGCAGTTCCAATGAAAACCACAGAAGGTAGAGCACCTTAGGCATACTTCCAAGGCAGGGTAGACTCACAGCTTGTATAGTCCAGGTGGAGATGTTTCAAATCTTTGATGTCCCTGAGACTTGGGAACAGGAGGCAAGCTAACAAGCTCTTGGAGATCACTTGTGGTGGGTAAAGAGAGAGAGTCCTTTCAGCAGAGTCAGGGAGCAGCAGGCTGCAGGGCAACAAGCAGAAAAGCAGTCCAGTTGAGTCCTTTGTGCAGCACCGCAGTCCAGTTGTAGGTCCAGAAGTGGCTAATTTGATGGGGTCAGAGACCCAGTACTTAACCGTTTGGGTGCCTTGGACGAGGTGATATCGTCCAAGGCACCGGTTCCCGGGTGCCTTGGGCAAGATCACCTCGTCCTGCACCCGGGAATCCGGGGAAGCGCTCCCCCCATGGGCCCTCCACCCACACCCCCTGGTCATGAATGGAAGGGGAATCCCTTCCCCTTCCACCCCTGCCCACCTCCCCCCCAGTGACGTCAGCGCTCGATCGCATGCTGACAATCACAAGGCCTCCTCCCATTTCTCTTCCGATCACGTGGAGGAGGCCGGAGAGGCTTCAAAGGGAAGGAAATGAATTTCCTTCCCTTTGAAGTCTCTCTGAGCGTTTCAAAAGCCGGATTGTAAAGAAATCTGGCTTTTGAAATGCCAGACACCAGGAATTTATTTATTTATTTGGAAATTGGCATAAGGGAGCGACCCCTTGGGCAAATTTATTTTAGGCCATTTCTGCTCCCCCGGGGGCAGATCGGCCTATTGTTATTAGGTCGATCTGCCCCCGGGGCGGCAGAAACCTCTAGGCGCCAGGGCAAAAAAAAAATTGTGTTCTTTTTTTTGTTTGTTTTTTCAGAGATGGGGAGCGACCCATTAGGCAAGGGTCGCTCCCCTGGGGGACAAATTGTATTTAGACCATTTCTGCCCCCCTTCGGGGCAGATCGGCTGATTTTAGGTCAATCTGCCCCCAAGGGGGCAGAAACAACTAGGCACCGGGGATTTTTTTTTGCGCCAATGTCACGCAAGGAGAGCGACCCCGTAGGCAAGGGTCACTCCCGGGAGGGGGTGGGGGGGCAAATTTATTTAAGGCCATTTCTGCCCCCAGGGGGGGCAGAAACCTCTAGGCGCCAGGGCAATTTTTTTTGTGTGTTTTTTTGTGGTTTGTTTGTTTTTTTTTAGAGATGGGGAGCGACCCTTTAGGCAAGGGTCGCTCCCCTGCGGGGCAAATTGTATTTAGACCATTTCTGCCACCCTTGGGGGCAGATCGGCCGATTTTAGGTCAATCTGTCCCCAAGGGGGCAGAAACAACTGGGCACCGGGGATTTTTTTTTTGCGCCAATGTTACGCAAGGGGAGCGACCCCGTAGGCAAGGGTCGCTCCCGGGGGGGGGAGGATTGGGGGGGGGCAGAAACCTCTAGTCGCCAGGGCAAATTTTTTTTTGTGTTTTTTGTTTGTTTTTTTAGAGATGGGGAGCGACCCATTAGGCAAGGGTCGCTCCACTGGGGGGCAAATTGTATTTAGACCATGGGCAGATCGGCCAATTTTTGTTAGGCCTATCTGCCCCCATGGGAGCAGGACCACTTAGGCACCAGGGATTGGTGTGTGTGTATGCGTGTGCTTTCTTTAGGGAGGCAGCCCCTTGGGTAAGGGTTGCTCCCCATGGGAGCACATTAGTGTTGGCCATATCTGCCCCCCATTAGGGACAGATGGGCCTATTTTTGGAAGGCCCATCTGCCCCGAGGGGGGTCAGAAAGTCCACCAGAGGCCAGGGAAGTTTTTTTTCCAAAAATAAGAGGGTGTGGGTATGGCCATACCCCCACCCCAAATAAATGGGGCCAAAGTTGTTCTGCCCACTAGTGGGCAGATTGGGCAATTACCCCTGATCCACACCCCGGGGGGGCAGAAAGTCTACTAGATGCCAGGGAATTTTTAAAAAACAAAAAATATTGGGGTGGTGGCTACCAACCAGTATGGGCCTGGTTACGCCCCCACCTCAACTGAAGGGGGTAACAGTCTTTCAGCTCTCCTCCGCACTCTAAAACATCTTATCCCACAGCAAGCAAGAAGGCATTTGATTATTTTGGGTTTTAGTTTTACATTTGGGAACTTGGCTTACTCTCAAAATCGTCCCACTTGGAATGGTGAGGGCTCCACTTTATGGACTTTGGGACGCTGCCATGTAGAAAAATCCACAAGACCTAGACACATCTGAAAGCTAAACATCTGGGTGTTTCCATGGTGGTGTGTTTCACATGCACCCGCACCATTTTTGTACCCACAATCCCCTGCAAACCTCCAACTTTGCTGGAAATCACACATTTTCCCCACGTTTTTGTGATAGAAGCTTCCGGAATCTGCAGGAATCCACAAAATTCCTACCACCCAGCATTGTCTCATCTATACCGATAAAAATTCTGCTGCACTTGTCAGCCTAAAAATGTTTTTTTGCAAACTGCCCTTTTGGACCCCCTTTGTTCCCCCTCAATATCGACATGTTTTTGGCTCTTCCCTTTCACAAGCACTTGGCCCACCTACACAAATGAGGTATCATTTTTACTGGGAGACTGAGGGGAACATTGAGTGGTATGAAATGTGTCCCAGTGCGGAGATCCCACACAGAAATGTAGGGAAAATGTGATTTTTTTTAGCTAAATTTGAGGTTTGCTGAGGATTCTGGGTAAGAAAACATTGGGGGATCCACACAAGTCACACCTCACTGGACTCCCTCGGGTGTCTAGTTTTCAGAAATGTCTGGGTTTGGTAGGTTTCCCTAGAAGGCTGCTGAGCCCAGGACCGAAAACGCAGGTGTCCCCCTGCAAAAACAGGTAGTTTTGTATTTGATCATTTTGATGTGTCCACGTTGTGTTTTGAGCCATTTCCTTTCGTGGGCGCTAGGCCTACCCACACAAGTGTGGTAGCATTTTTATCGGGAGACTTGGGGGAACGCTGGGTGGAAGGACATTTGTGGCTCCTCTCTGATTCCAGAACTTTCTGTCACCGAAATAAGAGAAAAAAGTGTTTTTTTGGCCAAATTTTGAGGTTTGCAAAGATTTCTGGGTAACAGAACCTGGTCAGAGCCCCACAAGTCACCCCATCTTGGATTCCCCTAGGTGTCTAGTTTTAAAAAATGTGCTGGTTTGCTAGGTTTCCCCAGGTGCCGGCTGAGCTAGAGGCCAAAATCCACAGGTAGGCACTTTGTAAAAAACACCTCTGTTTTCTGTGAAAAAATGTGATGTGTCCACGTTTTGTTTTGGGCCATTTCCTTTAGTGGGCGCTAGGCCTACCCACACAAGTGAGGTACCAGTTTTATCAGGAGACTTGGGGGAATGCTGAGTGGAATTAAATTTGTGGCTCCTCTCAGATTCCAGAACTTTCTGTCACCGAAATGAGAGGAAAAAGTGTTTTTTTGGCCAAATTTTGAGGTTTGCAAAGGATTCTGGGTGACAGAACCTGGTCAGAGCCCCACAAGTCACCCCATCTTGGATTCCCCTAGGTGTCTAGTTTTCACAAATGTGCTGGTTTGCTAGGTTTCCCCAGGTGCCGACTGAGCTAGAGCCCAAAATCCACAGGTAGGCACTTTGTAAAAAACACCTCTGTTTTCTGTGAAAAAATGTGATGTGTCCACGTTGTGTTTTGGGCCATTTCCTTTTGTGGGCGCTAGGCCTACCCACACAAGTGAGGTACAATTTTTATCGGGAGACTTGGTGGAACGCTGGGTGGAAGGAAATTTGTGGCTCCTCTCAGATTCCAGAACTTTCTGTCACCGAAATTAGAGGAAAAGGTGTTTTTTTGGTCAAATTTTGAGGTTTGCAAAGGATTCTGGGTAACAGAACCTGGTCAGATCCCCACAAGTCACCCCATCTTGGATTCCCCTAGGTGTCTAGTTTTCAAAAATGCGCTGGTTTGCTAGGTTTGCCTGAGCTAGAGGCCAAAATCCACAGGTAGGCACTTTGAAAAAACATCTCTGTTTTCTGTGAAAAAATGTGATGTGTCCAAGTTGTGTTTTGGGCCATTTCCTTTCGTGGACGCTAGGCCTACCCACACAAGTGAGGTACCATTTTTATCGGGAGACTTGGGGGAACACAGAATAGCAAAAAAAGTGTTATTGCCCCTTGTCTTTCTCTACATTTTTTCCTTCCAAATGTAAGGCAGTGTATAAAAAAGACATCTATTTGAGAAATGCCCTGTAATTCACATGCTAGTATGGGCACCCCGGAATTCAGAGATATGCAAATAACCACTGCTTCTCAACACCATATCTTGTGGCCATTTTGGAAATACAAAGGTTTTCTTGATACCTATTTTTCACTTTTTATATTTCAGCAAATGAATTGTTGTATACCCGGTATAGAATAAAAACCCATTGCAAGGTGCAGCTCATTTATTGGCTCTGGGTACCTACAGCTGTTGATGAACCTACAGGCCATACAACCAGAAGAGTCCAGCTGACGTAACGGTATATTGCTTTAAAAAATCTGACATCGCAGGAAAAAGTTACAGAGTAAAATGTGGAGAAAAATTGCTATTTTTTTCACCTCAATTTCAATATTTTTTTAATTCAGCTGTTTTTTTCTGTAGGAAACACTTGTAGGATCTACACAAATGACCCCTTGCTGAATTCAGAATTTTGTCTACTTTTCATAAATGTTTAGCTTTCTGGGATCCAGCCTTGGTTTCTAAGCTATTGTGGTCACTAACTGGAAGGAGGCTGAAAGCACAAAAAATAGTAAAAATGGGGTATGTCCCAGTAAAATGTCAAAATTGTATTGAAATATTGGGTTTTCCAATTCAAGTCTGCCTGTTCCTGAAAGCGGGGAAGATGGTGATCTTGCCACCGCAAACCGTTTGTTGATGCCATTTTCAGGGAAAAACCACAGCTGCATTCTGCAGCCCTTGTTTCCCATTTTGTTTTAAAAAACTAAATTTTCACTGTATTGTGGCTAATTTCTTGGTCTCCTTCAGGGGAACCCACAAAGTCTGGGTACCTCTAGAATCCCTAGGATGTTGGGAAAAAAAGGACGTAAATTTGGCGTGGGTAGTTTATGTGAACAAAAAGTTATGAGGGCCTAAGCGAGAACTGCCCCAAATAGCCAAAAAAAGGCTCGGCACAGGAGGGGGAAAAGGCGTGGCAGCAAAGGGTTTAAACCCACATGTGTCTTTGAAGATGGGGTAGACTTCAAAGAGTGGTTTTGAAGTGCACCAGTTCTCCATTCAGTACAGTCCCTGTCTGCCAGGAGATCTGTGGGGGGTAATCAGTCCTTTGTGTGGGGTCAGGCCACTACCCTACACAAAGAGGGTAGTGGCCTGAGAGCCTCTCCACCCTTCCTGCCCAGGAAGACAAATCAGTATGCAGATGAATGCAGATGCAGTTGAGTGTCCTGTGTCTGTAGTTGTCTGAATGCACAAAAGGAGCTGTCACCCAGCACAAACCAGATGTGGATTGGAGAGGGGCTGTAAGGCACATAGAGCAGTAAGAGAAGAGAAATGCCTACTTTCTAAAAGAGGCATTTCTAAAATAGCAATGTTAAATTTGACTTCACCAGTAAATAGGATTTATCATTACCATTCCAAAGATATGAAACATGATGTAGCTACACCTTTCTGATCAGGAAATTACAGCTAAAACGTATATTAGGGAATCCCCAATGCTGGCCTATGAAAGGAGCAGGCCTCACAATAGTGAAAAATTACTTTGGGAGTCTTCAACTACCACGACCTGCCTTTTAGTACACTGCACCCTGCTTTGTGGATCATACAGGGCTCACCTTAGGGGTGACATATGTGATAGAAGGGGAGTTTAAGGCTTGGCAAAGGGTTTTAAATGCCATAGAAGGGGAGCTTAAGGCTTGGCAAAGGGTTTTAAATGGCAAGTTGAGGTGGTAGTAAAACTGCAGATCACTGCACTGAGACATGGTTAAGAGGCTACTTATGTGGGTGGCAGGCTCACTAGTAGCATTTAATGTACAGGCCCTGGGCACATACAGTGCTCTTTACCAGGGATTTATAGGTAAATTAAATATGCCAGTTGGGTAGGAGCCAATGTTACCATGTTTAGGGGAGAGAGTACACGCACTGTAGCACATGTCAGCTGTGGTAAAGTGTGCAGAGTCCTAAAATCAGGAAAAACAAGATCAGAAAAATGAAGGAAGGCAAGCAAAACGTTAGGGGAAGACAACCCTAAGGCTGTCAGGTCTAACATGGATTTTCTTGATCTTTTGAACTTGGGGCAGGAGAGGCAGTGGAGGAAGACATTCAGGAGTCTCAAGCGCCACTCTAGATGTAAGGCATCTCCAAGAGAGAGATGTCTTGGAAAGTCCAGCACGCAATAGTGCTGATTTTGTGTGTCCTCCGTGGTGGCAAAAAGATCGAGCCTTGATTCTCTCCATTGCTGGAAAATACCCTGCACCATCTGTTGGTGCACTTGCCATTTGTGATCCGCCGCTGCGTATGTCCACCCCTGTGTTTAAAGATCCTGCCAGTTGGTTTTACCAGCAGAGAAACTGCCTTCCAGGGGTACAGAGCTTACCCACTCAGGGCCCTAGACTCTACCCCACATTCCTTTTCCACACAGTTGTGGTGCTGTCCGTGAGCACCTGTACCAGCCTTCCTCTGATGGTAGGTAAGAAGGCCTTCAGCACTAAGTGAATCACCCTCCACTGTAACAAAGTAATGTTGAGTCTTACCAGAGACCATAGGCCTCTGAACTCCACCTCTCCTAGATGGCCTCCCCAACCCAGCAGTGATGCATCAGTATCCACCATCATCAGCTCTGGATGGGGTAAAGACAGGGAACTGCCACTGACCCCATTGCGCTCCAGTAGCCACCACTTCTGCTCTATTGCAGTCTCCTCAAAAATCTGGATACAATTCAACAGATTTCCTTGATGATGTGCCACTAGAGTTTGAGATCCCATTGCAGAGCCCACATGTGTCATCTGGTATTTGTAGTCAACCAAATGCAGGAAGTGTCTTCACTAAGATCCAGAACCGATGCTAAAACATCCAAATCATGGCCAAAATGTCTCTCTCTTCAGGGGAAAAGGCACAAAACCATACTGTATCCAGAATAGCTCTGATGAAAGGTAGCATCTGCGAAAGAGTCAGTTGTGATGACTGTGGCCAGCTGATAGTGAACTCCAATGATATTAGGAGGTTCACCATCATCTGGGGGTTGTTGAAGACTGTTTGGGGCAAGCCCACCATCAGCAGCCTGTTGCTAAGGTAGGGGAAGAAGGGTACCCCTGACCTCCGAAGGTGTACTGAGATCACCGCCATCGCTTTGGTGAATACCCGAGGGGCACTGGTGAGGTCAAAGGGGAACCACTATTCTGGAAATGGCCCTGGCCCTCCATAAAAGAAAGGTAGTGCCTGTGAGCCTCCTATCCTTCTTTGGCAGAAGGAAGTAATAGGAGTAAGACTAAGTTGCTACTTCTGAGGCATACCCTGTATATGGCCCCTTTGAGCAAAGCAGCCTGCACTACTTGCTGCAAGATGGACATGTGTTCATCGATCAGCCCCTGTGACGATGGTGGAAGGTGCAGTGGGGAGAGGAAAGAAATGAGTGGGCATAAACCAAATGGACAATTCGAGGACTCACTTTTACTGAGGTAATGGCTTGCCACCAGTAGAAAAAATATTGTGCCCTTCCTCCGACAGTGTCTCTGTGTCAACAAGGACACCCTTAAGATGTTTTGCACCTGCAGCAGCTGTAGTGGTAGAGGACTGAACTGCAAATCGTGCCTGCAGTCCTGAACTCGGACTTCAGGAACCTTGGCCCCAACCATGAAAGAGCTAGAAGACCTGCTAGACTGGAGGAGAAGTTGGGCATTGGCAAAATGGAAAACCTCCACCATGGCCACAAAAAAGGTGCAATACTCCTGGTGGACTAGTCCTGTGGCCCAACCCAGTAGGAGCCAGGAAAGTGTAAAATGTATGCTGCATGGCCTCGCTGAAGGCCTCTTCGCCAACGGAATAGAAATTCAAGATGTGCTGGGACCGAACTGAAAATCGGCTCCAATGGAGATTTGGAGCGAGACCAGAGGGCACGTTGACAACTTGTGCCCTCTCTGGAGTGAGAGTGGCAGGAAGAGGGCAGTTCCCACTTCTCGTGCTTCTTCTTTGACCTAAACCAAAGACTTCGACCACAACTATTATCTGCCACAGGAATGATTGCCGGAGCAGGAACTGGACCTTCGTTTCAACTATGACTGATTGCAGGGTGGAGTCTTGTGTTCAGTGATGTAAAATGTGGCCTCACGGACCTTTGGGTTCTTCTGGGAGCAGTTGTTGCAGACCTTAGCATTGTGGTCTGGACCCAGGCCCCATAAACAGACTTGGTGAGGGTCTGCCACATACATCTGTTTATGACAGCCTCTACATGTTTTTAACTCTGTTGTTTTTGGGTGGGGGGCATTTTCCCTTGCACTCTGGAAATGTTGGAAACAGGCTAGGTCAGATGACCAAGGATAAGCCGCTGATCGATATCTGGAGGTACAGAAGGAAAGGAACTGAGGTCAGCACCCATGGGTGATGTTCATGTGTGGCTTCACTCATAATCTCCAGAGTGGAAAGTATCAGTGTGCGGGAGAACTTTTCTTACCTCATGAAGGGCTTGTCAAGGAGCATCCAGGCGTGGCTGCTTGAAGCTTCTACCTGTTATGACTCACTTTGAGCAGAATTAACTTGAGGCCGAAATGTGACGAATATATTTTTAACAGAAGATGGAGAATAGAGTCTGAAAACGCATTAATATGGTTTATCACACATCCTGCATTTTTATACAATACTTAGAGTAACAAAGCTCTTTTTAGTTCTAAAGACATTCAGCTCCTCGCTTTCCAATGACAGACTGTGGTAGCACTTGTGGTGAAGGGGAGTATGAAAGCCACTGCCCTGCTCATTTTGACACGTGATATGTGGTCAGAAAAGCAGAAGGCCGGTATCTGCTGTAAATTAGAGTTTGTAAGAAGCATGTCACTGAAACATGGAAGCAGAAGACATGCAAGATGATGTGCTTCTGCTTTCTGAAGGATTTTCAACGAGCAAGTCAGAAGGTTAAGAAAAGGTATTACGTGACACCTGCATAGAAAGAACCCTATGTACATGATCAATGAGAAGCATAGAAGAAATACTTTGTATGAAGAACCGAAGCTAATCTATGCACTCCATTATTTAGCAGCTGCTTCTGCACCGTATTTAAAACGTACATGCATGGACTAGATAGATGTTTGCGTAATTGACAAAGTCTTGACAAAATCAACATATTGTAACACCTCTGAGGCCCTGTTTAGGAGTAAGGAGGAATTCCATATGCAGATTCCCAGCTACCGGAATTTCCTTCCCTGGTCAGTAGTTCTGCATGCAGACAGAGAATTGCCACTCAGAATTCCACAGGGATATAATACTCCCATAAACCTCCTCCTCTGAGCAGGTGGTAGATACACGTGGGGTCTGGGAAGGTAGGGGAGGCAAAGGGAAGAATAGACATGGCAGAGGGGAGCATTGCATAGTTCTCCATTGCTAAAGAAAATGTTTTTCAGGGACTGGAGCACGAGTCTTGGCGGCTGTATACGATTTTACTGGCCGCTAATAATAAAAACTGGTAAAACTGGGTCTGCTGTTTCCATCTTCCACGAAACTGGGTCTCGGAACACTGGGCCAGTTGTGATCAGGCGGAGCAGATTGTCAAACTGTAATTATGCTCCACCCGACCCGTAATCGGGCTGAAGTGTGCAGCACATCAACATAAAACGCAAGACCTGGGAGCACAGTAGCTCTGTGGAGCGTTTTCTATTAAAACACTTTGCTGCAAAATTGTTCTCTTTGTAATAAAAGGCATTCTTGTTTGCCATTTCATTTCTTTGGATCACAAACTTTGACTTTGCTAGGGCTAAGAAGAAAGGTTCAGTGCACTTCTGTGGCTGTAAAGACACCGACAGGGTCGGATTTAACAAACAATAGGTCCAGACACCAAAATAAACGTCCCCCACATTAGGGAAGCATATAGTTAAAAAGTGGTAATATATGGGAAATAGCCAGCAAAAACCAGCACCCCTGGCCATAAAACTGGCCCAAAACTGCAAAAAACGGAACTGATCTGTCAGATCAGGCCAACCCATCAGGCACAGTATGTTTGCTCTATAGGCCCTAGTAAGTATAGAATTCACGGAGGAGCATCACACCTCCCACTTATACGTATATTTACATTGCTTTCGTGCAGCACTTTCATCACACATTCAGGTCAAATCAGAACTATTATTTAATTCAGTCAATGCTAATGTGACCTTTAAATTAAGATGAACTCACACCTGTGTAGAGACCATGTAGCTACTGAGAAGCTCCACTCACTACGTTAATTCAAAAACGCAAAGAACACGTATTTAGTTCCAAAAATAAACACTGTAAATAATAAAATTGCATACTAAAATTCATCCACAATTTACAATGGAGGATGAGCATTGTGGAAGATCTTGGAGTAGAAAGGTTTTTCATTAATCCCATTAGAGAAATATATTGGAATTCTGGTGCCTCAATAAGGTTGGCCTGGTGGAGAATGCTCGTAGTCGTTTGGCATCCGCAAGGGTCTTAGGCAAGGCTCTGTCCTTGTACTCTCCCTCTTCACTCTCTACATCAAACAGTTCGAGAGGTAGCTGATTTCAACGTGCAGGAACATACCCCAACTTGGAAAGGGTCTCATACCATTGTAGGTTAATGAAAAGAGGTTTGCTCGTCACCTGCTCTCACTCTCCCAAGGCACAACCACTTTCATTTGTCATAAGGAACTAGGGCTTTTCCTCTTGGAGGACAAAATACAGACTCATGTATTCATGTTGTGGCATAGAATCTGGAACAATGAGGCATCAGCATTAAATAGCTCGATCACTGAGGACTGATTGTCTCTAGACTGCGGTCTTGAGATTCCTTGGTTGAGGGAAATTAGGCATATGGCCACAGCCCTGTCCAGACAGGTTTTGTTTGAAGACCTTGCAACTTTATCTTTGTTGGGTAAAAGGACAATTCCAGATATGTGTTACACATTGTTTGGTGCAGCATGGTGGGAAAAGGCCAGATCTTTGCCTTCCATTACTTCCTACCTTTTGCTGTTCCCTATCAATGGTCCCCAGCCTTTCTGGCTATTAAATGTACAGCACCATCTGCACTTTATCCTCCTGAGGTTTAGATCAAATCTATTTCACAGGTTAGTCTCCTTTCCATACTGTAATAATTGGGAACGCCATTTTGACCCATGCCCCTGTTATCAGGTCTCCCCATAAAGCACTTAACATATAGGGGGTCATTCTGACCCCGGCGGTCTGAGACCGCCGGGGCCAGGGTCGGCGGGAGCACCGCCGACAGACCGGCGGTGCCCCGCAGGGCATTCTGACCGCGGCGGTTCGGCCGCGGTCAGATGCGGGAAACCGGCGGTCTCCCGCCGGTTTCCCACTGCCCCGCAGAATCCTCCATGGCGGCGGAGCGCGGGATTCTGACACCCCCTACCGCCATCCTGTTCCTGGCGGGACTCCCGCCAGGAACAGGATGGCGGTAGGGGGTGCCACGGGGCCCCTGGGGGCCCCTGCAGTGCCCATGCCAATGGCATGGGCACTGCAGGGGCCCCCGTAAGAGGGCCCCACAAAGTATTTCAGTGTCTGCTATGCAGACACTGAAATATGCGACGGGTGCCACTGCACCCGTCGCACCTTCCCACTACGCCGGCTCAATTCTGAGCCGGCGTCCTCGTGGGAAGGCTGATTTGCCCTGGGCTGGCGGGCGGCCTTTTGGCGGCCGCCCGCCAGCCCAGGGCAAATCCCAAAATACCCTCAGCGGTCTTTCGACCGCGGAGCGGTATTTTGGTGGGGGAACTTCGGCGGGCGGCCTCCGCCGCCCGCCGAGGTTAGAATCACCCCCATAATGTTTTTCTGTAGTTTTTATTGCAAACCCCAATCTTCCATCCTTAAGCCCCCTTTGATTAAACACTCCATTAGACAATGCTCACAGAACAGACACTTTACTTCCTGCAACGTCTTGTATAAAGCCAGCGCCCCCTGCTGCCAGTCATTGCCAGGAGACCTCCACAAGCCCCCAAGGCCCCATGCTCGCAGGACCCAGGCTTCCAGTGCCCTAGAGCACTGTGCTGTTTTTTTCCTTCTCCTCCGGCTCTGCCGCTTCCCGTCACCTAGAAGCCCCTCCCTGAGACTTATTTAATGAAAGGTGCAGTGCGGGCGAGCCACTGGCAAGCCCTTCTTCACCTGTCCATGCCTGGACCACTCCCAGCGCCAGGAACCCTGGTCCTCCACACTCTTGGGGATACTCTGCTGGCGATCTCCACACGCTGGCCCCTTGACGAAACAACTGCTGCCTCGCATCACCTCACTCCACAACGGCATCCTTCACTTGCACCTACTGCCGGTTCACCTCCATCATAGGATTGACTGCTACCACAACAACTGCCACCATGCCATCCCTGATGGTAGAAACCTCGCCTGAACCACTGAACTGTCTCCTAATCAATTCCAGATCCCTCTGCAAACACGCCAATGAAATCTGGGACACCATCTCTGCCCTCACCCCCGATGTGACCTTCATTGCAGAAACACGGCTCAAGCCTGCATCCACCCCAGACATCACCACTGCTACACCCTTCGGTTACAAGATGAAACACTGTAACTGCACTAACAGACATGGAGGTGGCATCCCCATCATTCTCAGAGAATCAATTGGCTGCACCACCACTGATGACGACACCACAGTGTTTATGGAACACATGAACTTTCAGCTTTGCCGCGACGATAAAACCACCATCACCTACAGACCCCAAACCGGCCTTAGCGATACCATCACTGAATTCATCACCTCGCTCCCCTTAGAATCAGAACACTACCTGTTCCTGGGATACCTCAACTTCCACCTAAACGACCCCACAGGACACCAATGAGACCAACCTCCTCGAATGACTGAACAACCCAGGTCTCAAGCAACTTATACAGACCCCATGTACAAGGCAGGACACACCATAGACCCCATCTTCACGTTCAGCAACAGAATCAGGTACAGCCACACCACTGAACTCACCTGGTTGGACCACTCCATTGTGCAATTCACTATCACCACAGAACCTCCAGTCACAGTTGGACTAAGGTCACCCAGCACCAATGGAAAGACACCCTCAATGTTGTCCAATCCATTGTCACCCCAGACATGAACCAGGCAGTAGAGAACTTCAACTCCTGGCTCTCCAGCGCCACCAACCTAGTTGCACCCAACAAACCAGCCAGAATGCACAAAGCGAAGAAACAAGCCAGCTGGTTCACCCTGGATCTCAGCAAGGCGAAACACAGATGCAAGCAACTGGAAAGAAGTGGTGAACCAGTAGGAACAACACTGACCGAGCCACTTTCAAGACAGCCTTGAACAACTACCCCGCCAGCTCAAAGCCACAAAGCAGGAGGCCCTGACACACCGGATCAGGACCAGCGCCAACCAAACCAAGGAACTCTTCACCATTGTTAAAGAGTTTACCTGCCCGTCAGCGACAGACAATTAGCTCCCCCTCACGGGAACTGTGACGCCCTTGCCGACCACTTCCTTAACAAGATAGCAAACATTTACATAAACTTTGATCCCCAAACCACCGACCCCCCTCAGCATCCCTTCCACCACACCAGCCTTCCACCCACTCACCGCATGGGAACAACTCAGTATGGCAAACACAAAAAAGCTGATAAACTCCATCCACTCTGGCGCACCCACTGACCCTTGCCCCCCACCGATTGTTCATCCTCGGAAGAGATGAGATCAGCCACCAGCTTTCCACCATCCTCAACACCTCCATCACCACAGCCACTGATCTGAACATCTGGAAACACATAGACGTCAGACCCCTCCTAAAGTAAGCCCAGCGAACTCCAAGCCTACCATCCAATCACCCCTCTCTCATTTCCCACAAAAGTCCTAGAGAAAGACTTCAACCTCCAACTCACTGAATACCTGGAGAAAAAAAAACTACTGGACCCCTGACAAACAGGATTCAGAGCCAATCACAGAACAGAGACAGCCCTGATCACTGCAACCTATGACATCCGCATCCTTCTTGAAAGAGGAGAATCAGCCACCCTAATCTTGCTCAACCTCTCCGCAGCCTTCATCACCGTCTCCGACTGCACTCTCATCAGCCAACTGCAACAGATAGGAATCACCGACGGCATGCTCAAATGGATCACCTCCTTCCTTTCAGGACGCATCCAGAGAACCAGTCTCCCGTCCTTCACCTCTCAACTCAAGCACACCATCTGTGGTGTCCCTCAAGGCTCTTCCCTTAGTCCGACCCTCTTCAATATAATGACACCACACAAGGACATCATCAGAAAACATGACCTCAACACAGTCTCCTATACCAGTGACACCCAGCTCATTCTCTCGCTCTCAGCGGACTCCACCACGACCAAGACCAACTTCCACAACTATATGAAAAGCGTCTCAACCTGGATGACGAACAACTGCCTGAAGCTTAACACTGACAAAACTGAAGTACTGATTTTCGGCAGACAACCCCCCCCTCTGGAACGACTTGTGGTGGCCATCAGAACTAGGACCCACCCCCCACTCTGAAAGACCATGCCCATCACCTCAGCATCATCCTGGACAGTGATACATGAAACGCCAGGTCAATGTGGTCACTTCATCATGTTTCCACACCCTCCGCATGCTCCGCAAAATCTTCAAGTGGCTCCCACTCTGCACCAGGAAAACAGTGACGCAGGCACTCATCACCAGCAGACTGGACTATGGCAATGCACTACACGTCGGCACCAGCGCCACACTCATGAGAAGACTCCAGGCGATCCAGAATGCAGCAGCCAGACTCATCTTCAACCTGCCCAGGGGGATCCACCTCACCCATCACCTCAAAAACCTCCATTGGCTACCTATCCAAAAAAAGATGACTATTCAAACTCCTGACCCATGCCTACAAACCCTCCACAACCTAGGACCCTCCTACTTGAACCACTGCATGAACCTCCACCGATCCCCCAGAAACCTATGCTCCTCACACTAAGCCCTCACCCAGAAACCACTCATCTAATGCTGCTGCACAGGAGGTCACTCCTTCTCCTACCTCGCCACCAAGTCCTGGAACGCCCTCCCTTCCCCCTTCGTACCTCAACCTTGCTGACCCACTTCAGAAAGGGACTCAAAACCTGACTCTTTGACTGACACAGCCGCACAGCACCTGGATATCCGCTAGGGTGAGAAGCAGTGCTATATAAATACGGACTGACTAAACAATTGGAACCGTATATAGCTATTGCAGGTTGGTGATTGAAATCAGGAAGCCTATTGATCATCACTCTAAGTGAGTTGCCTGGATTTATCCTGGTTCTATTGGAGCACATAGCAGATTAATTTAGTTGAGGTTTTTTGTCTTTCCTTATTTGCACCCGCTGTTTGTCAAATGTGTTTATTCGTGCAGGAGGGTTATGAATTAGCACTTCCACGTGTACCGAAAATATTTTAAATCATGATGTTGCATCTTCCATGACATTTGTACTTGACTTACCATCTCCAATACAAATGTCTAAGTGAGTCGCCTACAATTCGTATTTTTGTAGAAATTATATGTTACAAGTAGAAATATCACACAACATTCCACTTGCTTATTGTTTGAGTCAAGTTTCATTTGGCACTAGAGGTCATGCAAAGCTATCTCGTGCTACTTTAATATAGCTGGCATTGTGTGGAATCCTATGGGTGTTTTCACTTTTCCCATCCCATTGCACCTCCTTTACATTCATGATCAGGGGTTTGGCACTACCTGACGCAAAGCTACTTAGCCTTGTGCTTGTGCCAACTTTCAGCAGAAAATACATTTTGAGTGGAGACGTTTATTGATGCGGATTTTTTACCCTAATGGGTCACGTAGTACCCTGCAAACTCATGGTGATTCTGGACCAGGGTTGATTACTTAGAAGAGGTTACTTTGAGTACCATCATATCACATGCCACCGTTAGCACCCAAGAGCACAGCAGAGAGCATAGTCTCAAGCTGAATTTGCTGTGAAGCAAGGAAGAACTGCACAGAATATTTTAGACAGATGCGATTATTCCTGTTCCTCGAGAGCAAACGTGGAATAGGAACTAAATGAATTAAAACAATCCAGCCTATTTAAAAAAAAGCCAGGCCCAAAACCTGTTGGTTCCATGATTGTGGTAGCTGAAAAAGACGAACAATCTGACACAATATGCATGTGTGTTGACATGTGCCTCATGGAAAAAAGCCACCAAATGAGGGTAGCCCCTCAACCCAAGAACAGACGACATGTCACCTGATTCCACTGTAGCAAAAAGGTTCACCAACCTGGATATGAATGTAGCCTACCACCTGAAGAGGTTATACCTTTATTTGAGGTAAATCACCACCTTTTCTATACATATTACTGTGGCGTAGTGGAAGGGGATTCGTCGAAACATCTGCACTGAGGGCTGCAATATACCTTATCCTTAGCATGAAAAATCATGTGAAGTGAGTTTCTGCTGGCTGAGAAAGACTTTGGATTGAGCATAGTGTATTTATGACTGCTAAATGCATGTAGACTTCAATTCCTCAATGGCCATGCAAAACGCCTGTTAAGAGAGTACTCCAAAATGCCAAAATGAACGCATGGTCCAGATTTACTAAAAGTTGGACAGCGCTGTATTGTACAAAGGGTTAAAATTATGCAGTGCTGTTTTTCCAAAAGGGTCACATGGTGATAATGTCATTGGCTACACTTGTGCAGAACCTCCTATGGCTATGACTTGAGTTTGTTGAACAAGAATGGCAACATTCTGGGGCACACCACAAATGATAAAGATCATTACTTTAGGCTGACGGTCAACCTCCAGAGATTGCAAGGAGTTAGACTCAAAATAAACTAGGCAAAATGTAAATACATGAAGCCATGCTAGAAATTGGCCACATCCTGAAAAGAGATAGATCTGAGGGAAGTTGAAAACCTGAAAAAAAGTTATCCGAGATCAGAGGTTTTATGGGCATAACTAACTTCTATGGTATATTCTTTTCCCTTCTGATTAGTCATACAGAATTACTAAGGCAGTTCTAGATGCCTGTCCAGTAATATCAGACACGAGAACATACATCGGCCAAGCTAAGAAAACCAAACCTGTTGAACATTCCGATGCCTGTGGGTTTGCAGCCATTCTGCTTCTAGAAGATGCTTAGCTCTGGATATGCAAGAACAACCTTGTCCAACTATGCAAAGGTAATTCTTGATAGAGTTAGGAGAGAATGCCGTTATTTGGAGTGATCAACACTTCTACCTCAAATCGTTCCCTACAACACAAACTCGAGCAACAAGCAGTGTTATCCAACAAAAACGCTCCTCTGGTGTTGAATAAACAAGTAACATTTGTCTGAAGTGCTCATAAGGGAAATAATGAACTGACAGTTAAGCAGTGGTTCATGCTTCCAGTTCCCTCTGCCTACAGATCCCCAGTGTTGTACCTGGTGAAAGTGAAGGTTTTGTTTGGGTGTGTGAAGGATCTTCTCATCTGCCCTGCTTCCTCCTCCTCCTTCCAGGAGTGGAAGAAAAGGGGGTGTCAAGTGACCAAGAAAGAAAAAAATCAGTTTAGGAATGTTAGCAGTGAAAGGGAGAAAGAGGCACGCAGATGAGTGAGTAAGCAGAGGTACAGTGGACAGGCAGAGGCAACTGAGAGAAAATAGCAGATGTAGGAGAGAAATAATCAAAGGCACAGATTTGAAAGAAATTGGCATACGGATACCCATATGTAAGGCAAAATGGCATTAGGATACGCATGGGTAAGGCTGATCTCACAGAAAGACAGGTGAAGGAAAATGCTGTAGCAGAGTAAAGCTCAGGGAGAGAAAGGAAAGCAAACAAAATATATTGGCCAGGGCAGGGAACAGCAAATACACACCTCCCTCAACGGTAAAAAGAAATTCCCAAAGTCATACACAATCATAAAGTTTAAGAATTACTCCACAGCGAAAACAATAAAATCCTAAGCCAAATCTCACTCGTGGAGGTCTCTCTCGGGGTTTTTGGAGAATGGCTGTTAGACAGAAACACACATTAATGACTCAGATGCAACGCCACTCACAGAACACCCACAAGCAAGCATTTATAAAGAAACTCCTTAATGTACAGAAGTACAACTACCACACACTAATCTGGACTCAAACCTATAGATGCATTTATCACCCTTCCGTTAACCACTACATGAAGAATTTATTATGTGTCCCAAGAGCTGTCAATGGCAGGACGGGGTGCAAAAACACAAAGACCCACTGCTCTTTTTAGTTGACAATGAGGACATTTAGAATCTTCTCTAAGTGTTTAATCAACTACGTGCCTGTGTGCATGGTAACATTCACAGATCATACAATAAGGTTAAATCTTATATTTATCAAATATTAGAGATAACGTGGCAATTTGTTATATAAATGGCATTGTCCAGTTTCTCAGCCCAGTGCCTTGCAATCGACATCGCCAATTGCTTGAACAGAATTATAGGATACTTGGAAACCCGGACCATGAAAGGAAGCAATTAATAACTGGGCACAATGCCCTAATTACATCGGGCATGATGCCATTATTACATTCATGCCCTTTTCTCTGTAAATGGAACCTTAAAGCTGAAGATATTTAAATATCTTTACTTGGGGATTCTAGTCTCTTTCTGGACTTTCATAAAAGACTTGAAAGTCCTCTGTTGAACAAATTGGTCTAATCAGATTGCTTATATTCAGAAACAGGTTCAACATCCACTGAACAGGTATGAAGAGGTTCACAACTGCATATACATTTGAACACTGACATTGTCATCATATATACAAAAAGTCACAATTAGCTCCTAAAAAATACCAAGCTTGTGCATAGTATTTCCATCAAACGCATGCTTTGCCTGTTTCTGCGTTCTCTAGCATAGAGTATCAAAAATATAATTGAAGAAGGTGAAATCTGAAGAACGGAAGACAACATGTTTTTTAAAGTTCAGTCATTTATTCAATTTTGAAGTTAAAGCACACTACGCAGTGAGAGACTGTCAGTAGCATGGGGGAGGGTGAAACAGGGGAGAGAAAGTAGGGGTTTGGGTGACGGAAGAAATGACGAGTCAGTGAATGTAATGAGTAAGTAGGTTCAGTAGTGAGAGTTGTAAATTGCTGGCGGATTCAGAGATGAAAGTGAAGGTTCAGGGAAAAAGAACTGTGATGCGGAAAAAGGGAAAACAACAGAACTTGCACTGAAAGCGCACATTGGCTAATAAGCGTTGAAATGTCTGTTTTCACTTACTTTAGCATCTTTGGTTTATTGCATCATGCAACTTTTATGTGCTAGGAATCCTACACTTTGGATAATTGTGCAAAAAGCATGTTTCCTTTACTAGTAAGCAAAGTGGAAAAAAGAGGTGGACCTGTTTTACGACGTACTCTCCAGCAAAACATCACAATAACCAACAGTGTCATCAACGTTCAAAGAACTGAAGACACAACCACTTGATTATACAAGTCTTTTGATTTATTATTAGTTTATTACAAAATAAATCTTAATCCAGTTTCTGAAAAAGTATCTGTGTCCCATAATTAAGGTAGAACTAGCAAAACAGAGCAGTATTATTATGCAATTGTCCAGCTGAAATAAATCAATTCTGTTTCAACCACAGTGAGAACAGTTCATTCAGTATAATCTTCTCAACCATAGTGTAACAGTTCATTCACTTTCAATTCCTCAGCCAATTATTCATTCAATAACATTTCCAAAGCCAACATGTTTCATCAAAGATTCGCTCCGTCAACACATGCTCTTTACATGATCCAATGTGCAGAAGTGTAGAGCACGGGTTGACATTTAAATTCTCTATCACTTGCTCCCAGGGGCAAAGGTTTAAGGGCTGTTGACCCGATGCTGCATTGGATCAGATGTGAATTGATCTTGAGAGCATATAGATTGGTGGGTCACACTCAAGACCACAGTCCTCTATACACTGACAACATTTTGTTACTTATAGCTGCTGACCCATGCCAAGATGTTCCACAAGTAATGGCCATGTTCAAGGAGCTGGTTCAAATTCTGTGTTTAGGGTCAGCTGCAGTAAGTCAGCTGTGGTAAGTCAGCTTTGTTTCTGGTCCAGCATTGCTCCACATGTCAACCGGTGCAGACAACCTCTTTGGTACTGACTGTATGACACTTTAAGTAATTGAGTATGGAAACGACCACTGGCATGGGATGTTTCATGGAGCTCAACCTCACAACGTTTTTAGACAAATTCAGAGAATATGCTCAGCACTGGAGTGCCCCTCCTTCTCTGTTGTATAGGGTGGCACTATTTAAAATGGGATCTCTCCTAAAATTCCTCTATTGTACCGAATGCTACTTACTGTGCTCCTGACAAGGGTGTAACAGAGGCCCCCACAGCCCTTGCAATGAGGTGCCCCAGGGTTCATTGTTTTGGAGGGGGCCCACTCACCCTGTAAGCCATGCCATTGCATGCCTTGCAAAATGCGTGCAATGGCATGGAATAAGAAATAGTTAAATGCTTCAGAAAGGTACTCTGTTTACCCCCAGCAGAACCTGTAGCATAGGGGAAGTGGGGCGGGGGGGCGTTCAGGAGGTCTCCATTGAGCCCAAGACCAATGAATATATGTGTAACCTGGCAGACACCGGGGTCCCTCATCACATTCTGCAGTGGGGGGTATCATTTTGAATTATGGCATTGATTCCTGGTGTACTTCTGAAAATTTGATGCTGCGCTCTATACTTTACTGTAGGGGCCTTATTACTGTATTGCTCAGAGTAAGATGGTGGTATTTATCTATCTGTGAAGCAATTTGAGCTTTCTAGTCTGGTGGTTGTAAATGAGTGGGTGCACTCGGCTGGATAGGTTGAACATGTGATGCTTGAAATAGCAGTCTTTCTACACCACATAAAGAAATATGATTGTCTCTCATCTGCAATCGTAACAGAAATCAAGGCCTGGTAAATCACTAGGAAATTTGAGGGGTAGCAAGACAAAATCACTCAGGAACCTCTTCTTTAGTTTGGAGAGGTACTGCAGGAGGTCTTTGGGTTGGGGGACTAGAGAGCATGGTATTTTTTTTAACAAGTGCTTTTATTTGGTTTTTCAGCAATCAACAATAAACACACTGGGCCTCAATTCATAGGACCGCCAAAGCTGCTGCAGGCAAAAGACTGCCAGTAATGAAGGTTTTTTGCCTGCCATAATAGGAGTGTTCTGCTGGGCCAGCGGGCAAAAACATAATTTTTGCCTGCTGGCCCAGCAGAACACTCACCACAACATTGACGCCGGCTTGTAATTGAGCCAGCAGCAATGTTGTGGTGCGTCAGGTGCAGCAGCACCCATCGCGCATTTCACTACCCGTAATTCGGGCAGTGAAATGCACGATGGGGCTGTGCATGGGGCCCCTGCACTGCCCATGTCAAGTGCAAGGGCAGTGCAGGGGCCACCAGGGGTCCCAGACACCCTCATTCCACCAGCCTTTCCATGGCGGTGCTTATCACCATGGAAGGGCTGGCGGATGGGGACTAGTAATCCCCAGGGCAGCGCTGCCCTGGTGGATTACAACCGCCGGGACTGCCAGGCTGAAGGCTGGTTGCAGCCTGGTGGTGTCGGCGGTTTGACCGTGGTGGTTCCGCCACGGTCATAATGGGGCGGTCGGACTGCCCTCTCTGCGGCGGTCCAACCGTCATCGCGAGGCCCATTGATTGCTCAAGGGTTCCATAGTGTCATCTTGAGTGTCCATGTGACAGCCACATCATACAGGAGGAGGAGAGGTCCAGGATGCGGGCCTCTGCGTGCAACAGGGGGCCCAGGGATGCAGCCAGGCCACATAGGCGATTCAATGGTAGCATGTATAGACCTTGTTTCTAAGGGGAAACAAAGTCGAGTGAGGGCTGGGAAGGGGTTGGAGACCAGTGTGCTGCTCGATGTGTATTACAACCGCCGGGACTGCCAGGCTGAAGGCTGGCTGCAGCCTGGTGGTGTCGGCGGTTTGACCGTGGTGGTTCTGCCACGGTCATAATGGGGCGATCGGAATGCCCTCTCTGCGGCGGTCCAACCGTCATCGCGAGGCCCCCTTGATTGGTCAAGCGTTCAATAGTGTCATCTTGAGTGTCCATGTGACAGCCACATCATACAGGAGGGGGAGAGGTCCAGGATGCGGGCCTCTGCGTGCAACAGTGGGCCCAGGGATGCAGCCTGACCACATAGGCGATTCAATGGTAGCATGTATAGACCTTGTGTCTAAGGGGAAACAAAGTCGAGTGAGGGCTGGGAAGGGGTTGGAGACCAGTGCGCTGCTCGATGTGAGGTGTAGTCATTGCCTGGGTATGGGGCTCGAATAGGGCTTAGTCATGCCGACAGTGGCAAGGTTAGAGGGAGAGAGAGAACCCATGGAGGGGAGTGTCACGGACATTTGGACAGAGGGGAGCGGTCTGATTCTGAAAGGGCTGTGTCACAGGATTCATGGAGGCACAGTGTCATCTCAGGTGAGTCAGAGGAAGTGGTTGAGGAGGGCGTCCCATGCAGGGGAGATGGGATGCCTCCTGATACGCCAAACCTTCTCAAACTGTAAGGCTTCGCCTTTGGCCATCCCCCACTGCCATGCTGCTCCATTCCAAGCCCTTAACCTGGGAGGCCGGGGCAATCGCCATTGATAGTGTGCTTAGTGAGGAGCAATGCAAGGCTAGCAATGCGTGCCCTGACCACCATGCGCTTCCCATGTTTGAATATGCTCAGGGTGCAGGCCAGTGTCCTGTGGATTGTCTGCCAGTATGCAGAGAGGTTAGGAGAGGACAATCGCATCTGCTGGAGGTCAGCCGAAAATTCATGGTATCATTGGAAGCCGAGGTGGGTCATGGGGAAGAAGCAGTTGAGCCGATGCAGCGTGAGGTATGCCTTATAGAGTATGGTAAATTGGATACTTTGAAATCAGGCATTGCAAGAGACTTGGTGAGGGAAGTCAAATACCCTATCCCATTCAGAATCCTGAAGCACCAGCCCAAAATCTGTGTCCCATTTGTCTCTGGGTGATGTGGGTGGGGTCCCTGTATGTTCTTTCATTGCCTTGTAAAGCCAAGTGATGAGGCGCCACTCTGTCCCCATGGTTAGCAGTGATTGTATAACTGAGTGAGTGGGATGCTCGGTGTCTACTATGGACCATTGGGTGCAGATAATGTACAGCATTTGGCAGAATTGCAGGTATTTACTATTAGGGTGCGCAAAGTTGTTGAATAAGTGGTCGATGGTGAGGAGTTAGCCATCTATTAATAGATCGCCCACAGTGGTATGACAGCAGTCATGCCAGAGTGTATTGTCTCTGGATGAGTGAGAGTTAGGAGGGTGCGGAAGACCCTGCAGGGGGAAAGCACAGGCTTAACGGGACCCCATGGCAAGCAAGGGCTAGCACCTGCCAGATACATTTATGTGGAATAGCCACTAAATGTGGTAGTTGCCGGGAATGGGAGTCCTTCCTGGGTAGCAGGAAGCCCTTGAGGATGGTGGGAGTGAGAGTAAGGGAGCCCGTGTCTGCGCATGTTTCAGGCAGATCACGCTGCTCCAGCCACCACGAGACACATTGAAGTTTGGCTGCCAGAAAGTTACCCTCAAACGAAGATGCGCCTGGACCGCCACTCTCCACAGGCAGCTGTAATTTCTGTAGGGCTATGCAATGGGGTTTATTGCTCCAGATAAGGTGTCTGAACAAAGCATCCAGATCTTGAAATAAACCGTGAGGTGGGACAATGGGAAGGTTGGCGAAGTATTGATGAAGGTGGGGAAGCATGATCATTTTGGAAATAGCTGTTCAGGGATGTGAACGTCCACCAGAGGTTGCCCTCCAAGAGGTCTACGGGAGCATGGTATAATCGCAACCCAAATATAGCACGGTGTCACCTCTCCACTCTAGTCGCCGCCCACCCAGCCAAACCTTGATAACTGGCAAAGAGCCCAACTAACTAGTAGTCTGGTTATGCGCGCAAATGAATGTAGTGTGGTATAAATGGGGGAAAGGTCCTTACGGACATCTCAAATGCAAAGGAGTAGGTCTGTGTAGAGGAAAATCATGTGGGTTTTGCCATAAAGTGGGAATCTCCAGGCCTCCCTCTCTAACCAAAGCCAGATGGCTAGAGGCTCCATTGCAAGAGCAAACAGGGTGCGGTGGGTGGGGGAGGAGGGACAGCGCTATCTGCCCCACTCCCCTGAGAACACTCAAGAGATCAACTGGCCCAATTAGACTCTAGATTTGGGGGTGGTGTACTGCAGTCACATATATGCCCAGGGCACCAACCAACCCCCAGGGTAGGCAGCACCTGGAAAAGGGAATTACAGGTTTCCACAGTCTTTTCTGTATATAGAATACAGCATGCCACATAGGAGAAGCAACGGGCTGGGCCATCATGTGAAAGAGGCTGTATGTATTTTTGGAGGTACACCACCCTGCGACAAAGCCATTTTGATCAGGGTAGACCATGGTTGGTAATGTATGGGCATATCGATCGGCCAGTATTTTCCCCAGGATTTTGTAATCTGTACCCAGTATAGTGATGGGGCCGTAGGAAGCGAGGGTAAGATCCAGATCTGGCTTCGGGAGTGAAGTCAGCACAAATGTGCATTGGTAGGAGTAGGCCCTTGACATGCAGAGCCTCCTTGTATACCTCGGCCAGGCAAGGGGGGAAAAGGGAGCTGAAGGCATTGCAATATTCACTTGGGAGACCATTCAGGCTGGGGGCTTTGTTACTGGCCAGGATACGGATGGCTTGCTTGGTCCCCTGAGCGGGCCTGGCGACTACACAAGTCACATGCTGGCTTAAGGCCTCAGAGGCAGGAAGGCCGTTGCTATCTTCATCCGGTGCTGCCCCGGCCATCAAAAGTTGCTGCGCTTGGCTCCAGTTGATGCCCGCTGCTCCCTCCGTGCTCTGAGAATGCAACTAGGGTTTTGTTGCATTATAATAGTGTGTGTTCCTTAGACTAGTTAGGAGCAGATCTTAGAGGTGTTTGCTGACTTTGAGCTGGGACCTTACCATACTCTGCTTATTTCTACTCTCCAAGTGCCAAGGCTTTATGCCTATGCATTCTTATTTGCTCATCAGAAACCTTCATTTGGTTTTCTGAAGCTAACACCGTAACTTTTATTGCTTAATTTGAATGTCATTCTTGCATAAACCTTCTTTTCATTTAGATTAGGGATTTTACTTTGTGAAACACATGGCTGCATATTCTGTGTTCTATTCGTAATTCCTGCCAATGTGCTATTTTACCTTATTTTGAACTATCACATTTTTAGATTACTCGAATCTGTAATATTGATTAAAATTTGAAAATGTAATGAATTAATGATTTAATTTAAACTCATTTGTTAATAAATTTATTTTAAATTCACTTCAATTCTCCTTGTCATTTCCTGTAAAGTCCCAATTGGTCTTTACTATTTACTGTTTATGGAAAATAATGTAAACAATAGCTCCTTATCTTGTCTCCTTGTTGAGTAACAACGGTCCATACGGTCAATGGTGGGGTTTGTATGATGCTTATACCCGACGTATGAAATACAAAAATCCCCACTCCGGCATTAGTTTGGAACACATTGGCCAGTATCAAGGTTTTACTTTAACTCTATGTTTTCAAATCAGGTTCCTGTTTTGTAGGCTTTGGTCTTTACATTTTTGTGTGTGACTGCTATATGTGCTTTCACTCAGGGAACATTTAAGTACCAACCAGAACTACAGTGTCTGTGATGTTATAAAGGAATATTGAGGCAGGAAATGACTGAGTTGTCTGTGACAGTCAGTGTGAGGCAGTTGAGAGTGAGGGCTAAGCTGAAGTTTGTATGGAGATGCACACAGGGTCTCTTATTGAGGGAAGTTTGGAAACATAAACCCACCCGTAAATCTTGCCATGGACAAGTCAGTAGAGGGATCCATGGCTCCTGAATTAATGAGAAAACTTGACAGAATTCAACTCTTATATCAATGTGGGGCTGCAAGGTGAGCCATAGACTCAGTTGCCAGGTTAACAGGTAAACCAATGAGATCCAGAGTCCGTGAAATTAACAAAAGGTATTATCCTTCAGCTGCTGACTGACAAGTCAACATGTAATATGAAAACTATGACAGAAAACATGGAATAGCATTGTGTTACAGAGAATATCTGACTACCATACCATAGAGGAGAATTATTATTAGCTGTAAGTTGTCTCGAGAAAATAATGTCATGAAGGACAAAGGAAACAGGGAAGGGTTGGTGAACAGAGAGCTGAATGGTTACATTTAAAAAAAAAAGATTTCTTGTGTTTTCTTAAGAGATACTAACCACAGAAAGACAATCTTCACAAAACAAAAGTTTCGTTATGGAAGCTCTTGTCCTAGTGACCAGTGGTTTATATTATATTTTTAGGGGAATTGAAATAGAAACTAACTTCAATGTGTGGTCCAAGACACCGAAACAGGGTACAGGTCTAGTTAATTTTCAAGGTAAAATCGTACCCGACTTAAATTAAGCTCTCAGGAGTTCACTTACCTTAACAGCATTTGTCTAGTGCCGATAACTAAGACTTGAAAGTGTTCAGTGTAATTTCAGGCCAGGTGTAATAGCGCAGTAAACCACTACTCACCACCACCGATGTGTAGGGTGGCGTTAGAAATTGGATTGTTGGTTGACAGGGGTGTGAGCCCGGGCCAAGGAGCAACCATAATCCTTGTCAGGGTAAGGCACAAGTCAAACCCAAATTTACCTGTGCTCAACCCTCTAGTAGTTTGGCACAGAGTAGGTAGGCTTAAGTTAGAGTCAATATGTAAAGTAGTTGTGCAACACTTCAAACTGTAATAAAGTGAAAACACCACACAAAAAGGATGCCACATCACGTCAAAAGCACAGCTCTTGCTTTAATAATAAATAAAACAAGAACAAAATGACAAAAATACAATCATTAGAACAGGAGATATTCCAATTTAAAGGTTTTAGTAAAAACAGTGCCAAAAAGCACAAAGCACCAACTGCGGACAAACCCACAAATGCAGGTTGACTGTGATGGAGCACAGACCGGCTACAGGGACTCAGTTAGGCCAGCTGAACAAAATACATTAAATCCTGGTTTACGGAGCGGTGCAAGGCATCGCACCGAAGATGTGTTGTGCAGCCGAAGTGATGCGTCGGTTCAAAAATGTGGAGAGGCTGTGATGCAAGGGTCTGTCTTGTTGTCGAGGATCCCGTTGATGGGGCTTGTGATGTGGTGTCCGGCGTTGAGGATGCAGTGCGATGTCAGAGCGATGTGTCAGTTCTGAGGAGATGCGAGTCCGCAATGCGGAGTCCGTCATCATTGTTAAGGCTGCCGTTGATGAGGGATGTAAGGGCCTACATCTAGGACGTGTCACACACTGGCGGGTCCAAAGCAGATGCAGGATGTGGCGGCACTGCAGGTCTTTGCGACAGGTCCAATCCATGCAACAGAGGAGGTGCAACAGTCCGGGTTGCGCGCACAGCAGAGGGGATGCAACTGTTCTGCTGGATCCATGTAGGCTGGCAGATCTCTTTAGGCTCACTTTCAAGGCTTCAGGACTGGGGTGGCACCACTTGACAGGACAGATTCACAGATGGCTGAGCCCAGGCGCAGATGCAAGGTTGTTGTAAGCCTGTTATGTCCCTGAGGCTTCAGATTAGGAGGCCAGCCAATTAGTCCGTGTAATACCTCTGAGTTCAAGAGATGCAAGTTCAGTCCTTCTCACCCAGGGAAGAGGCAGGAAGTCAGGACAGCAGAGCAGCAGTTCCTTTAGGGAAGTGGTCCAGCAGAGTGGTAGTTCTTGTAGAAGCACAGCTGTCCTTCTTCCTGGCAGAGTATCCACAGGTCTAGAAGTGTACTGAAGTGGTGGTGTCTAAGGTCCAATATACATACAGTTGTGTCCTTGAAGTGGGAAGAAGCTTCTAGAGGCATGCCTTTTCAGTGCACAGGTATCATGCCTTCCTGGCCCTGGCTCTAGACTAACTACCGGGGGTATGCAGTCCCTTGTGTGGAGGCAAGACACAGCCTATTCAAGTGTAAGAGGGGCTGGGCCCAGCTTCTCCCTGCAAGTGATAGTCCATCTAGTCTCACCTAAGCTCCCCATTGTGTGTGGCTGGCTAGGAGGAAAACACAAAGCCCAACTGTCACCCACACCTAATCATGTGACCCAGAGACAGGCTGCAGGTACCAAATAGCTAAGGGAAGAAAATGCCAACGTTCTAAAAGCTGCATTTTCAGAATTGTAATTTAAAATCCAACTTCACCACAGGTTAGGATTTTATATTGTGACTCCAGAAACACCAATCAAAAGTGTTTCCATTTGGGAATTGCACTTATAAAATCTAATAAGGTAATTCCAATGTTATTCTATGGGAGAGGGAGCCCTTGCAGTAGTGAAAAACAAAGTTAGGAGTGTGTCACTACCTTAGCAGACCTGAAACATGTTTGTAGTGCTACTTAGGTGGGTGGCACTGTCAGTGCTGTAGGCTCACTAGTAGCATTTAATGTACATGCCCTGGGCACAGGTAGTGCTACTTTACTGATGACTTACATGTAAATTAAGTGTGCCAGTTGGGTATGAGCCAATTCTACATGTTTTAAGGAGAGTGAACAAGCATGTTAGCACTGGTTAGCAGTAGTAAAGTGCACAGAGTTGGCAGTGGTAACGTGCGAGGTCTGAAGGCAAAATGTTCGGCAGAAAACCAAGCTAAGGATGCCAGGTGGCAATCTAACTCTTTGTGTTCTTCCTATGAGGAAGGAGCATATCCAGTTAAGGGATTTGGATGACGGTGCCAGGAGTCTTCTGACAAGTGTGTGGTGAGAGACTGTGTCGATGGCTGTGAAGAGGTCAATGAGGATGAGGCCTGTGGCCTATCCTTAGGTCCAGTATGGTTTGTATGTCCTCTGTGGCCGCGATGAGTGCAGTTTGGTGCTATGGTTACTTCTGAATCCTGATTGGGTGTGGTCCAGACAGTGTTGTAGTTTGAGGTGGCTGGTGAGTTGTTTGTTGATAACCTTCTCCCTCACTTTGGTTGGAGTTGCTCAGCCCCTTTGGATCAGCCAATCTTTTTTTGAGGAGGGTGTTCACTGCTACAGTAAGCGAGCAATCAAGAAAGCACAATTGCATCACAACTGGACTCAACTGAACCCCCTTTAAGAGTGCTGATATAATCCAGAAGAGGTTCAACCATCTTGGATTGGGAATAATTAAATAGATAATTACTTAAATAAAAAGAAAAATGTGTCCAGTTGAGGAACCTTCAGGATAGGTTTAACAAAAAGATTCCTAATGGAGGGTTTACAGGGTTTAAGCATGCTCTGGTTTTTGTAATGCTCTCCTGCATGCAGCGCTACTGAGATCACAGCAAGCAGGAAGGAAGTCACTATAAAATGCCCTGGGTGTGCTCTGTCGAGCCGAGACTTGCAAATGGAAGAAAGAAGGCCCCACAGGCTTACAGACAGATACTAAAGCTGGCACGCGGCTAGGAGTCAGTAAAGGAGAGGAGCTGTGGCCGAGGTAATACAAATAGACAATGTGATTGAAAATAAAGTTGTGTATGATGCCAAATGAAACTCCAAACTACCCCTCTGCAGTTATATGTTGTCTCTCCCTCCCCTCCTCAAAGAAAACAAATACTTTTTCTGCTGCTTTGATCAGCACCACAAAGACTGAAGTGTCATGGGGGCAAGCATAGCATGACCTCACTGCCCTCAATCCCCAAAAAACATACCTAGTGTCCACCACATAAACCGTGGTACTCTCTCTTCCCCAAGTATATATTTAAAAAACTGTCACAATAAATAGAAATCTCACTTTCCGAACCCAGCCACAAATTAGAAGTATCAAAAAACAAAGTGATGGATAAAAACACTTGAATTAATCTCAGCCACTGCTGATCACTCGGGCCACATTCCAATCCATCGTTTTTTGCCCATCATGCCACCTTAGTTTGGACCAAGCCATATCCAAATCAGCCCCCACACTGCTCTAATGGGAGCAGTCCAGCCCAACTTGCAAGGCCAGGTCCTCCCTGAAACGGAATACAAGTAACCCAGGACTGGTTACGTCCTTATTATGGGCTCATTAGCCAGGTACCCATCACAGTTAGGGCATCAAAATTATAGCACTGGGTTGCTTGTCTTCAGGGAGGACCTGGCCTGGCAGTTCAGGCTGGACTGTTCTCATGAAGAGCAGGATGGAGACTGGTTTGTATATGGGTGGGTCCAAACAGAGGTAGCATGGCGGCCGAAAAATAATGGAGTGGGATGCGGCTGAGTGACTACCAGTGGCTGAGATAAGTTCAAGCATTCGAGCCGTCATCTTATTGCTTTTGCATATGACGGCCTAAGTTTGCTGGGTATGTCTGGACATAGGTTACTGGTTCACTGTGCCATTGGAACCAAGCTATACCTGGGTAAACAGCCCTAATAAAAGTACAACTGGTCCTGGATGACTTGTGCTCCAGTTCAAGGACCTGGTCTGACAGTTCGGGCTGGACTATTCCTATGAGGAATAGGGTCAAGACTGTTTTCATATAGTTAGGTCCAAACTGAAGTGTCATAGTGGATGAAAAACAATGGATTGGGATGCAGCTCCAAGCGATTGCCAGTAGCCAAGATTAATTCAAGCATTCCATCCACCTTGTTGTTTTTCCAAAATAAACTCAGGCACTTGTAGCTTCAATATTATTTGAATTTGATATATTTGGAAACAAGCAATCTTTGGTTCACAGTAGAAAAGGGGAAAGTGTTATCGTTATGGAGTTTTTTGTAAGCTGTACCTTGAATATGCCATTGCATTTGATTGTTAAACTACATCTATTACATTTTAATGGTGTGCTAACACATTTCACCTAAAATGAGTAGTGAAAGGCCAATATCAAGGCATGAAGAGCTTGTTATTCATGCATTTCAAGCTTGAGAAAGTGGTTTACTTTAGGTTTTTACAGTGCAGGACAAGGATATTTGTCATAATGCCAACAAAGATCTGGTCAAAAATGAATTTTCATCAACAAATACAGTTCACTACTTAGCAAGAGAAAGGGAAACAATTATTTATCACAATATCACAACTTCAGACCTAAAAAAATTAAAGTAAACCTGCAGCCTGTTAAAAGATTAGGAGTCTCACTTATCACACTTCAATACACTACATCTCAACAATAGGAGGCTCACTTCAATAAACTACATTTTAATAGTTCTATTTTATAGCACAAGCTTAACAGATGTAATAAAGAGGATGCAAGGGTAGCAAAGGCCCTATCCTTCCACCCTCTATAAATGTTTGAGAAAGTGTAGAACTTAGACTAGTCTCAAGGCATTCGATAGGAGCAGTACAAAAGCGGCCACCCAAAATGAAAGCTTACAACTTGAAAAAATCCATTGCTATAAAACTAACAAAAAGTGTCCATTTCAATAACATTTCTCTCTATTCTACTTCCAGTATTGCTTGCTTACTCCTATGTATTGAATGCAAGTAAATACTGAATTTACAAATTATTATCTGACTCTCAGCATACACTACTGGGTATGGAGGCCAACCCCAGAGAGTTAGAATAGTAGCCTTTTATAGATACAACTTTGGGCTAGCAACGGGGTGTTCTTAATGCCCAATGTCCACAACCCTAGCAATGCCTTTCATTTATCTGCCCTCTCCAATACAAAACAAGCACTGGAAAAACCAAAGCATCTGGCACGCACTATGTGAAAATCTCAGTGTAGAGTTACTTGGGGAGACGTAGAAAGTGACCAGGCGAGTGCAGTGACAGGACTGTGATACTGGAGTGTGAAACCAGGGCTAAAAATCATCCTTTTGCTTTTGATAGCTCTGCACTGGCTGTGTTGCAGTAAGGAACTACTATACTGCAACACCAAAGCAATGATGTAAATCAATGACAGAGTGTAACCATCAACGAAATGGCACAACCCTGTATTGATCACATTAGCACTTGCAACAGACCACTGAATTGGCCTGTAGCCAGATCCTGGAGAGTACTCCATGTCCTCCTATTCTCCCCATTAATACCCTCCCTTCACCCACCCCCAAGTACAAGACGACGACCCTGGCATCATTCTACTCTTCGACACCTGTCTGTACATTTTTCTTCCTTGTCTAGAGTTGTGCTCTCTGCTCTGCCGCTGTCAGAAGCAGCAATGCACAGACCAGCAGCTCGGTGAGAGCTGCTCCTGAGCACAGTCTTCTTTTCCTGGCCAACCTGGATGTGCACAGAGGCGTCCATTTTTTCACTGCTCCAACAGCGTTCTTTTAAAACGGGTTTCAACACCACAACTGCAGATAAGAGGCTTGAACAAGAGCCATACACAATAGGATTGTGCTTGTTCAATGTTCCTGTGGCCCTACTTGTGTCCACTGTAAGCCTGACACGTTCCCGCCAACACCGATACAAAAGCCGTGGTGTTATATTCAGTGAAAGACCCATGATTATAAAGAAACAACAGATCCCTTGGGAGTAATGTTAAGGTTAGGCTTTTATGGCCACACAAATCTAATTCACACCCCTGTATACTTCAACAGTTTTTTAATCACTGTATGGTCATGTAGTGTATGAAAACATTTGCAACAGGTGCTCCAAAGGATGGTGCAATGAAAGTGATAAGTGACACTGGTGACTACAGTGTGCTGGTGATTTAAAAATAAACAATCCACTAACAATGCTAATTATTGTAGTATAATGATGATGAAAGTACTAAAATATTCAGATACAGCTCCATCCCTACAGTTTTGTTTTTGCTAGTCAATTGGTTGTTGCATCAATGCTTTGACTCTGTTTAATTTAAGGCAGTATCTTCATCAAGACAATAAATGAAACAGACCATTGAAATAAGAATTCCAAAAAAAAAAAAAAACAGGTACCTTGTCATCTAGGCAAAAAGGGGGAAAATATTTTCAATTATTATGGGTATCTTATAAGGAGGAATCTTGCCTTCCAACCACTGAAATAATCTAATGGAAGTTCTCTTGTAAGGACAGTGATTTTTTGCAAATCTATTAACAAAGATAAGAAATCTAGAATTAGGACAAAACGGGCCAGAGAGGTTACAAACGTATATCATGTGTCCCTGTCAGTTGGAAATTTGTTGTGCCATCTGAATTGTTCAGCCAGCCAGACAGAAAACATCAACCTTGCACATCAGAATGCTTGTGCCTGGAATAGGCATACTGTCAAAAAACAAACATTAACACCAGGATACACATATTTTATCAAAGATTGTTACCAACAAACACATGGCCCTGGAGCAGGAATAATATGCATGCATAGCGGGGATAATATGTGTAGTGTTGTGAGATTATGTGCGCTAGGATCCTAGCGGTTCTGGGCAGGCTCAACAGAGGAATTAAACAACTTGCTGAGAGTTGAAAAGGTGTGGTTATTAACAGTTATGACGTAATTAGAGTGCAGTGTGTGATCAAGCACTGGGGAATAGATATCTGTTAACGTGCTCTTCGTGTGGTGTGTTCATTTGCATGTTCCCTGGGTGGGGAGGATGCCACAACTGGCGATGAGTAGGGGTATGTACCCTGAAGAAACAAGAGTACTCTTCCTGAGAGTTTGCAACGATACAGCAAACTGCTTGTGTGTCACATTAGCCCAAATCGATAAGAAGCATTTTGAAATTGGAGTGTGTGAAGTCATAGCCCCACTTCAGCCCATATACGGCCCTTAAAGAAGTTTTAAGGCCCTGTGGAGGAGCGCATTCAAAAAGCCCACCAGAATCCGTTGGTAATGCAGAGAGAAGAATTCTGTGTCGCACCGTAACACAAAGCCTTCATTGATACAAAGCAAAATAAGGCAGTGACAGCCAGGTATGATGGAAAAAGCTAAATGCAATAATGATCAATGGTGAGAAACTGAACCATTACCCACCGCCAAGAAAGATGATGATGATCTAAGACCTCAGATCGGTGGTGACGGGCCAAATGCGAGCACACGGGCAGTGCTTGTAGAAGTTACAAGTCCAGGTGAACGACAGCAGCCATCTGAACAGCATATGCTCTCAAATGTAGTAGAAAAAAGAGCAGAGTACGATGCAGCTAGATTTCTGAAACCACCACCTCTATTCGGCACCGCCAAAAAACAAAATATTGGCACCAGGTGGACCGCAAGGATCAAGATGTATGATAACTTCAGAGATGCCTTAGAAGAAGTAGATAGTAAGAAAATGATTAAATATTTAAAGAACCTTTCCGGGGACGGAGTAAAAGAAGTGCTGAAGAAAATCTTGCAGACTGATGCAATATTGTATTGTCACATAAATGAAACATTGGGTACCAAGATGCAGAATGTCGACTATGAAAGGTACATTTTCAATCGAGTGAGAAAGCAAGCTGGTGAAACGATGGATGAGTTTATTGAAAGACTCGATGTGCTTATCAAACACAGTAAGTTTAGTGAATTTAATGATGAAGCCATACGCTCCAGAGTCACTGATGGATGTCTTTCAGAAGACGCATGTTGAGAGAGACGCTCAGTTTTGAGAAAATACTAATGGCTGCAAGAGCGATGAAAGAGCAGATCAATACGTTGCATATATGGATGTTGGGAAAGCAAAAAATGAATCGGTGTTGGCCATGAAAAGCAAGCACTAGTACAAGGTAGATACACGCAATTAGACATCTTCAAAGAAGAAAAAGTTGTGTTTCATTTCCTCATGAAGGTAAATGTCCATCCATAGGACAGACAAAAATTGCAGGAAAGAAATGATTCCTGACCCAGATAAACTGCAAGAACACGGTCAGCTACTTGCCCCTTCACAAGATGTCACCATGCTGCAAACCTTCTTAGGCATGGCCAGTCATTGCTCAAGGTACAATTGTGACTTTGTTATTGTGAGTGCCCCATTGTGAGATCTGCCAAAAAATCCCCTTTCCAGTGGTCTGCTGAATGTGATCAAAGCTTCAAAAGAATAAAACATGTGAATGAAAATGCAACCAAGATGGCCTATTTTGAGCCCAAGTTACATACTGAGACCACAGTTGATGCTAGCCCGGTGGGGCTGGGGATAATCCCTGCTCAACATAATGGTCATTCAAATGCACAATGTGGCCAATGCCAGTCGAAGCCTGTCTGACACAGAACGTGCCTATTCTCAGCCAGAGAAGCAGAGTCTGGCTGTAGCGTGGGCCTGCCAACATTTTCAAGTGTTTCTATATGGAAAATGTTTCACTATCATTACAGACCACTATTTTTGGAATCCAGAAAGCCAAAATGCCCCCTTGCATTGAGAGGTGGGGGGTTGCGACTGCAAGAGTATGACTATACAACTGTACCCAAGCCGGGTAAAGATCAGAACCCTCCTGGTTACTTTTCACAAGTACCACTACATCATCACAGTGCAAAATCCAAAACAAGTGAGGAATACATTAACTTCATTGTGCGGTCCAGCATGTCAGCAGCCCTATCGAGTGAACAGATTATTGCTGCTACTAATGCCGATGACAACTTGTTTATCCTTGAAGACATCATGACAATGTTGAATTTCAAAAAATGTTAAATGTACAGGATGAACTGTCCGTGACCAAGGAAGATGTTGCATTGAGAGACTTGAGAATTGTCATACCCGAGAGCCTAAGATAGCAAGTCAGTGCACTAGTCATGAAGGACACTGTGGCATTGTAGCCACCACAAGAGCCCTAAAAGTCCCCGTGTGGTGCCCGCACCTAGATGAGCAAGTTGAGAGGGAACTAAAACAGTGCCATCTTTGGAACTGCGTTTCCCCTAAAGTGACGCAGAATCCATTGGCCATGTCGGACCTTCCTACACAGATTGGGAAAGAGCTGCTGTTGATTTCTTTGTGCCCTTAGGAAATGGACATCATTTCAAGATAGTCATTGATGAATATTCATGCTTCCCTTTAGTAGAGGAGTTACCATTAAAAACCCATGACAAGGTCATCGAGAGGCTGGATGACATCTTTGCAGCTTGGGGGTATCCTCAACATTCTCAAATCTGACAGTGGTCTGCAATTCAAAAGCGAAGAATTTAAAGAGTTTCTAGTCAGACTAAATATCAAGCATCAAAAAAAGTACACCTCTTTGGAACCAAGCCAATGATATTGTGGAATGATTCATGGGTAGCCTAAAAAGGGTAATTTAACTAGCATTGTTCAAAGGGGTCGATTTAAACCACATCCTGTATCAAGTCTTCTGTGCTTATTGTTCATCTCCTCACTCCACAACTGGTGAGAGTCCTGCCACCTTGCTATTTGGGGGAGCCATTGGACTCAAACTGCCACAGTGGTCCGAGGCTTGAATAGTGATAAGCTTTGCGTCACAGATATTTCCCGAAAGTGCAAGATGAAAACATATGCTGATCGGCATCGACAACCTCAGGAAACAGTCTTCGATGAAGGTGACTGAGTCCTGGGCAAGACGAAACAAAAGCAGAAGACGCTCTGTCTGCTGACGATCCTCTAAGGGTTATGACATGCAAAAGACGCACGATGACAGCGCATCATCCCAGAAAGTCCATCACACAAGACTTGTTACACCTTAAGCACCTACCTCGACGTTTGTCAACTCCTGCAATTATGAATGAGGCTATCTCACCTAACTGTCCACATCAAGCATCAGAACCTGTGCCATTGGTCCACAACCACAGTGAAACTCAACCAACTCATACCACTCTATCTGGCCATCTTGTGCAAGCGCCTCAACCACTTATTGAAGAAATATGAGAGTGTTGTTTATACTTGTTATTTAACGAAGGGGGAGAGATAATATCGTGAGACAGTGTGAGCTACGACCCTTGTGGTTCTGGATGGCCTTAACAGAGGAATTACGTAACTTTCTTGGAGGTGTTATGGTGTGGTTATTAACAGTTATGATACAATGCAGTGTGTGATTGTATGCTGAGGAATAAAGATGTCTGTTACACAGCTCTGCATGTGGCGTGCTCATTTGCATGCTTCCGGGCTGGAAAGGGTGCTACAATATGCATGCTGGGCAGGCGGTGGGCGGCTGGAGTTGAGCCAGAGAATAAGACGGATCCACGTGTGCTCCAGAAGAACTCTTACACTTATGGGTGTTGCCAGCTGATGAGAGCGGCCACGCTCTTTTATTACTCAGTGGTTAACTGCTGCTGAATTACGGTGGTGATTCATGAAGTTTATGCAACTGTTTGCAAATAAAGGATACTATGCCGTCTTTAGGTTATGTCTAATGACTCTGCCTTTGCTATCCACGATACTAAGGGGAGCCCCCTCATTACACTAACCTCGACCCCATCATTGAGCAGCCGAAGGGGGCAGCTGCAGGGAGTGCTTGTAGTGCTCCCTGAACGACCACGCTCGCTGCTACCACTTCATACCATGCCTGATAGGTACACCCCCCCTTCCCTCAGCCACAGCCGCAGGATAAATCCATATATCTATGGCTGCAAGCTAATCGTCCAAGGATTTTCTTTTACAAAGTATCATTGTCACGCTTGTTAGTTCTTTGTTTTTGGTATAATAAACCAAAACGACACTCCGAGAACGGACTGGGTGGGTAAAGAAACGCCAAGGAATTGGTAATGGTGTATTACTCCTGACAGCCCTGTGGCACCCCTTCCGCTGACTAACGAGAGTCCCACTTCGAGTGACCCGCTCACATGGGGCTGCCCACTCCTGCGCTGCACAGTGTTTCTCCGGCAGGCGGAGCTTCCCTCCTCGGCGCCGGAGTCCGGATTTTTCAGGAGCAGGCTGGATTTCAGGAGCCATCATCAGCAGACAGCAGCACGTCCGGGGGGAGCTAAAAAAAACACCCTACCGGGGTAAAATGCACAGCTCGCTGCAGCCCACCCGTTAACACGCACTTTCCCCTGTGCAGGAGAAGGCATATACCACGCAGCGAAGATGTAGAAACACGTGGGCGAGGCCGTCACGGTTAGGCGTGGCACTAAAGCCTCCACCGCAGCCGGTCCGTCCGGTGAGGCTGCGTAGAGTGAGTGACACTCCACCCGGCAGGTCACCTGCCCCGCGAGCCGGGGAGTACTCCCTGGTGGGGAGCACACAGCCTGGAGCTGCGGCTCACGGGCGGCTGGGCCGTGCTTTTTGGGAGCGGTGCCGCGGCCTCTTCCGGAGCAGCAGGGCGGTGTCTTCTGAACAGAAGGGGCGTTCTTTAAGCCAGACATTTGTCTAACCAATCGCGGGGTCCACTGGGACGAACCGCCACAAAGACCCTCCTCGATCCACCCCGTGGCCTGTCAATCACTGAAATCAGCGTTGCGAGTACCCCCGGTCCCCTCTGCTTCACAGATTGAAGTTGGGTTGGTGGGAGTCGGCAGCGAGTAGGGGCAGTCGGATGCTTTAAAGTCTCCAGTCGAGAGTGGTAAGTTTCATGTTCGGGAAGCCTCGCCTTATTCAAATGTATTGACACGTTGAGTAGGTGGCATTTTTAAACCATTAGTCAGGTACCTGTATTAACATTTTGAGTGCTCATCCTTTTGTAATGTTTTTATTTTGTAGCCCAGACTTTTGTGTTGTCATAACATCGCTTGTCACTCGTTTTAAAGTTATTTCTATTTGGATTACAATGCCTTTATTAGGTGGTGTTGCATACTTTTTCCTGCGGATGCGCTCGTAGTACTGTTTTTCATATTGGTAATAGGCTGCGTTGCCTTTTACATTGACGGTATTTTGGCGCCATTGGCTATGCATCAAAAGTCAATCCTTGTCCATGTCATTGGGCATTTAGAGCTATTTTCTCTTTATTGTGGGTCATCCCGTGTATGTCTTTCTATTGTAGGTGTTGCAGTGTGATGTCTTAATTTAGCAGGTCAGGCTTTTGGAATGTTTACTTACTGTAGGTCAGTTAGCGGCAGTAGCTTTCGTGAGGTAGTGGTGTTTGCTTATATTGTGGGTCAGGCAGTAGGCTCATGGTTCTATATAAATATTGTCTTTGTATTGTAGTTCAGTAAGTGATGCTTTTGAACTGTAGTTATCTGTGTCGTTTTGTACTGTTCAGCGCATGGTATATTTATTTTGTGGGTCAGTCACATATATTCATTCAGTATTGTAGACCGTGTCAATGGTACCCCATTCTAAATGGAAGGTCAGGCACTAGTAACAAGATGCGGCTCAGTATTGCCCAGACATGGCCGAACGATTGAAATCAAAAGCTGCAAAACATACGCCCCATGATTGCTCTGACTATGACAATAGATGGGCGCGCAGCCCGCACTACCTATTTAAGTATGCAGGAGTGAATGCTAAGGATTGATTCAGCCAAGAACATGTTGCGTCTTGGCAGACAAGGTTGTATACATTTCCTGTGTCGATCTCTGCTGATTGCTAAGCCTTATGATTGTTAATCACGTTTTGCATTAGAATTCACCATAAAATGCCCCATTGGGAACGGAAACGTCAAGCCATTACGTTACTTAGTCTCCTTAAAAGTGCACAGTCGATTTGGTTTCTTTCGCAGACATTATTGTTTTCTTCCATCCGTGTGCACTTCTTTAAGTGTTGTTAACTGGTTCTGCAGCAACTTTGCATTTGTAGTCTCTTGGCTGGTTGATAACCGTGTCTGGTAACAACATGTTTGTTTGCTGTGACGCATCTGCTAAATGTATATACATATTTCATTTGTAAAAAGCAGAGGATGGCTTCATGGGACAAGTAAAGGGAAGTAAAAAAAACTAATGTAATCACGAATTATTAAACGTGCTGTAGGTACGCATTTGTGTTCCTTAGGTTTAACGTTACTCTGTCTTGTGATGCACAGTGGTCGTTCCGTTGCAGGGATGTGCTGTTGGCGTGGCTTACTCTTTGGCAACGACGGAGTATGAGGCAGCCCTGAATAAGGCTTTTGAAGGAGAAGCTGGGTCTTCCCCGCAGAGTATTTGCATACCAATACCTCTTGCTTGGTGCCAGAGTTCTGTGTGAAAGCCCCTGTCAAGTTCACCGAAACTGCTGGCCTAGAACAGGACACGGTGAATACACAACTTTCTACTGTTGGGACACAAGAGCTGAATGATTTGAATGAAGGAGGGAAACAAATGGCCTCAGCCATAAATGGAATCCATAATACTTACAAGGACTTGGGCTCCAGCGTGCCTTGCATCCCATGGCATGCTTGCAACATAGTGGGATACTACATTTTGTTGCATCAACCATGGTCTGCAAAAAGTTAGCCTGTCAGACACTGCAGCACCTTGTAGTTGATTGAACTTTGCTCCTGCCATGTCTAACGTTGGTATACCACCAGTTGTTGTAGTTGTGTTTGGGTACGTCAGTACATTCCAGCTGGGTACTGTCATCGTCTGCTGCCACAACGCTGCTCCTGCTCCAATTTAGGAAACAGTTGATAACTCACCTCTTTAAGGAACACTGCATCACAAATTACCGACCACAACTCAGCAGTATCTTCTTTTACTCCTCGACTTTACCCTTGCAAAGCTAGTCTGAAAAGTCAACGGTTGAAAGAGGTGGACACAAAGACCACCGTAAGTATACTGGAAACAATAGATCTGTTAAGACCACTGCATTGTCAACCTAGACCTAATGATAAGATGGCTGAAGAGATTTCCCGGGGCTTTATCGGGTGAATTTTGAGGCCGTAAAGTCAGGTATTATATGATGCAGTGTTTTGTGAGCCGTCACAAAAGCTTTAAATAGGACTCTGCCATGAGAATAGGTAGCAATTGCAGTAATTTTAAGGTGAGACTAGCATGCTGACATTTAGACAAGACAGCAACCAGGCATGTTGCAGCATTCTGTAAGTATAGGTGATAAAGCCATCCAAAGAGGTTAGGGAGAGTAAATTACAATAGTCAAATTTCAGCTAAAACTTTTACGAGTATGTTTGACCTGTTTTAGTTACAGACAATGATGCATACATTATGGCTTAGTACTGCACTACTATTTAGGTGTACGGTATTAAAATAGCGCCAACCTGGCCTAGTACATGGTTCAAGACTATGGCTATCATCTATTGTTTCAGCCCAAAGGAGTATTTTACTCTCACCTAATGCTATTAGCTGTTTTGCTGTTCCCTTCCCCTCCAATGGAGTCCATGCATTTTGATGCATGAGGAACTACTTTACAGCTCCCTGTCTCAATCTGTCATCTCTGCATTGTTTACATGTGCACAAATGCACACTTGTGCGCACCTCTTTTCGTGCATCAGCATGTGAAGCCCTAGCCTATTTGCTTTTTCAGTGTTAGTTTATTCAGCAAGGTGCCAATGCATTTTGTCTATGCAGCGAAACCTCTCTTTTCTGGTTAATTGCATATGTGTGCTTTATAAATAATAACACAATATGGTTATAGAGATAATTCCAAAGGTTTTACAGAGGCCACGCCTTAACATAGCTAGATTTTCACAATGCTATTTGACTTTGTTGCATTACTAAGTGCTTATAAAGTGATCAGTATTAGATAGGTATGTGAGGGAAGCCTGCCTTTTTATATATTTTGTATTCCACAATGCAGTATTTTGCTTTTTCTGCACATCTCCTAAAATAGACAAGCCAGATTTTTCTCTGTCAGGTGTTGCCTTCTTCCTTTAAGTTTCGACCTGCATTCCTCCTGGATGATGTGATGTACATAGGAGAAGGGAACAAGTGAGAGCGTGCAGAGGAGGGCTGGAGCTCCTCTACACAGCAGCCAGGTATGGTTCTTGGAAAGATGTATTCATCTGAAACTTAACAAGTGTGAACCAGTATGGCTTGTTTTAAAAGAGTGATAGAAGCATGATGACGCACCTGAAAGCTTATTTATAGGCCTTGGATGTGCGCAGACATGCAAACAGGCTAGGCAAGCTCCCAATTTACCATATGTACGGGAAAGGTAGTACTTTTGACTTTTTATGCGGTGCACCCCACAAACCAAGCTGTCTCTTGGTGCTTTTTTGCACCTCATCATCAATAACGCTTTACATTTTTTGGCTTCTGAAAGCTCGAAAGACTTGAGTAGGCCTGCTTGATTTTTGAAGTTTCATATAGATTTTTCCTGAGCTGTCCTGCCGAGCTAACATCAATATTTCATTAAGTTAAAACGTTGTTGGGACTAGTGATCACAGAAACACGTATCGTTTTATTTAATATCTACCTAAGTCGAAGTGACTGCTTGTGAGCGGCATTTCCAGTAGTGACAGCTCCAAACTCAGGGTTTGTGTGTGGCCACTGTCCTTGTAAATCTGCACATTTCAGATCAAGTAACCTCAGAAATCCGTAACACAGATCAAGTCCTAAAACAGAGGGCAGTTGAACTTCCAATTATGTATCCCGGATGGAGAATCTGGGGCCGGGGGCATTTGATAGGAGCTTTGCCCATTCTCTTCCCTATCTCAGTATTCACTCTGAGGTATTGTCTTCCTTGCTGTGACATCTTGCACAAATATCACCCGCTTTGCACCAGTGAGCCTTCGCACACATCTCATGTCCTCGTGCATAACTCGTGTGACAGCCGAGCATGTGCCCTCTGGATGTGCTTGCCTTTTGTCTGGGCAGCTTCTGCTTTTCGTAACGTGACCCGGGGCTGCTGTGAGTGACTGGAAGCAGCGTGGGAAATGTCTGATTGGGAGCAACTGCTATTCGCTAGAGCTCCCAGTTAATTAACAAACCAACCAATGCGCGCTTAGCGTCGAGCGCTTCTTTACCAAAGGAGAGCAACGGGATTTGTGGCAGTTAGCCGCTAGATGAACCAAAACGATAAACACATATTTCTAGGTTTACTTTTCATAAGTTTACATATAATAAACCAGTGCCCCTTTATCATTTTCTCTAGGAACATATTTAAACGTATTTTACACTTGTACTGTTGAAATCACGCTTTTCCCCAGTTGTGTAAATACTGACACCCTGATTTGCAGTTTTGAAATGTATTTGTTCTTACCAGGCAAGATGGTGTAACATTTCACCATGTTGGAGATCGTGGACGGCTCTGGTGGGAATGTATGGGGTACAAGTTTAGTGGTGAACTGGAGTAATGTGACTTTCGTTCAGAAACCCAAGCAGAAATTGTTGAGTACATTATAACCCCTTAGTCCATTATACACTATGAGTATAATGCCCTCCGCATAATCACTGGAGTCGCCAGTTCAGTCTGCTTCTCTTTGGGCAATTTATGAATAGCTTCTCTTTTGCCTGCTATCATACTTAGTATACCTGTTTTGCCTACTTAGTATTGATTTGTAATATTATTTGTCTGTAAATTATTACCATACCTTTGTTACTTAAAAACAATCACAGGACTGTTGCCGTTGGGCTACTCCTAAAAGCCCATTATCAACTTTATTACCGTTTTCCACAGTCAGTTTTCAGGCACCAAGTGCTTTGATTTCAAAATCTGGGGTAAATGCAGGAAAACATGCTGGGCTGGTGGTGTCAGGGGTATAATTGCTGAGAGCACACCCAGGGGTTCGTGGATCAACTTCTCTAGGAGCGTACATAAATATTAAGGATCCTTAACCTGGCTACGTTAATTAACTTGATCCACTCGAACCACATCCACTCCTCTCTCCACTAAGAACTCCTTGCAGATCCTAAATACTTCAGACCTTCCCTGTAGCAATATACATTCCTCACCACATTCTGCGCAAGACCTCCCCTGCTCATCTGAACTGGGTTCGAGGGAGGCGAAGTCGACATGCCACTTGTTGTAGAAGAATGAGATACCCACAGAGAGAGGATAGCAAACTGGGTGAGATGTGTGGGGCAGACATAAAGAGGAGAAAACACAGTACCTTCTACTTTGCTGCGCCTGACCAGCATCCGTGAGCAGCTGGACGCCAGTACCACTGACAAATTTGTACCTCACATTAGCGTTGTGATCCACCATTTCTTTGCTTATTTAGGTGTAGGGCATTTCTGAATAATTCACTGTTTTTGCTTTCTTTTTTTTATTTTTTTTTAATGTTACTTTACTGTCTAATGAAGGCCCCCAATATAGTAGTATCCACAATATTCCGAGGCCTGCAGTCACTTGACAGAACCTGTTCATTCATTGCAGGCTGTTTCAAGAATTACATAAGAGAGCAGTTTTGGGAAACGCAATGTCAGTAGGAGATCAGTACACTTAGTGCAGCTACTGTCATTATTGCCCTACCAGCTCTATGGTAATGAATCACATACATGGCAGAGGCGTAGAAGTGACATTTATTGAAGGAAAATAAAGTGACTATGCACGCACAGTGTTGTCATCCATGATACTGTTTCAGATGTTTCAGTGATGTTATCAGTGATGTCATAGACCATTTCACGAGTGATGATGTAATATGTGAGGTAATTACCAGAGCATGGAGAGGGGACTAGTAATAGTTACTTGAGGTAACTATAACTGGTAAATTTCAGTGGTTTTGTTAGTTTAATACCATGTATTAAACTGCAGTTTTCCCCAAAATATAACATCACTTTAACCTTTGGTTTTTTTAATAGTGATTTTCTATGTTTTGTAACAAATTTAAAGTAAGATCTAATTACAGTTCTTAACTATAATTTCACTTTAACCTTTGCTTTTTTTCAGTCAAATTGTTATTAATATTTGTTTTTTACGTAAAGATGTCCTTTACTGTGCACGGTGTAGGTTGGGCACAGGATCTGGCCTTTGTCAAAGCCGTGCACCCAAGTCTCGCATGCGTGCTCGGCTGACTGTGTGATGCAACAACATAAAGGGTGTCATTTTAGGTAAGGCAGACATATTGGGTTTGTCAAAGGGACAGTGGGACTATTAACCTTATTATGGAGTCAGCACATCAACATATATAAGGAAGCCCTATTATGCTTGTCAAAAGTGACCAATAACTATAATCAAATGTATATTTGATAAATTCTCACAGTGCAATGTTTAACAAAAGTGTCTCTTAACATTTTGTTTTTTACGTTATTTAAAAAATCAACATGTTTTTCTCATAACGGTATACAAGCCACAAAATGCAGCCACATAACCCACCACAAGGGGACCCTACACTCCAACTGAAGGTCATACAGCTCCAGCTAGGTGTACTCTAAAAAACATATGGCAATCTCTGCTAGGGTTGTGGATTCAGTGGCCCAGAAGACTTGCTCCTTTTTTTTTTTTTAAATGTTGCAGGTGGAGTTGTTGCACTTCCTGCAGCCTCCCACAGCATAAAAAAAACATGGCTGGTGATGTCTTTGCCCCTTCTAGGGGCACCACCAGCAAGAAAATATATAATTTACAAATGCCCTAGGGCATTATGGAGCACTCCTTGCCAGAGCAGTGAATATTAAATCAGCCTGTCCTGTCATTCATTTATTATTGGTTTTTGTTATTTTTTTTATTTTGTGACTACCCCGGTGTCAATCTGGGAGACACGCCATTTTTTTAAAAAAGTTGTGCGATGCGGGGTCCACTGCACCTGGCTCCCAACAGGCACCACAGCCGACACCTGTAGTGGGAGCCGGCATTGCCTGTGCCAACCAGCACCATACTGGGTGCTGGCGGGAGTCGTCTCCATTACTTTGTTTCTACCTAGACAGGAGCAGCATTTTTGTGACCCCTGGCCTGGAGAGTGCAGGCAGGGTAGCATGCACCCTCCCGGGCAGGGAACTGCAATGTCTTAGTGGCTAGGATCCCTGGGACATTGCGGTCAAGCTCTGGGGATGAGGTCCCTGGAGCTGATCTTGGGGCCCCGCGGACGCTCTCGCTAAAAAAACATACACACTGGCCTTGGGGGGGATGGGGCCTCCTTTAGGCTTGCAGAGGGGGGCTGTGTGCCCCCTCTGCTAATAAACAAAAAAACAGATGACCCAAGGGATGGGGTCCAGGGGCCTCAATGAGGCACAGGCATGGGGCTGTGTTATCCTCTCCCTGAATTATAAAACAGTCCCAGGGGTGGGGTTCCTGGGACCTAATAAGGCTCACGGTGAAGGGGCGCCCTCCCCCCCCCTTTAAAAAAAAAAAAAGGTGGCCCCAGGAGATGCGGACCCTGGGGACTAATAAGTAGATGTTCTTTTAGTTTTAGTGGTTTTTGCCATGCTGACTCCTGGAACCACTTTTCCTAGAATGTGAAGCAGTATGTAGCCTCCTAATGCTCAGTCACCCTTGCTCTTGTATGCCTGTGCCACGGGTACTCGGTTTCTGTGTATCTCGAAATAGGTTTCCTAGGGAATGCTTACAGTTGAGATTTCACGAACATTAAAATAGTGTTGGAAGATGGATATGTATTACATTTTATTTTAACTGATTACTTTTTCTTCCATAGAAATTTTTAAAAAAGTGTTACACGCACACCTTTGAAACGTGGGGTCAACATGTTTATTCTTAATTCCTCCTTTATACTTACTGTGCTAAATTCTACCCATCTGTCAGAGCGAAAACCATACATAATCTTACAAAGTTAAGGTAAAGATGCATTACCTCTCTGATGTCGCCAGTGTACGCATTTAAATTATTTTTAAGATGTCTTTTGATATTCAACCTGGAAAAAAAGCCAAACCAATGCATGTTTATAGTTCATTTGTTTTTAACGATGCATCAAATATCCTTCCCCATAACACGTGAGTGTAATAAAATCAACTTGTGAGCCAAGTGAAAGAAAAGGGTAAGACCTCAGTTAACCACCCTACTCAAAGGGCCCCACAAAACATATTTCCTTTACCTCCACGCCAGTGTCTGTTTCGTTTCATTATGCCGCCCCTCCAGGCTATGCTCAAGAGAGTCATGAAATGCAGGCTGACTGGATTGATTGCTTCAATTGTGGTCGTGCATATTTGCTTACTCATTGATTTCTACGCCGCTGGGAAAGCTGTTCCCTCTGTAAACTCTTATGCATTTGATACCGAAGATTCCAAAATGTAGGGCCCAAGGTAAACCATTATATGAAATGATATCGGCTTGTTTACTTTTATTTGGTATTTCTACGTAGCATTGCGATGCATGTTTTTGCCCATCGGTTTGAGAAATTAGCAGATTACCACTAGACCTACATGTTGAGTATCGTAATACAGGTACTAGCTCCATATGGTCTGCCCTCAGCGTTGTGTTTTTTAAAGTAGGAGCAGAATATATATTTTGGAGTAATCCTTCACTACAGAGATCTGTGTTTGAACATGTCACAGATTCAAATCCCAGCGAGTCCAAAAAATTATGTTACCGGAAAGGCAAGTCAGAAAAGTGCTTAGGTAAATGCCAAGGATTACTACAAATTTTGCACACATCATATGTTTGAACGTTGCTTTGACGTGCTTCGAGCCATGGAGGGGTTTATTATCTTTTGAGGGAAACAACCTCAAATTGAAGAGTTCATTATTAAGTCACTGACAACTGGCTTTTTGAAAGGTTTTAAATCTGCAGAGCTACAGCAAATCCAAAGGATTATAGCACCTGTCAATTGATTGACTTGCTACTTATGCCCCCCAAAGAGGTCAGATCACTTAATTTTAATACATCCTTTGTTGCTATTACAAATTGGCAGGAATGTTTCGAGGACTGTACCTGTGCGTCATGGGCCTCACGTATGCTGGATCCATCGTGGTAGAATGGCGTGGTGCAAGAGTTCATATAAAGATGCGTACACAGCCGCTGACATTGTTGGTCATCTTGACCTAGTATGTTATTCAAGAATGTTTTCAGATTTTTGTTGCATAAGCCAAGTAGTGGACAGTGTAGGTGTCACAGTCGGTTTACCTTCAGTGGAAAAATCTAATCTGAAATTCTGGCTATTTCTGCCCAGTGAGCATCCCAATAATAGAAGTCTTGTCTGTGAATTCAACATGCTTTCAAAGTGCAAAAATGAACGGGCACCACCTTGGACTACCTACTTTGCAAAATATTGTGTTTCAGCAAACATAAAGGCTGTGCGATGAGCAAATCACAGTGCTTGGACAAGAAAGGCCAACATTACGGTGTTGTGACTAATGGGGGGGGTTATTGCGAGGAAGGATACCTGGCCTGGAAGTTTGAGCAGTGTTAGAAATTGGGTCTCTAAATGGCAGAGGTGTACACCCTCTCCAAGCAGGGGCCACAATCCTAGTCAGGGTGAGTCACAACACACCCTAAATTGTCCTGTGCTCACCCTCTGGTAGCTTGGCACAAAGCAGGCAGGCTTAACTTAGAAGGCAATGTGTAAATTATTTGTGCAATAACTCATACAGTAACACAGTGAAAACACCACAGAAAGTACTCCACACCAGTTTAGAAGATAGATAATATTTATCTTAATAAGATAAAAACAGTAAAAATCCAACATTCACAAGAGAAGATACACATTTTTAAAGATTAAATGTAGTATAGCACTTAGAAACAGAGTAGCTCTAACTGGGGCTACCACTGCGTCATGATGGAGTCGCTTCCAACCGCCTGATGCCACTCGCCGGAAGTGAGGGCCGGTACCGGAGTTGCACTGACGCTGAGTACAGTACCTTGGAAACGATGAGGAAACAAAGACGTTGCACAGTTTTGGGGAGGTGAGGTGTCACTGAAGCTGGTGGGGCTTTGGTTCCTTATTGCTACTGGGGAGATGAGGCATCGGTTCCTTACAGCTAGGCAGGGGAGGTAAGGCTGAGGCATTGGTTCCTTATGGTTGCAGGAGTTGATGTGGCGTCGGTTGCGAGTTCTCTGTTCCATAAGACCCAGCGAGGTTGGTGAGTCAAGCTGTGAGGCGCCGCCCGCCTTCTCCGGGTTGTGATCACTCCACGGGGCCACAGGTGCTGTGGCAAAGTCGGGTGCCACGGATGCCTTTGACACAGAACTCTGTACTCCCGCTGTGGTGGGACTCGGAAGCGCTGCAGCGGCTTCGGGTCTGAAGTCTTTCTGGGTGTTGGTACACTGGTTTCTTCTTTGTTTCATCAGTACTCGCTCCCAAAGGTCCAGGAATTGGGTTTAGCAGCCCTTGACATGTCAGGACTCTCGGGCAAGAGAGCCCAGATGCTGGCGGAGGAAGTATTTGGTGTCCCTGAGACTTCTCAACAGGAGGCAAACTTAGTCCAAGTCCTTGGAGATCACTTGTTGGGTAAGGCAAAGTCCTTCCAGCAGAGTCAAGGAGCAACAGGGCAACAAACAGAAGAGCAGTCCTTCCATAAAAGCAGTCCAGCTGAGTCCTTTAGGCAGCACTGCACGCCTTTTGACAGAGTCCAGTGGCAGGCCCATAAGTGTCTGATTTGAAGGGTGGGGGGTGGGGTCACTGACCCATTTTATACATCTAAATGTGCCTTTGAAGTAGTGAAGTGCACCAGTTCCCCCTTTCAACCCAGTTCTGTCTGCCAGGGGAATCTGAGGGGTTATCAGTCCTTTGTGTGAGGTCGGGTCACTAGCCTTTAGTGTGAGAGCCCTTCCACCCTTCCTGCCCAGAAAGACCCATCAGTATGCAGATGAATGTAGATGCAGCTGAGTGTTCTCTGTTTATGGTTGTGTGGGTGGAATGCACAAGGGAACTGCCAACCAGCACAGACCAGATGTGAATTGGAGACAGGCTGTAAGGCACAGAGAGCAGTAGTGTGCAGAGAAATGCCTACTTTCTAAAAGTGCCATTCCTAAAATAGTAATGTTAAATCCAACTTCACCAGTAGGCATGATTTTTAACTACTATTTTAACCATACCAAACATGACAATGCCACTCCTTTCAGATCAGACATTACCACTTACCAGAATTGGAAATTCCATTACATTCAGAAGTATGTAATGAAATTTTCAATGCTGGCCTGTGAAAAGAGCCGGCCTCACAATAGTGATAAAACGACTTTGGGTGATTTTCAGTACCAGCATATGTAAAACCTACAAATACATGTCCTACCTTTTGCTTACATTGCACCCTGCCTGTGGGCTACCTAGGGCCTACCTTAGAGTTGACGTGTCTGTAATAACAGGTGGGTTTAAGGCTTGGCAAGCAGTTTTAAATATCAAGATGAATTGACAGTGAAACTGCACACACAGGCTTTGCAATGGCAGGTCTGAGACATGGTTAAAGGGCAATGTTATTATACTTGTGGGAGAGAGCACAAGCTCCTTAGCCCTGGTTATCAGTGGTAAAATGTGCAGAGTCCTAAAACCAGCAAAAGCAAGATCAGAAAAATGGAGGGGAGGCAGGCAAAAAGTTGGGGGAAGACCAACTTAAGGCTGTCAGGTCAAACAAGTTGGGATATTCCTAGTGAAGAAAGACTAAAATTGATGTTCTTGTGGCTGGTCTCTGTTTGTAGTGGCATGGTGGGTGAAAAATGATAGACCGAAATGCAGCCCAGGTAATACCCACTGACTGGGGTTAATTCAGGCATTTCTTCTTGTTTGTTGCAGTAGATGCCCTGTTTTTGTCAGGTATAACCAGACGTGAGACCTTTCCTTATGCAGCTTCAGGAATCAAGCTCTAGCCCTCATAAGGCCTAACCCTGCCAAAACCCATCTGGGATTGCATGTCTTTCCATCTGGCAAGGTTCTAGCCTGGAAATGTGGGCTGTATTGTTTCTGTAGGAGCAGGACTACGGTTGACCTGCATATGGTTGGTCTCAGTGTAGAGCAGCGTGGTGGGTGAACGTCACTGGAATGCGGTCACCAGTAGCTGAGATTAATTCAAGCATTCCTTCCATAAGTTTCCTGCAGTTCCACCATTTCAATTGTTTTTTAAATAAATGTCACTCTGCCATTGTTTAAACCATAATTATGAGTTTTCAAAAAACTTTAATTGTTCCTTATTTAAAGAGCAGGTCTGGTAACTTTTTGCAGTCATTGGTGTATGTCTTCTGCATGATTACTCTGCAGATAGTCGAGGGTATAATGAGTTACAAGGTTGTTTGATATCTAGTTCTGTTTTAGTCGCTGTGATGTTCTTGTACTCGTAGTTTAACCATTCTGGTGCTGTTGCTCAGGGATATACTGAGTGGTCAGGTTGTATGTTAGCGAGGTCTGTTTTGTGCAGTTGCAATGTTCTTGTACTCTTTAATTTAACTAATTTTGTGGTCACGCCAAACTCTTTTGTAGCTGACAGTGGCAGAGTCACTTACGTCTGACGTGGCAATTTGTGTGTTGTCTTATCTTCCAAGTTTTATTTCCGATTAGAGTAGTGTTTTTAGTGTCAAAAATGAGATGGCCAATTTTCACGTGCCACAGGGATAATATACTTTAAGTCACGTAGATTTCAAAGAGTGTTGGTGAGTATCTGCATTTGGTCACAAAGGTTGTGGCCTTTTTTCATGCTAGCCTTGGTGTCGGAAGTACTGGGTGCATACATTAGGTATCTTCCAGTTTGTCTTGATAATCTTAATTTCATTACGTAGTCACTACGGTCATGGAATCATTTTTCGGTTTTACTTCAAGTAATGTTTTTATCTTGCAAAGGGCTCGTGTTGGTGTACATAAATCTCTTCTTTGATATGTACATTTTCAACTATAGATTGAAGGGTTGCGTCTTCAGAGATGTATTTGGAAGTTGACCTACAGTTTCTCCTGTACCTCAAAAATTCTTGGTCAGTAAATTCTCACAAGGAGTTTGTGGGTAGAATTGAAACAAGAACAGCCAAATCTAGGCTTTTGATGAAAAGTGCGGTTTAGTTTGCCACTTGCAACATAACTTTTCAGGTCTAGGAAAGGCATCCTTTATTGTTGGTGCTTGTAAATTTTAGATGGTAGTCATAGCAGATCTTGAAGAGTGTCATTCTGCCATATGCCCCGAATGCCATCAATTTATTGTTCCCAGGTTTTCACTGTGTTCTTTTATGGGCTATTGTTACTGCAGATGCCTGGGGTTTCAAATTGGGCCACACACATTTTGGGAGGTTTCGAGCAAAGGTAATAGAGATGCCACCCACTTGTCCTACAAGCTGTTCCTAAAATTGAAAAGGGTTTTTATTGTGTGCGATTTCAGTGCACTGCATTATTAACATAGTTGTATCATAAAACAATGTGAAATTCCTCTGTTATGGTAGTCGTCTGAAAGGAATCTATATAGGGGCTTCTCCACTCAGAAGGACCAGTGTTTAAATTTTAGGGGCAGAATCTAGGTCTTTTGATGTGGTTCATTATCTGTGTGGAACTTTAAAACCATGAAGGTACGGTGACCATGCTTAACATCAATAACCATGTGCAATAAACCAAACCATGTGTGTTTATAACTAGGCAACCACTTTTTCCTAATGTGGATGTTATTATGCAATTAGAATAGGTATTTCAGTACACTCTTATCTGTTGACCAGTGTCACATGTTTGATTCTTGTCAAGGGTCATTTGATGCACTGCGTGGCCTGCAATGTTTTTTGTATAGAGGAAGATTATGCAACTCAGGTTTAACGGAACCATTTCCCGTTTGTGCTGTGAGCCAAGCCCGAAACGAGTGAGATTAGTGCAGAATAATATTTACCTACCTGTGGCTGGTGATAAGCTTGTGATTCAGCAAGTTGTGATTCAGCAAGATGTTGCACATCTCCAAGGTGGAACTGTGCTATTACAGCTGGTGTCCAAGTTTTGTAGCCCTTCTATTCCCCATCAAGGTCGAACTCCTAGATCTCGAATACCTAATGTGATGTAATAAAGTTGAAAATATTTTTTGGGTTTACTCCTGCATCCAAGTAGTGCAGTGCCCCTTTGTAAATACCGTGGAGCCAGTGAATGCACCCGGATGTAACTGCGCCACGTTTTGCTACATAGGCTTAGACCACTTTTCTCCTGTGTGTGATGTACTTGCGTTGTGCTAGATGCATGTTTATTCGAGTCCATTCCTTCGTTCTCATTTATTCCATTACTGCAGGCTAATACCATTAGACTAGCCAACATCTGCATTTCAATAACTTCTCTATTCTGCTTGCCCTTCAGGACATAATATAGTTTGTTTCATTTTCTCCAAAAATACAGGGCTGGAGTTGAAGCAATAAATAACATTCTTAAACTACTCAAAGTAGGCCTCAAAATAACCAGGATAGCAGTGGCAAGATGTCAGATGTTGCTAGTTGACAACTTATGAACATCCCTGTCAGACCTCAGTTGACGCAGGGTGACCTTGAATTTGCTACACTCTAGTTCCCGGCATCCCATCGCAGTACTTATATCCATATCAACCAAGATTTTGAAAACGATGTTGATTTTAGGGGACCATAGATCTACGTCGGTCTCTTCTTTCATCTCTGCTGTGTCCCCCCTACACTGGAACGGTCTCAGTCATTTATCCCTACCTCAGACAACAATCACAACTCCCTTCAGCACCCCTCAATTAGCACAGGCGTTGACGATAAAACTAGACATTTGGTGTAATTCTAACAAAATAGTAACTGTTCGGTAACATATCCCAGCGTATTGACTGTCGCCTGAAAACGTCTTGTCTTGTCTTTTTTTTTTTTATGTTTTAAATTTAATTTCCAACCATCTCTGGAAATTTGAGACCAACAACACTTTTCAGGGAAGTGGTGATGGTATAAAGACTGCTTTATGATGACACCTGGAATTTGTAAATAAGGTAGCAATATGTGAACATCTCTTCGTTGCAATCCGACATATTTTAATTGTATGAGTTTGTAGTTATTTCTTAGTGTCCCTGGAGTGATTTATAGTCCGAAAGCATTGATAACTGTATCATGGAAGTCTTTTATGAGTGGTAGTGTGTTACTCGTTGCAGGCGTGATTCCCCTTAATTGGATAATGATGCAAATCCATTTTGTGTTTTGTGGGTGTTTTTTATTTTTCATTTTTTGCACGAAGAGCGAGCTCGGGTTGAAGTCAGCAGCCTTTAATTTTATTGCAGATATTTGAAGCAATAGAACATAATTCTAATACTGTATCATGCGGTAGGAAAGAATGTCAAAAGATTACTTTCCTTTTTTGTAATGATTGTGTTAATTTGTGCTCCTGAATAAGGATTTCATGGTGCAAACTAAAAGCATCCATCTGCAGCAATCCTGTCTTCATTCATATTGTTTTCTGTTTATAGCAATCACCAACCCCTATAAATCTCTGAACGTTATGTGCATTTGCTCAAAAGGTGTTGCATCCTTTTAAACCATGCTGTGAGAATGCATGAAGAGGTCGACTAGCACTCAGTCAGTGTGATGCTTCACATCGCCAATCAGATCAGCATAGGTTTACCTCTCCATGAAGAAGCCGTCTGCTTGCCTCATCCCCGACAAACTATTGCCCCGTATCCCACCTCCTCTTCTTCTCCAGGATATTGGTGAAACTAGTTTTCTTTCAACTCGCCGATCATCCATCGGCTAACAACTTACTTGGATCCTACTAATCTGGATCCCGCACCGTCCCTCCACTGAAACAGCTGTCATCGCGTGGCCATCCTACACTCTGCGTACTAATGCTCTTCAACCTATCCCTTGCCTTTGTCATGGTAGGCCATCCCTCTCTACTCTCCAACCACGGATACATCTTTGACCGACATGAATCTAATCGAATAAAGCAAGTGTGAAACGTTTATTTTACCATCAGTACGGTAGTCTTTTCATAATTGGCGTACACAAAAAAACAATCTTATTGTCCCAGTGAACTAAAACATGACTGTGGAGGGAAATTCACAATGCTAGAAATACGTGAGCACGTTATTTTATGTTGTATTTTTATATAAATGTATATTTCCACAACCTCACTTGGATAAAGCATTAATTTAAACATTTTCGGTGACTCCTCAAGTTGATAGGATTTCCCCATCTTGTGTTCTGTAACAATAAACGGAAGTTCTCCTTCAGTACATTAAGTAATGTACTGATTTCTAGCAGTGGTAAAATATGTTATGGCAGACTGCAAAAAATGGCCCACAAAACTCTGTCCGAGTGTCTTATAAAGTTCTTGTGAATATCTGGTTTTGGGAATTTGTGCAGGAACTCACTGTCTCTCTGGACTCGTATCTCTCACTTACTCTGCACAATCAGAAAGACATACTCTCCCATGGTCTTTGTGCAGAGTCGAGCTGATTTTCATCAGTACTGTAAGGAATCCTGGAAGCTCACCTGTGCTTCTATAATCAGTGAGTATACCATTCATTCAGACCTTCTACTGGAAGGATTGGATGACACAAAAATGGGACCCTGGACCCCATCCATGAATAGTATGTGAAGACATTCCATAAGTCTTATAATAAGCTAAGCTCTTGTTATGTTTCTGGTTTTGGGCCTCCCAGAATCCATGACAGTGCTATAGATTCTGCTGATTCTCCATTCTTTTCCCAACTGCTATTCCAGTCCTCGCCAACCAGTCTTGCTCTACATTATGAAGTGACATTGTTGGCCTCTTCCTGACAGCTAAGGTGTTACCTGCTCCATTACAGCTCCGTGCATACAGTCAACCCAAGATACTCCAAATGAAAAAATGCTGCCTCCTGAACTCGTGCAACATTGTAGCTGCATAAAAGCCAAGCCCAGGCAGTGTATAAACATAAAGGCTGCACCAAAACCTTTGTAAATGCTTTCATGTACAGCAATTCTGTTGTGTAGGAAAATTCTGATGAATTTTTATGTACCTGGGTTGATTCTCTATGGGTTCTTAGAAGGAATAGGAAGAACTTCTACCGGTGTGTGAAGTAGAGAGTGGTTGCTCAGCATGGGCCTTCAATACCATGCATGGTAGGTATCTGAACTTGTTTATTTGGCTGTATGCAGAAGACCCCATCGGCACTTTCAAGGCTTCACTGCAAGTTTTTTTAAATGATTATTAGTGTTACACTAATGCAGTGGTTATCATTGTTTGTGAGTGAATTTTCTGTGCATGCCTCAGACCCTATAGCAGTTCAGTAATATTTTTTGATCTAAGGAGGTAAAACGTTACATTGTTATAGGTGAGCAAGTAAAGGCATCACTATCTGAATCTCCTAAGAAACTGCCTCCTGGGATGATTCCTTGCAGTGGTCACATTTTTCAAACTCTTGCTTGATCCAGTCTGCCATTAGGCAGTTGCTGTAACTGCACTTGAGTGGATGTGCTAGTGAGAGTTGGGGTAAGGGTGTTGATGCCATCCCATTTGCTATAGTTTGTGTCTACTTTTGGTATACACTGGTGGCAGAGCAAATTGGTTACCAAGGTTAGACACAGGATGACCAGGGCAAGGCACCTAATTGAGGCATGGTTTGGTGTGAACCTGGGCAGATTAAAGCTGTAGCAGGCCATCTTAGTCTTCTTCACCTGCATGGCTCTTGTCTATCCCCAAAGTTTGACTTTCCACCCACTCTCAGTTCTGGGTTATTTTGTTTGTATTATCACACGAAGGGAGAGTATCGGGAGTGATCCAACCCCACACTAACTCAAATTTCAGCTAGAGACTGCAAACACACAAGGTGTGTGGGGTGGTATAAGAGAGGACAGGTATCTTGTGGCCTGTGCCAAATGCGCCGGTTGAGCGTATAATAAGAGAGGATGTATGAGTGTGTAAGGTGGCTAGACCTTTAAAGGAGTTCCCTTAACGGACTAGGTGGTCTCACACACATTAAAGTGTCATGTTTCATCATATGACCACCTAGCCCCACCCAGGAAAGATGGTACTACCTGGGCGGACTCAACCTCGTTGTTAAAAGAACTGCAGAGGGAGTTCTGAAATGTAATCTTGCTGGATAATACAAGGGATCCAGATAAGGGTAGTGAATAATAAAATTACCTTACAAATCACCTGTTTTCCTAAGAAGTTTTTAATGTAGGTGTGCGTAGATAAGAGTAAAAATGGGGATGGAGACTCCTTTGAGTACGATGACTCAAGGGGGTCTAAAAACTGAGGACCAACATGTTTCTGCCCACACTAAGAGCCAAAAGGTCTGGGGCATTTATCAGGGTTGTGGATCCCTAAGGGTGGGGCGCAAAATTATATGCTCATTAGGAAGATAAATGCTAAAAATAAAAAAAAAATAGGCCTACCTGGGGAAATTCAGGTGGTAAGGCTCTGTGGAAAAAAGGTGGTTAGCCTCTGGTCTGGGACCTAATGGTGGGGGATGGTTGCCCTTTGTAGCCACACTTACTCCAAAGGCAGCAACGTGTTTGTGCACCTAAATGGCCCGTGTCCCAGCCGCTCACATTTGGAACAGGCCACAAGATACCTGCCCTCTCTTATTTTGTTTATATTCATTTATTTTTTTTAAAGTTCGGAATGTGGATTGCTGGACTCCATTTTAATTACTACTGAATATTATTCTCTAGTGTTTACTTCAGATTTGATTTGAACAGTCACATCATTGGCAGAAATATATTTAGCCTTTAGTCTTAATTAATTTTTTTGACTTTGGTGCCAGGATTTTGAAGTCCTTTCTTTAATTTCCAAAGCTTATGAAGGTGAATTGGAGGTTGTGGTTGGCCTCTTACACCTCCATGTTGTCAACTCTGAAGCGCTGCCATGCTTGCTGGGGTAAATACTGATGTTCCCTCCTGGCTGGTTTCAATGTTACAATAGTGGGAAGTTTCTTTCAACTCAACATTTGCTTTGCCAGAGCTTCATACGTGGTGTGGAACCTGATGCGGCGATGTTGAAGGTGAGACTAGAGCTTGCGTGTTATCCATTCCAGGCCATTTATTTTTCTTTACAGAATTAAATACCTTCCCCCGCTACAATTTTTTCTCCTAACCTTGTGCAGTCGCAACATCAATCATATGCTCAATTCATGTCAACAAAAGATATATTCTAGGAAAACCGCAAAAACAACTAATCATATTCTAATTATTGTTGTTATAATTTAGCAATCATTTTTGTGTTATGTTCTTACACCATAAAAAACAAACATTGTAAACATAGGGAAGAAATATATAAAAAAACAAGCTACTGCATTAGCTTTTAAATTCGTGCATGTCCACCAGTTGATATCAGTGTACCATCATGAACTGATTTATCATGTACAATTGTTCAGTGCAAATTACGTGTCGCTTATTCTACGCCAACATGTTTTGGTGGTGTTAGCACGCCTGGTCCTTAGTAAGTCAACTTACAAGGGGACGCGTGTAGGCCGGTGAACCTTTTAATTCGCATGGAGTATCCTAGCCATGTAGTAACCAATGTTAATCAATAATCAATATACGAATCAATAATCACATTAAAAAAAGATTAATCTTTAGTTAATAATGTCAACATTTCTTGAATAACAACAACTCAATATACGTTTTAACAATTTTTATTTCCCTATTAGATACAATACTATTCCATACCGTTAATTCAAACTTTATTAATCAGCTCAGAATTAGTTCATTAATGACCACCAATAACATAGTCTAATCAGAACGTAAGAAACATGTGCCCTTATGCTTCAGCATAAGCCAACAAAGATGAATATATCAGCATTGATAACAGAGTTCAGCAATCAGTTCGTCAATCATTTGTCACTCTCAACGTCATCCAAAGGAACCCTACCTAACCCAGATTAGCATTAGCATGTGGGACTTCATGCGAAAACAATTTTAGAATATGAATTTGGCAAAACATCTAACTAGGAGAAAACTATTTAACAGCGCAGTTGGTACCTCGAAGAAAAGGCACAAAAGTTAATCAGACATATTGTCATAGCTATCTATCCATGGAATGAAGCAGCAACAAAGTCAGTCTTCGTCTTCAGGTCATCAATCGATCAGCAACGCATCAGGCTCTCAGAAGTTTGAGCCTGATGACAAAGTCTTGAATCGCATCTTCTGACATCTAGCACCTGCAGCAATTCTCCCCTCTCATCTGACGTTTTATCCCCTGTCATGACATTTTATTAGAGTTTTCCAGTCCATTCCTCTAATTCGTAATTGGTCAATTAATCACCATATGTGACTCTACCCAATACATTCAATTCTACAAATCTATGAATTCTAATATTTCGTCGCTCCCAGTTTGTAGATTGGTTTACTGTACGATGTCCTCACCATCAGGCTCATCAGGTATCGAAAACGTTGCATCTTCTTCTCCAGTCAGTGTCTCTATTGTTTGAGTCCTGGGAAAGTACATCCTGTCTACTCTACTCAGTGTATTTATCAATTTGATTCCATCATCTCCTGTTCGTCCGTCCATTGCAGAAAATTCTATCTAAGCAGACTAAAGGGGCAGTTCAACATCTCAGCTTCTCTACAGTGCACGGTTATTCAGCTCCTACATGAGGCCTGGCAAAACTAGGCCACAACTTCGGCTAAGTTAGCTCTACAATATAATGTAAAATGAACATTATGCATCTCACTATGACATATTAATAAATATTTATTATACATTTTCATTATTTTTGCATTTTAGTAATTTTTAGTACAACTTGTGGACATTGGTAACCACTCTTTGTGGTCACATTTTCAAACATGCAGATTAATTTTTCTACGTTTATTTTTTTTCTATCATTTTCTTGTTAATCAAAACGCATAAACATTCATTAATAATTTTAATTAGCGTATCTGCTTCAGCAGTGGGAAAGGTTTTTCTTGAGACGATCTTCCACAGGTGTTACAAGTTTGATGTTCTTCCAAGAAAAATTGTTTAAAATCACACGATTTTGTATACGCCGTTTGTAATATTGGTATTCGTGTTTGTGGCTTATGGATGGGAAAGGCTGAGGGCCCTGCCCCACAACCCGCAAACCTGAGCTTAGCATGCTGTGTGACACACCAGTGTCTCCTTGCATCCTTCACTCTGCCTGTCTGCAGGCAGCAAGCATTCCCCGCATGCTGTCCGCTTGTGCATAATTCTTCTGAATATGCCTTTGCTTCATCTGCACATCATTTTTCTTCACGCTTTTCAGTACATTCCCTTCAGTGTGGGATCCCTCGGCCCCAAGGTAGTCAGGACCGGAGCCATTAGTGACGCACAGGATGCGTTAGTAGCCCATCTGGAAGCAGCCAGGAAGTGCCAGCACCTGGATTAGCCGAATCACGACAATTTGCCGTGAAGATGAGACTTTTCAAGGCACCAAGACCATTCGGGTGATTATTGGAGCATTTTCCGTCCCTATCTTTTCATTTCCCGGACTGTGCCAACCCTTAGTCTCAGTACCTGAGGACTTTACAGTGCAGCTTCATAGTGAGCAAGGACAAAGCCGAGTTACATACAAATCACAATACATTTCATGTTTCTTATGTGGCTAATTTAATTTCTATTGCCTGTGCAGAACTGAACTGTTAGACGTAAAATAGCTTGCATCTGTGGTTTTCCAATACTACCTAAGGTATGCGAATTATTATTTGATGTTAATTTCCATATTTTTTATGCAAATCGTTTAATAGCTCGTTAGAGATATGTTTTTCCTAAGGGTTTTTTTGCTAGTTTGCATGACATTTAATACAGTTGTTAGTAAGCCCTAACTAAGGAAATGTAGTGGGTGAATTGATCCGCGCGCGCCGGCTGCGCTGGTTTGCCAGAGCTGTCCTTCCTTTAGGTTAGTAGATGGGAGCGTCCCTGTGTGGTCATTCACGTCACAGGCGTGGCTAAAAGAGCAGAGCGAAAGCAGCCCAGTTCAGCGTGATCGATCATGCATTATCTGTCTCAAAGTCAGGACTCTCAAAATAATGGTTTTTATTGCTCCTTGTAGACTTTTTTTTAATTACATTTTTTAAGTAAACGGTTTTGCGGATCAGAGTGTGTAAGATATAGTTGTGCGGGGTTACTTTTTTCGTATTTTATCGCCCGCGTGGCATGCTGGTACGTGTCGTGAGCTGCCAGTTAGCAGGTACGGCAGGCTGTGCGTCCGGCCACCTTCGTAGCCCAGAGAGCCGAGCCCTGCATGAGAAGGCCTTGTCGGAGGCCCGGGAGTTGATTTTGCCATTTAGGAGAGCACATGTTGCTAGAGGGGCACACATTTCCCCTTGTATGTCTCAGGACCTGCAGTGTCAACTGCTATTTATATCTTCTGTTTATTGTGGGAGAGCTGCCTGTTGAAGGCGTGAATAAGGGAGCAGCAGTCAAAATGAAAATCATTTCCTCTGAAGTGCTTTGTTTCTTAGTGGTGTGCATGAAAGGAAAGGGATGTTGTGACTTGAGTTTTGGCAACAGTGGAAGCTGACCCCGTGGTCAAGGACTGGTCTGCTGTGCTTGGACTGGCCGACCTCGGTGGGCGAGGTCGGGGTGCTTGTGTGGAGAGTAGCCCACTGCCTGGGTGAGGAAGTCTATTTACATGCTCTTCACATACTCCTCTTAGGATAGCTTGCATTTTCAGTTTGGTTGGTGGTAATGATAATAGCAAGTATTGATGACAATGATATTGTTATGCATGGCTCTGTCATTTACACCAGATTGTAAGTCTGGTATCTCCCTGTGTGATGTAGCACCAGTTGATAACAAAACTCATAAAGGACTTCCAGGCCAGGCTGACAGGACTCTCTAATAAAGAGCTTGTCCGCATGGTGCTGCTTGGACTGAAAGCAGAAAGCATAGCTGGAGGAGAGGGAAGGTGAGTTGGTCAACTTTTCAAACTATGTTTGTGATTTGCCTCACTTGGTTGTCTCTTCCCTTCTCAGGCTGCACCCTCGTTTCTCAAATACCTCACACTCATTTCTCTGGTGATTCTCTACTGATGGAAGAAGTGGGGAGAACATTACAGATTCCTTTAGCTCATGAGAAGTTCAAGTCTTAGAATTTATCTGCAAGGATTAGGAATCAAACAGAACAAGAATTGGCAAAGCCACTAAGGTCTTGACTTGGGACTGTTATGCATGCACTATACCATAACACAGGTGCCAGTTTTTTTTAATTACCCATGTGAGATGGTGCAATACATTTAGAAAAGAAACCAAATAGAAGTAAAGGCGCTTTAAAGGTGGTTGGCGTGGCAGGAATTTGCTTCCTGGTTCTCAGTGAAAAAATAAATACCCAGCTAAAAAAAAAAAAAAGAGACTGCTGATGGATGCAGCAACACTGAAATGGGTAGGCTATAGGGGGCAGCATCATTTGGAGGAGAAGCACACATGACATAGTGTTGGACCTGGCTTTTTGACAGGGACATCCCCAAACTTTTTGCCTCCTTCCTCCTATTTTTTCTGACCTGTTGTTGTTGGCTTTTGACCTCTGAGCACTTTACCACTGCTAACCAGTGCTAAAGTGCATATGCTCTCTGTGTAAATTGTACTATTGATTGGTTTATCCATGATTGACTATTTAATTTACCTGTAAGTCCCTATTAGAGTGCACTACATGTGCCTAGGGCATGTAGATTAAATGCTACTAGTGGGCCTGCAGCACTGGTTGTGCCACCCACCTCAGTAGCCCCTTAACCTTGTCTCAGGCCTGCCATTGCAAGGCCTGTGTGTGCAGTTTCACTGCCACTTCGACTTGGCATTTAAAAGTACTTGCCAAGCCTAGAACTCCCCTTTTTCTACATATAAGTCATCCCTAATGTGTGCCCTAGGTAACCCCTAGAGCAGGGTGCTGTGTAGGTAAAAGGCAGGACATGTACCTGTGTAGTTATATGTCCTGGTAGTGTAAAACTCCTAAATTCGTTTTTACACTACTGTGAGGCCTGCTCCCTTCATAGGCTAACATTGGGGCTGCCCTCATACACTGTTGAAGTGGCAGCTGCTGATCTGAAAGGAGCAGGAAGGTCATATTTAGTATGGCCAGAATGGTAATCTAAAGTCCTGCTGACTGGTGAAGTCGGATTTAATATTACTATTCTAGAAATGCCACTTTTAGAAAGTGAGCATTTCTTTGCACTAAAAACTTGTTGTGCCCTTCAATCCACGTCTGGCTAGGTTTAGTTGACAGCTCCTTGTGCATTCACTCAGACACACCCCAAACACAGGGTACTCAGCCTCACTTGCATACATCTGCATTTTGAATGGGTCTTCCTGGGCTGGGAGGGTGGAGGGCCTGCCCTCACACAAAGGACTGCCACACCCCCTACTGGGACTCTGGCAGACAGGATTGAGCTGAAAGGGAACTTGGTGCATTTCTTAGAGACTCTTTGAAATCACCCCCACTTCAAAGGCACAACTTAGTATAAAACAGGGCCTCTGCCCTACCTCATCAGACACTTGCTGGAGAAGAAACCTGAACCAGAAACTACATCCTGCCAAGAAGAACTGCCTGGCTGCTCAAAGGACTCACCTGTCTGCTTTCTCCAAAGGACTGCTGTCTTGCTGTTGCCCTGCTGCCTTGCTGAACTCTTGTCTGGCTGTGAAAGTGCTCTCCAAGGGCTTGGATAGAGCTTGCCTCCTGTTCCTTGAAGTCTCAGGACCAAAAAGACTTCTTCCTTTCACGTGGACGCTCCGTGCGCCGAAAATTTCGACGCACAGCTTGTTTCGCGGCGAGAAAAACGCCGCACACCGACGCTGATCAACGCGACGCCCTCGGGACGATCGAAACTTCGACGCACAACCTCGCAAGGACAAAGCCGCCCGACTTCCAAGGAGAAATCGACGCGACGCCCACCGTGAGTGCGAAACTTTGACGCACGGCCTCGCAAGGACAACGCCGCCCGACTTCCAAGGAGAAATCGACGCGACGCCTGCCGTGAGACCAAAATTTCGACGCACGGCCTCGCAAGGACAACGCCGCCCGACTTCCAAGGAGAAATCGACGCGACGCCTACCGTGAGATCGAAACTTCGACGCGCAGCCCCGCAGGACGACGCGCAGCCGGAAAATAAGCAGGAGAATCCACGCACAGACCCGGGACATCTGGTAATCCTCGCGATCCACAAAAAGAGACTGTCTGCGCGCCGGAAAACGACGCCCGACTTCCCCGCGTGGAAAAGAACGACGCAAGTCTGCGTGTGCTGAGTGGAAAACGACGCACACACCCCTTTTTCCACGCATCTCTTCTCCTGTGGCCCTCTGAGGAGATTTCCCACCAGAAACCAGGTACTCTGTGCTGAAAGACCCTTTATTGCTTTTTAAAGACTTAAAGACTCTTAATATCACTTTTCAGTGATATCTTTACAAATTCGTATTGCAACTTTGATCGTTTTGACCTACGATTATCCAGATAAATATTCTATATTTTTCTAAACACTGTGTGGTGTATTTTTGTGGTGTTATACTATGGTGTTGTATGATTTATTGCACAAATGCTTTACACATTGCCTTCTAAGTTAAGCCTGACTGCTCGTGCCAAGCTACCGGAGGGTGAGCACAGGCTGATTTTGGATTGTGTGTGACTTACCCTGACTAGAGTGAGGGTTCTTGCTTGGACAGAGGGCAACCTATCTGCCAACCAAAAACCCCATTTCTAACATTGGTGATCAGCGGTGAGGATAGGACTTGTGTTTGTGCAGTGACATACAGTAGCTAAGTATTTCACTACCTACCCACAGTGGAAGGTCAACTTGATTTTTCATCTTTTTTTGGCTCTTGGTTCTCTGATGTCCTCCTGGATATACTATTGATATTTTGGACTTTGGATTTTGGTTTTTGCTGATAAGATCTTATCAAAATGGGATTGCTTACCTACTCATTCTTTGTTCGTACTGACCACCTCACTAAGGCTGACCTAAGGAAGCTTTGCAGACAATGGGGCCTTCCTGTAGCAAGGAGATCTACTAAAGCGGAGATGCTCCATCACTACATAGTCTGGGGGGAGGAAAGATGGGCAGAGAGAGAGGCAGCAAGAAACCAAATGACTAAGTACCCCTCAGATGAGGAGGAAGACTACTCAGATGAGGAGGAAGGCTACTCAGAGTTGGACAGTGACCCAGAAATAGATGAATGGCTCCGAAGTCAAAGGCGACAGGAGCAACAATTAGAGGAGTATCTTGCAGAGGTTGAGGCAAAAAGACTTTTAGCCCTGGAAGAAGAAAAGATTGCAGCTCAAGAGCTGAGCTGTAAAGAGCTGAAACTGGAGGCCGGAAGGGCTGAGTCCAGTTCAGATGGTGGCAGCAAAAATCTTGCATCTAGTACTGCTGAAGAAGGGCACAAGCCCAGAGATGTGGTGCCCAACTTGAAGAAGGGAGTTGACACACCCCAGGCAGTTCAAGGGTATGAGGTAGTTCCCGTTATGCACAGGGTCCCTGAGAAGGATTGGGGAACTGGCACAGGGAGTCATATTCCTACTGGGGGGAGGGACACTTTACTGACTCTAGCAGAGAGTGACAGAGAAAAGGGTTCCCCCCTGGTGGACGTCCTGGATATAGAGTGTAGAGACATCCCAGAAGAGTTTGGGTTGAGTGTCAGGGACAGACAGAAACTGTCTCACCAGTCTCAAGAGGGTGATGTAGAGTGCTTTTCCAAGGCTGAGTTACTAGGTGGTTGGGTGAAGGGTACTGTGGTTAATACATGTGAAGGGCAGAGTGATGTAATTGCTGGAGAGCATATGTCTGGTCCTTATTTTCCAGAGCTACGCCAACACCAGGTGGAGTGTGAGTTCTCTGACCCCAGGGAACTTACAGTGGAGGCAGACTTTTGGGTGAGTACCAGAGAGTCTGAAGAGGCATTTGGGGGTGCTCCTGAAGGGAGTGGTCTAGGTGGGTTCCGACCAAGTGAGGTGGGAGAGGATTGTAGTGTCCCAGGTAGGTCTCAGAGCCTAACCTGTACCGTAGGGCCACCTTTTGAGGGAAGCCCCGCAGTGTCAGAAGAACTTGGGGGGATGACTGTAGACAGCATCCCAACAGTTCTGGTGTCTGGCAGTACCACTCCTAGTGAGGGGGTGCAGAAGTCCAGACATAGGGTTGAGAGGGGGTGGCAGACCCCAGTGGAGGATCTTGAAAGTCAGGGATCAGCTCTGAGAGCAGAGCCCCCCAGGAATGACCCAGGTGAGACCGTTTCTGGTTTGGGGGAAACCCAGACTCTGCCGGATGGGCAGAGGTCGGGAGACCTGCGCCAACCAGACTCTTGTGTGGCCCTTGGGGACGGCGTGTCCCTTGTGGGGGGTGAGAGTGCCCCCCAGGAAGTCCTGGCATGCCAGGCAAAGATTCAACCTCAGGGTGGTGACTCTGGGTTGGATAACCGGGTTCAGAGGTTAAACTTTGACCTGGTGGGGGGTAGATGTGCCCCCCAGAAAGTCCTGGAATGCCAGGCAATGGCTCAACCTCAGGGTGGTGACTCTGGGTTGGCTTACCAGGTGAAGAGGTCAAACTCTGACCTGGTGGGAGGTAGGTGTGCCTCCCAGAAAGTCCTGGGGTGCCAGGCAATTGCCCAACCTCAGGGTGGTGACTCTGGGTTGGCTAACCCGGTTCAGAGGTCAAACTCTGACCTGGTGGGGGGTAGGTGTGCCCCCCAGAAAGTCCTGGTATACCAGGCAATGGTTCAACCTCAGGGTGGTGACCCTGGGTTGGAGAACCAGGCTCAGAGGTTAAACTCTGACCTAGTGGGAGGTAGGTGTGCCTCCCTGAAAGTCCTGGCCTGCCAGGCAATGGTTCAACCTCAGGGTGGTGACTCTGGGTTGGATATCCAGGTTCAGAGGTTAACCTCTGACCTGGTGGGGGGTAGGTGTGCCCCCCAGAAAGCCCTGGTGTACCAGGCAGTGGTCCAACCTCAGGGTGTTGACTCTGGGTTGGATGACCAGGTTCAGAGGTTAAACTCTGACCTGGTGGGGGGTAGGTGTGCCCCCCAGAAAGTCCTGGCGTGCCAGGCAATTGCCCAACCTCAGGGTGGTGACCCTGGGTTGGGGTACCAGGCTCAGAGGTTAAACTCTGATCTGGTGGGAGGTAGGTGTGCCTCCCAGAAAGTCCTGGTGCGCCAGGCAATTGTTCAACTTCAGGGTGGTAACTCTGAGTTGAATGGCCCAGTTCAGAGGTTAAACTCTGACCTGGTGGAGGGTCAGTGTGCCCTCCAGAAAGGCCTGGCGTGCCAGGCAATTGTTCAACCTCAGAGTGCTGACTCTGGGTTGGATACCCAGGTTCAGAGGTTAAACTCTGACCTGGTGGGAGGCAGGTGTGCCTCCCAAGAAGCCCTGCTGTGCCAGGCAATTGTCCAACCTCAGGGTGTTGACTCTGGGTTGGATGACCAGGTTCAGAGGTTAAACTCTGACCTGGTGGGGAGTAGGTGTGCCCCCCAGAAAGTCCTGGCGTGCCAGGCAATTGCCCAACCTCAGGGTGGTGACCCTGGGTTGGGGAACCAGGCTCAGAGGTTAAACTCTGACCTGGTGGGAGGTAGGTGTGCCTCCCAGAAAGTCCTGGTGCGCCAGGCAATTGTTCAACTTCAGGGTGGTGACTCTGAGTTGAGTGGTCAGGTGCAGAGGTTAAACTCTGACCTGGTGGAGGGTCAGTGTGCCCTCCAGGAAGTCCTGGTGTGCCAGGCAATTGTTCAACTTCAGGGTGGTGACTCTGAGTTGAATGGTCAGGTGCAGAGGTTAAACTCTGACCTGGTGGAGGGTCAGTGTGCCCTCCAGGAAGTCCTGGCGTGCCAGGCAATTGTTCAACTTCAGGGTGGTGACTCTGAGTTGAATGGGCAGGTGCAGAGGTTAAACTCTGACCTGGTGGGGGGTAGGTGTGCCTCCCAGGAAGTCCTGGTTTGCCAGGCGGTGATCCAGTCTGAGGGTACAGACCCTGGGCTGGAAGACCAGGTTCAGGGTGTCCCCCCGGACCTGGAGGGAGGGGCTACTGATAACAGTGCCCCTACCATGTTGTCTTCTGAGGAGGCCACTCCTAGTTGGAGGGTGCTGGACCCCAGAAGGGAGGGCAGGGGGAGGGAAGCCTCACCCCGGGCCCTAGTCCAACCTGAAGGTACAGACCCCAGGTTGGAGGGCCAGTGGCAGGTTAACAGCCCTGCACTGGTGGAGGAATGGTACAGGGCGACTTCTGTAAGCCCCCTGGCCATGTTGGACTCTGGGGGTACCGCTCCAGGAGGGAGGGTACAAAGCCCCAGAGGGGAGGACCAGGTTCAGGCTGTCATCCCTGACCTGGTGGAAGGGAGAGTGGTTAAAGGGTGCCCAGCACCTGGGGCTACCGCCCCCCACTCTCCACAGCCACAGTGGTTGGAGAGCTTTGAGAGGCCTGGGGCCTGGCTCTCATCCCTGGCAGCTGTCAGTAATCACTGTGGCTTGCTGTCCGGGTGGACAGAGTTATCCCTGGGGAGGGGACAAGTGTCCCACCCCGGGGATAGAAGGGGCAACACCACTGTGTTGGTCCTGGTGGTACTATCCTGCTCCTGGGATACATCTGTGAGCAATGTAAGGTTAGGTGCTGCACAGATGGGATCCGCAGGAAAGGAGAAAGGTTCCCCATGGATGGGCTTAGTGGGCCCTGAGAGTATGGACAGAGGGATCCAATTGGAGTCAGGAAGGCGAAGAACTGGAGCATGCCCCTGCTGTTGTGGGCCTGGGTCCTTGTTCTGTCGCCTCAAACAGGGAAGTACATCAGGATAGTGATTGTTCTCCCCTGGCTTTAGGCTGGTGGGGGGTCATGTTGGACCTGGCTTTTTGACAGGGACATCCCCAAACTTTTTGCCTCCTTCCTCCTATTTTTTCTGACCTGTTGTTGTTGGCTTTTGACCTCTGAGCACTTTACCACTGCTAACCAGTGCTAAAGTGCATATGCTCTCTGTGTAAATTGTACTATTGATTGGTTTATCCATGATTGACTATTTAATTTACCTGTAAGTCCCTATTAGAGTGCACTACATGTGCCTAGGGCATGTAGATTAAATGCTACTAGTGGGCCTGCAGCACTGGTTGTGCCACCCACCTCAGTAGCCCCTTAACCTTGTCTCAGGCCTGCCATTGCAAGGCCTGTGTGTGCAGTTTCACTGCCACTTCGACTTGGCATTTAAAAGTACTTGCCAAGCCTAGAACTCCCCTTTTTCTACATATAAGTCATCCCTAATGTGTGCCCTAGGTAACCCCTAGAGCAGGGTGCTGTGTAGGTAAAAGGCAGGACATGTACCTGTGTAGTTATATGTCCTGGTAGTGTAAAACTCCTAAATTCGTTTTTACACTACTGTGAGGCCTGCTCCCTTCATAGGCTAACATTGGGGCTGCCCTCATACACTGTTGAAGTGGCAGCTGCTGATCTGAAAGGAGCAGGAAGGTCATATTTAGTATGGCCAGAATGGTAATCTAAAGTCCTGCTGACTGGTGAAGTCGGATTTAATATTACTATTCTAGAAATGCCACTTTTAGAAAGTGAGCATTTCTTTGCACTAAAAACTTGTTGTGCCCTTCAATCCACGTCTGGCTAGGTTTAGTTGACAGCTCCTTGTGCATTCACTCAGACACACCCCAAACACAGGGTACTCAGCCTCACTTGCATACATCTGCATTTTGAATGGGTCTTCCTGGGCTGGGAGGGTGGAGGGCCTGCCCTCACACAAAGGACTGCCACACCCCCTACTGGGACTCTGGCAGACAGGATTGAGCTGAAAGGGAACTTGGTGCATTTCTTAGAGACTCTTTGAAATCACCCCCACTTCAAAGGCACAACTTAGTATAAAACAGGGCCTCTGCCCTACCTCATCAGACACTTGCTGGAGAAGAAACCTGAACCAGAAACTACATCCTGCCAAGAAGAACTGCCTGGCTGCTCAAAGGACTCACCTGTCTGCTTTCTCCAAAGGACTGCTGTCTTGCTGTTGCCCTGCTGCCTTGCTGAACTCTTGTCTGGCTGTGAAAGTGCTCTCCAAGGGCTTGGATAGAGCTTGCCTCCTGTTCCTTGAAGTCTCAGGACCAAAAAGACTTCTTCCTTTCACGTGGACGCTCCGTGCGCCGAAAATTTCGACGCACAGCTTGTTTCGCGGCGAGAAAAACGCCGCACACCGACGCTGATCAACGCGACGCCCTCGGGACGATCGAAACTTCGACGCACAACCTCGCAAGGACAAAGCCGCCCGACTTCCAAGGAGAAATCGACGCAACGCCCACCGTGAGTGCGAAACTTTGACGCACGGCCTCGCAAGGACAACGCCGCCCGACTTCCAAGGAGAAATCGACGCGACGCCTGCCGTGAGACCAAAATTTCGACGCACGGCCTCGCAAGGACAACGCCGCCCGACTTCCAAGGAGAAATCGACGCGACGCCTACCGTGAGATCGAAACTTCGACGCGCAGCCCCGCAGGACGACGCGCAGCCGGAAAATAAGCAGGAGAATCCACGCACAGACCCGGGACATCTGGTAATCCTCGCGATCCACAAAAAGAGACTGTCTGCGCGCCGGAAAACGACGCCCGACTTCCCCGCGTGGAAAAGAACGACGCAAGTCTGCGTGTGCTGAGTGGAAAACGACGCACACACCCCTTTTTCCACGCATCTCTTCTCCTGTGGCCCTCTGAGGAGATTTCCCACCAGAAACCAGGTACTCTGTGCTGAAAGACCCTTTATTGCTTTTTAAAGACTTAAAGACTCTTAATATCACTTTTCAGTGATATCTTTACAAATTCGTATTGCAACTTTGATCGTTTTGACCTACGATTATCCAGATAAATATTCTATATTTTTCTAAACACTGTGTGGTGTATTTTTGTGGTGTTATACTATGGTGTTGTATGATTTATTGCACAAATGCTTTACACATTGCCTTCTAAGTTAAGCCTGACTGCTCGTGCCAAGCTACCGGAGGGTGAGCACAGGCTGATTTTGGATTGTGTGTGACTTACCCTGACTAGAGTGAGGGTTCTTGCTTGGACAGAGGGCAACCTATCTGCCAACCAAAAACCCCATTTCTAACACATAGCAACTTGAGGGGGGAAGCACACGAGGGTGTGACAGGGAAGGGTGCTGGTGGTATGCAAGAGAAGAACACAAAGGAGACAGGTGGAAAATATGTGCACTGTTATGGAGTGCTTAACCAAAAAGGAAAAAAGTAGCAACTGAAATAAAAGCAGTAGAAGAAGGACACAGTTATTGAGGCTGTACTCCAGATGGTGGACAAATGCAAGAAGAGGAAGGAAAGGCCATGCAACCTAAAGGATAAATAGCAAGCAAATGAGTGGCAATAAATCCACCTATGGTAGGCTGTGGGTGGGCTTTAAGCCAGCTGTAAGCTGACAGTAGGCCTTTTCTCATTCAGACAGCTTGTGCTGCCTGGTAGGCGAGACCTAAAAATCACTGGTTTCCTCTGTGAGAAAACTCATCAAAATTAGGTCCGCACACATCTGTAGTAAGGTTTTTTTTTTTGTTTTTTTTTATCCCCTGCCTCTGTCAGACCAGGGGATGCCATACTGATAGCCCACAACCCTGGCGAGTTTTGCTTTACTTAATTTGAAATACGAAAGATTGTAATGGCTTCTGCTTGCAAAGGAGCACATTGCTCGTGGCCTAAATGTGTAAACGCGCGTGAAATCTCACATCGTCTTTGCGATAGATAGTAGAAAGGAAGTTGAGAGCGTTTAGATACTTTTTTCCCCCCAATCTTATCTGTGACGTCCTGAGGCGTAGTGTGTGTGTGATCTGGTGCCAAGAATAGTTTGTGGGAAAACGCTACTGGCAGAACACTTTCAGATTTTGAAGTGTTTTTCTGGTTGGTTCGTTTTTCCCAACATTCTGTTTCCTGCCACAGTAAAAACAAGTCAAATTAAAACCCAACTGCAGTTGCCAGGCATATGATAGCTGCCTGAGTTTCATTTTAGCCTTTTATGGCCTTCTTTTCGGCGTTGCTAGGAGGGAAAATATGTGGGTACGGTTGGCGCAGCTACTGGGAAAGGCTGCCTTCTAAAGGGCTTGGGATCGGGCTCTCCGTAAATGATTAATTTGCGAGGCTCGGTTTGCGCAGTTTTTCTTGGTATCTGTGTGGGACGGTGTCGAAAGGACAGTTGTGTAAAAGGCGCTTTTGCAACAGCTGACGAAAGTGCGCTTTCGGCCTTCTGCACACTTGTAAAAGGTACGATGTGTATTAGTACAATGTCAACAAAGGGCGCTTCCGAGATGTATCATTTGTTGACATTTTTATTGTAAATTCTCCATATATGATATGCATATAGTCATATTTGCCTGCCAGTACGTTCATTCACGGACTGACCAGTTGTTCGACCTAAGAACCCCCCCTCCCCCCCCCCTTCATGTACTGCTGGGTTTCATATTCCTTGTATTTTCTCTAGATTTCTATATTGACCTTGTGCAGTACACACTTTATCGTGCATTTAATTGTAGTTGCTCGACAGTATTTGATCGGACCGGACAGTTTCAGTCGCGGTGGGTTTGTTCGCTTTGACGGAGATTGACGACCATCCGACAAACACTGCCATGAACATGTGTTTGTGTGCCTCGCCATTTCTCTAGAGAAGAATACCCGGTCTTTATCTAGTGTGTATGTTTTTATCTCAGGATGAGAGAAAAATTAATAAATTCAGGGTTCACAACTGTGAAATATCATTTTTCTGCTCTGATACGATATGTCGCCCACATCAGAAAACAGAACACCTCACTTATTTAAGCTGTTCACAAGGGTTATCTCGCCTGCATTTCCACAGCGGTTTAGTTACACCATGTGTAGTGATATCACACGCTCAGACTCGTCGATGACCTAGAAGGAGATGACATCGCTCACACTTTGAACTCCTTACCGGGGTTTGCACATTTTTCATTATGCGCATTACTTGACTGGTAGCCTGTGCAGCACTTCATTGGCGCAGTCTGTGCTTTTGAAAACAATAACGAGATGAAAGCTTTTAGCTCCTGCTGCCTTTTTCCCGGGTTTTTTTCAATGAACCTCAGTACTTTGCTGTTGGGATAGACAGACAATGCAGAACGTTTCGTTTGGAAGTGTCATGGGTATCATTTCGAGTTGGCGTGCAGGAAGTTGAAGGGACTCGACTGCACCTCTAGTGTGAGGCAAAAAGGATAGGCCGTGTAAGTGATTACACCAAGGATCGCATTTTCTGTGCTTAATTGGGAATCAGGAGGGGTGGCCAGCTCAAAGGGACTGAAGTATAACTAAAGCAAGACACACCTAGTTTGACTGCATCCAGCGATTGCCTGATACTGGGCAATAAGAGTTTTGTTGATTACCACTGCCACCCTCCAGTGAGTTAAGGTGAATTTGTGTGTTGTTGCCGTACATTTCTTTCCAGGTTGGCACCTGTGAGGACTAGGGCATACAGTGTTTAATAGTGTGGGTAAAGACATCAGCACAAATGGTGTCTTTAATGGTGACCGAAAAGATGCTCTTTTCACTGAGTACCTGTGAGAGAACAGGAAATATTCTAGTCAGCTTGTTGTTGCTGTTTTTTTATGGTCTGGCTGGACAGCTCAGCCTTTCAGTTGTGTGAGCATTACCAGAACAGGGCTTTCGCTCTGCCTACATGTGAAGACTCAGGAGTGCACGTTTTGATTGGGCAGAAGTTGTGTGGTTCCACAGAAAGCGGAGGTCCACCAAACAGCTGTGACTATTTTGTTTATTTATCCAGCTGCCTGAGTTTGAACTTTCAGTGGTGCACATGACATTTGAATCCGATTATAATGTCTTAGATTTATGATGATTTTCTCTGCAGCAGCACAGACTGGAGGAGGGAAGCCATTAACCTACATGGATTTTTAGTTTTGGCTTGACGTTGCAACTGTCTCTTGACCTTTTAACCTACACCAATATTCTTCTACAGTTCTTTGCTTACACAGAAATACACATTTATTCCCATGCTATCTACTTGTAATGCTTCACATTACCATACAACATTTCTTTAAAGCCAAATCTATTGGCACTGCCAATACTTGTTTGTTATGTTTTTATTTAGTACTCCCACAGTGTATTTGCTGGTTGGAATGCAGTGTTGTTTTCTTTTACCCTTCCCAACTTTCAAGGACCTCTTCCATGTAAAACCGACCCCAATGATCCCAACCCACTTTCAACTATGTTCCCCCTTCATCCACAAAGGAATTTTATTAGGACAATGTTTTTGAGATCCCCCACCAACCTCGTCTAAAAGTTACATGTCACTGCCGCCAAGCACTTCCAACAATGTTTTTTGCGACTTCAGTATCGGCTGCCCATCAGCTCTTAAAGACTTTGCTTTTGTATCCTGTCTCCCATTACATCCTAAGGGGCAAGGCACACAGCACTCTTTAAGGGCCAGTGAGACGGGCACAGTGGATGTGATCCTCATTCGCAGTTGCTAAGATATTACCTGCTCTACTCACTTAGAACACATGCAAGTGGCAGAGACAAAGCCAGAGGATGAGAAGGGATGGAAATACGTACATTATACAACTAATGATTTCCTTTTTGAGTGTTCTGGTGAGTTTAAGAGAACATTTTCTTCTTGGATGATTCTGACAAAAAAGCTCATTTTCATCTTCCACAGAAAGTCCTATCAAACAGCATTCTCTCTCTGTGTCTGGGGTAAAATCATAGAGATACAAAAGTACATTTCAGAGATCATAACTAGTGAGAGTGAAAATTCTTTTAGATACCATTGGGAATGTGAATTTCTTTCATTTCTGCCGATAGAGTTGGCCGAGTGAGATTCACATACCTCATTTGCAAGATCTGTGGTTCACACAATTGGATAAGGAAGCTCAGTAGGCCGTGTTCAAGCGATACAGAATTTGTTTGAGAGACAATGAAAAGGATGTCTGGTTGGAAGTCAATTCTTCACTAATAGATGCCTTTAATGAAGGTTAACTAATCTACATGAAAATTGTATATATGTAATCCTATTTGTAGAGCATGAGCTTAGCTAGAGAGTAGAGGAGCCCTGCACAAGTGTTAATGCTCTCAAGTATGTTTCAGAGGAGGTCGTGTAGAAGTTAGTGTTCCCTGAAGAGGTCGAACTTTAGTTCCTTTCTGAATTGCAAAGACATAGGAAGCATTCTGTAGTTGGCGGTAATCTTGTTCCAGTCCCTGGGTGCATAGCTGCAAAAGGCCCACCTTCTGTTTTTATTTTTATTGGACTTCTTCCTTTCTAGTTTGGCGATGCAGTAACTCCTAGTGTTGTTACCTGTCAGTGGAGGTTATTTTCTCCATCAAGTTTTCAGAGGTTGCTAGTCTGGTGGCCTTTTAGATATTTCAGCTTGCTTTGAAAATAATGTTGGCTTGGAAGTGGAACTGATGTAGTTCCTTCTATGTTTTAGTGATGTGGTCAAAATTCCACGGGCCTTTGATAGGAAATGTAGGGTGCCTTTTAGGGAGGAGGTGGGATGTCATGGTATAATGTGTTGTTGAGGAGGCCGTTAGCTACAGCGTTGTTCCACCAAGGTGTTAAGGCATTGTTTTTTTGTTTTAAAGACAGTTTCCTATAGCGCAGACTTCACTTTCTTCAGGAGAGCTGAAAGTTGTTTTATTTAACTGAAGGACAGGCTGGTAGAGATCCTGCAAACTGTATCACACATTCAGACCTTCTGCAATAAATTAGTGCCAGGACAGAATGGGCGGTTTCATTAGAGAGCTACTTTGCATTTCTACAGCAGTTGCGCTCAGTGTATAAGGGCACTAGGTTGTGGACCCTTCAAAGACATTGTGAGATTCTCATAAACATATCACACATAGTACTAACTAAATAGTTCCTGGACTAAAATGATCTGGCTTATGTGAGGCTAGAGCTTTGAGTGGAGGATGCATATGCGTACCCTTAATACATGCATGATAGATTTCCAGAGGCATCCCTATGGAAGCCTGCTGCACACCTTGGATAGTGCCATGCTTAGTGTTAACACGAGATTCGATCATATGGCCACCAACAGCAGTGAGGAAGGATGTCTTGGAGTAGGTCTGACTGGGAAGTTTCCCCGCCTCTGGGGCTCCAGGATCCATCTGGCTATCGGGGACAGAGAACCTTTGACACTTGACGGAAGAGCGCTAGGGCGCCGCACCAACAAAGGGCTGTCCCTCGCAAAGTGCTTCCTAGTTTCGTTGTTGCTGATGTTACATCTTTCACAAGAAAACGAACAAGTGTTTGTTTTCTTGTAAAAATGCAGCATCCTGTCGGCAGCAGAGGGGGCTCATCTGCCTCCATTTGTATTGCACATATATATCGGGCGACAGATGCACAGCCCAGCCTCACACATTTACAAAACATAGCTGAATGCTGCACTAGCCTAAATCAGTACAGCATGTCAGTAAAAGGAGATATGGGCAGGCAGTCATGCGTCCATATGCCCAAACAGAAGCTGGAATAAAGAAGGCGGGGTCTGCCTGCCTAGACTTCTGGGCTGGACAAGCCACTGATTTTGTCCTGGTACAGTGTTTCCAGCACCCTGTGGCATGCATAAGTGAATAAGACCCTGTGTGTAGGTAAGTTTCATGTAGCTAGTGTGTGCTTGTGTGCTTATCCTTTTGCTTTTTTGTGAATGTGTATGTATGTATGCACGTGTGCAACCCTGTGAGCGTATGTAGAATTGTGTCACTGGAATGGAGAGACTGGGCCTGATTTTCCTTTGCATGGCGCCATTTCAGGTTTTCTTCAAAGTGAAGTCCCAACTTAGCTGTCCTCATTCCTCTTACAGCAGAAGTCTCCCGGTTAAGAGGACTCAAGTGAAAGAGGGCCAGGCTTTCATTTTCATAAAGTAACCTTTCTCCGTAACAGACGTCTTTCCTGTAGAAGTGCACACACCAATGAGAGGACCTACCAGAGCAAAATAGCAAGTCTAGTCGGTCGAAGCCAGCATCACATGACTGGGCGCAGGCTACATCAGTGGCACAGATCAGCACTCAAATTCAAGTTCAAGGGAAAAGTGTTTCAGGTGTGGGATGCAGAGACCACGGGACATTCACAAGCATTACTAAATGATTGGTAGTACGCAGATGAGAGAGGACAGAAAATGATGCGTATACATCCTATGTATTTCCTTTCAACCCACACTTTTACATCATTCGCAGCATCCTTGAGGGCTTTTTAAATCCACTGATTTAGTCCAAGTAAGTCATACTTGGACAGGTCACAAGACTGACCGTACTATTAATGGCACTGCAGGACGTTCATGCCTACTTGTTATTGAAGTGCACAAATAGCCAGCTTGAGAACTCATGTTTGGCTCACTACTGCTGGCTACACTGAGAAATAAAATCTCCATGCAGGTCATAAAAAAGTAAATCATGATTTCTTGAACAGCTGGTTTCAAAGGGTTAAATCCATTCAAGGGAATAAAATCTCAACCCATTATTATGCTCTTATGCACGTGAAGAGAGCCCCAGGGTGGCAACTGATGCTGAAGAAGTGCACCCAAATTGTACTCATGGGTTCTTTACATTTACTGACACACTTTATCTTAAATCACTTCCCCGACTTTAGCCACGGACCACCAACTGTACCACCAAAGTTATAAGAGAGTAGTCTCTGAGAGTAACTTTAAAATGCAGAAATGGGCCAAGAAATGATTTTCAAGGTTTTTTTATATTTTTTTAATTTTTATTTATTTATTTGTGCAACGGTGTCTATATTCTTACTGGAGCGCCCGCGGGGGTCTTCTTCCCACCTTGGGTTGAGAAAACAGACGCGCTCTGGTCAACTGGATCTTTGGACTCAGTGAAGAGTGTGGTAATTGAATTCATTTAACACCGATCAATAACATGAGAAACATAAACAATTTTAAACACAATGACTAATTTGACCACAAAATCAAACTACAAACTGAATATAGTTTCAGAGCTTTATTACAACCACAAAGTTAGTGTAACGCAAATGGTGCGCAAAACTAAATTATGAACATGCATGAAAACCATAGGCTGACCAAAATGTCTAAAGAGATTTAGCCTACTAAATATCAATACTATTAAACTGTCCAAGAGGATAACACAAATTAACACAACTATAATATGAACATTAGAATCAGATTTCAAAGCAAATGATGGTGATATCAGTAAATCCATCAAAAATCAATTCATAACAGTAAGTTTTCAGGGCTGGGCCGTCCTTATCCCTAATACGAATCTGGACTTGCATGTTTGGGGACTGTGACGGGCCGGACTGGGCCTACCCGCACATCGCACCTACTTGTTCTGCAACTTCCTCTTTTGACCCGGAAGCACTTTCCACTTCATCCAATCACGGCTTCCCAGGGCCGTCCCGGCGGGAACCCAGGTGTTTAAAGGGCCTGCCACCACTTCCTAGGTTGTTGGCGTTTGGGAGTGGTGAAGAGGAGAGGAAGACGACCGACGGGAAAAAGGAGGAAGGCGTGGACGACAGGAAGCTCCGAGACGCGTCCAGCGGATCCCTGGGCTGTGCAGAGCCGATCGCAGCGTCAGCTGATTGCAGGCCGAAGGAGAACAGGAAGAAGCCAGTGGTCCCATCTGGGGACGAAGGAGACAGACTCTGGGAAGCAAGACGCGAGGGCCCGCCGCGCTTCAGGAGAAGCGTGGCAGACGCAGGTGCGTGGGGCCTTCCTGTTCAGGGTTAGGGATGACGGGAGGGGAAGGGATTAATGGGGAAACAAAAGGGTGAAGGGCACACTTAATATGAGGGCACACTTAATATGAGGGCACACTTAAAATGAGGGCACACTTAAAATGAGGGCACACTTAAAATGAGAGCGCACGAGTGAGGGTTGATGGAGGAAAGAAAAGGACGAGGGAAAGTGAGTGAAATAGACGAAAGGCAGAAAAGGAGAAGAGGAGATAAATAGAAAAGAAAAGAGAGAAGTTCACGGACTAATAGAAAAAAAATAAACAAGCACATCACTCAGAAATAGGACAACGAGGTACTGAGACAGAAGAAGGAAAAGAGTAAGGGCAGAGAAGAGATCAAGGAATCGCCTCTCTTAGGAAAAGAAGAGGAAAGAAAAGATAGTGGCGAACAGACAAAGCCAGAAAAGAGAAAAGGAGACAAAGACCAGGAGATAACGGAGTGAGACAAAGGGAAAGACAGCGGCAGGAAGAGACAGGATAGAAAACACGAAGCACTTACCAGGTTTATTCTTCTTCTTCCCTCATGTGCTTCCCGAGAGTCCTAGAGGAAAAGGAAAGAAGAAGAAGTCCATAAGGTCCTGCCAGAAGGAAAGACACAGAGAGCACGAATACAACAAGAACACCACCACCCATCACAAACCTTTCTATACAGTCAATAAAAGACCACTTACCTATAGATCTGGGAGTACCGAGTGATCATTAGCGGCCATCCTGTAACAGGGATGGACTAACACATGCGGCCAAAACAAAGAGATAAAAAACATTTGGAAAATCATCTAACTAGGGTGACTCACTATAAAAATTCACTGGTGTAATCATCTAACCAGAAAAGGAAGCAAGAAACCACATTAGATCATACCTTTCCTCATGGGACAGCAGACAGGAAGGATTCATGTAGACAGAGCGTTCAGTGTCTCAGCATCAGGACAGTGCATAACACGAATTGCACATAGGGCAGGTCAGCAGTTTAGAATTTATTGGGCATATTAGTACTGAACAGCATAAGTAACGGGACATATAGGACTAAAGTATGACTTATTTCTTCAGGTTAAGGGCCATAGGGATTCAGGAGAAGAGAAAGCAGCTCCACATCAAGGGTCATCAGCAAGGTACGACTGACTCGACTGACTAAAAATTTCAAAAGTCTCTCCCTAACTAGAAATAATCATCAAGTTCTGATTGGTTGATTGTATGGACTCCTATTGCAAATTAATCAATATCCAATGGTAACCACTGATACCATCAAGTTTGCAACTATTCTGGATTTTCTCAGGGAAGAAGCAAAGTCATCTCGATGAATTCCTACAGTTCCGCCAAAATATAACATTTATTTGTCGATTGCAACTTACAGTTCTTTCCCACAGCTCACAAGGTGATTCTAACATTTCTCATGCAAAATTAATAAGGCTTCCTGTCTTGTTCGACAGCTTGAACAAATACTGTTACATTTGTTATTTATCAATACATGTTCCCTGTCTCTAATGCAATAAGACATTCACCAACACGTCAGCAACCTAGAAATTAATTCGGGTTAAAGGAAACCGAATGAATCAGTACTTTTCCTCTACTACTGCAAAATGAATCTTCAGGCCTAGTCTTAGCTAAGAAAGCCTAAACACATTAATGCAATTAATACACATAAATCCTACTTCACACCTCGGAATTTGTAATTTGCAATTAATAACTTGCTTTGCATCTTTGATTCAAACATTATTTACAAAATTAGAGATGTTTAAGCATGTATTTACTTCTCTGCACACTTAACTCGTGAATAAATTCATGTAAATCAATATAGATATGATTAATTCATGTTTAATACTCATAATATACTTGATTTCTACTATTCTTCTAAGAATAATACTTATTATATTAATTCATGTCAGTAGTTTACTCAGATATAAATGCACAACATCTTTCATGGCAAAACACAATGTCAAATACGAACGGAGGTCATATTGTCCACCATAATTCAAACATGCACGTTTTTGCATTACATGTTAAGTTCTCTGTTATACTTTTAAATGAAGGTTTATAAGTCACCATATGATAAGTTCTATGCCACTAATGTAAAATTTGATCTCTGTCAGTCTCCTGTTTAATTATACTATGATGCAAATTAATCCTACGGCTAGGATAAAGGCAGCTGTAAACCATTCTACAGCTCGGATTTCAATAACTTTCCACAAGTGTTGACCTAATCCGTAGCCTAGCAGGCCTGTTCAACACACCTAAAACGATTAAGTTGTTCCCCTGTTTATTTCAAGTTATTCTGCTCTATCGCTCTCCACTTAAGAAAAGGTTGTTCGATGTGTAACTTGGCACTGTCCTTTGTTGTCAGATCACACGTTCAGCAGTTTATCCTTCTGAGTTTGATAGACTGGGTTCCAGGAAGTTGGCTAAATATGAACAGTAGCACTTATAATTTACAGTATTTAGAAACAGCAGACATGTTATGGTGTGCTAAATCAAAAGTAAGGTATACTCTAAATTAACCCCTTCGCAGCCAGGCCTTTTCCCCCTCAGGTGCCAACCCTTTTTTTTTAGCTATTTGGGGCAGTTTGCGCTTAGGTCCTCATAATTTTTTGTCCACATAAGCTATCCACGCCAAATTTGCGTCCTCTTTTTCCAACATCCTAGGGATTCTAGAGGTACCCAGACTTTGTGGGTTCCCTTGAAGGAGACCAAGAAATTAGACAAAATACAGTGAAAATTTCGTTTTTTTCAAAAAAATGGGAAAAAAGGGCTGCAGAAGAAGGCTTGTGGTTTTTCCCCCTGAAAATGGCATCAACAAAGGGTTTACGGAGCTAAAATCACCATCTTCCCAGCTTTCAGGAACAAGCAGACTTGAATCAGAAAACCAAATATTTCAACACAATTTTGGCATTTTACTGGGACATACCCCATTTTTACTATTTTTTTGCGCTTTCAGCCTCCTTCCAGTTAGTGACAGAAATGGTTGTGAAACCAATGCTGGATCCCAGAAAGCTAAACATTTCTGAAAGGTAGACAAAATTCTGAATTCAGCAAGGGGTCATTTGTGTAGATCCTACAAAGGGTTTCCTACAGAAAACAACAGCTGAAATAAAATGTTTTTGAAATTGAGGTGAAAAAAACAGCCATTTTTCTCCACGTTTTACTCTGTAACCTTTTCGTGCGATGTCAGATTTTTGAAAGCAATATACCGTTACGTCAGCTGGACTCTTCTGGTTACGGGGATATATAGGGCTTGTAGGTTAATCAAGAACCCTAGGTACCCAGAGCCAATAAATGAGCTGCACCTTGCAATGGGTTTTCATTCCATACCGGGTATACAGCAATTCATTTGCTGAAATATAAAAAGTGAAAAATAGGTATCAAGAAAACCTTTGTATTTCCAAAAAGGCTCAAGATAAGGTGTTGAGAAGCAGTGGTTATTTGCACATCTCTGAATTCTGGGGTCCCCATACTAGCATGTGAATTACAGGGCATTTCTCAAATAGACGTTTTTTTTTTACACACTGTCTTACATTTGGAAGGAAAAATTGTAGAGAAAGACAAGGGACAATAACACTTGTTTTGCTGTTCTGTGTTCCCCCAAGTCTCCCGATAAAAATGATACCTCACTTGTGTAGGTAGGCCTAGCGCCCGCGACAGGATATGCCCCAAAACACGACGTGGACACATCACATTTTCAGAAAGAAAACAGAGCTGTTTTTTACAAAGTGCTTAGCTGTGGATTTTGGCCTCTAACTCAGCCGGCACCTGGGGAAACCTAGAAAACCTGCGCATTTTTGAAAACTAGACGCCTAGGGGAATCCAAGATGGGGTGACTTGTGGGGCTCTGACCAGATTCTGTTAACCAGAATCCTTTGCAAACCTCATAATTTGGCCAAAAAAACACTTTTTCCTGTCATTTCAGTGACAGAAAGTTCTGGAATCTGAGAGGAGCCACAAATTTCCTTCCACCCAGCGTTCCCCCAAGTCTCCCGATAAAAATGGTACCTCACTTGTGTGGGTAGGCCTAGCGCCCGCGACAGGATATGCCCCAAAACACGAAGTGGACACATCACATTTTCAGAAAGAAAACAGAGCTGTTTTTTACAAAGTGCCTAGCTGTGGATTTTGGCCTCTAGCTCAGCCGGTACCTGGGGAAACCTAGCAAACCTGCGCATTTCTGAAAACTAGACACCTAGGGGAATCCAAGATGGGGTGACTTGTGGGGCTCTGACCAGGTTCTGTTACCCAGAATCCGTTGCAAACCTCAAAATGTGGCCAAAAAAACACTTTTTCATCACATTTCGGTGACAGAAAGTTCTGGAATCTGAGAGGAGCCACAAATTTCCTTCCACCCAACGTTCCCCCAAGTCTCCCGATAAAAATGATACCTCACTTGTGTGGGTGGGCCAGGTGCCTGCAACAGAAAAAGGCCAAAAAGTTGTAGAGATTGAGGGGATAGCACAGCGAGTTGATAAGCACATATTCTTCTTTTATACATCTTTAGGCTGACTCTGCTTTGGGGACCCACACAAGTGAGGTGTCATTTTACTTGGGAGACTGAGGGGAACGCTGGGGAGTAGGAATTTTGTGCTGGAGCGGTGATCGTACAAAGAAAAGTCAGGAAAATATGCTTTTTTAAGCACATTTTGAGGTTTGCAGAGGATTCTGGGTAAGAAATGTTGGGGGATCCACACAAGCCACACCTCCCTGGACTCCTTGGGGTGTCTAGTTTTAAAAAATGTCTGGGTTTGGTAGGTTTCCCTAGATGAAGGCCGCACCCAAGACCAAAAACATAGGTGCCCCCTCACCCCCAAACACAGGTAGTTTTGTAATATATCATTTTGATGTGTCCACATAAGTCTGTGATGTGCCAAACACTAAAATTGTGAAAAGAAACGCACTTAGGTTATGTGAAAAAGACCCCTCACCCACCAATCAAGTTGGTGGCATGCTTCATCATTGGGGTCCCACCTGAGACACCTAGCGTGTCACAAGTGTGCTGCAACGCCTGATTACAGCGGAGCAGGTTTTGTCATTTTTAACCACACATACTGGTTGGATTTGGTACGAGGGTGAGTGATGGTTCAACAGATCAAATTTTATTAACAAGAGATTTCACAAAAGTGAAATGCACTGTTGATAACTGAAAGGCCAAAAACTGAACCAATGACTCACAGCTCGTGAGCTGTAAAGCCATGGCAAGGCACCAACCGCTTTACGGTCCATTCACACACCTTTCATACATGACATGCACAAGACCATTCACGCTGCCAGCCACGGGCCCAGCACATTACAACACTCTCATCGACAGACAGCGGCACTCAAGGGACCATCACTTTCATACGCCCACATGCCCGATACAGCAATCACACCAACTGATGTGTGTGGACTGGCGTTTGGCTGGCACCGCCAGCCAAGCGCCACCCCACACACACCGCCAGCCAAGCGCCACCCCACACACACCGCCAGCCAAGCGCCACCCCACGCACACCACCAGCCAAGCGCCACCCCACACATACCATCCCTTTTTTGTTTGTTTGTTTTTAAACAACAAAGAAACCACTAATCATAAATAAGTACAAAACTACAAACACAAAAGCTCTAACTGAATACATGACTAATGCCAACTGTGAAACTGAACGTATAAAAATATAAAACAGCAGTTTACGCTCACGGAATTTCCCAATAATTCTTCGGTGTGTGGTAGCTCCTGAAACAGCCACCCACACACAGCCCAGGCTTTGAAGGACAATCAGGGCAGTACATCCTAGTCTCCTTCCTGATACCTCTTCGAGCACAGACTCTACATCTCTTAGCAGGAAAGTTTTTTTTGGCCGTGGGAGGAATGTGCTCAGCAAAGTGATGATCTTTCAATCTAGCCACATCCTCCACCACTGCTTCTCTAGGAACTCTTGCCTGTTCCAGCACAACAAGGCTAGCTATGATAGACTCCTGAAATTTCACAAATGTCATCCTTGACTCTGGAGAACTATCCTTGAACACAACAAAAGCATTAAAAGTTGCCAAGTGAAACAAGTGAACCGCTAATTTCTTATACCAAACATAAGACTTACGAGCAGCAGTGTAATGTTCCAACCTTTGATCTACTCTATCAACACCACCCATGTGCTTATTATAGTCTAAGATGCACACAGGTTTGCGCACTTCGGCAACCTGACCCCAAACAGCCACAGGTGAAGTACTCTCATCATGGATGCTACTTAGCATGTATACATCCCTTTTGTCTACAAATTTCAGAGCTAGCAGCTCATCATTCCGCAAGGCACTGCACTGTCCCTTCTCAAGTTTTTTTTTTTTTACAGACAAGCTCTCTTGGATAGCCTTTCCGATTAGAGCGGATTGTGCCACAAGCAACAGTGTCAACTCTAAACAACTCCTTGAACAACTGAACTCCAGTGTAGAAGTTATCTACTTATAAATAAAATAAATATTGGAATCCCTACCAGTGTAGACCCGGAAATTATAAACATATCCTGTACTACTTTCAAACAGCATATACAATTTAATTCCATACTGTGCCCTCTTGCTAGGAATGTACTGCCTAAAAACCAAACGACCCTTGAACAGGACCAAAGACTCATCTACAGATATTTCTTTGCCTGGAACATAGATCTCTGAAAACCGATCTACCAAATGATCAAGGACAGGTCTAATCTTAAAAAGACGGTCAGAATCAGGATGATCTTGTGGCAAGGCTAAAGCATTATCTACAAAATGCAACATCCGAAGAAGCTCATACCGGTTACGACTCATGATGGCAGGAAATATAGCAGTTGCCATCAAGGGACTAGTAGACCAATATGAAGACAGCGATGGCTTCCTTATCAGCCCCATCAAAAAAGTTATACCCAAGAACTTTTTCAACTCTTCCAGATTTGTGGGAATCCACCGGCTAGCTCTAGAGTGTGGCCTAAGTCTAGCAGCGTTGTCCCTCAAAAACTGCTCTGCATACAAATTAGTCTGCTCAACAATCTCTTCCAAAAATATATTGTCCATAAGCAACTCAAAAAAAGTTGACAGGCAATAAGTTTTCCGTATTAACTCGACACCCTGGAAAACCAGTAAACGCAGGCAACTGTGGCTGCTCCATGTTTGGTGCAACCCACTTGTCAGGTCTTCCAATGGGAAGCCTTTCAGCCGCTGGCTCCTGCACCATCGGCACATCACTGTCCTCCTCTAAAACAGGCCCTTCATCAGCACTGAGAGTGGCTTCATCATCAGATGATTCATCTCTGACAGAAAATTCACTTCCAGAATCCTGCACTTCCTCCTCTGCCTCAGATGCAGAGTCAGTCTCATATTCATGGTCCGAAGATGACTCAAAAAGCACACTAACAACCTGCTGAGCGGTCATCCTACGGCTAGCCATGATCCTTCCTACAAACATTAACTGGACAAATACACCACCAACAACCAGCACTGTTTAAGATAAGTAACAAAGTGTAGCTTTATCACTAAGAGTTATAAACTCAAAAACTATACTGCTCACTTGCCTGAAAAAGCTTGACTCACCAGCAACTACTCTGCACAGCCACAGCAATCACCAATGATATCCCACTAAAAAGAGAAAAAAAAAGCAAATTAGACATAAGACAACACAATAATCATTGTGCATAAATCTAAGGACAATTTCACACACAATCCAGCATTCAGTACACCACCTACAAACATGTCATTCATGCATGGCAACAATACTCACTTGGAGTAAATCGATTTACTTACCTAAAACATGCAACTACGCAAACCGCAGGACAACTACTGCCAAAACTGCAACAAGCCACAGCAAAGTCAGCAAAAGCTTTGAACTAGAACAAAAAGGAGAAAAACTGTTATTATCATAAAAGCAAATACTTCGCCAGTTGACAAACACCCCGCCACCAACCATTTTTTAATGTTCCCTTGTGTCTAGTGTTCTCTGCTTGGGGGAAGATGGGCCTAAAAAAAAATAGGCCAATCTACCCCCAAGGGGGGCAGAAATGCCATATAATATATTGCCCCCTTTGAGGGTGAGCCTTGCCCAAGGGGGGCAGAAATGACAAAAATTAATTGGCCCCCAAAGGGGAGCGACCCTTGCCCAAGGGGTCGCTCCCCCACACTAAAAAACAAACACACACACACATACAGAAATCCCTGGTGTCTAGTGGGCATTCCTGCTGCCCGATCGCATCGCGATCGGGCAGCAGGAATGCTCAGAGACATCGAGGGAAAGGAAAACCCTTTCCTTTCCTTTGATGCCTCTTTCAGAGGCATCCCCCCGCACGAAGGTGAAAAACTCACATTCTCCTTAGACGCGCTGGAAGCAAATGGCTTCCAGCGCGTCTTTCACCCTTTCATGATATCAGCGCGCGATCGCGTGCTGACGTCATGGGGGGGGGGGTGAAAGGGGAAGGGATTCCCCTTTCAGCCCTGGCCTGGGGGGTGGAAGGGCGGCCCTCGGGGGGTGCGCTAGCGCTTCCCCCGACGGCCAGTCCCAGGACGTAATGGTTACGTCCATGGCGCCACACAGGCGCTGCCATGGACGTAACCATTACGTCCATGGCGAGGAAGGGGTTAATGAATAGTACTATGTTTTTTGGGGCGGGAGTTTCTCTTCTAAGTAGTAATAAAGGTATGTCTTCCTTGTACAGAACCATGGCCCTTGGGCCACTGTGTACTTAGTTTATAGAAAAGACACTGGTGGGCAGCCAAGGCACTGCCATAGAGCTCATAAGGCCTGGTTAAAATATTATGATAATTTTAGTCAAGCTTTGAGCCACCATAAGAATATTTTTAAGAGGAGGGGACAGTGAGTGTACTGGTGCCATCAAAAAAGAGGAGCAGAGTAAGTAGGATGAGCACAAGCTGTTAATAAAGAAGGAGTCTTGTGGATGAAGTCATCTCCCTCAACATGCTAATATCTCCTCGAACTTCAGCCCTCCCCTTTCCAGTTCACTACCATTGTTAGCACAAATCTACCACAGTGGCTTTGCGGGACACATAGTGTTTGCAAGGAGCTAGATGTACTATTTCTTAGCCTAGTGATTCCTGTAATTCATATTTGTTGGAAATGGCCCTTTTTGCAGGGTTATCCCCAAAGTTTTTGCCTTCTTCCTCCTATTTTTTCAGGTCTTTTTTTGTTGGTTTATTGTCTCTGCGCACTTTACCACAGCTAATCAGTGCTAAAGTGCAACTGCTCCCTATAGAAATTGTACTGTTGATTGCTTTATCCATGATTGGCATATTTGATTTACCGGGAAGTCCCTAGTAAAGTGCACTAGAGGTGCCCAGGGCCTGTAAAGCAAATGCTACTAGTGGGCCTGCAGCACTGGTTGTTCCACCCACATAAGTAGCTCTGTAATCATGTCTCAGACCTGCCACTGCAGTGTCTGTGTGTGCAGTTTTGACTGTAACTTCGACTTGGCAAGTGTACCCACTTGCCAGGCCTAAACCGTACCTTTTCTTACATTTAAGGCACCCCTAAGGTAGGCCCTAGGTAGCCCCAAGGGCAGGGTGCAGTGTATGGTTAAGGTAGGACATATAGTAATACGTTTTATATGTCCTGACAGTGAAATATTGCTCAATTCACTGTTGCAAGGCCTGTCCCTCTCATAGGTTAACATGGGGGCTACCTTTAAATCTGATTAAAGTGTAGATTCCCTTTGGGAGCGGATGGACATGTGGAGTTTGGGGTCTCTGAGCTCACAATTTAAAAATACATCTTTTAGTAAAGTTGATTTTAAGATTGTGCATTTGAAAATGCCGCTTTTAGAAATTAGGCATTACCTCCCGTCCCTCCCTCGCCTTCCTTTTAAACCAATGAGGCCTCCCGCCTCCCCCTAGACCCTCCCTTCCCCTTTAAACCCCCCCCCACCCTGACCTCCTCCTGTTTCTTTCGTCTAGCCCACGCTAGACGTTTTTTTCTTTCCCTTACCTGCACGGCGGGGCCTGGAGGTCTTCGTTAAAGGTGCTCCTCGGGGTGCGGAGCTCCACGAGGAGTACGGCAGCTGACCGCGTTGGTAGGAGAGCAGCTGGGCTGCTCAGAACTACGCGGAATGAGGGCCGGCCGATGGGGTCGACCGGCCCTTTGTGGCTAGGGCTTTCATTTCCGGGTTACCACGCTACTGAGCAGCGAGGAGCTGCGGGATGGCGATTTTTGGGCTGAGATGCCAGCAATCGGCTGGTAGGACGGGCGTTCTGCCCGCAGTTTTATTATTTGGCCAGGAATGTGTGACCTTTTTGGGGATTGGTTTATTTCTAGGGGGCAGGTCCTAGTCACTATATATGGGGAGTGATTGGGATGTAAGACAGTGTTTATTGGATAGTCATGCCGAAGGTTCAGGCAAAGAGGCGTAGGATTGTCTCATCTTCCTCCCCTGAGGAGGAGGGTGCTGCTGGAGTTTCCACTCCTGGGGGCTCACAGTTACAGGATAGGGGCACTCCCCTCATGTCCAGGGAGGAGGTGCAGGAGATGATTGAAGTGGCTGCTACCAGGGCTCTTCAAGTAGGGGTGAACAGGACTGGTCACTCTAAGATTTCTCATTCATCGGCTGCTACAAGGAAGTCCTCGTCAGACAGTGAGGGTGATGAGGCTCCATCTACGTCATCTGGGGGTAAATATGTATCCAGAGAGGAAATGTGGGAAGTGATGGCACATGTTCGGGACAATTTGGGTTTCCCAGTGTTTCATCCTTCAAGCTCGGATTCTCACTTATTTCCTCAATATCAGACCCCTTCCAAGTTTGCCATGCCTTTCCAGGGACCTGTGAAGGATATGGTGTTTCGTGAATGGAAAGATGTGGATAAAGCTCAGGTTCCACGATTCCTGCAGAAACTGTATTTACTTGAGGGTGAGGATGTATTACCTCCTTCGGTCCGCCTGGATTCAATTTTAGCTACCCTGATTGGTAAAACGGCGGTAAATCCGGAGGATTGTGTGCCTACGGATGCCACGGATCATAAAGTGGATTCAGGTCTTAAAAGGGCATTTGCCGGTGAGAATCTGGCACTAAGGGCAGGTATATATTCTGCTTATGCGGCTCAGTCGTTGGTGCAAGACTTTGATAAGCTGGCGGTGGCTGTTCAGGAAGGTGCAGAATGTTCAGAGCTCCTGGCTGTTATGGAGCAACAGGCCAGATTGTTGGCGGATGTTTCTTCAGATGTGGTCCGTACTTCAGCGCTGGCCTCTGGGGCTTTGATTGGGGCTCGTAGGTCCCTCTGGTTACGTTCCTGGAAGGCTGACCCAGGGGAAAAGGCGGCCTTGCTGAGACTGCCGTTTGAAGGTCGTAACTTGTTTGGAGAGCAATTGCCATCCATGCTTTCCAAGGCGTTTAAGGAACGGAAACATGCCTTACCTTATTAAGGGGGTTCTACTTCTAATAAAGGGTGGAAGAAGCATTCCCGATCTGCTCCGAATAGGGAGGCCAAATCCTTTTCATTTAGGAAACAGCGTTTTCAGCCGCGTTTTTCTCCTAAGAAGGCTGCTCCTGCGAACCGGGGTGGTTTCAAGAAGGGGTCCTGACAATCACTGTGGGCCTGGCATAGGGCCGGTTGGGGGGAGGCTGAGTCACTTTCTTTCAGCTTGGGAGGAAAGTATCAACGATCGTTGGGTGCTAGACATTGTGGCCAATGGTTATGTCATCGATTTTGTGAGGGTTCCTCCAGATTCAGGGGTGCGTCCCACCCCTCTGCCTCCAGGGGGGGGTCAAGGAGAAGGGCATTATTGGACGGAGTAAGGGACTTGTTGGTCAAGGGGGCCATTTCCCACGTTCCACTGAAAGAAAGGGGTCGGGGAACTTATTCGGTCCTCTTTCTTGTGCAGAAAGTTTCAGGGGGTTTTCGACCAGTGCTCAATCTGAAGGAGGTAAATACTTGGATCAGGACAGGGCATTTCCGCATGCTGTCTCTTCAGACTATCTTTCCATTGGTCAGGCAAGGGGACTTTCTTGTGTCACTGGACCTGCAGGATGCTTACCTGCACGTACCTGTGGCAAGATCTTCTCAGAGGTTCCTGAGGTTTGCTGTGGATCAAGAACACTACCAGTTTTGCGTTCTTCCTTTCGGTCTGAAATCTTCTCCTCGGATTTTCACAAAGGTGCTGGCCCCCCCTGGTGGCTTTGCTACATGCAGAAGGGGTGTTTATTCATCCATATCTGGACGACATTTTAATTCATGCCCAGTCACGGGTCCTGTTGCAGAGACAGGTGGACCAGGTTCTTGGGGTCCTGCAAAACCACGGGTTTTTAATCAATTGGAGAAATCAGATTTAGTTCCGTCCCAGGATCTGGTTTTTCTGGGGGCTCGGTTTCAGACTCTTCTAGGCTTGGTATCGGTATCAGAGAAGAGATTGGGTGTGCTCCAGACCTTGGTCAGGAAGGTTGTATTACTGACTGCGCCACAAGCTCTTCTTTGGTTGCGACTGCAGGGTCATTTGGCATCGGTGATATTTCTGGTTCGTTGGGCGCGTTTCCATCTCCTATGCCTGATGACGTGGTTCTTGAAAAGGTGGACTCCGGGGTCCGGTTCTCTGAAGGACAGGGTTCCGGGGTCCAGATTGATTCGCAGGGAGTTGCAATGGTGGTTGGATGCAGATCATCTTCGGGTAGGGGTTTCTTTATCTCCTCTGAGGCCCGTGGTGGTGACTACGGATGCCAGCCTCTCCGGTTGGGGTGCGTGGACAGGGTAGGCTCAGGTTCAGGGGTTTTGGTCCCCTCGGGAGGCGAGTCGGTCATCGAATTGGCGCGAATTGAGAGCGGTCTTTCTGGCTCTGGTCCATTTCCAGGGGTCCCTGAGGGGGACGGCGGTTCTTATTCGGACGGACAACTTAGTGGCCAAAGCTTATGTCAACCGACAAGGAGGGACCAGGTCAAGGGCTCTGTTCAGTCTAGCCAGGGAGATTTTTGTGTGGGCTCAGGAGTGGGTTCCTTCTCTCAGGGCTACGTACATTCAGGGGGTGGTCAATGTTCTGGCGGATCTTCTAAGCAGGGTGATTCCTTCGTCTCAACTTTTCTCCCTCCGGAAGTCTCTGTTTCTGCATCTGGTTCGGCTTTGGGGGCTTCCAGTGTTGGATGTGTTTGCGTCCGCAGAAAATGCGAAGTTGGATCGCTTCTGCTCCCGGTTTCGGTGTCCCCAGGCCTGGGAGGTGGACGGGATGTCATGTCCTTGGCCGAGGGGTCTGTTGTATGCATTCCCTCCGTTTCAACTTCTCAGGGCTTTTCTGTTGAGGGTGAGGGATCTGGGCTCCAGGGTTATCCTGATTGCACCTCTTTGGCCGCGAGCGAATTGGTTCCCGTTGTTACGGCTGATGGCAGAAGGGAGGATGTGGCCTCTGCCTCTTTGTCCATCCCCCCTGGAGTTTCCTTGCCTCTCAGTGGTGTCGTTGAGGAGGTTGCACTTGACGGCCTGGAAGTTGAACGGCGGGGCTTGACGGGTCTGGGGGTACCTGTAGCGTTGAGTTCTACATTGTTGGCTTCCAGGCGGCGTTCCACTTTACTTTCCTATGGTAGACAGTGGCGGGTTTTTTCTTCTTGGTGTTTGAATCATGAGTTGGATCCTGCCTGCGCGTCTATCTTTGAGGTGATGCAGTTCCTACAGGACGGTGCACAATTGGGTTTGTCAGTAGCATCTCTGAGGGTACAGTGGGCGGCGATTCAGGCATTCAGAGGTCCGTGGCGGAATCTTCAGGATGAAGGGCACCTGATGCCTAGATTCTTTCAGGGTCTGGTTAATTTGTTTCCTCGCCCAGTACGTTCCTTTCCTTCCTGGTATCTTTCTTTGGTTTTGGATGTTTTGACAGAGGCCCCGTTTGAGCCACTGGGGGACTGTGATTTACGCCATCTGTCTTTGAAGACGTTCTTTTTGGTAGCCATTACTTCGGCTCGTCAGTTAGGGGAGTTGGGGGCATTGGCCTGTTCCTTTCCTTTTTGTAAGGTTTTTCCCGATCGGGTAGTTCTGGTTCCGGTTCCTTCCTTTATTCCGAAGGTCAATTCTTCATTCCATTCCCGTCAGGAGGTGATCCTTCCTTCATTTTGTCCTGATCCCTCCTCAAAGGAAGAGGTCCGTTTGCATTCGTTGGATGTACGCAGGGCTTTATTGGAGTACCTGCGGGTGGTGGCTTCTTTTCGTAAGGGGGATTCGCTTTTTGTGAATTTCGGTCCGGCACGTAAAGGTGAGAAACCTTCCACGGCTTCCTTGAGTCGGTGGGTGAGATCTTTGATTCTGTTGGCCTATTCCTTGAAAGGGGTAGTGCCGCCTCAAGGGATTCAGGGTCGGTCTACCAGAGGTATGGCGGCTACAGTGGCAGAACTACAAGGGACCTCCGTGGTGGAAATTTGCAGGGCCGCCACTTGGGCTTCACCTTTGACGTTTGTGCGTCATTATAGGCTGTCGGACTTGGGTAGTTTGGAGTCGGTATTAGGTCACCGGGTCTTATCCTCTATGAGGTAATAGGGGTAGGGTGTTTTGGTGTCCTTGGGGCAGGATATGAATAAAGGTTCTTGCAACTCAGTGTCCGTCTCCTGTGTTTTTCTTGCTATGTCTCATTGGTTTAAAAGGAAGGCGAAGGAGGGACGGGAGGTAATGCGTCCATTTTCTTGCGATAATGGCATTACTCCTAGTCCTACTCCCTCGCCTTCCTTTTCCGTTCCCTCCCGCCCTCCCGGTACGGACTGTCCGAGTTGCTGCTTGGGCTTGGTTTTTGTACAGGAGGAGGTAAGGGTGGGGGGGGAGGGGTTAAAGGGGAAGGGAGGGTCTAGGGGGAGGCGGGAGGCCTCATTGGTTTAAAAGGAAGGCGAGGGAGTAGGACTAGGAGTAATGCCATTATCGCAAGAAAATGGACGCATTTTCTTGCTTAATCCATTCTGTGACTCTGCCTGTTTGTGGATTCCCTGTCTGGCTCAGTTTGACAGTTGGGCCGGTTGCACTTCACACTAGACAGTGGCACAAAAGGAGCTGGGGTGTGGTCTGCATTTCCTGATGAGCCATCTGTGCTAGGACTGTGCCTGCCCTCACACAATGCCGTCTCCAACCCCCTGGTGAGTGTCTGGGGCCCGGCCTGGACAAGGAAGGATCTTGCAAACACTTGAGACTTTGCTTTGTAGTTTGCAAACTTCAAAGGCAGAACTGGGTATAAGAAGCAGACCCAAAACCCCAGACTTTTAGAATCTTTCGAGAATCAAGAGGCACCTCTGCCCAGGAGAAGAGCTGAAGGAGGAGTACTGTCCCTTTGCTGTGCTGCTTTGCTGGACTGGCCTGCAGTTGCTGCTTCTGCCTGAAAAGAGTGCAAAGGGTAAACTTTGCTGTGTGTCCTGCTTGAGAAAATTCTCCAAGGGCTTGGAGTAGAGCTTGCCTCCTGTTGGAAGTCTCAGGGACACCAATGACGTCAGTTTCCTCGACCTGCAGCACTGGGAACTGTGTGTTTTGTGCTGTCCAAGAGGAGAAACCACTGTGACAACGCCGCTGTCCTGCACCGTGACCTGCTGACGCCGCACGGAGTCGCATTGCCCTGCTTCGCCCAGCGACCCTGGTCTCACCGCCGCCGCCATCGGACGACTTCACCGAGCTGCTGCTAACACCGCGACCTGTGGGCCCTGCACTCCGGCGTCACCTGCTGACACCTCAGCCTGGGCATCCCCAATGACGTCGCTCCTGCTGACACCGGCGCCGCTGCCTGCACCGTGGCCTGTGGACACTGCTCGTGAGGAGCACGAAGCACCGTCCCGTCCCGCAGCCCCGGTCCACCGACGCCAGCACCATCGGCTCCAGTGTCGTCACCAGGCATCCTTGCCTGCACCGTGGCTTGTGGACACCGCTCGTTAGGGTCATGAAGCACCATCCCATCCCGCACCGCTGGCTTGGGCATACAGACGACAGCGCTTCCCCAACGACGACACCGCTGCCTGCACCGTGACCTGTGGACATGTCACATTGCACCGCCCCGCTTCACACCGCAGCCCTGGTCTACCCGACGCCGCTGGACGCCATCACCGAGCGGTTGCCTGCACCGTGACCTGTGGGCACCGCACGTCGCATCGTCCCGCTTCTCACTGCAGCCCCGACGCCATCCCCGCCAGCGCACCTGACTTCATCAGCCCGGAGTTCGATCCCCCGAGGTGCGCGACTTGAAGGGCCCGACGAATCCTGCACTGACTCCGGAACTGACGCCAGCGATGCCGCTCCCTGGAGCTCACCGCGAGGATCACAACGCCCTACGAATCCAAGGTACTGTTTGTGGGTCTTCCCGACACCACAGCTGGCCCGCAACGCCGAGGCCAGTCTGAACTTTTGGTTTTGTTGTTCACGACGCCGTGATAGCCCCAGGTGGAGTTATCGACTTCAAGGAACTGTATTGTTAAGTACATCTTGCAGCATTCATATTTTTATTACTGTGTGTTATGTGCAAATGCTTTACACATTGCTTCTGAGATAAGCCTGACTGCTCGTGCCAAGCTACCAAGGGGGTGAGCAGGGGTTATCTGAGCGGGTATCTCCCTTATCCTGACTAGAGTGAGGGTCCCTACTTGGACAGGGTGCAAACCAACTGCCAACTAGAGACCCCATTTCTAACAATATCCCTGTCATAAAATGAGCGCACTGTTCACATTTGTAGCTCTGCAGAATCACTGATTGGTGTTCGCCGATAGTGTAGTATTCAAGTCCACCAATAGGATAAACTAATTTTTGCTGTTCCTAATGGAGGCTGCAGGGCCTAATTTAGGAAAACGATTCTTACTGCATGTTGTTGCCACATAAACTGGTTCTGAAGGGTCAACGTAGCATAAACCTTGAGCTGCTTCACATAAGGATTTATTGATGTAAAATCTCCATTCATGCCCAAGAAAAATATGCCCTGGATGGGTATTAACTCTCTAAAAGTGTGTATAGGTGTAGTCCATCAGTGCTACATTTATCAGAAGAACTTTAAAATTCTCACTTTCAGTCGCATGTTTGAGGGGCAGTTGTTCTGAGTTTGTAGGTGCCAGTAGACTGATTTTCCAAAATAATAAAAGATTTAAACCAGAAAACTCTTGTTTTGGCTCTAGCTGCTGAGTGGGGGTACCACCGAAAATGTTTCACAGATCAGCTGGCAAACAGATATTCGGCCTGACTAATCAGCTTTTCTTAACTGCCTCTAATACATATGGCACTATAAGTAACTTTTTTGTACTATTTTTAAATATCCACTATTTGCTATCGTTTTAAACAAAAAATCCAGGTCTTAAGGAGGGAGGGTAAGTCCCACAAGACATGCAGAAGGGTAAGGCGTGGATGGTATGTCATAGTATTTGAATAATTCGCTAGTGCCCTTTCAGAACCTTTAGCATTTTTACCTAGTTTAAGTGACTGCTGTGCTAGAAAATGCACCCCTTGGCCCTATTTATTCCCAAAAATTCTAAGAGGCGAACCTTCCCAAACGTTTCTCCCAAAAAAAAAAAAGGCCAGGTTTGTTCACTTTACTCACTTTCTCACTTGAAATGAACACTGTTTACGCCCCAGCAGTTGCACAGTTCCCCAGCAGCCACTGCTTGACGGACTGGAAGGGGGAAGGCAGGGCTAATTCACACCTTTTTGTCGCGTAAGTGAAGTGAAGTGGCCTTTTAGACCCCTCAAAGTAGTACAAGTCCAGTCTTTGCTGCTTACAGAGGCCCTCTTCCTCTGCCTGCTGCCTCCACCATTTGCAGCCACCCTATTCTACATTGCACCAGAACCCGATAGAGGTTTAATTGATACATTACATCGTGGGTGATCTAAGTGAGTGGTGAAAGATCTCCTGCAGTTCTGTGGCAGGAAGGAGACCTGGGGATGCCTCATCCTCGTTACGCTTCTCTCAAAAGCCTAGTAGCATTTTGCCAATGTCCTTTTAAAAGAAACAGCTGCTCATCATTGCAAAAATAGAAACATTCTGCTCATCTGCTATTCCAGCTCTCATTGTCAAACGCTTTATTGTTTCAAAATAGTTAATGCTGAGCATAGTTTTTGTCCGCAGGTAATTATGGGCTCTGCCTCTCCAGCCCTCTCTAGAAAATGTTCAACTTAATCTGAGCCTGCGCTAATTAATTTATATTCATGTATGTATTGTGAGAAATTAAGACCGAAAGTCTGTTACTATTTACATTTTTTGTAAGCTCTGTTTTACTTTTTTTCCCCAATTATTAGCAGTCAGGTTATTTAAGGCGGGCCAACACAATAATTTTACTCCAGGTGTGGTTGTGGAGAAGTTTCAGGTAATGGCAAAAAAGCAAGGCAAAAGGGAGTGACCATGAGCCCTTGCCAAGAAAAACACCTGGAGATGTTGTGCGAGGAAGGCGCCCTGGAAGACCGAGTCTGGCCTGGGCCTATGAGCAACAATCCAGAGAGCAGCTAAGAGACTTTACCTGCAGACAGTCGCTCACCCAGTGGCACGCACCTTTGCCTTAAGTTCTCACCAGAGAGCTTTTCTGTCTTGCTTCAACCTTGTCCTATAGTACATTCCACCAATGAGAGAGAGTTTGTCCGGGAAACTAAGAAGAGCCTCTTTCATTCCCCCCCGCTTTGTGCTGCATTGTGTTTCCTTACGCAACCCCTACCCCTCACAGTTCCTTTGCGCTTTCACTTTTCTTCCAGCACCCCATCACCCTTTCCATTGAATCCTTTTAAACCTCAACCATAGGACAATCTGCAAGCCAAAGACTGCACCGCAAAACCAAAGCTACCTCTTTGACATGACCTCAGATTTCGTGAAGTGAAGAACTCTGGATACCTGAAAATCTATTTCTGGAATGTTTTCATGCAGGGGTATTCTACCTCACTAATGGAAAAATAACCTTTTATATTATTGACATTTGTATAGTGCACACTCTGCCTTTGGTGTGGTATTTGTAGCCCCCAGACCGATGTCATAATCATTATGAAGCTAATCTTGATGTTGTATCCAAAAATAGAAAGTATTCACAATATATTAAATAATTGAATCCACTGTTCACCTCATCAGCTTTGCAGGTATTACTTGAGTGTCAAAATGAGTTGACATGCTTATCTTTCCCGAGGCAATAGGTTGGAAGCAGTATTTATGATTCATAGTAGTTTGGCTGAGACAAAGCCAATCAATGGGACTCTGGCTTATGCACCCCACACTAAGCCAAGACAGGTGACCTATACCCTGTTCCTGTGGGAGAAAAGGGGTACTCCAAAATTGAGAGACAACAAAATGTTCCTCAATCAGATTTCCCACAATTTAATGGATCAGAGACAGTGTTAACCCCAATTTCATAAGGCAATGTGTCCCCTCAATTAAGCTCCTCCCAAAAATCGGATTCAGAAATAGATTTAATTAAATAATGTATTAAATGGTCCCAATCAATAATTGAGTTCTAGATCAATGAAAAGGTTAAAGGGTTTTATTACAGAATACAAAAATAATCAGTACAGAGTTAATGCCATTGAGGTTCCTGAATGTAGAGTTAAAAAAAAAAGTATGTACAAATCGGAAATTATTCTAAGTCTCACTGGGCAGCAAAATCAAAAAGGCATCCGACAGCATTCCAAGTAGAAGAGGAAAGTCTTCTCATTCACCCCAAAATCGTCTTGCATAGAAGATGAGACCTTTTGCAAAATCATCAGGCCGTGAACAAATGTATAATATCTTCAGCAAATCAGAGCACAAGAAAGCATACGCGTTATATTACCTTAGCAACTGACTCTAGCCCATTACAAGAATCATTTTTCAGTACCCTCTGTTAATGTTTTTTCCGGAGCCGTTGTAGCAAAACAAGATATATTTACCATGTCATGTTGTTTGAATAAATAGGTCTCAGTGAAGAAGTGGAAGTCTTTGCAACATGTTACGAGATACAGTTGAACTGGGGAAGTTTATTGCAAGCAGAGGAAAATAACAGTGGAAATATCCTAATTCGTTTCCACGTGACAGTGTGCTGCAGAGCTTGTGGGGGAGAGGCTGGGTGCTTTGGGGGGTGGGGGGGCGACAACACTGAATTAGTGACATAAATGACTTAGTTTATTAAATATAGAGTTTCACACAGAAATGTGGCCTAATGAACCTACATTTAGAAGCACCCTTCTACACATCATAGGAAACTTGTTTCAAATGCAATTATATTAAATCAGTCTGTACTAGTGGAAACAAGTATAAAATTACTTTTTCTCAATGTTAATAATTGCATAAAATTAGAAAATCAAAAAATTATGTTACATCCTGAAATATGCAAGGGGGGAGGTCTCCTCATTTAACTTGCCCCAAAACTGTAGACTCGTTCCTTCCAGAGATGCTCTCATTTCTTTTTTGTTTTCTTTGTTACTGCAGAGTCTGCAGAAAAACTATGATTTTGTGAAACATGTTAGCTTCTGGCACTCCTTAATCCTGTTGGGTACTGTGAAGTAACCAGACGGTAACATAGGGTGTGAGAGATTGAATTGTGAAAACTGTGAAAGCCTTTAATTTTGGCTTTCATTTGTAAAGATGTGATGGGTGAGGGCGACTGTTCCTTTTGCCCTGCACAACCCGTTATGCAGAGCCAGACTGATTTTTAGGGTTGAGCCTGCGAGTGCGTCTCGCTTGCGAGACTCTCTTGTGTACAGTAAAGGGTTTGAAGCCCGCCTATCACTTAATATTTGAGGGCTTCCCGTCAGTCTTCTTTATAGTCACCTTAACTGGCCTGGTCATAGGTAACGTCATTTTTGGTTGCTTCTATGGAGCACTGACCAAGCACAGATTACTTGAAGTTAATTCTGTGCCCGTCCGCTGCTCCGGACTTAATTGAAGTACTATTTCTCACCTACTCCGGAGGCCTGATCCTCCCTTATTTTATTTATTTCCAGTATTAGAAGCGAGCTTTGTCAGAGTTACACACCCTCAATGAATTTTGCAGGCAAGCCTTGGTTTCAGTTTCCATTTTTTAACATTTCTTTCTCATACATTTATCTGTTTGTGGTGTCCTCTTATATCTTCCGTCTGTTGTCTCGCCTGTTTCTCGCCTCTGGTCTCTAATTTGTCTCCCTGGCTCAACTTTTTTCCAACCTCCTTTAGAATTGTTTTCTTTCTCCTGTCTCTCTTTTTTACTTTGCTCTTCAGTCTCTCTCCATTAAGTGCACCTCTTTCCCTCTCCCTTCTTTATCAGTGTCTCTATAATGTTTGTCCCATTTCTGTTCACTGTTAGGTTTCCCCCTCTAGTTCACTGTCCTTCGTCTCCGTATTCCATGCCTAGGGGCAGGAAGAGGGGTTTGGCAAGTCCACTATATTGCAACAATAAATCAGAATTGTTGCAACTTTGTTGCTTTCTTCCAAGGACAATGCACATACCAGGATGCAGCTAGACAGCAACAAGTACTGTTTATTATTGATTCCAGTCACTGCATCGGTGTACAAGGGCCACCCTCTAGCCGTCCATCATACCTCTGGCCCACGATTAAATCAAAGACATTCGGCAACAAAACAGTTCCAAGACTAAGCGCATGCTTAGCATGACCCTGAGTATTGGGAATACCCAGTGTTTCATTTGTAATAGAATATGTGCTGGGGCCCTCGTCAGGAGGCCACTGCAGGTTTAACCACCTATTGTCCCTGCCAGTGATGCCAACGACATTACCCACACAACTTCTATCCGTAGCACTCCTTCACAGGTGAGAATTTAGACTATTCCAAGCCCCCAAAGCTATATTAATGGCTTGGGTGACGGGAACTAATCATTTTAATGTATATTCAATTAATAAACAGTTGTTCCTCAGCTCATCTCTAAATTACACAGACAGCGCCACAGTGTGACAGACTGCCATAAGTCTTTGTGTTCACATTAAGTGCCAGGGCAGCACACCGAAAATCACCAGCTCAGATTAAGCACTGGGGATGCTTATTTTACATAATCATCTATGTGAAAAACAGCTTTTTTTATAATGGTAAATACATCCAATAAAGGTAAAGCATCCAGCGCTACTAATAAATGTTAGTGTTGCACATATCTTTTAACATTGCAACAATCAATACCCAACACAGTAGTGACTATCACTGTTTCCTTCTATATACTAGTGTTTTATTTTTAGAAAATAAGTGGTCCCTGAACATCAGTTTGTAATTTCCATCAAGTACCTATACAGATGCCTCACGTAGATACATTTTACCTTTACAATCCAGGTATTACCATGTCATGCATGGAGGCATTCTAAAAGGGCAGCAATGCCAATAATGCTCATATTAGGCCAAGGATGCTGAAAATATTTCCGACCAGTAATATGCCAGAGGGCAACAAGTTTGCCAGAGGAGGTCACAGTTATGGCACTGATGCTTACAGAGTGACAAAGATGTATGCCATGATTAGATAAAGAAATTCCAAAATATGCTATGTGTAACTATTATAATGCCAGGGGCCACACTTTCCCTCCAGCCCCTTCAGTTGCACTCTCTAGTGACTCCACCATCGCAAGCTTTTCTTTGTGGATTTATATATATGTATCTGTGTGTGTGTATATATATATATATATATATATATATATATATATATCCACACACCCAAAATCTCCATGTGCCCCTCCTAGAATAAACATATACAGCAATGGGATAAGGCCCCTATAAAGCGATATAGGAGTTGCCAATAGGTCTTGCCTATTCAAGATCTACTGGCTTTGTCAGTGATTTTCTTTAGCCATGTTGTACAAAACCGCGGCTGCTATGCAGTATGGTTGAATGTGACTTTAAAAAAAAAAAATCTCTATGACACTTTCAACGCTGTACGCGTCAGCACTTTTTCTCTTTTTTACTTTCAGCCATGTTGCACAGCTGTACAACGCGGCTGGAAAAAAATGATAGTCAGTAGATCGCCAATGCTTGTTTAAAAGGTGTCTGCTCTCAGGTGACAATAGGTGGCAGTGTGGAAGTTGTCTGATGAGTCTCCTTTTGGATTCTTTAAGCATGTTAAACATGCTCTTCAGAACACTGAACAACATGACTCCTTTGTCTTTTTATTCCCACGACACCTTATTTTTGCTGAGGGACAAACAGCTACCTATCTTTTTTACAGTGGAGCTGGGATTTGAGCTAAGTTGGCTATGTAAACCGTGGTGTAAGCATGTGAACTTAATGCTACTGCTCTTCAGTTCACCTCCCATGTATCCTTGGTCATATTAGAAGTGGAGCGATTGAGACCCAAAACCCGTTTTTCGACGCCACGAAAGGGCAGTTCCTACCATTTACACCCCACTATTTGGGAAATGATTGTGCAAAAAACATTGTGTTTTCAATGTGTGCAGTTGAACATAGTGCACCGTTTTAATGCATATTTATCATCAGAGGGAAACAAAAGGTAAATATTGGGCTAATACAATCCTTAGGTCTCCCTAGGGTTCCTGTATTATAAGAATGGCTTACCAGTTATTGTATTTATGTTGTTTAGTGAAGCCCTTCTCTGTGGTTGGGCTAAAAGGCCAACCCTTCGCACACCAGTTCTAAACTATTGTTGGCAAGGAATGCACAACTTTTCACGGCTGTAGAAGGCCACTGCTTCTTAGATCGGTGTATGAAGGCGCGGCAGTGCGACTGAGAGAGCAAACTTTAATACCTATTGTACCAAATATAGGAGAAAGGACTGTGTTTAGGACATTTGATTTTTACCAGCGGTTTTTTATCAGTGTGTCACTGACCAAAGTATTGCTCTGAAGCAAAATCCCCTTGCACGAAAATATCAAATTCATGAAGGTAAGATTGAAGGGAGCATGTTGGCAGCCAGGGCACATGTTCCAAGTGCTACGTCCCATCTCTTACCTCCCAGCAAGAGCCTTTCCTTTTCTAAACGCACCCTCCACGTCCAGCATGGAGGAGGACGCCTCGGCTAGTTTTGCATCCTCAAAGTTCAAGTCGTATCTAGTGTGCTTCAAACTACCTGCCTTTCAGGTGTGGGCTTAGTCAAATCGTTTTCTGCCTCACGGACAGACTGGGAGACCCCTTGATTGCCATCCGGTGAGTGCACTGTAATAAAGTGCACATGACCTCCTTCCGGGCATTATAACTATGCTGAATGAACTCTTTTTCCTTCACTTTCTCCATGAGTGTAGGCCATTGAGCCTCGTTACACAAAAAACAGCTGAGCGGCATTGGCAAACATGGCCAAGGAGAGGTGAAACACTTTGCCCCTACAGGCTGTGAAGTTGTAAAGCTCCACTGTGAGCTGTGGTAACATCCTGCTGCTGTCCAACCTGTCTGAGTAAAGAACAGACAGGAGGGTGAGTTGAGGAGGCCGACCGAGCGTCCCCTCAAGTGTGAGCTGAAGCTCTGTGATGGAGACTTTGTTAAATTATTTTGTTCTTCGGGCCTGGTACTTATTCATAGTAAGCAAACAACACAATTGCTGTGTGTACCCAAGATAGAGGGAAACGTGTGTATCAAGCAGATGCTAGTTCACTATTAACCAGTTGTGTCAAGCTAGGTAGACCGTCCTATAAGCCATCTGATTGTCCAAGGCATAAAGAATGCCTTCAGAACTATTTGATCAACCATGACCTTAGTGCACGTGATGTACACAGGCCACATTGGCTTCTTTAACCAACTTCAGCTTTCGGAAGTAACAGTATCTGCTTCTGCCTCTTGAGAGACCTTGTGTCCCAAATGAAAATACACCTCCCTGATTCCTAAGCGATTAACCAATCATAAGGTTTTTCTTTAAAGAAATGAATTTATAATCTTATTATACAGTACAAGCTCACAGGCATTCTGTTATCTTTAAGGAGGTAACTAGAACTAGAAAGTAACTAGAAGTAATGAAAGCGAAATCAGAATACATCCGAATTTTACATTGAGTTTGTAGATTTAGAAGGAAGGCGGGTACTTTGCCTGCCACGATAGTCACAGTCTTCCACATCCACTGGTATATTTTGAGATCTACAGGTCACAAGTTTAAATCTATGCCAACTCAGTCGTCCATTTTTCCAAAGTCGTAAAATTGTATTACTGCTAAATTGGAAATAATTTCCAATCTATTTCAGTGGCAGTGCTTTGAAAGAGCAGACGTGCAGTACTAGTTTTACTGCATCAGTTATTCGCTATTTAAGAACTTTTAATCAATTCTAACTGTTAATCTAATATTCTTTTTTGGACTGATTGTTGCACGTTTTTATTTAGTTTTCGTAACTTTTTTTCCTTAGTTATTTCAGGTACTTTAGAATCATAGTACTGCCACACAGACGTGTATAATCCAGAACATTTTATATTTCGAATTTAAAATGGGCTTGGCACACCAGAGCTGATGTTTGTCTGAACTGTTGACAGAAGACTTAAAAAACTGTGTTCTACCTTGGTGAAATTTTATATTTACTTTCCATCTTGTTCCTTATTTATTTTTCAAACTAGAACTCCTATAACAGGTTTGTCTTGTGGAAACAAGATTGAGTCACGCGTGAAGCGAAGGCCACAGCCATAAAATATATATAAAATGTAATTCGGCCCACATGACTTTCTGGCCCTCCTCAGAGGGACGGACAAGAAGCTGGAAGAAGCTAGGCCGATGCTGATTCTCGAGCACCTTGCCATTCGCATCTCTACATCTTTAAAAGCACCCCCTTTTGGGAAGGATGTGAAACAAGATTAAATGTAGATTTACCTGTGGCCCTTTACTGTGCTGAGTGCTACCCGTCTCATCAGAGATTAGGCTAAAACAGATTAGTCCTCCCAAATAGGATTAAAGCACGTAGTGCTTCTCTGGCACCGCTGTTCGCGGTAAATAAAAGCCGCATTAAAGCCTTTAAAATGGCTTTGCTTGAGAAAGTGACCCGCGGCCTCGCTTTCACTGGTGCAGCCGACACATCAAGTGTACATCCCGGCCCCCGGCGCGTCTGGAGTGCACACGGTCCTGCCTGTTCGGTTGCCATCATTTCCATAGAGGTTTTGTGTAGAGTGTGCTGGATGGAGTAGGGCATTGAGATGTGGGGGAATTCCTGACGCCTTTGTATTGTTAAGGGTCTTAATTATAAAACAAACAAATATGGCATTAGATGGTAGGTTTTTCAGAAACTGGAAATAAGTCGCGGTCAATATACTGGCACATATTGACTTCGTCTCGACAGTTCGACTGTTTAGAATTGAGTTCATCTCTTTACCACTTGCCTGCTACTTCTGCCTGCTGTGGTTTGGGCCTCGAGCCTGGCTGTCACTTGTTCCGCTGTCGCAGAGGGGCGCAGGAGGGGCCCGCTTCTGCATAAGCGACCTGGCTAGCTACCGGGACCATAGAGTGGGTGGGAGGCGCTCTGCTGCTGCTGCTGCCTGCCTGCGATGACCTCTCCTTTGGCATTGTGTGCCTGGCTCCTGAACTCTTCGGCCTCTTCGGACCCCAGGACGCAGGCAGCTGCTTTACAGGGCTGTGTTCGCCTCTTTGAGCTCCATAAGTCAATCAAAGACCGGAGCGCTGGTTCTGATTAGGCATTTTATTTAAAGAAGGGTTTTAGGATTTCGTTACTAATGCTGCAGGCATGAAAATGTTTCTGCACGTTGTTCGTAACTTGGTCCATAGCGTACCTAATACATTTAAACGGACTACAAACTACTATAGTATATCTATAGCTATTTGTATCTAGTTTTGGCCACAATCGTATTACCCAATAGCACATCATTACTCTATCTTTCTTTCCCATTTGATGATGTAGTCAGATGGATAAGGATGTGTCGAACAAACTGTCCATTGAAGCCCCGGTGCTTCAGTCCTCTCATCCGTCCAGTTTGAGTGTGCGCTTAGAAGCAGTCTAACGCAGAGTTAAACACTTCAAACAGAAAGTAGATTTAATTTAGCTTTAAAGCCTTTCCACACGGAATACTAGCTAAGCCATGTTGTTACTGCTCCAAAGAGTGAATCCTCGTGCAAACAGAAGGAAAGTAGGACTACAAACGTAGGATTGTGACAAAAAATAGGATGGAAACGTGTTTCTGTAGGTGTCCAGCATTATTACTTTGTTCGATTGCAGGCAGTCCACTTCTTCAGAACTTGTTTTAATACCACTAACTTTTCTAGGGACTCTACAATGAAGACCCCGAACCTCCATGCCACTTACCTGCATTGTTCCCTTGAATTTTGGGGAAAAAATGACTGTGTTGAGAGGAAGATGTAATCTGTACAATTTATGTTAATTTAAAATGAGGAAATTATTATGTTCAGCGTTTTCAAAATGACTCTTCGTAGAATATTCAAAACGTTTTACAATTAAATCAATGTTTATTTTACTTAAAAATGTGGACTTTCTCCATTCCTCTTTTTTCAGAAGCACCATTTACTTTGAATATTTGAAACGTTTCCCTTTTTCTCTATATAAAAGTATACCTTTTGTTTTGTAGATATTGTTATTTTATTATATATTCTTTACTGCTCCCCATTCACTGGTGCATGGTAAAACCTTTAGCTGCGGTGTGTAGGTATTATTGATAAGTTATGACTGCTATATTTAAATGCCAATCCTTCCCTTCCAGTTAGTTGATTTTTTTACTTCGACTCATGACTAACCACATTTCGAATAAATTGTCTGAAATTGATCCAACCCAGCCCACTTATTGTTCCTCTGTTTTTAGGTCTCGTCCCACAGTGCAGATACGTGCATCGCATATTGTTTCTAATATACTTCTAGTGGGCTTTGGGTCATCCCCCATCACATTGAGGCTTTGTCAGTCGTGTCTAGGATTAGCCATGAGAAGCATAGATCTTTCACCTCATGCTGTTGGCTGTTTGCTGTATCATTCTGTCTCCTACAAAGCAGTTCCGTTGCAGTGTCACATTAATAATTTAACTCAAATATGCATTCTACATTAAAAGCAATATTTGTCTTACTTGTAGCTGCAGCACTCCACTGCAAATAGCCAAGGTACTTTCTAAGTACTCATGAATAGTAATGCCTGTACATATTGAAGTGCCTTGTCCTGCTTCATCCATACAGGTGATGGACTCGGAACCACTGATAATGGCAGTCATCGTAATAACTCAGCATGGACGCATTTATTTAGCCCAAAAAATTAGCTCAAATTATTAAAGTAACAAAAGTGAATTTGTATATAATAATGTTGAAGCTGTTCCTTCTCTATGATCTGCCTTCCTCAAAAAAAAGGCGTAGTGGAGTTTTTGCCATTGTCAGTTTTTGTTTTGAAACTCTAAGGGAACAAAGCCATTAGATCTGGCATTGGCTGAAAGCCCTTTGACTGTCAGTGCATGTTTTGTTTTGACATGGGTTTTGTAAAACGGTTTTTGTTGCGAAGGCTGACTGTATTTAAAAAAAGAAGACTAGCTGAATCCCAAAAAACAAATTGCTATTCTGTGTGGACCTGTAGAGTTGGTGTCGGCCCATTTTTTTATGTGAAACATCTGTAGGGACCTTGTATTGTCGTTTTCAGTTGCTCTGACCTTGTGGCAGCTAACTGACATCTGTAACAACAAACCGGGGGCATGTGAGCTGAACTGCTAAAGTTTGGCATTACAGAAAGTTGACATTGTGGTGTTTGGCCAGATTACATCAGTTTTATGCTGCAAAAACACAGCCAGTGCTTTTAAGGTCGAGCGTAAGCGTTCAACCTCGTGTATACTTCTTATGGCTTAAAGCAATTTCAGTTGTTGGTTGCAGTGTTCTTGCTCCCTTGTGGTCATTTCTGCCTTTTTCTCCCTCCTTTTTCTGTTTCAGAGCAGTGACCAACTACTGGATTATTCCACTTTGGTTTCTTTATCTGTTGCTGTGACAGACTCTTGTTGTTAATTGTTATTTCTATGCTGCTCCTCTTTCACTGTGGGTGTTTTAGGCAGGTAGCTGCAGCAGTCTGTCCCTCCCACCTCCTCCTGCATGGCTGACATTTGTTTTGGCTTTATTCCAGTACTGTCCTCATTTACCTCTGGCTCCTAAAATAAGCTTATTTTACAAAAGAAACACCCGGTCCTTTAGCTCACTACTCACGACAGCAACAATATGCCGTTTCTGGTAGTGTGTAGCTAAACCTAGAAGCAATGATGTGAAACCTGATTAGCCTTGTATCACATCTTGAGTCCCTCTCTAGGGCCCCTCTCTGCCATCACTCAACATCGCACATAGGGCATTGGTTATCTCCTTTATTGGGGCCATAAATCTTCTCAGGCTGCTCTGCTGTTGAAATGCAGGCAAGAATGCTTGCAAGACGTTTTATTCTGTTAAAATAAAAACAAAAAGCTTTTCCAGCCTTATTTTCCCATTTCTGTCCAGACGTTTACACAACGCAAGGTAGTGCAGTCATCTCGTTCTTCTCAAGGGATTGTGGTTTCTGATGTAAGTATCCATCAGTGACAACCAAAACATGACAGAAAAAGACAAAACTATGAGAGAGTTGACCAATTTATGTGGCAAGAAAAGTCCAGTTCTGAATTTTCTTTTTTCTTACCAAAAGTCTACAGCACAAACTGCTGCTGTGGGGCCCTCGTCGGGATAATGCGGGGCTGTACCTAGCGAAGAGGAGGCAAGTTTCTGCTATTTCATGAAGGTTCTCCCTTCTTGAAAACCAAATGCATTTTGGCCTTTTATCAAGTCAGCAGCAGTTTTGAGGAAGAAAGTCTCTCAGCAGGGTTTTATCTGTCACCTTTTACAGCCTTTCCTCTTTTGCATTTACATATGTCTTTTGTTTGGAAAAATAAGAACACCCTTGGGGTCTTCTGAGTCATGTGGACTGTGCGCCTCACTTGCAGTTGCCACTGCTTCTTTGGAAGAAATGCAGATGTTTTGGTGCGTTTGTTTGTGCTGAACTTTGAAGTTCACCCCATCTGAGCAAATCAGAGGCATCCTGCTTCTGGAAGATATGCCCCTGGAAAACACAGCTTTGATTAGGTGCCTGCTCACTTGGAGTTCACCAAACCTGCAGCAGAAATGTATTTTGCACGCTTACTTGTTTATAGCAGATGTCAGGGTGAGGCTGAGTTAGGAATGTTATCAATGTAGTTTGTGTTGTGATTTGTATAGTGCCACAAAAGCTTAAAACTGTGTGAAGGGAGTTTGTGCACTGAATATATTAAAATGGAGACAGAATATATTAAAATGCAAATGTGAAAAGCATGTCTCTGTAAGAACAGAAATACATATAGGTCAGTTAGACTAAAGTCACAGGTGGCTTTTCAATGGCTGTAAGGAGCGGTGCGAAATAGTGCACATACCCTTGAGTCTGCACTACACAAATAGTTATGAACAAAATATTCAGTAACCACAGTGCGAACTATGTCTGATTTGTAGTTGTATTTCTGTTTCTTAATAATGCAGTTCGCACTTACCTAACTTCATGTTCTCCGCTCGTCATGTGGCATACTGCATTGTGACTCTTGATACAGGTTGCACAACAGTTAAGTTCACTTTTTCAGAAGTCTGTTAGTTGAACTGCATTGGGAGGGATCTTGTTTGGTCTTGCAGGCCATTTTAGTTGGACCATAGCACAGCCATGCACAGTGCATTGAGTTTGATGGTCACCAGTTTATAAGTGTGAGGATGTCGCTGGCCATCGAGGTGGAGAAGTAGGCTACGGCTTAATCCTCTAGATCTGCATTAACCCATCTCTGTTATTCACGGTATTAAGGTGACCTGTCTGAACCCTACAAATGGTTCTATGGGTGTAGAAAATCTAACATCTAAAAGGAGCTATGGGAAGTAATAAGCATTCATTAACATGAAGGGTTACTAAAACAAAGACATGTAAAAATAGGTTTTCTAGCATACAAAGGTTAACCCTCCAAAGGGAAATTACAATCCGGGTCATACTGATTATTCAAGGGACCTAATAATGCATTTAGTGGTAAACAAATGTGTTAAGTGACTTTATGATTCTTTTTCTTCGTTGAATAAACTTAGAGGGCCAGATCGAGAAGCCAAGGGATCTACTCAGTTTGGTCATGGTTGGCCTACTGAAGAAGGTTGCCTTCAAACTTTGGAACATAAATATTCATGTAGTTAGACTTGCATGGGAGCAGGTTGTTCTTTTAACACTGTCCAGACTCCCTGATTTGCTTGCTTGGTGCTTCTGGGAAAAAATACTTGAAGTGAACATGATTTGAGTGGGCAAAGACATGCCATACAGTTGAAGCATGATGTAGGATGCCAGCTTAATGTGCCTGTTGCTCTCACTTTTTGTTACAGCATTTGATTTGCCGAGTGAGCACCACAAATGGTTTTTGGTGATTGCAGTAGAAGATAATATTTCAGTCATAGTTTTTCACAAATTATTTTAAGTACAGTGCTACCAGTTGAAACCCTGCAACAGAGTTTGTCATACGTCATCATCAGTCTCAGGCAATCTGTTTTTTTCAGCAAATGACAAGCTTTTGAGCTCAGGCACTCAAGAACATTTATTTAAAAGGTACCCAAGCACATTTATTTGAGTCCTCAACTGAGGAATCGCCCTTAGATTTCCCCTTATGTAACAGCTTCTGAGAAATGGGATTCAGTGAAATATACTGAATTCCATCCCGGGCCCTTTGTTGATGCATAAGTTTTCTGAAGATAAAGCAGATACTTTGAAGACCAGCACTATTTTTTAAGTCTTTCTTTTTTAAAGATATTCTTCCTCTCTGGCACAAGTTATCTTACACAAACATAAGCAGAATTATTTTTCAGTTTTCTCATGCCGTGACCCAGCATCAGTAACTAACATAAGTGTGTGTGTGTATATATAACACCTAGTGGCAGTCACCACCAGCTCTAGTTTCTATAGAAAAGCGTTTTTTTGTTTTGCTAATAACTTTGGCGCCGTTTAGGGAATCTTCCCCAAATTTTCCCAAAAATAATACGACACTCACTTCAACATCTGTCTGGAAAGTTTTGGGGTGATCATTTAAATGGGGGCAGAGAAAAAGGGCGGTCCTAAAATGCTTTTTTCCCCCCATGCATTTTTTCATAGGGATTTGGGGCAGGAATAGGGCCTGAACCACTGGACAGAATTAGACCAAATTTGGCAGAAAGGTAGCTCTTGGTCTAGAAAGTGACCTTTTTAGGTCGAGCATTCAAGCTCTTTGACCTGTTGCAACCTATCTGTGGGCTTTTAACCGTGCCCACCACACGCCCATCGCTATCACTTGTTCGGGACTTGCCTTTCGAAAATCCTTTGTTATCATTGGTAAATGCTTTACGTTTGTTCTTCCTTGGGGCGGTTTTGTTACTGCCTTGGACACTGACACTGTTACATGGATAATTGCACTTTTGCGATTATCCATGTAATCACTAGTGCGAAGGAGAGACATAAAAAGGAAAAAGAAGTTCACTTGCAGTCAAACTTATCGGCAAAAGTGCAGTAAACCATGTAACAAGGGCGATGGCCAAGGCAGTAACAAAACCTCCCCAAGGAGGGACAAACGTAAGCCATTTACCTATGCCATCAAAGGATTTTTGAAGGGCAAGCCACGAACAAGTGGTCGTGATGGGCGTGTGGTGGAATTGGTTATGCTCGCCCTAAAAAGGAGAAAAAAGACAAATCGTTATGCAGCCAGGTCCCCAAAGGACAGGCAAAATGGCTGTTTTTAAAGTTAATATAAAAAGAGAAAGGAACTATTTTTAGTTGGATATGAACAATGTGCAGTGAGGTTTCTCCAGGTGAAAGGAGAGCAGTGAGTAAAAGGGGGCTGACCCATTATCTCCTGCTGTGTTGGGCAGAAGTAACATGTGAATGACAATTTAACAGACTAGTGGTGAGCCTGATTGATTGTCACTCTGAGTATGCTTGTAATGTATACTTTTTTTTCAGAAAAGCATTTTTTTTCTGGTGCGACAGCTAATGCAGACTCAAAGGCCAGACCTTATAAGGCTCATCTTTGCATGCAAGTCATAGTTATGTAGTTCCTTTGCTGCAAAAAATAAAATCCTGATCGATAAATGACTTTGGAGGGAAAACGTCTCCTAATGGGATACACATAGGAGTTGGGGGCCCTTGCTATGTTTGGGTAGCTCATTTGTCAATTGTGTTGTAGAGTTTTTGAAAAAGCACAGTGTAACTAGTACAACCATTCACGTTATTTATACATGAACAATTCGACTGACATGTTTATACAGTATCAAAATAGGAATAGAGCAGTATTTGTATTGCCAGTGTGCTAATTTATAGTGTACCACCAGTATCACAGTTTTGAAATTGGGCTCATGATTATCAATGTTTAGCTTTTTGTTGAATAATATTCAATTACAGGTAACCTCGAGTGGACTGCCCAGCTTATACAATTCATTTGTTGATAGGGGCTAGTTATTGCATCTCCCTTACAAACTCCTAGTAGGGGACAGTTTTATTAGTCACTGGCTACAAAAGTTTTAAAAGACCCTATTGAATGTCAGTTGTTATTTAAACTGCCCCCCTGTTGTTCATTCAGTGTATTTTGTCCCTCTCTGCATGTATGAGGTTTTCGTAGGGACCAAGGTTCCTGGTATCAAACGCCTGGAAAGAATGGGGAATGCTTGGACTAAGAGAATGGTTAGCATTGCGTGTTTGAGACATACCTAGGTTATGGGATGGCGTGCTTGGTTTCGGGCACTGTTTGTAATAGAAAAGTTTCAAAATTAAAAATGGTACAAGACTTGGTTAAGTAAGGTAAGCTTTCTAGAGCAGACTTCATCCGAAACTATGAAATGCATTACAGGGAGATGGGAAACCTATAGATTTAGTCATTGGCTGAAACTTTGTGTAGCATCCTTCCAGTGTTGGTGGCATACCTTGTGCCTTGGTTTATTCCTCTCCTCTGTAGTCGATTAGTTCCTGAGCACTCTTCACGACTTGATGCTTGGTGCACTGTTGCTGTTTTGGCTGTGTCGGCGGGTTTCATGGACACTTCATTCGGTCACTGTCCTGACATAGTTCGATGGTGTGCCTGCTTAAAACTCCAGAACTTCCAGCGTTTGTAATCCTATCTAGTACAGCAGGTGTCACCAACCAGTCGATCGTACTACAAACTTTGAGCTGCATTTCGTGATTTCGTCATGGTAGAATTTCAATCCTGGGTGTTCTGAGGTAAAACCTGTGATTGCTGGCGGGTATAAATAACAGCTGCTGCACATCTGATGGCCCTTAGCTAGTGGAATTTCACATATATGGAGGAGTTCTTGTTGGTTTTGTGTTGAAATACTCATATCTCATATATGTGTGTGTAAAAGTGTATGTGTGTGTGTGTGTGTGTGTATATATATCTCAAAAGTCTAAACAGTCCTCTCATAGCGCGCTTAGCAGCTGATGTGGACCATTTCCCTGTGAACAATTTACCATCCAAACGAAACAGCAGTACTCGCAGAGACTTAATACTTGTTTAATATTCGCCAGAGCAAACCATCACCGATAAGTTTTGACTATCAGTCTTGATCACAGTATGTATGTATATGTATATGTGTGTGTGTGTATTTATATATATATAATATATATATATTTTTTTTTTTGGGTGGTAAAATATATATCCTCCTAATTCACAGCAAGCCGATGCAATACTCCAAATCAAAGGGTGTGTCAGCCAGTCTGAGTCCGCTCACTCTGTGTAAACTCAAAAACCACAATCCTTCCTTGCATAAGAAGAAACGTTGAAGCTTATAGGGTGAGGCAACAATGTGCATTTATTCCGTCTTGATGCATCATGAATTTATGCTATGTGCGTTGGTGTTACTTATTACGACAGGAAATTTGTGTATATACGTATTATAATTCAATCTCACCCCCCCCCCCCCCCTCACGCCAAAATGTTTTTTCCAGGACACAGATGTAATGAATTTAAAATCACAGGATATGGGAGCATTCTTGACATGATTTATGAGGTATTCGCTATATTTGATTATGATGTATTTAGTTTGGTAAGGACATCCTGTGAGAATACTTAGTTCTACACACCATTGGGCAGGTAGATGGGATGCAACTTTAGCCTCTTAGACTATATTGTCATTTTGTTGCTGGATTTACACCTGGATTTACACCATACAACCTATTTAAAAGTGTTCCCATGTGATTTGTTATCGAGGTAGAATTACAGACATTAATTCCACTCCGTTTTTGTATTATTAGTTTGCCTAAGCGAGGTTTATGCAGGTGTGGTTCCAGGGCCAGTCAGGCCTTTTATTGCACCGGGGGCTGGTTTGGAAAGCCCAATGCCGCTCCTGGTGATTGACATTGTCCCAGCTCATAAGGTTAATTGCAGCGGGCATGGGGAGGCTTGAAGGAGGAGGGAGGATGCGATTGGAGAGGAGAGAAGGAGATCGAGTTGAAATAAATAGCACGTGAGAGTGATGGAAACGTGGCCGATTGAGCATTTTTGCCAGGGAAGCTCTCTAGCCCCCCCCCACCCCCCCCTCCCCCCCCCCTCCCCCCCCAAATCAATGCCTTTATGGTTAACAAGGGTGCAGCATGGGGCGTCCTCGGAGAGTTAACATTCAGTATTTTTGCGTCTCGATGGAGGGCGCACTCTGTAGACCAATTGGACTGTAATACAAAGTTGTACAATTCCATGAGCGTTCGTCGACCTGCCAGTTTTCTAAATTCTAAAGATAGTTACCACAGATGAGACTGAGCTTTCTTGTACTATCAAGATGCTGCCGCTCACTTCCGCCTGCTCGTTGTCCAGACGTGCACATTGAGACATTCAGTTCAGTTCGAAGAAGTCGTGTAACACGATTGCCTTGCTTCGTGCACATTTGCTAGCCATCTGTGCGTTTGAAAGAAAGCTGGGTTTTAAATATCTTTTCAGTTGTTCTGACCCGGGCTTCTTAAATTAATGTCTGGAATATTGGCAAAAACTAATCCCATTTCCTTAGCGGCCAGGAGCTTGGCTGTGCCATTGGCGTGTTGTTACTTTGAGCATTGCCAGTGCATGAGATCATGCACTTAAAATCTGGATTCAGTACATCAACCTGTGTGGTTTCTTCTTCGAAACGTAAGTTGCTGGCTGATGAGGTGGTGTTACACATTCATTTTTGAGGTTTAAGGGTGTGACATCTTCATCATGTTGAAACATGGTTTCCTGTGAGCTTCCTAGATGCAAGACTGAGGTTGCCAACGTGACACGTTTCCAGCATTTTCTTTATGCTTCACATCTAAAGTTACGGTGTAATTAATGTAGCTAGGATTGTTTTAGGTTTAGGAGTTCTATATTTTTGGATTTTGTTACATATATACAAGTTATAATTTCCTACCAAAGTTTAATAGTGCTATAAAAGTCATTTCTATTGTTAAGCAACTATATGCAAATTCTCTGTAATTTCTGGGGGCATAAAAACCCTTCCTAAACTAATCTACCCCACCAAAAACGCATACATTAACATCCCTGAATTAGTTCACAAGTGACATGATGGTTTCGAACCTAATTATCTACTTGCCAAAATGTCCTGGCACTGCCCCGGTTGGTCAGTCTGCTTTGGGGTTTAGCTGTTAACAGTGCCCTAGGCCCCTATAAGGGGAAATTTACCACACATCCTTTGCCACACAAGTCTTTACCACGCATATGCCTTTACCATGCATATGCCTTTACCATGCATATGCCTTTACCACACATGCCTTAACAACAAATGGTAAGTATATATTACCACATATGCCTTTACCACACATGCCTTAAAAACAAATGGTAAGTATATATCAGGTAAGTGTGTGTGTATATATATATATATATATGTGTATATATCTCTCTCTCTCTCTCTCTCTCTCTCTCTCTCTCTCTCTCTCTCTCTCTCTCTATATATATATATATACAGGGAGTGCAGAATTATTAGGCAAATGAGTATTTTGACCACATCATCCTCTTTATGCATGTTGTCTTACTCCAAGCTGTATAGGCTCGAAAGCCTACTACCAATTAAGCATATTAGGTGATGTGCATCTCTGTAATGAGAAGGGGTGTGGTCTAATGACATCAACACCCTATATTAGGTGTGCATAATTATTAGGCAACTTCCTTTCCTTTGGCAAAATGGGTCAAAAGAAGGACTTGACAGGCTCAGAAAAGTCAAAAATAGTGAGATATCTTGCAGAGGGATGCAGCACTCTTAAAATTGCAAAGCTTCTGAAGCGTGATCATCGAACAATCAAGCGTTTCATTCAAAATAGTCAACAGGGTCGCAAGAAGCGTGTGGAAAAACCAAGGCGCAAAATAACTGCCCATGAACTGAGAAAAGTCAAGCGTGCAGCTGCCACGATGCCACTTGCCACCAGTTTGGGCATATTTCAGAGCTGCAACATCACTGGAGTGCCCAAAATCACAAGGTGTGCAATACTCAGAGACATGGCCAAGGTAAGAAAGGCTGAAAGACGACCACCACTGAACAAGACACACAAGCTGAAACGTCAAGACTGGGCCAAGAAATATCTCAAGACTGATTTTTCTAAGGTTTTATGGACTGATGAAATGAGAGTGAGTCTTGATGGGCCAGATGGATGGGCCCGTGGCTGGATTGGTAAAGGGCAGAGAGCTCCAGTCCGACTCAGACGCCAGCAAGGTGGAGGTGGAGTACTGGTTTGGGCTGGTATCATCAAAGATGAGCTTGTGGGGCCTTTTCGGGTTGAGGATGGAGTCAAGCTCAACTCCCAGTCCTACTGCCAGTTCCTGGAAGACACCTTCTTCAAGCAGTGGTACAGGAAGAAGTCTGCATCCTTCAAGAAAAACATGATTTTCATGCAGGACAATGCTCCATCACACGCGTCCAAGTACTCCACAGCGTGGCTGGCAAGAAAGGGTATAACAGAAGGAAATCTAATGACATGGCCTCCTTGTTCACCTGATCTGAACCCCATTGAGAACCTGTGGTCCATCATCAAATGTGAGATTTACAAGGAGGGAAAACAGTACACCTCTCTGAACAGTGTCTGGGAGGCTGTGGTTGCTGCTGCACGCAATGTTGATGGTGAACAGATCAAAACACTGACAGAATCCATGGATGGCAGGCTTTTGAGTGTCCTTGCAAAGAAAGGTGGCTATATTGGTCACTGATTTGTTTTTGTTTTGTTTTTGAATGTCAGAAATGTATATTTGTGAATGTTGAGATGTTATATTGGTTTCACTGGTAATAATAAATAATTGAAATGGGTATATATTTTTTTTTTGTTAAGTTGCCTAATAATTATGCACAGTAATAGTCACCTGCACACACAGATATCCCCCTAACATAGCTAAAACTAAAAACAAACTAGAAACTACTTCCAAAAATATTCAGCTTTGATATTAATGAGCTTTTTGGGTTCATTGAGAACATGGTTGTTGTTCAATAATAAAATTAATCCTCAAAAATACAACTTGCCTAATAATTCTGCACTCCCTGTATATACATATATATATATATATATATATATATATATATATATGTGTGTATATATATATATATATATATATATATATGTGTTTTTTAGGGTTTAGGGGTGGGTAAGTGTATTTGGGTGGTAAGGGTATCTAAGGTTTAGGGTTAGGTAAGGGTATTGGGTGGTAAGGATATTTTTGGGGTTTAGGGTGGGTAAGGCTGTTTGGGTGGTAAGCATATTTTAAGGTTTAGGGGTGGGTAACAGTATTTGGTAGTGATGGTATTTTTAGGGTGGGTAAGGGTATTTTGATGGTAAGGACTTTTTTTTTAGGGTTTAGGAGTGAGCAAGGGTATTGGGTGGTATGGGTATTTTTAGTGCTCAGGGGTGGGTGAGGTTAGGTTTAATAAGGGAATATATATATATATATATATATATATATATATATATATGTATATATATATATATATATATATATATGTATATGTTTAAAAATAGGGGTTTCACTTACCTGATATATACTTTTTATTTCACTGTAAAGGCATGCATGGTATGGAGCTGGTTCCTCCCACCAATATATATGGTATAGGCATAGGCATGATAATGGCTTATGTGGTAAGGGAATTGTTTGGTAATGGACACGTGGTAAAGGTACGTGTAGTGATAGAATTAGTTGTCATGTCATTCACCCAGCCTATAAGGTGTGTGTTTCTGGAACTGACTTCCACTACATCTGATGGAAAACCAGGAATAAATGGCTGCCTTTTGTCTACCTGACGCTCCCTTCTTCCTTGATGGCCCTGTGAAAGATTTGTTGGTTTCCATGTTACAAATAAATTGAACTAAATACAATAAACTAGTTTGCCTATTTTAATTGCATTACCTCGCCTCTACAGTCCTAACATTATATACATTCAGTTCTTCTAGTTTGCCTATTTTAATTCCATTACCTCGCCTCTACAGTCCTAACATTACATACATTCAGTTCTTCTACCAATGTCACCATCAAAGGTCGTAGTACCTAATTCAAAATAATGTTGTTCACCTAGTTCATCAAATTGTCATAATTAAGGTCATCAAGGTGCCCAGCTGTTATCAAACACTTTGCCTAATATATAGCCAGACGCTAGTCTTAATATTTGTGTGTTGAACATGAATTGTCTCTGAAGCACTTTCCGAAGATTTTTAACTCTCTTCTCCTCTCTTTTGTTTTTTAAAACCAAATTACTCCAACTTTGTTCTGCCTAAACAGTTTCTTGATCTCCCCCTCCCCCCAAACTCCAGTCCTGTCAAAGAATATTGCCTTGGCAACAATAAAATACTTTTTGGAGCTGGTTCCTCCCACCAATATATTTTTCCCCTACAAGCTCTTCTGTTTCTTTTACAGATAACTGACACTACTAAATTCAGTGACAGTGGCAGCAGAGGAATGAGGATTGGACAAACATAAGTCTGCTCCAACCCGGCAATAGCATTTTTAAATCTCCTGCCGACTGGGAGCAGACATGCCTTACTTGCCCGCGCTTCTTCAGGCAGGGAAGGCATTTTTGCTTCTGTCTGGTGGGATGTGTAAAAAAAAAAATGCTACTGTCCGGTGGGAGCAAACGTACGTTTCTCTGACGGCGCTGGTGGGGGCAGGAAAAGTACTGTGCCCCGGGGGGTGCCTCCCTGGGGCACAGTAACTGAGCCAGTGCACTCTGACCTTTTAAGACTTGGGGATGTAGAGGGTATGCCCCACTCCAGTTTGTTGTTGAATTTGGCTCCGGGATATATTTAGGTATTGAACTGGAAGATTCTTCAGTGGATATAATGTTTGAACATTTGGGTCCATAACAGTATACGACCATCAAGTCTTTCCACCAGGCATTGTGCAAACAATATAGAGTGTGTTTATGGTTGTTGAACAAGTTTGAGGAATCTTTGGCTGTTAAAGTCCTTTTTAGATCCTGCCTCTCTTTTGGTAACAGGCCTATGGTACCCCAAAAAAGGCTGGGGTTTGTGCCCAAATCTTGCTCATGGTTAGATGGCGTTTTTCTGCTTTATTGCCCTGCTCCTGATTGAATGATTTCCCTCCATAATCTTGCATTTGTCCTGCCAAAGAAGCATTTCCATCGCTGTGTTTGCTTGGATGAGTTGTAACCTTCTGCTGCTGTTATCCGACCGTGCATTTCAGTGCGTAATGGACCATGTTCTGCTTCTTTGTCTCTTCCGGCTCCACCTTTCTTGCCTTGCTTTCCTTGTTAAAAAATGAACCTCCACCTACCCATGTGCTCCATCCATTGCCTGCTGCTGTATCAGCACAAGGCCATCTTTGAATGTCATTAATGCCATACCAAGAGGGCCTCCAATGCCTACACATGCAAACAGTCAGCGGCCATTTTGCAGTACTTTCGTAGTAAGAAAAGACATTCCAGTATGGCTGGGGTGTGTGCAGATGAACGGCAACTATCCTGAAGTATTTTTTTATTAAAGTAAAAGAAAAGAATATTCATGGATGACCAGTAAGTGTGTGCACAGATCATCTATAAACACATCAGCCATCTTAGAATGACTTTTCCTAAGCTTTAGGAGCAAATTATTCCATGATAGATGACCATCCGAGGGTTTGCGTTGTGACATAGGCAAAGCCAGTTGTTCTGAACCCTGGTGTCACCAGCTCAACTTATTGACTTTGCTAATGCTTACTTAAAGGACAGTGCTGTTATTTTTGTTTTGAAACTCAAGAAGTGTGTGCCTGCCTGTAAGAATTTGCATATTCAATAACTTCTGTCTCTACCTGCATTCTAGATGAAATTGTTTTATAAAAGGCTGTTGTGGAAAATGTATTTATCATCAGCACATCGCCTGTGGTATTTTTGTCTCCATTTTCTTTATATTGTGTGTGTAGGTCTTTCAAAAAAAAATTACAAACTTCGAGCTTGACAACCTTGTTTTTTGAATCTTTTTTCAAACAATATAGGTGCTCTGCTTCCTGCATGCTTGTGCTCGATAATGTGTGAAATTGAATGCACAGTAAGTTGCTGGAGTTTAACACTTTGCAAAGATTTGACATTTAATAACGTTTAAACATACTATAGTAAACGGGCCCTGTGAGAATGGATAACTAGTTTCATCTCTGCCTCATTGAGATGCATCAGGTGTTGTACACTTTGATGCATACTTGTTACTGTGTGCTTACAGCATAGAAGAATAGTGCAATAATGGCTGCTTTCAACATGTGCTAAGAAACCACATCTTCACCGCTCCCTCCCCTTTTGCTTGATGATGGTCTTCATTTCACAAAAGTGTAGCATTATAATATGCCTGAAGCTGAGCACTCCTCACAACAATTCCTTTTTATTCCCTTTTCTTTGAGTCCTTCAGTTGTTCTGCCTCATTGAGAACAGTAAGTTCATGCTGATCACATGAGGAGTGTGTAGGCATTTTCCTACTCAGGAATATGGTTTAAACAAGGTCAATAAATCTTTTCACCCAGCATAAAAGTGTGGAGATATAAAGCGTCAATTTCACAAGTCCGTTTAGGATGAAAGTATGACCAATGTTGCCACACAAGGAAAACTCCAGTCTGAATTATGGTTAAGGGGTTTATTACAAGCTCAGACTCCAAGTCATGTATGCAATTCTCAAGGCAAAGTTATAAAGATACAGAATCTCCATAGGATGACCAAGGTAATGAAAAAGATTCAAACAAACTAACATCAGAAGGACTAAACATTCAACAAAAGCAATACAAAACATCAGCAGAATAATATGATGTACAAAAAACAAACTCTGTTCAGTTCTTTTAAGCATTTAGACAATTCAGAAGTCATCTAAACTTAACTGACTAGAGCAAGGTAACTCCTGACAGATTAGCAAGTAACAAATTAATATGTGCTGGACGAGAACACGTGAGTAAAAAGGAAGAGTACAAAAAATAATTTTGTAAAATGACATCTGGAGCAAAAGGTAACTAAAGTAGGCAAAAAGGGAAAGCGTCAGCATGTCAGAAGCTTGGTCAAGTCGTCTTCTTGGGTTCAGGGAAATAATTTCTAAGTTTCAGCAAGCATTTCAAGGAAGGGGTAAGGGTAGAGAGGACTGCACCTCTCCAAGTCCGAGGGGTCCAGCCGCTAGAGAAAAGAGGGGAAGTCTGACAAAGTCCTACTGGGAATCAGTATATTAAAAGTATATTAAAAGTTTAAAGTGCAATGTGATTTGCTAATCTATTGCTCCGCGTGACTCAGAAGGTCGAATTGTCCAATGAAAGTCAGTCATGCAACATAGAAGTGCAACATCAGTGAAGATTCCTTTACCAACATGTAGATGCAATCCATTTTAGCTCATCCTTGCCAGTTGAAACAAATGGATACATAGTCCGGTTCCACAGTTTCTGACTGTACAGGGCTCAAGTTTAGTTTCTCAGGCTCACTCTTTGTAAAACAATAGGGCATCTATTACCAAGCTTGCACTAATTGGGAACAGAGTCTGAAAGAAAAGTTCATGTTAGCAAGAATGACTAAACATTTTTCTGCATAGTTAGGAAACAAGGCCTTTCAGGCCTCCCATAAGACTATGCAAAGTGAATTAAAATGCATCAATCAGTTATACAAGTAGTGCACACATATAACATTTAAATAATAAATTCAACATTAATAGGAATTGTCAGTGGTTATGTTACAGTATATATAAACCAAAATAACTCAGTTAATACATTGCTTTAAGTATGGTGCAGAACTGCAATGTTCAGCTTTTGCAGGTAACATTTTAAACATTACTCTCTTGAAATATTTAATTGTTTTAGCGTACACTATCAATTAACATAATAGAGGTTCACACATAGTTGGATTAATTGATAAAACATCAAGTCTAAAGGCTATACCAGAACACTTTAGTTGAGTAACATACAGAGAATGCACATTAATATAGGCTTTCAGTGCACCACTTTACAACAAATCTATTAGTACTTCGATTAACAAAATGCATTGATTGTCACGTATAAATGATTACTCTGACGTCAGGGGTAGCAATAATATTTCTGCTACATCAGGACCACAGTGCATGAAACGGAAAGAGTTTGTTTAATGGTTAAACAACCATGTGTTTTGCCACGCAATCTGGTTGACTTTCTTGACCTGCTGCTCTAAAGTCTCTGACTTGCAACTGGCTTTGAAAGTCTTTACTTAGATGTTTTATGCAGTCTTGAGTTTGCAGCAGTGTTTACTTGGGATAATATTTATCCCTACACTACTTCCAGTCTTCCACTGCTTGAAGCAGAACACTGTTTATCCACCCTAGTCTGTTGCAGCGAGGTTAAGAATAAGATAGGAAGTTGCCACAGTGCCAAGCCAACAAACAGTAAATGTTGTGGTTTCAATCAGCTCTGATCCCTGTTAATCATCTAACCACAGCAGCCAGGTTAAAGAGTTGAAAATAAAGAAGAGTGTAAAGCCCACAGGTTGAAGTTAGAAATTAAAATGTTCAGCAACATTCAACATAGTGAATGACTCTAACATGGCTGGGCTCCAGAATGATGCACATATCCTTCATTTAAAGTATTTTGAATTGTAGCTCAAGCTTGGAGCTGCTGTCTAAAGATGCTTAGAGTACTTGCTAAGAGACCTATGCTACACAACCACTCGAAGATATGTCAGTGTGCAAGAGTGCCTAAATGATTCAGCCAAAATAATTATTGAAGGCTTACAATGTTTGGCTCACAATGCCTGCAGTGCTTGTGGTTCACCAATATTTTTTAAATAAATTTGTCTTTTGCATATATTGAACCTGTTTAGAAAACCAACAAAATGGTTTAGAAATTGCTGCTGTTCTTTGACTTTTGAGACCTCACAAGTCTGTTCTCTGGACTTATTAAAATTTTGAAGCAAGTAATTTAACTATTATCTTGTCGTACAGCATAGTTACATTGGGCTTTTAGAGGATTTCAGATGACCTTTAAAATCTTTCAGTTGTGAAAATTGCTATGACAATGGGGGTTTTATTCCTCTCCTATAGTATTCCGTCAGTGCATTTTTTTTAGGGCAAAAAAATTTAACATGTTAAATTTTCAACCAACACACTCTCCAAATCTTCATGATGGAACTGGAACAAGATCTCAGAACTATCCTGGTCTTCTGAACTCCTACACAACCAGGACTGACACAACAACCACCTCCTCAAATCCACCCCCACCTCCAAGTTCAATACCTGCATAGATACCCTAGCTCTTCTCAAAGCCCAAAAAATCAATGAGAACCAGACCACAAGAATCTGGTACACATTAGAGCCCATGCTCACCAAACGCCACTGCAAACAACTTGAACACAGATGGAGACAAAATCAGAACACTGACGAGCACCTACAAATCCACTCTCAGATGGTACCATCAGCAAATTCTAGCCACCAAACGCGCTACGCTTACCAACCACACTGAAGCAGCATCAACAGCACTAAGGAAATGTTTGCCATAATGAAAGTTTTCACTCATCCGGTGGTAAGCGCCACCATAGTAACCCCCTCAGGACCTCTGTGGCTAGCTGGCTCTATTCTTCAGAAACAAGATCACCAGCATCTATGAAAACTTTGACCCCCAGACTGGACCCTTGGTGCTCTTTTGCCTCTCTCTACCATCACCCAGAGGACCACCCTGACCACCAGGCCCACCATTACCACCCAAGAAACCACAACATCCATGCAGTCTATACACTCTGGTGCTCTCACCTCATCTTCTTCAAATGATTGGACCCCATCCTTACCCCAGTCCTAAATGACTCAATCATCTCAGCTACCTACCCAGATGCCTGTAAACATCCCACAGTATTCCACCCCTAACTGCCCCCCTCAGCAGACACGAAGATGCTAGCCAAGTACCCACCTAGCTCCCTGCGACCCTACCTGGCAAATGTCATGAAAAAGATGATAAACACCTAGCTACCTACTTCACTGATAACCACTTCCTCGACACCACTCAAGCTGGAATCTGTTCTAACCACAGTAAAGAGAATGTGATCATCGCCACCACAGACAACAACTGAATGATCATGAACTGAGGTGACACTTCAGCCCTCATCCAACTAGATCTTTCTGCAGCCTTCAACACTGTCTTTCTCCCCATTCTTATCCAACAACTGTATAAGGCCGGTTTCCATGGTCCCGCACATTAGGAATTTGCTTCTTCCTGACAGGTCACATCCTTCATCTCTGACACCTTCAACCTTATCTGCAGATTTTCAAAAGTATTCTCTCTTAGTCCCACTCTTTTTAATGCCTACATGACCCCACTTGCCAGCATCATGCATGCCCACAGAATCAACACAATATCCTATGCTGATGACAACCAGCTCATAGTCTCTCTCTGACAAAATGCCAAACACCCAGACCAATTTCTGCGCCTGCATAACTGAAGTTTCCAGGTATCTGAAAACCAACTGCCTTAGGCTCAACACAGACATGATCAAAGTAGTAGTCTTCAGCAAAGACATCTCACTCTGGAACTCCACCTGGTGGTGTGCCGAACTCTGACCCACACCACTCCCGGCAACCCACGCAAAGAGCCTTGGACTAGTAATCGACAACCAACTGTCCTTAATTGTCAAGTGAGTACAGTCTCCTGCTCCCACACCCTCAAAGTGCTCAAGCACATCTTCAGATGGCTCCCCACCAACACTCACAGTACCATCACCCAAGCCCTCATCACCAATACCCTCTATGCTGGAATCGACGCTCCACTGACCAGAACGCTCCAGACCATACAAAATTCTCTGCCTCCCACTGTGCACTCATCACCCCACACCTCAAAGTGCTCCACTGGCTCCCAGTTCACAAAAGAGCACTCCTCCAACTCCTTACTTACACACACAAACATGCAAACCCTTGCACAACATTGCGCCCCCTGCACATGTAGAACCACGTCCGGCAGTTGTGCCTTCTCCTACCTTGCTCCTAAGCCTAGAACGACCTGTCCCTGCACATCAGAGCCTCCTCCTCAGTTTTTGAATTCTGCAAGAAACTAAAGACCTGTCTCTGCAGTCCTGATCCTGGCGTGATCCGTACATTTCCTGCTTCAGTGCCAGGATACCCTCTGGGGTGAGTTATGCACTTTACAGCTGCGCCCAACATAGCACAGCTTAAGTCTTTGCAAACAACTGGGATACTGCCGAGCAAAAAGGGGAAGCCTTCTGAGGTAGCGAGTTTGCTGATGGGTGTGTGGCTCTTGCGCTAGTATATATACAAGTAATATTCTGTTACTGTACCTTGTGGAAGTAGGTATTATTTCAGGGAATAATTTCCAGAATAGCTTGCTCTCTTATGAATGTGTTTTTTTTTTTGTTTTTTTTTAATTACACATACTCATTCTAGTTGGGACACGCGAAAGCTTTGTGTTTATCGTTAATTGTGCTTTTCATGCTCTCATGGGGGCGAAGGTCTGTGAAACGAGGGTACATGTGCCTCGTTCCTTTTGAGGCATCTGTATCCGCGTCCCTTTTCTGTAGCCAGTTGTCTTTAAAGATCTATTTGCGCATGTTTGTATTTTTACTTTTTAACTTGGCCGGGAGACAATTGGTGATACGCTAGGGTGTGTACAGGAAAACGATAGGCAAATGGAACATATGTGCGATGGAAGGGCCTACAATCATCTAAAGCTGAAGGAAAACAGGATCCAGCGGGACAGGCTTCCCCAAGGGGTCATGTGGAACTTCACAGCAGACCTGCAGATAAAACTCCACTTCCTTCGGAGTCTGCCAGAGTCCAGATGTTCTGCGGCTGAGTCACTGCAAGTGAAGGGCTGGGTTCAGAGGCTCACAGCTGCATCTGCAGGCAGGATGAGGGTCCCGAGAGGTGTCACGGAAAATGTCCGTTTGTGATGATCTCTTTACTGTGGAAAAACGAGCCCTGGAAAACAAGGCACAGATGATAATGAGCCAAACCTAACTCTGAAGTGACATTTTTCTGAGAATCTTTCATTTAATTGCATAACCACGGTCTTGCAAATACAAAATAAAAATTGTGTTCTACCCACACGTAAAATTAGTTTTTAAAAAATAATAATCACTTATTAGAATCTTATCATATAAAGTTTTTTTTTATTTTTTTTATTGGAACCCGCGGCAGAAGTAGCGAATTTCATAGCACTGTAAATTTACAGGGGATAATGCTACATTCGGTAGTAGTATTGCTATAGCACAGCACACACCACCACCGAAGCAGTCTCTTGGCGCTAAAAACAGTTGCAAACGTTCTGCCATTGACCTTGATTCAGAACGTTATTGAGCTGCAAAAAAAATAACTTGTTTGCCCCGATTAATGATACGTCGTTTATCAACCCAGAAGCATAAAAGTCTGAGGCTGCCCGGTTAAGATCAATATCTGAGACTTGTAATTTGCCCCAGATCTCTTCAGCGGACGACAATCCACTATTTAATTTGGTGCTCAAAATGGAGCACTCCCATCGGGTGAGCATCGGGCTCGTTTTGTGGGTAATAATTGCTGTTATTAACCAGCCTTAATGATTTTTCAGCATTTCGATGCCACTTTCAGCCGCTTCCCCTTGCCTTCTGATTTTACCTCTGTTGCTCCACCTTAGCGGGTTTAGAGACCGAATCATTTTGCTCCAGACACAGAGTGGAGATTGTTGCTACAGTCCCTGTGAAGAACACTTGGGTGAGACTGATGGCTCGGACGAGGAAGGCCTGAAACGCAGGAGATCTTGAATGAAGTACAGCAACAGACGTAATGCGGATAGGAATAGTGTTAAAGCAGGACCTGGAGGAGGAGCCCTGGGAAGGGCCTGTTGCTTGTCGGGGTACTCGCTGTACTAGAAGAGTCTTGAAAGGGTATTAAATAGTATCAGTTTGTCTAGTTTATCCTGTGACGAGAAGACAGCATGTTAATTAAACAAAGAGAGTGCACCCCTTACACGTTGCAGAACTGTATTGTATTTCAATACTACCCACGCTGTTCACACGACCTGGGGCACTTTACGACAATATCCGGGGATAGTGGAGCTGCATAGAACTGGTCTGTGGTTTCTGTGAACTAACAGGCGAACCTAGGGCCGCTCTGCTCACTGGTTAGAGGGCTACCCCATGGGTTCCTCCAGGCTTTTTGGGGATTCCCTTGTATTATTGGTATCTTTATGCAATCCCTGCTGGCCCTTTTTTCGTTTCACCTACAGTATCCTTCTCTATGGGGCAGTGCTTAATTTGTAAAAACATAAGTGCCAGGGCCCTCGTCAGGAGTTCACTGCAACTTGGACGAACCATTGTCCTTGCCAGTGACAATTGACGTTGACAATTCAGACTACGGCAGGCCCCCAAAGCTATAAGAATGGCTTTCTCAACAGGTATTAGTGATTTTTAAGGCATGTTGTTTTTCCTATCTCTGTATTAGACATACATCTCCACCATGTGGCAGACTGTCATGAATGCCGGTGTTGACAATTAATTTGCCAGTAACCACTGGCTCAACTTAAGCACTGGTATTAGGTGATATGCAACACTTGATTATTATTGGTATCGTCAATCCTTATGTTAGTAATTTGTGTAGGTGCCTCTGAAATTAAAACCTGGATGGAGGAGACGTAGTGACAGCTAAACAGGGACAAGACAGAGCTTACCTTGCTCTGTCATCTGTGGTCACATCCCTACCAGAATGAGACCTTAACGATCACTCTTTGCATCACCTTATGCCTAAACTCTAGAACACCCTTCCATTGAGGCTCTGGATGTTGGATACCAGTTTGGTCTTTTTGCAAGGTTTGAAAAACTTTAATTTCTGTGACTTTTATGTGTCTGCTGTTCCTTTGCTGCTAATTTAGCACCAGGACACTATTTGATGTCAGTGTGCCTTACAAATAATAAAACAGATAAATATAAATAAGATAAAAAGCCTGGGGGCCTGGTTGGACAATACTTTGTCTACGTAGGCCCAGGTGAATTATAAAGTAAAAATAATTATTTGTTCTGTCAAGCCTTGTTTTTTTTTTTTTTTTTTTTTTTTTTTTTTACATCTTATTGCTACAAATGTGCAGCCCTTGGTGAATTTATAACTACGCTATTGAAATGTGCTTCTGCAGCAGTTTACTAAAGGAAGCCCAGTCCGTTTCCTGGGGCTCAAAATGGAGTGTCTCAGTTGGCCCTGGGACTAAAGAAAATAGCTCATATGTAGCCAGGAGATCACTCCATCTGCAACTAGTGGTGCTCAGAATACATTTCCCCATACTACTCTCCACAAATGTTTTCACTCGCCAGCCCTAGCTACCTGAGCTGCTAGGTAATCCCTGTGTCTCCAAGAGCTGCCTTTTGTCAGCTGTCAGAATCTCTTTCGCTGCTCCCCTTCAAACTTGTTACCTTTGGGAGGCTGAAAAATTAGGTTCTCTGCGCCCATCTCTGGAATGCTTTCTCTGTGGATAGCCAAGTGGCCACCGATTTCTATTCCTTTTTTTTTTTTTTTTTAAAGATATTTTTATTGTATTTTAAATAAGAACACAACAGCTCAATCATGCAGAATCACACAACAGATAATAGTGTCCCGTGTAAAACACCAGTACACTTTTGCCCTCTCACCTCCAGCAGTGCTCCAGCACCCTTTGCACCCAATTCAACTGCGAAATGCTATACAACAGAGGCGACAAAAGTTCTTCATGCAGTTAAGGTGGTCTTACATCGACCTTGGCCGCTAATTTTTCAACGTACACATCCCACATTAGCCGCACAGGTGCACAGCCCCCCCACGACCTTAGTAACGTCAGCATATCAGCCTCTGCTCTAGCCCACTTCAATAAATCCTTAGTCCTTAAACCAACTTCCAGGGGTGTGTCTCTTAAACAGTAGCAGTGCCGCTTCCACAAATCTACATTTCAATCAATTGAGTTTGGTCCGAGTCATAAGCCCCAGCAGGCAGAGCTCAGGCGTACATGGGACCTGACAGTCCCCTGTCTCTGAGGTGATGGTCATCACTCGCACCCACACCGGCTGTAGCGCAGGGCAGTCCCAAACCGTGTGGTAAAATCCCACATCTGCCCACCTGCAGAATACGCAATCCCTGTGTACTCCTCCAAACGTACAGCGTATGCGATGTGGGGTGAGGTATGCTTGATGAACTTCCCTAGTTAAGGTCCAAAAAAAGGCTGTAAAGTATCCGAAAAAAGGAATGTGGGGGACCACTGGTAATATGGTAAAAAAAGTATAGCAGCCTAGGCAAGATTTACATCTTGGCTATCACCATCCGCCCCACTGATGAGAGAGGAAGGGAAGTCCAGAAAGGGGATGTAGCTCCAGTTCGAGCTCAAAGCCTTGTCCAAGTTAACTTCAAGCAAGTCATGCTCTGCATGGTAATCTGTACACCTAGGTACTTAAATGAATAAAACAATCAAATAAGCCTAGCTTGAGGACTCCGGTTGCTGGCGGGCAGCATCATCCTCAAGAGAAAATGACAGGACTTGGCTCAGTTAACATGAACACCCAAGAACCTCCAAAAGGTATCCAGCAGAGCCTCGAGCTGGGGCAGTGTCACTCCTGCGCCACATAAATAAACCAGGGTGCTGTCCACGCATAGCGAGACTACATGCCGACCACCCATCACCCAAATCCCCCCATTCAAGTGCCCTTTTGCGGAGTAAACATGCCATGAGTTCTATGGTCAGCGCAAATAACAATGGAGACAGCAGGCAACACTGCCGGTGGTGCCTCTACCAATTGGGAAGCGATCCGATGTGGTTTTACCCGTCTTATCTCTGGCCAACGGTGATTATAAATGGTCCAAATCCACCCCAGGAACCTGGGACTCACACCCATTTTCTTTAAGGACTGTCAGGAGGAAAGGCCACCCTATTATATCAAGTGCCTTTTCTAAATCAAGTGACACAGCGAGGAACTTCGCGTGAAGGGTGGCAGCATCACTCATGAAACTAAGCAGGTGACTTATGTCCAAAAATGTGCTCCTGTCAGGGATGAACCTGTTCCTGTCTGAGTGGAACAGGATCCCTATCAACGGCAGCAACCTTTTTTCGCAAGGACCTTCTCCAATAGCTTACAGTTCAAGTTTAGGAGGGAGAGAGGCCCATACAATTTCACATCCATGGGTTCATGACCAGGTTTAGAGAGCACTACAATCGAAGCCTCCTGGAGGGATTCTGGCAGGAGTGCAGATTCAAGTGCGTCAGCTATAGGTGCCTACCTGTACCTTGTGTTTTGTTGCGTTCTATCTGGGCTATAGTCACCCGAATTTCCTTTCTTTGAAGCGGATCATTCAGCTTGCTGCATTAGAGCAGATATATGCAGGGTTTGTCTCAGATATGTCCGCATTTGATCAGCAGGCTAAGCGGGTCCCTGTGAGTATAATGTGGTGTCATATTCACTGAAGGCCTAATTTATAACCGCACGTGATGTGGCCTCAACCCTTTTCGGGATTGGCTATCATTGCTATGGATCTGTGCGGTACACTCCCCCGCAGTAGCCATTCCTTCACCCTCCCAGATCTGTCACCCTCAGTAGTCCTGTAGTCCAGCAGTCAGACGGGGTGAAAGTTCTGTGTCTGCGCAGCATAGAGCACCCAACTTCGCAGCCATGTCAGGATGGACAGCCAAGTCATTTTCCAGCCGCCTCTTTCAGTTCAGTGCGTGGCTGTACATTTCCCCTTAATCACAACCTTGAAGGCCTCTACTTCAACAGCCTGGACTGTGTTTACCCCCTCATTATCCATGAAGTAATCAACAAATTGAGTACCAATTGTGTCCCAGAAGGGTGCGTTGTGGAGTGCCTCTGGCCGAAGTCTGTACATGGGTATCTTGGCCCTACACCTACACCTGTGCAGTGTCATCTTGAGGGGGTTATGGTCTGAGATAGTGTGGGCTAAATATTCCATGTTGATTACATTCTCTGACAGTGCGTTAGTGCAGTGAAACAAGTTGAGCCTTGTGTGCAGTAGGTGCACCAGGGAAAATAAGAAATATTCCCTGCGCAACTGGTTTCGTACCCACCACATGCCCCACACGTGCGTATCATGTATCCAGCACTGGAAGAATCGCAAAGCCTCCACACACGTGGCTCTGGGTAGCGACGGTGTCGAACAATCAACGGTTGTATCGAAGACGCCATTGAAGTCGCCCCCACCATATGCGCACGGTGCCAGTGAGTCATGCAACAACAATGGGGTCTTGAGCTCCAGGAAGCCAGACAGGTCTGTGTTAGGTGCATAAAAGGACATTATACTCAAAGAGCCATCATCCGGCCACCCCTCAAGGATGACACAGCGTCTCTCAGGGTCTGCTTTGTTGGCATGTCTCTTGGAGGCATGCAATCTAAATATTGTGGTGCTTAAGGTAGGTCTAAATCACATAACGCTTGTGTGGCGTGGCCATGCTTCATTTGTTTTGTGTCAAAATGTTATATCTGGGTATTAGTGGTGCAGTTAGTGCACCAGGGAATAGATAGATGGTCGTGTTGTCAGACATGGATGTGCTGTTATGTAAATAAGGAGCACCCTTGGTGGCCGGAATCCCACCAGCGCCCTTCGGGGTGGAGTTGCAGGCCCTCCCCGCTGCATGGTAGCATGGGACCATTCCTGAGTGTGCACCTTGCTATTCTGTGATTACTAGAGGGGGCAGTGTCTGAAAGTATAGCTCTGCTTATTGCGCTATGAACAAAGTAAACTTTATTAAACACAACCCCAGTGAACTCTCTCCATGGGATGTCACATTAAAGATGCAATGCCATGTAACAGACGACAAGACATGAAAAGGTAAACCTCTATGAAGAAGGTAGTCCCATCTCCTTCAGGGCGTGAAGGGGTTGCTGTCCTCATTCACTAGAAAGGCCCAGGAACAACCAAATAGGCTACACTCCCCTCCCCCTCCCCCCTCAAAGCTCGCTAGGCATGACAGGCAAACTGCCACATTGTCAGACCCTCATACCCCACCAGGAGAGCCAGGTGCACCGCTGACCATCATTCCAGGGATATCTTTTGCAAGTCTGAGAGTGAGGGTCTGTCCAATCCTCTGCGAACCGTCCGAAACGTGCGCACATGACAGTGTCAGAGTCTGACCTCTGGTCCGAGTCTAGAGCGGTCTCACTCCAATCCAATTCACCTCACTCCAATCCACTTCACCTCACCCCAGTCTGATCCACCTCAATCCAGTCCACTCCACCCCACGCCAGTCTAGTCCACCTCACCCCAAAGCAGTCCACACCAATCCAACCCAACCCACCTCATCCCAGTCCAATCTACCCCACCCTAATCCACCTCACCCCATTTCAGTCCACTCCACCCCACTCTTATGCAACCCACTCAATCTACTCCACCCTGCTCAGTCCACTCTTCCCCAATGCAGGGCGCCCCCCCATCCCAGTTCAGTCCACCTCACTCCAATCCGTCCAGCCTACCCCACTCCAATTCACCCCACTCCTTTCCAATCCACCCCAGTCCAACCCACCCTAATCCAATCCACCCCACCCCATTTCAGTCCACCCCACACAATCCACTCCAATCCAGCCTACCCCCACTCCAATCCACACCACTCACTCCAATTCACCATACGCTATTCCACACTACCCCACTCTATCCCAATCCAGTCCACCCACCCCACCCCAGTTTAGTCCACCTGACTCAAATCCCTCCAGCCCACCCCACCCTACTCCAATCCACTCCACTCCAATTCACTGAATTCAGTTCAGTCCACCCACTCCAATCAACCCCACCCTACTCCACCCATCCATTCCTCCCCATCACAGCACTCACTCCAATCCAAACCACCAACCCCAATCCAATTCACCGTACTCCAATCCACCCACTCTACACCTGTCCAATTCACTCCACGTTACTCCAGTCCGATCCACCCCACTACCTCAACTACCTCAATCCATTCCAACCTACTCCACCCTATTCCACCCCACTCTACGACACTGTCTGCCACTGAACCACTGAATTCTATTCCACTCTATTCAATGACACTCTACACCCCCACCTACTCTGTCACTCCACACCACTAATCTTTAGCCATGCCGAACAGCACCACACTGGTGTACACAGTGGCAAAACCCATTGCGAAAGCCAATAGCTCTTGTATAGGAGAGACCTGTTGACTTTGCCAGTGCTAGTTTTAGGAGGAGTTCTGCTGTGCATGTGACGGCAACAAGCCACAGACATGGGCACCCATTGTACTAAACACACTGGTGTCGGTGTGTAACAAATAAGGATGCTTTTTCAAAAATTAATTTGTATTCCAGCAGATCACTGAAACATCAACACTGTGATATCAAAAGTGTCATGTACTGCCTGAATTAATGGTCTCAGTAATGACAATGCCAATTGAATAGTTTACTATTCTGAAATGGAATGAAATGGAATGAAAATACTAAGCAAAAGACCCACTTTTTGGAGCGTAGAGACTCTCCCAAGTTATGATGATGTTTAGGACAAATAAGAAACAAAGTAGAGGTTTAAAAATGTTTTTTTTTTTTTTTTTTTTTTTTTTTGTAAGCAAAGGTATGGAAAATACACTATAAACTAAAAAAACAACATGTTTCACGACAAGGGCATTTAGTCCTTTAGAGGTGTTCAACTCTGAGGAAGCGACGCACTAAAGATTAAGAATTCAGAATCCAGACTCCCCGTAAAGCATGATTAATGCGCCACAAGCAGGAACAGAAAGGTGTGTACTAGAAATGAATGTAATTAGAGAGGAAGGTTAAGGTCGAAAATCAAAACAACAGAAATAAGCAGAGTAATAAATAAATAAAGATTACTTGATATATGTTAAAGTACCCTCTGCCGTACATTATAAGGATATTGCAAGTCACTGAGGAGTTCCATAACCATACAAAGGAAAAAGGCCAAAGGCGGAATTCCTTTATAATGTTAAGGAACTCCGAGGTGACTTGCAGTATCCTTGTCATGTATGCCAGGGCATACATTGTCCCATATAATACATGATGACACGATCACCTTTCCTATAAACAAGTTAAAACCTTGGTGCATAGCTCTTTCATGTAAAAGAGCAAGCATGTTTGCAAACTTCAAGAATAAAAATAAAACCTCTAGTGCAAAATTAAATGCATCATAAACCTGTTAGATATTTATTACAAACAAATATTAGAAACTGTTCAATCCAAGTCAGTTTAAAAAAAAAAAAAACTGCAGTTGCTCGGAATGCATAGAAACATGCAGAAGGATTCTAGCTTTTTTCTAACTGGGTGCAAAAATAATCATGTTCTTGTTGTTTGTCCTTTTAAGCTAAAAATATACAGCAGAAAAAAATAGCAACAGTCCATTTACGTTGCTTTAAACAGCTGCTTCAATTTTGCTCGTGACCTGATCTGTCTTTCACTTCGGCTGCTAACAACAGGCATTGCAATGTCAAAACTCAACTGTAATAACTTATAACAGTTGACTTCTGATATTTTTTTCTTTATAGTCAGCGACTAAGTGCGCTACAAGATGCTGATTATTTAAAAAACAAACAAAAAAAAAACAGAATTTATATAAAGGAATGTGCTACAAAACATTTTTTAAAATTATTTGCAAATAATGAAATAAACCTTTGGATAGACTATCAGGACATATATCACCACTTGTAACATTCAACAGACAGTCATAACAACAAGAAGAATCTATCAAACTAAATGTGATTTAGGGTAAACTAAGGCAGTCTCAAAGGTGTACCATATAGCCCTTTAAAATATCAGAAAGTTGAGGCTGGAATCAATGATCTATTGGCAAATATATTTACGCCTTCTTTTTTAATAATGTGTAAGAATTGTATAAGTAAAAGGCCAACACAGTTAGATTCTAGAGGTTCATTCTAACTCCGAGTATGAAACGATCAAACTCCTTTTAATATGTTGTTATGGCAAGACTTGGTAGATGTATGGGATAAATATGGAAAGCTGCTAGTATAATAAGAGAAGAAAGGGATATTTGTGATAACCTGATTAATTATGTTTTACCTAATGCAGTTGAAGAGGCTTTAATAAAAAAAAACGGATTCCTTATTTCAGTGTTTTAATTGCGCTGTAAGCTGTATCAGTTGTAAATTGGAAATCTAAAAGGTATAATAAAATCAAATTGTGGCGGGATTAGCATGTGTAGGGAAAATAAATAATTTTAAGATGAGATTTAAGAAATATTTATGGAGCTTACAGTTCAGAAGGTTAAATCAACAAAATATGTGTAAGTTTGTTGTTTATATGGGCACATTAAAAAATAATAATACCTGTATAGACTGCCAACTTAATTTTTAAGGTCAAGATTTTTTCAATAGTAGGTTAGATCAATTGAATGTCATTGGTTAGGTGGCATAATACTCTGGCAGAACCATTGTTGATGCAGCATCAAGATCACGTTGGGGGCGTGGTAATATTTACAGTGGGCCCAATTTTGACTGCCATGTGCACGCCAAGCTACATGCTGTGGCAATTTTATGCTTAACGGATTAAAATGAAACTTTAATGACCAATGCAAGCTAATGGGTTTAAGAACTGAACACTTGTTTCAGGGAATGGTAAGCCTTGGGTCATGGCTCAGAACTTCTATTGTTTGTGAGGAAAAGTCAAGTTGGGGATTGGTTTAACATGTTAACTCTTTTTACAGTGAGGGGTGACTAAACACTGTAATATAGTGCTTAATGTAAGTTGGTAGGTATTAGTCCAGAGTCAAGATTTGAGGTTCACCACTTGTAGAGTCAAGGATTTCATTACTCACTCTATCTGTGACAAACAGTCAAGTTGGAATCAAGATATAATCGCAACATTGCTTATAGTAAAAATACAAATGATTCTTAATTATAAAGATGCAAAATGTTTGTTCAAAAATCTACAATTAATTCGAGAGCATAATCACCAGTTTCTTCTACAATCACTTCTAGTAGACTATTTGTTACCATAATAGTGAAAAACTGTACAGAAATATAAAAAATGCCTTATCTAAAACGTTGAAGGGTTATTCAGAGAACCACTGCGAGTCCTAATAATAATCTTCGATACATTTTAAGTGATTTTTCAAAATGTATTTAGTTCATCATCAAAATTGTAGCCATGAGTCGTTGATTTTAACTTCTAAATCAAGAAGCTTTCTATTTCTTTAATACGTTGTTCTCTATTTCCACCTCTTCCATAAGTTTTGATGGTACAGATAGCTAGAACAATTAATGTCGCTAATTTTAGTTTTACAATCTGTATTCTGAATATGTGTAGACACTGGATATCGAAGGTTCCAAAATGCTTCTTCTATCTCTCTTTGACTGCCCTCTCGGTAGAGCCAACATACATCTTGGAGCATTCACGAGTAATTACGTAAACACAATAATTAGTGTTACCATTTAAGAATTCAGTAAATTCATGATCTCTTGTTGCATCGGAAAATGTTTTATGTTTTCTATTGTGTAAGGACAACAAATCCATCTGCCACATTAGTAAAAACCATTGAGATTAGGTATGGTGGTCATCATTGAAGTTGTTTGTGAGTATATTATTAGAGTCCTTGGGGCACAAAATGTTGCTTTAGCCAGTTCATTGTAGATAGTGAGTACTTGCTCCAAAAATCTAATACCATCAGTTCTGCAGCAGAGCTGGCAATAAATAGTGTGGGGAGCCCACACGAAGTCTGTAGATTTCGCCTTTAATCCTAATACGAAATCTGTGCCTACCACAAGCCTAGATGTTTTCATAAATATCCCAGCTGCAGTGGTCACTTTGCTTTAATGTCCTTCTCGGGTCACTGTGCATTTACTTGACGTTGGTGGTAGAGTGCGGCCTGCGGGTGCTTCCCTGTGGCCTCCATGCCTGGAGGAGAAGCTGAATTGGATGAATAATGGAAATGTCCCATTTGTAGTGTCTCTGCCTGAAGCCTGCTCTTTAATGCTGTTCACTTACCGACCTTTTAACTTGCTGTTTGGAAGTGAGGCTGGCTGACTGGAGGAATACTTTTCTTTCTAGTCTCAGCGCAGAACGTTTTTAAACATGTGATGTTTATTTTCCAGTTTTATGTTTCGACATCTCGTCAGAGACTCTGAAAAATGACTCCACCCCGGCATTATTCCAAAGCCAGATGAGTCTGCTCTTTTCCTCATCTCTTTCTAGACTGCTGGCGCTTATCCCTCCAGGTCTGTGTTATTCCTTCCGGTTTCCATCTCTTGCTAAAACTAGCGTAGGCATGTCTATAGTGCCATTGTGGAAGCTGTTTCTGAAACGCGTCCTTATTGACAGCCGTGTGTTTGGCACACACAAAAGCAGCTGTCCGTGACCGCCTGGGTGTGAGTGACTGCATTCACAAGCACTCAAGTGTGTGTGCGAGATGACATGGGTGGGTTGTGTGTTTGTAAGTGTCTGTGTGGCCATGACTGAGACAATGACTGCATGTAAGTGACTGCATGCATAAGTGTGGGTATGTGACACCACATGCTTGAGTCAGAATGCATTCTTAATTGCTTGGTTATGCGTTGGAGACTGCAAAAATACAGCATGGGTGAGTGAGAGAATGGGTGATCTAACGAGTGACTGGGTCCGTTTTTGGGTGACCCTCGTGAATGAGCGAATTTGTGCAGAGGCTTTTTTTTTTTTTTTTGTTTTAAGTCCAACAAAGTTTGAACGTAGCACTTGGTTAACTAGGGGCATTCGCAGTATTTGTAAGTAATAATCGGTAGAGAATTAAGTTGTTCTTCTAGTATATGTTTACTTTTCAGGCGTAACTTTTCATTTGAATGCCCAGGTTTGTTGTAAAGGCCAATTCAGGTGCTTTTTAACAGGGTTTTTCATGCAGCAGATGTTTTGTGAATAACGCTATAACACATGTAAGAGGCCCCATCTTGCTGATGGTCGTTTAATCTACCGTGCAGTTTGTCATGAAAACCGCAATGCAAGTAGCCGTGTAAAGGTACACCTGTGATCTTGTAATCTAGAAATATTGATATAGCTATGCTAATAATGTGTTAGCTATTGCTTGTTCTGCACAGTCCCTTTTAAGAATGGCGCACATTTCATGCAGTACGACATTTGCGAAGAACGAATTCTCCTTCTTAATAGCCACTTGGGCAATGGAATAGTGGGTGTGTAGGAAACTTCTGGATGGACAGTAAGCTTAACAAAAAAGCACTAGCAAAGACAATAAGCCAGCATTGTCCTTCTAAAAGAGAGACCTTTTGGGCTTGCCAGTTCTTTCTCTTTTTATCTTTAAAAAGTAAAAAAAAAAAACGGGAATTGGGTTGGTGGTGGGGAGTGGGTAGGAGATGAAGAAACCCAGAGGGTGGCAGAAAAGAATGCAGGTGGACGAGAAGGAGAAGAGAGAGACGACAACGGGCAAGCGCATGAACAACAGATGGCAGGGAGGGATCAGGAAGCAAACAGGTAATGAAGTATGGGGAAGCACAAGGCAGGCCTCAAAAAATCATAAATATGTTACTAGACCTGCAGGTCGAGTAACTTGAATAATCTACTCGACCATAACTGTAACATACTTGGCCTCTAAACAGGTCTTAATTTGTATGATCGTAGTCAAATATTTTAATTTACAGAGTCGACTTTTTCTTCATTGTCACATATCCGTGTACCTTCAAATATGTGAGCTCAACATTTCTGCTGTACAAAAAAACATCCTTGTTTGGTTAAATAGACTAAAGGTTTGCTCTATTATGAAAAGAATGCAGCCCACAAATAGGGAACACATGATCCTTTACTTGCCTCTTAGTTTACTAGTAGCTTTGCCATCAGGGCAGGAGTGTTTCTCAGTTTGTTTAAACATGCACTTTTAATAAATATATATTGAAATTATGATGTGGTTGACACTGTCATTTACAGACAGAACATTTCCAAAAAATGTCCAAAAACCATCTCACTAACTTACAGCTTTACTGATAGAACTATATTATGTATTAACAATCTTTGAGAATCGGGTTGTAGAAAACATTTTATTCTTTGCATATAACCAAGTAAAGTGTTCGTTATTGCTCTTCCACTTTATGACTGAATAGAACACCTGTTCTTTGTCAACTCACCAAAAGGGGCACCAGTAGGTCATAAAAATAGCTTGACCTGATAAAATATGACTTGCCATAGCGAGAGGGCAAGTTGATTTTTCAAGGCCTGCAAGGACAAACAATTCAGTGATTGGGAATCTCACGGACAATGGAGGCAGGCGCATACGGGGAAGCAAACTGACACCAAAGGGTGGGGTGGATAAGCATACAGACAACTGATGGGGGTGGGAAAACAAGAACACAACAGAAAGGCAGGCAGAGATGAAGCAAGAATGGCAACAGACGGAGGACAAGGAGAGAAACACATGGGCGAAAAAGAGTACCATCAAGTACATGAAGGAGACAGCTGGAAAATGAATGCACTTTTGTAGAATGCTGAACCAAAAAGAAAAAAAAGTAGTGTCTGAAAAGGGAGCAGTGGAAGGACACAAGTAATTAGTCCATACTGCAAGAGAGGGACAAACACAGACTCGAAGAGGAAGGAAAGCCATTCGAAGGTGCAAATAAAAAGCAAGCAAATGAGTGACAGTAAGCCCAACCATTGGTATGCAACGGATGAGCGCTAATTTCACTGTAACGTAACAATATGTCTTGCAACAGACAGTACATATGCTGTCTTAGGCAAGACCTGAAAAGCATTTATGATTCTGCCAGATCACATACATTCAATAGAAGATCAACTCTTAAGACATCACTAGGAATTTCCAGGTTAAAAGTGCCCATTCAGGAAAGTATATAATCCCCCCCACCTCCCCCACACCATGGAAAAAACTAAATTATAAATATTTTTGAAAGTAGCAACACTTGCGAAGAAACTCTTTGCTAATGTTATTTTTATATAAAAAAAAATACAAGAGATGTGTATAATCTAATGTGCGAGAATCATCTTCTTGTGCAGATCATTTAACTTGCCGGTATGAAAATGGAAGCAATATAGGAAGAAGAGGAAAAATGAATGTCAAATAAAAATATGGAATGCTTTCCCTTGCTTCATGGATGACAGTACTAGCGAAAATCACATAAAGAATTGAACCTGATTCTGATTCTGCTGTGCTTCGGGAAGAGCTAAAAGCAGAAACTGAAAACCAGTGGAATAGCGTTTCTTGTATATTATGGCATGCTGACTGCTTATCCAGCTAGCACCAATGTCAAACTCCAAGGACTCCTAGATAATCAAGTGATTGGCTTCTGTAAAACCTTTGGGAAAAATAATTATTTTCGCCTAGTCTCTCTAGCTTTTTAACCATTGTGTTCTGTATGTTTCGGGTTAGGAATTAGAAATATAAATTACTGGTTTTATACTTAAGTGAAACGTTTGATGGCTTTCTCTGATATCCTATCAAAATATATAAATCCCTTGTGAAATCTAGCCTTGGTTCTAGAACCCCATTGACTATTTGTAGTATTCAATGATCTAAGGGTTGATGGGGACCTTTTAGTTAGTGTTAGTGTTTTCTTTTACATATGTGTGCGGTGAATGACAAAGTCATATTATATGGTCCTCCTACATTCTGCTTCACCACTACTTGTTTAGAGTGTGTGCCGTAAGGCGTAGGCCATTGTAGAGATACACCTCAGTCATACAGATGCTAAGTAAACTTAGGCATGCAGAGGAATTTCTTAAGCTTTCTTGCTTCCCTTCCATACCATAGTAAATAAGGACACCCTTCACAATTCATCACAGATTATCTACTTTAGGCCCCTTGTGGCTGAAGTCGGCGATGAAGAAGGCTGGTAATAATAAGCTGTGTCTTGTCCCACACTTGATGGAAATGATATTGATAATAATCTTTGTTGATTAATTGTGTTCTATTTGACATGAAAGACTAGAACCGCCTCTAAGCTTGGTTGCGTAAAACTCACTCCTTGCTGTAGGAAGAGGATAGCGTTATGTTATACGTGCAGTCTAAGACCTCCAATAATTCTGAAATTATCACCAGAGAGTTGTTGCCACAAGTGAAAGGACTAGTGTTCTTGGTTGCTGGCTTGGAAGGTTTACATTCCATTTAACACTTGGTGCCCACTTAAATCGTTGGTTGACTTATTACGCTTTTGGTGATTGCTCAGGTTCAGAGATTCATTTAATTCTGTTTTTTTCCACTTGTACCGGTCTTCTTTGCTGCAGAAGATTGCTTTCTGCAAACGCGTAGAGGCAATATTTCTGCTGTTTTGACCCACAGATGGTCAACTTCTCACTGAGTTAGTACGCCTTAAGTGACGGAGTTTCTGTTGCGCTTTCATTGGTTCTCTTTACTTTTCTATGAGAGTTGGCGCACGCACCACAGTGGCACCATTTGCTAAATTTGAGGTTTTTTCAGGGAAAGGAGAGAGGATGGCTCTGTGTGTGTGTTTTTTTTTTTTTTTTTTTTTTTTTTTTTTTTTTTTACAGGGCGTACATAAACACATGGATGACTTTGTCACCATGAGTTTGTGTGTTATTTGTCTCTGAGTCATGAGCATGTCAGAAGCAAAACTAGCTTTTCTTTTGTTTTTCTTGGCTTACTTCAAACCCACCTGTGTGAATCATCTGTATTCTGTATAGAGTGTTGTGGGCTGACTGTGCAGTATTTTTATCCATTGCTATGATTTGACACAAACAAATATTGGTCCTCTATTGTTCACTGAGTCGCAGTCACCCAGACTGCGCAGCCGTCTAGTTCGTTAAAGACATTTTTGGGGACATTCAGAAAGTTAACCTAGGAATGCATTCTGCCCGTTGCTTGCCGTTAGCTTTGTGGTTTGTAATTCACATTTTCTTGCTTCCCGTTTGCTGGTTTCATTTGTTTTAAGCAATCCTGCTTCAGTTCATACCTTCCCCAGCCAAAACCTTAATTACAACATCCTTCAGAGTCTTCCCTTTCTGTAAAAAGGCTTGAAAATCTTGTTCTTATCTCATCGCTTTTGGTGCGCATTCAAAGACCAAGGTCAATCCGAGGGTGCCTGTTTACTTTTCATTCTCTGACTTCAAAGTGAGAGGCTTTATTTGACAATCTTGCTGGAAAGGTGAAGTTTTTTTTTTTTTTTTTTTTTTTTTTCCCTAGCAAAAACAACAACATTTAAACGAGCTGTGTCAGTATTTCAGATTATATCAGAATCAGAAACACAAATGCAGCACATTTTTTGTTATTTCTGAAGTGTGTTGGAAACAAGTACTTTAATATGATCAAATAGTCACTCCACACCACTGCACTCTACTCTACACCACTCCACTTTACACCACTCCACTCCACATCACTGAATTCTGCACTACTCCACTCTGTGCCACTCCACTCTACAGCAGTTCACTCTACTCTGAAACAATCTTCTCTGTGTCACTGCTGTCTGTCACTCTACTCCACCCTGTTCCACTCCACTATATGCCACTGCACTTTACGCCACTCTACTCTTAACCACGGCCCTCTATGCCAATGCACTCTACTCTGCATCATTGTACTTTCTACCAGTCCTCCCAACGCCACTCTTCTCCACTCTACACTCTGCACTCTGACACTCTACTTTCCAACGCTGCACTCTGACACTGAAATCTGTGCTACTCTACACTACTCCACTGCACTCTGTGGCACTCAACTCTACTCTGTGCCACTGCCCTCTGCATCACTCAACTCTTCGCTACTCCACACCACCTTGCGCCACTGCCCTCTGCGCCACTGCACTCTACTATATACTACTCTAATCTATGCCACTGCATTCTAAAATGCTGAATTTTACCCTGATTAATTCATTGCCACTGCACTTTATGCACTATACTCTGCAACACTCTACGCCAGTGCAGTCTACACCACTCTACTCTATGCCACTCTACTGCACTTTACTACACTCTTTGCCATTCCACTATAGGAAACTCCACCCCACTCTCCTCTATGCCATTAACTTTTAGCCCAGCTGAACAGCAGCCCAGGGGTGTACACCATGGCTAAAACACATTGGCAAAGCCAATACTCTTGTATAGACAAGATGTATTGTTTTTCACAATGCTTGTTTTTTCTGTTTAGGTCTTGCCTACAAGAATATTTTACCTATTTGTTGTTGAAGATGTATTATGTACATTACCATTACCATTACTTAAAAGTAGTCTTTAGTTGACTTATTTTTTGTCTGATTTGCTTGCTTCTTATTCAACGGCTTATCGCCCTCTATTGTATGTTTATTTATTTAATAATACAGTCCATTTGATTGATGTCTAGTATACCTCAATGGATCCACATCGGGGAACTACCATTTTTCTTTTAACACTGCATGGGAGTGCAGGTGTTTTCTTGCTCTCTCCTGTTTGCAGCTGCAACGCCTCAATATCCCTGCCCTTGCACTCTGTGTTGCCCATGCAGCTCCTTCACTGCTCCTCTCACTGGTCACTGTTGCTGTTTTCCAGCTGCTCAACAGTGCTTACGTTTCCCCCCACACTCTCAACCATTGCTCACACCCCTTTCAGTCTTTTATGCATATTTTTTGGGGTACTGCCGGCTGTTGCCGGAGCTGCCTGGCCAATCCTTTCTAAATAAGGCACTTTAGCACAATTTACACTCCAGGATGGGTGTCTGCCATCTTGAAACGGTAAAAAAAAACAAATCGTCCCCACAGCAGCATTAGGCATACCTGCTCGTGTGTGTTAACTTGTGCGCAATTACGTCATCACGCTGGGGGCTCTCGTGGCATGACGTATCGATGTGCTGCATGATGACCCACGCAGGCGCGTACTTAATCAGACTGGGTTGTTTTGTCGATGCTGCTCAGCATTACCATAGCCATTTGTATCGTTTGGCAATGCTGAAGAGCATCAGCAAAAACCAGTGGCAAAGCCAAGAGGTGAGACCCATTGGCTTCGCTTACGATACTTCTGTTATGCTGCTGATTTAGATATAAAAGCATAATGTACAATTTTTCTATGAAGTGATTTGACAGTGTCGGCGGTAGTGTGCGGTGAAGTATATGCAGGGTTTTTTAAGTCGGTGTGTATGCTTATTAGGAATACAAGCCTGTGGATTTTTTTTTGGCTTTGAAGACTTTACGTCCCGTATATCAAGTTGAGAAAACCAAACCAGGGTTCACGGTATATTGTATCCTTGAAGCAGGCTCCGCGATCGCGCACTAATCTGCTGTGCACATTCAGTTCCTATCCAACAAGATTTCAAATGAATCCAACACGACTCGTACCCTCATTCATTGAATGTAATTTAAGTTACTGAACAAACAAATGCTCTGGTTGTTTACATTGTAGCTGCTCTGCTATCCTGCCAGCTGCCACGTAGAGAACAATAAGCCATTTCTTTTGCTGTCCACTTTATTAGATTTATCCTAATTTAATTGGTTTGATTCGATGACCTTACACGCTGCATTGGGACTGCTTGATGGCAACGGTGTGCCCTGGCACTGCTGCCCAAAGAGCATCTTGGTGTGATTGATGGCCTAAAAAGTACATTGATTTTGAGAGATAAATGTATTTCTTGCAGCGGTGACCTACGGTGGACCTGCAGCACTTTCCTGCCGAAAGAGGCGCATAGGTTAGCTGACGGTGACGGTGTTCCCGTTGGTGCTCGCAGCATGAGCGCCCGCTCCTGGACCTACACCATATACCACCGGTGCCCACTAACATCTCACCACCAAGAAGTAGTCTGAAAAGAAACATATGAACGTGACGAGGAGTCTTAATCTAGTATTCAAAGTTAAAATAGGTGGCTGGATATCGAAATGCTGTGAGGCAAATCTGGGGTGTAGAAACGAGTGTCTTCTCGTGCAGCAGCTGTCCCAGCCGGAGTCTGGGCTGGCGACTAGCCTTCTGTTCCCACTAGCCATCACTCTCTCCCTAGACCCCCACGGCCAGACTGTTATGATGAATGTCCGTGTCCTTTCTCCGTCTAAAGCAGAACGCATTCCCTCAACCAGAGTGACATGCAACGGAAAATACGTTGTGGTGAAGAAGTATTAGGATGAAATGGTCACTATAGCTAGTTGGATAACGACGCACAACTACATGCCCTTAAGCCTGCATAAGCATTGTGCTGACCTGATTGATGAAACACAGCACCTAAGTAGGAGTTGCTGACCGCAAAATTCCCAATGAGGGATATAGTTCTACCACACAAGCAAATTCCTTAATGAGTATAAACCCCTGCGGTCTTGCGACTTTCGAAGGGAAATTATCTTTATCTTAAGGTAATGTGTGTTTGTTTCCATGCTGTGTGAGACCAACAGAATGGTAGCGATTTAAGGTATATTTGAAATAGATTATATTTGTTTGTAGCCATCTTTTGGCTATAAGCAAATATCTATAATAGAAGAAAATATTGTCAATTTGTGGCATTATTAATGCACGTCCATCTACTTTAGGAGCACAGCGCATATTAGATTGCCTTGTTCCTTAATATCATCACAAGGTTATTGCTCAGGATGCATGAAGGCCTCATCTAGTTTCTCGAATCCTATATATCCTCTTTTGATTAAAGAAACAGGATCGCTGGGCCATATATCTACTTTGCCCCATTGCTTGAAACAGTGTTCCGATCTCCCCATGTTTATCTGCTCATCTTACATAGTCTTGTCGGCATGAACACATATCTTCTGTTCACTAGTCTTGAATATTAACTCCACACTATAACAAACTAACAGTGTAATAATAAAATGTCACTGCACTCCCATCTTAATTTTCACAGCACCTAACTTGAACCCAATCCTAAACCATATAACCCCTATTCACAAAAAAAAAACCATAGTCTTAACTTACCGTGATCCAGCCCGCCAGACCAAAATCGTCAAACATTGGACACAATAGTATTAGAATAATGCATGTGACCGATCTCATCTGAAGAGCACAATCTTTTTACTTAAATTCTAAATAAAAATAATGTCACTGCAACTTACCACTAACACTAGGATTCCATAGAATCGTGCTACTTGCAGAAAAGCGCTTCAGCCCGTCATATTGAATAGTAAGTGCTATATGAATACAATTTGAGTACAGTGTACAAAGGCATCACCCATGTAACTGAGGTCAGCAGGTGCATCAGTTATGCCTCAGTGTGCGTCCAGTGGTGTTGCAGTCACCTGTCTTGCTAAATTTGCAGGTGATGATTATTTTTTTGTTTTAATTTTTGAACCTCGTAGCATGGATGCTTATGTGGTTGAGTAAATAAACCTATAGCTGTTTTTCAGATTAAGCAAGAAAGTCAGTTGCTGTGATATTTAATGGGTCTCAGTGGAGATTGGTATAAATGGTGGTCGGTGGAGGTGTATCAGTGGAATTTGCAGACTTGATTTGTTTTCAGTTACTGCAAAACAGACAACTGAATTTTCTCAGCCCCACTAAAAGTCATCTTAATTCTCAAACATCCGCATATTAAACTAACCAATTGAGTTCATTGGTGGCTGCCACTGGACAGGGGTGGCAGGATGGGGTGCGACAATATGCGGGATTAAAACAAAAAAAAAACAAAAAAATTAAAAAAACACTTACCTTCGAGAGGAGAGACGCTTTTGTCTCCTCTCCATCCTCGTCCTCTTCCTGTTCCTGGGTGCACGCAGGCTCCCAGCCAATCACAACGCTGCTGTCACTTGCATGACAGCAGTGTCGTGATTGGTCTCAACAGCCTGCTTCGCCGCTCAGAATGGGAGTGGGAGCCTGTGCATGTTCTCCACTTGGCTGTGCAATACATCCGGATAGATAACATGCAAAGTGTGCATGTCTATTTGGCCGGCGCAACACGGTCGACCAAACAGACATGTGCACATTGTGGTGCATAGCCCTCCTCCGGCCCCTCCATCCAGCCCTGCCCCACCCCTTACTCCCAGGAAAAATAAAATGATAATAATGTAGTGTACGTTACCATTTTTATTTTTCATTTTTCAAAAATCCAGCGGGACGACGCTCCTCATCCTTAATGGAGGGAACTGCCACTGGAGGAGATTTTGGATGCTTTTAATTACCGGACTAAACATCTACTTCTACAATGTAACAGTACAACCTTGGGCTTGCTTTCCTCTTGGCTACACAGCAAACATAGATCCTCATTTTGTTGTAATTGGGTGTGAGGGACTGATAAAACATATATTATTAGAGCCTCGGTATGAAGTTTTATGAGATGTAATGATGTAGCATTAGGGCATTCCTTTGAACATGAACAGCAAACTGTCAAAAAGGGAACATCTTAAAAACAAGTTTAACTTACAGAGTATTCTTGGGGCCTGGGCATTGAGAAACTGCAGCCGTTGTGAAGAGGAAGTGACGGTTCCCTGCTTGCAGTTGGAGGTTGGGTAACATATTGCGAATGTTTCTTCATTAATCTATCTGTTTCCATCAGTTCCTCTGGTTCCTTGTATTTGGGTATGGAAGGGATCGTTATATGCTTGTACGCATGCTTTTGACATATGTCTGTGCTCAAGACGTTTGAAAACAAATCTGGAGAACTCAATAATAGACTGCAATGTGTCTTAAGCTCGCAAGCTGCTCTTCGTCGTAGAAACCGTAAAACAGTTGTAGGTGCTGGTGTGCTCTAGAAAAACACACGTTTTAGTCGTGCATGGTCTCGGACTGGGGGCCTTTGCGATCAATCAACGGTGAGGCCCAAGTGGCGCCGGCCAATGTTAAATGCAAATATTTTCAGTGTGCGTTTCGGAACTCTGAGGTTTCAAAATACCTCCAGTCGGGACACAGACATGCAGATATGTTTTATGCCCAACAAGCCTTTTCCACAGGTTACCTGTTAGGACATGTACTTTGTATTGGACCCCTCTCAGTCCTGCTTATTTATGTCATCTCTGACTGACCTTTGTAGAAGTCATTCTGGGTCTTGTAGTCCAAAGACAGCTTCCCTACTTTAATGTATCCGAAACCATTGACATTCCCATGTGTCGCTCCATGTCGTGGCGGTGGTCACAGCTGAAATGTTTGTAAGTGCCATGAGGAGACTGAGCCTGGGGCAGAAGTGGTCATGCCTTGATGGCAATGTAAAAAAGAGGGGGAGGCCAGAGGTGATGGTGCCCCGTGCTGTCCTCTCACCACCACAATATCTGCTGATTGAACAATCATTTCTGCTTCCTTCATCGCCTCGCATGAAACCGACTGTCGCCAACAATAGCGTGCCAGGGTTTCTGGTGGTAATGTTGCTTGAGTCCATATGGGAGAGGCTTACTTTGTTCTTGTTTGTTAAAATGGTAAGCAAGTAAAGTCGGCAAGGTAGAGAGACGTCTGCATGATATCACACCAGCCCTGCTACCTGATGATAGTACTTTCTGATGACATAACTGTGGCTAATGTTCAGTTCTTATGTCTCAACTGTACTTTTTCCAGTATTTTCAGTGATACCAGCCCATGCTAATGTTTTGTTATTGTGGGGCATATTGTCACACCTCTCTTGCTCTCGCTATCTCCGCAAAATTATTACTGTGTCATGACCTTGTGGGCAATTTATAGTGAGTAGATGCTGGGTATCACCCGTAGACCTGCGGATGTCCAGCATCTGTTGCACCTGCTTCAGCTGCCTATGCCATTTCAACCCTCTTAGTGGTGATCCACCTGCTGGAGGGCCGATAACTGCAAGGTGTCAGATTGCTTCCCCCTATGGGGAAAGGGCTTTCCAATGTACTTTTCCTGTTCTTGTCAAACAGTGAAACGCCCTCCTCCCACAAAAAACTCTGAAAGGAAGCTCCTGGTTATTATTATTATTATATATATATATTTTTTTCAGAAACAAACGCCTCCACGGGTGTTTGTTTCTGCAAATCAAAAAAGTGTAAACACACTTTTACTGCCCATTAACACTATTGCACCAGACACACTAGCTTCATTCGTGTGGATCAGCAAAGAGAGTGCTTCTAGTAGATACACTGGCACACAGCACTGAGAGGAGGTAGGGTCTTATGGGGGCATGGCAGGGAGAGGCAGTCCCTGGACATAACAGTAGACCGGCATTGGAGATAGAGTGGCCAGGGGGCGGCGTATATGCCGGTCACTGAACAAAAACCTGCCTCCTCATGTTTGGCAAGTTTATAAAACGGGAAAGGGAACTTAACTCTACGGATTATCCAGAAATCCAGAAATGTATTAGAAACCCACTATATATAGAGGTTTCCAGCTCACCTTGTGCTCATTTTGTGATAGTGGCAGTTCATTTGGTGTCCTTGCCTCTATCATGTGGCACACGGCGGCGCGGTGTGTTGGAAAGCCAGTTGCAAATTAGTTTCAGCAGGCACAGGGATAGATAGTGTTTTCACAGGGATAGTGTTTTTACTAAAATGTAAAGTGGAAACTTGAGCTTTCTAAAGAAGGGTGATTAATGAATGTGGGTGAAAAAGAGACTGCGAAAGCAGTCAAATAAATGCATTCATCGAATTTCCTTTATCCCGAAAGAAAATATAGCTATGGTTGTTTTTTATAATGTTTAAACGTGGCTATTACGTTAAACATTGCTGAGTGAGAAAAGTGAAGGCAGTATGCCTGACAATTCCATTTACGTAAACACAGGAGATCTACGATCTTCCGCATTTCACTGAACTTCAGTATTCTTGGCTAGCCCCAACTAGTTAAATCCACATGGAGAGTTGACAATTAGGGCGTTTATTGCAAGTTTTTAAGCCAAATCCATCTCTAATACAGTTTCTGGTGATATAATGGTACAGTGCTTCAATTTACCACTTGGTGTCCCCATTGGACAGTGAACACAAATGCCAAGGCCAGCCAAAACCACATTATTTTGTCTTGCAAATGCTTTGGGTTTCAGTCTTTTACATGGGTGACTTCAATGCAAATCCGTCTCTAAAAACGTTTGATATAATTGATTCCATTATCCCTGCACGCGACATTTATAGTATTTTTAATCTGTTAAGTGGGCCTTGACTATTAATTTAAATTTAAACAGTTGTTTGAAGTGAATTAGTGACTTGCTCAAATTGTCCAGTTAAACAAATCTCTAGAACAAAAAACATTTTTAAAAAACGAATTGTATGTGATTAGCTCAGTAGTATGATGTAACCTTATTAAGCCACCACTGAGGAATTTGAGGCCCCTTATTTTGAGCATATCGTTTGAACCATAAACCCATCAACCTGGATTACTCTTTTAAACCGCACCTAATCACGTCAACTAGGCAGCAAATAATATTGCATTGAAGTTCCATGCTCCTGTCTTACCAGCAATAGTATTCGTTATGTTACTCGTTTCGAAAAAAGGAAAACATTTATAATAACGTTTCTGCCACAAGTTGCAATAAACTAGGTGACGGTTCAGTGCGTAGGAACAAGGCACAGCTGAGGGCACTGAATCCTCGTGGCTTTCTGTAGGGACCTGCTGTTTTGAATGTGCACTCCTGGCCCTTTTCTTGGGGGACACAGGGACATTTACATTGGTGCTTGGATTGGTTTGCACTGAACTCACAGACTCGAATGTAGATGATGTCAAAGATCAGCTATTATTTCACATGACACAATAATTGATTAGTTTCTCACTTTCATCATTTACAAATGAACAATTTCTGGTTAAATTGATTTAAACAGCACACAAAATACCTCAATTGATGTATAAATATACTGTGAAATATCAGTGAACATTTCCGATTCATTAAAAAATGCCAAGGCGAGATGGATGGCGGGAAAGCACTATAAACCACCTTGCAGTGGTGGGATTCTCTAACAGCACAAAGCCAAAAACAGACTCCTGGGAGCTACTGTAAAATAGTTGGTAATCGCAATTTACTTTAAAATAGACCTATTTCTGGAAAGTGGAAGTGCTGCATCTCCGAATTGCAGAGCTTAGTGAAAGAGAAGTAGATGTGGGACTAGCGCGACAAAGACAACTGATGCATACTGCAGTTTTAAGTTCATGCAGGGTCCTGCAAGGAGATACTGCAGAGCCGATATTAAACGTTAGTGTTTGCTTCAGTGCAAAACAAAAATAGTGTTTTTTCTGGTGAAGAAACGCGTCTGTTCACAATTTATTCCCAAACTGAACAGCACCCCAAAATAGCGCTCAACAAATCTGTGATTGATTGATTGGTTGAAAGAATGCTTCTGTCATGTGTACGACTCGCCTACTGTTAGTTTGAGCACTGCACAGTTGCCATGCTCCTTTTTTGCAGTCAGGCTTTCTAGTAGCTTTGAGACTGGATTTATCAGTGCATGGCCTCTGATAATTCAGGTGCTAGTTAACTACAGCAGTACTACCAGAGTTAGGTCACATCTTGTGTTCGAATCTTAGCTTTATTGTTGTATTATGTTTCCTGGTCTGCTGATGTGTTTCAAGGGCTCTGAGGACAGAACATGTGAGAGTTCCCTCATGAATAGACTGTGCCATGGTTTCAGTTTTAGCTGAAAGGCCGCTGACTTTCTACCAAAGAGGTGTGTCATTTGTATATTAACGTTGAGATATGTAAGCATGGGAATGTAATGGCAAATCAGCTACTTGCTAGCATTTTTTGAAAAAAAAAAATCCTTGCCCACCGAGAGTGGGCTGCTTTCTCGTGATGGGAGGTCTATGGGGTTTCAAGTGCTAGGGGCAGACTCACATATGAAACATAAGTCCACTTTAGTTCTGGAGAAAAACAATCATGTAAATCTGCTGTTTTTAAAATCCTGCTAGGGGCCACCAGTGGCTGCATGACCCTAATGTCCTCAGCCAGACCAAGGCAACGGGGCTATCTTTGGCTGTGAACAAAGAGAGGTATGTCTGGACATATTCTTGAAAACACTGCAGATGGATACAGTGGGCTCAGGGATCTCACCAGTGACTTTCGTTATGGTCTAGAGCAGTGGTCTTCAAACTTTTTAATGCTGCGCCCCCCCAGTTGAAAAATAAAAACTATTGCCCCCCCCCTCAGAATTTTTCACAATTATTTTAGAAATATGGCAATGTTTAAATATGTCTAAACCTATTTAAACATTGCAGTTAAGTACTGTTACCTTTTTAAACCTGCAATAACATGCTTCTGCTTAAAACAAGGCATGTTATCTGTATAATATTTTTTGGGGCCAGAGATTGGCGCCCCCCAGTTTGAAGACCTCTGGTCTAGAGTGATCACAATGTAGAAAATCCCACTTTTGACCTACTGTTTTCTGATCCAAAGTCTCTAAACTCCACCTCATCACAATCAGACCTTTAGGACATGATTAACTGTATAAAAAATGTCAAGCTAATTAATTTAAAATGCAGGTCCATTCTATGCCGGAAGCCATCTACTACTCAAGCTCGGGGTATTCTCTGAAACAGGAAAGTGTAAAACCAAATTGAACTACATAGAGTGCTAGTATATGAATTATAACGGACATAAAATCACTTTTGCTGCAAATAGCTGACAAATAGTCTCTTTGATAATAATCGGCTGGTGATCTAGGAGAAAAAAGAAGGAATATTATGACTGAAATTGAGGGAATGAGACCAGAACAAAAAATCTTTGTGAAGTTGATGGAGTCCTACCTGCTTCCGGCCTGTCGTCTTACCATCACAGAGTACCTAGCAGTTGCAGTCACGGTGGGGATGTGTCTCCAAAGCCCATTCAGCAGTATTGGTGAGGGTCTCATTAGTGGCTGGCATTGTGACAATGTCTCCCCCCACTCCTGCAATGTCTCCACTGATATTTTACTGCTACATCACATGTGCCCCTTTCCTGGTCAATCACCAGCTGTCTTCCTAAGTGCACCAATTTGAACATCTTTCCCTAAATTGTTAAATCCTTACCTTTTTGTGTTTCGGGCATAAGTGCCGTTCTGTTATGTTACGTCTTACTCTACGTCTCTAATGCTAAGCACACAAGGGATGAAGACTTCTGCATTTTCTCGTTTGGCTTATTTCAGTATTACACTTAAATAGACTTCCTTGTAGGGAATGTGTCTCCCAGACACATCTATGATTGGTCAGTCAACAGCTGTGCTCTCATGTGAATTGTTTCTGGTTTGTGTGCGTTGTAATTTAAAACAAGCTTTTGCTAGAATACAGCATTTATTATACCTGGTGAGATATTGATGTGCCCAGCTTGTAAGAGGGAACTACACTACACCTGTCCTAACTTTGTGTTTTGTTACTTCTTATTTTTTCTCCATAGGAATAGTTTGCATATGCTGTAATTCACTGTGTTTGTGTTGGAAGAAGGCTTAAGTGCTGCTCACGTCAGCATTCCTAACATGGATCAAACGTTGATAAAATGTTTATCGCTTTTGTGTAAGCTAATTTCTCTCCTAGTAATATTCCATTCTGTGACTGTGTACGCATGATCCCCTTTGGCATGATATGAGAGTTTTTGTATCGAGTGACTTGGCGGGGTGGATGTTGCATTTATTGAAGTGACTGTTTTACAACTGTTTCATTGTAGTGTCAAAACATGCCTTGTTTGTTTTGTACAATCCTGGTGATAAGTTGTTTTAAAGAGAATCTGAATATTGGGATCCGCCCATGTTTAGGACAGGAGTCAGTACCACTCTGCCCTAAGTCTGAAAAGAGAAGAGACAAAAGTCTTCAGTGTGCAGTTTACTTTCCCAGGCACGTGTGCCAGCGAAATGTGTGAAGTCTCCCTCCCCTTACTGCAGTATTTAGTCAGTCTTTGTACGATAGCAAAGATTATGATAATGTCATTCTCTTGGCGTACACCCAACAGACCATGGAAGTTGACAGCAAGGCGTAATGAAGCATTACATGCAGGGCTACTCATGCCAGATTTCCATTCTTCATTTCATTTACAAGCCATCACAACTCTTTGAGGGCAGCTTGCTAAATGAACGCTAAAGAGAACTTCTGTTTCTCTTTTTCCGCCCCTTATATTGAGCAAAGTTGAGTATCATGTACTAGTTGGTTTCTTTTTTATGTACGTATTCTCAAGTTAATGATCAGGGCAAAGAAAAAAATCAAAAGATTTATTTTTAATGATTAATCAGTTTGGTTGCCACTTCAGATATGTGTGAGCTATCCTGAACCTCTGACTGTGGTATGTTATCGAACATGCACCAAATGACAATACTAACCTGTTGTTTTTACCATGTTCTTTCTTAATATTGTTGAAAGCAAGTGAAATGATGAACTGAAGGATTTCACTTTACAGAGCAGTAGTTTATCGGTGACGATCATAGCAAACGCCATCATGAATATGAATGGAAACGTAAGATAACCTTTGAAGGGGATTAAGAAAAACACAGACTGGTACAGCATGCTGTCCAAGAAAGTTTCCATGTACAATAACGAGCTTAATTAACAACAGTATGCCCAATATGCAGTTTGTACTACTGTAAAGCCAATTGTTATGGTTACCAAAATCAACAGCAGTGAATTAATGGGTTAAGAGGTAAAGGCTAAGTCTGCAAATAATTCAGGCCTTCAAAAATCTATTAGCCCACTGGCTATAGCAAGTGCGATTTTATCAGGTCAAGCTATTTTTAGGATCTGCTGGTTGGAGTGAACTTGAGCTGGAAAGGAGCAGATGTTTTGTTCATTCACAAAATGAATAAGCAATAAAGATGCCTATGCATCTTGTTATACCTTGAAACATTTGCTGTTTGTTCAAGGACCAAGGGCAAATGTCAGTTTGTCTGTTTGCTAAGTGCTGCTTATCTAAATGTGAAAAATTGTGTTTACGTTTTATGTTGAGCGCACTAGCGCTTTGACCTCTTGTAATTATTGTGAGCTTTTAACCACGCCCACCGCACGCCCATCACTTTCACACATTTGTGGGCTGGCCTTTCAAAAATCCTTTGTTATCATTGGTAAATGCTTTAAGTTTGTTCCTCCTTGGGGCTGTTTTGTTACCGCCTTGCAGACTGCCCCTGTTACATGGACAATTGCATGATTGCCGATACGTTTCATTGTGAGCGAACTTCTTTTTCCTTTCATGTCTCTCCTTTGTGCACATGCTGCTTTCAATCTGCTTGCTTATGTCAACTGTTTGACATTTCACTTGAATTTATGTGGAAAGAAAAGTTGTGTTAGAAATTTACAACTCTAATAGCTCTTACTCGAGCAAATGCGAGACCCATTAACTTCAAAATGCTTGTTTCTCTTACTGTAGTTAGAGGATTTTGTAAAGTGAGCTGTCTTTCAGTCATTGTGAAACAAAAGGCTGTAGGATGTCAATTTGTTTTCTAGCACACAACATTTAAAAAGCTTATAAATAAATAGTACAGATATTTCAAAATATATCAGGAATTACAAATGCGCTTTTTTGAGTAATTCTGAAGTGTGATGCAAAATTTTAAATAGGAGCTAAACAAAATCAGGACACTTTACTTGGGGATGTTCAAATGACATATTTGCAGGAACTCGATTTCCAAACGTCACTGTTTGTACACTATATAGTCTTATCAGTAAAGCCGCGTCACTTGGAAATTTTTTGGCGATTTCAATGTAAAATGTGCTGACTGGAAATGACAGTACGCTACCACTTCATGGTTCAGCTACGTATTCATCAATAGTGATAGTTTTGATCCATGATTACAGAAACATTCGTGCCCCATCCTGATGACAATGCTGTTAATGAACTAAGAGCCGGGCCACTGTAATTATGCAGCAGGAGCGGGTTGAGTAAATTATGCGGCAAGAAAAGAGAAATTATGCAGCATAATGCACCACATTTTGCAATAATATTACTTCATTATTTTGTCATTTTTAAACTTGGTAACACTCTCTGGGCTTTGAGTGCAATTTAACGTCCAAATATAACAGTAAAAAACAGCAGGGTGACCAGTCCAACTTTGCAAAGGGTCTTTCACTGCGTGGCAACATGTGCCGTCACATATTTAGTAACTTTTGAACCGTTTGAAATAGAAACAATTTTCTTTTGTTAAAATCTGCAGATTATGCATCAGATGTTGGATTATGTGGCAAAGGTGTCAAACCTATAATTCTGCAAAAATCACAGCAGCCGCACAATTGCATAATTCCAGTGGCCCTGACTAAGAGGCAATTCAGGGCTCATGTGTATCCTATATGCAGCTAAATTTGTATTATATATGGAGCAAACATTTAGTCTATTAAACAAGTGTTTTTTGGACAGCAGACTACACTTACATATTCAACATACAGATATCTTTTGTGATAATGAAGAAATTGGCCGCTCAGTTAATTTAAATATTTGCCTAAGATTACATAATTTAAAACCAGTTTATGGGTCAGGCGCTTTACAGTTGGGTCGAGTTTCTTATTTAAGTCATTAGTCCTGCAGGTCTAGTAAAAATTTTATGATTTTTCAAGGCCTGAAATTTGAGTAGTTGGTTAAGTTTGACACTAAGGGGCTTTTTATGACTTCGGGGAATGGAAAAGCTTGTCTGCTGAAGTCCCAACGGGTAGGTTGCCACCAGTGTGGCAGCCTCCCCACCAGGCCCATTATGAATTTCCCTCTGGGTCAGCAGGTAGAAACAAAGTTTCTGCCTGCTGGCCCAGCAGAAAACGGCCTACAGCATTCTCTCCGGCTCATAAAAGGGCTGGCAGCGATGCAAAGCAGTCAAACAGTGCGACAGGGCTGGCCAGGGAGGCCCCTGCGCTGCCCATGCCAAGTACATGTACAGTGCAGGGGCCCCCCTGGGGCACCCTCACCCCGTCTCTGCCAGCCTTTTCATGGCGGGGTTACTGCAATGAAACCGCTAGTGGAGAAGGGGGTCGTAGTCCCTAGCGCAGTGATGCCCGGGTGGATTAGGACCGCCAGCATCGCCAGACCGTTGTGAAGTCGAAATCTGGAGGTGCTAGTGGTCCGGCCTTGGCGCTACCGCCGCAGTCGTAATATGGCACTTGAACCACCGCATTGGCGGCAGGCCGCCAGGGACGTAATGAGGCCCTGAGTGTTTAAAGATTTCCAGGTCGCCTCAGTGAACCCTGCCTCCCTTGTCATGCCAAACCTCCAAAGCAGCATTTTTGGACTCCAGTTTGGAGAGGGTCATGCGTCTAATGACAACCAAAAAAAAAGTACAAACACACTCCTGCCTGTCTCCCTTCTGCCTACTCCTTAGTCCCCAAGCACTGACAAGTACGCTATCTATTCACATGTGGCACTTTCAATGATTTCACCAGTTCAGGGGGTGCAACCACTGCTTAATTTTACATGGAGGGGGTTCTCCGGCACTCATTTTTGTGGACCAGCACTTCTTTTTTTTGCATCAGAATTTAACCCAGACCATGAGAGATAAAAAAAACAAAGGGAAAAGACGAAGGAAGAGACGACAGAAAAACCATCACAAAGAAACAAATCAAGAACATGCAAGAGTGAGATTTGACACCCTCACTGTTGTTGGTGAATAAAATGAGGCAGCACACGGGGCCTTTGTTTGTGCTCATAAGTCGAGGGATGCTGCTGCTGTTTGCATGACCTTAATGCAAGAGATCTGTGCACTCCTCTGGAGATTGGTTGGTGCCCTGGGGCCCAGCTTGCCCATGCCATGCCAAAAGCTGTGCCTGATTGCAGAGCAGAAATTTGGGCACTGGCACTCACTCTTTTACAAATTATAATTAAAGATAAAAGCAGTGCCTCCCTGGAATGGCATGCGAGGCTCGCTTACTAAATGGACAGGTACATTCTCACACTCCCAAACTACTGTAATCTAGCCGTCCGAATGATTGTCTGTAATGAATGAGGTTCTGGAGAACTGTACACTAAAGGACAAAAGCCACCAGTTCAGAGGTGATGGTCAGTCTGTTAGTGCTGTTCCCAGTCCACTTAACACACCGAGCTCCTAATCTTAACTTGGCTCCTTCCAGCAAGCTCGGCTTCTCCACTTTTTAGTTTCGCCTGCACTCAGTTGTGCTGTTCTTGTGCTGTACTTGTGTAATGTAAAGACAAGTCTTAAAAGGTGCTTAGAGCCCACCCATTACTTACCATATGTTGGCTCCCATGTTGGTCATGTTTCCCTACTTTTTATTGGACCACGCCTCCTCCTTGCTTTGTGTATCTCTGTTGTGGAGCCTGGACAAAGTACTGCTTCCTGCCTGTGTGTGTGCGCCTGCAGAGGTACTTCTTTATTCGGTAGTGTAGCAATCCATCAGAATACATTGTTTTACAGGCTGTCTGCCTGCCCTTCCCACCCCCGCCCGCATTAGGTGATGCTTGCCCTGTTACTCCCCACTACCTTCCTTCCATCGTTGCTTGCTCCCTTTGACCTCGTGGCTTTCCTCGTCCTCAGATTCCCCCTGCCCCCAGACCCAGTCACTGCTTTTCCCTTTGTTACTTGCAGCTCCCCCATAGCCACCTTCAACTGTCCTTTATTGCTTGTTACTGTTTGGATGTCTTTCTCATAACATTTTCAAAATTTGTCTGTCTAGGGTCCCTGCACTTGGGTTATTGAACTGGGGGAACAACAAACCTGATTTCACCAGCTTAAAAATCCAGCAGGTAAAATGACAGTGGGAAAGTCTACATTGTAGTCTGAGCCCTTTCCGTGACCTCTGCTGAAATCTCAGATAAGGCATGAGCAAAGGCCAACATTCTCCACTCTTTCATTCGCCCTCCTCGCCATCTCCCTCTACCCCTGCCTTACAACACACATTTCCACAGTCCACACCTTTACCACCTGTTTAGAACAAATGATAAGTGCATGTGTTAAACCTTCCCCCCCCCTTGCAGTATACCATCTGGTAAATCAGGCCCGCACAGTAGTTCCCCATTCCTTGGGGCCTAACCCATAATTGCACAGTACTGATGGGTTGTTACCGCAACAATACTGGTAATTACTGATGTGGCGTGTGCATTCCACCAGTACTGTGCAACTTATAATCAGGCCCTTGTGGGCTACTTAAAGTGGACAATTCAGAAAGGCTTTGTGGGGTGGGGACAATAATGGGGTTGAGAGGGGTGTTCCCTAGCTTTTGTCACTTCCTCTATTTGGAAGACACTCTACTTGTCCTGTACAAAATACAATGGTATTTTTAGGAAGGCTCTTAAAATGTATCTATTTTATTGATTATCTGCATATATTGCACCTAATAAGGAACAACTCAACTCCTATCTTGCATGTATAGATTTTCAAAATATTTAGTGGATGCCGTAAAGCACTAAACTCATGGTATTTTTAGAAGAAATCGAGCAGAACCGATGATGATGAAGCATTGTCACATGATGGAAATATCTGATATTTAGCCCAGCTATTTGACGCCTGATCATATAATTTGTCCGACTAGAGGCATACCTCTGCCTCCTAAGGCAAACGTCTCTATAATCAGCTTCTCAGAGTAGTAGTAAGACTGGCGTAGAATTAGTTTTAAAGTATGGCTTGTGTGGATTTTCTTAGGAATGTTATGAAGAGGGAGTACACCAGCACCCCCTTGTGTAAGCATTGCATCACTGTGTTGTCTCTTCAAACTAGTGTGGTTTGCCAGCAAAATGTTTGTGAAATCTAATTCTGATGTTGAACTGAGCCTGGGTCTGTCAAAAGCACCATAAAATCAATATTGTGTATAATAGGTGACCAGTGAAAAAGCATTGCACAATTAAAACACTACTGTGTGCACAACTTAACCATGTTGTGTGCCTGGTGTCTCACTTGTGCCCCATTGCGCGTTGTCCCTTTCTTACCCAAGCCTGTCTAATTGCAATAGTTAATATGGATTTTGAGGAAAATATGGGCATTTTTCTCAAATACATTTTGGAGAAATTTAAGTACAAATTTTGCAATTTATAATGCACAATGCACCCTGTAGGATTTAAAAACAACACTGAAACTTTATGCGGTGCAGGTTCAGAACAGAATTAAAGGCATGGTTGTTTTTTATTATAACATATGCTATTAAGAGGCGTGTTTTCTGTTGAAGTGACCTCTTTGCAGGACATTGCCCATCAGCCCCACATTCTATGTATTCTGGAGTTTTAAGGAACACTTGCGTCCACGGCTGGCTTTAGCGCTGGTGGCGCCCAGCTCAACAGTCTTTTTGGTGTCACTCCCCCTCCCCCAATGATATCCATCTCCGTGAACTCCCTCTCTACCACTGAACAACAGAGCGCCTTTTCTCTCCATAGCCTCCCCTCCCCCCCCCCCCCCCCCCCCAAAAAAAAAACACAGTTCACTCACGCTTAGTTTTGGGATCTGTGTGGTACATGTTCTTTGCAGCAGGCACTTTAACCCTCCACGTCACTAAATGATAAATCAAATCAACCACTAGACAAAATGTGATTTCTCTCACCAGTAGGGACATTAAACACCAGAATTAGCTAGACATGTTTATTGTTGCCTAAAAACCGCTGGAAGCAGAATCACCCCCCACCAATGTCAGTGCAGGTGCAACTACATTGGTTGCACCGCTGTAAAGCTGGTCCTGCTTGTATCTCATGCACGCAGGAAAACCAAGCATTGCAAAATTATTTCAATACAACATTTGTTTTGCCTTTTTCTTTAGTCCTGTCGGCTGTAACTCTGTGGTCTTATGTGAAACCTGCTCACTGTGGAGTTTTATCAATAACTATTTTATTTCGAATTAGAATAGCACCGTTTTTGAAAGAGTAATGAATAGCAGTTAATATTGCCATCTAATTGGCACACACTTATTCAATCTCAGGCAAAGATGAATTAGTAATACAAATTGAGACTGGCTAGTCACACTCCCAAAATCAGCACGATAACCCAATAAGTTCAAAAGAGTTGTACATGGTGGGCCTCAAATGAGCATATGTTGCAACTTCCTGGTGAGCAGACAGAAAGCATACCTTTGGGTAACAGTCCAACAGGAGGGCCGAACTGAGGCTAGAATTAAAATAATGTCAATGCTCTGTCATTTCACAGATGGAATTTTCTGAGAATTGGCAAAAAGGGCCGTCATCTTGTAATAGCTTGGTGAAAACTGATTGTGATGTACTTTATATTGAAATTTGTCAAAGCTGCTTTTTAGTTGACAAATCATTCATTGTCCTTTTTAACCCTTCCCATGCTACGAATGTGCTGGAGCCATCCACCAAAGCAAAGCTCTGGTGCTATGGTTGGCTCCAGCACGTCCTGGCATGAGGGGCAGGAAAACCTTCTGGTGCCAGCACCAGAGGGACTTCGTGTTTTCTGTTTAACTCCAGGCTGCTGGGACAGAGCTCCACCAGCAGCTCGATGCCTTTTTTTTTTTTTGTGTGTGTAATGACGCTGGGTGTGCATGGCACACTGACATCATTACGTTGAAAGTGAAATAAGCCTAGTGGCTCATTTCACTTTCACTGAATTAGTGCTCGTGGGCCTTTCTCAGTCCCCAGATCACCCATTTAGACGAAGGAGGTATCACTGGTAAGGGCAGAATCTGCCTTTTCCAATGGGATCCTTCTCTAGTGGATCCCCTGCTTGAGGATCACTGTAAGAGGGCCAAGCAGGGATTCAACCCAGTAGACATCAGGGACTATTTGTGATGAAGGAAGCCCTCCCCCCCCCCCACCCCTCGTCAATGGGCTACTGCTTTTTCTAACCCCCTCTATTCCTCCCCCACACCCTGCCTCTCCCCCTCCCTGGTCCAAATATCTTTCGGCCCTTCCCTTCGGGCAGATTTAAGGTGATTATCTCAAATCTCCCCCAGTGGGTGAGGGTTGGGGGGCGTAGCCCACTTGCCACCAGGGTGTGTGTTTATTTATTTTTATATATATATATATATATATATATATATATATATATATATATATAATTTTTTTAATTTTTTTTTTTTGTAGAAAAAAACACCCTCAACAGTCGTTGTAACCCACAAGGCAGATAGGACTTGTTTTCCTCTAATCCCGCAGCAGGGGGATGAACAGAAAGTCCACTAGATACCAGAGATTGTTTTTACCCCCCTACAATGATTAAGTGGGGTGGCCTACCCTTGAATCGGACCAAATGTCCACTCCACCAAATAGCCAACAGGCCTTGTGTCCTGCCAGAGACAGATAGAAAGTGTTTACCTCCAGTCAGCCCAGGGAGATTATTTTTTAATTGCTATCGGTTGTCAGGATTGGGGTCTAGACACCTGGTTGACCCCCCACCTCCAACATGACCCCAACAGTCTGCCCCCCCCCCCCCCCAAACGTTCCCAGAGATAAAAGCCAACTAGACACCAGGGAGATGTGTTTTTTTTCTTCAATTCCTGCTTGGTGCCAAGACATCAGGCCATGTCCCCTCTCCCAAAATGCTTTTAACAGTCTATCTGCGTCCTTCTCCCAGGGACAGATAGGAGGCCATTGCCTCGAGTATTCCCCTTAGGTTTAGAAAGCCAACTAGACACAAGGGAGTTTTTCTCTGTGCCATATAAAACAAGCATTTGCAACTCAATGGGTCTCACGTTTGCTCGGGTTAGAGCAATTAGCGTTGTAAATTCCTAACTGGACTTTCCTTGCCGCATACATTGAAAATTAAAAGTAAAACCGTTGACATAAGCAAGCCAATTCAAAGTGCCACGACCGCCATGAGCGTGAAAGAGACACAAACAGAAAAAGAAGTTAGCTCGCAGTCAAAAAGTATCGGCAAACGTGCAACTATCCATGTAACAGGGTCGATGGCCAAGCCATTAACAAAACTGCCCCAAGGAGTGACAAACGTAAAGCATTTACCAATGATGATAAAGGATTTTTGGAAGGCAAGTCCATGAACGAGTGGTAGTGATGGACGTGCAGTGGGTGTGGTTAAAAGCCCACAGATAGATTACAACACATCAGAGTGCTGGCACGCTTGACCTAAAAGGGGTTGGAGGGGGTTTAACCACAATCTTCCACAGGAGGGGGGGGGGGGGTAGAAAAACTGCTGTGCCCATCCTGGACTAGGAACAAAGTGCAATCATTTTTTTTTTTTTTATCTTTTGGGCTGACAGGCAAAAATCAAACCAGGCTCAGTAAAAGCCACCACATAAGACTCCCATTGACCTGAGTTTGATGCTTGCCTGTCACTGGCACTAGGCTCAGCCACGTAAATGGGTAGAATTGTTATCATGACAAGTGTGGAAACACTGGGTGGTAGGGATTTTGTGGATCCCTGTGGTTTCTGGACCTTTATGTCACAGAAATGCAAGGAAAATGCACAATTTTAGATAAAGTTGGAGGTTTGCTGGGCACCTCGTTTAAGAAAATATTGTAGGATCCATGTGAGGCACACCACCCTGAACTCCCCTGTGTGTCTAGTTTTCAGAAATGTGTACGTTTAGTAGGTGACTATGGGTGGCCGCCAGGCCCCAATACCGCAGCTACCCCCCATAGCAAAACAGGCCATTTATTAACAGGAAATATTGATGACTCTACATTGTGCTTTGGGCCGTTTTGTGTTGCTGGTGCTATGCCAGTATGTAAGGAAGAAGACAATTTGAAAAATGCCCTCTAAATCACATGCAAGTATGGATACACACAGGTTCTGAGATGTACAAATAACCCCTGCTCCTAGTCTCAGTATCTGGTTACATTTCAGACATACATAGTTGTCCTTCATACCCATTTTTTACTCTTTATATTTTATCATGTGATTTGCTGTATAGTCGATATACCATTGTAAGGTGCAGCTCAGTTGTTGGCTCTGGGTAGCCAGAATTCTTGGAGAACCTACAAACCCTATCTATCCCTGTGACTAGAAGGGTCTAACTGACGGAACAGTATATTGCTTTTGTATAGAGCGCAAGAAGTTGCAGATGAAAACATTGTCAAAAAAGCATTTTCAATGCACTAGGTCTTGCATTTGTGAGAGTTAGAGGTATTGGTGCTGTAAATGATAATGTCTTTTACCTATTTGTTTTTGTTTGGAGTGTAGTGGATGTAAGCCAGGTGCCACAGCAACCCTCACAGGCCTGTGGTTGCAGGAGATAGGACACAACAAAGACCGCCATCTTGGGATTGTCTTCCTCATTCCTACAGACTGGCGGTGATATTATACACAGGAGTCCAGAGGGTGATACGGAAGCGCTCTGTGCCTGTTACAGTGACTGTGGGGGGTATTCGAGGTGGGGGCCTCTTCAAACAGGAAGCAGTGCTATTAAAGCACTGTTTTAGACAGCGCTTTTGGAAGTGGCATCTGCAAGGTCGCAGTAGCGTTGAGGGGACTGTCAAAGCCATGACACCAGTGAATACTGAAAGGAGGAAGTTATAGAGTTTGCTCAACTTTTGTACCCTATGATAAGGTGTTCTTCTCACTGTGGCACCCTTGTGTTAGCTTCTTTGCACTACAGAGTTAGGAAAATGGCTGCCTCTACTAACTAAACTCTATTTGGAGAGGCCCAATTTACATCCAAAGGCGCTAGATGTTTTTTGGTATCCAGCTTGAGGTCGTGAAGTGCTTGGGGTCTGGAGTCATGACTCCTTTTCCCCCATTTTGGAGACAACGCCATCTTCTTGCCTAGAACTAACCTATGTGATTGGTGGGTGACCCTCTGGAGGTTATCAAGAGCACTTGCTATCACCTAGTGTTAAGCTCTACTCAACTCAGTTGGTTAATGCATCCACTGCAGAGGTCTTGACAGAAAGAGAATGTCACAGATTACAATCCTGACCCAGATTTCTCAGCTCCTTAGCTTGGCAAGGTTGATGTAAATGAATTAAAGCAACTTTAGGAATGGCAGAACCTGTATTACCAAGCGCTATATAAAAAACACGAGTTATTCACAGACTGAACCAGCACGCACAAAGAACCTAGGGGAGAGAATGTGGCGTAGGGGCCAGAGCTGCCGACTTTGGAGCTGAGGAACACGGTTCGAATCTTAAACTTAACTTTCAAATGTTACAATAAACTTAAGCTTCAAATCAATTGCAATCTAATAAAATTGGGGAAAAAACAAGAACAGTGACCTGAAATGTTATTTTAAATACATGCGCAGACAGGAAGGTGCACACATTGTATTCTTTCAAAGAATGTAGCTTTGGAATGTGTAAACGCGCAGTGGAGAGTCAGTGGTGTCGTGGGGGTGCCTCTGGAGGGGATTCAGTTGGGCGTAACTGGCCTGTCCCCCGTGAGCCCCACCACCAGGCAGTACTTACGACACTGCTCTGCCTGCACTTGTCAGCCTGATGCACTTGCAGCAGCTAAATGCTGCTAGGTGCGCTGCAGTGGCAGGTGCTGTGCAGTTGATACCATTGCTCCAGTGCTGCCTAGTCAAGGAGAAGGCCACTGGGCTGCAGACGGCAAGAGCAGTGCATCTTTCACAACATGGGTTACTAACTGCTATAACCTGAGCTGTGTAAAAGAAACACACACAAGCAGCTGCTGTGCATGCAGCATCTAAATGCTGTTGGGTGGTGTTCGCACACTGCAAGTTGCTGATCCGGAATTCTGGTAAGTGGTTTCCCAGAATTTTAGTCAGTGGTGGGGGCAGCTTTGGCCAGACATGCCCAGCAACCAGGCTCCCACCCAGTGCAAAGGGCCAGCTCTCCCTGGTGACGAGGAGTAGGTGGTTCTCCAAGGCCACCTCTGTATGTGCAGGTTAGTAATAGCACCTTGGAGACCACGAGTCCCGTGACAACTACGAGGAGAGACCACCACTGGCAGACTGGACTGTTTTTTTCCCCCAATTTGCTTATTGCGCTGTCTACAAGAGCTGCTGGTGCAAAGAGCTGAACCCCAACTCCCCAGCAGGGAGCACGATGCCACCGCAAGCAGCAGGCAGGGTTGGTTCTATTCTTTAAAAACAGCCATACCAATAAGCCCTAATTTATAATGGTTCTTGTAAAGGTTGAGCAACATTGTTTTAACCAATTCCACACCAGGTCCCTTTCTGACTTATGCAAGCAGTGGGTGGTCTTAACCCCCAATTTATAGAACAAATAACCAACTTTGTACTTTTTTCTCGCGCATCCTCTTTTTAGATTACCCATTTTTTTCTCCTATTAACCAATTCGTTTTCTGCCCTTCTTTTCTTCTACGTCACCCTCTTTTGTTCTTTTTTTCTTCCTTGCCGTGAGGTTCTTGCTCACGGCCTATGACTCTCTATCTTGCTTGAACACACCTGCTTTTGTATTTTGATTTCTCCCCTCTCACTTCTTTGTTCTTTTCCTATCTGTCCCCGACTAACTTCCTCCCATATCCTGGCTACCCCACTTCCCCATATCTCTACACTCATTTAGTTTACGTAGAGAAGCGGATAGATGTCCTTTCTTGTCACCGGTTTCTTCTGAAGGAGAGTGGGAGTATAGATGACAAGATGCCCGATGCCACTACTGTAACTGACAATGTAGGGACACACTTCCAAGTGGCTGACCATTATTCCGACACAATACCTACAAATGATCAGACCCGAAGGCCATCCTCTATCAACTGCTCTCAAGATTGGCCTTACCAATATTCCCAGCATGATGTCGGCATTACAGTTTGGAATCCCACCACAGCCACCACTCAAAGTTATAACAGTCATTTCATACCGTAATGCCGTCTGGCTCTTAACGCAACAGCAGTTTGGAAGCCCATACATAAAATGTTATACTGTGGAACTACAGGTTCCAGAATGCAGAGTGCTGTTGGGTACCAGGTAAGGGCTGGCTGAAGGTTTCACTTAAGACGCTGGGCGACATAGCAGTTGGCGAGAAAGCAGTATGTTGCTGCTGCTGAATCCAATCTCTAATAAACCTGCATGCTGCTGTGAGATATTTTGTGGGAATTACCTGACTTGGGAGGTTGGTGAGGGAAGAGGCTGCAACCGAAGAATAGGATGTAGAACATTTAAGCCCTGAGCAAGGAGAAGAAAGAGGAAGCAGAGAATGGCAGGTACTCCAGAGACATGGGAACTTGAGCGAAGTATTACTGAATAACTGGCAGCACTTCCGCACTCCCCACGGGTCTTCCTTGCTGCTCCCATTTCCAGAGCCCCTTAGCGTTTCTTCCTTGGTTAGTAGACCCCACAGACATACCTCAGTGCTGCTTGGTAGACGGCAGCGTCTGAGCTGTTTCGCAGTTAAGGTTTGCTGTTATCTGTAATGAAGAATCATCCATACCGAAAGTAAAGAGTATTTTATTCGTTATGTAGCCAGCAGGAAGTAGAACCACCTCCTTCTTAGCCTCTCTAACCGTCTCCAGCCCCGTGCCAACATTCCATGATGCCACTGTGACCTCATGCATGTTGCCACGAGGCTGGATAACAATATCCATTATAACATATCCCCTTTCTTTCCTAAATACAAATACTCACAAAACCTAAGAATACTTATCACATTTTCATGTTTACAACAGTATATTCTGGTGTAAAAGTTAAATGCTTTACTTCATTACATAATCTTGAAACTTAACTAGCAATGTACATGTTCTGTGCACTCTAGTCTCTTTTCCCATAAACTCGTCTCCTCCTGTTACCACCTCCAATCCTTCATTTGCCACCCTTATGTTCCTCCCACAACCCGGTATATCTTTGTCGTCCATCATCATAAAACCCGAACACTTAAACTCCTCCTTTTTCCCCCACTTGCGTTGATCTTGCATGTTCCTCCTTGTTTGCAATACAAAGCCACTCTCGCTTGTTACATTTTTGACCATTCTTTAACACCACATTCCAGTCATGAACATCACTCACTTCGATGAGGTCCGAATACTGTACTTATTTGAACCACAGCCTCTTCCACCCAATTTTATTTTTACCCAATCTCCCTTGGTTATCCTGCCACTTTCACTCCTTCATTCTCTTGTTTTATCTCACTCCTCTATCCACTGTGGAGTCATTTTTGTTTTGGGTTTTCTACCTCTCATTCTCACAAAAGCAGTGTCGCCTGTCGCACCATTCTCTGTAGTGTAATACGCCCACACTAAAACTTGTTTGACTGATATGGGGTCCAATATTACCCGTAAATCATATTTCTGCACCCACCCTATAATGGCTGGGCCATCATTTGATACATATACTTTACCTTCTGAGGTCCTCCCTCTAAATTCAAATGATGCATACATGAAACCCACTATGTTGATGTCTGCTTCCCCATAACGGTTCAGCTCACATCACTGAGTTGTAACTTTATTTCAGGCCATACCCTATTGAATACACTGGATGGCACAATAGAGTACATTGAGCCTGGATCTACCATCAACTCAATTTCGTTCCTATTGATTTTAAAATTTGCCTTTGGCCTGACAATTTCCAAACAGTCTTTACTCTTAGCTATACCATTAGCCTCCTGTAAAGTCTGATTCCTTGCTGCTCACAGCCTCTCCTGCATTTTTTTGTTCCTGCATTGAACAATCGGCTGATCTCTAATCATCTGGTCAGTCATATACCCAAAATCGGATTTCAACGCAGGTTCTCTCAAACGTGTCACAAACTGGTCAGTTGACTCCTCTTCTTTCTGTGGTTGTGTATAGAACTTATGTCTCTGCGTGACAATATTGACCTGTTTGCCAAAATATGTTTCTAATCTCTTCTTAGCTTCCACATACGGATTTTCTATTCCCTCGCCATCTGTGCCGTTACCCACTGGTAAATATTTAAAGATGTGTTGACCTTCCTTCCCTAAGGCGTTTAGCAACAATGCCCTTTTTCTTGATGGCCTGAATTGTTGTCCATCTATGGCCTCCAAATAATTCTCAAAGTTCAAAATCCACTCCTCCCACTCAATCTATGGTGTTCCCGCCTGTTGTAAAAACATTAGAGGCAAATTGTATGCCTTGCGCACTGCAACTCGCACATTCCATGTTGACCAACAGTGCCTGCATAACTTAGTTCAATACCACTACTCCCAGCTGCTCCCGACTGCTTTCTCCTTGTTATAATGAGCTCCCTTTTGTCTTTTACTAGTATGTATTATTTACTTGTAGGTGTACGTGTCACTGTTGCAAATAGGTAACACACATCCTCCTCCCTCCACCCCCACCATGGCCGCTCCTTTCTTTTATACAGGTGTGCGTATCACCATTGAAACAATAAAAAATGCAACTTGTGCGTACCACCATTGAAATGATGTAACACACCACCAACGAAATAAGGCTGTAAAATGGTGGCTGATGCTCGAATGGGCCATCTCACGTGACAAGGGAGGGGAATCCACCTCACTTAAGATGTCGGCCGACGCTGCAATGGGCCACGTCACGTGAAGGGCGTCAGTCCTTTCTGGCCCAGGTCACACGGAAGACGTCTCCAACGATCCCCGCTCCCAAGAGCTCTGATCACTTTCTCTCAGTTCAGCTGGCAGCTCTGCTCCAGTTCGCCGACAAACCTTCGAACCGCCAACCTCTTCTGCTCTGCTCCAACGACGCAGCACAGCTCCACCTCTTCGTTGCTGCACGCTCTGGGGGTCTGGGTTCACTCCACGCTTGGCTGGAGGACAGCTTGTTGCCACATCTGTAATGAAGAATCGTCCATACCGTAAGTAAAAAGTATTTTATTCGTTATGTAGCCAGCATGAAGTAGAACCACCTCCATCCACCGCCCTCCTTCTTATCCTCTCTAACCGTATCCAGCGCTGTGCCAACATTCCATGATGCCACTATGATCTCATGCATGTTGCCTCGTGCCTGGATAACAATATCCTTTATAACAGTATCCTTAACCAATCTGTCTCTGGAAGACAGTCCTATTGAACACTGACCTCAGTCCCTCCTTTCCTGATTGAGTGACTGTACATGCTCCAGCAATAAGAGGCATGCACCTTTGACTTGATGGTGCAAAGCCCAAGTGTTTCGCTATTAGCTGCCACTAAGTTATTTTTAATTGTTCAACACCTCTAAATTGTTGACCGTACATGTGCAGTGAATGCGATGCAGGCTTCCTGCCATAGTCCTCTTATGGTAACCTGTACAAGGCAGTCTGTCTAAGCAGCAGATTGTAAGTAGTTTCGCACTACTGATGGTTCTCTCCCAGTAACAGACGGTGCTTACTCGGGGAGGAGAAGTGGCGGGTATGTGGAAGCAACATTGGGGACTGGGGCATGGAAGCACAAGGTGGAAGGTGGGACAGTCCAAAAGCAACACAGTAGTTGGGGAAGAGCAGCAGCGGGCAGCAGAGAAGGGTGCGGGTTGTGGGAAGCAACACTGTTGAGCACACCTTGAAGGAAATTGGTAGAAGCAGATGTTCATCACAGCAGCAGTGCAGGAATTCATAAGGACACAAAGGAGACAGCTTGAAAACACAAGTTCACTCATGGAGTGCTTAACACGAAAGAGAAGTTATTCAAAAGCAAGCAGTAGAAGCAGCGAAGGCAACCAATCAAAAGAGATGTAAAGAGGCAACACTATGGCAGCGACAAACACAACATTGACAGGCTGAGACATGTATAAGAGGCAGGAAAATGAGTGACAAGGAAAGCTAAGCAATGGGCGGGCTCTAAGTCCCTGCATATGCTTGATGAGCCACAATATGTCTTGCAACAGACTGTGCTGTCAGGCTTCGATCTAAAATGGCACATATTGAAATAACTGGTGACTCATTCATTGAAGGAGGGTTATGTGCACTTCAGATAATAGAGTGGACTGTAAGACTGGAGGTGCTTCTCACATTTCTAGGAAAGTAGTTCCATCTTTATTTGCCTTATACTGAGTGTTTCACACAACCCAATTGTCCGCAAACCCCAGTCATAGTAGAACATTGGAGATAGGACCCCTTACTAACTGCATGCATGGTGCTTAAGTGCTGTAACAACATTCTGAGTAATACCTCCGGGTCAGATGGGGACAGGTGTAGTTTTTCTTGCCAAACAGTATGTTAGCTATAGAATTCATCCTTGTGTGTAATAAAGTACTTTTCTTTTTGCCAGTGTTTGTTACAGTGGTGAGGGCCTGGCAGTTCCCACAACAATAAAGTGTTACAAAAGCCATGTCAAAACAAGACATGCATTGACAAAACCAAAAAGACTCACAAAAAATGTTGGATCGGTTGGTTATGCCAGTGCTTTTTTATTTTCATGCTTCCTATAATCATGTTGAAAATGGTTACACTGATTTTCCATTAGGAATATTTTTGGGAAATACTAGCATTTACCAACAAATTTTACAAAATGATGCTTAAAAGAAATAGCACCTAAAATGTCATAGCAGCTAAACGTTTTTTTTTTCCTACTTGTTTTTTTTTTCTGAACATTTTATTTTGAAAGCAAATAATCATCACTGTTGCTTACAAGCCTCTGCAAACATTTGCATCTAACCAGAGAGCATTCTGGGAGCATTATACTTTGCCTCATATTATTAAACGTGTGTACATTTTTCCTTACTGGAACCACTGTCAGTAGTTCAGTGTGACCTTAAAACGTTTATTTACAGCGCTCACCCTAATAATGAAGGCTTTTCATTAATGAACCATAAGTACAAGTTTGAACAGCATTAACTTACAAACACATATTACCTCAACTACAGACTGTTCCCATCTCAGTAAACTGGCAGCCAAAGGGTTTGTGCTGCAGTGAGTTGGGCCTACTCTTGTCCCTAGGACAAAATAAACATGAAAACGTGTTGCCCTTGGCCTCAAACAATATGTCCCAAGCGTCAGGTGATAGAAATTCCACATCCCTGTTCTTCAAACAGGGACCCACTTGTAACCCCTCATTGTTTTCAGGTTTGCTGTATCTGTTGTGTGTATGTGTCAGTTGGGTAAGTTTGTAGAGAGTCAAAATTAATTTTTGTATGATTTTAATTTATTTTTTTTGCGTTCTCTTCCATAACCACACAAATGACTGTAATTGACAAAATATCAGTTTCAAAATCTCTCTAAAGCATCGGCAATTAACTCTCTTTTGATGGGCACAGTTTTCCTCATTTGTGGAATGTGAAAACCCTAGTTTTGTGGATGGTTTGTTGCAAACCATGCTCCTGGCACTTCCTTCTGTACAGAAAGTGCTGGAATCGTCAGCTTAGATACAAAATGCAATGAGATTTTTAAGATATTCAAAACAAACAGATAAGAAGAAACAATTACATATAACAAGTTTAATTTGGATATCATTTGTTTGAGTTTTGTTGAATACACATCTGGATTTTGTTATTCAGTAGACTGAGAAGGTCATTTCTGAGCAGCACTAATATCTATTGTGCCCACCAAATTAATTGGGAAAGCTACTAAGGTTTGGGCTTGGCCCTAAGAACCAAAGCAAGAGCCAAGTAATAATCGAGTTTTCAATGACTGTTAGATTTCCGACGACAATCCGCCTGACTACCTCGGTCCTGATTTCTGATGTTTGCTGGTCAAAGACCAGGTTGTCTCTGAGGATGAAGGAGTAAGGAAGGGGATCCTCTCGAGCTGGGTGTGGAGGGGCTGGGGTGAGGAGAGAGAGAGAGCACTAGAGTGAACTTGTTCACTTCCCATGGGGTGTGCCCCCCAGGAATGTTTAATGGTATTTCAAACAAGGTACTCAACTCAAGTGCTCTATCAATTGCAGAATAGCCCTGAAGGATTCCACTCTTTCATTGAAGGACCCGCCATGTGAATCATGTGGATATTTTTCTGTTCCAAAGTAGCCTCAAGAAGAAGGCGGCTCGCCTTGTAATTGGGGTCTAGAACTTAACTAAATTCAAGTCTTTGGCCTGAGCTATGCGTGAAACTGCTTTGGCTGTCCCACCTAATCAAAGCGTTTACGTGGTCCCTCCAAATGTGTGTGTGTTTATATACGCATGCACAATCCATATCTGATCATTTAATATCTTTAAACACTTTGCCTTGGAATAGTAGAACACCTGGTGTTTCTTCCGAACTGCTTCCGGTTAATACATGCAATTTACATGGTATACCGCTTTGAGTGCATTTGACAAATAACAGCAGGTGACGGGTACAGGTAGTTGCCAAATGCAGTGAGGTTGGAGTTTTACTTCATGGGTGACGTTGTTTTGCCGGAAGTTCACCTTTACTTTCTGACCCTTGTTTACCAGACACAAACGTTCTCAAAGCTTCCACAGCAGCAAGTAGCGTCCGTGGCCTTGTAAGGCGTTCTTTTAGATGTGATTAATGATTAACAAGCGGGTCCTTGTCCCCGGCGCGCCGTTCCTCTCGAGAACCGATTCACAAGACGGTGTCCATAACTGCGAGCCCTAGTGCCTCGACGAAAACAAAGATCCCGACAGCTGGTCTGCAGTGCTTCGTGAAGCAGGAACCCCAGGACCATGTCGGAAGTGCTGTGGTATTCGGATTCCCAAGAACCTCTCGGTATGTACTTAACTAACGTCACGATACCACTTCTACTGACGCTGCACGCCTCTTCGTGGACGACGTACTTGCTGCCCAGCACCGACCAGGTGTACAACTCAAACTGGTTTTTAGCTCACGGGTTCGGTCTTACCTACAGTTTAGGTCGTACTTTCATGGTTGGCCCACAGGCCTAGATCTTTTATCCATAAGAGCTTTGTTCACGTATCAAAACAGAGTTTTAAACGTGAAGTTGCGGATAAATGCAGATTATGTGGGGAGGTGTCACCTACAGCACATATGCTCAGTGTCGTAACGAAACTTGAGGCCCCCTGCAAAGTACATGGAGGGGCCCCCATCCGGACTCACTCCGAGCTCTCAGGCCAGGTCACTGTGCTTGGGGTCCCCTGGAGCTTGGGCCGTCCCAGCACCTCGGAGGCCTTTCTTACGCCACTGCATCTGCTGCTTTCACATAACGGGTCCTGTGTATATCTTGAAACGTTTTCATACTGAAAACGAAAATACGTGTATTTGTTGACTGAGGCATTGCATTGAAGAAACAGAATTCAGTTGCCATTTCGCGGTGTTTTCTAGGCTTCGATAACTAAAATATTGACGTTTGCTAAAATAAGCGACAGATAAAGTAAAACATCATCTGAGTCTTGCAGGGCACGATATTTGTGGAATGTCACAAGGTAGGAAATGCCTTTTACTTCCCCTTTCAAGTTTAGCTATGCTGTGACAGCAGTGTCGGATCTCAAGAGACTGATATGCAGCACTTAAATTGCGAACGTGGCTGCAGGTGTTGGCACCTGCACTAATTTTTGGAAACTGGAGCGTATTTTTCATCACCAGACGTTGGCTCAAAGGGGGTGAGGGAAAGGCAGGAGAGGGGCAAAGAAAGGGAAACAGCGAGGAAGCAGTACTGAGATAAAGTGGCAAAGTGTAGGTTGGTGGATGAAGGTGGCACAAAGTGGAATCCAAAGTAAGCAGACTTCATATCCAGCAGACCTGCAACAGGCCCCGTAGAAAACGGAGGGCCCTTAACCTTAATGTTATTATCATTATTAAAAATGAAGAGACGCTGATAGGTGAAGGTGGTGACAGTGCTGTATCGTCCAGTTTAATTACACTCTGTTTCGCCATCGATAATGTTGTAGGTATGCAACTGATATGGATATCAATAAAGGCCCTCCTTAATGACCATTCGATGATAAATGTAGTAAACAGGCCTGTGCTAAAGCTGTTGCAGGAAAAATGTAAACATAGCTCTAAAGGTGCATTTCAGTTGTCATGCAGGCCTATTAGAATGTTAGGTGCGCTTACCTCGTTTTTTCATTTATATTGCAGAGCCCTGCGAACATTGCGAGCCATCATTTCTTGAAAGGAGTATTATGGCCGAGCCAGACTATATTGATTCGGACAATCCCGACTTGATTAGACCGAAAAAAATGGTCAATCCTGTCAAAATTTCCAGAAATCATCAAGACCTCCATCGAGAGTTACTAATGAACCAAAAAATGTAAGTCGGAAAATATATATTCGTACGTAGTTTTAATGTTTGCAAAGTGTTACACACCGTTTTATTTAAACTCGTTTTATTTTTCTAAACTCAGAGAAAAACAGGAGCTGAAAAATGTTCCGTATGTTCAGATGTATTAAACTTAGTTTAGCAAAGTCTTGGTTTTCACAGTGAAAATCAATTAAGATGAATATACTCGAGTGGGGGAAAAAAAGCAGTGGCAGTTGGTTTCCCTTGAAAATGGCCCGCATGCGTAAGATTCTCCCCCCTCCACCCCCCCTCCCTGTATTTACATAGCGCAAACTTGATCTCTCACAGTATTCAATCGCTTAACATGATGCACTCACATGCGCACTCAAAGACCCGCTCAGACACTCTCATTCACAGACCTACTTAGACACTCATGCAATCACAGACTAACTCAGACATTCAGGCACCCACTCACGCTCTTACTTGCCCACTCACAGACACTCACACATCTACTCATAGACGGCCTAAGGTAACTATAACTCGCACCCTTGCCATGCTCTGATGATTACCCCAGATATTGCAGCACTCATAAGTTTTATATGGTCAATAAAAATACAAATGAAACAGCAGTCAGATTATTGAACAAAAAAATGTGCATGGTGGGGGTGCTAGTTAGATTTACCTTTGGGTGTGAGTTATAGTTACTTGAATTAACTCTAACTGCTGAATTTCTATGGCTTAGTGCGAGTAAATTCAGAACCCAACTATAACGTCCCTGTAATCTTTGTTTTTTTAAATTGAATTTCTATGTTTTTTTAAAATTTTTATTTCCTATCTATAACGTCCCTGTAACCTTTGTTTTTTTCAGTGAAAAAAGTGTGTGTGTGTGTGTATATATATGTATATATATATATAGATATAGATAGTGCTGGAAAAGGTGTTTCACACAGGAATGTACAGAAGCCTCGACAGCCCATAGCTTTAGGCCAAAATTAAACTTTGTGCATATGGGAAGTTGTGTTGTCAGGCTTCTACTTTCGTTCAACAGACCTAAGAATAAATGTAGAATTGTTAAGGTACTGTTTCAGCATTGTATTTAATTAAGGGATATAGGACCATTAATTGCAAGTTGGCCCTTTGTTCAAAATATTGTCGAATGACTCAGATGAGAGAAGCTTAATGCTACTGCTGATTATCAAGTGTGTGGGGTTACGAAATTCATCTTCTAAATATGGTATGTTTTGAGCTCTAGGTATATGAAAGTGACTGATTATCAAGTGTGTGGGATTGCGAAATTCATCTTTTTAACATGGTATGTTTTGAACTCTGGGTATACGAAGGTATAGCTGTCAGAAGAAGGGAAAGACAAAAGTATAGAGGAGTATAGTTGGAGCAGTTAGTAGTTGAAGGGTTGCCTTAATGATGTTTGTTTGTTTGTTTTATTTGAAAAGGGCTTGTTTATGATGTTCTTTGTTTTACCAGGTCGGAGTTCAGATATTAAGCATTGTACATGTGCATTAGGTTAGAGGCCTCAGGCCTGTTCTGGAATCGCTCAATGCCTTTCTTAGTAAGGACAGGTTCAAAATGCTCGCTCTGGTCCTATCCAACTTGAGATCCAGGATGGCATCCTTGGACTTGTAGGATGTGTACTTCAATATACTTGTTCTGCAGCCCCACAGACGTTGCTGTGGTTCATGGTTGGTCAGAAAGACTTGCAATTTACAGTTACCCTAAGCCCCATAGGTATGGACAAAAGTGATGGTGGGCGTTGCTGCCCAGCATCTTGTGTTGTGATTACACGTATTCTTGTACCTTGATGACTAGCTAAAGGCAGGTTCTCCTCCGGACGACCTTGGAAGGCCTGACCTAATTTGGTTTCACTATCAACAAGCTGTATTCGGGGGGGCGTGGCCTGGGACCAATGGAGCTGCACGCGTAGTGCGGCGCTCTCGGACCACAATCCAGGCCCGAAGCTTAAATCCTGCCATAATAACGACCGGAGGTCTTAAAAGTTGAAGAGAAGGGATCGGAGAATATACAGCACGAGTAGAGACCGAGGCGATACATTTTGGGGCAGAGTTTACCAAGAAAACTCCCCCCGACAACTCCGCGGCTGCCGTGACCTAAAATGGCGGCCGCGACAGAGCAGTGAACCCGCTGCAGCCGCAGTCCGCGGCTGGGAAGGTACGAAGGTCCCGTGGAGGTGAGGGCCCCCACATCATTCGTTGGAGGGTACTAGGGGCTCAGACACCTTCGCCACAAACGGCGAGAGCAACAGTATGAAGCGGAACATCAGTGAAAGTGGCATAGCGTGGGGCCTTTGGGCCACAATCCAGGCCGAAGTTTAAATCCTGCCATAGTGACGACCAGAGGTCTTGGGGATTGAAGAGAAGCGATCAGAGAATATACAGCACAAGTAGGAACCGCGGCGCCCCACCCTGGAGCAGAGATCACCCGGAAAGCTCCCCCCGAAAACTTTGCGGCTGCCGCAACCCAAAATGGCAGCCGCGACAGAACAGAGAGCTCGCTGCGGCTGCAGCCCTCGGTTGTGAGGACACGAGGGTCTCGTGGAGGTGGGGACCCTCACGCCATCCATCGAGGAACACAAGGGGCTCAGACACCTTCACCACCAACGGCGAGAACAACATTACGAAGCGGAACATCAGCGAATGCGAGTAAGGTGGCGCCCTCAAGCCATAATCCAGGCCCGAAGCTTAAATCCTGCCATAATAACGACCGGAGGTCTTAAAAATTGTAGAGAAGCGATCGGAGAATATACAGCACAAGTAGGAACCGCAGCGTTCCACTTTGGGGCAGAGATCGCCCCAAAAAAACTCCCCCTGACAAGTTTGCGGCTGCCACAACATAAAATGGCGGCCGCGATGGAGCAGGAAACCAGCTACAGCCGCGGCCCTCGATCCATTGAAGAGCGCAAAGGACTCAGACACTTTTGCCACTAACGACGAGAGCAACAGTACGGAACATCAGCGAATACAGTGTAGGGCAGTGCCCTCGGGCCACAGTCCAGGCCCAAAGCTTAGATACTGCCATAATAACAACCTAAGATCTAAAAAAGTTAAGAGAAGCGTCTAAGACCTGTTACAATGGTAAAACCAAAAAAACAAGACAAATCACCAGCGGGGGACTCCCCGCACACTGAGAATCCACCCCCAACGCCCGCCAGAGAATCGCAAACGGGGCACGAACAACAAGAAACAACTCTGGACACTGTGCTACTGGCCATTAAAGATTCCTGGGAAGCGCTTGTGCGTAAAATCGATAACCTCACCACAGATCTTTCCCTTTTGCGAGACGACCACCGTAAATTAAAGGAAACTGTGGGTTTGCACGAGCCCACGTTGACAGGAGTGTTAGCGGGGCACAAAGGCTCATCCTCCGAAATTAAAGACCTGACCACCCGGCTGAAAACATTGGAGGCAAGGGCGGAGGATGCAGAAAACCGAGCCCGACGGAACAACATCAGATTAGTGGGGGTTCCGGAGGGGGCGGAGGCCTCCGCAGCTAATATAGAAGTATTCCTAGAACAGTGGCTCAGAGACACGATAGCATCAGAGGGCTTCTCACCATTCTTTGCGGTGGAACGTGCCCACAGGATCCCTGGCGGACCACCTCCACCAGGAGTCAGACCACGGCCAATAATCGCTAGATTACTCCACCACAAAGATAGAGACTACGTACTGTCACAATCCCGCCAGCTAGGTGAGATTCAATTGGATGGCCAAAAGGTTATGATATTCCCAGACTTTACGAGAGAAACACAGGCGCAAAGGGCATCCTACATCGCAGTAAAACGAGCCATGCGTGAGCATGGTATAAAATATGCCATGCTCTTTCCGACAAAACTCCGAGTGGAATACGATAACAGAACCCACTTTTTTCTCACACCTCAGCTGGCGATGGAATGGCTTGAATCGCTGAACATCCACTGCAGAGCAACCCGCGACCGGACATTCCGAAACCCCGGGAAGAAACGTAGCAGATCCCGGAAAAAGACCACAGAAGCGGCTCCATCGAAACGTCAATCACAACAGGAGATGCGTGATGCAGTGGAAACAGCAGCAGCATTAAGCGGGGGAGACTTCCACACACGCCGGACCCCAGATGCTACATCAGACGTTGACTCAAACTGCGAACAGTCCTCAATATCCTCCCAGGACACTCTCGTCGGCTTGCCTTTGATCACCCCCAGGAACGGCGGACGAGATTATTTGACCTCGCTAAAAGAACAAGTTGGCAAGTGAGCGGACAATTGTGGGGGAACCTCAATCTGTTTAGGGACATTGATAAGACCCAACCGTAAATATAGAGCTATAGGAACCTAGATGTCGTTTCTTAACCGGCACATTACATATAATCGGGCCTGGGGGAGGGTCCGGGACGCTACCTCTTGGTCTCTGGCACGACTCCCTCCAATAGGTTGATAATTAGGATTACAATAGTTGTAATGGTTTGGACGGGGAGAGTTGTAGGTACCGGTCCTGGGGAGAGGGAGTTACAAAGGGGGTTTGATTTTGCTTGTGTTGTCTTCAGGGTTTATCAGGCAGATCTATCTCGCAGCCCAAACCGTTCACACCTTAGATTACGAAACTCAATAGGTTTGTCCAGTAGTAGTAATAGAGCGGTGTTAGCGGAACGCCTCCACACCCCTCCCTAAGCTATGACCACAGAATACAAGATAATCACATGGAATGTCAGGGGCCTAAATAACATGTCCAAGAGGTACAAAGTTCACAGCTTTCTTAAACGAAGGGGAGTGCACATAGCTATCTTACAAGAAACTCACTTGTTGGAGCAGGAGATCAAGGCCTTGAAAAAGTGCTGGAGGGGACAAATATTCACCACTAACCACTCAGCATTTGCAAGGGGAGTGTTGATATGGATCAGACCAGGCGTTCCATTACAGGTTCTTCATACCTTGATCGACACTGAGGGGAGATACGTAGTGATTTCTGGTAGATTGGACTGGAGAGAGGTAACTCTTGCGGGACTATACGCCCCAAATCACGAAAAGGGAAAATTCCTAGACAGATGATCACTGATCATGAGCACACTTCTCACTAGCACTACATTAATTGGAGGAGACTTTAATTGTGTAGTGGATACCGCAATGGATAGATCGCACCCACCATTGTCACAATCCGTAACTCATAAAACAGCACTGCACTTCCAGCAGTGGCAAAAACACTGGCAATTAACGGATTGTTGGCACAAACTTAATCCCCCCCAATAGAGAATACTCTTTTTATTCAGCAGTTCACGACCTGCATGTACGACTGGACACCGTTCTGGCATCTCCAGAGGTGCAATCTGTGGTGGCGAAGGCCGAGTATCTTGGCCGCACCATCTCAGATCATAATCCCTTATTGATCTCTTTGGCCTGGTGCGGCGAAAGACCTTTGATTCCCACTTGGCGCCTGAGAGCAGAGTCACTTGAAGACGAAGCTTTTAGAACCCAACTGGGCACGCAGATTACGGAATTCTTCGAGAACAATGCTGGAACTGCCTCGTCCAGATCTGTTGAATGGGAATCCTTTAAAACAGTGATCAGGGGATATTGTATTAGCACTACTGTGGGAGTACGGAAAGTGCTAGAGACAGAACTAACCGATCTTGAGAACTCCCTTAGGGAACTCGAACGTAAGCACCCATCACAACCCGACCTCTCAACACAACTAGAAGAGACAAGGACTAGAATAATAGAAACTAACACTAGATTGTCATGTTGCGATTACAAACAATTCTTGCAGAAGCAACATACAGAGGGCGACAGAGCAGGTGCCCTACTGGCATGGCTGGCCAAACCGCCCCAACTTCAAACCATAGTGGTGGAGTTAGAGACCACCCCGGGTATAAAAGTATATGGACAGAAGGAGATCAATACCACCTTTCTTAAATATTATTCAGAGCTGTATGCGCCTCTCTCCGAAGTACTCAGCGACGCTCAATTACAAGATCTGGGGAACCTCAATCTCCCGGCATTGAAGGGGGAAGATAGAATAGCCCTGGCGACTCCCATATCACTTAAAGAAGTAAAGGCTGCAATCCAGAGTATGGCAAGGGGCAAGGTACCGGGAGCAGATGGTCTCCCTCTGGAGTTCTACCTTACATATCAGGACTCATTAACCTCCCAGCTCAGCATCTTATATGCAGAGGCATGGAATAACAACAGCTTACCTCCTTCCACTACAGAGGCAATAATGATTCCCCTTCTGAAACCTACCAAACCCCCCACAGAAGTTCGATCATACCGCCCACTATCAATTTTGAACTTAGATTATAAAATACTAAGCAGGGTACTAGCTAATAGACTTCTACCATATATGTCCTCATTAATCCATCAGGACCAATCGGGATTCATCCCAAAGAGAAGCACTGCCCAAAATATCAGTCGATTGATCTCACTCCTTCATGCCCTACCCCCTGACGCAAATAGAGCAGTAATCATCTCGATAGATATCGAAAAGGCTTTTGATAGCCTACGATGGGACTACCTAGAACGAGTGATGCTGCAGCTAGGACTAGGAGAAGGGGTTGTCAAATGGACGAGGCTTCTCTACACAAACCCCACAGCGAGAGTACGCACTTGCCGTACAATATCCCCTTCCTTTGCCATAGGTAGGGGTACAAGACAGGGATGCCCGCTTTCACCTTTGCTTTTTGCATTGGCAGTTGAACCTCTCGCCCAATCAGCTAGGTCCCAGAGGTTCTACGAAGGCATTACAATCAATGCTTGGACGCATCATATTGCTCTCTATGCGTATGACATGTTACTCTTCCTCCGGAACGCAGAGACCGATCTACCAGGAGCAATGACAATGTTAGACAACTTTGGAGCCGCATCTGGACTCCGGATAAACTGGGGGAAGTCTTCCATTTTTCCAGCTGCTAGGGGTATCGAAGAACCAATGGACAATCGGGGTCTTCCGTGGTCCCCGTCCACATTCAAATATTTAGGGGTCAATATCTATCACTCCGCTGAGGATTTACTAGAAGGGAACATTCAGAGCACAATTAGGAGTATCAAAAACAGCATGATATTCTGGCAGACACTCCCGCTAGCGGTTACTGGGAGAGTTGCACTGATTAAGATGATAGTGTTACCTATAATGTTATATTATTTTGCAACCATCCCACTCATTATACCGAGGGTGGTATTTAAAACAATTTCGTCCTTGATTACAGGATTTATATGGGGAACCAACAGACAAAGGATAGCATTGCGCACCCTCCAGAGAACAACAGCAGAGGGTGGTTTGGCTGTTCCTGACTTTGAATTATACTATTGGGCGAGCCAACTCCAATGGCTGGCGCGATTCATCAGAGTACCCCCAGTGGGGGAAGCACTGAGAACCCCTCTCCACTGCCCCCGTGATAGAATTCTGGGCATTCTACTAAACCCCAAGAAACAGAATAAAACACTTCCGATAGAATGGGAAGCATCACGTCACTGCTGGGAACAATACCTAAAACGAACACACACCAGAACACCGTACTCGCCAGAGGCCCCCCTGATCTGTATAGGAACCGTCACAGGAAATCATGTAATAAGGGGTATCACCCAATTCATGGCACTTCAGATTGACACCATAGGGGCTCTATATAATAACGGGAAACTGTGCACTTATGCAGAACTGCAGGAAAGATTCCAGATACCACCAGGGCTGTTCCTAACCTTTAACGCAATTGCTAGGACTCTTCGTAGACAATGGGGTACAGGATTAGAAGAGCCCCCCAGACATAACACCTGTGACCAAATATGCACTATAGGAGACCAAGGGAAGTTGATTTCAGGGATATATACTAACCAGCATATGTCTTCCCTTAAATAAACTTAAGACCAAATGGCAGGGGGAACTGGATGTTACAATAGATGACGCACAGTGGACCAGAATAACCACACACATATATACAGTTTCCAGAAATGCCAGGTTTAAATTAATAAACATATATGTTTATCACAGAGCTTACTTAACCCCCTATAAAATGCCAGCTGCCCCCGATGTGCAGAACTAGCAGCAGGGTTGCTGCACATGCTCTGGAGTTGACCACTAATCGGGGACTACTGGATGGGGATATTTGAAGCACTCTCCACTTGCACGGGCAGAACATTATCCCGATCAGCCATGGTGGCGGTTTTGGGAGATTTCCCTCGCCCCAGCAAGCATAAAATCACAAACCGATTCATAGACCTGGCTATGATACTTGCAATGAGAGAAATAACTTCACACTGGAAAGATCCGAAGGGACCACAGATAAATCGTTGGAGAAATGCATTAATCAAATGGGCGGAAACTGAAGGGACAGTATTACTAAGGGAAACATTCAGGGGCCTGGGAACTAGAGACAATGCTCAGCACTGGAACATGATACTGGGGAATTTTAGAACACCTGACACTTCTAACTCTGACGCGGAGGCAGATTTACCAGAATCAGATCATGTATAATTGATCAAGACATTCCTGTTGAAGATCGTACAAGATACCAAATAAGTGATTCATTTGTGAACCAAACAAATACCTCTGTATAATTGATGGGAAGTGCGAAAGGGGAGAGGGAGGGGGAGGGGGAGTTACAAAAAGATGGGAAGTTATTTTGTTTTTGTATGCGTTTCATGCAATTATAAAGCAATAAAAGAGATCTTAAAAAGAAAAAAAAAAGCTGTATTCCATTCATTGGGCACTTTTGGACATGGTGGGGTTCAAAGCCTTTCCTTTTCCTCATCAACATTCAATACATGATCCACATGTTTCAGGACCAATCCTCGTTCTCAAGTGAAAATGGCTTTGTCTTCTTGATCTCCTAGCCTTGTGTATCCTTGTCGAAATTGCCAGGAGGCACGTGCCCTTCCTCCATTAAGGCTGCCTCGGACTCCTTTCAGATCTCCTAACAGATGGCACAGGATATGTAGTGGTGGCTGGCAAACACCAACCTGCAGCAGGATGGTATTTCACAGTGGTGACAGACCTGTTGCTGCTGAGTTGGTGGGGGCATCTGAAGGAGATAGATGATAGAGGCCTCTGGCCTCTAGTGGAGAGCCAGCCCCATATTAGTCTTTTATAGCTTCTGGCGATCCGTCTGGCCCTGAAAGCCTTTCTGCCATTCATGAAAGGTAGGCTAATCTGGTGCCGATTCTTACAACACAGCCCCATGTGGTATTGCAACAAGCATAGGGTTGTGGATTCCTGTGCTAGTAGGCCTTCTTGATGTGGATGGAGCAGCAAAACATCTCACTGGTTCCCAACCACCTTGCGTGGTCCCTGAATATCATAGTCTGCAAACTGAACTTGCGTTGTCTGGTAAACCATGTGGGGCATATCCACTCAGTAGGTTATGCCCTGGCCTAAACTATCTGCCAGCGTTGAATGCGCTGTATCACCAATTCTGTGCTTTGAAGTTACTACAAAGCTCTCATTTGAAGAAGCATTCTAAATGGAATAGAAGGAAGGTTCCCATACCTCTCCTGCTTCAGATTAAGGAAGATCAAGACAGACTGGGGCCAGGTTCTACTTAATGCCCCAAACTGGGACAGGAGAATATGGTACTCGGTGCTTGAGACTGAGCATTTCTCCTTCAGTCAGACTTCCACTTCGGGAGGACCTCCTGACTTCGCATCACGGCAGGGTTCCACGTCCAAGCCACCACAACTTACACCTCCATGTTTGGAGACTGAGCAGAGGTGGCCAACTGTGTCTGATTTGCAGACCAATGTGGTCGATGTGTTTTTTGTGATCAGGTGCCCTTCCACAGTGTAAATCTGTGCTGGGCACTGGGACAAAGGTATTGCTTGTTTGTGGTCTCTGAATCAGCAAGCTCTTATAAGCTTATCTTTCTGATGTCCTTCTTTCAAGACAAATTGGTGCAGAGGACCCTGGCAGCCTTCTGATCTAAGGTGGTGACTTTCTAAAGTGTTGGCACAATCACTGCCAGCGTGTGTCACCTCACCCCTCGAAAGAGAAGGCATAAGAAGAACCCAGGTTTTTGCATCGACGACAAGACTGCAGTATGTACACGTGAATTTCCTCTATATCTCGTTTTCTTTTTACATCACAAGTACCTTTACTTCTCAGCTTTGAAGGTAAGTAGTTTTTTCTCCCTCTCTCTCTATTCCTCTCTCTCTCGCTCTGCCCCACACACACACACACACACACACACACACACACTTATTTTAAAACGTATGTACATATAAACACGTTTGTAAATATCCGTGAGTGTATATACCTCATTTGAATTCAGAAATAATTATTAGTTGTATTTTTTAAATAACTTGAAGCGTAAAAATTTATGTAATTATGTTTAGTAATCATTATTTTGCTACTAGCAATTTTTTCATATTAATTTCGAAGAAACTATGCATTCCTGAATCCTAAAAACTTAGCACCCCAAAAACTAATACCCATCCTTGAACCCTAAAAACTCCTTACCACTCCAAAAAGGTACTCATCCATAAACAGAACTTTCTTTATCACCCTCAAAACCTCTCAACCCTGAATTCTAAAAAACCCTTGCCACTCCAAAAATGTACTGATTCCCTGAAACCTAAAAACTTCTTATACCCAAAACGCTACCATTTTCTGAACCCTAACTAAAAACCCACATATCTTTAAAAAAGACTGAACCCGAAACTTATATCTGTCAACTTTAATTTTAATTAAAATACTATTTATTTAAATTTAAATTAATTTTTAATAACTAGATGTAATCGACAGTAAAATACTATAATAATCATTATTTGTACATTTAATTGATTGTTTAATTTCAATAAAAAAATTTTTTTTTAAATTATGTATTATTAAACTCGTTAATTAACTAAATTTAACTATTAGTACTACAATTAAATGCACGTAACCTTAACAGTATATGTGAGTATGTACATATTTTTATATACATATATAAATACAATCAGTCTTGTGTGTCTATATGTGTGATTGTGTGTACACACACAAACACTTGTGTGGATGTTTGGAGTATTGTTAAGATTGGCTGATTTAAAGATTTAATGCAGTAGCTAAGCTGCGAAGTAAAAACCTCCAAAGTAATGGTTGTAAAACTTAACTGAGATGTAATGGCTCCCGATTTAATTCCAACACAGTAATGATTTCCAACGTATGGCCTGTAAAGCCATGGTAGCAGACCATCTAGTCCTTGTCTGAAGAGGAGAAATAGGTTATTACAGGTCTACCTCGGAAATATCTACTTTACAGTTTCTTTTTCCTACGTGCTCTCTCTCCTTCAGGCAATTTTTTGGGATTTCTTTTCTTTCAATAACGCTCTTACAACCCTGGCTAAAAAGGACCCTCGCATTTTCAAAGACAGTCTTCTCTGACTGATACTGAAAGGACGTAGTGATTGATTGTGACCAGAAGCCGTGCGTTATAGAACTTAGGATGGACGTTTTAATACCTGAGCATGAAGATATGCTTTCTGAGAAGGCTAGTGAAAGGCTGCTTTCATGTGCTAGGCTCTCACCAATTAAGAGATATGCTATTCAAACAAGAAGTGAGACTCTGTAAGGTAGTGTGCTTTAAAAGGAGTAGCCTGAAACTTCAGAGGGGTTAGGATGAATTTGGCTTTCATGGTGGGCTTGTACAGAAACTTTGGCAGCGGCTTTTCTCCTGCTTGCTATTCTTAGGGAACAACAGGTAATCTGAAGGACAGAGACTTTTGGTCCGGGTAAATAATGACATTTTGTTTCCACTGTACCTTTATTTACATAGAGTTGCCATGTGTTGCCTTGAACCCCCTGAAAAACAGCGAAACCGCCAACCTTCTAGATCCATCTCTACTTATTTTGGAACAATGTTGGCAGCCATATTGGTAGTAAAATTGGCCATGTGCTTGTCTTTTTTTGGTTTCGACTAGACAGTGCACATGCTGACTCTGCGAGACATATTTACATACTGTGAGCTAACAGCCTGCCCATAGCTTACCATTTTTTTAGCTCCAGCATCGCTTTCATTTACTTCATCCCCATATGTTACGCCATGAGGGCTTCATTTAATCTTGTGTTTGGCTCTCTCCTGGTGCATGGACCAAGTTCTTGTGTTCATCGTATGCTCCCGTTTTTGGAACTACTTTTTCTTTGTGTTCAAGCACTCCATATGAGTGCTTATATTTTCAGTCTGTCTCCTACATCCCCATCCATGTAGTTTCTATTCTCTCCCCCACTTCCCCCTCCTATGTTGGTTCTTTTTCCTCACACCTCCTATCCTGTATTCTGTGCCACTGCACTATACACAACTGCCCTCTACTCTGTAACACTCTACACCACTGCACTCTACACCACTCTGCTCTTCTCTGCACCATTTTATTCTTCTCTGTACCACCCTACGCCATGCACTCTGTGCCCGTTCACTCTGCGGCACTCTATGCCACTCTACTGTGCACCACTCTATTTAAGCCACTGGACTCTACTCTGAGCCACTGCACCGTACTTTATACCTTACCGCTCTACTCTTGGCCACTGCACCCTGCACTGCTCTACTCTGCACCACTCCACCCCACTGCACTCTGCTCTACGCCACTGCACTCTACACCACACTATTCTACCCCACTGCACTGTATGTCACTCTACTCTATGCAACTGCACTCTACTCTGCACTACTGCACCGAATGCTGCTGAACTCTATGCCACTGTATTTTACACCACTCTACTGTCACCACTCCATGCCACTAGACTCGACTCGACTCCACGCCACTGCACTCTGCTCTGCACCACTCTACTCTGTGCCACTGTTCGCTAATCTACTCTGTACCACTGTCCTCTAGGTCACTGCATTCTATGCTGCTTTATTCTGCACCACTACACATCACTGCATTTTACAACACTACACTTCATGCCACTGCACTCTACAACACTGTACCCTGCACCGCTCTACGCCACTACACTCTACACCATGCACTTTATTCCAAACCACTCTACTCAAACCCATTGCACTCTACCCCAGTCTACTCTGCACCACTATATTCCACCCACTCTATGCCGCTTCTCTCTATGCTGCTGCACTCTACTCTGCACCACTGCACTCTGTGCCACTCTACTCTGCAGCATTACATCATATGCCACTCTAATCCACTCTGCAGTACTCTACGCCACTGCACTCTAGCCACTCTGCTCTGCAACACTATATTCTGCCCCATGCACTCTACTCTGCACGACTCAATGTCACTCCACTCCGTGGCTCTGTACCAAACTCTGCACCTCTGCACTTTATGCCACTGCACTCTACTCTGCATCACTGCACTCTACGCCACTCTTCTGCACCACTGCACCCTACACCACTCTAATCTACTCTGCACCCCTCTGCTCTATGCCACTGCACTCAAGCCACTCTGCTCTGCACCACTGTACTCTGTGCCGTTGCACTCTACTCTGCACCACTTTGTCACTGCACTTCATGCCTCTGTACCAAACTCTACACCACTGCACCCTATTCTGCATCACTTCAAGGTACGCTACTCAACACCACTACACCCCACGTCACTGCAGTCTACACCACTTTACTAACTATGCCACTGCACTCTGTGCCACTCTACTCTGTACCATTCTACTTTATGCCACTGCAGTGTTTGCCACTACACTCTATGCTACTCTACTTTACACCACTCAACATCCCTGCAAACTATGCCACTCCAATGTATACCACTATACTCAACTGCACTGTATCCCAGTGCACTATACCTCACTGTACAGTACTTTACACCACTGTACGCTGCTCTGCATCACTCTACTCTGTGGCAGAACACTCTACACCTCTGCTGTCTACTGTACTCGATACAACTCTGTGCCACTCTACTCTGTGCCACTCCATACCACTTTACTTAGTGCCACTTTACGCCACTCTACCCCTTTCCACAAAATGCCACTCTACTCTACCCCACTTCCCTCTACGCCTCTCTACTCTAAGCCACTTCAACCCACTCTTCTCTAAGCCACTGCAACCCACTATATTCAACACTACTTTATGCAAATCCGCTCTACCCCACACCACCCTACTCCACACTGCAGTCCAACATGGCTAAAAGACATTGGCAAAGCCAGTCACCTGCGCGTAGGGAAAACCTACTATCTTTGCCAATGCATGTTTTGTTGTGACAACAATGACACTTATTCCCCAATTCTCATTGCTTATATTTATTCCTCATATAATGATTCCATAGTTTTGGGAGCAACAACAAACTTTCTACTGTTTAACAAAAAAAACCTTAACATTTGCCCCAATATCCTGTGTGTCTGTTGTTGCACCAACGCTTATCTTTTCCAGCAAATACAAACAGATGTGTGGTTAAAAGAAAGCAAAACTGTTTGATCTACTCAATAACAAAAAGTGATACGATATTTCATGTGTCAAACTTATCATTACCAAATAATTTTCTTTCAACTTCTTTGTGTCTTTTCTATTACAAGTATTATACATTTTAGCAATGCAAACGTGAACGTCTGTCCGTGTGTTATGCATTTCTGTGCCATCTTCCAGGTATCTTATATTCAGTTTTGAGTTCTCAGTCAGTTTTGGTCATTGGTGTTTACCTTCCAAATGTATTTTTCTGGTATGCTGTTTCTGTTTTTATTTGACTCTGTAGTGTTCCATTATTGCATTTTTAGTTTTGTTTTCAACTACTATTAGTTATCTCACACATGGTCTCGTTATTTTTAGGGGCATTGCTCCTCAGAACAAACCTGAATTACAAAAAGTGATGGAGAAGCGAAAACGAGACCAGGTGGTAAAACAACACAAAGAAGAGGATGCACAGAAAAAGAAATCGGACTTTGAGATTGAGTTACAAAAACGACACCAGAAACTGGAGCAGGTGAGATGTATAACAGCATGGCAACTATAAAGGTGTTGTCATGGTGTGTGATTGACATTGTGTTAAGCCAGCCTTCACTTCATAAGAACTGGTTAAAATATTCACATTTGGTTAGCACACTGAGCCTTGCGTTGTCTGGACAAAGTAGTGCGTGGATTAATTAATTGTTCATACTTTTGGTGGAAATCGATGATATTGATTGCCCTAAATGCCAGTATTAGCAGCACAATATTATGCACCCCCTGGCTATCAATGAAATCAGATGGCTGACTTGTTGGCTCTCCATTAGGCTCTCATAAACTTCCTGTTTGCTGATGATTTATTGTGGGGAGGACAGCCAGTGGAAACTAGACATGGTTCTTAGAGCTTTGCCTACTTTCTGACCACTCATTTTGCTTTCTTCATGATATCTGAGTTCATAGCGCGTAGGTGCAATGCCAAGAGTAACAAAGAGCAAATCAGACATAAGTGCTATACCTGTCTGTCCACAGTTGGCATCCATGCTGGGTAGCTATGTTCATTTTCTATACAATAGAAATTCAATCCTATGTGCAATTGTCTGACACAGTTGCACACAATCAGTGGAATTTCACTACCACCTCACAATTAAAAAAAATAAAAATAAAAAAGTATGCTCTACTCCAGTTAAGGTGGCATAATGTGTGACTAAGCATCACTGATATTGATTGATATTGATTTCAAGAGTTTTAGCTGCAGATTCCTCACATTTTAAATATTTCCCCAGGAGGCAGACTGGTTCTGGAAACTTCTCAGCAGTACCTCTGAGCACCAGTATGTAGCGCTGTGCAACTTTCACCAACGCCGTTGTGCTCCAGAAATGACATGCAGGGCCTAGATAGATGCCACTCCTCCATGTTGACATCAGTTCTTTTCTTTCCGTGATGCGGATCTGGAGCTCTCACTCGTCTATCTGAGACATTTTCCTCAGAAACTTTGTTTAAATATTCCAGTGTGCAAGGAAATGTCCCCACCAAAACAACATGTTTTAAACTTTGTAGGGGCTCCCACAAACAAATGTCTCTGACAGATCCCCATCAGGTGTGCCTTGGGTCGAATCAAGGCTCTTGGGCCTGCAGTGACTGCGCATTGATGAACACAAGAAGGCTTCGCCACAAGATCGTTCCAAGTCGAAAGGTTGTCCCCGTTCTCAATCCAGGAGTCGATTGAGCTATTTCAGAGGTCGGTGTTTGTCGAAATCAAAATTGTCCAGCAAATCAAAGAAACATAATAAATCAAAGTGAGACTTGCCCCCCCTCTTGGTGCTCTTGTTCATCCGAGTGGCACCATGGCTCTCTGTTTCACTCCCGGAGTTATTCGACTTCGGAACCGATCTTTCAACTGGTTCGGGCACAACCTGAGTTTCCCGTGCCGTCCGCCCCTCCAAACCAGATGGAAGAGTTTCACGAGGCCATGCTCCGACTCTTGGAATCTTTGCCGACTCCCTCTGACTCTCCTTCGGGCCCCAAGGGGCTGGTAGACCTATCATCTGTGGCACCACCATTGGGTTTGCCCTCTGCACCAGTTGATGCCTGTGAGCCAGTCACAATGAATCTGGTTCTGGTTTCAACCTGGAACTTTGATGCTGGTGCCCAATCCATTGATGGCAGATGAGGAAATACTCCAACTGTGAGACTGAGCCAGTCCAACCTCGGCCGAGGCACCACCACCACCACATTGAGGAGCCACTTCCCTCAGTTCATCTGCTGCCTCCTCTTGGGAGAACACATACCCTACACTACCTTTTCACACAAACTCAGACAATAATTATGATTGAGTGAGGAGTTCAACAAGGATGACTTGCAGGAGGCCAGTGGCCTTGATACCTCCTTAAAACAGAGTTAGTAACATACACCACCGCACTCAAAACAGTCCATATATAAATCAGTCTTTCAGTTGAAAACAGTTGAGAAATGATCCTTTATTAGAAGGCATCAGCATAGGTCCATTGAGTGATCAACGTTCCTTAACCACAGCCATCGTACTCAGTTGGATGAACATCTTTGCATAAGCAAGCCAACATGTGTTTCGTCACAACAAGTGACTTTTTCAAGGTGGCAAAGTATATACAAACAGTTATGGTGGTAAATACCCTATCAAAGAACGTTCGGGATGATAGCATGTTAAAATGGAGTGTGAGAGTACAAATGGTGAATCATGCGTCAACTGAAGAGAAAAGGTGGTAAGTTGCCCATATGCCAGTAAGAAAGGGAAGTAGTGAGAGAGATGATCATAAAAACACACCTAATATATAAGTAAGAAAGTCAAAGAACTCAGTGTCCGCATACCCTGAGTGAGATAACATAGTAGTGATGGCATAGGAAAAGTGTTCTAAATAAAATATTGTATTAAACCCCATCACCAACATCAGGGAGTTACCTAGAAATGGTAATAGTGTATCATAGTTGAGAAATGAAGAAAAGCATACCTCAAAGCAAAGGCGTGGTACACAAAGTACCAAATGTATGTAGAAAGAAGATGGAATATGCTTCAGAAATATGGTTATGAGTAATTCTTACATGGTAGTCACAAAGAAGAAAAGTGGCAGTTATGTGAGACCATAAGTCTCAAATCTGTGAGGGAACAAAATTCCAAGTAAGATTTGAGACCGTAAAATATCTATAAAGTATACAAAGATTATAAAAGATATGCAGGACTGGTGGGGACTAAATGTGAACTAATTAATTTATATAGATGGCAAGTGTTATATAACTAGTAAGCACAAGTATCTTAAAGTGCAAAAAATAGGGTTAAATGTACATGGAAAATGTTTTAAAAATGATTAGCACAAGGATCTAGGAGTGCAAAATTAATAGTGAACCTAGTAACCGATCGACAAATGAAGTGATGGCTTTTGGTGCAATCCAATATTGTAGAAAACAAACGGAGGGCAAAAGTAGGCACATTGTGGAGTTTCCATTAAAAATAACTGAAAGCACAAGCCAGGAAGCTGTGCCTCAAAACTGCTGTAATGGCGGTATGAAATACGAGCGGCAGTCATAAAGGTAAAATGGCCTGTCTTAGAATGAAAAAGTTAATGGAGAAACCAAACAGAAAATGTGTTTAAGTTAGCTAACCTCGTATATGCTAAGGAAGACAAAGCGGTCTGTCTTAAAGTGAAAGTCCATGGAGAAAACACAAATAATATGTTAATAAGTTAGCATACCTCAGAGTACATGCTGAGGAAAGTGCTGGTGTGGAGACGAGTGAGAGAACGTCGGCCATGTTGATGAGCCATTTTAAAGGGCTCCATGGGCATGGACATAGAAGGTGTGGGAGCAGAATGAGGGAAGTCAGAAATGGCAGCCATTTCGGAGTGTAGTGGAAGTAACCTGAAAAGAAACAAACAAAGAAAGAAGGTAATTATTGATTTATGTCAAATAATTAGCATGCCCCTGTACTACATGTAGATGAGCGTGCTTGCGTTAAGATATATAAATATCGGCCATGTCGGTGAGACTTAAAGGAGCTCATGAATAAAGAAAAAAGGCAGAAAATGGTGAAAGAGAGAAACAAATATCCTAATCATATATAAAGTATAGTTAAGCATGTGTGTTAACTGGTGATAATATTGAGGTGTATAAAGAAGGGAAAGCCAAGGGGAGGGTGGGAAGTGAATTGAAACACAATAGTAATACCAATAAGAAGAGAATTACGTAGTGTGAATACCATAACAACCTAAGTCATCTGCAATTCCTAAAGCGCTATACAGGATAAACATAGTAACAGCAATGTTGAACCAGGCTTAAGAAAGGTAAGCGGGGAAAAGTATAAAAATAAACATGTAGAGACAGACCTGTATATTGCCACAATTAAAAGCTTGAGTATGAGCAAAATATATGGCCTAAAGAATTGTACACAATGCAACAGAGAGCTGTAAGTAACATAACTAAATACAAGTACCAAAAGAGAAAAAAATGGCTTTAATATGATGACATAGTAACAACCTCCAATATGAATAATAAAGAGTTAGTGGAGAAATGAGAAAATTGTTACACAGTCGGATAGTATTCCAAAAAGAAGTTCTGAAAAGCATGTATATATACAAATCAACACAAACCAAATTAATTGAAGTATGTAGTAGAGGAAAACATATAGTTCCCTGTCCACGTTAAGGCCCAGATCTACCGCACAAAGTTTGATGATCCATTTGGCTTCACATTTTCTAAGCTTGGCGACCAAATTACCCCCTCTAACCTCACTGGTGATGCACGTGATGTCATGGAATCTGATCCCTAGAACCTCAGATTTAATATGTGCTGAATTATAATGGACAGCCAAATGATAGTTAGGGTGATTATTCCTAATGGCTCTTGTTCTTGAATTCGTTCGTAAGAGGACGAATAGTACTTCCCATATAGATAAGTCCACATAAGCAAATGATACAGTACACCGTGAATTTACTGTTACAATTAATAAACTGTCGTATTGCATACATGTGTGTAGACTTATATGAAAACGTAACCAGTTTGTCAATGGCAAATTGACAGACATTGAAACACGAGCATCTAAAAAAAAACGCAAGGTTGGGGCGGTAGCCAATTGGAAGATTGATTATATGTGTTCATCTCAATGTAACTGGGTTATAACTTATTCCTGAGTGTCTGACCACGGCTGTAGATGATCTGGGGTCTCTTATTAATGTATTTATGTAGTGTCTTAACTAGTAGCAAAAGATGCCAATGGCGTTTGAAAATGCGATATACTGCATGACTTTGTAGGTTAAATGCAGTAATCATAGTGATGTGTCTATCCTTAGGCTTTGGACCGGCTCCCTGTGTCAAAAGGGATGTACGTGAGGTATTAAGAATTTTAGTTATGGCTTTTGATGTGATTTTCTTTTTTTTTTTTTTTTTTGGAGTAGCCTCTCTGCAGGAACCGTAATTCAACCAATGCCAATTTCTGCATAAAGACGTTTCCATCACTACAATTACGTTGTATTCTGTTAATTTCACCTAGTGGAATGGCATTGATCAGTGAAGATGGGTGAGCACTAAGAGCATTTAGTATTTAATTACAAGCAATAGATTTCCTAAACAGTTTAGACATAATTTTATTGTTTTCATTATATAATGTAAGATCAAGAAACTCAATACTGTTCTTATTTCTGTGTTCTGTAAAGCACAGTTTGTAGTCATTATTATTATTATTAAGGGGTTCATATAGTGTTTCAAATTGTTCTATGCTACATGTCCAGATTATGATAATGTCTTTAAAAAATCTCCCCCAATATAAAATGTAGTCAGTAAGACCATGGGGGCAGGACGTCCATAAGTGATGTTTCTCTAAATGACCCATGTATAAATTTGCATATGATGGAGACAATTTAGCACCCATAGCCACTCCCTGAATCTGCTTATACCAAGCATCATTGTGTAAAAACACATTATTTCCCAGGACCAATTTAGTCAATTCAATCAGCATAGTGGTATGCTCAAAACGGGTAGCGTCTCTATCTGAGAGGGAGGCAGTGAGTACTGAGATGCCCTTGTCAAGTGGAATGCAAGTATATAAGGAGATAACAATAAGTGTGGCGAAACAACACTCAGGTGTCCAGTCAATGTCCTCCAGTTGGCAAAGTACATGTTTAGTATCCCGAATATATGAAGATACATTTTGCACCAGGGGTTGAGATAAATATCTATAAATTCTGAAATATGATCCGTGGGTGAGCCTATCCCAGATATGATAGGTCGTCCTGGTGGAAACAGACCAGGTTTGTGTACTTTAGGTAAAATGTATATGCATGGTGCACGTGAAGTCATATTGAGCATGTATTTGAACTCTGAATCAGTAATAATGCAAGTATCTCTCCAGTAGGTCAGTTTGTCCTTGATCATTTTAGTGATGAAAATTAGAGGGTTACCACTAAGTCTAGCATAAGCTTGACCATCCTTAAGTTGTCTGTCTGTCTCATTAATGTAATCACTGCGATTCATTATAACCACATTAACCCCTTTGTCAGATTCTCTGATGACTATGTCCTTATTGTCAATTAATTCCTTAAGAGCCTTAAATTCCTCATTGGTGAGGTTAGTATATATATTGTGGTTCTCATGGCTATATTTATCCTCCAAATGGTACAAATCTTTTGTGACTGTTTTGTAAAAAAAATATCAATGGAGTTGCCGAAGGTAGCACAGCTATGAATGTTGATTGAGGTCGGAGACCACTGTCCTTAAAACAGGTCCTCTTTCATCGCCTGGTCCATCCACCGAAGAATCAGTCTCCTACACCATGGTGATCTGTAGGACGGGCAAAGTCCTCAGTCTCCAGGTCCCCATCTTGGAAGTTACAACTAATGTGCTGACGGAAGTCCTCCAACCGGGGCAAGCGCCTTCTTAGCCCCTTCTGCCATTCAATGACACAGTAAGAAATACCGTATTGTGTACCTGGGCTAAACCTTCAGTTAATACCAGCTCCCTCCTGGGATGCTTTTCCCATGCCTTTTGGGACTTGGTGACTGAAGTCCGCCCGGTATCCCTGAAGGTCTCTGACCTGTCGTTGCCCAGGTCATTCAAGATGGTTTTGATTCACCCAAGTTCGCAATTTTTTGTAGCTTGGGCATCACCATTCCCATCAGGCAAACCATTGGCACCAGTGTTGTCAGTTGCCACCATGGGATGCTGTGATCAACCTGGTTCTTGGGCGATGGCCAGTCCTCCCTTATGGACATGCTTTTTTTTTATAGGGCTCGTCTGTTTGAGGACAAGGCTGATTTTGCTTTAGAGCGATTCAAAAATAGGAGGGCTCTCAGGTATTACCTGCTCCATCTCATCAGCAGCACCAACCCTAATGTTTCGTTTGTGGCTTTGATAGAGCTGTGCCATACTGCCAGCCTGTCCAGCCTCTGCAAGGAACCCAGCAGTTTTGCGGTAGATACCATGGTGCCCACCGTCTCACCGACAGTCAAGGACAACAGGCCGCACAGCCTACTGCCACCCCTACTGCCCCACCTGCAAAACCTTTTTGGTGAGCTCTTATTCGAGCACAGCTACCTGGTGGAAGGCAAGATCCAGTGATTTTTACCGGGTTGTTAAGCCATAACTTCAGACAGGTGAGTCTAGCAGATGCTCTCAAATGATATGATTTTCCTTTCTGTTGTTCTCTGCCACACCTTCCACCATACTAGCCATGACTGACAGAGGACCATCTTTTCTTTTTGGGGCACAAAGTACAAGCCCTTTTGGCCAGTGGGGTTATTGAGAGGATACCTGCACCAGAAGAAGAATGTGGTTGCTATTCCTACTACTCTCTGGTGCCCAAGAAGGATGAAAGCCTTTGTCCTATTCTATTCGTGCATCCTCTCAATTTCTTTCTCTGCCAGGACAAATTAAAAACACTCACATTGACCTAAGTCTTGTCTGCGCTTGACCATGTAGACTGGATGGTGGTATTTGACCTGCAGAACACCTATTTCCATATATCCTTGATTGCAGGCCCATCGTATGTACTTGCAGCTTGTGGTGGGACAGGAGCATTTTCAGTTTGCTGTGCTCCTCTTTGATCTAACCAGCACCCCTTGGTTGAAGGTGAGCTCACCCCAGGCAGTCGACAACCACCTCAAGACTGCGGTGAACCTCAGGTCATGCTTTGGGTTCACTGTCAATGTGCTGAAGTCACACCTGACTCTTTGTCAGATTCTCCCCTTCATTGGTGCCATTCTGGCCACAGTTCGGTTTCGTGCCTTTCCTCCAGGAAAGAGTCCAGGACAGAATCCAGGACATTCAGGCTGTGATCCTGATCTTTCACCCTCGGTTGTGGGTTTCAGTGAGGTTGACTCCAAGGCTATTGAACTAATGGCCACCTGCTGATCAAATACACCTATGAGTAAGATGCTGGTTCAGGTGCTCACAGACAACACCACCTCCATGAAGTACTGCAACAAAGAGGGCAGGGTGGGGTATAGACCTGGTGCCAGGAGGGCATGCACTTCTGAAAATGGGTGGATTACCAAGGAATTTTCCTGGTGGGGAACCACCTGGCAGGATTGTGGAATGCCAAGGCTGACTTAGCCGTTACTGACTAGTAGATTTCAAATGGCAGTTACATCCGGAGATGGCCAAAGCTCTAATCCATGAATGGGGAGGACCTGTGCTCGGTCTGTTTGCTACCACCGAGAATGCTCAATATCAGCACTTCTGCGCATTGGAGTTTCCAAGGCATCTCTCACTAGAAGACATATTCTGCCTCGAGGAGAGCATAGCTCAAGACTTGCGTATGTCTTTCCGCCAGTACCACTCCTTCCTTGAGTTCTCAAGAAGATCAGAGTGGAACACGGAGAGTTTGGTATCCAGAACTAATGGGCATGAACATTTGTCCTTCGATCGGTTTGTCCCTCCAGGAGCATCTGCAGTCGCATCAACAGGGCAGTGTTCTGTACTCGAGCCCTCAGAGTCTCCACCTTAGCGCGTGTAGATTGAGCAGTGAGAGCTGAAGACCTTTGACCTTTCTCCAGAGGCGCTTAGATGTCTTCTTGGCAGCTAAGCGCCCCTCAACAAAAACTGTATACACCGATTATTGGGACATATTTGTGGTGTGGTGCGATTCATGGTAAACAGACCTCCATACAAGTAAAGCTGTCTAATGTTTTGTTGTATGTGTTCGCCCTAGCCCGGCAAGGCTTTACTATAAGTATGGTCAAAGGGCTTTTTACCATTGCCAGATGAGCCCTTATTGTTTATGCTTTTTTTGATAGGTTTACAACAAACCTTTCTGCCCTCTCCTTTAGTCATGCCATAGTGGGACCTTAACTTGATTATTACATTTCTAATGTGCACTCTTTTTGAGCTACTTCACAGATGCCCCTTTTGGCTTCTCACTCTCAAGACGGTGTTCCTCTTTGCCATCACCTTGGTGAGTGAGTGGGTTTCAGGCTCTGTGTCAACCTGCCATACACCTTTTTCTTCCCAAAAAACTGATTTTACGAACACAGGCATCTTTCTTGCCTAAAGTTGTGGTGCCGTTTCATGTCAGGCAAACTACCATCTTGCCGACGTTCTATGCTCCGCCTCACCCATCTAAGGAGAAAGAGCAAGGACTCCATCCCTTGTACCCCAAAAAGAGCTCTGAGGTTTCACATAGATCGTACCAAACACTGGATGGATGATGAGCTCTTTATGGGGTTCTTTGGAGCAAGAAAAGGTAAACCTGCGCAAAAGAGAACCATCTCCCTCTGGATCATGCTCTGCATTACGATCTGCTATTCCTGTACAGCCTTGCCTTTTTTTCGCCTCTAGAGGAACTGCATACTCATTCTACTAAGGCCAAAGCTGCTTCTAGTGCATTTGTACACGGAATCCCTGTCCCGGACATCTGCCAGGCACATACGTCTGACATTAGACAATCAGAAAGGGGCATTTTGCCTGCTTGATCTTGCAAGACTTTTTGGTTTGAATCTATTCACAGACCCTCGTCCTAGTAAATAGTGCTTTGGTATATATTCAAAATGTGAGGAGTCTGTAGGTAGAAGTCTCTATCAAAAGAACAATTTAGTTACTTTCGGTAATGCTTTTTTTGATAGACTCTATCTAGTTGCAGATTTCTCAGCGAACCTCCCATCCTCCCCGTTCTGTGAGTGGACTCTGACTTTTAATAGGATTCCAGGTCTAGGACGGTGTAAGCTGATTACATCAGTTTGCTTTTGCAGGCCAAGTGTTGTGGGGGGGGCACGGACCCTCAAAACCATATGATGTCAGCGCGCCGGAGTGGCGCCTATATAGACCCAGCGTGTCATTTCTTGAGTGGAACAGCATCCATCTTTACAGATCTTCACAGTGCTCCCTACCAGCATGCAGAGGTACTGATGAAAAGTTTCCGGATTCAGTTTTGACACCTGGGAAAACATTCAAAAGGTGAAGAACCTGTTTCTAGACAGGGCCTCAACCAAAGGTAAGTAACTTGTTTATCAAGAATACTAGTTAGACTTGGAACCCCGTCTTGTGGCTTCAGTTCGTGGCATGTTAAAAATTATTTGGACTAGCCAGTACGTATCACCCATGAAACCTATTGGCTTTGCCAGCGCTTTTATTCCCTAGATAGTTTGTCTGGTGTCGACCGTGTAATGATTTTTCGTAAAGAAATAGAATCATTTAAGCATGGCCTCCACATATTTGTGTGTAGGCATGATGGCCATTGTTGACTGATTTTTCTTTCTCTGTAAGAAAAATAACTACAAGATGGCCGCTGTGCACACAAAGGTGCTGCAGCCCTTTTTTACTTTATTTTTAATGTGCCCTCCTCCAACATGGCAAACTGCTATCTTGAAATGGTAAAAAAAAGAAAATAATGTCGTGCACACGTGGCGTGGCGTAAAATGGGAAAAAGGCAAGTGGCCTGGTAGGGAACGCAGACAAGAGAATCATTCATTTATGAACAAGGGGCTAATCTAAATCACACTCTTTGTTTCTAGAACTGTAGACATAATTTGGACAATAGAAAGCTAAAACTGTCTGAAGACCTAAAAAACAATGTGTAGAATAATTAGGACGGATCCCCATATTTCCTTCCATTTCTATAACACTTCACAGCACTATTGAACTAAAAGTGACTCAATTTTCTTTGTTCATCCATTACTGATGTTGCCATAATTCCCAGAAGGTATAGGGGCTCTGCAGAAAGATCCTAAGGAGCAGTAATCTTGTCAAGCAGAAGCCGAAGATTAGGAAAGCAGTACTTAAACGAAAGGTGACAAGGCTCAGAGATAGGGTTTCTGTGGCTTTAAAAGTATAAAACAGAAGACCCATAGCAATTCTGTGTGTGTTTTTATGTTGGTATAATATGCGCACATGGCGTTGGAGTATAAATGAAGACCCTAAACACAGAGAGACACATTGAAATCAGCTACTTATTCAGCTGAAAAAGCACAATTCCATCAACGTACACGTTTTCATCGCAGAAAACCTTCACACTTATACTTTACCCTCCCCCGCACATTTATCCATACAGCAAAATGCACACACCTCAAAATCCACACACCTAGATACTGTCATCCACATAAAAAAGCTTCACAATGATGAACATATGAAAACATTCACATGCAGGTCACAACCAAAGCAGATGCCTGCACACAAATTCTCCACACATATATATAGCCATCTTTTCATATACCCTGCAAAGTCAGAGATCCTCACAACCATAAATATCGCCCACATGCATACAGACATACAACAAGATCACGCAAGTACACACTGTCAAACGGACAAAAGAATGCACACTTTCAATGATGCACAAGGTGTGAATGTTGCAATAGAAAGTCCCTCACACTCATTTTTGAGATGGGCCTCGAGGTTAGCTAAACAGTGGATTTTATAATGAATCGGAATGTAGCAGAAAATCGCTTTACTATTGAGTAGTGTTTGAACCATGCAAACTTCAGGGCCCTACTTGCTATCTTCCAAAATAATTGAATGGAAGGTATACTAACTGTAAATGGTGATACTTAAAGTCTTGCTAAATAATATACAATATTTATAACAAATGCATAGTTATAACTCTCACACCGCCCCCTGTTTTAAGAAATGCCTCCTGTCCTTTCCAGGGCGTTTTAATATACGTTGTAAGCTACTGATAACTAATCAAATAAATCATAGGGTGATGGCGAACAAAGCTAAAAGTACTGCTCTCATATTTCTGACGCAGTTAACAGTATGGTAGAAGACAAGACGGTATGTTGTGTCACTGAACATACCGTCTATACCTCCATTCCATTCCATTAACTGTGTGTAAGAAAACAGGTTTTTTTGCAGGTTTCACCCCAAATTTATGTCCCTTTTTGGACTATTAGCTGCTGGTTTTCAACTCCGAGAGTGAACTGCCCTCCCGACCTCGATGACAGTGTAGTGTTCTTTCCTGTGTCTAAAATATATGTTGAATTGGATACCCCAACTGGGCATGTGCTGACTCACTTATAAGTCCCTACTATATGGTACCCAGATACCATGGGCATGTAAGGCTGGCTGTCCACACAAGAGCTTCAATACTGGTTGTGCCACTCTGTGTGACTAAGTGAAAACACTACTTGCAGCTTCCATTGCAGAGTGAAGAGACTATGCATGCACTGAACACCGACTTTGCCATTACCACTAATGACAAAGTCCCCTTAAGTCCTTTAACTATATATGTAAGTCTCCTCTAAGGGATGTATATTTAGCTTATGGAAAGGAGCTGTATATTGTTAAGATAGACATATATTGTTGATATGTCTATACAGCAAAGCCCTAAATTGTTGGTGGTTGCTAAGGACAGTTAGGTAGCCTTATAAGGTAATTGCTGAGTTAACGGTTGGCACTCCAATACGTCTGACAGAGGCTAATTAACCCTCTCATGTAAGGTATCAAATTAAAGGGGACATCAATTGTGACTCAGTGGTGCAGTTGACATTTATGTCCACTTTAATACTGCCCACTTTGCGAAACTTGCTATACTTTTACCCAGCTAGTCCAGTGTCTTCACGGGGACTGAGACATGTTTCTGCCGGCCTAGGGGGTAACGTGTGAACAATCCCCAGACTGAGAACAAAGGCTGTTGCCACACTGGAGGTGTGACCACCCCACCTACAGGCTGGGCTGCAAAAGGTGTTAGCTTGAAAGGCAAGCTTCAGAGGGTGATGCCGAATTTGAAGGGCCGCTGTGACAGTATTCCTGCACAGGAAGCTTTGTTTCCCCTAGACAGTGTAGAGCCAGGGTCAAAGGAGGGTAAACTAGTTTTAGAAATAGTTTTAGATGGGCTTGCTGCTCCTGTTAGCCACCTCAACCCCCTCCCTCCCATGAGTGGGCTATGGAGGTCCACACACTACACGTCAGCCATGTTGGTTGTGGCTTGCAAAGTGCACTCTGGGATAGTCAGATGCAACACATCACTGGAACTGTGCCTTCAGGTAGGAGGGGATCTACTAGCCCAGTGGCTAGTAACCGTGTTGTCCCCTCTGCGCACTTTACTGAGATATAATAGGTACCCCAGGCACCCAGGAAGTTTACACTCACTGGATTTGGTCCATGGACAAAAAAAAGACCAGACTACACCCTTTTGAAGTGCACAAAGAGTCTGCAGAGCCGGATCACCTGCACCTGGTGCACTATGGGCTAATGGAGTTTAGACCTTTTTCTGCGTGCCTGGCCCGGAGAAAAGTTGATTCCCGGGCCTCAATCCACTGCAGAGGCTCCAAGGATCAGGTGGATGGTCCCCTGGAACCCGCTTCTGGGACACATTGGCAAAAAGAGCCCAAATCGACGAAGTGGTAGCCCCCGTGGAAGTTTCACTGCTACCAGTCGCTGGGCAAAGGAATTGGAGATTGCCAAAGCCTGCACCCAAGTAAGCTGGTTCTGTGAGCGCTCTCCCAAGACTGGATTCGTTGGACTACTAGGACACTACTCCCCAACAAATGTTTACACCGGGAACTGCTGTGCTGCACTAACGAAAGGTCTGCATTGGCAGCCCTTTGACCCCTGCATAGAGGGCTTCGTTGGACCCTAAGATCTGTGGCCGGAGTCACCTCCTACTCTCCTGTGGATGGGGGACTCGACTGGACTTTACCCCCGTGGACCACAGCGAATCTGGAACTTCCATTGAGCATCGCTCAAAGTCAAGATCACTCCATAAAAGTCAATGGCGGTTGCCCTGTAAAGTTTGGAACTTGCTTCCAAGATGTTCTGGTGACCAGGTAACTGTCCTGAGTTTACCAGACTCCTAGACCTTCATTATGTGGATTTGGTCACCCAACTAGGGTCCGAGTTGCCAAACTCAGTGTAACAAAAGTTTTACAAAGTTCTCAAAGTTTTGATATTGTATTCATGGTCTTCAAGTAGACATAAGAAAGGCCTCCACACAGCTCATTACAAAGTATTTTTATTCCGCCATCACAGGAATCCAGTCAGAATAGAATGTTGACATCTGATAGTTGTGGCATAGGGGAAAACCAGTACCACAGAGAATAAGGGGGAGTGGAAGAAGGGAAAGGAAAAGAAGCTGAGAGGGTAGAACCTAGAGTAGACTTACCAGGTTACAACACATCTACTGGCTTAATGATGAAAGTCTAAAGGAGAGGAACCAAAACTTCACAATATACTGCTTGAAAAGCAACATTCCAAAGTACGTAAACTGTATCCTAAAGTCTGTAAAAATCACCCCATCACAAAACCCTTTTGCCACCCAGGGGTTACACATTGTCGAACTGTGTTCTCACACTTTTCACCCTCTTCCACCAGGTTTGGAATAGGTTCTCTCAGTGAGTGGTTTTGGGGATCACAGTTTACAATTCTATCCATACCCAACATTTGACTATTCTCCAAACTTGGTCAGTCTTGACAGGTGAAGAGAATCTACTACCATCCACTCTCTGTCCCTTTTGTAGTTCAACTCGAACTCAGTCTCCTTTTCTGAAGGATGATTTCTTCACACCCTTCACTCTGTTGTACCTATCCTTGAACTTGGCTTTTAGAAATCTTCTCTGCAGTGTCAGACCTGTTCACCACCACAGATCCGGCTTTATTTATCCATGAAGCTGTGATTTTAGTGCGAGGAACACTTCCCTTGAGGTAAGCTAAAGGAGATACTCCTGTTTCACTATTGGGTGTTGTACAATACATTCATAGGGTTTCTTGTATAACTTTGTTAGCAGGCACCTTCAACATCTCAGCTTGTTGCAGACTCTTTATCATCTTATTTATCCGTTCCATTAACCCATTTGCACGAGGGCAGTAATGAGCGGTCTTGATGTTTATTTGACCATTCATCCCAGCAACCCTTTCGGAATTATTACCTCTGGGGTACCCTCTCTCTCTAAAAAAAAAACTAAGTCTCTTAAAAAGGTGATAAAATTTGCCATATTCATTTGATGTACACATTTGGCACTTACACAACGTCAGTGGTAATCAGCAAGAATGATATTACATTTTTCATCCAATGTTCTGAGATTTAGTGGACCAATAATATCAAGAGCAACTTTGATCCAAAGCTCGTCGGGTATACTCACTGGATACAACATAGGCTTCCTTAATTGGATAGTTTATCACTGTTACTACAACTCAAACAATGCTTCACTATTTCCTCCACCATAGCATCCATGCCTGGTCACCAATACTCAGAATGTACATTACTCTTCATGAGGCTTCTGCCTAAATGGCCCTTATGGGCTAGATTAACAATCTTTTGTCTCATTCCTTCAGGTGGAATGATCTTGTTCCCATGACACACCACTGAGTTAATGATACTTAGCTCCACCTAACGCCCCAATACTTAACTATTTCACTAGGAAGCTCCTGGTGCCTTTGTGGCCATCCTTTTTGTATTTGTTTAATAAGACCTTCGATTTCTTTATCGTCCTCCATTTTTCTGTACAGTCCCTTTTCTTCACCCATAAGCTATTTATTTCCAACACTACTTCTTTCTTTTGGGATTCTTCTGGTGGAACTGTGTCTAAGGGTGCCTGTGACAGGTAGTCATCAACCACATTCTGTGGACCAGATACATATTGAATTGTGACATTGTAACACTGTAATCCTAATGCCCAGTCTGAAATGCGAGGCTTGGTCCTTTCTGACCCCTTTGTGGTAAAGCATGCACTGCACTAGAGGTTTAGGGTCAGTTTTAATAGTGAAAGGAATTCTCCAAAGGAAAAATCTGAAATGCCGTACAGCCCAATAGCAAACTAGAGCCTCTTTTTCCACTACAAATTAATGTCTTTCCGCTCTTTTTTTGGGCACGGAAGGCAAATTCTACAATTTCTTTAATGCCATTGTTTATCCGGATGAGGCTGGCTCCAAGTCCCTTATTGCTAGCATTGGTGGACAGTACTGTGGGCTTTTTGGTGTCAAATCTACCTAGGTAAGGATCCATAGCAAACGTAGCAAAAATATTCTGCTAGTCCCATGAAGGATTTCAGCTCTTACTTGTTACTAGGGGCTACAGACTTTTCTATTGCTTACACTAAGTGTAACTTTTGTTTAACACCATCTTTAAAGATATTGTGCCTCAAATACTCTACTGAACCTATTCCTATATGGCATTTCTCTCTTGATAGTAAGTCCTGTTTTTCTGAGTCTCACTAGATCTTCTCTTTAGGTCTTCTTGTGTTCCTCCTTGTTTGTTCCATAAATCAGGATATCATCCTGGCAGCACAACATGTCCCCCCCGTACTCCCACACACACGTTGCATAATTCTGTGAAAGGCTGCTGCCGCTGAGGCTAGCCCAAACGGTATGCGTATATATAAGAACACTTTCAGAGGGGTCTCAAACGAAGAGAGGTGTGTAGAAGAGCGGTGCAGCTCCACTTGGTGATAAGCCGACAAGATATTGTAGGACACTAAAATCTTTGATCAGCGTAATCTCATTTTTGCAAGGAAGTGGGGGTCTGTCCGCCCAAATATTTGTGTTCAAATCTCTGAGATCACACATAACCTTATCTCTTTTCCTGAATATTTAGTGACAGTCACTACTGAAGCTAACCGTTGTGAACTCTCAGGAGGTTCTTTTACTCCTAACTCCAACAGTCCATCCAAGTCTTCCTTGAGAGCTTTGTGTAGCAAGTGGGGAATGGGTCCACATGTGTTTTGTAGGTTTAGAGTGGGCATTTAAGTTGATATGATGCTAGTAGTCTTTTAACAATCCCAATTTGATTGTGAAAACATCAGGAAACTCCTCACAGATTCCCTTGCCACAAAAGGAAGAGTCCACCAAAAGGACAGGCTGTGCACCATTGGGAGCTAATTTAATTCCCAATTCCCAATTCCTTTTGGTGACGTCACCCCAAGAGGTTCGAACTGTTCTTTGTTACATAAACATATCCAACTGTTTATCCCTAGCAGGGGAATGGGATCTCCATTATACCTTCCCCGTTGAATTTTCAGGGTTTTCCAATTCCTTCTGCCTGTCAGGAAATAGTGTGTCAAATATACCTTTTTTAAGTAGTGTATATGGGGAACAAGATTCAGCATATATTGTAACACCTTTGTCATCAATATTAATATCACAAGAAAGGAACTTGACTTTAACTTCTCCATTTTAAAGTTGGAAAACCAGGTTCCTGTCTTCCTGGGGAATAGATTCAATCTATTGAATCTGTTTAACACTCATTGCTCTGCATACTCTAGAGAAATGCCCTTTTTTCCCCTAAATTTTCGACAACACTCCTCAGCTGACATATAACATTATTAGCCATATGGGTAACACTAACACATTTATAACACTTACTTTTATCTGTATGAGCTGTGTTTCTCCCTTGTTTCTTACTTTTGACATTTTCCTGTTTGTTTATTACATTAACCTTCAAATTAGCTTTTGTACTGCTTCTCATCTATTTCATGCAGTTTGTTGCATGTTCTATGCCTATATCAATGTCTGTTTCAGTTCTGGATTTTTAGTTAATAGCTTCTCCCGCACCCTCGTATTATTTGTGCGTCTCACCAGCTGATCACACATCAGAGAATCAGTGAGTGCACCAAACTTGCATGTATTCTAAAGTCCTCGCAAGGCAGAAATGTATGAGGTTACCTTCTGATTTTTCCCTTTTACTCTCCCCAAAAATGAGTGTCTTTCTAACACCATATTTATCTTCCTGACGAAATGTTCTTGCAACCTATTAAAAATAACTTGGTAAACATCTAAATGCGAATCACTATCATCCTCCTCCTCTTATTCTAGTGTTTCTGTCAAGTTTTATACGTTTTTGTACCTTCCACCCCCAAATTGTGCAGAAAGATATGCTGTTTTCTGACAGGCTTAAACTTTCCACCCCCAGAGATACGATTCAAATAACTTAGTCCATTGTTTTCAAGGAAGGTTAGGTTTGCCTAAATCATTTAAGAATGGAGTAGGCAGTGACATACTTGCAGCTGCCAAACTGAATAAAGTAAACAACTAAAATATTTTCAGATACTACAGATGCTTCCAGAACTATATTCGGTTGTAAAGATTAAATATAACACTGGCAGTGTATGCAAACAAATTGCCACATTCAGTTAACAAATATTATAGTACTTTACATGAATATTAAAGATTTCTTTTATAACTTATATTAAGTGAAATATTATTGTCAAGGATTCTGTTTCCCCCCCCCCCCACCCCCCACCCCCCCCCCCCACCCCCCACCCCACCCCCCACCCCCAATTTTCCCAATTGTCTTAAAGTGTCATTCCTAACAGACGGTTCAAATTTCCCAGAACTCACTCAGTACATTACCGGTATAGGGATACTGCCAAGACTATTGCAGGTAAGATGACGAGGTAGAAGGAATTTGAACAGCCTCTCCTTGAAGTATAAGAATGGATGGCAGGTACTTCAGAAATTATATCTGAAAGTTTCAGTTAGATAGCACATGTGTTCTCCCAGAAGACTAATACTCTGCTCAAATGTGAGGCAATTTTTTGCTGGAACACTTCTTGCACTCTGGCAAGAGTGAGAGGATAACTGCGCCCAGGGGTGTATACTGAAGCCAGTGCAAGGCAGTGAGAGGCCACTCAGGGTGTCGCTGAAAGCAAGAAGTGGAAGATGAATCAATTCCGCCCCTCTGAGCAACAAACTCCACTCCACCCCATGAAGTAAAAGTATGGTGAAGCAAGACCCGCACAGGCCGTTTCTGAATTTTCCCCTGAAGCGAATGGAAGATGAAGCGGGACCCACCCAGGCCGTCATAGAACATATGATGGACCGGAAGAGGAAGCCTTTGCCTGTCTTGGACAACACTCGGTCCGCGTCACTCCCAGCACACAATGGAGTCATCACAATGATGCACTCTCCAGTTTCTGTTTGACGAACTGTGAGCGTATCACAGTGTGACACACAGTCAACCAGGTGCCACATTGAGGAGACCAGTGCACTCTCTGTTCAACAAACTGTGTGCGTATCACAGTGTGACACGCTACCCAATGAGGTACCACAGTGAGAAGGTATCAGCAGCGCGACCCTTAGGCGCTTTCACTAAGTACTGGTGACTGGAAACAAAATCAGCAGCAGGTGGTCAGAAGGTAAATGCTTCTCCACCACACAAAAATGCAATACTTGACTGGAAAAAATGTGTTGTATTCACGGTCTTCAAGTAGACCTAAGAAAGACGTCCACACAGCTCATTCGGCCACGACATCTGACAATTGAGGCAAAGCTGGTAACCAATACCAGAGAGAATTGGGCAGGGGGAAAGAGAAGAGAAAAGAAAATCAGCAAGTGGGTAGTATCTAGAGTAGATTCACCAGGTTACAACTTTTGGCTTGTCAATGCTTGTTTGTGCTTGATGTTAAAGTTTTTAAATACTTTAAAAATTAATATCTCTGGACTTTAAAAAATCATAAAAATATGCCCTATTATTATACATTATTGCTGCTGTGTCTTTCTTGTTTAATTACTTTCTTATGTAGTTGTTTCTTGTTGTTTAAGTATTTACACATTGTTCTTTTGCTAAGCATTGCTGTTCTGTGCCCTACCTACCTAAGGGTTGAGCTGAGGGTTCTGCAAATAACTCTGACTGGACCCCAGGAGGTAAATGCGAGAGTTCTGCACAACAAGGCCTGTAGCCTTGCCATATAGTACACCCATTTTCTTACACTGCAGCTGGGCACAGATGCCACAGCAAGGACTTTTTTTTTTAAGGTATCACCTGGTATCATCTACCAGACAGATTTTAGCTATATGTAGGCAAAAGCCTCTTGTGGGCCATATAAAAAAGTACAGTGCAGTTAGAGCCTGCCTGTTGATTAACATCGGTTGACTTTTTTCTCATTCTTATTTGCTTGCTTCTTAATCTTTATAGATTTGTCCCACCCTTGGAACATATCTACTTTATCGTCGTTTTGATTAGTTCACTTGTATCCTTCCAATGCTCTTATTTAGAGAGCGACTTTTTTCTTAAAGCCCTTCAAGAGGGTGCATGTGTTTTCAAATTCTCTCATTTGTGTGTTGCTCCCCCCCACCAAATAAATGTCCCTGTGTTCCATGTTGATCCTTCCTTCCCCCACTTATTATCCTCCCCTGTATGCTGTATTTCCATCTAAAAGCCACCCTCCACCATATGAGACTGGTGCTGCTTCCTCCACCTATGACCACATTAACTATTTTTTATTGACATCTCCTCCCCCCCCCCCCCCCTCCTTCATTGCTCCCCCACTCATTGGCGTCCACAAAACTAAAATAGAATAAGCTTACATTTTTTGGAATGCCGTGCTGTGAATTGTAGGGCCTTCTAATGCATTGCGGTTATATAATGCCAGTGGCTGAAAAGCGGGCTGCTCTGAAGGTGTTTTCCACAGAGCTGGCAGAGGCTCCATAGCTGCAAGTTCAGCAGTTATACCACCTCTAAATGATGTTTGGCAGATGGGGTACCTGACGATTTCTGGTTAACTTTCAATTCCAATTGAGGTCTTTAGTATGAAACCATTCCAAGGTACCAATAGCGATTAGATTTTTATCACAGTTTTATCAACAATCCTGGAAGTTCTGCTGGCAAGAACACAAACTGCAAGGGTTGAGAATCTTTTCTCACCAGAGTTGGGGATGCTAGTACCCTTTGTGGTCACACTGTACCCCAAAAATTTTACAGCTCAATGGCACTCCTATGAGTTGGGTGGATCAGGGACAATGTTAACCTTAAATCGTGAAGCAATGTGTCACAGAGACAACATCATTTCAAAATACAATCAAGAGCTCTGAGTACCAGAGAAGAATTTTGAAAAACCATGGTGTAGTACCAATTTTGAAAAATATACAATACATAAATAGTAAAGAGTGGCTGTAGCAAATCTCATTTAAAATGCATAAAATCATTGCCATAAAGGCTCTCAGTAATGGGTACAATGCAGAATAAAGGCATAACCAAATAGACAAAGGGCCTGATTTACAAGTTGGTGGGAGGGATACTCCGTCACAAACTTGACGATATCTCATTCGCCTTATTACGAGTGCGTTGTATCCAGTGGCACTTGTCATATTGTGGACAGGATATTGTTTATGTTTGTGACAGAGTAACCTATCCCCCTAAACTCTAATCAGGCACGAAGTCTCAATTGTGCAACAAACCTAGTAAGAAATCGTGCAGCATCTCTAGTAGAAACCAAAAAAGCTCTGGCTCACCCCCAAATTCAAGGGTTGATATAGCTATTTAACCTATAAGAAAGCACTGAAACTGCAAAGTCACTGCAGTATGAGAGAAGAATTGCATTTTCAAGAAATCAGACTACAGAATTTTACATTGACACATAACACTGCCAGTTTAGCATAAACTCACTACATGAATATTGATTCAGCCCCTCTGATGTTTTGAAGTCTTTAGGAGCAGAGGTCATCCATCAACTTTCCCACTCAGTGGAACAAGATAACCCCAAACACATGGGTGCTGCAAACCACAGCTTAATGCATATGAAGATTATCTTTTTGTATTGCTGTAGGTAGTACAGTCCCTAATCAGCAGTTGACTAATACAGGCTGTATAGTTTGAGGGGAAAAAACACAAGGATCATATTTGACCTATTTTCTTAAATGAAAAAGAATGGAACTTTGAGTCTTGCTTGTACTAGTATTAAGCTCACTAAACTCTTCTGTAATGTCAACACAATTCAAGATTGCCACATTTACTAGATAGCAGGAAGGCAATTTTTATGGTGGTCAGCAGCCTATATGACACATACTTCCCTATAGTCATGCACACTGTGCACAAACTTTTGTTCTGCATTGTACATTTAATATATTTTCAGTTCTGGATAGTGGTGGGCAGTTCTTTACTACAGTGTCAGAAGGACAGATGCAGGACAGTCAGACTATTTTTCTAGGTAAAATTCACAGTGAATGTAAAAATAAAGACCAACCCAATTCCAACTTTAAATAATACATTGAAAGTGATACAATCATAATACAGCCCTTGGCTTACCAGACTTCAGGGTGGTGGCAAGTGTGGTGACAATTCAGAAAAATATTCCCTGTTGCGAGAGGTGAGATTTTACAGCTAGATCTGTGATGATGGCATTGTGCATTTAATTAGTATAATATACCGGGTTACATTTCAGATCCCTGCAGTTACTGCTATAGAGCCAATTGACAGATAACTAGGGTTTTGGAGACGATTTGGGGGTTTTCACTGAAAACATTTACAGAGTTCTGCAGTAGTGAACACAAAAGATTCTCAAAAGGCACTATCTCTGCAGCAGTAATAATATTTAATTCCGCCTCCTGATGGAGATCTCATAAAGGACATAATGGAACTGGGCCTGTGGTGTTCACAAGACATGAAACTGCACATCAGTGTATTGGAACTAACAACAAGAAGTATAGCACTGAAACATTCCAGGGGCACAATAACAGTGTTGTGATGATCCTGATACAAAACAATTGCACCATATGAATTACTGAAACTAGCAAGGACTCTGTCTCTTTGGCTGTCATTGATAACTCTGAACAATGCTTAGTGTTAGCAGGAAGCTCACCAGAGGTCTTAAATGATCTATCAGACATGCCATATCAAAAATATGGAAAACAGAAAAGTAGGAAATATACGCTAAGACTTTCTAAAGTATAGACGTATTTGTAACAAGCATAAATGTCTGAATGTTGTGAGAAGGTGCCTCTTTTGACATGGTTATTTCTCCTCATTTTGCCTGGTATATGATGTGGATTCTAAGTTGGTAGTGCCCAGGGTCCCCGCTAACCAGTTCCCTGGGCCAGATCTCTTTCCCAAAACTGTGGTGATGCATTGGCACAGTTGGCAACACCTTTAGTTGCCACTATAAGTCCCTAGTAAATGGTACTTAGGTATCCAGGGCATGGGGTACTAAGGGTAGGTCCCTGAGGGCAGCAACCCAGATTGTGCCACCCCCAGGGACCCTGCATCCAATTGCACCCAGTACTGCCATTGCAGGCTGAATGTCCTGGTGCAATCCTAAAATGCAAACTCGACATGGCACACAGCCTGTGTGACCTGTCCACTACACAGTGCATGCAATATAGGTAAGCCACCCCTCTGGCAGGCCTTCCAGCCCCAACGCAGGGTGCACTATACTGCATGTGTGGGCATAGGTGCATGACCAATATGCCTCTAATGTGTCCTTGCCAAACCTGAGACACAGTAAGTGTACAGAGCAGCAATTTTGATGCATGTTCTGGACACTGGTCAGTTGGTATCAAACAACTCAGAACAATGAATCCAAACTGGTACCAGTATTGGATTTATTGCACAATGTACCCAGGGGCAACCTTAGAGAGACCCCTGCAAAAGCTTATTAACCCTGGCATGGTTGTTGGTCGGTCAGAGCCAGCCTGCCACCACCGGACAAAATTCTGGAACCATGGGTGGGAGCCCGTGCTCTCTTGGTTCAGAAAACAAAGCCCTTCCTGGGCAGAGGTGTTACACCTCCTCCCCCAGGAATGTGCACAGCGCTGCCTGCGAGCTCCAAAAGGCTTGCCGCCTTTGAAACTCTACCTCAAGCCATGCTGCTAGTAGCAGATGGCTGCTCCCATTGCAAACCTTCACTTTTGGCGGGAGCAATGGCAGGAAAATGCTCAAAGGACAGGAAGAGTGGCCACCCCAGCCTGCACAACCCCTAAGATGTTGCATGTGAGGTGACCCCTCCATATAATTTTCCTCCATCGTGAATGGTAGGAAAATAGCCTATCGGGTACAGGGAAGTGACCTCTGCCCACAGGAAGTAGTAATGTAGTGGGTGTACGCACCTTAAGGTAGATTACCCATTGGTCACTACTAGGAATTCCCAAAATGCCCACTAAATGCAGTATTTAATGGGCACCTCTAGCCCTGCAGATCAGATTCTAAGGACACAAGAAGACCCAAGGCTCGAGAACTGCAGTCCTGCTGCACAAAAAAAGGTGCCAAACCCTGCCTGCTGCACCCAGGACTCGACAATCATCGCTGAGGGGTTGCATGGACATCGGAAGAACTCTACAAAACCCCAGAGGACCTCACCCCTTGTGAAAATCGCCAAAGATCTTCAAAGGCATCAGTCCTTGCAGCAAAAAGCAAAGACAAGTGAAGTCCAGCACACTTACCTGACCCTGACCAAGGAACGAGACAGAGCAGCCAGACCAAATTCCACTTCACGGACCCAGAGGACAAATCGTCCAATGTGCCAAGTTTGATGGCACTACACCCTCCAGTGGCTGAACCGTGCTATAGCCAGGGATAAAGGACCCCCAACATCGGACTCCCAGAAGACAGTCCATTCTGGACTCTCCGAGGACCAGAAGCAAGCTCCTGTTGAGGGACTTCAGGACAAGTATGAATCACCCCCCAGAGTGGCTCTGCTGACCTGCAATCCACCCTCAAAGTGACCTGGTTCCAAGGGCACTTTGGCACACAGCTCTTTGATCACCTATCTGCTCTCTACCAGGCCTGGGCCCTGCACTGGAGAACCAGCTGTGCTCTAAGGGTCCCCCAACCCTTGCGACCTCTACACTTCAAGGGGACCCACCGGACTCACCATGAAGTCTGCCTGTGCAGTGCTTTTCCAAGTGGTCACCAGCAGTGTTCCTGCACCAGCTTCATGGACTTTTCAACAGCTGCTCCCGCAAAAACCGGGAGCCGCTGAACTTCTCCGGGTGGTCCACAGGACATCTCGACAACCAAACAATGAAAGGAGACATTGGTAAATGCATTGCCTGATTTTATATGCATTTAAAAAGTTTTCTCCCATTCCTATGGTGCGTAATTACACACAGAAATAAGATATTTTCAAAAGTTTGAAAAATCAGAACTTGAAAAGTACTTACTCGATTTTGATGTTCTTGGTCTTAAAAATTATATAAAAATCTGAAGTCATTTTGTAAATTGGTCTCAAGTTATTTTTTGCAGTGTGGGTCCACATTTATTGATACTGTGAGTGCAAAAAATGCTTAGCATTTCTCCAAGATTGGCAGAACTGCTCGACCAAGCTGCCATAAAAATTAGAGCATTGGGTGGTCTAGTTTTTACCTCCATAAACCAAGGTGGGTTTGTTTGGACTCTCTGCACAGTGCACATCATTTTTGTACACTACATAGAGAGTCAGCCTCCTACAAATGTTACAACAAGATACGGACAACTGCAGACCAAGGAGAATGTTCTGTTGATGAAATGGTAGTAGGTACCTACATAGATAGGCTTTTCCACCTACACCTCTCTATACACGTGTGGTCTGGCATGACGGGCAATCTTTAATAACAGTGATACAATTTTCACCATTTTTGGACTGTAAAACCTGGTTTGTGTATCCAAGATATTGCCACCTTCACACAGGAATCGGACTTTGCAGAGCTAATTCCACAATTATTCAGTCACTGAATAACCTTTATGCTTCTATTTTCGTTGGTACCTCCACTAATGAAAGGTGCATCAAAGTATTTCATTTTTTTCAGACAGTATTGTTAAAATTAATGACAGTATTCAACATTTCTAGTACACTTTCTAAACCTTGAAGTTTTGGGGCTTCCCCAGAAAGGAATCTTCTCCAGAAAGGAATCAGTTTGATTTGTCAGAAGTCTCATCTTCAAAGGTTCTATTTATCATTACATACTGCCCTAGTTGCACTTCTCTATTTCTCCTAATTGAGGAGTGTGTTGGTGGCTACTTCCTATTACTTCTTATTTTGTTATCTGCTTCTTTCAGTTAAGAAACAAACCAGATTTATTGAAGCAGATTCCCAAGGTGCACTGGTTTAGTGCCAGTGAAAAGTAGGGAGGGACCAGGATAGCCCAGGAGATGGGGGAGGTGGGCAGGAGCATACTAGGAAATATTTTTATATATCTGGGAAAAGGAGGGGGGTTGAAGGGATGAATGTTGTGCGTGGATGACAGTACACTAACTTTGTCATCCTATGTAGGTGGAGGGCAAATGGAGATGGTTGTTGGGGTTGGTGGTAGGAGGCCAGGTATTATATTTTATGTTTGGTTTGTAAGGGGGAGGAACATGATAAATGATGATGTTGGGTGGTTGACAGACAGATTTTTTAATTTGGGTAGGGAGTGGATAGTAGTACAGAGGTTGATCACGTGGGTAGCAAGGCACTAGAATTAATACAGAGAATGGGTGGATGCAATGTGGCTATGTTATCTGTGGTTTCTCTATGTCTCCTCTACAACTACACAGCTGATGAAAGCAGTGGGAGATGAAATTGCAGAGCTAGACATAAAGTTAAATGTGGGTAACTGACTAAGGGGGATGTTTTTTACCACAGGCCTCTGAGTGAGATCATAGACAACTCTAACTTCGCTCTTGTCTGTTTTAAATCACTCAGAACCCCTTCATGAAAAACATCCCCTTTATTCATAGTTACCCATCTATGGTATATTGCTACATGCTTTTTGTTGTTTCAATGTAATCCTTAATTATCAAAGCCATCTGGCCTTTAAGTATTTGTTTTTCTGCTGTCATGTTTTTATTCATACTATTTTATTATTGTTCGTAACAATAGCATGGCATACAATAAATGAGAAAATATGGGTACTAAATGTTTCATAAGAAGAAGGGTTGTAATGTATGCTGGACAAGGAAGTGTGTGATAGGGATAAAAAAAAAATCATATGGTTTAAAGTAACATAACTACAAAGAAAATCACAGTGCATTTTCTAATAATCTAATAGGTGGACAATGTTACATAAATGTGTATGGCTGAAAGGACCTAAACAAGGTTCATCTAATGTTAACTCATTCCCACCAAGCATAATATGATAAACTGACTAAAGATTTCTAGTTAGAATAAATTGCTTTAATCTACAGTGCCATAGAAGTATCAAATAGTTTACTTTCATCTTTATGTTGTACAATAAATTATTTCAAATTGGATTTAGGCAAATTGTTTCTGAAACCGAACATCCAAAAAGTGTCACAGATGTAGAATACAAAAATCCTGTTTCCAGCATTTAGGAGACAAACTGCCTAGGTTTAACAGGAGTGTGGAATTTAATAAAATATTTACTTGTCCGTGGGACAGGTTGCTTCTTAAATCTACTTGTGATGTTAAAAAATCTACGTGTCCCTTTGTTGCCATGTACAGCGGCAGCAAACTGTCAGCAATCTCATTATATAAGAGCTCTGATAATAACCCTGGCATAATCAGAGAGTCCAATACTATAGTACGGCTTGTAGTAGTAATGTCAAGCCCTACTATAGCAATTTCCTTATTTTGCCACCTTTCAGCAGGTCTACATTTGTGGGTTGGAGGAGTCAGTACGCAATAGTTCCTGGGCTGGAATGCCCTTGAGTCTGTGCAAACGTACTAACTTGCATGTTTTAAGGATTTTCACTATCTTTTCCCATACTGAGAAAGTTTATACATATCCAGTGAAATCTAAATGCAGTCATACGTTAGCCGCATTAATTTTTCACTTAGTCTTTATTTACAACTCCTTAGAACTGTTAATTATGGGGCTTTTTCAAGGCTTAAATAAGTATGTTTGTTTCAGAAATCATAAACATTTAGGCCCTCATTACGACTTCAGCGGTCTTGCAAAAAGACCGCCGAAGCTGCATGCGCCACAATACTGCCAGTGCTGGCGGTATTGGTGGCTCCCTATTTTGACATTCCTGCTGCCCTGCGGAAAAGTCCCTTCAGCATTGCAGCCGGCTCATAATAGAGCCAGCGGCAATGTTGATGTGCAGCGGGTGCAGCAGCACCTGTCGCGCATTTCACTGCCCAAAATTCGGGCAGTGAAATGCACGATGGGGCTGTGCCTGGGGGCCCCTGCACTACCCATGCTAACTGCATGGGCAGTGCAGGGCCCCCCAGGGGCACCCTGAGTCCCCTTTACCGCCAGCCTTTCCATGGCAGTGTTTACCGCCATGGACAGGCTGGTGGTTGGGGATTATGACCGCCTGGCAGAAGCCTGACGGTCAAGTGGAGGGGCCGTAGCCAATGCGCCACGGTCATAATAAACTGGCGGAACACCGCCAGCCTGTTGGCGGTGTTATCGCCAGTGTACCGCCAGGGTCGTAATGACCCCCTTAGTTTTCTCTGACAATTCACATGCATTCTTGGCATTATTGTGCACAGAAATATACTGTGTTAAGGTGTAAAAAGAAGAAACTATATATGTATACATTTAGCAAAGAGGTTGTGATCTTCAAAATAAATGGCGGAATATAAACTGTTTATCACAGAAATATACAAATGCCCATAACTTTATTAACACGTTTGCTAGTCTATGATCTATATAGAGGCATGGATACTGTTAGTCATAGTTGAGTTGAAAGAAGTTCCTTTTACTGTTTCACTTTAGATATGGTCTGTAAAGAAGATACAGTTAGTCCATGAATTATTTTGAACTTTTTTGGTGTAGTGTTGGCTTCATGGTAGGGAGTGATGAGATTTTACTGAGAAAGGATGAAATATGATTGATATTGTCTTACCAAGAATCTGTGGGAGCAAAAACTAGTAAACTGGATGGCTGTGTAATTAGGCTTGAGCCCGCATTCTTGTTCCAGTGTTGGCCATAGCCTGGGTGCTTGTGGCCCTGGACCATCATCACTTATTAGCGTAAAGAATTGTCAACCTTAAAGAGGTCAGATTCTATTGTGAAGGTAGTTCATCAGCTGTTTCTGTGAAGGAAACTGACCTTATTAGATAGTAGTATGACTTAGACAGTCATGTTATATATGTTTGCTAAATTAATTCACAAATCCAAAAGGTTACTAAATTGGCCATATATTTTATATTTCTGTATTAAGTTCTAAGTTTTAATATCTGATAATGGTTACTCAATGGTTACTCATGGAAACTTTCCATATCTATTATATCTATGTCCCGGTGATACAACTTCCTTTATGGTATCAGGTTAGTAACAAAATGTGTAAAATGTATTTGACCATAATTGTTTTTGTCCCAAAGGCCATTTGCTATTTAGTTTAAGACTACATAGTTAAGGTGTGATGTCCTTCATTGTTGCAGAAGGTTCATTTTCGAATAGCAAGAGTTTATGTAATCCTGAAGAGCTATATTTAACATTAAAGTTCAGAAGCTTGATAATGTGCGGTCAAGTTACATGGGAACTGAATATTGAAAGTGGAGGAGTTGGGTAAATCGTGGAGCTAGTTGTAATGTGACATTGGGGGTGAGCGGATATCATGGATGGTAAAGTTACATGGATATATTTTCTTCATAAACATACTAATTTCCCGTGAATATAGGAATTAGGCCCAATTTGTTGGTCTCAGATAAAGTAAGTGAGTTGGAGGAAGTGGGAGTCTGTGGGGGGGCCTAAATTCTTCTAGTACTTTGTTAGGAAAGCCTTTCCTGGTCAGGCATTATATAATTATATATAATCCAGAAAGGAGCTGTGGGATAGGTGTTGTGACAGAAAGAACTGAATGCTATGGATGGGATTAATTAAGAGATGGGAAAGTTGTTTAATAACAAAGATGCCATGGCATTGTCAGTAAGGTGGTTCCTATAGCCTTTTCTGTACTAAAATAGTATTGCTACACCTTCAAGAGAAAAATATATTTGTGAATATCTGAAATTTGTGTTTTTCCAGTGATAATCAGTGGTGATGGTTAGTTGGAACAATTGGTGGCTCGTTTGAATCTAAAATATGGGGCATTATTACATGGTCAGTTGTCTGGGGAAAACAGTTCACTCTTAAAGTGATACTCCAGCGAAAGTGGTGCAAAAGAGGTTGTGAATACAGCTCTATTCAAGAAGGATTCTGGCGGGTGTCTTTGAGAGATGGATTAGTGTAGGAAAGGTGTTTAGCATATTTAACAAAGAAAATGCATAATGTTTGCATTGGTAGTGTGTTTTACCCTGGATAATATCTTCATTTGGCATGTCATTTCAGCTTGAATATGAAAAACATCGAACGGAAGAAGAGCGGGAAAATGCTCCTGAATTTGTCAAGATCAAAGGAAACTTGAGGAGAACAAATCAAGAAGTTGCAGAAGTATATGACTCCTAAAGCTACTGCATGAATAGACTGCCGTGGTTCCAGCTTTGAAAGGAGAAATGTTTCTGAAAATCAGCATGGCCATTTATATAGAGATAAGGGTAAATGGGTAGATGGTGAAGAAGCATCATGAAAGAGTTCATCAGAAGGTCCTCACTATTCTGGAATCTCTATCGACTGATTGCAGTGTACATGAACAAATCCGCCAAATTTAAGACCCAAGAGGATGGACTATGTGATGTGCGATGATGAACATGGCATCATCAGTCAGAGATAATGACCTCTTATAGATGCAACAACAGAGCAAACGAAAGATGTTTGGTGTTGCACAATGTGCCTCCTTTTTTAACCCAGTTGAGTGCAAACACCATTGTTTTTGTTAATGTTTTTAGGAACGTCACTGTGCATTTTTTCTTTTTCAAATATGAAAGTTTCATCTAGGAAGATTCTGAATATTTCATTTTTAATGAGGAGCATGTATTCTTTAAGTCTTTGTATATGTTTGTCATTGACAGTAATGATAGAAATATGTTAAGGAGTTTTTATTTCTTTTCAGCTATTATTCATTTGATAAATGACAACTGCAATGGCTCGCAAGTGCTAACGATTTGGGTTCACTGGTCAATGAAAAGGCAATTCTCCAAATATTGGTGCCTGTACTTAAAAACCGAGGCTGCCCAGGATTTTCTGAAGTTTACATTCACATAAACGATGTTGTCAGAAACATGCTGATCAGTACTATGATTGAGAGGACAAATCAAGGTTTCTTTAATTTAAATACAAATACCCCAGTAAAACAGTGCACATTGACCTGTTTTAAATACTTTTTTCCCTTTTGTGTTGATGAGGTTTTTGTTTAACATTTTGGTGTGCCCTGGTGGCAAAGACACATTTCTAGTATTTTGTATTCAGAGAAAAATCTGAAAATTCCATAGACCTTACTACTAATTTGCACTGACAGAATATTCCTTGGCACATACTTCTCAACGTTTTTTTAATGCAATCAATCAAAGCAGAGACAATGACCGTTTTACTTGACCATTCTTTTGTTCCGCCAGTCACCGCCAGCATTCATGCGATTGTCTCCAAACAATATTTAGGGTTCCCACTAACATAGTACTTCTTCCTGGCACGCACCTCAATTTCGATTTGATTACAGTTGGCCATATTCCACATACTTTAGCATTTCCATTTCTTGGAGTATTCACAAGAAAACATTTGAGACACTGTACTTTACATTTGAATCAGTGATTGAATGATGACATTGTAGGGCTTATACATAAGATCTTGGGCAATTGATAGTGTAATGTAACAAACTGCACGCTTCATGCACTCATTCATAATCAGGTTGTGTTAAAACGTGGCACTGTATTTTAAAGTATCACTTTGGCTTGGTATTAAGGATTGTACTATTATAATTACGGAATACAGTGCCTGATGTATTAATATGTGTATTTATCCCTGCAGACTTGAATTTTTTTTGTAGGCTAAGATGTAGATCGTGCATGGGTGTATGGATGAAATACAGTAGTCATGCAGCAGTTGAAAATCTTTTTTCCAGGTGCCATAATAAAGTCATGTTTATAGCTTTTAGTGCAAAAAGGCATACATGCAATGGAAATCATTTGGATTGTTGGTGTGTGTTTGCAAAGTGAATTTAGAAATGTGATTCTAATATCAATCTTGCTGTCCCTTCTGCAAAACTTGAATACAAAGAAGGCTTATTAGAAAGGAAAACGAGGCCCTTTGTTTATGTTTAGGTTAGTTTTGTAAACATGCATGTTGTGCACTTTGGATTACACTGCCTGGAGAACATTTCCAGTTAAAACTACACTTTTTTCAGCACATAGGAGCACCATGGTAGCAGGCAGGCTGCATACAAACAACATCAAAAGATGCCATAGAGTTACTCGGTGTGTTATGAACTCTTCTGACTATTGAGGTGGTCCTTAGTGCCATTCTCTCAGTTTTCCAAACGTGTCCTGTGTTGATGTCTCCATGGAAACACATCCAAAGTCCTTAACAGATATATTCACATGAAGAGTTGCCTTTTATTTTGTATTAATACTTTACTCTGTTTGGTAACCCTATTAATGAAATAAACGAGCAGAACAAATGAGAAAGTCACACTCTTCCTCTGTTGGAGCTATAGTATCCATTTTCAGATTTACTTTTATTTCCTCAAACACAGAGTTCTAAAATACTTGCCTTAACTATTCACTGTGTACAAGTAGCCCAATGATAGACTGTGTGATTGTGTTGTTACTCTTGTTTGCACCTTGCGTTAAAACTGTTAGGTTTTCACAAAGTGCTGAAAGTTGATTTTAAAAACTAGCAGGTGACTTGTAATCATACTGTAATTGCATATTTGTACTGTATCGAAATTATTTTAATCAGTTTTGTCTTGTGTCTGTTGTTTTTGCATTAGCTCGAATTAGGTTAAATACTAGTTAGAAAAGACACCAGTGGACTATCATAATGTTACAAAAGGCCTTACCATTACATGTTTGATAATGTTTATATAAAGGGAGTATTAATTGTTTTGTTTTCATAATTTAATATGTTTTGTATCTTCTCTTGTATAAATGTTTTTAACTGAACGTATTATAACAATAAGGGTAGAATACTTGGAACCAAAGTTACATTTAATAAATCTCCCACATGCTTGTCCTAAGGTGTTTTTGCTCTGTGTTCAAGATAACATAGTAATATTTGACGCTGAAATGATTCTTCCCTCCCCCCAGATCGCTTTATTTGTTTTTTCACTAATCATTTCAATCCCCCTTTCAAAGTTTGATTAATTTAAACAACTAAATAGAAATCGCCCTCAGATTAATGGACAATTGTACCTAGAGAGAATTCTAGCTACAGATTCCTTACCTTGGAATTATTCACAAGCATCACACTGAATCTGGAAATTCTCCTGCACACCAATAGGTGGCCTTGTTCGGCTCCTTGTTGGCATCGTTCGCACCAGAAGTGACTTGTGCGGTGCCTATATTAGTGCCATTCTAGCGCGTTTACAACATTTCTTCTGTTTCCGTGCCAGTCAGTTTTTTTTTACTTTTGTTGAAGGCTTTTTTCGAGAAATCGTTTCTCCTGGTGTGCGAGGAATGGCACCAAAAAAACCAATGGATTTTAAACCATGGGGTGCCTGTCACTGACATATCTATGACAGACCAGCTCTGTCACCATGACTCCAAGGCCTGTGAGGACTGCCGCACCATGACCCTGAAGATGCTGAGGGGACGTTCCCTGAAGCTTCTCGCCACCCGGCAACCTTGCAATGCTCTTAATCACATGGAGGGTCCCGGGACCACTCCCGGACCTGCTCCCGACAATCCTCATCCCAGTCGATATCACCTGAAATGTCAGACAAACGCAGGAAGTTGTAGCCTTGCCAGGACTTGGGCCAGCACAGCTCGAGGCCTCTCTCCTTTGCAGAGTCTGCTCCTGGGTCCAGTCTGTGCCTCCCAGTATTTCCCAGAACTGGAACTATCCTCCGCCCAACTCAAGGAGTTCTGTGAGGCCATGCATCTAATATTCGGGAAGCCTGACCTCTCAGGAGTGCCTTCAGGCCCACAGGTTCGGAAGGGCTCCTACTGGATTCCCGTCAGCAGGTTTGCCCTTTGCACCAGTCGGGCTCCATGGATCTGGTGTTGGATTTGGAGGGACTCTATCCATGAGACCACCACCTTCCATGGAGCCCGCTCCAGTGCTGCTGTTGCAAGCACCACCAAAACTCCACAGTGGTGCCAACCCCATCGTCATTCGGTACGGAGGGCGGCTGAGGTCCTGCACCATCAGTTCCCCTCGTTGGCAGTCACGATGAACGTATTGACGGAGATGCTTTAATCAGGAGTTACCCAGTTCTAATCTCTTTTTCTATTCAACAAAGCCCTTAATGATGTCCTACTTGGGACCTGGTCACTACCAGTTACACCAGGACCTTCTTCGTCTTGGGTGTGTGGCCTTGACTAGTCCCTGTACTGTTGGCCTCACTGCTGATTGAACAGTCCTTGGGACACAGGTTTGGGGACGAAGGGTTGGCTGTGGTGTTGTAGCCACTGCAGTGGGTGACTTTGATGTGTCAATGTCCAGACATCCACTGGGATCTTCATCCTGGGGAGGGCTGTCTGTCTCTGGCATCCTCTGCAGGGTGGCAGTGGCAGGGTTACCTGTGGATTTAAAGGGAGAGAGTTACATTGTGGTGATGTACTTGTTCGTATCATTGTGTGATGCATGTAGTAGCTTGACTTGCTTCCCAGTGATGGCAGTGACAGATGCAGCACTGCAGACATTGTTTGCGGGTGCCGGATTGTGACATTGTTTCCATGTTCCGTTGAGGGTTGAGGATAGTGGATGGTATTGCTGGCATTGCCATGACTGGAATGCAGTCAAAGCATCCAGTTGGGGTTGCATGTGCTTTGGTTTTCGGTGCAGGTGTCCCACTGTGAAGTGGCACTGTCATCTTTTGATGTGTAGGGAGTGATGTATTGCGGGAGTTGTAGTTCTTGGCATTGTGATTGGTATCTGTGCACTAGGGAGGAACTGTGTGGGGATAGTGAAAGTCAGGTGGTGTGGCTTGCAGGAGAGGGGCTTGTGGTGATTGGGGGGGGTGCAGAAGTGTGAGATGGGGTGGATTGGGGAGTGATAGGGTGGTGTGGACGCATGCTGTCCATGAGTGGTTGGTGCCTGGCTAGTGTTGTTTACTTACCAGTGTCGAGTCCTCCCCTGATTCCAGTCAGGACCTCAGGTTCAGTATGGCCAAGACCTTCTCCTCCCACAATGTGAACTCAGGGGGAGGTGTAGGGGCCCACCACCAGTCTTGTTAATGGCAATCTGCTGACGTGGTGTCATGGAACGCACCTTCCCCCTAACATCTTTCCACCTCTTCCTTAAGTATTCCTTTGTGCGTGGATAGGTGCCCACTGAGTTGACCCTGTCAACGATCCTCCGCCATAACTCCATTTTCCTGGCAATGGATGTTTGCTGGACCTGTGCTCCAAACAGTTGTGGCTCCACCCTGACACTTTCATCATCCATAACCCTCAACTCTTCATTGGTGAAGGGTGGGTGCTTTTGTGGGGACTTGGTGGTGGTGTAGTGTTTTGGGAGGGGTGTTATGCGCACAGTGTGGTGTTTGAGGACTGATGGTGGGTTTGGGGTGATTAGGTGTGAAGGTGTGTTGTGGTGTTTGTGTGAACTTGTGATGTGTGTGTTGTCTACTGCGTGAAATGTGTATGTGTGCCTATAGTGTAAAAGTGCTAAATGTGTGTATTTGCGTGCTGTCGGTATCTCTGTGTGTGGTAGTAGTTGCAAAGGATTGTGTATTGTGTGGGTTTGTTTTATAGTGGTGGGTGTGGGTATGCGTGTCAGGTGTGGGGTATTCATACTGTCCAATGTGGTGTTGGGTTCTTGTGGTGATCTTTTGTGTGCTGCAGTTAGCACTGCCAATGGTTTTCCGCTGTGCAACAACTGCTGTGCTGATTTGTGGATCGTTATATGGAGGGCGGGATGTTGTCGGTGTGGCGGGGCTGGTGGTGGGATTGTTTCTCTCCTGCCCTCTGTCGGCCTGGCGGTGTTGGATTTGTGGCTGTATTTGGGCGGCCTTCAATTTGTTACTCATCACAGATGGTCTTTTGGTGGCTGCCAGCGCAGGGGTCTTGCCAAAAAACCTCCAAACTCATAATGACTTTCTGAATTTCTTAAGGGACTTAAACATCTTTTCCCTCAAGACCATTCAACATGCCCCAATGGGGTCTCAATCTGGTCTTAACAGTTCTCATGTGGAGCCCCTGCACAACTTCCCAATTCACCTACTCACTGTGAAAACAGCTTTTCTGGTGGCCATAATATTGGCCAGGATGGTCAGTGAACTACAAGAACTTTATATAGCTTTTTATCCAGGCAAACTGGTACTGAGAACCGGTGCCTCCTTCCTTCCGAAGATCGTGACACCTTTCCATGTAGTTCAGATTAACATCTTTGCTTAGTCTCACACTTCTTTTTGAGAGAGAAAGAGAGTTCACTGCCTGGACCCAAAAACAGCATTGTCCCTGTACCCTGTACCTTGATCCTACTAAAGAGTACCAGGTAGACGATCAGCTGTTCATTGGGCATGTCGGGACAAAGAGAAAGGCCGTGCAGAAACAAACCATCTCAAAATAGATAATGCTCTGCATAAAGTAAAGCAAAAAACAACCCGCTGAGGGCTTGCATGCTCATTCCACCAGAGCCATGGCTACATAGGAGGGAAAAGGGGTGGATGTCCCAGACGTTGACTGTCCTTGATCAATGGGTGGATTCAGAATACTCTGATGTCCTTATAGTGCATTAAGACTTGGTCAATAAAGTGAGGGATAGAGCTGAGTGATTATATATAGGTCCAATATGATCAAAATCAGTAATCCTAGGTTAGTGCAAAGTATTTTTTTTAGTTTTTCTTATATTTAGGTAAGGTTCTAAAACAAAAACCATAGTGCGTAAGAAACAGCCAACACATGTTTCGCCCCTTCTCAGCGCGCAGGCCTGGGTCATTCTCAAGGCGTGGAATACAATTATACAGAGAAGTTCAAATGAACCAGCCAAATAGTTTACTGGCCCTCAAATCCAGTTACGTTGTCGAAATGTGGTTCATACTACAAATCTAAAAGTTATCTCACAAATCTCTATGTAGGTCAGCGGCGTCATGCAGGTTTCAGGGGGGGACAAAGAAGCATGACGGTCCCAGCAGTACAACCAGTGTGTTAGCTTCTAGAGTCCCTGTCCTGGACATCTGTCAGGCAGCAAAATGGGCGTCACTGCACACGTTCACCAACGTTATTGTCTGGACAGTTGGGTCTGTCGCATTGGACATTTTGCCTGTTCGGTCCTGCAGGACGTTTTGCTCTAATCTGCTTGCCGACCCACCTGCATGGAGGTATTGCTTGGTTATTTATTTTAAGGTTAGGAATCTGACGCTAGAAATCTCTATCAGATGAACAAGTTACTTAGCTTTGGTAACACCTTATCTGGTAAAGATTTTAATCACCCTCCCATCCTTCCCACTCTGTGAATTGATTTCTGTATAGGATCACCAATCTGAGGATCTTAGCACTGCACACAGGTGTATCAGCATTCTTCGTGGCTTTGCGCTTCTGGCTTAAAATGCTGCAAAAAGAAACTTTCTGCGCTCTATACACCAGGCATATCACTTCCAGCATGTCAGATGTGGAGCCGAACAATGCCACCTACTGGCGCACAGGTATATTGCTCAAGAATTGCCACATCCTGTCTGATCCCTGGGGATAATTCTAAGGTATATAATTTGTGGCTAGATAGCATCTACTAAATAAAGTGTTGCTGCAAGGAAGTAACTTGATCATATTTGCACAACAATTTCATTTAATTTGACAAATAACAGGAAATAGTGATCAAATGCAGCACGTTATCAAGGAATACAAAATGAGGCCATTAGCTAACAACATGGTTTATAGGTAATTTGTTTTGGTTTGTTCACACACAATACAGATATGTAACAACACAATGGCGCTACACCTGTTCAGCCCCAACTGGCCCAGTCCTCTGACTAGGTGTGCCTTACGTAACCCCCCCCATACTCCAGAAGAAGTATGCCTCTATGGCTGGCACTGCAATGCTGGGGTATTCTTGGTGTCGCATACCCTCCCCAATCGGGCATCACTCTCCCCCACATGTTCATCCACCCTAGTGTACACCATCTGAGCCCAACTACCCTAATATTCTCAACTTTTACTGACAGCCTTTAATTATGTAGACTTCCCGCTCCACGAGCTTTCAACGTTCCATGCCCATTTCCAGGTCCTGAAAGTGTGTGTGGAGGGGTGTCCCTTTGCCCTGTTTTTGGGCTACATCTCACTTTGCCACCAAGCAGTACATGTTTGCTAGTATCTTCTGATCGTGTGAGAGATTGGAAGGTCCCCACATCCCTAGTAGCGCCAGTCCAACTAGCAGGTCTATACTTCTCCCAGTGGCTTCCCTCAACAATTCAGTGACCTCTTCCCAAAAGCGGCATAGCCTCAGACAAAGCCACAGCGTGTGACATGGTCTGCCCTCCAACCCACATCTCCTCAAGTAGAACACATCTCTTGCTTTCCCCATTTTATACAGAAGTCTCCTTGTGTTGTATGTTCTGTGAAGAATTTTTAGTTGGATCAGGCGATAGTGGTTGCATGTGGAATATCGATTGCCTAAGCAAAGAAATGCCTTTAACTACGAAGTTTTAACAACTACTATGTCGTAACAATGAATGCCTTTACAGCGAAAGTCTTGGTCCAGGGCCCCTCGGCCGCTTGTGCCCCGGGGACCCCATTCCATGGGGCCTGACTAATTATTAGAAGGGGAGGGGGCGCTGTGTGGCTCACCTCCCTGGGCCTATTTTGGCCCTCGGACCCCATCCCCCAGGGCCCGGCTAATGATTAAATTAAATTTGGTGTAATTCCTTCCAGCGGTTCCGGATGTAGTAGTTTTCAAAATCCCTTTAGGAAATTGTATGGGGAAAATGTGGTTTCGGACCCCTTCATTTTCTCGGCCCCCCGCTTGACGAATCACCACTTTCAAGGCAGCAGCTGAAGTGAGTGGCATACTAATTTTGAAAAATTAGTGAAGATTTGTCAAACTGCGCCAAAGTTATTGGCAAAACAAAAAAGCCTTTCCTATTTTAACTACTTCCTAACTATAACTACCTACTGGCAGTCGCCAGTAGGTAATATAGATAAATGTTTATATTTACCCATATATATATTCACTTAAAGAACCAAAGGTTACAGGGATGTTCTAGTTAGGCTCACATTTTAAACGTACAAAACCAGAGAAATTCACCAGCTATGATTGGTCGGGGGCTACCCTGGTGCCGGGGCCAATGTTGATATCCTGTGTGCCTTCTCTACTGAGAAAAATCATGAAGGTCAACCATGAAGAACTGTTTTTGCCAGCCAGTCCTCCACCAAGAGTTTTACATTTGGGCCTTCTTCCCTTTCTGGGACCCCCACCAGTCTCATGTTATGTTGCCTGGCACTCCCTTCTGCATCTTCCCGGCAGCTGTTCCTCATGAGGTCATGAAGTACCGGGTGGATGGTATCTAGCTTAATTTCTGTCTCTTTAACTCTCCGCCAGCTTCTCGTGATCATTGTACAGCAGTCCAACCTCGATGACCACCGCTACAGTCTGGGCCTCAAGGGTCACTTAAGTGTCTTTAATGGCTGCCAGGATCGCCATTGTATGGGTGGCCAAGGAAGACCCCATGTCTTCTGTATCCAATAGTCCCTCCATGCCATCATCTGCCATTATGCCTTGTGCCTTACTCTTCGCTACCCTGATCTTCCCAATTGCAGCTCCAGCAGGTCTCACACAGCAGCCTGTTGCAGGATATCCTGCATACGTCAGTCCTGGAGTTGATGCAGGACCTCAGTTCAATTATGTGTTCATTCCTCCTTGGCTGGTGAGCAGGAGCAGCGAGTGCCACCAGGCCACTTACCCACAATGGCTTTCTACCCACAATGGCTTTCCGTTCCCACTTCAGCACCCCACATGAATAGTATGTGTGACCCATAAGGGGGGAAGGAAGGTACGCCATCCCGCTGGACATCCCCCAAATACCTTGAGCCTAGGCGCCCTGGAGGACTTAGGCCTAGCAAATCAGTTCTAGTTGGGGGGTGGCCCACAGCACATCCCCCCCTCTCTCTGCCACAACTATTCGGCATCCACTTGTTTCCACTGACTCCTTGTCCTCCTGTGTGTTGGCCTTGCTCTCTCAGTTACAGAGAGGCTCTTCCCCTATTCTGAGCAACTCAGGCTGGAGACATCCACTCCTGGACCCAGGCCCTGCCCTCAGTGGTCTGCACTGTGTCTTTGTGGCCCGCTGTGCTTCCTTTTCGATCATCTGCAGCCCCTCAGTGCTGTGGGTATAGCTCTTGATTCTTCCTGGAGAGTCAGAACTCTGCTTGTGTCCTCTGCTTCCCGGGGCCACTTCACAGCTCTTCAGCTCTGTAAGGATTTGTGCCATGTGAGGGCCTGCCACGCTGCCTCTTCACTCAACTGCAGCCCCTCAGTGCGGAAGGTGGAGTGCACAAACCTTCCCGGAGGTTTATACCTCTGCTCACATACTCCGCCCCCGGTGCTGCTATGTGGCTTGTAAGTTTTCATCTTGGCCACATCCTGTGGCACCAGCACAGGGCTATTCCAAGGCACTGGGCAGTGTCCCCCTCTGTCCCCCCCATCCCAGAGAGGCTTCTCACCCTCGGCACTCCGTGCCACGGATCGGTGTAACACCCCACCCCTACCCCTGCCCCTCCCCCCCCCAGCGAGAGGGTCCTCGTTCCGCTCAGGAGAAATGACTCCAGAGACCTGCACCGGTAGGTGCTCAGCAGCACACATCTGCTGCCATTGACAGGTAGGCCATGCCCCACTGACAACATTGTTAATATCTCTGAAAATATAGCCAAACTGTTACTTACTACTCCATGATTTTTATATAGGGGTAAAATGGCATTTTCATAGGCTTTTTACAGCATTAGAGATTACCCACTCTCACTGAACAATTTAGTAGTCTAGTGTTCTAAAGATTTCATATTTTTCCATGCTTTTTCTTTCTTTTTTGTTCCATTAATTTACCTACTAATGATGTTTCACCCCCTAAGCAAGGGGTACATGTGACTTAGGCCCTCATTACAACCCTGGCGGTAAATCCCGCTTACCGCCGTGCAGAAGACCGCCAACATACCGCTCCGGCGGTGGAATTCCGCTACAGCTATTACGACCCACAGCTCGGAATCCGCCATATTCCAGCCACCCACACAAGTCCGCCACACCAAAGGTCAGTGATAAACTGGTGATACCAAAACCGACACCGTCATGCCAACAAGAATACGCCCACACTATCACGACCCACGAATCCACGCGGCAGACTTTCAACCGCGGTATTCCATTGGCGGTACACACCGCCACGCTCAAAATACACACACATCTACAAAACACAACCGCATTGGACAATTCGAAATACATACACCTGATACACATACACATACACATACACACACACACACCGCACCCACACACCCAATCCAATATAAAGCACCCACCCACATCACCCACAAACCTTTATAACCAAAATTCTGAAAGAAGGCCAGAGAGAGAGACTACCTAACAAAACACCAGCATCCACAGGCACACAACACCATCACTCACACAACATCCACGCACCTCAAACAACACACAACAAATCCCCTCACACATCACAACACACACCACCTCACACATCACCCACACCACATCAAGGCACCTCAATGACACCCCAGGTTCTCTGAGGAGGAGCTCAGGATCATGGTGGAGGAAATCGTCCGGGTAGAGCCACAGCTATTCGGATCACAGGTGCAGCACACCTCCATTGCTAGGAAGATGGAGCTATGGCACAGAATCGTCTACAGGGTCAACGCAGCGGGACAGCACCCAAGAACTAGGGATGACATCCGGAAGAGGTGAAACGACCTACGGGGGAAGATGCGTTCCGTGCTCTCCAGAAACCAGATTGCTGTACAGAGGACTGGCGGTGGACCCCCACCTCCTCCCCCACAACTAACAACATGGGAGGAGCAAGTCTTGGCAATACTGCCTCCTGAGGGCCTCGCAGGAGTCGGAGGAGGACTGGACTCTGGTAAGGCACATCTTTACTACCTTATCCCCCCAACCCCACCTGCATGCCATCACATACTCCCACCCTTACCCTCACACCCATCACCCCAACAACCCACAGATACCCCACCAACACAACCCACACATCCCAAAACCAAGCCCTGCATGTAACACCAATGCATGGACACCCATCACCCAAGCATGTCCACTACAGATACCCACACAGACCCCAAACCAATTATCACACAAGGACCTAGACAAGAATGCAAGCACTGGAGTACAGGGTCACTCACCCATTGCACACGATGGCACACACAGATGCAATAATCATGCCTTTACAACCCTGCAGGACCCCTACCCAACGTCACCGGACAGGAGGTACCAGACATATCCAGTCCCCCCACAGAAGAGACCCACAGTGATGACAGCAGCTCTGCACAACTGGATCAAGATGACCAGCCCGGCCCATCAGGGACCTCTGGACAGTCTGTTCCCTTGACACTGGCAGAAGCCACCACAGAGCCTCCCCCTCAGGAAACACCAGCACAGCACCCACCCAGCGGGCCCATCCCTCTGTCCCCAGGACTCGTCAATCAGCAGTGTGTCCACCACTACAGGAAACCCAGGCAAACCCACCGACCCAAGACAATCAGGGACCTTGTGGCAGTGGTCACACGGTTCAGGGGACAGAGGAACATGAAAACAGGGGAACTGGGAGGACTGCTGTGCGACAGTGGGAGGACAGGCCTAGGGAACCCACTCTCCACGAGGCCCTCTCCAACATCATGGGAGTGTACCATCATTCCCAGGAGACGATGGGAACGGTACTGGCCACGTTTCAGGAGACCCAGCGGCTGCAGGAGGAACACTATCTGGGGAATCAGGGAGGAACTGAAGTCCATTATCACCACCCTGGTCACCATTGCAGGGGTGCTGCAAGACCTTGTCAACACCAGGAGGGACACTGTGGCACAACAAGGGGCCCCTGACACTAGCCTGGATGATGAACAGCCCTCCACCTCCGCCGGCGCTAGTGGACAGGAGGCACCGCCACCCCCTGCAGATGGAGAGCCACCCCGCAAACGGTCCCTGAGATCCAGGAACAAAACAGAGAACATTGCCAAGACCCACGCCAGGAAATGAGACCCCCCTGAATGTCACCCTTCTGTCCCACTTTGTCACCCTGTCCATCCATCAACTGCCCTTGCTCCACTTCCTATGCCCCTTTGGACAATGCACCTGTGCCATGGACCTTCCTCCACCATCACCCCTTCCCATTTTACAACCCCCTCCACGTATTTGCACAGAAATAGACACACTTCAATCACAAAACAATCTGGAGTCAGTCTGTGCTTTCACAAATGTGTAATTGCAATAACTATGGAACATAGCAATGTCAATTTAATTGTTCACATACCGATGAAACACAGCTGTAGAGCTGGAGGAAATATAGCAGAGGGCACAAAGTGGGAGCCACATCTGTTAAATGGAAAGGCAAAGTGACAAGTCAGGGTCCATACACTGAGTGAAAATGACAAACTTACGCTAGCTCCAACAATAGTATGAGATGTGTGAGGCAGTGACATCTTACCTGTGTCTCACTGGAAGTATTGCTGGATAATGTTGTTTCTGTTTTTGATATCCTCTTCTTCTGCCTCCTCCTCTTCTTCACTGTCCACAGGCTCCACAGCTGCCACAAGACCACCAGCTGGACCATCCTCCTACAGAAAAGGCACCTGCCGTCGCAAAGCCAGATTGTGCAGCATACAGCAGGCCACGATGATCTGGCACACCTTCTTTGGTGAGTAGTATAGGGAACCACCTGTCATATGGAGGCACCGGAATCTGGCCTTCAGGAGGCCGAAGGTGCGTTCGATCACCCTCCTAGTTTGCCCATGTGCCTCATTGCAGCGTTCCTCTGCCCTTGTCCTGGGATTCCTCACTGGGGTCGGTAGCCATTACAGGTTGGGGTAACCAGAGTCACCTGCAAATATCGAGGGACAACTGTTAGACACACACTAACCCGTAGGGACAACCCCAGACAACTATTCACACTGTATAGGGTCCTTGTCCTCACCTATTAGCCACACACAGTGCCTCTGGAGTTGCCCTATCACGTAAGGGATGCTGCTATTCCTCAGAATGTAAGTGTCATGCACTGAGCCAGGAAATTTGGCATTCACATGGGAGATGTACTGGTCGGCCAAACACACCATCTGCACATTCATCGAATGGTAGCTCTTCCGGTTCCTGTACACCTGTTCACTCCTGCGGGGGGGTACCAAGGCCACATGTGTCCCATCAATGGCACCTATGATGTTGGGGATATGTCCCTGGGCATAGAAGTCACCTTTCACTGTGGCCAAATCCTCCATCTGGGGGAACACGATGTAGCTGTGCATGTGTTTCAGCAGGGCAGACAACACTCTGGACAACACGTTGGAAAACATAGGCTGGGACATCCCTGATGCTATGGCCACTGTTGTTTGAAAAGACCCACTTGCCAGGAAATGGAGTACTGGCAGGACCTGCACTAGAGGAGGGATCCCTGTGGGATGGCGGACAGCTGACATCCGATCTGGCTCCAACTGGGCACACCGTTCATGGATTGTTACACGATCAAGTCTGAAGGTGACTATTACGTGTCTCTCTTCCATTGCCGACAGGTCCACCAGCGGTCTGTACACCGGAGGATGCCGCCATCTCATCACCTGCCCCAGCGGACGTGCCCTATGGACGAGAACAGCGAGCAGAGAGTCAGCCAACACTGAGGTATCACAAAATGTCATTTGCACACATTTATTAATCCGCAATGTGCCTGTTACTGTGTGTATGCAAGGCCTACATTGGTGTGACGCAGTTAAAAGTAATGCCATGTGGCCCCCTGAAATGGCGGCTGCCTGACCTGTAAGGTGGGACAAGGGGATATGAGGTAACTGCGCTGGCGTTGTACACCGTCGCGGTAGGCGGTCGAAGACCGCGGCGCAATCCTGCATTGGTTAACATTGGACCCTATGGGTCCCAGGAGCCAATGACGATGTACGCCGGCGGTGTCGGTACGCACCGCCGCGGATGTGACCGCCATTTTCTGTCTGTTCCCTCACTTGATACCTGACCTTCAACAGGAGAGGACCTACACTGCAAGTGCCGCTGTGACCTCAGTCTGGAAGCGACAATGGCTCATGTTTCTGGGGAAAGGGCCCCTGCCTTCACTTCGGAGGAGTTGGAGAAACTAGTGGATGGGGTCCTCCCCCAGTACACACAACTATATACGGTCCTACAGACGAACAGGTGAGTACACTGAGAATGCTGCATGGGCAATGCCTGTTTGGAGTGGTGTGGATTGAAGAAAAATGGGGAAGGGGGACAGAGGCCTGCATGTGCGGACAGTGAGTGTTTGTGCGTCAGGGCAAGGGTGGGAACGTGGGCCAAAGAGGATGACGGTCCGGACGGGTAAAGATTTTCCTTTTCCCCTGTACTATTGCTCTAGGTCAGCGCCCCCCCAGAAGAAGGATCTTTGGCGTGCCATCTCCAAGGGCGTCCGACCCTGGGGGTCCACCACAGACGGAGCACCCACTGCCAGAAAAGATGGGAGGACCTTTGCCGCTGCAGCAAGAAGACGGTGGAGGCCCAGCTGGGGATGGCCTTCTAACGTAGGAGGGGTGCCCATCGCACCATGACCCCCCTGATGTTCCGGATCCTGGCGTGGCGTATCCGGAGTTGGATGGGCGCTTGAGGGCATCACAGCAGCCACAAGGTGGTGAGTACACTATCATTCTGCTGACTTTGCGCACATTACAAGGTGTCTTGGCGGGGGAGGTGGGCAGTGGGTTCCCCTAGGCCAGGGCGAGCTTTGTAGGCAAGGTCCCTTGTAAGGCAGGCTCTGTGGCACCCCAACCCCACTAGTGGTTAGTGCCATCTACACATAGTCAGGCTCCTGTGCCTGCCAGGTGTGCAGCCATCCGGCTTAGGCCTTGTACCCCCTGGGCATGTGATAAATCTAGGAACTATAAGTGCATGGCGTAGTGCAGAAGGCTGCTGTGCCCCCCGCATCAACAGGTACAGCCGGCACCCCCCCTACCAGCACCGCCCTCCCAGCAGCCCCGTGCCCGCTCACCCAGGAGGGTGGGCATCTCCTTCGCCCAACGCACCTCAGGCCCTGCCCCAGTCAGCCCTGCTGCCCTCAGTGAGGAGGCTATAGACCTCCTGAGATGCCTCACTGTTGGGCAGTCTACCATTCTGAATGCCATCCAGGGTGTTGAGAGGCATTTGCAACAAACAAATGCATACCTGGAGGGCATTCATTCTTGGCAGGCAGCCCAACAGAGAGCATTTCAGGCTCTGGCCTCAGCACTGATGGCAGCCATTGTCCCTGTGTCCAGCCTCCCCCATCCAACTTCCCCCACCCAGACCCAATCCCCTGTACCTCAGCCTATCCCAAGCACACCATCAGACCAGCATGCACACACATCAACACACAAGGGTGGCTCAGGCAAACATAAGCACCACACATCCCACAGGCACTCACACAAGCATCATACCCATGCACACATACCAACATCCACTGCCTCCACTGTGTCCCCCTCCTCCATGTCTCCCTCCTCCCTCCCAGTCTCATCTCATCTCACACCTGCATGCACTACATCCTCAGTCACTACCTCCATCACCAGAGCGCCCATCACCACACACCGCTCACGTGCACTCACCATGCCCACTACCATTCACACATTCCCAGTGTCCTCTCCCAGTGTGTCTGAGCCCTCCTCCCAAAGTACACAAACGCAGGCACACACACACCCAACAGCCATCCACCTCACAAAATCCTCCAGCCCATGCACCTTCACCCAAATTCAGCTGACGTACACCTCCTACAACCACTACCTCTTCCTCCACTCCCAAACCCCCTCCATCTACCCGTCCCAGTGCGTCTAAAAAACTTTTCCTGGCTAACATTGACCTCTTCCCTATACCTCCCCCCACCCCCCGTCCTTCCCTTAGGGCCAGGCTTTCCAGGTCCCAGCCCAGCACCTCAGCCACCACATCCCCAGGGACAGTGGTGCTAGCATCTGCTGGGTCATGGAGTGCGTCAACCATCAGGGCTGCCAGTGTGCCACGGAGCGAGGGCAAGGACATTCCGCCACCTGCCAAGGTGAAAAAGGTGCCCACATCCCGGAGGGAGAAGCCGAAAACACCTGCCATCAAGGGGTCAGGGAAAACAAAAGGGGATAGTGGCAAGACAGCTGCGCCACCATCAAAGGTGGGGAAGGGCCAGAAACTGAAGGGCAGGTCAGGAGAGGGCATGGTGGCACCGACTGAGGGACCAGTGCCACACCTTCTGTCCACGTTGGCGCCAACCTGTACGGCGGAGAAGACCACCACAGAGCCCGCCGCCAGCACCGCTGCCACAGAGCCCGCCGCCAGCACTGCCGCCGCAAACACACTTGCCACAGACCCCGCAGCCAGCACCGCCGCGACTGACACTGCCGCAAGCACCACCAGCGGCCCCGCGACATCCTGCGCCAGTGGCACCACTGCAGGCTGCCATCCCCAGTGGTCAGTCGTCCAAGGCTGGTGGTGAGTTCCAGGAGCCTGGGCAGCTTCCATGAAGCATCACTGTCATCACAATTGTCACCTGCATATGGAATGCGAAGACGCAGCAGTGTGGGGTATGTCTCTGCCTCCATGGCGTATCAAACTACCTGCATCTAGGCAATCTCGTGGCACACACACCCAGGCGAGTGTATTGTTGCGGCCACAATGCACGTGGAGCACTCTGGGCACAAATCTCCCTCCAGAACCAGTGGAGTATCTTATCCACTACCTCGGTCCTTGGCAGGATGAAGCACTCTGGGCACAAAGCCCCCTCCAGAACCAGTGGAGTATCTCATCCACTACCTCAGTCCTTGGCAGGATAAAGCACTCTGGGAACCATGCCCCCTCCAGAACCAGTGGAGAGATACATCTACTACTTCAGTCCTTGGCAAGATGAAGCACTCTGGGCACCATGCCCCCTCCAGAACCAGTGGAGAGATACATCCACTACCTCAGTCCTTGGCAGGCTGAAGCACTCTGGGCACAAAGCCCCCTCCAGAACCAGTGGAGTATCTCATCCTCTACCTCAGTCATTGGCAGGATGAAGCACTCTGGGCACAAAGCCCCCTCCAGAACCAGTGGAGAAAGGCATCCACTACCTCAGTCCTTGGCAGGATGAAGCACTCTGGGCACCATGCCCCCTCTAGAACCAGTGGAGACTGTTATCCACTTGAGAGACTGTGGTTTGTACTCCCCAGGATGCAGCAGTGGGCAACCCACCCACTGGAGAGACTGTGGCTTTGTACTCCCCAGGATGCAGCAGTGGGCAACCCACCCACAGGAGAGACTTGAGAGACTGTGGCTTTGCACTCCCCAGGATGCAGCAGTGGGCAACCCACTCACTGGAGAGACTTGGGAGACTGTGGCTTTGCACTCCCTAGGATACATCAATGGCCATGGAGCCCCCTCGTGGAGTAGTGGCGTCGTGCGTTTATCTGGCTGAGGTGCCCCCTCTCCCCCTGAGGTGCCTGTTTATTTTCGATTTGATGCCCCAGCAGTGTTCTCTCCGTTTCCAGTCAGGTATCTAGTGTGGCCTCGCCCATGCATTTAGGGCCCAGTGGTCCACGGACAATGATTGGTGCACTATCCAGACTTGTGTAGTTGGTGTACATAATATATACTGGATTTTGAGTTTTGACTGATGGATTTTTTTGTATTACAATAATTTCCTTTTGTCCTTGCGTTATTCAAGGGGGGTGGGGAGGTGTATGTGTAATGTTGCAGCATGTGTTTGGGTGTATGGTGTTGTGGGTGAGGGTGGGGGTGTTGCGTGTGTGTGTCACTCTCTTTTCCCTCCCCCTCCCCTGTGTTGTCGGTGCAGTACGCACTGGGGTAGTCGCCACCGTCGTTGGAGCTCCCGATAGAGGAGCAGGAAGACCATCGCCGGCAGGATCTGCAGTTCGGGCTCCATGGTGTCCTGGTTCCTCGTGGGGTGTGGAGAGGTGAGTGTTTTCCCTTCTGTGTACTGTTTCCGCCGTGTTTTTATTTGCGTTGGTTCTGCCTCGGAAAAGGTGGCGGATAGCTGTGTTGTGATAGGGTGGGCGGTACATTGTCTTCCGCCTGTCTGTTGGCGGTGTCCGCCGCGCTGTTTGTTTGTACCGCCGTGGCGGTCGGAGTGTTAAAGTGACTGTCTATGTTGGCGGTTTCCGCCACGGTCGTAATCCCATTTTTTTTCTCCGCCGGTCTGTTGGCAGTATTACCGCCTCTTTAACACCGACCGCCAGGGTTGTAATGAGGGCCTTAGTCTTTTGTTTAGTCATTTTCTGAGACCTGACATGGTTACCATCACTGGCAGTTTCGCGTTCGGTGAGTAGAGAAAGTGGAAAGGAGTCAAACCATAACACATGTTTAGTCTTCTGTGTTACAACACCTTCCACGGGCAGAGACATGTTGAGAAGTCCTGGGGTGGCTTTGGTTCATGCAGTCTTTGGGGGCTACTAATATGCACCCCCATTTTCTACAATGGTTAAAATCAGTGTTTTGCGCCTGGTGGTGTGCTCCACACACCAGGACTGTCTTCTAAGGGCCGTCTGACCCTCAGAATTTCTTTGCTAGCTGTTTCGGCTTTCATCTGCCCTCCTGTCCACCCCTTATTGTCTCCTTGCTTGGGCTGTTCCTGGCAGTAGTTCCATGGTCTTCCACAACAGATCATTCTCCATGCCTGCACTTCCCTGCCACCCAGGCTCTGCACGCCTTGTAGAGTGACTGTATGCAACAAGATTCTGCAGTGATACCTCTTTGGGCTCTATAACAGGATCGGTTCAACACAAGATCAGGGGGTTCCCACATGCTCTACATTGATCCTAGGAGGGTGTCAGGGAAGCCAGTGTGATCATCCCAGGAGAATGTCCACAAAGTAGTGGGAAGCAACCCCCATGTTTTAGAGGGGTTCTTCAGTTGTTGCAGTCCTTCCTCTGTTCTTCCATTCCTCTTCTCAGCTCTCTGAACCTAAAAAGGAAGTTAAAAGGAAAGTGGAGATGGACCCGTACTCACCCTAGAGGTGCCACATCATCTCATTAACCTTTAGTGTCGTGTCACTAACAGGAATCAATCTTCTGCCTGTCCTACTCTCTGTGTAGATTAAAATGTTGGTTCAGAAGAAATGGAAGAACATGCTTCTCAGTTCCAATTTTTGCTCACCTGTACCTGCTGATTCCCTTCTGAACACTTCAAAAAGGCCTTATTTTAGGAAGTAGGGACTGTAGTCTGAACACTCCTACTGTAAGGTTGTGGGTGCAGCCCTTCCCTAGATTAACTAGAAAGTGTAATGTAATGACTTCAGAGATTCCATTCTCTAGTCGAAGGTGCTTTATCCTTCTGGAAAGGGCCTGTATCTCCAGGGGCATTTGTTCTGCCAGCTGGTACAACAGAGTAATTTGCTCAACAAAGGGAGCTCAAAGGATGATTGGGAATAGCTGGCTCCTTGAAATAGGTCATATTATTAAGTATTTTAAGGATTATAGCTATGTCAAAAATACGTTGTATTTGGATTTTGCGCCAAGTAATTTACATAGCAGGCAACAATGTTGACTGTTTTATCATCTTCCTATCTAGAGCTACACTTGAAACTAAAATTAACATAAAGCATACTGAAAAAATTGTGCATTTATAAACATTACCCACACCTACCTTCCAACCAAGACCTATTAGTGATTTCTCCCTCTCTATCATAACCTGCCTAACTCTCCTTCGTTGCTTTCTTTTATTTTAATTTTGTTCAATAAATCTTTTTATTAAAGTACTCAAATGCTCAGATTACAGTTCATGCCAACATCACAATATGGATAATAAGTTGCCTTTAGATGATAAGGGTAGAGTATTTCAAACACATATTTCTGTTAGTTGGTGTCCTTTACTGTTCGTCTATCAATCCATCATTATACATAGATCTTTAGAACCCGTGCTCTTTCTCCGTGCTCCGAGGAGTTACCCAGCCTTACCCTGTGACATGCAGAGTTCATAAACCTCTGTAGCTACGCCAGTGGGACCAGATTTTATCGTATTTCTTGGTACAGCCCCTACCTTTAAATCTCCTGTTCGACTAGGTGACACCAATCTATATCAAACTTCCATTCTCTCACCGACGGGGATTCACTCGCTCCCCATACTTTAACTATGTCACTTTTGGCTACTCCCGCTGCTAGCCTCAACCATTTTGTTTGGTGTCTTGGCCAATTTTCCTCCCCTGTGATATTTAGAATGAGCTAACTGGCCTCCAGTGGCAACTCCAGGCCTGTCACTCGAGTCATCACGGCTGCCACCTGGGACCAGAAACCCTGGATGATTGGGCAACTCCACAACATGTGAAAGAAAGTCCTCCCAAGGCCACAGCCCCAACTGCATAGATTAGAGTCCCTGCAGCCCATACGGTGCAGCAGGGAGCTGGAATAGTATGACCTATGCAAAAGCCTGAGTTGTAAAAGGTGAAATCGGGGCCTGGATCCCCGCTTCACATGGGCTCTGTAGAGCTTCCTGCCAGTGATGGGCCCCATGTCTCCTTCACAGGCCTCTTGGAGTGTACGCAAAGCATCTGGGATATTATTCAGTATCTTGTTATATATCACTGCTACTGCCTTGTTTGGGATTGGCTCCAATAACAGTCTGTCCTCTAACTGGGATGCGTCAGGGGGCGATTCACCTTCTTTTATGTGTCTCCTTAGTGCATGTCTCAACTGCATATATCTGTATCTCTCCGAGTCTGCCATGGAGAATTCAGTACGCAGCTCTTCAAAAGAGATACAACTCCCGCTCCTCTACACATTTCCTAGCCGCTCTATGCCTCTGAGACTCCATCTATTAAAACCCCTCCGCTTACCCAGTTCACTCAATTGGTCACTAGTCCAAAGTGGGGTTGCGTTCGTCAGTGTGTTTTCCCAGCCCAATGCCTTTGTTGCCTCTCTCCATGTTTGAACTGTGGCCCGGTTGTGTGGGGAAAGCCCCACCACCCTTTTCTTTATGTATAAGATTTCTGCGTATCCACTTTCCTCCACAGCCTCTCTATCTATCCTATACGCAGGTTCTTGACTGCTGGCAGATACACACTCACCCACAGTGGCCAACTGGGACACCCAATAATAGGCCCGAATATCTGGGATTGCTAATCCTCCGTCAAAGACCCCTCTCTGAAGCTTATGTAAGGCAATACACGAGCTGCCCCTGTCCCAAAGAAGAATTCGCAATTCGCAGTTAATTTATAACTCCTTCGGTACTGGATATGGAGTATGTTGTAGGACGTATAGCAGTCGAGGGAGGGTCTTCATCTTGAATAGAGCTGCACGACCCATTAGGGATAGCGGGAGCTTCCGCCAGTGTGACACATCGTTTCGCAGGCAATCTAATTGTGGGTAGAGATTTCTCTTAAGGAAAGCTTCTGGACTCTTTGTGAAATATATTACCAGATATGTAAACCTCTCCTCATTCAGGGGAATCCCACAGCCGGGCGGCAACGTCTGTTCTCCATCAGTCAGCGGGAAGGCCCAGGACTTATCCCAGTTTATTTGATATCCTGAATACCTTCCAAAGGAATGTATAATATGTAATAGCCTCTCAATGGAACGGTTTGGTTTTGTGACGTGTAGTAAGATATCGCCTGTGTAAAGGGAGATCCATGCTTCACATTTGTTCCCCTCTCTGATTCCCCAAACTAGTGGATCTTGTCATATCCACGCAGCTAATGGCTCCATCACCAGGGCAAATAGGAATGGGGACAATGGACATCCCTGTCACGTGCCTCTGTAGCGAAAGGAGCGCAATATTGCCCGTTGACCTTAACCCTGTCCCTTGGCTCATGGTAGAGCAATCGAACCCATGAACAGAACTCAGTGCCAAATCCCAGTCTAGTGAACACTGCAAAGAGGAAAGGCCATTCTATGCTATCAAATAGCAACAGTACCATGGGCGCATCCGCGTCCAGTGCCTGTGTCGTATGTAGAATCCCATAATCTTCTAAGGTTAAGTCTGGTGCTCCTATTTGGCATAAAGCCAGACTGGTCCGGGTGCACCAAACTTGTTATTGGTAACTGGAGTCTTTTACTCAGAATTTTCGCCAGAACCTTCGCTTCTAGGTTGATTAATGAAATAGGCCGGTAGGACCTACACTCCATTTGCGGCTTGCCTTTTTTGTGTATCACTACAATCGTAGCCTCCCTCTGGTCTGGTGGGAGGTATCCCACCATTTTGGCCTCCTGAAACATAGCTAGCATATGTGGGACCAGTATGTTGGCAACACATTTATATAACTCAACTGGCAAGCCGTTAGGGCCAGTTGCCTTGCCCGATTGTCAGATCCTGATCCAATGCTGCTCTATCCTCTGCCGATAAAACCTGAAGTTGAAGGTCTCCCAATAGTTCCCCACACTCCCTTTCCGTGTGTGCCGTCTTGAAGGCATAGATCTGCTCATAATATGAGGCGCATGCCTCCGCTATCTCTGGGCCAGTGGTGAGGCTCTTTTCTTCCTTACCCCGCAGTTTTGCATCCCAGTTGTGACCCATATCCCTCCTCTCTAACCACACTATCAGTTTGCCAGTCTTATCACCCACATCATATAGTCGTCTCTGCACTGCCAGAATGTATTTCCTAGCTGCATTTTCGACCAAGTCCATGAGCTCTTGCTGTTTGAGCCGGAGTCGATGACATTGGTCTGCAGTCATTTTGGCACTCTGTCATTGTTTTTTCCCAATCTGCGATCTCTCTTTATTTTCTTATATTTAATTTGGTTTTCCTGGTTTACTCCCCCAATTTCTGCCTGTGTGTGGCCTCTTAAGACTGCTTTAAATGCTTCCCAGAGGGTTCCCGCTGAGACTACTGACCCTACATTTTCTTTGCAGTAGTGTTCCACCCACTCTTTGAGCTTCCCCTGTAGTTTGCTATCCTCGAGGTGCCATGTGGCTATCCTGGGAGGTAAGGTCTCTTCTTTCGTGGAACCTTTTAGTCTGACAACCACTGAGGAATGATCTGAAACGCCCCTTGCCAAGTGTTGTGCATCATGGAATCTACCTGCCTCTGCCCAGTGTGTGAATAAATAATGGAATAGGCTGTTATGTGATGCTGAAAGTGTGTATACTGTCGGGCTTGGGGTTGTGGTCTCTCCACAGGTCTACTAATCCCATGGAGTCTGCGAATGATCTCAGCTGACTCACCGAATCTGCAGATCTAGCTCCAGTCTGCCTGTCACATCCTGGTTCCATGGTGTCATTCATGTCACCCCCTAATAGTAAGGTGCCAACTGGCAGTTCCAGTAGTACTGTTCCCAGAGCCGAAAAAGTTTCATCCTGTAGCCTAGGTGGCACATAAACTGAGCAGATATTTATTGTCAATTCCAGGTACCAGTCTGAGCCACGAAGTGGCCTAGTGTGGTCAGTCCACACCCGGCCTGGAATGTACGGTGTGGAAGTTTTGAGTAGGATCCCAACTCCCCTTGAATTAGAGGTAAATCCCGCGTGAGCAAGTAAAGTGTATCCCATTCAGTTCAGTGCCCTATATTTGTTGCCTTTTAGGTGGGTTTCCTGTAGTAAGACTATATCTGGGGCTTGGCGTTTAAGATATTGTAGTACTAACGTACGCTCGATCTTGTTGCCCAGACCATTGACGTTCCATGTCATGGCTGTCAGCTGCCCTCTGCTATTCGTCTCCATGGCATGGGTGTCTGTGCGGTGAGTAACCCAGGCTAGCATGACACTGGAGCACCTCTGTCCCTTCCCTCCCTCTCTCCTCTCCCATCCTTTCAGGCAGCGAGGTTGATCCAAGCAAAAAACAATAGAAAATATAAACAATGAGTAGTTCCCAGTAAAACTTCCCCTCCCTGCTACTCTGCTTAGTAGGCTTAGAACTACCCCCCCCCCAACTTGCAGAGCACCTGTCGCCCTTTTCCTAACATAATCTGTACTAAGGGTTGGTTAGCTCTGCCTGTAGTAACTAAGAACTTATTACTGAGGTGTGTGAACCCCTGGAATGTATAGTCTGTGTGCCAACTGGTAGATATCTACATCATGTGGGTGTAACTAACACACTGTGCGTATTGGGAAATGTGGTCGCCTGAACTCAAGGAGGCTTCAATCCAGTGGGGTATCTCTATCTCCCCCCACCCCATCTTGTCTTATCTTTATTACACATCCTCCTGGGGTCGTTCTCAGTCTTTTTCTGTCTCTACATCTTCTGCACATCGCGTTGAGGGCCCATCAGATCTTCAGATGTCTTGGTAGCTCCTCCCTGTCTCTCCTCATTGGGGTTGGCCGACTTTCTGCCAGCCTTCGATCCAATCCCATGCCTCATCAGGTCAGATAAAGAACCAGGATTTACCCTCTGTGATTATCTGCAGCCACGCTGGAAAAAGCATCATATATTTGATTTCTCTTTTACGTAGGGCTTTTTTAACATCCTCAAAGCTACGTCTTAGATTTGGGATCTGGCATGTGAAGTCTGGAAAAAATCTAATTTGAGCATTTTCGTGGAGCAGGTCCCCATGAGTACGTGCTGCCTGTAGGTTGGTGTCTCGATCTCTGTATTTGAGAATCTGTGCTATAATTGTTCTCTGTGGAGCACCTGGTTTCGGTATTGGGATCGGCGCCCAGTGTGCCCTCCCCACCGAAAAGAAGTTGGAGAGTCGCTTCGGCTGAAGTTTATTAAGAATAAGATCCTCCAGGAAGAGATCCATACTGGGGCCCTCTGCCCCTTCCGGCACACCAACCACCCTGATGTTGTTTCTTCTTGCTCTTCCTTCCTGGTCTGCAAGTCTGGCCTCCATGACTGTCTGTTGCTTGGTTAGTAATTGGACATGCTCCTCTAGCTGCTTAGACATGGACTGTAGGGCCTGGATATGTGTTTCAGCTCTGTTAACCTTCTCCGTCATCTTTTGAACATCTGCTCTCAGGAGGGAGACATCTATTGTCACCACGTCAGGCTTTGGTCCCAGTGTCTGTTTCAAATCTGAGATGGCCACCATGATTGTTCTTAATGAGGGTTCCGGTGTATCAATGATGTCAGGGGTTGAAATTCTGGGTGTAGCCAGCACCCTCAGTACTGCGCACTTGTCCATTTTATTAAGCTGTGTCTGAGTTTGGCCCTTCGGTTTGACTGTGTCTACTGAGGTGTTCCAGTATCTCGTAGCAGAAGCTGAGGCCAGGGGGTATCCACCTTTTCACCCCAAACGCCTGGGGGTCGGGGGGCACATTGTGATCCAAGTCTAAAAGTTGCAATGTCCCCCAGAAAAACGTAACCTCCTCTCCACTATCGTCTGGATGTCCTCCACCTCAGACTCTTGCCCAACCCTCTGACCCAGCTACCTCTCCGTGGGCCCTTCTGGCTCAGCCTTGTCCAACCACTGACTTTCCCGTCATCTTAATCTCTCGTAGGGAGGTTCTGATCTTATCTCCGTCAGTTCGCTGTTTGGATGTCGGACTCCCCCATTGTATCTTCCTTCTCCCTTCAGTCTTTTGGGGGATTCAACGGGGTCTCTCACTTCTTCGTTGCAGAGGAGCTCCTCTTGTGTGGTCTCGCCTGTCCAACTGACGCCGGCTCTCAGCTTGGTCTGCGATATCTCAATTTGCCACCGCGTTCTACCACCGGATTATGGGTGATAGTCCGCCCCTCTTCCACTGCACTATCTCCAGGATAGCTCGCACCCCAGACTCATGAGTAGGGCCGCGCCCTAGTCCATGATACTGTGCCCACCCACTGGCTCCCCCTTTAACTCCGTCGCTCCCCGGCTGTTTGGATTTTGGGCTCCCCCACTGTACCCGGCTTCTCCGTTCGGTCGTGCGGGGGATTCTCTGGGCACTCCCACCTTTCGTTGCAGTGGAGGCTCTTCTGATGGGGTCTCGCCTGCCGGGCTGTTGTTTGTCTGTCGTCGGGTCTCAGCTCGACCTACGATATCTCTCCATTAGATTTGCCGCCTCAATCTACTACCGGGGTGAAAGACTTCTCACCTTTTGCCGATCGTGGAGACCGGTCAAGCTGCTCTCCTGAGTGGCTTTTCCCCACTCCTGACTCCGCTGCGGTGTGCCCCACTTCCATGGTTGCGCCCACGGCCTTGTCTCACTTGTCTCCCATCTCAGGGAAGGCAGGATGGTTTTTCCCTTCTTTCGCCTCCTGCAGCTCCCCGTTGCTTCCACATGTACTGGCTTCAAGATTTGTACTCAGATGGCTTCGGATTTAGGCCGGATGGTGGGGTTCAGGATTTAGGCTTGCCGCGCTTTGTTAATGTGAGGCCATTTTTGTTGCGTGCTAAGCCGTGCCCCCTCCTTCATTGCTTTCTTGCACGCCCTCGCCTCCTAGATCTTTTCCAGCTGCTTGAATGCCTCAAACCTGTATTCAGCATTTATTGCTGACCACTCCTTATTTCATGGCAATCTATTGCCTTGTTCACTCCATGAAATCCATACAACACGTGTTATATTGGAAATCTTCTTTAATTACTTCTCCATAACAGGAAACATGTCTGCACAACACCGCAGCATCAACTCTTCTTCCTACAACCGCCCTAGAGCCCTCACCATGTCATAGTTCACCGAAGTTCTATAAGGCATCATAACACATCCCCTCACTTACAACAACAAAATTAAAATAAGAGGATAATGAACTAAAAGGTTAATGAATAAGATTATTTAAATAATATATGACAGATAATTGTACTAATCAACCCACAACAAAATCCTTCAACCAACCAGGTAATGCTCATTTTCGCTGAATATTTCCCGAACCATGAATATTACTAGAAACATCCCCCTGTGTTATTACATGATTCCCTCTGGACTCACTTCTGTTTCCCACCATAGACATTTTATCCACATCACTGCCTGGCACCATTTCCTGTTGTTGTGGAAAATCATATGACCTAAGAGGATCCCCTATATTCTTCCTTTCTATGTTTTCACTATCACTCCATCTGTTCAACTTACACAGAACCACCAGTTTCAGATTCCATACTTTACTATTTTCCAGTCTCACAGCATTTTGCAGCACCTCTACCACCTTTTCTGGACCAAAGAATTGACTCTCCCCCTTGGGCACCTTAATGGTTTCTTAATTCTCACCCAATCACTGACATTAACCTGAATATTTTTAACATTATTACAGGCATCATAATGTTCTTTGCTCTTGTTATGTTTCTCTATCACTTTTTTCTTCATTAGTTCAGGTGACCACACTTCCACAGTACTCTCGAACAACCATCCTGGTGTAAATTTACATCTAGGAATTCTCCCTCTCATCATTATGAAAGGAGACATGCCAGTTACCTCACTCCGGGTTACTTTATAAGCCCATACAGCTTTCATTACTGCAATTCTCCAATCACTTTCACTACTGTTTGACCTTTGAATGACTCCCTTGACCACTCTATTGAATCTCTCTACGGTACCGTTACCACTTGGATTATAAAGAGCAGTGGTCTTATGTTTTATACCTACCCTTTCAAAATACCTTTTTGCAGCATTAGAAACAAATTGCACACCATTATCACTTAGAAATACAGCTGGAATTCCTTCAGACCAAAATGTTTTGTCCAAAAATTCTAAAATATTGGCGGTATCTGCCTTTTCCAAAATTTCAACAACTGGCCATTTTGTGAAAAGATCAATTAATGTAATCACATACTCCTGTGCTTCTCCCACAGGTCCCAAAAAATCTACAGCTACAAATTCCTATGATTGTTCAGGAATTAGTCCTTCACTCATAGATGGTTTTCGAACATTCAATGTCTTCTCTGTTGTGAAACACACACCGCAATCACGGACATATAATTCCACAGACTTATCCACCCCAGGCCACCAGAATGACCCCTTCACCACTGCTTTAGTCCTTGAAATTCCAAAATGGCCTTCATGTCAAAGTTCCAAAATATTTTCCTTACTCTGAGTGGAGGAATAACTTTGCAACCCCTGAATATTATCTCCTTATCTATAGATAATTCTGATTTCACCTCCCAAAATGGTTTACATTCCTCACATATGAGTTCTTTCTTAGGCAAAACCATTCAACATGCATGCTATTACTTTCTGCAAAATCCCATCCTTTTTGCTTAACCCATTCTGTCTGTTTAATAGTTGATGAACCTGAATCATGAATTAAGGCAACCTTAAAGTCAATCCATGGGTCATCCTCACACACTTCTAAAGGACATGGCATTCTGGATAGACAATCTGCCACTAAATTGTCCTTACCCGGAATATATTAAAAGTTGTAAATATAGTCTTTCGTGTGTATGGATAACCTAGCTATTCTAGCTGAAGCAGTGACACTTCCCCCAGTAGTCAACAATTTAACCAAGGGCTTGTGATCACAACGAATCACGATTGGTCTACTCCACACAAAAGCACGGAAATGATCAAGTGCCCATACACATGCCAAAGTCTCTTTTCAATTGCTGGATACTTTTCCTCTGTAGAAGACAGGGACCTTGAAGCAAATACATTTCTTTCCACACCCATCTCATCCTTCTGAGTGAGAACCACATCTAATCCTTTATTGCTGGCATCAGTTGTTACATAACAATTCAACACAGGATCAAAGCTACTTAAACTGGGAACCTTTTATAGGTAACTTTTAATGTAACCGAATTCTTCTTCACACAAGGAATCCCAATAAAAATTCAGTTTTGTTTTTTTTTTAGCAATTTTCTAATATTGAACACTTTCCCAGCAAAATTTTGAACAAACTTAGCACAATATTCCGCTATCCCCAGGAAAGACCTAACTTCATCTTTATTAGTTGGAGCAGGTGCACCAGTGACAGCACTGATTAAACAAGCTTTAGGCTTGTCTCCATCTTCTCCAATCACATGTCCCAAATAAGTCACACTCTTCTCCGCAAACTTACACTTACTCAATTCTACAGTCAACCCATTGTGCTCGAAGGTATTCAACACTTTAACTAGTCTTTCATCATGCGCCACTCTGTTTTCCCCAAATACTACTATGTCATCTTGGAAAAATAACACACCACATACATTTCCAAATAATTTTTGCATGAATCTTTGAAAAACTGCAGTAGCAGATGCTAGTCCTAATGGCATGGGTTTATATTAAAAACAACCAAATGGTGTAATGAATACAGTTATCTTCCTAGATCTAGGTGTAAGTGACACTTGTTGATATACACTGGAAAGATCTATAGTTAAAAATCACATTGCTCCCTTTAGAGTAGACATCGTCTCTGTAATATTTGGTAAAGGAAACCGATCCACCAGTATATTTTTATTCACATGCCTAAAATCCACACATAACCGGATTTTTCCATTATTACGACATGCAATCACCACCGGAGAAATCCAATCTGACCATGGGTACCATCCTCATTTTATGAATCTTTGGATTTGCATCGTTCTTAAGTATTATGTCATGCTCAAATCCTTTCAGTAAACCCAACTGTTTGTCAAATACTTTGGAGAATCTTTTGACTATTTCTGATTTCACTGAGTTTCCCTCATCCACAACTAATACTTTCTCAATACTGTTCGGATCCAGACCAATATGTAGATTGGCTTGATCGTGCCATCCCAGGACTGATGGTTCATTCTTAGCTATATATAGTTTACTTCTTAAACGTCTGTCCTTGAAACAAAAATCAAACCATCTGTAACCTAAATGTTAATTTTTTCTCCTGTAAAGCTTTCTGGTTTAATATCATACTGAACTAGATGCATGCCATTTTTTGTACAAATTTAGGCCCTCATTCTGACCCTGGCGGTAAAAGGCAGTTACCGCCGGTCAGAAGACCGCCAGAAGACCGCCGCGGTAACCCGCCAGGGTCATTCTGACCCACAACTGCCAAACCGCCAAAAACCCGACCTCGACTGCAGGCCGCCACATCAGCGGTCAGCGATAAACTGGAGATGACCAAACCTCCACCGTCACGCCAACAGAAATACGCCCATGCCATTACGACCCACGAATCCACGCGGCGGTCTTTCAACCGCGGTATCCCATTGGCGGTACACACCGCCGCGCTCAAAATACACACACCTTTTCTAAACACTGCCACATTGGACAATTACAAATACACACACCTGATACACATACAAACACCACTCCCACACACCCAATACAATATAAAACACACACACCCACATCACCCACAAACCCCTACAAATCGAAATTCAGAGACAAGGCGCAATACACAGAGAGAGAGCACAGGGAACGCAAACTACAACACACACAGGAACCCAACATCATCCCCCACACTACATCTACGCACAAAACACCACACACCACTACACTCATCAACACAAACACCACCCCACACCTCATCCACACAACCCCATGGCACCCCAAAGACACCCCAGGTTCTCGGACCAAGAACTCAGGGTCATGGTGGAGGAAATAATTAGGGTAGAGCCCCAGCTCTTCGGCACACAGGTGCAGCACACCACAATAGCCAGGAAGGCGGAGCTATGGCAAAGGATCGTCGACAGGGTCAACGCTGTGGGACAGCATCCCAGAAATCGGGAAGACATCCGAAAGTGCTGGAACGACCTACGGGGGAAGGTGCGGACGATGGTGTCAAGACACAACATCGCTGTGCAGAAGACTGGCGGCGGACTCCCACCCACTCCACCCGAATTCACAGCATGGGAGCAAGAGGTCTTGAACATCCTGCATCCTGAGGGCCTCGCTGGAGTAGGCGGAGGAATGGACTCTGGTAAGTATAATCTCAACTACTTCACCCCCCCCCCCAACCACCAGCATGCCAACCCACACCCCCACCCTCACCCCTCACCCCCCAGCACATATCCTCCCTGCTAATGTCTCACCAGCACAACCCACCCAAACCAACACCAACCCCTGAATGCCAACACAAACGATGGACACCCATCACCTAAGCATGACCACTGCACATACCCCCTGCCCCCCCAAACCACCCTCACAACTCCTCCCACAAGGGAATGCCAGCACTGGGGGACAAGGGCACCCACAAATCGCACGCCATGGCACACACAGAAGCAATAACCATACTCTTTTACCTCTGCAGGAGTCCAGAAATGTCCATCCCACCCCCAGAACAGGCCCCCAGTGATGACCGCAGCTCTGTCGACCTAGAACCGGATGACCAGCCCGGACCATCGGGGACCTCTAGACAGTCGGTTCCCCTCAGGCAGCCACAGGCCACAGCAAACTTACCCCCCTCTGGAAACCCCAGCACAGCTCCCACCCAGCGGGCCCATGCCTCTGTCTCCAGGACAGGTCAAGCAGCGGTGTGTCTACCACTACAGGGCGCCCAAGGCAACCCACCACCTCAACAACAACAGGGACCTGGGGGCAGTGGCAGTGGTAGTGGGCACACCGTCCAGGGGACAGAGGCCCAGGAACAAAAGGGAACTGGGAGGGCTGCTGTGCGACAGAGGGAGGACAGGCCTAGGGAACCCACTGTCCAAGAGGCCCTCACCACCATCATGGGAGCGTACCACCACTCTCAAGAGACGATGGCGACGGTCCTGGCCAGGTTCCAGGAGGTCCAGGCCATGCAGGAGGGCCAGTACATGGGGTTCCGGGAAGAACTGCGCAGCATCAGTTCCGCAATGGGTACAATCGTGGTGGCACTCAACCAGATTGTCACCACATTGCGGAACCATGTGGCCCCCCAATGGGCCCCTGCCACTAGCATGGAGGAAGAACAGCCCACCACCTCCGCCGGCGCTAGTGGTCAGGAGGCCCCGACACAACAGCAACGGGCCACCCGGACCCCACCCCCTGCAGAACATGAACCACCCCGCAAGAAAGGCCTGAGACCTAGGAAGAAGACAGAGTAGCATGTCAAGACCCTCGCCATGCACGGATCCCCCCGGATGTCATCCCACTGTCCCACTTGAACTGCCCCTGCTCCACCTTCCACAGGCATATGGACAATGCACCTGTGCGAACGAGAGTCTGGACTCTGCCATGGACATGCCTCCACCATCACCCATCACCCTTTTTGAACTATACACCAATTTTTGCACTTCAATAAACACAATAATTGCACAAAAACCATCAGGAGTCTGCTATTTATTTTTTTAAACCAAATGTATTCGATATAACCACCAAAAATTTCAAATTACATTGTGATGACAACATACCAGTGTCACACAGCGGTAGTCCATGGGGAAATAAACCAGAGGACACTCCGTGGGGACCCGATCACTGAAATAGGAAGGCAAATTCACAACAGAGTTACCATACATTGGGGTGAAAGGTCAGACAGTAGAGAGCCAGTACTGTTACAGATAAAATAAAATGCAGGAGTAGATTCTTACCTGTGTGTTACTGAAAATACTGCTGTATCACTCTGTCCCTGTTGTCTGTGTCGTCCTCTTCCTCCTCTTCACTCTCCGCAGGCTCCACAGCGGCCACAACCCCACCATCTGGACCATCCTCCTGCAGGAAAGGCACCTGGCGTCGCAAAGCCAGGTTGTGAAGCATGCAGCAGGCCACGATGATATGACAATCAATCAATCAATCATCAATCATAGTATTTATAAAGCGCGCTATGTACCCGTCAGGGTTTCGAGGCGCTGGGGGGGGGAGCGCTGCTGATTTAGCGGTCGAAGAGCCAGGTCTTGAGGAGCCTTCTGAATGTGAGGAGGTCCTGGGTCTGGCGAAGAGATGTGGGGAGAGAGTTCCAGGTCTTGGCGGCGAGGAAGGAGAAGGATCTGCCGCCGGATGTCTTGCGCTGGATTCGGGGTACGATGGCGAGGGCGAGGTTGGCGGATCGGAGTTGACGTGTTGGAGTGTAGAAGTTAAGTCTGGTGTTGAGGTAGGAGGGTCCGGTGTTGTGAAGTGCCTTGTGAGCGTGGGTCAGGAGTTTAAAGGTGATCCTATTGTCTACCGGGAGCCAGTGGAGTTCCTTTAGGTGAGGGGAGATGTGACTTCGGCGGGGTATGTCGAGGATCAGTCGGGCGGAGGCATTTTGGATACGTTGGAGTCGTTTGATGTCTTTGGTTGGGATGCCTGTGTAGAGTGCGTTGCCGTAGTCCAGTCTGCTGCTGACGAGGGCCTGGGTCACCGTCTTTCTGGTTTCTGTTGGAATCCACTTGAAGATTCTGCGGAGCATTCGAAGTGTGTTGAAACAGGAGGAGGAGACGGCGCTGACCTGTTTGGACATGGTGAGGGCGGAGTCCAGGAAGAAGCCGAGGTTTCTTGCGTGGCTGGCAGGGGTGGGCGGGGGTCCGAGGACGGAGGGCCACCATGAGTCGTTCCAGGCCGAGGGAGTGCGCCCGAGGATGAGGACTTCCGTCTTGTCGGAGTTGAGTTTCAGGCGACTGTTCATCCAATCGGCGATGGATTTTAGTCCCTCGTGGAGGTTTGTTTTGGCGGTGAGCGGGTCTTTGGTCAGGGAGAGGACGAGCTGGGTGTCGTCGGCGTAGGAGATGATGCTGAGATGATGTTGGCGGGCCAGTTGAGCGAGGGGGGCCATGTAGATATTGAACAACGTAGAGCTGAGGGAGGATCCTTGGGGGACGCCGCAGATGAGGTTGGTGGCTTTGGAGCGGAAAGGGGAGAGACGGACTCTCTGCGTTCTGTCGGAGAGGAAGGATGAGATCCAGTGGAGGGCTTTGTCTTGGATGCCGGCTTTCTGGAGGCGGGTCAGTAGGGTGCGGTGGCAGATGGTGTCAAAGGCGGCTGATAGGTCGAGGAGGATGAGGGCTGAGGTTTCGCCGTTGTCCATTTGATGTCTGATGTCATCTGTGGCGGCGAGGAGAGCAGTCTCAGTGCTGTGGTTTCGTCTGAATCCGGATTGTGAGGGGTCCAGGATGGAATTGTCTTCGAGGAAGTGGGTGAGCTGAGTGTTGACGATCTTCTCGATGACTTTCGCTGTAAAAGGGAGGAGAGAGATCGGACGGAAGTTTTTGAGATCGTTGGGGTCGGCCTTGGGTTTTTTGAGGAGGGGTTGGATTTCTGCGTGTTTCCAGCTGTCCGGGAAGGTGACAGAAGTGAAGGAGAGGTTGATGATCTTGCGGAGTTCGGGGGCGATGGTGGCGTTGGCTGAGTTGAAAACATGATGGGGGCAGGGGTCCGTGGGGGAGCCTGAGTGGATGGTGTTCATGGTTGTTATGGTTTCTGCCTCGTCCACGTGGGTCCAGGCGGTGAGGCGGCAGTCGCGGGAGGAGACGTCGGGGGTGGGGTCTGGCGGTGGACCGGTGTTGAAGCTGTCGTGGATGGTAGCGATTTTCTGGTGGAAGAAGGTGGAGAGGTCGTCGCAGAGTTTCTGGGAGGGCGGGATGTCGTTGGAGTTGGCTTTTGGATTGGAGAGTTCCTTCACGATGCCGAAGAGTTCTTTGCAGTCGTGGGCGTTGTTGTTGATGCGTTCGGTGAAGTGGGCGCGATTGGCGATGCGGATCCGTTGGTGGTGTTCGCGGTTGGCGTTTTTGAGGGTGACGAGGTTGTCGGGTGTGCGTTCTTGGATCCATTTCTTTTTGAGCTTCTGGCAGATGCTTTTGGAGGTGGTTAGATCGTCTGTGAACCAGGCTGGTTTTTTCTTTCCTTGGATGGCGGTGGGTTTCTTGAGAGGGGCAAGGGTGTTGGCGCAGTCGAGGATCCATTGATGGAGGTTGATGGCGGCTGTGCTCGGGTCGGTTGCGTCGGGTGGAAGGTTGTTGATGAGGGTGCTGGTCAGTTGGTCTTGGGTGACTTTGCCCCAGCGGCGGTGGGGAGGTAGCTGGATGCGGTGTTGCTCTGTGGTTTTCTTATAGGTGAAATGGACGCAGTGATGGTCGGTCCAGTGGAGTTCGGAGGTGTGGCTGAAAGAAACGTGGTTGCTTGAGGTGAAGAGGGGGTCAAGGGTGTGTCCGGCGATGTGGGTGGGCGTGTTGACTAGCTGGCGGAGACTGAGGTTGAGGAGGTTGGAGGTCAGTGATGCGGTGTTGACGTTGTTGGCATTTTCCAGATGGTAGTTCAGATCTCCCAGGAGGATGTAATCCGGGGAAGCGAGGGCGTGGGTGCTTGCAAGGTCGGCGATGGTGTCGCTGAAGGGGGCTCTTGGTCCTGGAGGGCGGTATATGAGGGTTCCTCTGAGGGTCGTGTTGGGGTCCGTGTGGATCTGGAAGTGGAGGTGTTCGGCTGTCCTGAGGGTGTCGTCCGAGTGGGTGTGGATTTTGAGGGTAGCTTTGTGAGCGATGGCTATTCCGCCGCCGATTCCGTTGGTTCGGTCTCTTCTGGTGATTTTGTAGCCGTCCGGTATGGCGATGGCGATGTCCGGAGACGAGGAGTCGTTCCACCAGGTTTCGGTCAGGAAAGCCACGTCAGGAGCAGTGGTGTCGAGCAAATCCCAGAGCTCGATGGCGTGTTTTCGTGCGGAGCGGGTGTTGATGAGGATGCAGTTCAGGTGGTTGGGGTTGAATGTTTCAGTAGTTGGATTGGTCGTTCTGATGCAGGAGAAGTTGCAGGTACGGCAGGAAAAAGGTCCTTTAGTGTGCTTCGGGGATGCTCGGCAGCATTCAGTGGAGGGGCCGGGGTTGAAGGCGCGGAGTTCGTTGATCGAGTAGCGGATGCGGGGGGCGCGAGGGCCAGGGGGTGTGGCGCTGGGCGCGGTCCAGGCGCGGACGGGCTTGCCTCTGGCGCGCCAGCGGCGCGCCCGCTGCGCGGACGCGCAGCGCCAGCCATTAAGAAGGGAGGGGGGAGGGAGGGAGCGCCAAATGGGGGCGCGAGGGGGGCGGGGCCGCAGGGAGGCAGCGGCAGGGAACGAGGAGCGCACAAGGGGCAAAAAACACTGAAAACGAGCAAAACTACAAGCAGTTACAATGAGAAAATACAATCAGAAATACAGTCAGAAATACAATAATGGCACAATACACGATCGGGGAGACAGCAATCAGGGGGGCACAAAGGGGGCAGAGGCGCCAGCGGCGAGGCGCTGAAAAAACGAAAAAGCCAAAAAACACTTACAGGACGGCGGAAGCGGCACACGGGTCAAGTGAGCCCACTAGCCACCAGGGATGAGGCGCAGGAGGATGCCTGCGGGTGGAGGAGGGCCTCGAACACGCAAACGGCAGCGTGCTCGTGGGACAGAGGCAGAAGGCAGCAGGTTGGTGCTGCGGTCGTGGGGGCGAGCTCAGGACCTGAAACAGGTCAGAGTTCGCTCACTCGCGACGCGCAGCGCCAGCCATTAAGAAGGGAGGGGGGAGGGAAGAGCAGCTGGGAGGCGGGAGGGAGCGCCAAATGGGGGCGCGAGGGGGGCGGGCCGCAGGGAGGCAGCGGCAGGGAACGAGGAGCGCACAAGGGGCAAAAAACACTGAAAACGAGCAAAACTACAAGCAGTTACAATGAGAAAATACAGTCAGAAATACAATAATGGCACAATACACGATCGGGGAGACAGCAATCAGGGGGGCACAAAGGGGGCAGAGGCGCCGGCGGCGAGGCGCTGAAAAAACGAAAAAGCCAAAAAACACTTACAGGACGGCGGAAGCGGCACATGGGTCAAGTGAGCCCACTAGCCACCAGGGATGAGGCGCAGGAGGATGCCTGCGGGTGGAGGAGGGCCTCGAACACGCAAACGGCAGCGTGCTCGTGGGACAGAGGCAGAAGGCAGCAGGTTGGTGCTGCGGTCGTGGGGGGCGAGCTCAGGACCTGAAACAGGTCAGAGTTCGCTCACTCGCGACGCGCAGCGCCAGCCATTAAGAAGGGAGGGGGGAGGCGGGAGGCGGGAGGGAGCGGCAAATGGGGGCGCGAGGGGGGCGGGGCCGCAGGGAGGCAGCGGCAGGGAACGGGGAGCGCACAAGGGGCAAAAAACACTGAAAACAAGCAAAACTACAAGCAGTTACAATGAGAAAATACAATCAGAAATACAATAATGGCACAATACACGATCGGGGAGACAGCAATCAGGGGGGCACAAAGGGGGCAGAGGCGCCGGCGGCGAGGCGCTGAAAAAACGAAAAAGCCAAAAAACACTTACAGGACGGCGGAAGCGGCACACGGGTCAAGTGAACCCACTAGCCACCAGGGATGAGGCGCAGGAGGATGCCTGCGGGTGGAGGAGGGCCTCGAACACGCAAACGGCAGCGTGCTCGTGGGACAGAGGCAGAAGGCAGCAGGTTGGTGCTGCGGTCGTGGGGGCGAGCTCAGGACCTGAAACAGGTCAGAGTTCGCTCACTCGCGACGCGCAGCGCCAGCCATTAAGAAGGGAGGGGGGAGGGAAGAGCAGCTGGGAGGCGGGAGGTGGGAGGGAGCGCCAAATGGGGGCGCGAGGGGGGCGGGGCCGCAGGGAGGCAGCGGCAGGGAACGAGGAGCGCACAAGGGGCAAAAAACACTGAAAACGAGCAAAACTACAAGCAGTTACAATGAGAAAATACAGTCAGAAATACAATAATGGCACAATACACGATCGGGGAGACAGCAATCAGGGGGGCACAAAGGGGGCAGAGGCGCCCGCGGCGAGGCGCTGAAAAAACGAAAAAGCCAAAAAACACTTACAGGACGGCGGAAGCGGCACATGGGTCAAGTGAGCCCACTAGCCACCAGGGATGAGGCGCAGGAGGATGCCTGCGGGTGGAGGAGGGCCTCGAACACGCAAACGGCAGCGTGCTCGTGGGACAGAGGCAGAAGGCAGCAGGTTGGTGCTGCGGTCGTGGGGGGCGAGCTCAGGACCTGAAACAGGTCAGAGTTCGCTCACTCGCGACGCGCAGCGCCAGCCATTAAGAAGGGAGGGGGGAGGGAGGAGCAGCTGGGAGGCGGGAGGCGGGAGGGAGCGGCAAATGGGGGCGCGAGGGGGGCGGGGCCGCAGGGAGGCAGCGGCAGGGAACGGGGAGCGCACAAGGGGCAAAAAACACTGAAAACGAGCAAAACTACAAGCAGTTACAATGAGAAAATACAATCAGAAATACAATCAGAAATACAATAATGGCACAATACACGATCGGGGAGACAGCAATCAGGGGGGCACAAAGGGGGCAGAGGCGCCGGCGGCGAGGCGCTGAAAAAACGAAAAAGCCAAAAAACACTTACAGGACGGCGGAAGCGGCACACGGGTCAAGTGAGCCCACTAGCCACCAGGGATGAGGCGCAGGAGGATGCCTGCGGGTGGAGGAGGGCCTCGAACATGCAAACGGCAGCGTGCTCGTGGGACAGAGGCAGAAGGCAGCAGGTTGGTGCTGCGGTCGTGGGGGGCGAGCTCAGGACCTGAAACAGTCTTTCAGGACACACCTTCTTTGGTGAGTACATTAGGGATCCACCTGTCATATGCAGGCACCTAAACCTGGCCTTCAGGAGGCCGAAGGTCCGCTCAATCACCCTCCTAGTACGCCCATGGGCCTCATTGTACCGTTCCTCTGCCCTTGTCCTGGGATTCCTCACTGGGGTCAATAGCCAAGGCAGGTTGGGGTAACCAGAGTCACCAATTAGCCACACACGCTGTCTCTGTAGCTGTTCCATCACATAAGGGATGCTGCTATTTCGCATGACGTACGCGTCATGCACTGACCCTGGGAACTTGGCATTTAAATGGGAGATGTACTGGTCAGCCAAACAGACCACCTGGACATTCATCGAATGATAACTTTTTCGGTTCCTGTACACCTGTTCATTGTCTTTTGGGGGGACCAAAGCCACATGGGTACCATCAATGGCACCAATGATATTGGGAATGTGTCCAAGGGCATAGAAATCACCCTTCACTGTAGGCAAGTCACCCACGTCAGGGAAAATGATGTAGCTCCGCATGTATTTCATCAGGGCAGACAACACTCTGGACAATACCCTGGAAAACATAGGCTGAGACATCCCAGATGAAATGGCCACTGTAGTTTGAAAGGATCCACTAGCCAAAAAATGGAGCACTGACAGCACCTGCACTAGAGGCGGAATCCCCGTGGGTTGGTGGATGGGTGACATCAGGTCTGGCTCCAGCTGGCCACACAGTTCCTGTATAGTGGCACTGTTGAGTCTGTAGGTGAGTATGACATGTCGTTCTTCCATTGTCGACAGGTCCACCAGCGGTCTGTACACTGGAACATTCCTCCGTCTCCTCGCAAGTCCCAGCGGACGGTGCCTAGATAGGACAACATGGAGCACAGAGTCAATCAACCCACAGGTAAGTTCCCACAGCCTGCACAGTACACGATTCTCTCTGGATTGAATGGCTTGTATGAGTGTCGAAGCAAGGCCTAGCCATGTGTGACGCAGTAGGAATTAAGCCATGTGGGCCCTTGAAATGGCGGCTGCCTGACCTGTGAAGTGTGACAATGTGAAGTGAGGTCATTGCGCTGGCGTGGCGGTAGGCGGTCGAAGACCGCGGCGCAAAGCAGCATTGGTTAACATTGAACCCTATGGGTTTCAGGAGCCAATGACGATGTGCGCCGGCGGTCGCGGTACGCACCACCGCGGGCGTGACCGCCATTTTCTCTCTGCTTAATCACACGAGACCTGAGCATCCACGGGAGAGGACCTATACTGCAAGTGCTGCTGTGACCTCGGTCTGGAAGTGACAATGGCTGCTGCGACTGGGGAAAGGGCCCCCGCCTTCAGTTCCGAAGAGTTGGAGAAGCTCGTGGACGGGGTCCTCCCCCAGTATGCGCTACTCTACGGTCCTCCAGACCAACAGGTGAGTACACGGGGGCCAATGCATAGTGGGCAATGCCTGTGATGAGTGGGGGGGATGTACGATGGAGGGGAGGGGAGCGAATTGCGAATGCATGGCACGACAGATGAGAGCATGTGCCACATGGCAAGTTTGGGGAGGGGGGGCCACTCACATCGAGCATGCAGAAAAGTGATGATGTTTCTTCTCCCCCCCTGTACATGTCACATAGGTCAGCGCCCATCAGAAGATCGATATTTGGCGTGCCATCGCCAAGGACGTCCGGGCCCTGGGGGTCCACAACAGACGGGGCACCCACTGCCGCAAGAGGTGGGAGGACATCCGCCGCGGGAGCAGGAAAACCGCCGAGGCTCTGCTGGGGATGGCCTCCCAACCTAGGAGGGGTGCCAGTCGTACCTTGACCCCCCTGATGTCCCGGATCCTGGCGGTGGCCTACCCCGATTTAGATGGGCGCTTGAGGACATCACAGCAGACACAAGGGGGTGAGTACCAGCACATTCAGCTATATTTGCGCGCAGTGGAGGTGCCTGGGTGGAGGAGGAGGGCTGTGGGTATCCATAGGCCAGGGCGATTTCTGTAGGCTAGGCCCCTCCGTGAGGTATGGTCCTGTGCCCCCGCCCCCCACCTCTGTAGGGTGCCTAGTAACGCTATTCATGGACCTGTGTATTCTGTGTGGGCAGTTGTCGCACATAGGCTTGTAGGGCATGTCCCAGTGAATGAGTAGTGTACCCCAAGTGCGCAGCGTAGTGCAGGGGGCTTCTGTGTCTGTCCTCTCCGCCAACGGTGTCCCCAATCCATGCACTCAACTTGTCTTTATTTCTCCACCCCCCCCCCATTTTCTTTATTTTTCTGTGAATGTGTGCATTAGCATCATCAGACAGAGGAGAAGTGGCATTGGCGCAAGAGGGAGCTGCATCTCACATGGCCCCGGAGGGCCATGCAACTGACTCCGACATGACCAGTGAGACGGAGGGCGAGGGGGGCTCCACCACGGGGACCCGTGCAGACGTCAGTGACACCGACACGTCCTCGGATGGGAGCTCCCTTGCGGTGGCGGCAACATCCGTGCCCACCGATACTACAGGTACAGCCGCCACCCAGCGCACCAGCTCCGCCCTCCCAGCAGCCCCTCAGCGTTTGCCCCGTGCCCGCTCACCCAGGAAGGTGGGCATCTCCTTCGCTCCAGGCACCTCAGGCCCTGCCCCAGTCACCCCTGCTGCCCTCAGTGAGGAGGTCATTGACCTCCTGAGGACCATCATTGTTGGGCAGTCTACCCTTTTGAATGCCATCCAGGGTGTGGAGAGGGAGGTGCATCAAAGCAATGCATACCTGGAGGGCCTTCATTCGGGTCAGGCTGCCCATCAGCGATCGTTCAACGCACTGGCCTCAGCACTGACGGCAGCGATTGTCCCTGTCTCCAGCCTCCCTCTTCTAACTCCCTCCACCCAGTCCCACTCCCCTGTTCCTCTGCCTATCCCATCCACACCTACAGACCAGCCTGCACACACCTCAACACCCAAGGGAAGCTCATCCAGACATAAGCACCACAGAACACACAAGCATTCACACAAGCAACATACAGATGCAGACATGCCAACAGCCACTACCTCCTCTGTGTCCCCCACCTCCTCGTCTCCCTCCTCCCTCCGACGTCTACACTCACACCTGCATGCACACCACCATCAGCCAGTACACCCATCACCAGCACACCCTCCATTACAGTCCGCACACGTGCAGTCACCACCCCCACTGCCATGTACACATCCCCTGTGTCCTCTCCCAGTGTGTCTGTCACCCCCGCTTCCAACCCACACAAACGCAGGCAGGCACCCAACCAACAGCCATCCACCTCACGTCAGCCTCCAGCCCAAGCACCTGCACCCAAAGACACCAGACTTGACTCTCCTACAACCACATCCTCTTCCTCCACTCCCATACCCAATCCAGCTACCCTTCCCATTGCTCCGAAAAAACTATTCCTCTCGAAAGTGGACCTCTTTTCCTCACCTGACCCACCCCCTCCATCTCGTAAGAGTTCCCAAAACACCTCAGCCACCACCAGCCCAGCAACTCCCAAGAACGTCGTGCCTGGTTTTTGGAGTCCGCCCTTTCCTTGGGCAGGGACATCGGCCAGCAGCAAAGGCACAGCCAGCCCCCCCCCTGGGAAGAGGAGCAAAAAACTTAAGGGCAGGCGCGACAGGCCTGATACGCCTGCCCCCAAGGAGGGTAGCCTTGCACCGTCACCTGCCACATCGGGTAAGGGAGCCAAGGGCCACGGAGAGTCTGCCAAGGAGGGCAAGGGCAGCAAAGCGCAAAAGGCAGGGAGCAGCCGACATGGCCATGAGGGCCCCACCAGCCCCATTCCGGGGGTATCGAAGGAGACCCAGGGCCCCAGGACTCCATCACAGGAGGGCCCCGCAACGGAAAGGTCCGAGGCTGACTGAGCGGGAAGTATTGGCCAGGTGTGGTTCACTCGAAACACAAGACAGGCACCGCTGAACTGGGCCCGCCGTGAAGAGCACCGCTGAACAGGGCCCCGCCAAGACAGGCACCGCTGAACAGGGCCTGCCGTGAAGAGCACCGCTGAACAGGGCCCCGCCAAGACAGGCACCGCTGAACAGGGCCCCGCCGTGAGAAGCACCGCTGAACAGGGCCCCGCCAAGACAGGCACCGCTGAACAGGGCCCCGCCAAGACAGGCACCGCTGAACAGGGCCTGCTGTGAAGAGCACCGCTGAACAGGGCCCCGCCAAGACAGGCACCGCTGAACAGGGCCCCGCCGTGAGAAGCACCGCTGAACAGGGCCCCGCCAAGACAGGCACCGCTGAACTGGGTCCCGCCAAGACAGGCACCGCTGAACTGGGTCCCGCCAAGACAGGCACCGCTGAACTGGGTCCCGCCAAGACAGGCACCGCTGAACAGGGCCCCGCCAAGACACGCACCGCTGAACAGGGCCCCGCCAAGACAGGCACCACTGAACAGGGCCCCGCCAAGACAGGCACCGCTGAACAGGGCCCCGCAAAGACAGGCACTGCTGAACAGGGCCCCGCCAAGACAGGCACCGCTGAACAGGCCCCGCTGTGAGAAGCACCGCTGAACAGGGCCCCGCCAAGACAGGCACCGCTGAACTGGGCCCGCCGTGAAGAGCACCGTTGAACAGGGCCCTCCTGTCAAGCACCGCTCCGCTGGGCCCTCCTGTCAAGCACCGCTCCGCTGGGCCCTCATCTCAAGCACCGCTCCGCTGGGCCCTCATCTCAAGCACCGCTCCGCTGGGCCCTCCTGTCAAGCACCGCTCCGCTGGGCCCTCCTGTCAAGCACCGCTCCGCTGGGCCCTCCTGTCAAACACCGCTCCGCTGGGCCCTCCTGTCAAGCACCGCTCCGCTGGGCCCTCCTGTCAAGCACCGCTCCGCTGGGCCCTCCTGTCAAGCACCGCTCCGCTGGGCCCTCCTGTCCAGCATTGCTCCGCTGGGCCCTCCTGTCAAGCACCGCTCCGCTGGGCCCTCATCTCAAGCACCGCTGGCCCATTGGCAGGCCCGGTTCTGTGTCGGGCAGGGCTTCACGAGGCACTCTGCCCACCATGCCTCCTCCATGACCAGTGGACTCTGTAATCCACCTGATGGACTGTGGCTTTGCACCCCCCAGGATGGCACAGTGGGCAATAAACCCACTTGTGAGACTTGAGAGACTGTGGCTTTGCACTCCCCAGGACGGCACAGTGGGCATGGAGGCCCTTCGTGGATCTGGCGTCGTGGACTCTTGTGGCTGAGGTGCCCCCCCTTCCCTTCCCCGAGGTGCCAGTATTTTATTTTTGTGATGCCCCAGCAGTGTTCTCTCCAATGGACTCGATCTCGTGTGTGGGCTTTGCCCATGTGTTGCTGCACATTGGCCCACGGACATTTGAACTTTGCAAAACTGTGCCGGACTTTTGCTACTTGTATATATATTTTTCTAGATGTGTAAAAATTCTTTATTTATTGCTAAGTTCGCTATACTTAATTATTGCTATAATATAGTTCTATTTTTACAATCATTGCCTTTTGTCTTTGCATTTTTGTTTTGGGGGTGTCACTCTGACTTTTTAATCTGCATTGGTGTGTAGGTATTTCGGTGGGGGTGAGGGTGGGGGTGGGTGTGTGGCGTATGTGTGTGCCCGTAACCTTTCCTCCTCCCCCCTCCCCTGTGTCGTAGGTGCAGTACTCACCGTTGTCGTCTGCGGCGACGTTCGTGATCCTGGAAGAAGAGCAGGAAGGCAATGGCTGGGAGGATGTGGAGTTCCGGTTCCATGCTGTCCTGATTCCGCACGGAGTGTGTCGAGGTGAGCGTTTTCCATTGGAAATGTCTGTTTCCGCAGTGTTTTTATCGGCGGGGCTCCCGCCCCGGAAAAGGTGGTGGATTGGTGAGTCGTGATAGGGTGGGCGGTACATTGTCTGCCGCCTGGCTGTTGGCGGTGACCGCCGCGCTGTTTGTTTGTTCCGCCGTGGCGGTCGGAGTGTTAAAGCGGCGGCCTGTGTTGGCGGTTCCCGCCAGGGTCAGAATTCCATTTTTTGGACCGCCAGCCTGTTGGCGAGTTGGCCGCCGCTTTAACACTGACCGCCAGGGTCAGAATGACCCCCTTAGTCTTCCAAACTTCCTCGTTAACTGATGTAAATGATGATCCTGAATCTGCAGAAATTCTTAAGGAAACCCCATCAATCGTAATGTTACATTCTGGTTTACCTTTAGTGCTTTTCTCTTCTATTTTCAGAATATATTTCTCTTTCATTTTTATTATGCTATTTGTATTTGCTGAAGATTCGTATTCATCTTCACTCATTTTTTACCTTCAGAAATACACTTCACTTTCTGTTCCATTTTTCTTCTACACACTTTTGCAAAATGCCTGACAGTGCCACACATGCTACATTTCTCTTTAAGAGCCGTGAAAAACTTGAAAAAAGCTAAATGATCCTTACTGCCACAACGGTAGCATTTTTTTTCATTATGAAAATTAACCTTGTCCTTAAAATTACCCTTCTTCTTAAAGTCATTCTTGTGAGGTAATATCTTGCAAATACTACTACGCTCCACCTCCGATTGTTCAGTAGCACATCTTCCTGAAATCTCAGCTTTATGTACAATAGCCAAAACATCTAACGATGAATCTCCATGTATCCATAGTCTCTCTTGTATAGCTGGATTGTTTGCATGCATGACCAACTGGTCTCTGATTAATTCATCATGCAAATTACTAAATTTACAATTGATGGTCAACTGTTTCAACTCTGCAACAAAATCATCAACAGATTTGCCTTTATTCTGCTTCCGTTGAAGGAATTTAAATCTAGCTATACCTATGCACACTTTTGATGCAAAATACTTAATCCAAGTCATTTAAAGCATATATGTACTCCTCAACGTCTCCACTTGTTGCAGCCTTTGGCATACGACAATACGTTTTCAGTCCTACGGGACCAAAAGAATGCAGAAGTATCCTTTTATCTACAGCTGCAATATAATTTTGAAAATACTCCGTCCATTCTTGCCATTGCATGGAAGGTTCATTTCGAGAAGCCCAGAATGCACGTGGAGGACTTATGGTGAAATTTTGTTGTGCCATTATAAAACTCCAAACAGTCTACTTAGCTAAATCAACTAAAAAAAACAATCTAAAACGATTCTCCAGGTACAGATAATATTGAATATATAAAATTGTGTGAATTAAGTGAAAATTCTCACCGGTTTCCTGTTAAATTGAGTCCATTTGTATAGAAATGGTAACCTGTACCTGCATACACCTTCACAGTCTTTCGATTTACACTTCGTCAATAAAATAAAAAATGGCTGCTAGGGTCGCGTAGGGTAACCCGACGTTGGGTGCGTCTCAAAGGTGCTTTGTTTAATTCCCTTGAGCTCATTGTTTCACGAGCACTCCAAACAATAGCAAACAATAGTAATATACTTGTTCCAGCCATTGAAGATCTGGCTATGGCTTTTTTTTTTTATTAAAGTAAGTTCAACAGTTCCCTTCTCACTTCTTCTCAATGAAAGAATGCACCCTTACTGTTAAAAATATAGGCCCTCATTACGAGTCTGGCGGTCTTAAGACTGCCAGACTCACGGTGGCGGTTGACAGCCGTTGTCGTGGTGGTCCGACCGCCACATTAAGACTGTGGTGGAGCCGTCACGGTCCGACCGCTGACACCACCTGCCGCCAGTCGATAGCCTGATGGTCAGTTGCAAGCAGCGCCGCCCTGGGGACTACGAATCCCCAATTCTCCAGGCATTTTCATGACGGTTGGACCACCATGGAAAGGCTGGCAGAATGTGGGTGTCGGGGGGCTCCCAAGGACAGCTCCATTGCGCTTTCCACTGCTCGAATTACGGGCAGTGGAAAGCGCAGGGGCACTGCTGCACCCACCGCACCACCACTTTGCCGTTGGTTCGATTACAAGCCGACGTCAATGTTAAGGCCCTCTTTCCCACCGGCCCACTGGGAAACTTGTAATAGGGCCGGCGGTGTTCTGGCTGCACTGGCGGTCAGATGGCAGTACAAGTTTGAGGGCCATAGTTTTTTTTTTTTTACCTTATATTTTTCCTTTATTTCCTAAGATTTGTTCCTCTGCCTCAAAGTTCAGTTCTTGAAAGCTTTTTTTGCCAAAATCTTTAAGAATTTTTTGTATTTTTTTTCCCGAAACTCATACACGTCGTCAGTTTCTCCTCTCGTCGCCAATAATTGTTGCCTTGTTCACTCCATGAAATACACACAACATGTGTTAAATTGGAAATCTTCTTTCCATTTCTCCTCTCGTCACCAATAATTGTTGCCTTGTTCACACCATGAAATCCAAACAACACATGTTATATTGGAAATCTTCTTAAATTACTTTTCCGTAACAGAAACATGTTTGCACAACACCGCAGCATCAACTCTTCTCCATACAACCCCCATAGAACCCTCACCATGTCATAGTTCACCAAAGTTCTATATGGCATCATAACACAATATTACCCTCTCTCCAGGCCAACCATCTGCCAAAGACTGGCAAAGCAGTCCCTGCTCTTCACACATTTCTAGGCTTCTTATCGAAGATCAGCAGCACAGGACTTTGACCATCCCTGACATGTATGTTGTTCCCTGTATCCTTCAACTTTCCATAAGCTGAAGTTTAAAGAGTCTACCAGCGGCATTTGAATTCTTATAAAAACCCAAATAAATAAACTGATAAGTTAACATAATCAGTAGTCATTCACCTGACCTTTACCTGCTCTACACAAATCATCTCCTTAACTTGCTGACAAACTCCCCTTTCTGTGCCAAGCTGTGCCCTCCAAAGCTGTTTTCTTTCGTACACTGTTCATAGTTGGATTCTGTTGCTCACTAAAGAAACTTGCACACCTCTTCTCAGTGTTTCATAAACCTCAACTCTCTGACCTTCCTGTGCAACCACCAATCTCAAAGCCTTTTGTTTCATTAACTCCATAGCCTTTGTCTTCCCTTCCTGCATACCTACAAACTCCGGAACTATCTACAGTGCCTTAGACTTCCAATCATTCTCGCCATCTTCCTGTCCCTTTCTCTAGTCTTGATTATGTACTGGTTTCTGGGAAAAGATAACGTTGTAGGAAAGTTTCCATTTGATGTACCAGAATGAATATGTGTTTTATGGGCATTGAATAAAGTGTAATGTATATTGGTACCATTTGGGATAACCAAAAAAAGCTATCTGCAGATATATAAAAGAAATATAGAATTACCTTCTAGTGGATCCTGCTGAGATGTAGCATCACAAAATAGCAAAATGTAGGCATTGCTCAGTGAAGTCCTGGAGAAAATTACTCAAAGAATCCCATCCAGGGGGCATGGACAGCTCTTCATAAAATTGCAAGCCACGTGAGTATATTTTAATTACATACAGTAATTTAAATGAGAAATTGTTGTCTTTATTTCAAGATACATTTATAAACTAGGTAATCACAAACTGGATAGTCATTATGTCATAATTTAAATTACCTTTACATTTGGGACATCCTACAGATAGTTTTCCAGTTGCAAAACATATACAAACATATCCCTTGCACATAACTTATTAAGGGTTATAGATGTGATAAAAAAGACATAAAAAGCCTTAAGATATTTAATCAAACAAGTCGTTTCCGTCAGCCCATCAAAACATTACATTATTTGTTATGGGAAACAAAGGTCAGTGCCCTCCAAAGTTTTAAGATTTGATTGGCTACAGTAAATGTTACACTAATGTCAAGTGAGAGCCACTGATGAAAAATAAAATGCCTCCCTCAAGAAATCATGTCCTTCGCAGAGTGAAATTTTCTCATCGAATCACATAAACCCTTTTGGGAAACAGTAGAGTGCTTTCGTACAGTCCTGGTAAAACTGGAAGTAGTACATAGGCCAGTGCCACGAGATTCAAAGACGAAATAGATTGGTGCAATTCAAAAGACCTACATGTATAGTAACCCCACTTGTTAACATCTACATACCAAATTAGTTCTCAGGTAAAGAATTCAGGAACTTGGCACAATGCCTCCATTAATAAATACAAGATTGAACTTCGAATGCTTCAACTTTAAACATCTCTTAGATTACCCGACCATCACATTTTGTCAGGAACTTGGTTTACCTATTTTGTTCCAGCCCCATAATTGACTGAGCCAGGTAAGCTAACTGGCCAGAGCTCCCTTTACCAAAAGTGTCAAAAAACTTGAGAACTGTATGTGCAAAAGTCCATCCTTTTTTGCTAATCTGAGGTAAGATCATTCTTGCATGTTTTCAGTAGACCATAAACAATGTTGAGTAATGGAGCCATTTAACCACTTCACTGGAATTTAGGCAGTTCCCTCCTTATCAGCTTGTAAATAAAAAAAACCTAGTGAAATGATTTATATTTTAAAATGTTTTAGTGATGGAAAGAGAAAGTTGAAGAGGAACATATTGGAGAAATTCTACAGAAAAACCCGTTTCACCCACAGGCTTTGAACAGTGGAAGAAATCCTGAGTAAGTAACTCGGAATTGTTGAAGTGTAAAGAAATAAATATAAGACTTTGTTTCACATACAAAACATACACCGACAAAAGTTGCATCTCATGTCGAGAAAAGTGAAACCAATTCCCACTGCTCGTGATATTAAGATAGGTAACGTCATTTTAATTATTCAAACCCCAGTACACGTTTGGTCACTTCTTTTTCTTTTCAAGTCACTAGGAAAAACTTCTACTGCATATAATGTAAAATATGCGGTCTTTATTACAAGTTAGTACAGTTATGCGCAAGGACGAAAGTGAGATATTGATTTGACTTATGCAGTGAAGGTTCAAATCGTTTAATAATAATGTTTTTGTCCAACTAAATGAGGAGTGTCCAGTGTAGGTCCTTGTGGTGACATTGTCAGGAAAATCATCAATCACATAAATGAGCTTCATTTAGATTTATTATGACCTCAATTATTTTATGTGACTATCCACAAAATCGGTTGTGGATCTGACCATTTGGGATCGATCACGTTTTCCCAAACCGTGGGTCGCAGAGGAATTGTTGATTGCAAAACAGTAAAACAGAAAGATGCCTTTACATTTTGTATTTATCTTTGCACATTTGCTGAGCTTCTAAAACCGAGGTCAAATGTCGGGCCGTGTCTTCTGACAGATCAGTTCTTTTTAACATGGGAATTTGTGTTTACTTTTCTTTCTCTGACTGCAAACAGAGAAGGTGTTAAAGTGAACTATGTGACAATCTTGCTGGTCTACAGGGAGTGTGAAAGGAAATGCTTTAGGATCTTATTTTTTTGTAACATACAACATTAAAATACCTTTAAATGAGTTGCACATATATTTCAGAATATATCAGCAGTTAGGAAGGCAAAAATGAACCGCACTTTTTGTAATTCTGAAGTGTGATGGAAACAAAGATTTTAACAGGATGAAAACAAATCAAGACACTTTTACTTGGTGATTCACAAATGATAAATCTATACTAAGACCCTATTTCCACAAGTTATTTGTATGTTAGATTTTTTATTAATAAAACTGTATGTCTGTGCAAATTTACTGGCCATTCAGTGGAAAATATGTAATGACCGTGAGCTACTGCACAATCCTTCAGTAACATATTTACAAGTGTGCTCTAAAATGCACCATCACCTACACACTAAACCATTGGCACTCTTGTACTGAATACATTTGTTACACTTTGTGTGAAGCTAGGATTTTTTTACAATCCCTATGACTTCAGTGATGTAACATGGATGTCAGCACATTCACTAGGAAAATTGTTCCAGCACCACTTGCGTAAGGGTGCTGAACTATGTCCCTAAGTCCAGTTTTAAAATAAACTTTTGCAAGTATTACCAAGAAAGATTCTGAGGCAATATTCCAGTAATTTATGCTGTGCTTGAAATAAAATGAATCTGAGCTAATATAATTTGGTGCTCATGTGAAGAGCTCCAATGCCCTTGGGCTGTGTTTGCGCTATGTGAAACTGCAAAATATGTGTATTTTTCAAAACCTATTACTTCTGTTTTTTGTTTTTTTAACAAAGATGTTAGCGTAGGTTACTTTCAGTATGTAAAAGGCAAGCCTGTTGGTTTTGTCATTAAACATGTTATTAACACATTTATATTTAACAAAAAATCAGTCTTTTGATTATACTCAGGCCACATCATGCAGCCATAAAACCAAACACAAGAGGTTTCTGCATTCCCAAGATAACGAGCAAAACCTCCCGCTCTGGGAATGCTTAAAAATATCAATACATTTCACTGGGATCATATTCTATAGAATAACATCAAGTCTCAAAAAGCAAACTTTCTTGACCAGGATGTTGCTTTGTGCCAAATTTGGTGTGGTTCCATTCAGCTTTTTTGTCTGTGTCTAATTTTTTGATTGAAAAATGAATGGAGGAAAACATGTTTTTGGACCACCCCTTTTTTTCTGCCCTCGCTTGATGGATCACCCCATCTGAACTAAGGCGGATGATCTTTTTTTTGGGATGTTTTGTGAAGATTTGTCAAACAGTGCCAAAGTTGTTAGCAAACCAAACAATGCTTTTCCTGTTTAAATGTGGTCCTAACTATGACTATCCAACGGGAAATATATATATATATATATATATATATATATATAATTAGTCCAAAATACACCACTAGGCCTTATTTTAATAGAAGAATTGATATGAGGCCTGAGCCCATGCTCTGCTGCACAAGGAGTTTTTCAAATTTGCTAAAACCACTGGTATTAATACCAAAAATAATCAGAAGCTTTGTGATTTAGTGAACAGATGCCACAGGCCACCACCCCAATGTGAAAAGTGTTCCAGCTCCTGTGCAGTTCACCATCAGAATCTTTTACGGACCGATCAGTATCTTGGCCCCAGTTAGATAAAGGCATCAAAAGGCGTGGTCAGAGCTGTGACATTTACAAACATTTGCTGTTAGAGAGGAATTAAAAAAGTGCACTTTTTTTGGTAATTCACAGCATTTTGAAAGTGTGTCCAAAGTTACAATATAAAAGTGTCCCCACCTGATGTCCATTAAAGCTAGATGGGTTGCAGGAGTTTGTTGTTCTAAAACTTTGGGTTGTGGTTCTAAAAAAAAGTTTGGAAAGCACTGCACTACTGTGCAGATGTCCATAATTAACAAGCATTGGCAAGCCAATAGGTTTGTTTATGTGAGATCTATTGGCTTTGGCAATGTTATTTTGTTTTTTAAAGAAATGCTGCACAGCAGCAGAGGATGCTATATAACATGACATAAAGTTTAGTTTTTTTATTTTTTATTAAAAAGCAATGTGACATGGCTAGTGTTCCCCACGTCATAGCGTCTTTTTTTTATTCTTTAAACCACGATGCAGAGCAGCCTGTGTTGCTGTGCAATTTGCCTAAAACATTAAACAAAGCCAAATAGCTAATTGGCTTTGTTTAATGTTTTTATCTGGGGGACTGGAGGGTTGGCGGTGCAGTGGGAACCATGAGTGGGGGAGGAGTCAACAACATATTGGACATAGTGATGAGGGCGGGGGCAAGCAACACAACGGTGTATATTATTTCTGTGTCACATATTCAAGCAGCAACAGGTATTGCAAGAGCACAATGTTGACAACTTTCTAATAAAAAATGTTGTCTCTACAAATGCAAGTTGTCTGCAAAGAGAATGTCACTTAAGGGTGCTTCCTTTATATCTGCAACTTTCAGGACATTTGTAGTGAATAAGTCCAACCTTTTACAGAGTAAATGAAAATGAACATTGAAACTCTTTATAGCATGCTTTTTAATTTCATCACACAAATGACTGAAGCATTATATAATTGGCAGACTCAACACACCATTACCATTTTGGATTGTCTTCAACTAAAACACTTACCTTACCCCCATGTATTTTGTCTCTCCTCTGCCACTGGCACAGCATTACTATGATCCGCAGTGTTTATGTAATATATAAGGTCAGCAGTCAATTCAGTGATATGAGGAACTTTGAGGAGAAGAGAATCAGCAACACAACAGGCATTAAGAGGAGGACTGATGGGGGCAAGTAACATGAGAGAGGTATATGGGAGGAGGGAGACAGCAGCAGCAACAACACAATGGAGGGTGGCGGAGTAGGAAAGCTCACTTGCTGCAGGCAGAAAACTTGTACTTGGTCCATGCTCCACAGCAGGGACAAACACTTGATGACCCAGCAGGAAGTACGCAGTGCGAAGGACGTTCAAGCCAACCTATGGTAAGTAATGGGCGAGCTCTAGCCCATTTTGAGTTCGAGCATAGCAGCGCGCATGCGCTGCTTTTCCGACATGTTGGTATGGTATCTGGGCTTTGAACAACGCCCACCTCATGCCCATCACAATCACTCGTTAGTGGGCTTGCCCTTTAAAAATCCTTTGATTACATTGGTAAATGGTTTACATTTGTCCCTCCTTGAGGGGATTTTGTTACCACCTTTGCTATCGCCTCTGTTACATGGCTAATTGCACTTTTGCAGATAAGTTTTAACAAACTTCTTTTTCCTTTTGTGTCTCTCCTTATCGCTGATGCTCATGGCAGCCGTGGTGCTTTGAATCGGCTCTTTTATGTGAAACTGTTTTACTTTTGATTTTCAAGTTATGTGGCAAGAAAAGTCCGTTTAGGAGTTTACAATGCTAATAGCTCTAACTCGAGCAAATGCGAGACCCATTGCATTGCAAATGCTTGTTACTCTTTTTTTGTCAACAAAAAATGTAATCGACTGCACATGTGCGCTGTCTCAGGCGAAACCTAATACAGGGAAAACCAATAATGAATAGCAGATAGGGGTGTGTGTAACTCACATTGAAACTGAAACCCAGTCAGCCCCCAAATTCTTCTTACATAGGTGCTGCTAACCACAGTCCTACGTACATAACAGAGTCAGTTTAAGTCTAATAACTGTATGTTTTCATTGCCCTTCCTTTATGACTTGATGCTGTGTGGACTTTGATTGCTTTGTCTAGTGATAGTATTGCGGTCCCATGTGACTGAGTCTCCGGCAATTTAGTTAACTGTATATTTCCTATTGCTATTTCCCTAATGCTTCTTTTTATTGCAAGATGGATATTTCCTTTTTAAGTTGTTTTATGTGTCTATAAAAATGTGTTCATAATATATTTTTGTCATGGCGATGATACTGCCAGTAGTGAAGTGTGTAAAACAACATTAAAAAGATTTTGGCTCTCATCAATTATTGTTTATTAAACATATTTATTTATCACTAATGTAGCTGCATCTGCAACTGAGTGCTTCACATGTAACAAACGCACAGTGAAAGATAGGTGCAAGACAAAGTTACAATAATGATAATAAAAACAAAGAGGGGATACAGGCTGTCATGGAGGTCCCATAGTTAAATGCAGTCTTTGGAATGGAACCTGAATAGTTGGGTTTTCAGTGTTCACAAGTTTAAAAGAAAGACATGAGAAGATTTGGTTCAGTGTTTGTTTGTGTTTTTTGCTTTTGTGATTTGTTGGATTATTCAGTTTGCTTCCAGTAGGTCGTTCATCCAGTACCCATACCTCTTTGTTTTAAAATAGCTGGTTAGGCGTAGGTGTAGGGCTTTGTAGGTGACAGGCCAGTTTGAAGTGAATTCTGTCATCTAGGCTAGCTAGAGGAGTTCTTTCATTTTTATTCTGTACCATTAAATTGTAAATGTACATCACAGCAGCATGACAGGATACATGTCTAGTGAGGGAGTGTGAGGTGTACATTTGCTGTTTATAACAAGTACGAACTAACAACTATGGTCTCTGTGTCACAGTAAGAGAGGTTATAGCTACTGCATGTCTGTCGGTAGGGCCTACGCTCCGTGGATCCAGAACGAGCTCAGGCAATTGATATTCTGGCTTCAGCAATTGAGCATATTTAATCCGCTGCTTGCTCATCTCGAGGCGTTTAGAGCTCTAGCAGCAGTGTCTCCCATGGAGTTGCTATTGGGTACTTACGCAGACTGTGTGCTGCTTCTCACCTAGGCGCCGCTGCTTCTGCTTGACCCCATTTCAGAGTCACGACACACCAGTGAGTTAGGCTTTCCAGTGCGTAGCTATCAACCTATGCACTATTAAGAGTGCCTATGTCTGTGAAGCGGGATGTAGCCTTTGCCATTTTCAGGCGTTGGCATAAACCCAATAGTGCTCCTTCCATTGCAGTAGACACTTTGGACCAGAATGATTGGGATTCTTCACATTCCCAGATCATGTCTGCTCCCAGCTGCTGGCATCGAGGGCAGGTCGATGAGGAGCCAAACATATGAGACAGAGTGGCAGGTGTGAGAGATGCTCTGTGAAGAATGTTAAATTGGATGTACTGAAACTTTGAATTTTGGAAGGCTTTTCCAGGGTATAAGTGTAGCTTCCCATTCTTTGTCAGTAAAGCCCCTATTCCTGTGTCCTTCCCATGCTCTGTGGAGCGCGATCAATGGGTCTTGTATTGTGTGTGCAATGGCCTGGGCAAGCCAGGTGACATCTTAGCCTGCCCCCATAAGGTGTAGGGGTATGTATGTGAGGATATTGGGTGGGGTCTAAATCAGTAATATTCCATAGCTGTTCCATCTAGTAAGTGGCCATAGGCTAAGAAGTGACCTCTTGGTAAATCGTATTCCTCACACTGCTGTTCAAAGGTCATGAGCACTCCCTCCTGGAAGAGTGCACCTAGCGTATCCACTCCAGCGTCTTTCCAAGCAGCTAGTCCTGTGTCTCCCAACATAGCCCAAAGGAGGATATTGCATGTATTAGGATTTCCGTGGAGTATGGAAGTATTTGTGGCATGAGACGTAAGCTGTGAATAAAGCAATCATATGCAGTTCACAATTATCCTGCAGCCCCTTGTGGGAGCTGTGCGAGTGGTAGGAGAAGCTGTAGGATCACAGTGCTCACTTGTACCTCAGTGGGGAGCCCAATTCTGCCAGTGGGCGTCCCATAAGTCAGCATGCATGTCTCTGTAACTGTGCAGCTAAGTAATAGTGTTCAAAATTTGGTGCGCCCAGGACCCCCATGCACAGGTAGCTGTAGCTTATGAAGTGCAACCCGCCGACATCCCTTATTCCAAATAAACCCACCCAGAGCTGAATGTAGATCATGAAATATGGTCCTTGTGATGCAAACGGGTATGTTCTGGAAGTGGTAAAGCAATTGGGACAGTATAACCATTTTGGCCAATGACAACTGGCCTTAGACTGTGAGGGGCAACGTGCTCTAGAATGTCATTTGCTACCATAGGGATGCAATAGTCCGAGTCAGATTTCCATCTATCATGTCTTGCGTAGTATGGTAAACATTAATACCAACTTATCAGAAGGTGCATGGTTTTATGGTAAATATTAATACAGAGATAGCAGAAGGTGCATGGTTCCCAGCAGAGCAACCGTCCATCTACCATAAACTGGTAGGTGGGGCAATGTGGACTTCAAGGGTATAGGCATGACTTGGTCCAGCTCACACTTAGGCTGGACGCTACTTTGAATTCTCATAAGGTATCCTGTATCTGTGCAATACCCTCCCGTATAACCTGGACTTAGATCAGCACGTCATCGGCATATAGTGATAGCTCCCTCTCCGCTCTAATTCCCCACTCGTGTCCCTGTTGTCTTAACCATTGTGCCAGGGTTTCCATGGCCAAGGCAAAAAACAGTGGGGACAGTAGTCATCGCTGATGTGTCCCTCTGCTCACCTTAAGAGGGGGTGAGACATGCTGACCAATCTTGACCCGCGTTGTTGGGTCTACATAAAGGAGACATATGAGGGCTTGCATATGTCTCGTGACACAAAAGCCGTCAATGTCGAGAACATATTGTTTCAGTTAATAGTATCAAGTGCTTTCTCCAGGTCCAATACCAAGCATACAGCATATGGCGACTGCACCCGAGAAAGCCCCATCACCCAATACAAGTGGCATATATTTAAAGTGGTGAATCTCCCAGGAATAAACCCATTTTGATCAGGGTGTATTAGGCGTGTCAGCTAGTCGTATAGGTGGCTGGCCAAAACTACTCAGAATCCTAAAATCTGAGCCCAGCATCGACAAAGGGCAGTACGAAGCAAGCTCTTGGGGGTCTTTCCATGGTTTTAGGATGGAGACTAACAGTGACTCTTAGTGACAGTGGGAGACAGCCCTCTTCAAGCGTTGTTTAATATAGTTCTAGCAATTTAGGGGCCAGTTGGTTTTCGTATATGTTATAGAATTCTATGGGGAGCCCATCCAAACCCAGTGTTTTTAGTGTAGGTGCACCTGTAACTGCACCTTGAATTTCCTGTATAGTAAGAGGTGCGTTAAGGTCATCTCTCTTTAGTGAGGTAATTATTGTGAGATCAACCATGACGAGGAATTGTTCAATTACATCCCGTTTGTCTTCCGGCGAGGGAGGGTGTTGGAGGTGTCATACAGGGTGCGATAGTGGGCCGTGAATGCCTCATGGATGTCTGCCTGAGTTAGGGCTATGGTAGTGAGGGACATCCTAATTTCTATCATAGGCAATGGGGGATTAGTGCTATGCAGAAGCCATGCTATCAGGTGGCCGGGGCTTGTCACCCTCCACTTGCATTTTGGCCTGGTAAGTGCGGAAGTCAACACCTCTTAGTTGTTCTATCAGTTGTGCATGTGTAGTGAGCACTGCGGTCAGCTTTGCTCAGTTTGCAGGATCTCGTCTAGCTTCAGTTTCTAGGGCTTGTAAAGATGATTCGAGTGTCGTCAAGTCATTATGTAAGGTGGTTCTAATGCCACCTACTGTTCGTATACAGTGGCCCCTAATCACAACTTTCATAGCCTTCCAGTCAATTAACTTAGAGGAGGAAGTGCCTCAATTATCTGTTAAGTAATTCTGGAGATTCTCCTCTGTTGTCATCCAGAATGCCAGGTCCTCTAGTAGCGAAGCCTGGAGTTTCCAGGTAGGAATTGGGGAGCACAGAGGTCCCCACTCCAGTTGCAACTGTAGGGGATTATGGTTGGAGGAGTTTTTTCATGATGGGATTAATATGATCTGGTTTGATAGAGAGCATTTGACAGGATGGCACTGAGAAGGTCAAGCACTGTTTTAGGAGGGCCTACATGAGAAGATCAAAGCCTGCACTGTGTTTCTAAAGTCTTTGTGTGGAATGGAAGATTTATCATTTTATGGTCTGGCTTGACAGCGCAGCCTTTACCAAACAATTAGGTGAGCATCACTAGAGAGTAGCTTTGGGTCTGCCCATGTTAGGAACCAGGAGTACATGTTTTGATTGGGCAGATGTGATGTGCTTTCACAAAAAGGCGCTTGCCCTCCACAAAGCTGTGATCATTTTGTTTATTTATCCAGCTGCCTGAGGTTGAACTTTCAGGGGCACACATATGACATTGTAATGTTATTAAAGAGTCTTGATAACTAGATAATTTATTATGCTTTTCCGTGGCACGAGCACAGATGATAGGAGGGCTGTCATTAATCTAACTGGATTTTTTAGGTCTGGCTTGACAGTGCATTTATAAGCTAGACCTATTGGGGCTTGCCAATGCTTGTTTGAAAAGGTGTAACTGGAATGAGACAGTTATTTCAAATTTGGAAATGTGTGTGAAGTCATGGAGATATCTTGGTTGGCAGTGAGTCCAAAAGATAATTTGCCTGGGGACCAAGTTGGAAGTGACAAGTAGGCCGGTAAGAGCTGTTAGCTGTTTGCTGACTGGTTTTAGAAGACATTTGTTTGAGAGAACACAAAGAATATTGAAGAACTGTTATGAGTCACAGCAATATAATTTAGTTATCAATGCTGTTAACCTCTCTTTTTCATTTCTAGCATTGAAGCTTAAATGATTTATTTGGCACTTTGCAGCATAATATCTAAGAGTTTTTACAATGTATAAGGTCCTGACTATGCTTCCTGGTGAGGCAGGATTTGCTTTCTTAGGAATTATACAATTCATAGGACCTTTTTAGAAACTATGGGGGTCATTCCAACCTTGGCGGGCGTGAAACCGCCATTTGGCCGCCATGCGGCCAAAATTCCGCAGCCCCCATTCTGACATTCCCGCTGGGCCGGCGGGAATGAGGACCGCAACACAGGAGCCGGCTCCGAATGGAGCCGGCGGTGTTGCGGCCGTGCGACAGGTGCAGTTGCACCCGTCGCGCTTTTCACTGTCTGCTAGGTAGACAGTGAAAAGCTGGACGGGGCCCTGTTAGGGGGCCCCTGCACTGCCCATGCCACTGGCATGGGCAGTGCAGGGGCCCCCAGGGGCCCCAGGACACCCCTTACCGCCAGCCTCTTCCTGGCGGTGAAAACCGCCAGAAACAGGCTGGCGGTACGGGGGTCAGAATCCCCAGGGCAGCGCTGCTTGCAGCGCTGCCCTGGCGGATTCTCCCAGCCGGGGCAATAACGGCAGAAAACCGCCGGCCCCGGCGGGCCGACCGCGGCTTTACCGCCGCGGTCAGAATGGCATTTGGAGCACCGCAAGCCTGTTGGCGGTGCTTCCGTCATTCGTGACCCTGGCGGTCCAAGACCGCCAGGGTCAGAATGACCCCCTATATCTTGGAAACATGGACTAGCACTGCTGTTTTCTGTGCCACCTGAAGTCTAAGTTCATTATTTTGCACTGCTATCCTGCCAAGATGCGGTCCAGAGTCAGGATAATAGAATCATCTGTGTTGCAACTGAATGTAAATCCAGCAGGAAAAAAAAACACATTTTGTAGGTGATGTAATATATATTTGCACGTCTTTACAGTGAAGCATTGTCCATACTTCTGATCAATACATCAAACCGCAGATTGCTCCTCTTTAGAATATTCCAGGCACGAGACTGGATCTGGAGAAATTTTCAACAGTGCTCATGCACACCAGTAAGTGATGCATGGCTCTGCAGTGACTTTGTACCACCCCTGAAGTGATGGAGTGGAGCCGCATATAAGTGTCACCCCTGTGTGCTGTCATCAGTTCCTTTACGCATCCTTCAACACAAATCTGGAGCTCAGCTTACAACTTTTTCAGTCTTCCATTGGCCTCCAAATTTCTTCTTCAGTGTCCTAAGAAACGTCTCCTCAGTTTATGACAGGATTTAAGCCATGCCAGAGCTGCACAGAGTAGATGTCCATCATAGACCCTCAATGCTGACATGATCTGGGAGCTGGAGGCAAAATTAATTTGTCAGAGAACATAAAAAGGCATGTTTGAAACATAAGTCCTATTCCTGCACCGAGCCACAGGGCTGCTTGTGATTTTGTTCCATAAACCTGACCTGCACAAAGTCCCATTCCCACTCCAAGGCTTCCGGTAGATCAAAATTAAAAATGTGCCATAAGCACAAGAAAGCTAAGTGGGACTTTATGCAATCTTTTCAATTGAAATCAGGAGATAAGATGCACAGACGTAAATCAAAGGATTAAAAGTGTCTTCTGATTCTGATCCAGTCCCGTCGTACCCCAAATTGTCTGATCTGTCAATCCTTCTGCAAATAGTGGCCTTCAAGGAGGCCATGCTGCTACTTTTTCAGACACTTGCAAGATCTTCTAGTGTGTCTTCTGGCCTCATGGAGCCGCATGGGCCCCAAGTAGGCCTTCAGCAAGGAGACCTTTCCTGGCACCACATAACTCACTGGAACTGGAACCTGAGCCAGTACCAGCGATGAATCCCACTTCTATCCCAGTTCCTGAATTTGGCAGCCCAGGCTAGCTCCACTGGTGCCAACCTTGGATATAACTCCGAGACCAGTCTCAAATTCCAAAATTACCATCGACCCATGCCCAGCCTGTGGCACTCTACAGGATAATAAAAGCACAGCCAGTCATTATGCAACTAGTGCAATAATCTTAGGCCTTTGCATCAGCACTAATGCTATTTGAGGTAAGAGTCATTATTTGAATCTGAATTTGATGCAGTTTAGGTTATATAAAATGTTCTCCATGATACAGCTCATGATGAGGAGGTGGACAACCTGCTTCCCACCCAATATATTGATGACGGACCGGACCATATTTGGATTTACAGAATGCCAATAACCTAGGTACATCTCCTGAGACCGAGCTGAACTTGCCACCTAGGCCACCAACTGAAGAAAGTACTTTTTTTGCTGCAGCAGTGTGGAGAATATCAGAAGTGCTAGGCTACTGTTGCCCTGCTGTTGAAACTGAGAAAAATGTACTAACTGTGATCCTTCAACCTAGTTCAACGTACTCTGAGCTACTATTGCCCTTCAAAGAGGCTCTCGTAGACACTGTCATGGCAACTTGGGATAAGCCAGGCTTTGGTCCTATGGTCAAATGACCTGTGACCAGGCAACATAGACTGGCTCATAGACTGGCTCCTGGTGTTCCTGATTTTTTAACAAAGCATCCTATGCAGTAATTGACAAGTATTAAGTTACTCCCAATGTATTTCCAACTAACTCTTCACTAGAAAGTCAAAATGTATGGATACCTTCAGAAAGGGGAATGATTTCTTCGGCTACTTTAGCTATAAATCATTGTAACGCGTGTGGGCAGATACACTCACACTCTGTGGGACATGGCCAGAAAGAGCTTGCCTGCTGTCCTGGAAGACCGTAGATCCTCGATGTCTCAAATGATACATGTTGGACAGGAAGCAGCAAAGTATGTCTTGTGTGCTGCTTGCCAACACAGACTGCATTAGCAGAGCTACTGGCACCATTGTTGTGCTTAGAAGTTACATCTGGATGATATTATATCAACAGGGTTTTCAGGAGATATCTAAGCATCCTAGATGGACCTGCCCTTTGATGGCTCCAAATTATTTGATGAAAAGCATGATTGGGCGCACTTACGATTTAAGGAGAGTGAAGCCACAGCTCAAACCTTGGAGCTCTTGTCTTGTGCCAAGCAATTCACCAACAATGTTAAAAATATGGGGGCTATTTTGGAGGGCTAGCCTACAGATAAAAATAGTTCTCCCAACCTATGCCATAGCAGCAGACCCATTCCATTTGTTGTCAGCCGAAGCCATTTGGAACAGCTGTGATAGCTGTCTACCTCTTCCTCCTGTGCCACAGTGGCTGCCAAGCTACTTTAATTTGCCTTTGCAGGCTCACACCCAGTCAGGAGGAGACAGGATATGACATTCCCTTCCAGGGTGAAGATCCATCATGTTAAAAAGATGGGTCTAGCAAATCATTTGAAGGGCTACGTCTCCCTTTTTATTTCCTTCCTGTTCTGTTTTTCCCTCACTTCAAAGCACCTCTTGGCAGGATATTTTGCAACGTTGCTACAAGACGCCAACCTTTTATTTCGAAGAGTGCTATTCAGCTAGTGCCAGATTCAAAGAAAGAAGGGGGTGCTATTTGTGCTATTTCCTCGTAGAAAATTATGGAAGCTTCAGGCCTATACTGGACCTCCACTCAATGATTGCCTTTTCTGAGGGATGACTAATTCAAAATCTTCACCGTGTCCTAGATTCTTTCTGCTCTGGACCCAGGAGACTAGATGGTGATCCTGAACTTACAGGACACGCATTCCTCTATGCCCATCCTGCAGCCCCACAAGTGTTACCTGCGTTTCACAATAGAATCGGTACACTGCCAATTTGCTGTGCTCCCTTTCAGCCTTACCATGGCCCCGTAGCTGTTCAAATGAGCAAATGAGGAGTGAAGCCATATCTGTTTGAATACCAAAGGAAAACTGAAGACAAGATTGACTGTGTTTTAGTTGGTATTTTGTGTTAGGACTGTTGGTGAATTATTTCCTTTTGTGTTTGTGGTTTTCCTGTTTATTTTTACCTCCAGGCACTATGTGAAAGGAGTGAAGATTTATATGCCATAACAAATCAATGTAAATAAAATCTTTGTGATAAATCATACTTGCATACAAGTGATGAATTAACGTCTCATTGTGTGTCAAAAATCTATATGATCCATCCCCATTATATACCAAGTTTAGTTGCAGTGAATTCCATGCCCAGGTATAGTGTTGTTATTTGGGCACACCCCTATACATTGCGACTTGATAGTTTGGTCTGTTAGGAGCTCAATTCTGCCTGCTCGGTATTGCAGGGCTTTCTAATTCATGTCCAGGGCTCTAACTCTCTACCTTTGGGAGGTGGTGTTGTTGTTGAAAAGATGAGGAACATGCAGTTAGAAGTATCCATAAAAAACAAATGACTTGTCTTTGGCAGCACTCTTTCTGGTGGAAACTCTAACTGCAGATTCCCAATTGCCCTCTCACCTACCTGTTCGTGGAGTAGACTCCTGACTATCATGTTAAGGTTCCAAGTTAGCGTTTGGCACCCTGTAATCTGCAAGCTGTTTGAATGCTCCACGTCTGAGGGCAAGGGAGGAAATGGATACACATGTCAAGACAAAGGTGCGTAGAACCTCGGAGCAGGTACCAGGCCCAGCTTTCCCTGTGCTGCTGCATCACTCTTGCTCCTGTTTTCTTCTTGCTTTTCCCCCATTTTTGAGTGCCTTCTCCGTGCTTTTCCCTTGTTTTCACTGCTTTCTCCTTTCTTTACCCCCTGTTTTCGTGTGCCTTCTCCTTGCTTTTCCTTCATTTTAACGGCTTTCTCCTTGTTTTTTCCCCAGTTTTTTGTGTGCCTTCTCCTTGCTTTTTCCTCATTTTCACTGCTTTCTCCTTGCTTTTTCACCCTTTTTTTGTGCGGCCTCCCCACGCAACTTGGGACCATCACCTTACCTCCGGAATTCCAAAGAGCCCTCAAGACCTGGCTTTTCCAATGAGCTTCCGGGACTTGCAAGCGCCTAGATACCCTGTTGGGTGATTAGCCTTGCTTTACAAATCCTGATTGAAAGCCATAGTCCTTATATGTGGCTCCACTCTGTCATTTCCAGGGTGGTATGGAGTTACTATAGAGGCACAGGGCAGCTTAGAATTGTTTTCTAATAGGTTAACTCTTTCCTTGCACACTGGGGGTTGTCCCCCTACATCCATATGTAGAAGAAGGAGGTTTAACAAAACAGAAAAGATTGCACTCCTGATGGTTTGAAGTAGTCCAGTAGATGTGCACTGTTTGTGCGGTTTCAACCTTCCTCTTGCTCTTAATACCAGATAATGGTCGTTTTTTTTTTTTTTTACATCCATACGAGGAGATTATTCAGTTTTTCATTGACCTCCACAACCCTGCCCTTCAATCTAGACCTAAAAAAACATGGCACAAAGGGTACACTGTCCTGTACATCATAGTCCTCCGCCACAAAGTCTGTAAAGGCTACAATACCCAGCCGAGTCCTATCTGCCTATGCTGAGCTATAAAATTATTTGTCCCAGTGCTTCCAAATCTCAGTTGTTTCCACCACAAGTTTGTGGCATCACGTCTGAACTCCTGCAGACCTATCAATATTATTGTGTCCTGATTTTTCAAGGAAAGTATTTGACTATTTGTGAACTCCTAAAAAACTGATCATAACCTATTGCAAAAACCCAGGGTTGGGAGTTATAAATTGCAACATTGACTCTCATGCATCCCACAAAGATGGGAAGAGCACACCACAAAGTAACAACAATAGAACTGAACAGCATCAAAATCAATTTTCATAGGTGTCCAGCAAGGTGAACAAGAGATCTAAGAGTCCAGATGACCATGTATAATTCTCCAGTATTCTTTATTTCATTTCACAGCACAATGAAAATCAGAGCTAAATTAACTTCCTCAAAGTCAATTAATTGTCATCATTTCAAATAGATAAAAGTTGTTTCATAAATCCAGCAGCCCTCCACCTTTCATTTTTGGACAGCACATATTGCCTCATCAGATTGTAACATATAAGCGCCATTTTGTAATCTCACACTTCTATAAGTGCCTACTATGATAAAAATCAGAACAGCATGTCATCTCATCACCATTGTGTTTCTGAAAGAGGTACCATATAGGAATTATTTTACTTAAATGCACCCAAATCCGGAAGCTTTTTAGTTGAATACACCCAAATCTGGATTTTGGTGTTTTTAAGTAAAATAATTCCAAGTGGCGCCTCTTTCAGACACCCTTTGCCATCATGGCACCTCTTTCAGGGGTTGGTCCACTTGGCACTAAATATTTTTTTGTCAATGTGTGGGTTTCACTGGTGGCCGATGGTGTCCTTAAGGGGAAAACTCACATTAAAAAAAAAAAATTAAGAGGTTTGTTGACAGTCCTTTTCATTAATTGGTCTGTTGTGTTATTCACGTTATTCTTCCACCCACTGCAGCATGGGGCAATGGGTCCTACTACTGCTGTTGGCTAACTTCATTGTGAGTGATAAAATTATAAATTTTCACAAGGAGTACACCAACGCACAAAGTAGGAAACTACAGTTGCTGGGGCTTCTATGTGAATGTCTGACTCTAGAGATCAAAGCTAGATTATTGCTTTCAGGAAATTATTTTTATTCAAGCAATGGCCAAGCGGCTCCCTCAACAAGCTTTTGCATAAGCCATTGCAAACCAAGCATTGACAAAGCCAAAAAGCTGGCAGCAATTGCCAAACTATTGGCTTCGCAAATGGTGTTTAGCTATTGAATTTGCTAATGGGAGACTGTTTTATAGTTGTGCCCAAGCCTAGTTGTTTGCCCTGTCTAACTCAGGTGTGTTTTTGTGGTCTCCCACCTACAATTGCATCTAATGCGTGTCAGTGCCATAAAAAATGAACTGTGGATAGAGTGGGCTCACCCCTTGTACTTTGAAGTATGTTGTGGTATTGGGTATGTGGCAAGGTGAAGTAATACTTTGCTTTTTTTGTCTTTTTTAGTGTCTTTGGAGAAGCTGCATCAAAAAGTGTTTTTTGTTTTATTTGCTTTTGCACTGTCACACATAGCTCACAGGCGCGCCCACCCACCCCTTGATAAGATAACTGCTTTTACTCTTTGTCACATGCATCTCAAAAAACATCCTTAAATCTTCTACATACAACAGTGTTTTACAAGGAAGGTTATAGACAATCAACAAAGTTAGCATCTAGGTGGATGACTGCTGCCAGGTCTCCAACTCAAGTTATGGAGAACAGATCTGAGGCAAGATCAGATACTGGGACAGCATTGGAGGGAGAAGAAAATGGAGCAGAATCTGGAAGCGATTTCTCAGTTGGCAGAGTTAATTTTTTTTTACCTGTCTTCCCGTGATTCTCAGGAACATGGTCAAGGAAGTTGTGATGGCCCTTTCCAAGCACAATCTGTGCAGCAGTAGTAGATTAGACCAGCCCGAGAGCAGGCAAGTCGGTGGCAAGCACAGACCGAGTGCTCTCTTGGCAGCCCTCCAATTTAGCGCACCCCAAATCCTCCTGTTCACTGCAGATGCTGGATGTAAAGTCAATACAACAAATGTTTTTCCTATTGACCTCATCCATCTCTTTTTGGACGTTGACTTCCTTGAGGAACTTGTGCACCAAACAAATTTGAGCACTGAACACTTTCTGAGGGAACATAAAGGCACTTTAGGGCCTCATTCTAGGGCACACTGATGGAACCCCACTTCACTTTGGGAGTTGATGACGTTTCTGGGCTTTATACTCAAAATGGGAAGTGTGTGCAAACCGAGCGTACAGTCCTAATGATCTACTCACATGGTTTGGGTGACACCCATCTTCGCACCGGTCATGAACAGAGATTGATTTTTGCTATTGCAGCCTATGCTGCATTTCGGTGATAAATCTGCTGCATTGCACAGGGACCATCCAGACCATGACAGGTTGTGCAAAATTTGGCCTGTCGTGAAACATCTGTCTGCCAGGTGTCCAGAGATTTATACTCCTGAAAAGAATATAGCCATTGATTAGTCCTTGACCCTGTACAAAGGGTGTCTGCTGTTCAGGCAGTACATAGCAATCGAATGAGTTTGTTATGGCATCAAAATGCACATGCTGTGTGAGAGCTCTAATGCATATGTATACAATCTAAGAGTGTACACAGGGAAGCACTCTGCTCTAAATCCTGTAGGTTGCCCTTCCATGCCAGGAGTCATGGCAAAAATTGCATGGGAGCTCGTTCAACTACATCCCTCACCTTATGCTTTTTGCATTTGTTTTTTGGTAAGTGCTCCGGATATGCCCAGAGGTGGGTCCCCAGCTTACTGTGCCACTAGAACCAAGCTATACCTGGCTAAAGAGCGCTAACTAGGGCAAAACAAGTCCTAGGTTGCGTTCGGGCTCAGGGAGGACCTGGCCTGACAGTTCGGGCTGGAGTGTTCCAATGAGAATCAGGGTCAACACTGATTTGCATATGCCTGGATCCAAACTGTGGTGGCATGATGGACAAAAAAACAATGGATTTTGGTTGTGGCCTGAGCGATCGCCAGTGGCTTAGATTATTTCAGGCATTTCATCCATCATCTTGTTCTTTTTGCTTTTGCTGCACTAAGTGCATGAAACCGGTTCTAGGTTGTTTGTGTTCCAGTTCAAGATGACCTGGCCTGGTAGTTGGGGCTGGACTGTTTGCATGAGGAGCAGGGTCAAGACAGATTTGCATATGGCTGAGTCCAAACTGAGATGGCATGGTGGTTAAAAAAAACAATGGCTTGGGTTGTGGCCCGAGCGATTGTCTGCGGCTGAGATTAATTCCAGCATTCCATCCATCACCTTATTCTTTTTCAGATTGTCCAACTACTTGTCCAACTCTTTCATAAAGGTTATAACCTGTATGTGGACGACTTCTGTTAGAGCTGTTCATTGTGCTCTGTGGTATGCAGTACAGTTCGATGTCGCTGCAAAGGATTCCCACAGGAGCATGTTTGTATAAAGTGCCAAAAATCCCAGAGCGCCATTTTGCATTCCAACAAACTGCTCTCAGTCAAATTCTCAGATAGGCAGGATGTGTACATGCTTATTACAGTGCATGTTCACAGCTCTTACCCAATCATGGTTTGTGGTCAGTTGGTTGAAGTTCACAAGCCACAGTTCACATTAACAAGTACATGGGCATAGTAGATAAGCATGACCAAGTACTTCAGCCATACAGCGTGGATCATAAAAATCAAACATGGCATAGAAATTTGTTTACTCACCTGATCCAGCTGACAAATACAATGCATATGTTGTTTACCATCAGACCACCACAGGAAGACCGATGTCTTTCCTTGACTTTCACTTGACAATCATTGAAACTCTTACTGCTGAAGAAGCAGTAGCCTTCACTTCATCTGCTGTAAATGACTTGGTAAGGCCGCAGTATTGTCCAACTGCATTCCTGCAATAGCAAGAATGACTCAACCATGTCATCATTGCAGAGTCTGCTCTAAGCACGTAAAGAGGCAGGTATCTCACTGTTACTGTCCCTAGTGCCCATCTCAGCCAGGCAGATTTTGCAACTTGCTTTACATTCTACAATCCAAAAGTGAAGTATTGGGACATTGACTGAGGTGGAGCTGTCATAGAACAGACCTTTCAAGGCTGTGCATGGGTACATACCTTCCATGGACCACTACTTCACTAGGCTAGCAGACTTTCAATTTGTTTTCACTAGTTGAGATTGCTTATGGCCTGATTTACACCTTTATCTGGTGTCAGAACATGGTAGATGTGCTAGTTGCCATATACCAAGTGTATTATTGTCATTGCACTGCTCTTAATGGTGAACAGAACATAGCCCACATTATAACAGAGTACCCTGTGCTGCAAAACCTAAATCCTTTAATTTCAAAGGTAGATATGCTCACTAGGTTTGGGGAAATCTAGGCCCCAAGGCATCCTTGGACATCCCCCACTCACATCCACAATCTGGAAGGAGTAGGATTTAGCAAGATGAGTGCGATAAGGGTGCATGAAAGGCATGCCTTCTTGAGCTTTAGGTAGCTGCCACGGAAGGTGTTAATAAAGGTTCACTTAGCAAGTGTATGGGATTAGTCTGCACACTGAAAGAGACCGAGGGCCTGTTTTAGAGTTCAGCGGACAGAATACTCTATCACAAATATGACATATATAGAATCCGCCCTAGTCCAAGTGTCACTGGATGTAATGCACTCATAATACGGCAAACAGAATGGCTGTCATGTTGGTGATGGAGTGTACAACCCGCCAAACCTCAAATCAGGCCCAGGGACATGCACTGGTAGGAAAACCTTAGGATTTGTGTGCTTCCACAGGGATATTGCATAGGTGTAAGGTAGATAGCCAGGGCAGTAGATATACACATGCAGTCACTTCATCTTCACCAAAGACCTCAACTCCATAGGACCTGTGGGTCGCTGCCATTGGCTGGTCTGAAGGCAGCCTTCTGTTCAAAGCCCTGAGGTCCATCGCTTCAAGAGTTACCAGTAAATGATGATCGGCTCTATGTAGTTTTGTATGTTTAGATAATTGCTCAGGTATATTCCAGATCACGACCAGGGTGCATGCCTCTGTGCCATTCCTCAGGTGATTTGCCAGGTTTAAATTAAAACCACCGGTCACTATTGACATTGCACACGAGTACCTGCTCTTGAGTTCCTGCAGAGTGAGCTCTATATCTTCCGTTGACTTTTGTTTCCGCGCACCCTTGAAAGTTCAAGTTAATGTTCATTGTCACTATGGACGTTTCCTTCCACTCAAGTTTCCGATTACTGATTGACAGCGCTTGCATGTACGGCGAGTTTATCTCCAAGTCTGTTGGGGTTAAGTTTTTATTTAGGGCCACATAAATGCTCAAGCCGCCATTTGGCCTGTCCTTACCTTTACTTTTTCCTATGGATTTGTGGAATTGCGCATAGCCCCGAAGTGGAGCTTCGCCGAGGCTTCACGTCTCCTGAAGACATATTATGTCATCTGAGCACAGATATGATTCCAGCACTGGGTCCAGGGCGATTTTATTTATACCTGCAATGATCCAAGGAATACATTAAATCTTATATTTATTGCACAAGGTGCAATTTCCTTTTGGACGTTACTGTGCTGTGGCGGCCATGGAAGGCAGTTACAAGCTGGTTGGGTCTTATGCTCCCCGGAGATATGATGACGGTGCACCGTTTTTCCAGTCTTGTGGGAATAGTTATTTTAAAACTATGCTTTACTTTTGTTACATTCCTTGATGGGCCTTTCGCTCCTGCCAGTTTAGAATACATTTCTCAATAGCAAGACTGTTACTAAAAAGGTGCTCTAAGAAGTGAGGATATTTTTCTGGCTCCTGTGTGCTCACTTAAGTTCTTCACTCCTCAAGCAGGGCTGTGCTTCAGAGAATGTGGTCCTTAATTTTAACATCGCAGAAGCGTGTTTTGGAGGGTTCCCCCGCACTCCCCTGGGCAGGTGGCAAGAATCAATCAATCAATTTAGAATACTCAAGAAGGATACTCAATCCAAATCTGAGCTGTTTATTTTATCGAGACCTGGGAGGAATGAGCAGATCTTAAGAATATTTGCGCTGTTCAAAATGTCCCAATAGCCCATGGAGTTATGGGTGGGTTGAAAGATTAGTGTAGCCCGCGAGGTTGGTGGAGTTTCTGCCTCAGCATTCTTGCTCGTTCCCCTCTTGTGGGTATGTGGTGACTGAACAAAGAGTTCTATTTGAAGATAGTGGCTTTTGATTTAAAGTAGAGTGGTCTGTGGCAGGCTGAGGTGGAATGGCAGTTGTCGCTGAGCAGTGGACATCCACAGAGGATACAGAAAAGGGATACTTAGCGTTTGGCGGTGTATTAAAAAAACATAACGTACAGGTGCATAGAAGTTAGTCAGTGCCCCTGGTTAAGTCGCAGTGTGAGTCTTTGAATCTGCAGATATATCATATCCATATGCATTGCTTGTGGACACATCGACTTTGCGGTTAGCCTATACAGCAGGAAAATGCCAAAGTGTTGCTTGCCTGCTTTCCTCTGAGGTATATGTACAAGCCTGTCTCTTCAAACGTGAAATCAAAAGGTGCTTTTCCAAGTATCTGCATTTGTCTGGAGCATTTTGAAACACTTGAGTTTGTTGAATGAATTTACTTTATATGGTCCACAGCCATTCCTGTTGAACCTGCTTTACCTCTCCCATCTAAACGCGATTCCCTTGTTTCAGGCACCTAGCTCTGCCCTTTAATCAAGTGTTTTGCGTGCATGTTCTCTGTTTGGTGCTTAATGTTTCTACATCTTTGTGAAATACCCTTTTCTTGACAAAATATGTTTGATTCTTGGAAATTGCCCACTGGGCAAGGAGATGGGAAAAGCGCCCTCACCAAAGTGGGGGGGGGGCGCGGCCCGTTAGGGGTCGGGGCCTCCGAGGCCCTGGGTGCACTCCCCCTTTTCCTTTGTCTTCATTTCGCCAGAGGTGCGCGGTGTCGGCCGGACATCCGCCCCCGCGCCTCACGAAGCGTTGGGGCGGAAGTGCAGCAGGGGGGCCAGACGTGGGTACATCGTTGGTTCTTGCCCGTATTCGGCCTGCCGCAAACCGGTGGGGGGCTACTTAAGAGACCCCCAAGAAGGCTAGACCTTCTTTACCTGTGTTGCGGCGGCCGGGCCTGTGCGGGAGCCCACGATTGAGGAGCCCACGATCGGGGTTACTTTGTCCTTCGTTTCCCCTGTTTCTTACCGGCATTGGCTTTCATTCTACATCGTGGAGTCCTAGAGGAGCGGAGCGTTGCTGAAGGGGCTGGATCGCGCAGGTGGCACTTTGAACGGAGCGGCACAGGAGTTTCCATTTGGTGGTCCGGATTTTGTGTGTGAGTATTGGCTCGGGTTGCTGGTTGTTGTTGCTAATGATAGTTTTGCACGCGCGTTGGGGAATGTTAGTTAGAACATTAAGCGCCCAAAAAATAGCTCATTCAGGAGAGCGGTATACTGAAGATTCGAAGGTCCTTGGTCCGATTACTGCTCCCCTCTCCGTATATTAGAAGAAACCTCGCGCCGGTATTGCGAGTAATTGGTTTATTAACACAGCGCGCATCTGCAGCGCTTTCAACAATTTAAGGCAGCTGGGTCCTGGGGGTATAAAAACCTTGCACCGGGAACGCGAGGTAGTTGGTTTATTAATACAGCGCGCGTCTGCAGCGCTTTCAAACAATTTAAGGCAGCTGGGTCCTGGGGGTCGTGTTTGCCTCTGCTCAGCTGAGAACCGGCCAAGTCTTGGCGCGCGGTTTTTTTTGGGCCGTATTGCGCACACCGGCCAAAGGGTACGCGAGTCAGGTGTACTGTTGGACAGTGTATTGTTTTAAAAAATATACGGAATCTCGCAGATACGAAGGTGCCTGAAGGCAAATGTGACTTTATGTTGTGTTAGACCTGCCTGTGTTGTGCGTAACTAAAGAGAAATTGTTGATTTATTAAGGGGCTTACTCTGATTCAGCCACAGGGCTTTAGGGTCTGTATGGTGGCCCAAATGATTTAAGGTGGTTGTCGCTGAGTTAAGCATTTAAGAGGGGTTATCCTCTTAATCCTAGTGGTTAACTCTGTTGTATTCATCTTATTTTCAGGTTCTTCAGTAAAAAAAAAAAAAATATATATATATATAAATATATATTTAATTTCTTCAATTCAGCCTCAGAGTAGTTGCCCACATTACAGTCCATCATGCCACCAAAGAAGGCTAACACCCAAAAAGGAAAAGGTCAGGACCCCGAGTTGTCCCAGCTTTTAAGATTAGTTTTAGAAAAATTGGGGAGTGAGGACGAAAGTGAGGTCAATGGGTCCCCTGAAAAGGAAGTTGGTGGGGATAGGGGCACCCGCCCAAAACGGTCCCATGTGGCCCCCAGCGCTGCTTTCCCCCCGGTTAAGCGCAGGAAGAATGGGAAAGCGCAGGTGCCGGCCTCTATTAATCTGACGCCTTTCACAGCTGTTAGTCTGCCAGCACAGATTATCTTGCCTGATACCCCAGCCCATTCCGCAGTGCCACTCCCTGCGCCTCCCGCCTTAAATACGGGCACCACGGCACCACCGGGCCTGGGCTTAGAAGGGGTCCTAGCTGATATCCGTAAGTCCCTGGCGGCCTTGGCGCCTACAGCTCAGTCCGGGGCACCACCCACTCCTTTACCAGGGATAGCTGTGCCCGCGCCACCGGGCCCCCCGCCAGTGCGCTTGCCCGAGCAGCAGGATCAGGATCCTTCCAGGTTAGCGCTATTAGAGGTATCTAAGTGGTTGGCCAGTATTAATGCTCCAGCTACCAACACACCACCGCCTACAGCACCGTGGGGGTCAAGCGACTCTTGGCAGAATACAGTAACAGACCTAAAGCGTCAAGTGGACGCACTGGTGGCAGCGCATATCTCCAATCCTCTACAGGCTTCGAATAGAAGCCCGAGTGTCGCCCCGACACCGAGCACCGTTCTAACCTTACCCCCCTTTGTTCAAAACGTCTTGCCCAGTTCCAGCAAGGTTCCTGGTCAGGTCAACCCTACAAAGGAAGGGACAACAGATTCGTTACTATCCAGACCAGGTAAGCTGGCAGCTCACGTCAGTACGGAAGTTAAAGAAAAGATATGGATGGGGGAATTTGTGGACATCTTTTCATTGATAAGGGCAAAAAGGAGGGAGGTTGAAGGGAAAGAAAAAGAACCTAAGTCATCCTCTTATGTGGAAAGGAAGCCCAAAATAGAGGAGAACATCACAAATTGGTTATTCGGTTTTAACGTTTTCATGTCAATCCTGTTGGAGAAAAAAACGGAGTTGGGCACCTCTTTGATTTATTACGCAAATAAAATATTGAAAGCTCAACACACTTATGGGGGGTTGGCCTTGTTGGAATATGACAGAGATTTTCATTGGGCTAAAGTAGAGGATCCGTCCATTGGTTGGGATCAGACTGAGGTTAATGTGTGGCTTGAATGCGTTAACAACTAGGTCTCTGGGAGGCAGCCCTTTCGGCCTCAGATGTCAGGTGAGAAGAAGGGGTCGTGCTGGGCATTCAACAGAAAGATGTGTTCACGTCCCGCCGGAACCTGCAAATTCAGACATAACTGTTCCTTTTGCGGGCACCCCTCCCACCCTGAATCAAAATGTATCAAGAAGTCAAAAGAGCGGGGTAGGGACCCTAGTAAACCATCAAATTGATCGCCCCCTGCCCTCCCCTATTAGGCTAGACGCATTGCGCCTGTGGTTGCAAGCTTACCCGGCTTTGGATTCCGCATTACTACTTCTTCACGGTTTTTCCTTTGGTTTCAGGATACCTGCCCTTAATGTCTCTCCTGTGAATCACTGTAAGAACTTAATATCCCCATCTCAGAACTCTGTAGTGGTAGCCAGGAAGCTGGAGAAAGAAAGGGCCCTGGGCAGGTTGGCCGGCCCTTTCAAAAGCCCAACGTTAACTGGTTTTATGTGTTCCCCTTTGGGAGTGGTTCCTAAGAAAGAACCAGGACAGTTCAGACTGATTCACAATTTGTCGCCCCTCTGGGGTCATCAGTCAATGATGCCATTGATCCCCAGCTTTGCTCGGTCCGCTATGCATCAGTGGACAATGCAGTAGATAAGGTTAGGGCGTTGGGCCGGGGGCATTGTTAGCAAAAACTGACATTGAGTCAGCCTTCCATTTGCTTCCTGTCCACCCTGATGACTACCACCTATTGGGTTTTCATTTCCGGGGTTAATACTATTATGACCAATGCATGCCCATGGGTTGTAGTATATCATGCAGTTATTTTGAACAATTCAGCTCCTTTCTTCAGTGGGTTTTTCCCTTCGTACTGGGCACCTTTGGCGCCAGAGAAAACTATCGGCCCTTCTACCTGCATCACTTTCCTGGGGATTGAAATTGATTCTGTGGCGGGGGAGTGTCGCTTGCCTCAGGACAAGTTGCTAGCCTTCAAAGGGTCCATTCATGCTACGTTGTCTCAAGAAAAAGTGACCCTGCACCAGCTCCAGGTGCTAGTTGGCCAACTGAATTTTGCACTGAGAATCATTCCCATGGGCCGCCCCTTTTCCAGGTCAATCGCTCGCTCAATGGCGGGTCTGAGGGAAAAACATCACCACACTCGTTTGTCTGGAGAAGTTAGGGAGGACCTAAGGTTGTGGGACCTGTTTCTAAAGACGTTCAACGGATCTGTCATTTGGCCACAAAAAGCGATATCCAGCCCCACGCTGGGCCTATACACTGATTCTGCAGGTAGCATAGGTTTTGGCGCAATACTGGGCACATTGTGGTGTAGGGCAAATTGGCCAGAAGATTGGTCAGTAGAGGGTGGACCAAGAACATAGTCTTTTTGGAATTATTCCCAATTGTGGTTGCTGTAAATATCTGGGCGGAAGAATTAAAGAACAGGGTTGTAATTTTTTGGTCTGACAACATGGCTGTAGTAGAAGTTATTAACCGTCAGGGGGCTTCATGGCCTCTGGTCTTGAGCCTGTTGAAACACTTGATTCTGGCTTGTCTGCAACACAACATTACGTTCAGTGCAAAACATGTGCCTGGGGTCCATAACAATGCAGCTGACCCACTGTCTCGCTCATTAATGCAGGTTTTTCTGCGATATCCCCCTCAGGCGATGGAGAAGATGACGAAGTTCCCAGAATCTCTGTGGAAGATTGGTGCCCCGCCCTCCCAGACTTAGTAGCAACGTCTCTGGCACCACGTACAAAAGCAGCTTATGAGAACAAATTTTACCTTTACAGGTGTTTTTTGCGGACGCAGCATATTTCAGACACGTTCACTGAGTCCGCGGTTGGTGTTTTCCTGCAGCATTTACAAATTTTAGGGCACCCTGTGTCATGCGCAAAGGCCTACTTGGCGGCGATACACTTCTTTGCAAAGATCAGAAATTTAGAGGGACCATTGAATACTTTTATTATAAGACAGGCCCTAGTGGGTTGGGCCAAGGGGTCCCCAGGTAGCACAGATGCTAGGCGACCCGTCACCACCCCTCTGTTGGAAAAAGTTTTAAGTGCACTCCACGTCATCTGCTCTTCACCGGCTGAGGCGGCTTTATTCGCCACAGCATTCGCGATGGCCTTTTACGGGGCTTTCCGCATCAGCGAACTGGTGGGCTCTTCCAGGGGTGACCACTCAGGGGGACTACAGCAAGGAGACGTGTCGGTCTGCGCGGGGTCCCTGTCCATAATGTTGCGCAAATCAAAGACAGACCAGCTTAAAAAAGGAACACGCATCACGCTCTGTGCCGCGCCCGGTTCCCCTTATGCCCGGTGGCGCAAACAAACAGATATCTCGCAGTCCGCCCTCCAGCAGGCTCTTCGGCCTTGTTCATACACCCCAATGGAGACTGCCTATCGCGCTACCAGTTCTCGGAAGTCTTCAAGTTGGCCTAAAAGCAATTGGGTGGATCCAAAAGGGTACTCCTCCCATTCATTTAGAATAGGGGCAGCCACATTAGCGGCGGCAACGGGCCTTCCAGCTACCGCAGTTAAAGGCATAGGGCGGTGGTCTTCAGAATGTTACAAGCGGTACATCAGGCCTGATTTGGTGTAATGGCGGCACGGATGCTTGTTTGTGATCTCTCACGCTCCTGGTTCTTTTCTTTTCAGTCAAATGTCTCAACATGTGGTCTGGGTTTTTTGTCATTCATTTGTTCGTGGGGCAGCGTACCGGGTGCAACAGCTCCGTGGGTCGAATCCGGCGAGCATGCAAGGTGTGGCGTTTCGCTGGTGCGGAATTGGTGGAGTAGGCATCACGCAACTACAGCATCTGGTCAATATGGCGAAAGGAAGTGGGGGATGTCCGGATCTTTTGGGCCCTGGTCGCCCTTGTGGCGGAAATTGAGATATAAATGTGACTAGAAACAACAGGGGGGGTCCACAAGGTTGGGCCCCCGGGAGGACATCTGGGATAGGATCCTGAAGTTCTGAGCCAACCAGCGGATGTACACACCAGATCAGGGGGTAAGAGAGCTCAGATCGCTGGGGGGGAACATGGGGCTCCAGCTCTAGGCCGCCCCGTTACACCCCAAGGCTGATTGGTGTTTGGAGGGGGGGGGGGGGGGGCGGAACCCGAAACATGAGGACAAGGTACGGTGTAGTCAGGGTAACCGCCCCTCCTACGGATACAGGTGAGACATGGGTCACCTGCGTGGTCCAATGGTGGTTCAGGACAGGAAGGGATCCTGTCAGATTTGATTTATGGTCACAAAAACTCGTTACATGTAAATAAAAATGTTTGTGGAAATGATTAACCTTTTTTATACTTGTTATAAATAATTTTGCTTGATGAGTTATGAGATGTTCTTTGAGATGTGTTTTTAAGAATAAATTAACCACTTCCAACGATTAAACTTGTCGCTCTGCGTATTTCTGGTGGGGGAGTGTGGGCCGTCTGGGGGCTTCCGGATCCTAGGGAAAAGTGCCCTCACCAAAGTGGGGGGGGCGCGGCCTATTAGGGGTCGGGCCTCCGAGACCCTGGGCGCACTCCCCCTTTTCCTTTGTCTTCATTTCGCCAGAGGTGCGCGGTGTCGGCCGGATTTCCGCCCCGCGAGGCATTGGGGCGGAAGTGCAGCAGGGGGCCAGACGTGGGGCCATCGTTGGTTCTTGGCCGGATCCGGCCGCCGCAAACCGGTGGGGGGCTACTTAAGAGCCCCCCAAGAAGGCTAGACCTTCTTTACCTGTGTTGCGGCAGCCGGACCTGTGCGGGAGCCCGCAATTGACCCACCCACCCTCTCCTTTCTTTTAATTATGTTGGGAAGTGAGGTTTTGGGAAATTGAGATATAAATGTGACTAGAAACAACAGGGGGGGTCCCCAAGGTTGGGCCCCCGGGAGGACATCTGGGATAGGATCCTGAAGTTCTGAGCCAACCAGCGGATGTACACACCAGATCAGGGGGTAAGAGAGCTCAGATCGCTGGGGGGAACATGGGGCTCCAGCTCTTGGCCGCCCCGTTACACCCCGAGGCTGATTGGTGTTTGGAGGGGGGCGGAACCCGAAACATGAGGACAAGGTATGGTGTAGTCAGGGTAACCGCCCCTCCTACGGATACAGGTGAGACATGGGTCACCTGTGTGGTCCAATGGTGGTTCAGGACAGGAAGGGATCCTGTCAGATTTGATTTATGGTCACAAAAACTCTCATTACATGTAAATAAAAATGTTTGTGGAAATGATTAACCTTTTTTATACTTGTTATAAATAATTTTGCTTGATGAGTTATGAGATGTTCTTTGAGATGTGTTTTTAAGAATAAAGTAACCACTTCCAACGATTAAACTTGTTGCTCTGCATATTTCTGGTGGGGGGAGTGTGGGCCGTCTGGAGGCCTCCGGATCCTAATGCAAGGTATCATATGAAAGCTGTTTGGTTACTCCTGGTGTTGGAGACAGCGTATGAAGTTATATCTTCATGCACACAACATAGTCTAACACTGGCAAAGTCATTGCAGGCGACAAATTGAAGATGGACTCTAAACAGCGTTAACCCTGTTGAGGGACCTGTACCAGTCACATCACAACCAACATGTGGCACAAGCAGTTAGACTTCGTATCTCTGTCCATGAAAGTCCATTCCTTATTGTATTTAGTGTGCCTGCAACATCATCTCAGAAGAGATAATTATGTGGGGGTTGTGACAGAAAAGGACACTTTAGACTTTGAGGACAAGAAAATGCCAGAGGAAGCCATGCAGTTGGTATCCCCTGCAAAAACTACATATTTAACCCAACCAGCAGCAAACCTTACACTTCATTGACCTTGAAAACTGCCCACTTCAACTCTTTGTAGTAGAACAGCAGACTACTCTAAACACTCTCTGAGACCAGACTGAGGCAATATGTCTGGTGTCACACTTTAGCAAGTCAGCTAGATGGTAGAGGCCAAAATATTGGTAAAAGACAGCGAGGCTGCCATCCAGCAAAGGGGCTCTTTTGCTGCTTTCTGCAGGTCCATGAATTACTAAAGAGGGCCCAGTCTATCACCAGGTTCCAACTATGTTACTTAAAATATTGGCTAGTCTTCCAGAGATCTAGGCTATGACCTTACTCCCAAATGGCCCTATGATCCCCTGGGGAAGGCACGTCATCACCCACACTGTCATGGATCCCAAGAATCCTCTTCCTGGTCCAGAAGACATTCACCCCAGCAGCGAAATTCAGGCACCTGGAGCCCCTGCAGTATAGTGGGGCCTCCACCCATAAGGACACCCCTATTCACCATGAGGCCTATAAATATCTGAGAGATACAGGACACCAAAGGTGACGCTCATCGTATTCTGTAGTCACCTGCACAGCTGCCATCCAAACTACATTTGCAGCCAGTAATAACAACGCTGCAAAATACATCCTAGCGTCAGTCATAGGTGTTAGGAAGGATAATGAGGTTTGTGAATGTACCGATTTGTTGGGGGTTAAGATGATGATGAAAACTGCTTACTGTGTGTGCTGAGGGTATGATGGGAATGTTTTTGCAGTCAGTTGAGTTCAGGGAGGTGGTAAGATGATGATGCAGATTTTATGTGGGATGGGTTAGATTATGAGAAAGCATGTTTTATGGGGTGTGTTGGGCTGAAGGCAAAGATAGGGCTTCATAAGCATTCTCCTCCTGAGTTATTGACATTAATTTCCAATCAGGTCCTTTCTAATTGAAGCTGCATGTACAGCGCTCCCAGAGTATGCCTCACGGTATAATCATCTCATGCTTTGCAATGGGCATTCGTTTACTTTTGCTGTGTTATATAGCATGCAACACATATCAACAATGCAGTACATCTTCTCTTTTTTGTACAACTGGGGCCGGGCCGTGAGCATGTGTTAAATTTGGTTTACACAGCTGCAGGTCTGTTTGTCTGTGATTTATGTACCTAATCACCTCCATAGGGACATGGGCTCTGTCGTGATTTGCACAGGTGTGCTGATTACGTTTTACATTGGTGAGTGCACATTTTATGAACTGAGAATATGTGAAGAAGTGTTCGTTTTATTTGTAATTCGTTTTTCTTTACTAAGTTTTCTTTTCGGTTTCGATATTTGTTGTGTTATTTGCTTTTGTTGGTGTGTGTGACGGGGCATTGTTCGAGGGATTACTATTTGTTTTGGCCTAATTTTTCTCTTGCAAACTTACTTCAGTGATTCATAATAGTATGTTTTTCACATGATACCAGAATTAGAGTATTATTTCCAAGGTACAGCACCTGTCCTGCAACAGCTTAATTATCACATATCTCATAAATTAGGTTTAGCTCATTAAGTGTAATCATCATTTCACTTCCACGTTCCACAGCCAGCTGCAGCCTTGGGGAGTCAGCTTAAAAAAGACATCCCCACTGAGGACACATGAACTGGGATTTAAAACTATTCCTTCATAGGTTTAGCCTGAATGATAAACCTTGGAAGAATGAACCTCATGGGATTGTTCAACAGACTGAAAATTGCTTCCCTTGTGACATCGGCGAGACAGGAACAAAAAGCTCAGGCTGTAGGTAGCTTCCACATCTAACAACGGTGGAGCACTAATTGGTCTTCCTTCAAGTCACTGAACACCGAAGTATTAAAAGGAAAGTAAAAAAATAGAGCAAAACGAAACAGCATGCAGTCTACAAAGCTGCAGCAGACCAAGGTTTCCGTGTCCTTGGACTCTGGTGAGAGACGCGGAACCTTTCCTTCTTTGTGTTTTTGGGCGGCTCACAGTCGCAGACGCACAATTACCGTAGACACGCATAACCACAGCGCTGATCAAGTTCGGCTGCTCTTGTCACGTGCAAGCAAACCTGTTTTATCTTATTTAAGACTAAAGTGTTTGTTCTGCAGGCTCTACAGAATTGCTTTAAAATGAAGGAAATATAAAACTCTGTTTTGTCAGGAACACCGTTACTTTATTTTATGAATAGTTACATAATACCCTGTTTTATAATATTTTCCGTCCAGAAAGTGAAGGCAGGTGGTGCTGATGTTATAACAAGAACTAGTTTTTCACCCAGCTGGGCGGAAAAAAATCCACATTTTCCTGATTAACCAGTGGTAACAATGTAGGGACCAGGGCTCTTTTCTTGAGGGGTCGGTCCATTGTCCTAGCGCCATCACCAATATTGAAACGTGTCGGTACCTGCCACACAGAGACTGCCCAGAAGGGTCAGCAGAGACGGGGGTCTAATCCTAGGAAATGTGATTTTTTTTTTTAATGGGTGTAGTTATGGGTAGGATTAATGGAGTATTTTTCTGCACTTGATATGAGTACTTTTATAAATGTTGCAACACATTTGCGCCATATATGTCAAATTTCTAAGGTATCCCATAAAAATATCGTATTTTTATTACAGACATATGGTTGCGGAAATGTGCACATATGCTTTTGTTTACATACGTTTTCCGCATAAATATGGATTTGCCACACAATCCATCATCTGCTACATAATCTGCAGATTTCAACAAAAATGCGTTTTGTTCACATGGATGAAAAGTCACTGAAAGCTTGGCAATGTGTTGCTGTACGATTCACAAAGGTTGACTGATTACCTTTCTCGTGCTTTTTTTGTATTTGAATATTCTAGTGTTACTAATGAGGTGACAACTTTGCCTAGATAGTTTTAACGTGTAGAAATTCCAAATTAATTGGTTAATGCTAACACTATATGTGCTGTATTAAGTCACATAATTCGAATTTTCTTGCTGCAACATGGTGTCCTAGGCTGCCAAAAGATTTTCCCTCTTCTATCGTATAATTCCAATACCCTGTGAATATGTTACCAGCATCTGTTTTCAGTTGTTCCAGCTTCAATCAAAAAAACGCACACAGCACCACATGCAACAGTCCATTTCCAGAACAATTGTTAGCCATTAACAAAGTATAGAGAGGGCGTGGCGTAACGGCCAGAGCTGCTGACTTTGGAACTGGGGAACTTAAAGTCTTGGTGTTGCCTCGGTATCCTATGATTCTGGGTGAGTTATTTTATTTCCCCGGCCTAAAAACATGAATGCGTCATTGAATTACTGGTGCTCATGTAAATTGTTCCATTGCCTTCGAGTCAAGTACGCGTCGTAAAACTGCAAAAATCAAAGAATGGGAACCTCATCACTGGATTACTTAGAAAACACATGCAGTTGTTGTCCATTGTTTATGCGTATATAGCTTATGCCTTTATTCTTTCTGTATTGTTTTTCATGTGTTATGCATGGAATAATTCGTACTAAATACAACACTCTCCTGCCTACTAGTGGCCAGTCTGTGATCTACGAAGTCTCTAGATGAAATATTAAAAATAATAGGGTCATAAACCACCATAAGGAACTCTCAAGGCCCTCACAGTACTTATGCCCTGCACTATTTGGAAAATAGTTTTCTATGGTTTAACTGCCCTGGATGGTATAAGTGCTCCTCCCTGGAACGTTAGTGTGAGTTTCATGTAACAAAAAAAACCTATCCCAGTATTAAAGTTTATCTTATTTCTGTGGGTTTGGTTGGTAGTAGAGTAGAGTTTTCCAGAGTAGCTAAGGGCTCCCTATGCATTATTTTTACTTTCAGTAAGTTTTGGTAGTTTGGGATTTGTTTTTCTGTGGGTTATTTCCTTTTTAGAGTCTGATTTGACAGTATGGTGTGATACTTATTTCCCTGCCAGGTGGATATGAAGGCTGCTCTTACCATTGCGACATATCTTGCTATACACAGACTCCTTCCTGAGTTTTATTGGCTATAATTGAAGTGATGAAAGTGTTTGCAATACACATTCTGAAACTGAGTTGTCTAGTCTAAAGACTGTCTACAGAAAGCTTTTAACAAAAACGTACAGTGACCTTAGAGCAAACCCTTTGTTTACCACTTGTTGGATTTATTGTTACTTTCCTTTGCTTCCTTCTTATTGGATGGCTTTCCTTCCACTTCTTATGTTTTCCCTTAGCTTCTTTATGATCTTTTTGACTGGATGACTTGTATCCTTCCACTGCTCACATTCAGGGAACGACTTATTTTTCATTTAGCACTCTGTGAGTGTGCGTGTGTTTTCTTGCTTTCTCCCTCGTGTGTTGCTCACACATTCAAACACATGCCCCCTATGTACTTCCGGTTGCTCCCTCCTCTCCCCATTCCCAGGTCATCCATTGTTCTCACCTTTGTGTGCTGTTTCTTCCACCATACACACTTGTGCCCCCCCCCAATTGCTTATCCCCCCAACTGGCTTTTTCTTGTTTTTGATAGTTTCCTCTGCTGTTGCTCTCTCAACACTTCTGTATTTTCAAATACTTTTTGCACATTTTAAGAGCCCAGCAACTTCCATTTGAGGTCTGGCCTCCGTTTTTCAAAAGTAGCTTTTGCATACGTTACATTTAAAAAAAATAATGCTGCAAGTGGCATCTGTCATGTGGGAACTGTAAATAATTAAAATGGTACCTGTATCGTTCTCTAGTCACATACATGTGCACATACATCATCATGCTTGCACAAGCACGCTTAATGACTTAGCCACCGATAGCTTCATGATGTATGTGCATGCATGCACCCTCATACAACGTTTGCATTGCCAAAAAGCATTGGCAACGTTAAGAGGTCAGACAGGCAAGACATTTTGCCTCTGCCAATGCTTGTATCATGTAATGCCCCTATTGGCAAAACACCATGTTAACACCCCATGTAGTCATTTGAGTTTTCCATATTCACCTGCAATTGGGGGATGAGAAATCTATAATCTACCAGATAAGAGACATGACTGATGTAACACAACTTGCCAGCCCTTACCCATTTATGTTCTGTGTGGGTGAAAATTCCACGTATGAATAACCTAATTTTCCTTATGTTGGATTCTGCTAGCATTTAGTAATTTCATGTGTCTCATAGATTTGTGTAGCATCCTGCACATCGCAGACTTAGTCCCAGGAGCTGGTTCATAAGCATGAAGTTCACGTCTCCTTTCCACACCATGGACAAATCATAAAACTCACCACAAATGCATAGTAGCTTTGAATGAAATCTGCATCAGGTATGTTTGGGGCATTTAGAGTAACCTTCCCCTTTTTCTCCCTCTGTCTGACCTACCAATATAGCCCAATGGCTCAGAGCATCTGAGATGCATTTTTCTACCACTGGCGGGGTGTCCGCTGCAATCACCCTGGAATATTATGGAAATAAAAAATCTAGGTATTTTTAATGTTAGAATACCATCAGACATGTTTCATGCAAGAAGGCTAACCAAAAATATTTCTTTAAAGATAGGAACTCTCTCCTGTGTCTTCTCCTATACTCCGAAAAACCTCTGACATTGCATCCCATCCTTCATTCAGTAGTTTTCTTTGGTGGTGGTCACACATCCAAAGTGTTGGTGCACCACACAAGGGCAAGATTTACTCACTTGGGAACTTGCTGCTTTGCGTGGCATGAAAGGTATACAACAAGGCAATAGGTTTCACCTTCGTTTTAATCTTACTAACTGAATAATTTATATTAGAAAAAGGTTATAAAAGTGTTTGTTTTAAAATTGATACGCCGTTAATAGTTGTTTGTGTTGTGATGTATGTTGAATTAATATCCCAGGGTTCCAAACTTGTAATTTAGACCTTATTTAATATGGCATTGTATTGGAGTATAGTAATGTGTAGTTTGTAAAGTGCCACTGCACCTGCTGTACCATTACAATCATGCCCCTTTTAACTGCAAGGTAACCACAATTGTGACTGCCTGTTTAGTAGGAAAATATAGCAATATTTTGTGTTTAGAGGTGCTATGAAAACTTTTGGCCCTGCTGTCACTGCACCTGCTGCACCACTAAAATCATGACCCTAGTGCCTACAAGGTAACTGCACGTGTGACTGCCTGTTTAGTAGTTACATATGGCAATATTTGGTGTTCAGAGGAGCTCTGACAATGTTTGGGCCCAGTGACACTGCACCTGCAGCACCATTCAAACCATGTCCCTAGTGCAGGGGTCTTCAAACTTGGGGGCGGGACCCCATAGAGGGACCTCAAGTGATCCCAGGGGGGGCACCAGGTTCTCTCCAAAAGAGGCATTATGCAGAGAACACTTTTTGTAAAGCAGAAATACATTTATTGCATTTTTTTAAAAAAAGGTAACAGAACTTAACTGCAATCTTTAAATAAGTCTAGACATATTTAAACATAGCAAACTTAATAGAATAGTTGTGAAAAATTCTGAGGGGGGCCTGGAGATTTTATTTTCCCCACTGGGGGGTGCGCAGCATTTAAAAGTTTGAGAACCACTGCATGCAACATAACTGCACTTGTGACTGCTGCTTTAGGTGTAAAATATAGCAATAAATGTTTGGTGGGGGGCTTAGAGCTTTGTTCCTGGTACCACTGAACCTGCTGCACCATTGAAATCATGACCCTAGTGCCTGCTAGATTGCTGCACTTGTGACAGCCTGTTTAGAAGTACAATTTAGCAATAATCTGTGTTTAGAGGGGTTCTGACACCCTGTGGCCCCAGTGTACTGCACCTGTTGCACCATTCAACTCATGCCCTAGTGCCTGCAGGATAACTGTTAATAAGTCACTGAGAGAATAACAAATCAAAATAAAACATCTCCGAATTATACAAATGACTTTTCTTTAAAAATGAGTGAGTGGGAATTTAAGAAATGAACACACAAATACGTTTAATATATACAACTGTCTTCATCAGAACTGTAATTATTCATTAATGAAACACACAACATAATGTGCCCACCAGCTGCTCCCCCAGAGCTCTGCCAGGTGGCCGATTGATTCTGCCATCTTGGAAACAAGGTAGGCAGAGGCACCTGGGAGCATCTGACTGGTTAGGCCAGGCAAATGATGTCCCTGACCCCCTCTGATATGTGGGACACTGCAGATAGTGACCAAACTCCTTTTAGGGCTAATTAAGGGCTCCCCCAAGGGTGGGTTCTCAGATTTGTCAAGAAAGACTCTTCAAGGAACCCTCTGCAAGACATCATCTGCTCTTGGCCTCCAGAACCGCTGCTGGTCTGCTTTTGGAACTGAACCAAGACTGTATTCAGTAGGGAGGGCTCCCACCTCAACAATTTTGGATTTTCACCCTTCATCTGTTCAAGCCACAAGAGGGGCTTGTGGTCTGTTTGAACGATGAAGTGAGTGCCAAACAGGTATAGCCTCAGCATCTTCAAGGCCCAGACCACAGCAAAGGCCCCCCTCTCAATAGCTGACCAATACTTCTCTTTGGGGCTCAACCTATTGCTGATAACACCTACAGGTTGATCCTAGCCCTCTTCATTAGGTTGAGATAGGACTGCTCATATTCCTACTTCTGAAGCATCTGTCTGGACAATGAATCATCTTGAAAAGTCAGGGCTTTTACGAATTTGAGCTGAGCACATGAGAATAGGGTGGACATCAGTCTTAGTGACTGCACTGAGTCCTCTGTAGTCTACACAAAACCTCATCTGTCTCTTTCCACCCTGTGTATTAGGTTTTGGCACAAGTACGATTGGACCATCCCAAGGGCTGTCGGAAGGCTCAATAACCCTTAGCTCAAGCATCTTTTGGACCTCTGTACCTCTGTCCTCATGCAATCTCTGACATGGTCAGGCTTCCTATAGATTTTACTCTTAACAGGCAGACTATCACCTGTGTCCACATTATGTTTATACCAGGTTGTCTTACTGAGTGTCAGGGAAAAGAGTTCAGAAAACTGACTGAGAACTTGTTTGCAGTCAGCTTGTTGCTGTTCAGAGAGGCAATATGCAAAGACTACCCCATCCACTGAACCAACAACAGGGTTGTGGGAGAGAAGGTCAGGGAGAGGGTCACTCTCTGCTTCCTGCCCTTCATCAGTGGCCATGAGTAAGCTCATGTCAGCCCTGTCATAGTAAGGTTTAAGATGGTTCACCTTAAGCACCCTGTGGGGGCTTGTTGGAGTGCCCATTTCAATCAAAGAGGGAACCTCACCTTTCTTCTCCACTATTGTGAAGGGGGCCACTCAACTCGTCTTGGAATGCACTTAGGGCCACAGGCTCCATGACGTACACTTTCTGTCCTGGCTGGTAAGCAGCTAGCATAGCCTTTTGGTCATGCCTTTGCTTCTGAAGCTCCTGGCTGGCCTCAATGTTTTTGGAAGCCTTCTTCGTGTATTCTGCCATGCAAGAACACAGGCCAGCACATAGTCAACTATGGCCTGTTTGGGGGTGGGGGGCTTGAGAGGTTGCCCCCATCCCTCCTTCATAAGACTAAGAGAACTCCTAACTGGATGTCCAAACTAAAGTTCAAATGGGCTGTAACCCACTCCCTTCTGGGGAACCTCTCTCTAGGCAAAAAGAAGACAAGGTAATAAGACATCATATCTTCTCCTTAGTTTGTCTCAGAGTCCCAGGATCATACCTTTTAGAGTTTTGTTGAATCTTTCAATCAATCCATTTCCTTGTGGATGAAAAGGAGTGGTGAATTTGTATGTTACCCCACATTCCTTCCACATTGCTTTGAGGTGTCCAGACATGAAGTTTGCACCTATATTGGATACAACCTCCTCAGGGAAGCCCACCCTGGAAAAGATTCCCAGGAGGGCCTTGGCCAATGCAGGAGCTGTAGTGGTCCTAAGGGGAATGATCTCTGGGTACCTGGTCGCATGGTCCACCACCACCAGAATAAATCTGTTCCCAATGCTGTAGAAAGGTCAAGGGGGGAAACTATGTCAATCCCTAGCCTCTCAGAGGGAACCCCTACCACAGGTATTAGGATTAAGGGGGCTTTGTAGTGCTACCTGACTTGCCACTGGCCTGGCAGGTAACACAGGAGCGACAAAACTCATTGATGTCTGCAGACATGTGGGGCTAGTGAAAGTGTGGAACAAGTCTGTTCCAAGTCTTACTTTCCCAAGATGTCCTGCAAGGGGAATGTCATGAGCTAAGGTCAATAGGAACTCCCTAACCCTCTGAGGTATGACCAACCTCCTGGTAGCACCAGGCTTGGGGCCCCTAGCCTCAGAGTATAAGTGTCTATTTTCCCAATAGACCCTGTGGAGTCTACTCACATCTCCAGCCTCTTCTGCAACAGCTTGTTGTCTGAGGCCTTCAACAGAAGGGCAGGATTTCTGCTCCGGTCCCAATTCCTCGCTGGAGGGTACCCTGCAACCAAGCGCTCTGCTGTGTCAGGCCCAAGCTCCTCTGGTGTAGGCTCCTCACAAGGGGCAATATCATCTCCCTGAGGAGACTGATCCTCATGGGATTTCTGGGTAGAGGGTAATTTCTTGCCCTCCCTACCTCTCTTCTTGGGAGCTGGCTGGGCCATAGTTTCAGGCTCCAGTGCTCCTTGTTCCCCTTGTTTCTTGGCCTGTGCTCTTGTAGTCACAGATACATTTGCAGGGATGTCCAGCATTGCTGCATGGGTCTGTAACACCACTTCAGCCCAGGCTGAAGTCTCCAATTCATTGCCCATTAAACACTCTACAGGAATAGAAGAGGGCACTACAACTGTTTTAGGGCCAGTCACCACCCCACAGCTAAAGTTAACAACTGCCATGGGGTGGCACTTAGTGAAGTTATCTGCACTGGTTACTTGGTGGTTGTGACCAAGTAGGATTTGCTCAGGTAACACCAGTTTTTCAGTCACCATGGTGACACTTGCACCTGTGTCCCTGTAAGCTTCTGCCTTAATAGCATTTGAGGGGGTACTGCCTGTATTTCCTCATTTTATGAGGCCTGGCAGCCAGAGTAGCAAGGTCAATGCCACCCTCTGACATTAGGACAGCCTCCGTGGTTTCTCTGACTAGGCCAGAGCCCACTGCAGTACCCAAGGTGAACCCAGCTACTCCCTTCGTTGCAGTACTTCTGCCAGTTCTATTGTTAGGGGCACTAGGGGGAGTAGTAGATGTACTATTCTTGGCGCCTTTCTTAGGACAGTTGCTATCACCTGTCCTATGGCCTTTTCCCTTACAAAAAAAAAAAACACCAGGGTTTCTTGTTGGAAGAGGAGGAGGACTTAGACATACCCCCAGAATAATTTTGTGGACCTGTAGAAGACTATTTCTTCTTATCTTTAGATTTTTCCCCATCCTTCTCCTGAGACTTATAAGCATTATTCTTCTTTTGGTCACCCCCACCCATTTGTCTGCCTTCGTTCCCCATTCTTGGGGAGAGGTCAGATCAAAGTCCACCAGTTATTTGTGCAGTTTGTCACATGGTTATTAAGGATGTGCTCTCTCATGATTAGATTGTCCAGCCATTCATAGTCATGCACATTATTACCATGTAACCAGCCTTCCAGAGCTGCAACTGCACAGTCAACAAAGTCTACCCAGTCTTGAGAGGACTCCTTTTGATTTTCCCTGAACTTAATCCTATACTCCTCAGTTATGAGCTCAAACCCTTCAATCAGAGCCTCTTTCAAGACTTGGTAGTTGTCTGCGTCCTCTTGCCTAACTGCTAACAGTTTGCCTCTTCCTTTCTCTGCAACGGAGAGCCACAGGATAGCTGCCAACAGCCTCTGAGGGACCTTCTGGACTTTACAGGCCCTTTCTAAAGCAGTAATCTACATATGGATATCATCCACAGGAAGGAAGGACTATCTTGCTTAGATTCCTGGAATCAAAAGTGTCTTCCCTGACCCTGGACTCTCTAATGATGCCACAGTGGGGTTCTAGCCCCAAATTCTTTCTTTTCCTTTTCATCTGTAGGGACTCTTTCTCAAGAGCTAGCCACTGCTTTTCAACTTGAGTTTTGCTTTCTCAAGTCTCAGCAAGCTGAACACCCCCTACTTAAGGGTCCCTCTGCTGAGCTGAAGCGGATGGACACAGCAGTAGATGCTGAGGTAAGGGAAGATGAGGAGAATCTACTCTCAAGGGGAGAAAAAGTGGGCCTACTGCTACAAGCCCCTCCCCTTAGTACTACCAGTACTGCTCCCTGCAGGTTCAAAGTTCTCTCTAGAATCCTCATGGTCCTATCCAGGTACCTCCTTGTCCAGCACTGGTGGCTCGCCCTCCTTATCTAACTCTCTTTCCCAATCAGGGTTCTGGATGTCATCATGGATGAGCAACTCTAAGAGAGTAGATTTGGTAGGGTGTCGCCCTGTCTTTTGTTTCCTAGCTGAACACAGGGTCTTAAGTTCCTTGAACCTAAGAGCCCCATACCTGGACTCCTGAGGCTGGTCAGTTTTCCCAACTAAAGACATGGTGTTAGAGTAGTGTATGTGGTACACCTACCTACTCTAAAATTCCAAACTTTTAAAAAGTTTGTAGAAAGGGCTATGCCAGACCCCTGACTACTCAAGCACAAAGTTTAAAAGTACCTGTAGTTACTAGTATGTATGTACCCAACAGTCAGATGACCAAGTGGTAAAGCAATGCAAGTGTTTTATGCCACTGTTGCATCACCAATGTTGGAGGTTGGCTCAGTTTATGGTGTCCATACAGCAAACCCTCTCTTCCAGGAGGAGTGTAAAGTACTTGTAATACCTCAATAGTCAGTCAGTGACTGTCACACAAGAAAGAACCACACTGGGTGTTGCAAAAATAAAGTATTCTTTATTGCAAAACTACTTCATGGTATATCTCCACTTGGAGATATCTACACACAAAATATACACTCAGCAACAAACAGGAAAAGCATAAAAATACATGGTGCCCTATGGGGAGGCCACACTATGTACTAAGAAAGTGGTATAAGAACGAAGGTGCCCAACCAAGGTAAGTGTGGTAGAATCCCAGGAGCTGGGGGAGTAAGAAATTACCAGAGGTAAGTACCAGAAATCCCACAGGCACCTGGGTGCAGAGTTGTTATTGAGCCAGGCGTCCAATAGTCTAACACATGACCATCACAGTTGGATTTTTATGGATCCAGGACCCTTCCCAGAAGACTAAAGTACCTACACCAGGGAGCCCAGGTGCATAGGGGTGATTTGACATTGGAAACCTTTGTTGGAGTCAATGGGAGCCTCGATTGTCCAGCTGCTGACGTGACCGGTGGACCAGGTCGGTGGAATCCAAGGGTGGATTCCGGACTGAAGAACCTGAAAAAGAAGAGGACAGTGTTCAGACCACTTGGAGATGTCCAGGTGGTGCAGTTAGGCAATGCCCACCCCCCTGGTAGGTGCAGTTCCTGCAGGACGGTGTAGAAAGAAGTCCGTCTGGGGAGCCCAAGGGATGCAGGGAATCCTTAGAGTTGCCCATGAGCTGTCTCTCATTGGTTGCCAGATTTCAGGAGGGTCCATGGCCCGCAGGACCACCAACAAGCCTTGATAGTTGTTTCACAAACAATAGTAGGTTTTTGAGGACCCCAAAGGTCCTAGTGACTCGACCCTTGGTGATCAGTCAGGGCAGGCCTTCAGCAGGAAGGAAAGGCAGCCAGAGCTGGGGGAGCCCCCACAAGTGACCCACTGACAGCAGGCACATGGAGTCGCAGGGAGGCCTCAGCAGCACAACAAAACAGGAGTCCCTTGTCACTGGAGCTGCAGGGTGAAAGCTGAACTTGAACAAAGTGCTGGAGGCACTGAAGATCTCCTGGAGGATGAGTCAACCAGCTTTGGCAAGAGCAGAAGTCATGGTGCACAGGGGTTCTGTTCCAGTGGCTGCAGCAAGGGCCCACCATCTCCCAAGTTGGTCAGAAGACAAGTTGGACCCGGAGAGGACAACAGAAACACCACCTGTGGTGTAGAGCCTTTCGATGTCTGTGGGACAGCAGATTCCACCAGCCGGTCGTTGTCATCTTGAGGTACCTGTGGATGCAGGAAAGTGACTTCTTCACTCCAAGGGAGATTCCTTCTTGCTTCTTGGATGCAAACAGAGTCCTTGTGACCCTTGAGGATGCACAGCCATGGATGTTTCAGAAATCTTGCAGGAGCTGGAGAAATAATGTTTCAGTGGGAACTCCCAACTGGATACAGTTTTGTTTCAGTTCCAAAAGCAGACCAGCAGCGTTCTGGAGGCCAGGAGAAGAAGATGTCTTGCAGAGAGTTCCTTGAAGAGTCTTGTGCAATGATTCTGAGGACCCACCCTCGGGGGACCCCTTAAGTAACCCAAAAAGGGGATTGGTCACTATCTGCAGTGACCCACCTATCAGAGGGGTTCAGGGACGTCATCTACCTGGCCTACTGAGTCAGATGCTCCTAGGGGCCTCTGCCTACCCTGTTGCCAAGATGGCAGAATCAACCAGACACCTGGCAGAGCTCTGTGCACCTCCCTAGGGGGAGAACTGGACAGAGGGATGGTTACTCCCCTGTCCTTTGCGTGTTTCATGCCAGAGCAGGAACCGGGGGTTCCTGCACTGATACAAACTGGTTTATGCAAGGAGGGCACCAAACATGCCCTTTAAAGGAGTCTAGTGGCACTCAGAGGCCACCCCACTCCAGCTCAGAGTCATCCATTTCAAAGGGAGAGGTGGCCACACCTCTACCCTACAGGAAATCCTTTGTCCTGCCTTCCCCTGCTCGAGTTAGGGCGAGCAGCAGGAGGGCAGAACAGTGTCTGGGGGGTCTGCAGCACGTGGGCTGGTAGGCAGAACCTGCATGCAAGGCTGTACAGGCAGAACTGGTGGATCCTCTAAGGAACCCTCTAGAGTACATGGTATCATGTAACTAGCACTGAAATCAGTGTATTTGCATGATTCCAACTTCTTCTATACCAAACATGCCTCGGTTCAGAGAAACCATTATGTAGTTGGCCCACTCCTGTTGATCAGTGTGCACTACATACCTTTATGATCATTTCCCTGCACTTACAAAGCCCAATGAATGGAGTCTGGGGTTTGAACGGCTACCTTTGCTCATGCAGGGGTACCTTCACACTTAGGAACATGCACCCTGCCCTTTGGATGAAGGGCTTTCCAGAGGGGTGACTTTCACTGTCCAAGTGCAGTGAGAGCGATATATAGGGCAAGCCTTATATTTAAAGTGAAAGGATGCATGCACCATTTCATGCAGGCTGCAATGGCAGGCTTGCAGACACAGTTTGCATGGGCTCCCATGGGTGGCATAATACATGCTCCAGTCCATAGGAGCCTCCTGGTGTACCAATGCCCATGGGTTCCTAAATACCATATACTAGGGACTTACATGGGTGCACCAGTATGCCAAATGTGGGGTGTAAAGGTTTACCAGCAACCTAATTTAGAGGAGAGAGCACAGGCACTGGGGCCCTGATTTGCAGGATCCCAGTGTTCTACAGTCTAAACACACTGACATCAAGCAAAACGCGGGATCAGTTCTGTCAGAAAGATGCTACTTTCCTACAATGTCCTACTTCCCTCTAACATCTACTATTGAACACTTAACTTTTTACTGAATAATGCAGAATTAATTAATCTTTAATAGCCAAGTGTTACTTGTAGCAGAGTGCATAGTGCCCACCCAAGTACCTCTACCCTTTTTCGATTATTAGTTCATAAATATGCATGTATTTATTCTAAACTGATTGAGAGCATCACTAAAACTGTTAGATAGAGCCCCATTTCCACCAAACTCATGTATTGTGGGGGAAAATTTGAATGGACTTGCCCACTATTTTGTTCCATCTCAAGGTAGAAATAAGCTCAAACAATCAGTCTTGATGCTCAGTGTCATCCACACTGCTTCTCTCAGTCGAGAGTCCTCTTAGTATCTCTTGCTTCTTCCATATCTGATAGCACTTCTGTAACTTTTAGATGTGATTTACACACCTCATGATTCTGTTTTTTGTCTCTGAATATTATATTTTTCTCCAAGCTGTGCTTCAGTTGTTTCCTTGACTCATGGAAAATGGGGAGTAGATCAGGGAGGATGTTCAATAGGCCCAGGCTGTACACCAGTCATCTGACCAACCCCAAGCCTCTTTTTGAGTCCATGGAAAAAAAGCAAAGCTTTCTTTCTGCCATCACCATCCATTCGCCAGGAATAGGTGCATGTCTCTAATGTTCACATTTCTGGGGTTCCTTCTAACTCTATCAAATAATTTGCTTAAATTCAGAGCATGTTATGTATAATTGAAGAACATAATTACATTTGAATGTATATGCTTCAAGGGCTCTTTTGTCCTTGCAATTTACAATATAGCCTCTCTAACACCAGAAATGATTTTATTTGCTGCTTATTTGCTACTGGTGGTGCTTGTACAATACCTTGAACCAACTGAGGATGAGGTTGCACCCCCTGGTCTTATACAATGTACCCCAAATGCACAACACTAGATTTTTGTGCAGTCTTGTTTTCCTTTTCTTCAAAACGACAATCCCTCTCTGAAACAATTAATAGAGCCCTTTTCAACATAGCATCATTTTCTTCTGCATTTTTATCAAAAATGTATATATCATACTTAAACATGACTACACTGGTGATCTCCTTAAACATATAATCCATAATTCGCTGGGACAAAACAAGACAACTTAGAAAAATGCCACGTCAGTGACCTGAAAGTCTTGAAAAGCTGCAATTTTGTAACAGCTCTAAATGATAGGCTGATGCCAAATTGGTTTAAAAAATCTTTGATCCACCCATCTTTTCGAGAATATCTTAAATCAAAGGTTGAGGGTGTGAGATGACCAAATTTTCCTGTTGATACTCCCATGGTTGATGCAAACTCTCAAATCTCCATTGTCTGTATGTGCCACCACTAGTGAAGACAACTGAACTACTGATTCTACCTGCTTAATCATCCCTCGTCTGCACAGTTAGTTGATTTGTTTTCTAAATCCTCACAAACAATATAAAGTGCACTTTAAATCTTGTGTTCATTGAGAATGACATTCTCTTTGATTTTAATTCATTGTCTAAAGTGTTTCACTATTTTCAACTCATCACTGAATACTTCTCCAAACTTAGCAACCATCTCATCCACTTGAGACTTACCTTATTGTCAACACCAGTTCCCAGGTACTCAGCATATAAACCATATTGAAAATACCTTGGTGATAGCACCTTAGTATATTAAGTCCTTTCAGTACCATGTACATTTTAACTCTAATCACTCATCCCTTACGTGCCCTGCATGCCTCAAAAATCTATCCAATTAAACGTGCCTACATAATAGAAGCTCTACCAAGAAGCTCTAACTCTTTAGCTCTCCATGTGGCCTCAAAAAAATTCACTCTAATGATTGTCACCCATGCACCAGAGTCCACAAACCAATGCTTAAATCCACCTAAGGATGAAACACAAGTGACTGTACAAGCAGCCAATAAACCCTGGAACTCCGCCTGCAGTTAAATAGGAGAAATGGAAAAGCTCTTATGGCGTGCTGAGCATGAAATAGTGTATAAGTGAGTCGGGGCAGGTGTGATATTGAATTTAATCTAAAAAGAAGAAACACTAAAATCTAAAATAAAGGACAGTGCTGTATCAGTGCTGCTTACAGAATAAAAACCTTGCTCACAGATGCACAAAAGCTGCGCATGTTTTAAGATAGATTTTTAAAATAAATTTGGTAAAATATCAGTGACCCTCAGAGTCCAAGGCTGGATTTTTTTTTAAATAGTGACCTATTAGATTCCATTGACAATCTGTTTCATTGGCATCCTATAAATGATCAACTGATATAAGTCAAAATCACTGGTGAACCTGCAGGCATGGTCACATTATTGTAAGGCATTGGTCATGATGTTGTTAGCGTAATCATTTGTATATCGAATTTACAGAATTACAAATTCTTTGGGAGCCAAATGTACGTTTTTTTTTTATCTTTGCCATTACTAGGGTCAGATAAGAACGTTTCAAAGTGATTCTGTAATTTGAATAACCGTATTTAGAAAGAAAATGACATCAACATATAAGCCTTCATATAAATATATAAGGAACTAAGGGCAATATGTACTAAAGCATTTTCCCATAGAGACAGAATGGGTAAAATCCTTTGGTACCTCTGGCCCTAAGACCCCTGACATGCTAACCCTTTCAAAAGCTAAACAAATTCAGCAGAACATCTTGGGTATTTATAAGCTAGCCATGGGCGTCCGTTGGGTGGGGGGGAGGGCCTTGCCACCTCCTGGATTTAGGTAGAGCCTGGTGTGAAGGCTCACAGTGCAGCGTAACACTATGGCCACTGTAGTATCACTCTGTCTGCACTAGTACGACCTTGGCTCCATCTAAAAACAATCTGAGATGCCATGGACCATGGCGGACAGGTCATGGCGGGTAGGGGTGGGTCAGAGGATGGATGACCGTGGGTCAGAGGATGGGTGACACAGTAACTTAATGTAAACACTACAAAATTACACAATACAGGTTTATAAAAATAGAAAATATTTATCTAAACAAAACAAGACGAAAATGACAAAGATCCACCATACACAAGTCAAGTTATCAATTAAAAAGCAAAAAGAGTCTTAAATCCTTTGGTAAACATATAAAACACTGTTAGCGTCGAAAAGTACCTGGGTCGCGTTAAAATAATACGCACGGGTGAGTGTGCGTTGAAAAAGGTACCGGTGCATCGATTTCTCACCCGCAAGCGAGTTCGTGCATCGTTTCTCCTTCTCCGGTTGGACCGGCGTGCGTCATTTTTCTTCCGGATACGCTGATTCGGGCAGCACTCGGGTCCGGGCAGTCGTTGCTTCGTTTTTCCATGCCCAGCAAGGTTTGTGCTGAAAATCCTGCTGCACGGTGATAGCAAAACTGCACTGTGTGGGTTGCGATGTTACCAGCCTCCGTCAGTGATGCGGCACGTCGTTTCTTCAGCCGTGTGCATTGATTTCCCAGCCGCGCTGCATCGCTTTCAGCCACGGAGCTGGCGGCGAGTTGTTTCTTCAGCTGCTTTCAGAGGTTGTGTCAGAAACTTCCCAGCATGGCGGTTTGTGCATAGATTTTCAGGCTTGGTCTGTTGTCAAGGCCCCAGGAACTGAATAGGGCATCACTTGGTAGAGCAGGAGTCTCAGCAAAGAGTCCAGGTGCTGGCAGGGGAAGTCTTTGATGGCCCTCAGACTTTAACAACAGGAGGCAAGTTCTAAATCAAGCCCTTGGAGAGGTCTTCACAAGATGGAAGGCACACAAAGTCCAGTCTTTGCCCTCTTACTTTGGCAGAAGAAGCAACTGCAGGATAGATCCACAAAGCACAGTCACAGGCAGGGCAGCACTTCTCCAGGCAGAGGTTCCTCTTGGTTTCCAGAAGTGATCTAAAGTCTGTGGTTCTGGGTGCCCTTCTTATACCCATTTTGCCCTTTGAAGTAGGCCTACTTCAAAGAAAAGTCTCTCTTTTTTGTGAAATCCTCCCTTGCCCAGGCCAGGCCCCAGACACACACCAGGGGGTTGAAGACTGCATTGTGTGAGGGCAGGCACAGCCCTTTCAGGTGTGAGTGACCACTCCACCCATCCCTCCTAGCAGAGATGGCTCATCAGGATATGCCTTTGTGTCACTGTTTAGAGAGAGGTGCAAACAGCCCAACTGTCAAACTGACCCAGACTGGGAATCCACAAACAGGCAGAGTCACAAAATGGTTTAAGCAAGAAAATGCTCACTTTCTAAAAGTGGCATTTTCAAACACAGAATCTTAAAATCAACTTTACTAAAAAGATGTATTTTTAAATTGTGAGCTCAGAGATCCCAAACTCCACATGTCTATCAGTTTGCAAAGGGAATCTACACTTTAATCAGATTTAAAGGCATCCCCCATGTTAACCTATAAGAGGATAGGCCGTGCAACAGTGAAAACCAGATTTAGCAGTATTTCACTGTTAGGACATATAAAACACATTAGTATATGTCCTACCTTAAACATACACTGCACCCTGCCAATGGGGCTACCTAGGGCCTACCTTAGGGGTGTCTTGCATGTAAGAAAAGGGATGGTTTAGGCCTGGCAAGTGGGTACACTTGCTAAGTCGAACCGAACACACAGACACTGCAGTGGCAAGTCTGAGACATGTTTACAGAGCTACTATTGTGGGTGGCACAGCCAGTGCTGCAGGCCCACTAGTAGCTTTTGATTTACAGGCCCTGGGCACATCTAGTGAACTGTACTAGGGACTTACCAGTAAATCAAAGATGCCAATCATGGATGAACCAATTACATAGACATTTTGTATAGGAGCACTTGCACTTTAGCACTGGTTAGCAGTAGTAAAGTGCCCAGAGTAACAAAAACAGCAAAAACAGAGTCCAGCACACATCAACAACCTGGGAAACAGAGGCAAAACGTTAGGGGAGACCACGCCAAGGATGCCAAGTCTAACAGTGATGTTAAAATTATGCCCCCATCACCAGAAACAAATTCTGCAGACGCCCAAGAAGCCAGCAGGACAGCTCATTAAGTTAGATGCCTGATGCTGAGAAAAGGGGTCACAAGTTTGAGTCCTGCCACGGCCAACTCATCGTTCCGTAACTAGTGAATTGAGTACCATTGAATAAATAATAGTATAGCCTATTATTTGCACTGCTTCAAGATGCCAGAACAGCATATGAAATGTTATCTACAGAATCAAATCAGTATTATTGGGCTCCTGTGATACATGTGATAATAAAATCCCCTTTTCCAAGACATTTTTTTATCCAGATTGTTTCAAATCATCATAATAAATGTCATTACTTATTCTTTGATTCGTTTTGCATCTGGGCTGTTGTGTGGAAGAACACTCAGACCCTAGATCCTTCCAGACCCTCACCTTATGCCATGGACGCCCCTCCCTGCATCGAGGGATGGACAGAGAGACATAGAGGACCCCATTGACAGGCAGAGACTCCACTGCATAGTCGAAGATAGTTTCTAGCTATGAGTGAACTCTTGGCTTTACAACAGGGTTTACATAGAAAACTTAATCTTATCTAGTCTCCTGCTAGTGAAGCGTGTGGCACATCAGCAAGGATGACACTACACACACCCTCTTTATTCTCCTAAGATTGTACTGAGGATTTAATCTTTGGTTCTTTATAGACTACCATATTGTATAAAAAGGAGGAATGAAAAGGGTGCTTCGTATGATGCTAGAGCAGACCAGGACTTCTTGGAGAGCGGCGCCAGTCCCATAGCTGGGCAACCTAGGCTCCATGGGAAAGGCGACCGTGGGCTGGAGAGAGCTGGGTAATAGCAGCAACACGCGCCACAGGGAAACAACCCAAAGTAGAAGTACATTAGAAAATTGTTTTATGGGCCACGCAATTTATTAGCGATTTTAAAGGCCCGAGATAAAGAAAGGCGGACTAAAGAAGGAAGCAAAAATGAGAAGAACTAGAGAGTGAAGTTTGGAAGGAAAGGATAGAAAATGGGGAACTAGAGGGAGATAGTAAATATAGGTACATGTCTGTTTCTACATATAGGTCAGAGTATTTTGTTTCTGGTGGCATGTGGTTTTGAAAGATTGGCTCAGTAGGGTTTGCTTGATCAATGGCGTCGGGATTCACATTATATGTGCAAGGGGCAGACATGCTCTTAACATAATGGCAATTTGTGGCAGAACAGCCGCCTGAACATGTTTCACTGTCCTATTAGAGTTAATAGGTGTCTACTTTCGGTATCATTTGCACAAGACTTGCCGTGCCTCAATGACAATGTCCGCACTAATTCACTCTTTAAACTGCTTAGCATTGCTTTGCGATTTGTCAAACTCTGTTTTTTATGTTCCTTCGCCTCACAGTATCATTGAGGTAGCAAATAACCATCTCTTCCCTTGTCTGCAAACACGGCACACGGTGCGCGCGCCAGACCATCCGGAAGCCAATTTTGTGCAAAAAAGACCCTCAAGCGCTGCCAGTCAGGCAAGGCCTGAAGCTTAATTTAACAACACCGGATCCTGCTATTGGCATGAAAGGTGGGGACGGTAAAAACGTTCTCATCGGTAAACTGCACACGTTGCACGTTTCTAACACGGACTAAACGTAACTTAAATTTTCCTTAAATGCGCACAACTCATTTGTCACCGGTCATAACAAAAAAAGCGATGCCGTTCGCAAGTACATCACTTTGTCGTTTGGAGTGAGCATATGTTAAAGAACACAAATACAACCCAAATATGTTAAATGTGTGCAGGTAATGCAATTGTAAATAAATCAGGACACATAACTACAGAAATAGATTGAACCAATCTATTGAAAACAAATATGTAGGATATGCATTCAACTGTGAACTGATAATTCTTCTACATTCCCAGCAGTGCAGACTGGTGTTTCTACTGCAAATTTTATAAATAAAATTAAGTTTACTCAGTGTTTTTTTGTTGTTTTATTCCAATCTTCCAAAATGAAAGTTAATTGTGTTGTGCATGAGGACTTTGAAGCGTGCTAGTTTGTGGATTCAGAGACAGTGGTCCTCTTTGAGATGCGAAGTAATGTGAACATGGGCTAGGAGGTTGAGTTTGAGCCTGGCAGCTTAGTTTTGTATTGTCTGGAGCCATAGAGTGTTGACTCCAGCATTGAGTGTGTTGCCGTAGTCCAGCTCGCTGATGATGAGGACTTGGGTGACGATGCTGTGAGTGAGTGTTGGCGGGCAGCTATTAGAAGATTTTCTGGAACATCTTGAGTGCGTGGAAGCAGGAGACTGAGAATGCATTCACTAGGTTTGTCAAAGCCAGTTGGTTGTCAATTACTGTTCTGAAGTTGTTTTGCGTGGGTTACCAGGAGGGCTGTTGGTCCGAGTTCAGCAAGTCACCAGGTGGAGCCCCAGAGCAAGGTGTCTTTGCTGAAGATTACTACTTCTGTCTCATCTATGTTAAGCTTGAGGATGTTACTTTTCACCCATCTGTCGACTTCCGTCAGGCAGGCGGAGAAATTGGTCTGTATGTTTGGCATCTTCTCGGAGAGGAAGACTATGAACTGGGTGTTGTCAGCATAGGATAATGTTAATACCATAGGAACGGATGATGCTGGCAAGTGGGGTCATGTAAGAATACTACAATGTGGGGCTGAATGAGGATCCTTGTGGAACTCCGCAGAAAGTGTAAACTCACTTACTGTTTTAAGTGATCAGGAAGAAAGCAACAGTCACATGCAGGTCAACAGAGACTAAACTAAAAGAATAAAGGACACACTTTTATTTGTTTAATAATGCAAGAAGACTGCAATCCTATTTTGAAACCTGTCTCTAACATCCTTTTTACAGTCAAGCTATGACGTCTCTATGCACTTGTAATAAATTGATGAAGTTGACAACATTCTTACTGCCAGAGCCATCAGACACTGTGTCAGACAGATCAGGGAGAAGCATTACAACTGCTATTTAAACAGTGAAATCAAAAGCTAGCTTTTCAGCTCTTCTGAACTATTTTGGTAAAATTAAGTTATTAACAGAAGGTAGTCATTTATGGGAGCATATTTTTTAAACAATTATAGTGGATTACAGGAAGACAGGAATATGTTTGCATTTTTACCATACATCATGAACTGTAACCGGGTTTGAAAGCGAAACACCTAAAACTACATGTATAATGTGTTTGCAACAAATTACTAGTTGTATGCTGATGTGTTTAGCTTCTCACAAGATGTATTCTACTTATTTGTATCAATGCTCATTCACTTGAAGAAGCAACAGGCCAAGAATTCAGGCTTTTTGGAAGAAGAATAATGATGTGGTTGTATAATAGGAGGACTACAATACCCTTTGTTGTTCTTTAAAAGAATATTATAAATCACCTTGCCGTTCCATGACCTTATGAGGTACCAGATTACTTCCATGTTGTTTCAATATTCCTATAATGTACAGCAAGATGTACTTTCTCTCATAAAAGCAACATGTTTTTTAACCAGGGAGGACTTAAGTCATAAACAACCATAGAAAATTGTGTTTTAAAGAGTTATGAAAAATCCCTGAAGACTGAGGAGGTGCCCAATGACAAAGATCCATAGTTGAGCTGGAATCTACAATTGAGTGGTGCGGATGGCACCTGCCAAGCATCTGATGGAGCGAAGGCATTAACTTCTTGCCCCTCAGCCCCCAGTTCCTCTGATGCCTGCAGCCAGAAAGGGAAGTGACTAAGACAAGATATTTGCCTTCTTGTTACACATGCATTCTTTAAGGTCACATAAAGTATGCTTCTAGGCCATCCCGTTAGCTCAGTCCATTTATTTGGCAGGCAAGATTTACTCTGTCGATTTCCTATGTTATGAAGCTTACAAAGTGCAATGATTACCCTCCTGACGTTTCTTGGTCCCAAGAGCATCATTATCATCAAACAACACAAGTAGTCAGCCACGAAAACCATACTCTCCCTCAGCCAAAGAAAGGAAAGTGTTCAGAGCTTTACAGAACCCCGGATGTTTTTCCTCATGCCTGCATTCTGAGTTCCACTGGGTTTCTGATGCATTAATACTGACAACTCCTGATACTGAGGGGTGAAGTAATTTCCGGGTACTGTATTACTTAAGTATTCTGAGTTGTATTGTGAGGAATGTGGCATTACTGGTCGAGTCAAGAATTCTCAAAAACTCATAATGAGGGCTTAAGTGTAACAGAGAATTCATTCCAGGGTCTTGTATCCTGGAATAAAACGGCGCGAATACCCTTTCTCGGCAGAAGAGCGAGGTCTAGGTTTTCTAGTATCATTAATCTCCGTGTCTGCAACAGGTAAGTGTGACCAAGATATAGCCTGGAACTTGGTCTCGCTCCATTGCCCTACGGGCCACCAGAACGGGCAAATGGACTTCACGCCCACCTGTTTCAGATCTTTGGTCCTCTCGGGTCACAAAGTAGATGTTGATGGCCTGGTTTGGACAATGTCCAGTGCCACTCACCGGGATTTATAATTCAGTGAACTGCCCCTCTCTACCCGGTGTAACCTTTCCTTTGGCTCGAATTAGACCCCACAGTTCTCTCACTAGGAGACATATATTGGGAACGTGGCACCTGCTCAGAGTCCCTTTACCTCTCTGTCTCCTGAGCCGCCAACTTGTTAGTAATCACAACCTTCCAGATTCTGCACCTCTCGGAGGGTTACTTGCTGCAGGCCTAATGCATCGAGACCTCTTGTCCACTTCCCAAGGAGATAGTGCTAGTGGTAAAATGTACACAAGAACCGTCCTTGAAAGAGGTCACCGAAAATTGCTGCTACAATAATCGCAATGATAGCTGGTCATTGGCAAATTCATCCTGCAGATGACAAGTCACACCAGAAGCTGTCCCCCCACCCCCAGGAGATTTAAATCTGTGACTCTGCTGTCTCTTTATTTCCTTAGTTGACACAAGACTCTTCCCTCCTCCATCCTCCCTTTACTCATCCCAAACCTAAATCCTATTAGGATAATATTAGATAAACTCCCAATTAACACTTCTGGATTCTTTCCTCCTCCACCCCTCCATTACTCCAGTCAATCTAACTAATAATCTCTCCTATCCTCTGCTCAAATTAACTCATAATAATACTAAAACTGTACTCATATTTCCCAATACTAATCCACCACTAATTCTTGTTGGGTTCCGGAGTAGCGTACTACTCGCCGAAAAGCGCTTCGACGCCTCATCAGGGGTAGTAAGCGCTACATAAATACTATTACAATTACAAATGAGCGCCCTGGTTATAGGGAACGAGGTGAGACAGAAAAGAAAGGCTGTACCTCGCACGCCCCCTACGACCAGTGATTCCAAGAAGGGAGGTGGCCGGCAGTTAGACACGTGAGAAAGTGGCATCTCACACGTTAGCTGGATATATTTTATTTCTCTGTGTAGTTCACGTATTTTTTTTTTTTTTTGTTAACATTTTTTTTTAAAGTGATGGCAATGTCCCCCTGGGTCGTACGCTTATCTGAGAACAGAGAATATAGCGGGGGGTGTAAACATGTCAGATTTGAGGGATAATCCGAGGCATGCAGCGGTCTCCTTGCACCATTGTTTGTGTATTTATCTCCATGTATTTAATATGTGCCGCCCGGAACACTAATTGACATGCTCCCCTCGGGGGTTGTCCTACCGACCAGCGGGAAACCAACATCACTGCCACTCTGCATGTTTACTAGAATAAACAAAAGCTCGTCGACCCCAAATGGCAAAAAGAAATGTTTTATTACAATTTAATATGATTGTTTTTAACCTTCTCTCTAATTAACTTCATCTCCGCGACAGATTGCAATCATCTGAACACAGAGAATAGAAGTGCTTTCAGGAAAAATAATCCATGTGACCGTCGCCATACCCATTCCCCCGGGCGCTTCTTTGTTTAGCACTTAGCACTGACGCGGGCACACAACATGGGGCACAAAGGCAGACGTACAAAGAGGTGCACGCGCGGCAAGCTCGAAAACCGCGCGTGAAGTCAGCTCGGCTGCGTCGTTCCTGAACTCCACAGCCAAAGGTGCCCCTTAATTCATTGTAGTTTCTGAAGCTAAACTGGAGATAAATCTGGGTTGGAAATTAAAAAAGAAAAGCAGAGTAAAGAAGAGCATTCTTTTGTTTTTTTCACATTCTGTCAAGGCCCACAATCCCGACTTCTAGTTAGTCATTTAAAGTGTATGCATTGTAAATATAATATCGACGATATGCCTGTGCAGTGACCATCAGTCAGAGATGTTTATTCCTCGCTCACCCAATACCCTTAACCCCATTAATTAGAATGTTATTTCCTTGCCGTATCACTTTTATGGTCCTCCTTCACGAATATGTATCGTGTGCCACTCCACTGGTGAACCGCTAGGTGTCCCCCTTGCCAAATTCTACGTTTGCAAGTTTTGATTTAACAATCGTCCTCTTAGCAAGTACCTCCAAAAATGTAATTCATTACATGCTTCAATCTAAATAAAAAAAAAGCAAAAAGACGATCTGGTGTCCTTACTGATGGAGGGCGATGAGTATTGTTTAAAAGAACAATACCCCTCGGCGAGGGATTATAACTGAAATGGTATGTCGTTCGATATTCGACCATTCCATGCGGAGAATTTATGAAGTTTGAGGGTGATCTTGGCCACTGAAGGTGGAGGGGCACGGAGGGGGTGGGACTTGGTGGTTGTGTGTGTGGGGGGGTTGGGGGGGAATTGGGTGGCGGGGGAGAGTGAAGGGGGGCAGAGGAGGGATATTTTAATGATTTTATGGGCCCTGGGCCAAATGTATTTTGGGGGCCCGAGTTCGGAACAGCTTTTAATTAGGACCCAGTTTCCTCTCTTTCATGTCCTCTTTGGCTAGGTCCAGGGGCGTTACGGCGGCCCCGGCAGACCCTGTGGAGCGCGGTGAGGGGCGTTTGGGGGGTTGGCTTATCCATACTTGGGGGTGTGGGAGCCCCTTCAGCATTTCTTGTGGACATCACCTTTTATTATGCAACTGTCACTGAGAGCGCACTGGTCCAAATTCTAGAAGTATCTACATCTAATATTCAGGGATAGTGGCCTGTGTTATTAATGTGTAACACAGCAGCAACTCATTAATATTACTGCAAATAATATCCTTGACGCCCTCACGTCTCGTGCGAGATTCTGTTTTGATCTAAAATAAACTTTCTTTTATGGATGTTGAATGAAAGATAAATACAACATTTCTGTAATAGACTGTCACGCATCACCCGCATTAAACATAAATTAAAGGAAAACAATATTGGAAACCGTATATTTAAGAATTATTCAAATTCATCAGGGCAGGGTTCTGGAGAACATAGTTATCTCTATCAGGGGCCCCTGAAAGGCTGGGGCCCTAGGCCGGAGGCAGAGCACACTTTGCCCATGCCTTAAAACGTGTCTGGGGTAGGGTGGGGGTGCGGTTTTCCCGAGTGCGGAGAGTCTCCGGGGATTGACACGATTGAAGGGAAAGAGTCGTGTGAAATGTAATAAATTAGTCGCGGGGACAGATACAACTCACAGAGGATGTGGACGGTTCATTATAGAGTGGTGGGGGTGGAATGAAATACATGACTTCCATTGCATCAACCTACGCTCGACTTTCAGGAAGGGGCATAAAACGAGCTTAGGTCTTGCTATGAGCTCGACGTGATTGTATAACTCTTTGCACGCGCCTCTCCTGTTGTCCAATTAATTGCATGTTAGCAAAAGATCACTGCATTCACTGCCTTTATCGGAGTCGTGATTTGTTCATGCTGCGATCGAGTTTGCTGGTGAATGTTTACTGACCAGCCACTAGGTGGCCCCCTTGTCATTAAAGCATGGTCTCTGGCTTTATCACCGGCAAATATAATTCCAAAATATTTGGGGCAGGGGGATGGTACAACTTGACGTTTATGCATTATATAGTATTCAAATGAATTTTTATAGTCTAGACACTTGATCGACCATAATTTATAATATGCTGAAGGAACTGCAAATTTTCAACTCGCTATCATTACGTGTAACGGTGTAAGTACAAATATGTAGCTCTCGTTGTCACGGTAAACACAAAGAATGCAGTTTTAATCACAATGTTTCCCTCTCCCATGAACGTCAATTCACCAAAATGCCAGGGAGTGCGGAAGGAACAGCACTTGCCCTTTGACCTTCAGTTTCACTTACACACACATGCTTACGCATTCACACATTCGCAGACATACACTCCCTCTCTCATGTAAACACACTCACACTGAAGTAAGCACACTACAGATATTGAAACAATGTTTCTGCTTACCTCGGCTGCCAGGGAAGGCCATATCCCTGCTAATTGTACTCCATTTTTTAATTATGCTAATAGTGAAAAATGAAACATTATGTAATATTAGTATAAGAAAAAATAGAGGTCGGTTAGGACTACTCTCTCTTTGTTTTCTCTCAATTTTTTAATTCACTAAAAAACAAAGAGAGAGCCTAACAATGGACGACCAGCGACTGTGTTTCTGGCACTGATTTTGCCCCCTCCGAGGCCAGGGGTCACAAAGACAGTGTCAAGGGTTGCAAGGGGCAAGCCAGGGGTCGCAGCAGCTACCTCTGGCAACCCCTAAATGATTAAATGATGTCCACCATGTCTCCTCCTGTATGATACAAAACACAAGATTTTAGACAAATAAACCGATTCTCTTGTACCTGACGGTGAAGGTGGGATTAACCCATTTAGTTTTACTTATAGGGGCTTTCAGCCATATCTTTTCATCCATTGGTCTCTTATTGCGTCATCACATTTGTTTTACAGCTGCTACAGCATATAGCATAGGGCAGTGGATAGTGCACTGCAGTCATTGGGTAACTTCACTGTGATTGACGACAATGTTCTTTTGCAAAGCACGCCCACACACAAAGTAGCAAATGTACGGGACTAATATGGCAATGAGTGCTTTTTTTGGGACCAAACCTATGTTTGTGCTTTTATATTTTTTTTAGATGGAGGGGCCAGCAGCTCCACCAACAATAACGTTTTACAAAAACCAGGACAAAAGATAACAAGCACTGAAAAACAGAAGGCAAGCAGCTAGTGCCAGATCTATTGGCTTTGCAGATGCCTTCTTGATGTTTGGGGCAGTTGGCGTGTAAACCTTTATAACTTTTTCAACAAAAGTATCCAGGCCTAATTTACGTACTTTCCCCCACATGATAGGGATTCTAAAGGTTCAGAGGAAAAGTGGTTACAATTGCAGGCATCCAAAAAATAATCAAAATGTTCCTCTTTTATTAGAAAAATGGGGAAGTAGTGTTGTACAAGAAAGTACATATGTGTTTTTAATGAAAATTGCCTAAAGAAAGATTTTCTGTGCTGACGTCACCTCACCCCAGTTTTCAGAGTCGTAAGTAAAAAATAAATACAAAAAATCACCGTGTATTTTGCATATTTGTTAGTAGCAGTTAATAGCACCTATTTTTGTAGTTTCTGTCTACTTGCAGTTTTTTGTGTGGGGGAGAGTTATCAAATCATTTGGTGAATCTGAAAAATAGGAACATTCAGAAGTATGCCAGGTGTAAATCACTAATGATTTCCCCAAAGAAACTAATGGTTGAAATAAAACAACTAAGGAGGTAGGTAAAAATAGAAATGGGGCACACTTTTTCGACTGTACTTTTGCTTGACGGCTGATATATAAACGTAACATGGATATGTAGTGTTTGGTGGTCTCCAAAACGACGCAATACCCAGAGTTTTCAGCCAAGCTGCAACTTGCAATGCTTTTTCATTGTGTGCAGATTATGCATTAATCCATAAAGTTAGATTTACATATTTAAAAATGGAGATGAAGGAAAGCTCTTAATTTTTTAAATACCCCAAACATCAGAGTTTAGGAATAGTGTTTATTCATATGAGACTGATTCAGAGGACGTTTGCAAAATATGTTCTTTCTTGCTCACTGACTTACTTTTGGAAACCAAAAAGGAAGAGAAATTCAAGACATATTAATACATATTGTAGTATTATATGTTCCCACACTTCTCTTCACAAAATCAGTACTCCATTTCATACATCTATCACTCATGACAGGCAGGACCCCAAAATACAAGATGGAGACTATCGAGATTTTGTCTTAAAATTGTAGTCTTTCTGGGACATGGGTAGCTGCGACATTTAGGTGGCTGACACCCTGAGAAACCTGCCATTTCTGAAAACTGGACAGTATGAAGGGTGCAGTGTGGTACTGCTGGTGTGGATCACGCCACATTTCCCTTAGCCAGAATGGCCTGCAAACATCAGACAGTGGTTAAAATAACAGATTTTACTCACATTTCTAAAAGGGAATTTTCCAAAATTTGCAGAGATCAATGAATGTCCTACCACCCAGCATTTCTACACTACTTCTGATAAAAATGGTACCCAAATTCTGTGTGTGGACCTATTACCAATAGCAGTTTACACTTTTAGTCCATTCCTAAGATGCATTAGGTCCACCCACAGATAAGGGATAGTAGTTTTTTTTTAGAGAATTGTGGAAAGAAAAGGTGCTATGACTTTGACGCATATTTTGAAGATCGCAAGCATTTTTGGTCAGGAAACCTGCTGGTTTCTATGCAAGATAAACTTGGATTCCCTTGGGTTTCGGAAATGCCCATAGCTGGTAGCGTTCCCTGTGGGCCTGCCAAAATGCTGCAGTATTCCCCTGTGGGAACAGAGAGGAAATTGGGTATTGTAGGGATATTTTTGATGTTTGAGCAGCATTCTGCAGAATTTGTATTGGGATCCATGCAAGCCACACCACCCTGGATCCCCCTGGGTCTCTAATTTTCTGAAATGCCAGGGGTTGTTAGGGTTCCTTGGGTGCCATCTCACAAAGTGCCCGAATACTGCAGTCATTCCCCTTTGCAAGTGAGAGGAAATGGGATTTCCTTGGGCATAGTTTTGACAGATGAGCCGGCAGAGAGTGTGTAAGCCTCTCACCGGACAGATATATGATATAGTGCCCAGTGGCGGAGCATGATGGTGACATGGTCAAGAGCTCCACACCAATCTTTTTCTCAGTTTTTTCAATGCTGTCTGGTGGGATTACAGCCCACCTCTACGTGGGCAAACAGGGTATTTACCCACTTCATGCATATTCCAGAGGGGTGTCAGAAAGCAGACCGGATCATCAGGGAAAAAGTGAGAACATGAATGTGGGGGGGAGCTCACCCATCCTTGTAATGGGCTGCAACCTGTCCCCTGGCACCAAGCCCCTGAGGGCGACGACTGAAGGATTCACCTCCTATCTTCCTGCCCCAGGGGACATAAAGCCCATTAGATACCAGGGGATGTGTTGAAAAAAGAAATGGTGTGGTATGCTGGCTTTGTTTGGTATCTGGTTCTAACCTTGAGCATCAGATAGACTTTCACCCACCCTGGGGAGGCAGATTGGAGGGGATACAACTGTTTCCTTTACACATGTCATAACTATGTCAGAGAAAGACACATTTCCCCTCACTTGCATGTAGATGGCTGTAGTGCGCAGAAAAGCTGTTTGGGCTCCAGCTCTGGGGCGTTGCCCGATACCAGAGTGGATTGATCACCACCGAAATCAATGTTTTCTTTTTTTTCCCATAAAATGTGTAGGTCCGAATTTTACTTTGAATGTACTGTCCCTGTTTGTGCCATGGTTGCATCCTTAATTAAATGTGTCCAGTTTAGGCCAAGATAGTGCGCCAGACTTAAAAAAAAAAAAAAAACTTCCCATGGGGTCCCACATATGGGGACAGTTAGTGTGGCTTTCAATAGTTTTTTTTTGTCTCTGCACTCTTTTCTGTGATACAGCACAGACACAAAGGCAAAGTGTTTTCTAATTTACCACATACCCATGACAATGAGGGATTTCCCACTCATGATCAAACCAGTACAAGATGTACGCTATCATGATCTATATCATAGAAGGGGCTGCACAAGCATTTATGGCCCCTTCTGTAATAGCAGAGTGCATGGAAGGATCAAAGGGCTGACACAAATGCCTAATGCATTGTGGCCCATAGTATTTAAGGTACTTTCTGCCCCCTGATGGGAGCAGATTTGGGGTGAATCCCTTAATCTGCCTCCCATGGTTGGTAGACAGACTGTTTGGGCTCTGAGTATGGGAGATGCAGCCCCAATGCCAGCATGGGTCGTTCTCCACCCCCTGTTTTATGTTTTTGAAAAAATCTACCTCTAGTCCCCTGAGGTAAGATTGGGAGAAAATACCCAAATATGCTTCCTTGTGGCAATGTGTGGGCTTTAGAGTTGTGTGTGTGGGGGAGGGACCAGCCTGATGCCAGGACAGGCCATGATTCACCACTCTTTTTAATAAAAAAAAAAAACTAACAATGGTGGTTGAGGTCATATATTAAGGGTATATCCTCCAAAACTCTGTGTGGGCTACAGGTGAGGTGGGTCACGGCCTGGTGCCCAAATGCACTGGCCATCGTCCATTGTTTTGTAATATCTAACTATTGTACCTAGTGTACTCTCTGCCTCCCGGGGAGTATAGATTGAGAATAACTCCCCTATTCTGCCCCATGGGGAGAAAGACTGCTTGACCTTTATGGGTGAGTGTGTGGTCTAATATCAGCATAGGTTGCTTCCTTTTTGCTTTTAAATAAACAACTCTGAAGTCTAGTCAACTTCGTGCTTCAGTGGGGTTGGCTATTTGGACATTAACCTGTTTGGGACCTTGGATCCTTGGTGGGTAGTGGGAGCAACTGCCTGTGCATGGCTGGGGCTCCCCCTCCCATTTAAATTCCCTTGTGTCTAGTGAGTGAATCCCTATTTGGGGATCCCCCCTGCTGCAGTGACCTCCAAGCAGAAATCTACTAAAGAGAAGTATCATTGGAAAGGAGGTGTTTTCCCCTTTCCAAGGGTACCTCTCATGTTGTTGTTGGCGGTCGGATGGCTGAGCTGTGCCACTGGGCACCGAGCACAGTGAAAGTATAAGGAATGGAAAGACACCCTATACTTTAATTTTCAATATTGATGAGATTAATTATCATTCACAACAAAAAAGCATGAGTCTGGTAGGGAAACCAGTGGCCCACGGTGAGGGTCCCGAAAGGGAATCTCCCTGGTGCAGAGCTACAGGAAGATTTCCTGCCTTTAGTATGTGATGTTCAGGCTCTCTGCACTGTGAAGGCAATGTGGAGGACGTGAACATCACATCTCCACTAAAGTCGTTAATAAAGATGATGAGGCCATTCTTCAATGCCAGGCACGGGACTTCTGATTTAAAGGTCTCTATAACAAATCATTGTTTAAAAGAGGAAGGCACAAGAAAAGGTGTGGGAAAGGTTCTAGTTAGATGACTCTCTTCTCACATTATCTTCTAAAGCATTTGGGCCCATATTTATACTTTTTCAGTGCCGCATTTGCGGCATTTTTTGACGCAAAATTGGTGCAAACTTACAAAATACAATTGTATTTTGAAAGTTTGCGCCGATTTTGTTTCAAAAAGCAGCGCAAATGCAGCGCTAAAAAAGTATAAATATGGGCCTTATTTACTTATACAGTTTTCAGTAGTGTGAGTGCTTTACAAATGAACAAAAGGCAGAGGTGTGGTAAACAGAGGCTGACCAAACACAAAACATTTCTCAATCTCAGTCAATGTGTTTTTGGAGCAAGAGGAATTTAAGCTCCCTTTAAAGGCTGCAAGACAGGGAGTGGAATGTAGGAGGGAGTTTGAAATTCCGGTGGTGCTTGCTTGGGGTGGATTGCTTCGTACAACACTGAAGGTTGGACCTTGGAGGTGTTGCAGCAGATATGCTAGCATGAGAATATTCTAATGATTTTCATATACATACTAATGAGAAAATTTTTATTTGAAAACTAATAATTGAAAATAACGTGTAATGTGGAAAATGTGCCCACGGAGAGTGGTCATCATCTGTATTAACTGTACTAAAATAATGTGTAATGTGTATGAAATGGTAATAATATGCCATAACTAATGATATAAACCTAAGTTTTATGATGTTTTGTATCCTTAACTTAGCCGTACTAGAGGCCTGGCCGGCGCTGGGCCTTGCTTGCTTAAACGTGGAGGCACGATGAGCCGCAGACACTTAAACTGGAGAAAAGGACCTTGAACTGTACAGAGTTCAGCGATGAGCTCTGCTAGAAATTTCTGCAAATTCATCAGTGGACAGGAGACGATCAGAACAAATTGATACAATTATGTGTAGAGTAGGCTAAATGTACTTTCACAGGATCCGAACAATAGAGGCACTGACTAAGAGACAGTGAGTTACAATTTTGTTACCTGAAGAGCCGGATGATGTTCTCATCGATGAAGAGACCAATCATGTTAATGAAACTTGATGCTCGTATTAACGCAGACAAGTGGTAAACAAAAACTATAGGTTAGAGTCATAACCCCCTGATAAGGTTGACCAATTAGCAATTTGGGGGACGGACTGAGAGACCCTAATAAAAAGTCATGACACGAGAAGAGAAATCAGAGTGGATTGGCAAAAGTTGATGATGTCAGGAAACGCTGTCCGAAGTGCTGAAATTTGGGCTTGCTCTTTGTGAGCCCGAGCCTTGCTGATGACTGATGACCTGGAGACGAAGACTGACCCGTTGCTGATCTAGCTCGGATAGGTAGCTATCAATGATTGACTAATGTGTTTTTCCTTCTAGGTACCAACTGCGCTGTTTAATGTGTTTTTCCTTTTAGTTAGATGGTTTTCCAAATTAATGATTTTTGACTAAATTGTTTTTGGGATGAAGACCCACATGCTGATCGGAATTAGGTAGGCTGATAAGGGTGACTAAAGGGTGACTTTGACTTTGACTGACTGACTTGCATTGCTGAATTAATCAATGTTATAAAATTGCTAATTTAGTTTGATGTTGCTTTGCTCATTAATAAAATCTTGATGAATTATTGCTTATTGTTGCTAATAAAGTTTGATTAACCATGGATTCATTGAAGTAAAGGTTTTGATTAGAATTGTAACTAATAGGGAATAAAACGAACTAACCTTCTTGAGAGTGATGGTCTTTTCTTATTAGACTAGGTTTTTGGTATTGTTTGTTTGGTTGGAATTATTGTTGATTTTACTGTAGTCACCACTTGGCTAGGATACTCTGTGATCCAAAAGATTCACTGACCTATACGCGTCCCCTTGTAAGTTTACTTACTAAGGACTAGGCGCGCTAGCAGAGGCTCTAGGAGGAGAGATTTAACATTATGTGAAAGCTATTGACCACTAAAGATTTTATGCATGACAGCCAAAGAAGAGTGAGAAGATGCTTGTAGGTCTTTATGGGTAAGGCAGTCCTTCTTGAATTGTGGTTTAGCATCAGTATGGAACCATTGTAGAGAAATTAGGGTAGGCGCGGTTTGGGCACATTTGTTGCATCTGGAGACAAAGTAAGTAGCAGTATGGAGCACTGCTTTAGGAGGGCCAAGATGAAGGTGGACCAGTGAGCAGCAAGTTGCCATAATCCAGTCAGGAAAGAATAAGTTATTTGAATCCTGTTCTGAGATAAACTGCTGGATACCCCAGTGCAATCTAAGTTTGCATCAAGAAATCTTAGCTGTAGCAGAAATAGTTATTTCAGGTTAAGTTTATTGTTGAGAATGAAGCCAAGAAATTTGGCATTATCAACAATGACTGATTTGGAGTCCAATAGAGTTCACCATTCAGTCCATGAGAGAAATGGTAAATTAGATTTTTTTCAGGAAGATAAACAAAAAGTTAGTCCTGGTGGTGGTTGTGGTTTAACTGATACTTTGTCATTCATTTTTGAACATTGCTCAGTGTCAGAGACCAAAGAGTTGCCATTTGGGAATGCAGTTTTAAAGTAGTGCTGGGTGCCATCTACATATTGGAGATATTGCATCCCAATGTTCCTAAGGCTAACCCCAAGAGGTTCCAAGCAAAGATTATACAGTGATGGAGGCCAAACGAAACCCTAAACAATCCCCTTGAAGTACATTGACACAGTTAGAAACAGAACAATATATTTAATTTGCTTGGGGTTTGATTGATAAATATGTGGTGAACCAATTTCGTACAATACAATCAATGCCCATATGTTCTTTTGGGTTGTTGAGCAAGAGAAATGATTGCTGGTGTCAAAGAAATCTGATAAGTCGAGACATACAAGTAGATAGAAGTCTTCAGGCTCAAGGAAACTGAGTGCGTCATCAACAGTTTGTAGAAGAGCACTCTTAATGCTGCAGGCCTTTTTGAGTCCAGATTGAAAATTACCTAGATGATTGACTTAATGGGATGAGAAAGAAAAGAGGCTACATCATGCTGTATCCCCTCAGGACATACAGGGTACTCAGAGGTTACTGGGCCCCAGTGGTGATAGTTGAGGTTGTTTGTCACTGGTGTCCTGAGATCCAGCCTATTATTGCTTTGCAAACTGGGCCAAGTATTGTCTTTCTGCACTTGACTTTCAGGGTAGAGAGTTCATGTCTAAAATAGAATATTTACGACACAGCATAATGTAATACTACACTGTGCAATTAGCGTATCAGTGGTTATCTTGGTAAGCTTGGTAAATTGTAAAAACGGATCAGGGCCCACCCCAAATGTCTTTTGTGCTTCTGTGAATGTAATGCAACTTTCCGCGCATGTACAGGTCCCCTAAGATCTCTCAACCCCCCTCAATCCAAGCTGACATAGACATAAACTGTTTGATATGCAAAAGGTGCTTCAGCCACCAAAACGGCAATTTTGTACAAAACGGGGGCTTACGCAGTACAGATCTAATTGCTACTTCTTATGTCAGTGCTGCCATTTCTACTATATTAAGGGTAGCCTTTATTCAAACCAGTCCTCTCTATAAGGCAGGGGAGAAAACTATCTGCACCCTTTGTGCCCGCCAATAATCACTTCTCTCCATTAGAGCCATCTGTACACCACAGAGCACCATGCTGTAGCTGTGCCGCTATATAGTACAATTCCATGTCCAGTAAGCCTAAACCTCCCTCTGCCATGTCCAGCTTGAGAACCCAGAGTCCCACTCTGACAAATGTTCTGGCCCAGATTAGTGCAATCAAGAGGCTGTCCAGTCTTTTTAACGTTGAATGGACTACAGGACACTGGATGTTCTGCAGGACGTAGAGGCATCAGGCAGGAACACCATCTTGACAAGCGCCACCTTACCAGCAACTGACAATTATAATTTGTTCCAAAAGGCCACCAAGTCCTCCAGGCCCACCACGACTCTACCCATGTTATATTCATAGTGATTCTCAATTGTATGTGCCACCCGTATAGCCAGGTATAGGAAGCTATGTAACTCCCACCTCAAACCAAGGTCAGGAAGCTTATCTGCAACACTGGCCGCCTACCTGGTAATGGGGAATATTAGGGATTTAGCTACACTCACCCTGAGTCAAGAGAACCTCCAAAAGGTATGCAGTACATCCTGTAATGTATATAGTAGCATATTTTGATATATTTGGAGGATAGATGATGGTAAATTTTTTAACAGCCTTCAAAGCCAAACTTAAATCTTGCCTGTTTTAACTCTTTTCTTCTGTTCAGGAAACATTCTGACAGGCACGCACCTAGAGAGGGATGTTGCCCGTATAGTTTGCTATAGTCATGCCATTTCACTTCATCTCACAGTTAAGATAGTTGGGAAATATATAAGGTCTTCTCAGCATCCTATGAGTGCAGCTCCATATAAATAAAAAGACAAAACCGGTAGGACTATGACTGATATTTAAGACATAATTCGAAGCTAGCTGAAATGCTGTAGGGGAGAAATACGATAAAATATGGTTGTCTGTTTTAATGTTACTTCTGTGGTGGTTGAGATGGACCTCAATTTAGAGGGAGTGGCATGACTGCTCGCCATGGAACCTGCCCCTGGGGGTGCATTAAATATACGCATTTAAGCAGATGGAAGGGTTTAATTGTGCACAGCAGGCCAACGGACCACTAATGCAAAATATACTAAATGCAGCAAATCTAGACCAACGGTAGATGCTTTTAGTAAAACATGATATTTTATATTTTACCAAGGAATATAGATAAAAGCAAACTCGTACAATAAAAAAGGAGTTTGATTGGAGCAAGCGTGCACCCTGGTATAACCTCACACTGAACTGTACGCACTAGATTGTATGTGGGCACCATGCCATTGTTATAACATTTGAAATTAACTGCATGGAAGTGCCAGCTAAAGTAATGGTTAAGTGCAACTTAGAAGCCACTTTCTAAAACCAGAATCGTGTACTATATACTATCCACACTAAATTCAAAATGTAATATTTAAAGATTGCGAGCCCAGTGGGTGTTGGGGTGGCATTCATTGACAGGCGGGAGGGTGAATGGCTACTTGGGAAAAGGCTTGGGTTGTACCCGGTCCTTGTACCCTCACCCCCCACTTGTCAATATTGATACGGTCAGCTTCAGTCCTCAACAGCACAAAAGGCACAGATCGGCACTATGCAAAAGGATCTCGACCTAAATGTCCTTACACTCCCTAGTGCACTTGGACAATTCTAAAATGAAGCCGTCGGAAGGCAATTTTTCCTCAGTTTGTCCCATACTTAATTACTCTATTTATTACAATCCATGACACTGAAAAGGGTAAAGGTCCACTGGCAGTATAGTGATCCACTGAAGATTGATGCCTGCTGCAAATGTAGCACTTACAGGAATATCAGGGAAAGTCTATGAAGCAAATATTTTCAAACCCATTTTGTTGAGTAAAAGTCAAAGAAGGGTATAGATACCTGAACAGAGCATCAGTCATATGTGTCATCTCTGGCTTGTGAGTCACAGCCGCGTTCCATGCTCATGTATTTCTGACCCTTTTCCATTTCTTCATTTCCCAAAAAGTGGAAGACATCTGGGGATGGCTATTTTGAAAATATCTCAGGTTTTCTACAAACCAAGACACAGAAGTTCCAACAAACATAGAAAAGAAAAGAGTATTCAATCAATTTAAGCAGCATTCTTGTGTCCTTACTAGTTAACCAAGCGCATTGATGATGATGCGCATAGGCTCTCATTATGATGGCGTTTCTGCGGAATATGGAAAATATTTTACGTCTGCCTGTGAAATATGAGTTTTGATACAGTGTGTATTCTGAATATCGACTACATTATAACTTGGGACATTAATATCATAGTCAGAATATCGAAAGACAAAATAGCAAAAGGTAAGTATATATAGATCTTCTATAACTAACTCGCCATTTATGTATTCTGACAGGATATATTATCAGGGTACATAGGTATGGAGTTAAGAATAGTAAATCTATACTTCCTCATACACACTAACCTTTCAGTATTTTGTCCATTATATAACAAAGTGTGCCATTATATTCTTGCGGTCGATATTCCAAAATACAATCTTTTTATTCTACTGCATTTGTTACAATTAATGCACCCAAACAAAGACAAAAAAATTATAAATATAAATATGTACTGGTAGCTGAATAATAAGGTTCAGCATTTCCATTAAGGTCGGTATAACTTCTTCATGGAAATGTTGGACCATATTACAGGATTTCCCCCGTGTACTTTCAATATAAACTCACTGCACAAAACACAGCTAAAGATTATGGTTCAATTAACACAAAAAAAACCTGAGGTGAGGCTGTGCAATACACAGCACACACCATAACTCACACCTATGGCAAGTTTTGCAGATTGTGGTAGTATTTTTGTTTTACTTGCTGCTAAGGAGTGTACTGATCATGGTGTTGGGCGTGACATATGGTGTGCATTGTGTGTTGCACACCGTAACTGGTGCCAGTGTATCCCCATGTTAGTCAATGGGACTATCATCCTTGCAAGAGTGAAAATAACAATGGCAGGTTTCACTGTCAGGACAAGTAAAACATAAAAGAAAACCTGTCCTACCTGTAATAACCTGCCTTATGGGCTGCTAAGGCCTTTCTTAGAGGTGGCTTACATTAAGGCAAAAAGGTTATTTTAAAAGCTGTCTGACAAGGCTGCAGTGGCAGGCCTAGATTCATGTGTTCACTTTGTCACTGCAGTGGTGGCACAATCAGTGCTGCAGTCCACTGGTGACATTTAACTTGCAAGCCCTGGGTCCCTTGCTCTCCATGCTACGGGAGTCAAGCTAGTCTGGCTGATGAAGGGTGCTACCCTGAAACCGGTCCAACGTTGCTTGTTTCCAGTCCAGGGAGGGCCTGGCTTGGCAGCTCGGGCTGGACTGTTCCCATGGGGGACAGGGTCAAGACTGATTTGCATATGATTGGGTCCAAACTGAAATGACATGGGTAGCAAAGAAACAATGGATTTAGGCCCAGATCTCTGTACTGGGGATGAATGTTTGACAGTATTCCGTCCAGCACTTCTTCTTTTCACACCTTGTACCCTGCACTAGTGACTTATAGATCAGTTAAATATGCCAATCAAGTGTTAGCCAATTGTACATTTATTTAAGGGTTCAGAGCACATGCACTGAGTCCTGGTCAGCAGAGCCCAGTTCACTATGGAATCAAAAACCAGCAGCAGATCTAGACAAAAAGCTGGGTAGTCCTTCAAAAAGGACATTTCCTTGTAATATATTATATGATATTCCTGTAGAAATGTAGCCAAAACAGACAAGGTGCAGACTCCAGTGAAGTGCTCGAAGTGTTAATTGCACACAACAGAAAAGGTCCATCCTGATGTGTCTCAGCCAATAAATTCAGCCTTGTTCATGCACCCACGGTGCTATTTTGAATGCTTTTATCTTGTGCTCATGTGACTAAAAGGCATAGAAAAAATGCTGAATATTGCATTTGATGCGTGTTGTGCTGCTTCATATAATTATAAACATGATTTCTTTTTACATATGAAATTAATTTTGCAAACGCAGTAACACTAAAGAGTTTTCGACAATTTTTCATAACGTATCAGAAAAGATATGAGAAATTAGGCATATTGTACTCATTGTATAATCAATTAAACTCAATTCATCAGAGTTGACAATTGAGCAAAATGTCATCACAAATAATCGGAAACTAAATAAGCATATGCACAACATGATATCTGTACGCAACCCCTGACCTGCTTTTAGGTAGGGAGAAGCTCCCCGCGCCGCACAGCTCCACAGTTGCGCTGGCGTCCCTCTCCCCGCCCTTGCAGCTGCTACTGTGAGTTCGAGGCCCTCCTCCACCCGCAGGCCCTGCCTGTGCCTCATCCTTGGTGGTCCAGTGGTGCCGTAAGTATCGTCTGTCTGTTTGCCTTGTGTCTGTCTTTCACTTTCTTTTTTCTGCTTCTCTGTTTATCTTGCCCCATTTTTTGTGCCTTTTTCCTGTATTTGTGCCATTTTCCTCTATTGGTGCCTTTTTCCTACATTTTCCATTTCTTGGCTTCCCCCGTGGTTTCTCCAGCTGCCGCGTCCCCCGCGGCCCGCCCTCCCTCGCGCCCATTTGGGCTTCCCCTCCCGCCTACGAGCTGCTCCTCCCTCCCACCTCCCCCTCTTAATTGCAGCCGCTGTGCGGCCACGCTGCTGGCGTGCAAGAGGCTGGCCAGAAGCAAGCTCGTCTGCGCCCCTCTGCGCCTGGACCGCACCCAGCACCAGTCCCACTGGCCGCCGAGGTCTCCCCGGCACCAGACGCCACTAAAACGCCAACGCCCTCCACACCCTCAACACCGGCCGCTCTACCACCTGCTTCCAGGCCTCACCAAAGCACGCCCACGGACCCTTCTCCTGCCAGAGCTGCAACTTCTCCACCCTCAGGACCACCACCTCACCCACAAGAACCGGACACAACCACCTCAGATGCATCCTTCTCAACACCCGCTCCGTCCACAAGCACGCCATCGAACTCTGGGACCTTCTCGTCTCCTCCTCCCTAGACATCACATTCCTGACAGAGACCTGGCAGAACCCTTCCCCAGCTCCTGACATCGCCATCGCCATAGCCATTCCAGACGGTTACAAGGTCACCCGCTGAGACCGCACCAACAGACCGGGAGGAGGAATCGCCATTGTCCACAGGAACACCATCAGAATCTCAACCAACACCGAAGACGCCCTCAGCAGCGCCGAACACATGCACTTCCAAATCCACATCGACCCCAACACCACCCTCAGAGGCACCCTCATCCACAGACCCCCCCGGACCCTGACCTCAGCTCAGTGACTCCATCGCTGACATCACCAGTGCCCAGTGCTCAAGCCCTAGCTTCTACAGATTACATCCTCCTCGGGGACCTGAACTTCCACCTCGAAAACACCAATGACAGCAACTCGATCTCCCTGCTTGCCAACCTCGGACTCAATCAACTCGTCACATCTCCCACCCATTCCACATAGGGTGTTTTGGTAGAAACGTAAATGTTCTCAAAATATTTTATGGTGCTTCCTTCCATCTTAAAGTGCATGCAAGAAAAACAGCACTTAATGATAAATGGTAAGTTCCCACTTATTTATTGTTGATTTATAGGCATCCAATTGCCAATTATACAATATTTCGTGAGCATATGATGTTCCTTAGAAAAACGGAAAAGTTCTCTGAGACATTTAGTCATACTTGTAGTTTATTAGGCAGTGATAATTAACTTCATATAGTGCAACAGGTAGGTGAAGTGAAGAACATAGAGAGTACTCAGCCAACATGTGTTTAGCCCTATGAGGTGCGTTCACTAGGGCTTTCTCAAGGCTGTAGAAGATGAAATAAAGTAAAATTTAAAATAAAGGACAGAAATAAAAACTAATAAGTCATTAGAATCAAGGGATCAAAAAACACCAAGGGGTGAAAGCCAGAGGTTTTGAAAGGAAAAGCGCTTAGTTGTGCTACCATATCCCGAAAGTTCTGTCAGTGGAAAAAATAAAGATCGATACCCGTGCGATAGAAGTGCAATTGCAGAGATCCATTCCTGGTAAAAGAAATTAAAGAAAGCGAAAAAAATCGAAAAAAAATATATGAACGATCTGTGATGTCTAAAGTGAAGGTTAATGGAGAAAAGTATGATATAGCATTTTGAAGTGAATGAACAAAACAGATCATGTAATGGTGCCAGCACCTATTAGTAAGCAATGTAATTGTGGAAAAGTGTGAACAGAACAAAGAGCATTTTTGTATATAAATATTATACATCTTGAATGTAGTACATTAATCCATTTGCAGAATCAACTAATGAGATGAAAACATGCCATAATTGTAGTTCAATTTCTGCTTATGACAATGTTCAAAGTGTTAGTAAAGTAATAGTTAATCTGTGAATTAAAACGGGAAAAGGAACATATGACAAGTATGCATGTAGCTCAGGGGCTACAAGAAAAACGAAAAAATGTTCATTAATGAAATCCACAGATGGTCTAAATATGCCACATGAATATATCCAAAATACTGGGTCAAACTTTTGTCAAAGAACTAACTACATTGGAAAAGTAATCGAATATGCCTTAACAGTAATATTTAAGAAAATATATATAAATGTAAGCAAAAAAGGGGCACTTAAGTGTAGTGAATCTTGCATTGTGAAATATGGCTTACCCGTTTAATAACTGCTATAATAGCAGATCAGAAAAGTTCAATCAGTCGCGTCCTTGGCCGCTGCCATCTTAGGGAACACGCTGATAACACAACTTTCCTCTATTTTGCGGTCTCGCGACACAAGTCCTTCCTTTATGTTTATTACGAAGAAAGGAGAATCGGGTGCCGCCATTTATGAGATCGTGGAAAAAACACAAAAACAACTAGAATGTTGGGATACCATGCTATATGTTAATAAACTGTATGAAAGCGCCATGTTGAAAGAACGTCCTGTATGTAATCAAGTGTAATGTTGCGATGGATGGTATACTTACCATAAGATCAACTTTTAGAAAAAAGGACCACTGTAAAGAAATAATAAGATAAAAAGATAAAAATAGACAAAAGGTGAATATTTAAAAGGAGATCTTATGTTGGATGAGTGGTATTAAACCATGATTTCAAAAATGTCTAATTTTGTGGCGTGAGCTTGATCAGAAAATATCCTATCTCATATGTAAATGGTAGTCGTTGTTAATGAAACTGTATGTAATCAAAATGGAAAACTGAAACGAAAAGACACAGAGAAAAAAACACATAGAGATAGCTTAGTTAATAATTAGTAAATTAAGGTAGATAGGTCAAATAAACTTTTTGTAGTCACTTTCCAAAGAATTAAAGCAACCAATAGTGTGCCATTCTGAGTCTTTGTTAAGGCTGTGGCGAACTGTGTCATAGAGAATGATCAGACGACTTTCTTCTTGGCGCAGTCGTAATTTTAAGTTGCCACCTCTAGGATGTACTTTGAGCCATAGAAGACCACAGAAGGTAAAGGTGTGTTCTTCAGAATGAAATTCATTGAAGTGTTCCACAAGCGGAGCCCTAAGGTCATGTTTGTGAATATTTCGGAAATGTTCCTGGATCCTTGTTTTCAATACTCGAGTGGTGCTGCCTATGTAGACTTTGTTGCATGGACACTTGATTAGGTAAACAACATAGGAGCTTTCACAGTTGATAAAATCTGGGATTTTATGGAGTTGGTCATTAATTGTGATCGTTTTGGTTTTAGATAGCCCCAATTTACAGATGGAACATTTGCTGCAAGTGACAAAGTCATTGGGTCTTGACAATAGTTTGTTTCGGGGAGGTTTTTCCCGAACAAATGATGGGCATAGTTTGTCCCTAAGGTTAGGGGCTCTTCTAAATCCTATTTTGGGATATTGTGTGATATATTGATTGATAGATGGATTGTTTTGTAAAAGATACCAGTGTTTACTTAAGAGTTTCCGAATCAAGTGATGACCATTGTGAAACTCGGTTATAAAACGAATAGCTGTAATCTTCTTAGGATGTTTCGGTTTATTTAGCATCTTGTTCCGGTCCATCCCATTTAAATTGTTCTTAGTTATTCTCAGATCTTCTGATTGTAGCCTCTGGCTGTTAGTCTCTCAATCATTTGTGTAGAGGTTGTTTCATAGTCAGATGTGCTAGTGCAATTCAATTTGGCCCTCCTGAATTCTCCTTGTGGATGTTATGAATGGTACTCGGTGGGTGACAACTGGAAGCATGAAGGATTGAATTTGCAGCTGTAGCTTTCCTAAAGAAACGAGTTTGTAATTTGTAATTTTCAATAAAGATGATAAGGTCAGGGTATTCAACTGCAGAGTTAGAGATCTGATAAGTAATATTAATGTTCCAACGGTTAGGAATAAGTGATTTTAAGAATGTATTCAAAAGATTTTTCTGACCTTGCCAAATTAACAAGATATAAAAAATACAGCACCTGGTATTCCCAGGCAGTGTCCCATCCAAGTACTAACCAGGCCTGACGCTGCTTAGCTTCCGAGATCAGATGAGATTGGGCGCATTCAGGGTGGTATGGCCGTACAGCACCCTTCTCTTCCTTGTGCAAAGAAATTTTTTGATGGAATATATTTGCAGTTGTTATTTTACTTGTGGCGGATTGTTGCAGAATGTCTGCACAGAAAGTTATAGTGTTATGTATACAATTGTTGAGATGGGAAGCAACTGAAAATATTTTCATTTTCATGTAACATTACTGAATGATGGTGCCTGTTTTTAACTATTAAATGTGTCGCAATTATTTGTAGTTTTATATTTCATGAATTGTTTATATTTGTCAAAACCCTATAAAAAGTCTTGATTTTTTTGGCAAGTAGTCACATTTTATGGGCACATTTTATAAAAACACACTTTAAAGCACGTTGGTCTTGTCCTTTGGAGCACTCTGTTGTTCAGTCTAATGATTTAGCTATTTCATTATGCTCTATTGATTTGGCTTCCAAATTGTTTCTATAGGCAATTTATGTGACACATGCAGACTATTTTACTGATCATTAATGCTATTTGTGCTCATTATGTTATGACTGTAATGTTAATTATATTTACTAAATAAAACTAATATATTGAAAACAACAAGGGTCTCATTACAACTTTGGCAGTTGAACTGAGCTGACTGCCAAAGCCGCGGGTACTAGGCTGCTATCATACCGTCAGCCTTCCCCCCATTCATATTACAATCGAATCAAGACGTTCCCACCAGTCAGACTGGCTGAAACAGTGCCACGGCATTGGCTACGGCTCCCTGAAGGAAGCCGAGACCAATGCCATGGCAAATCAGCACCCGAGGAATGCACACTATCTGCACAGCAGACAGAGCGCATTCCAAGGGTGGTGGCAGTTGTGCCCCTGCACTTCCCATGCCATGGTCGTATGCAGTGCAGGAGCCTCCCTGTGGCCCCCAGCACTGGCTTTCCACCAGCCTGTTCATGGCGGGGAACCCGCCATGAACAGGCTGTTGGAAAGTGAACTCGTGATCAGCACGGCTGCGCTGATCTCAGTGCCACCATGGCTGACCACGACTCAGACAGCTACCACCCCGCCGGGAACCATGTTTCTGGCGGTGATCCCCTGGCAGTCCAAGCTGTAGGCATAGCAAATAAACAAGTAGTTTCAACTTCTATTCCAGGGAAGATAGGTTGAGTTACAAATTATTGTGAATTTATGATTAGAGAAACAAGTCCTGTGAACCTAGTGTGTCAAGAGTTACTTTGTAAATTGACTTATGTGATTTATTGTACACTGCAATGAGGAGCAGTTTATCCATGTATACCACCCTACAGCCTCTCATGAAACTGAGGAAGGAATTACACCAATGATTGAGAAGGTGGTGCTACAGGGTATTTTAATGAAGACGTGTGGGAGCCCATGTAATACCACTATAATAGTAATTCAGGAGGTTAATGGAAATTGGAAGATAGTACAATATTTAGGCATGATTAACAATATAGTTGATGATACATGAGATTGTTCATGGGAATGGTGGTATCCCGCTGCCAGTGGAGTCAACATTTTTCTCTAACTGCTAGGCCATTGCTATGACTAACACATTGCAGCATAACTGATCCAATGCCCTACAATGGGGAATGCATGACATTTTCCTGAACGATAATACTGACGTAGTGTACAGCATTCACTCTAGGATTGCCAGATTAAAAGAAAGAGTTCTTTTTGTATTGACAAGAAAGAGAAGGGTGCTGTCTTTCTGTTCTCATTCCACATCACTGCAGAGGGAAAAGATCTGCTACAAATCTTTCTAGAACTTAGACCCAGTTGCCAATCATGTTCTTGGATGTTTGCGACCAGTTGCTGTGACCGCCATCATCCAAAGTGATTCAGTGGATTTCAGTCACATTTAAGTAGTGTTTGTGCTAAACTCACTGGAGACAATTTTGACCTGAAGCATGACACAACATCTAACTAATGGTTAACTAAGTATGAGAAAATAATTTGTGCAGCCACAAATGGGTCAATCAAAGACGTGTTTTTTTAAATCCTGCTACTCTTTTGCCACTTCCAAAAGTAAAGAATGATTTTGACAATGATGATGAAGAATGTGATTGTTTGGAGGTCACTGAATTGTCCACAAAAGCTCGACCAGACATACAAGATGTGCCTTTGAATCAAGCTGATTTGGCTCTATTTGCCTATGGATTTTGTTCATTAGACATTGCAAGAACTTTGCTTGTGTTCATATGCTGTTTGCCCATTAAGCACATTGTTGAAGCATTATATTTGTGCTATATGTTTCCTGCCCAGGATGCTGATCTGATTGCTTTTACTAGCCCCTGTTGTACTGCTCATGCACAGTGTGTTATAGTTTATATTGATGATCAGCATGATTTTGGAACTGTGCATAATTGTGGACAGTTATGGCCGCAGAGTGAATTCAAAATGGATCATGAGTTCTTGATTTACTGTATTTTTTGAGACTGCCATCTAAAATTGCAGTTGTGAAGTGAACAGCACTTGAACGTGAGAGTGATGCCACTAAAAAAAATAATTACGAAGATGCAGTTACATGTTACCACGCAGCACTAGGTACTGGTTTTGCAATGCAAGTTGATAATCACCCTGCAACTTTTTTTTACTTGTGTGTCAATGAAAACACAGGATGATATGAGGGAAATATGGGATACAATGTCAGATGAGGAAAAGAAAGGATAGGAAAAGGACAGATGTTAAAAAGGACAGGATGGCTCGTGAAAAAACTATGAATAAAAGTTTGTCTTGCCAAATGCACTTACATCACAATTGGTGAGGTTGTTTCATGGACCAACCCTTGTGGGAAGAAATGGGATGATTAATAAATTTAATCACTACTGACTCACTTTAGGAATAGTGCAGAAAATTATTGTCAGCGGTGTACAGTGTATCAGCAAAGATAGCAATGGAAAGAAAACACATGAAGTCAAAGTCGTATCGGAAAGGCACATGGTCCTTTCACAAGATTGCAGGCTGACTTTGTGGAAATGCCACCATGTAATAATCTTAGATCCATCTTAGTAGTGGTAGGCATGTTTTTAAAGTGATTTGAGGCATACTTGACAAAGAGATGTGATAGAGTGGTAGTTGCAAAATCATTGCTCAAGGATTTGATTCCTAGTTAAGGAATGGAATTATCAATCAAATCGGACAGAGGTGGACATTTTAAGAATGACGTCATGAGGGTGCTCTGCTACGCATTAATCATTAATCAAAAGTTTCATTGCAGTTTCCACCTGCTATCATCTGGTGTTGATAAAAAAGAAGCTGACAAAAGTGTGTGTCCCTACTTCTCTAAAATGGCCAGATGCACTCCCTTTGGTGTTACTGAATATGAGATGTGCTCTGAATGAAAAGACTGATCTAAACCTATATGAAGTATTGATGGATAGAACAATGTGAGTCCCTGGTACCTGGTCTGCATCCCCGCTCAGTATTTTTCGTGGCTTGATCCTGGATGATTGCAAGATTTGACTGAGGCAGTGTGCTCTCCCTCTCTCACCAGGTGCAGATTCCCATGCCCTCTGTGCCCTCAGTTGCATATCATCATCTATACTCAGGAGAGTGAAGTCTTATCGAAAAGCAAGAGGAGATTGCTTGCAACTGTGATCTAAGGGGCTCTACCAGGTTATCCAGGTAACAAACACAGCTGCAAAGTGTAACAGACTGCTTCTTGGATTCATGCATCACACACTCAGAGAATATGGGTACCAGAATGACTGTTATCCCACGTTTTTGAAACAGAGAGTCATTCTCAGAACTTGGATGGACAAGGGAAAACTGTGAAAACCAAAGTTCAAAAGCAAACAAAAAAAATATGTGTTTGAATGGAAGGTCAAATGCACAAAATCAAATTCAAGAAAAACCAGTTCAAACTGAAGGTGAGAGTTCGCAAAGACGTGTAGTGCAAAGTAGTTCTACACTTGATGGTTCAAAAGTAGCTGAGGAAATGAGAGGAAGTGCTGCTGAAGAACCTGAAGTGAGAGCTGAAGAATTCTCAGAGGAAGGTCAAACTTGTAAATCAACGAGACAGAGACAGAAAAATGAGAAGTACACACTTGTGAAGAATTGAACTAGAAGAATAATTTACCCTGAAAGGTCTTGTATCTTTGTTTGAAGATCCAACCGAGGGGCAGCAAATTGAGAAAGAATCTGACAAAACCATGATATGCTGAATGTTTTCATGACATACAGGAAAACGTTGACTTTTGAAATGTTTTTTAACTGATTTTTGAAGAACTTTGTTTTTTAAATATTCAAAAGGCTTTGTTTTTGAAAGATGGATCAATCGAATGACAAAGTGTCCACAAGAATAGAGAATATTTGTATGGCTTCCAAAGTAGTTTTAGTAGTATTAATGTTGGCTGTTGGTACTAGACTACTAGTGTATTTGTTTCCTCCTTTGGGGTATCTCTCAAACACTACTAATGAAAATAGTACAATGCATGAGGAATTAGAGGTTTGGAATAGGCATGAAAATTATTATTTCTGAAAATACCTGCATGGTATTGTTAAAGAATTACAGAGAGATCTTGAATATTACTGTTTGTTACATTTGTATACATCATATGTCTGTGTCTGAAGGTGTGACATACCTGCAATGACCTTTGTCCCATGCTTTGTCCTCTTCACTTTATTATTCAATAATAATATATCAGAGTCTCTTGGAGGAAGTGAGTTGCCTGCTATTGCAAATCGTTAGGGAATTGAGTTTATGCCCGTTCCTATAAAGTTTCACAGGGCCAATATAAAAAGTACTAATGTGTTTCTTTTCCAGATATAGGTATGTGTAACCTAAATTAACTGGGGTGCTGTTTGTTAGAGAATATAATTAAAAAATGAATGTTAAACTTGCAGGGTTTGAAGTGTTGAGATTTAATTCTAAAGAAAGAGCTGTGAATAAGAACTCAAATATTCATCCAATATTAGGATTTGAAAAAATGAAGAAGAGCCTATGTGTAGGACACGCAATGAGAAAATAGTAAAGTCAAAGTAGAAAATAGTTGATATACATACTCTTCTGATGTAAATAGGTATTTCTTTGTAGGAGATAGTCTCATGTTTAGATGTATTAATCACATATGTCTAAGAATGCTTATTCCACACTTAGATTGGGTGGACAAGTATTTGTTATTTAGTGTTACTGTTCCTAAAATCTATCATGAGAATACTTTAAAATGTGCTCTATAGTAGAACGAAGCGTGACAGTGCAGGACAAAATATTCTGGATGTTTTCTCTGCTTTGATTCCCCCTAGGGACAGCTTTAAATGATGTGAAGATAAGGAAGATGTCTACTTTATCAGAACATTTAGTGAATAACACAGCAGATGTGTTAGCTCCTATTATTAGATGCCTGCAATTAGAAGCCTGGCTATTCAAAATAGCGTGACATTAGATATACTTTTAGCAAAGGAGGGATGTGTTTGTAAGGTGATTAAGACTCAATTCTGTACATATGTGCCAGATAATTATCTGAATATTAATAGGTATATTAAGAATTTGACTAATATTGTGGCAAGGAGTTCACCCATTAGCAGAACCTGGAATCTGAGATCTGATTGAGTCAGGGGTGGGTGGTTGGGATAAATGGGTATTATAAGTATTTGCTATCTCACTTAGTGTAGTATTGTTAGTGGTGGTAGATATTTATCTAACCTTGAAAATTTGTGAAGTTAATTTTAGCATGTGTTTCAAAAGGAACTGCAGAGGCAAAAAGGAGACAAGAAGAGTCACCAAAGAAGAAGTTGAACTAGATAAGTGTAAAGTTGAAGAATATAATAGATTGAAAAGTTTAATTCCCAAAGAGTCGAAAGGGTCCGACATGAGGACAATGATCCCCATGGCAACCCACCATGGCATGGCTAAAGCTGTCTCAGTGCCCTTTTTCATACCGGTGTCCACACTTTGGGCCTTATTACAACCTTGGCGGATGGGATACTCTGTCACAAACGTGACGGATATCCCGCCCACCGTTTTACAAGTTCCATAGTATATAATGGAGCTTGTAATATGGTGGACAGGATATCTGTCACATTTCTGATGGAGTATGCCATCCGCCAAGGTCGTAACCAGGCCCTATGTCTTGCACAATCACTTATTCAGCTAGCTGTACTGTTTGCAAGGCATATCTGTGTAGGCTGTGAGTTTCAGTACGCTGTGGCTCATTCATGATGAGAGTGGAGGTCAGAGACATTTCTGGCAGCGTTGGAGGAGATGCTGATTACTTTTCTTCAACTCCTCGAGAGATGGGGTGGTGCTGGTGTCTTATTGCACTTCAGGGAGGTTGCTCAAATGCAACAACACCCCTCCCCCAAAACAGAACAAAAGGGCCCATCCAAGTCAAGACTTGATTTCAGGACACTGAAGGAAGCTCTATGGTAGTATGATGGGGACTTAAATCTGTCCATGCACAAAGATCCATAGGCCATAGTGACAAGATCACTCAGCTTACAAAATATATGAATAATTACACTTTTGGAGAAGCCACTTGAAAATGTTATGTAACATGCAGAATGAAGATACAGGAGGATGACACTGTGTTGACATGGGACGTCATGGTGAGTTTGCTGTCCAGGATGATACCAAGATTCCTGGCATGCTTATCTAGGGTGGAGGTGGGCCCCAGTTCTGTGGCCCACCAGGAGGTATCCCAGTGGAAGTTGTCACTGCTGAAGCTCAAGACTTCTGTCTTGTCTGTGTTGAATTTGAGGCAGTTATTCTTCATTGAATTAGCGATGCAGGTCATGCATTGGTGGAAGTTGGTTCTGCAGGCTGTGGAGTTTTCGGAGAGGAAGAGGATGAGTTGTGTGTTGTCAGCTGTAGGATATAATGTTGAGTCTCTGGGATATGACTGTGTTGGCTACGGGGGACATGTGGGTGTTAAAGAGGGGAGGGCTGAATTATGAGCCTTGAGGGACTCAGCAGATGATTGGGTTGAGTTTAGAGGTGAAGGGTGGAAGGTGGATTTGCTGTGTTCTGTCAGTGAGGAAGGAGGCGATACATCTCAAGCCAGACCTTGGATGACTACGTTGTGAAGTCTGTTGATGTGCGTGTGGTGGGAGACGGTGTTGAAGGCTGCTGAGAGATCGAGGAGGATAAGGGTGGGTGCCTCTCCTTTGTTGAGGAGGGCCTTACAACCATATACAAAGGAGTCTGAAAATGGTTTTCTGCCTTCTTGTAGCCAAGCACACGCAAACCTTCCACATGCAGAGTAAACATGTATTCACCATCCAGGTCCCACATGAATGCAAGGAAGAACAAGGGTGAAAAGCACATAAGGGAGGCCAGTAAGCACTCTCCGACTGAGGAGAATAGTCTGCCTTTCTCTATAATAAAAATGCTTCCACTACTGCCATCATAGAGGGACGTCAGTAGTCATCCTCTAACTGGAGGGGTGCATTTTTGGTTGCTCATATGGCTATGGATTCTGGATCTCAAACAATGAAATGCCTTCTGTGAGTACACCTGATTGTCCTATGCTCTGCAGTGAAAACCAAAAACCGATAGACTCATTGTTAAATTTTATTACAAGACCGGAGGCTCATATTATGCAGTCTTTTCTTGCTTTTTTTGTGTTGTATTTTTTTTTATTGTTTTCACAACTTTACATTGTATACAAGGAATATTTTATACCATTCTTAATTCTAATCGTATCTCCTCTTGGCTTGATTGACATATATATGTATAAGTTCTGTAGTCTTGTGTAAACACATGTGTTAAATTACTAAACAACTTGAGCAAATATTTACATTCTTAGCTTGCGATTGTCATTGTCAATATTATTTGACAGAATAAAGATAATTATCATAAAGTAATACAAGTGGGATCTCAAATCGTGTCTTATTATAACGGACTTATAATAGAAGAAACCGTTCGCTCTGTGATATTCTTGTTGTGCAGCCCCGTTATACTGATAGTCGGGTTTAACAACAGTCAAATAATCTTTTCACTACCCCATCCCGTATCTCCAGGGGTAAACCATGTAGATGATTGTCTTCCTTAATAGGGGATAGTCCTCCCCCTGATGAGCAAGATATATGTGGGGAGGGTAAAAATAAACAGATGTTGTGGGAGAGCGACAGGTGAGAAGGGGAAAAAGGTAGTTTTGAGTAACTTCCATGTGTGGGCTAGAAGTTAAGGGCGAGGTAGGTTAATCCAACATAGTATGAGAGGAGTTGACACCCTAATTATGATATATGGGGGATAGGCCTTAGGGAAGACCTTGATGTAGCGATATGGGTGTGAAACTCAAAGGTGTAACAACCTCTCAAAAGTGTCACCGCTAATGGTCGAAGCGTTGTAGGGAGCAGATGTGAAACGGTCAAGGATGGGGATGTATGAGATCTGATAAAAAAAGGAGGGGGGCCTTTCAAATTAAATTAGGGGAAGGGGGAGGGTAACGTTGCGGGCTTACTGAAGAGAATAAGAGAAGAAAATGGAAGGGAAAGAATGAGGAATCAAAATAGAGAAGAGAGGGGTAAGGAGGGACATGAATATAGACCAGTGGAAATAAGATTGGTGGTGCTAGGGATGATAACAATAAGAACTGTAATAATGACAATAATAGTAACAATAATAGGAACAGCAGTTCCCTCCCCCCCCCCCCGGGGGGGAAATCACACACAAGCAAAGGGGGATATTGTGATAAGGGGTATAGAGTGGAGATGGTGGGGCAGACGAGGCAATAACAATGTAGGGGGTGGATGGGGAACTTAAAGGGCATGGGGATGAGGGAAGGGAGGATGAGATGAGTGATGACTGACAGCTAAGGATAAGAATGAGGGATTGGCGAATCCACGGAAAACTGTGTGATAGCTTTCTGTCGGGGATCATTCTTGGATCATGGGGATACAATACAATAGGGGGTGGCCGTGTATATTTCGGTGTTGTAAGGGGCACGTTCCCGCTGCATAGGTTGGTTGGGATTTCTTTGAAGAGGATTTAGTCCTGTGGCCCGAGAGAAAGGGTGACCAGGTCTGTAGGAACACTTCTGTTCTATCCTGTAAGCTGTAAATGAGTTGTTCGTGGGTGGCTGCTTGATACATTGCCACCAACCATTCTTCATGGGAGCAGGCGGCCGCTGCACGCCAGTGTCTAAGAATACATAATTTTGGCGTGGCCAGCGCTGTATGTAGCAGTCGGCTTTGTGTTCGGGAAAGATTGTAGAGCTCCCCAGTATCGTACAGCAATAGGAGAGATGGGATGAGGAGTGGTGGGAGAGGTAGGGCTTCCCGGAGGGTGTTTCCCACTGACCGCCAAAAAGGTTGTATGACTGGACAGTCGTGTAAGATGTGAATTAGATCGCAGTGTGTGTGCGGGCATCTCCAGCAGGTTGCATGGGGTAAGAGTCCTGCTGCGCGTAGTTTCTGTGGGGTCCAGTACCAGTCATGTAGGGTCTTAAAGAGACAGAACTTTAGGCGGGCCTCACGTGCTCCTCGATCTCTGGCCTCAATCAAGTCAGCCCAGTCCTCTAGGTCATAGACGGTCTGTAGGCGTGTCTGCCTTTTATTCTTAAGGGAGTTCAGGTGGGGGAGTGAAAAGAGGTGCCGGTTCAATAATGCCTGCAGTCCGGATACTGCTCCCTTCAGTTGCCCCCAAGTTTCCAGGTAGTGCAGTACTGGGGAGAGTGGGAGTCGTCAGGGGGGAGGGTCCTAGCCGTTGTATCAGACAATGTCGGAGTTGGAGATGGCGCCATGAATAATATTCCAGGAGATCGAATTCTGCCTGGAGTTCTCTGAATGTTTTTCAGGTGTCCCCTGATATGAGTTGGTCTACTCGCATGATACCTCTTTGATGCCAGTCCCTCCAGACAATAGTCTTCCCCCCAATCTGAAACCCCTTATTGCCCCATAGTGGGGCTCTGTCATGTAGATGTGGGTCTATTTTAAGGGATCGGTGCACCTGTCGCCAAACTTTCCTCATGGCTCCTATCATGGGCTTGGTGGGTCGGTGGCCCATCTGGCCTGTATCATAGAGCATCTGAAGGCCATAGGAGGTGCCTGTAAGTGCTTGTTCTACGTCCACCCGGAGTGGTGGGTCTCTTGCATTCGGGAGTAGAAAGACCAGTTGCAAGAGGTGTAGCATGGAGGCATAATGTTCAACCGAGGGGAGGTTTAGACCACCACATTCACGTCAGGCTAACAGTGTGGATCTGGGTAGTCGCGGGCGTATGGATCCCCAGGCGAAAGCGCAGATGCGGCGGTCTATCTCTTGTAGAATAGATAGGGGTGTATGTAAGAGGAGCATGCCTAGGACGTACAGAAATCTTGGTAAGGTCACCATTCGCACCGCTTGCACTCTGCCCCACATAGAAAGGCACAACTGGCTCCACTTCTCGAAATCCTGCTTCATATTACTGAGCAGTGGGTCTAAATTATCTGTCACAATGTTATCCAGCCCTGTGTTTATGTCGATGCATAAATACCGGAGACGGGATTGTTTCCATTTGACCAGAAGTCCTTGTGTTGAGGTGCTGACTGTGACTGGGGATAGTGGTAGGGCTTCGCTTTTATCCCAGTTGATCCGATACCCGAGAGATGTTAAAATTCCGTTAGTATCTCTCTAAGGGCTGGGAGGGAGTTGGAAAGATCTGTGAGGGTAAGTAAAATGTAATCTGCATACAAATAGATGGTGGAGTTCCCACCTGGTAGCGGGATTCCTGATATAAGGTTGGAACTACGGATAACCGCTGCTAAGGGTTCTACAGCTAGTAGGAATAGAAGGGGGGACAGTGGACAGCCCTGACGTGTCCCTCTACGAATCGAGAAGGTGTCCGAGAGGAACCCTTCGCAGTTCATCTGGGCTGTCGGGGAATCATATAATAGATGAACTTTATTGATGAAACTGTCCCTTAACGCAAAACGTTTTAGGATTTAAAAAATGTACCACCCTTCTATTCCTTCGAATGCCTTTTCGGCATCCAATGAGAGGGCTAAGGCTTCCTCTCGCTTATCTTGTGCTGTCCAGATAGCACGAAAGAGTGTGCGGAGGTGATTCCTTGAGGAGCGGCCCGGTACAAAGCCTACTTGGGTGTGATGAATTAGAGCGGGATGACTTTTTTGAGACGGGAGGCCAATATCCCCGCCAGTATCTTAATATCCCCGTTGAGAAGGGAGATGGGGCAGTAGCTTCCACTGAGAAGTGGGTCTTTTCCAGGTTTTGGTAAAATTGTGATATTATTTATTAGAAGGAGGGTGTAAAGAGCCCTCCTGGTCTGCCCCTTTGAACGCCTCGTATAAGACTTCCACTGTGTCGGTTTCCATCCATTTACAGAATTCGGATGTGAACCCATCCTCTCCCGGTGCTTTGTGATATGATAAGTTGGCTATTGCCTGTTGTATCTCTACTTTACTAATGTGGCCTTCTAAAAGTGCCCTGCCGTCAGCTGAGAGACAGGGTATATGTGCTCTCTGTAGAAAAGCGTCTAGACGATTAGTGTCCTCGACTGTTTCTGAGGTAAATAGGGCTTGATAGTAACGGCCAATTCAGCCGCGATTGCCTGGGGGTGTGTGATAAGTGTGTTAACTTGGGTGCGTATTGCTGGTATGGCCAGTGCGGCTTCTCGATGGCGGAGTTGGGCTGCTAGCAGGCGACCTGCTTTCTCCCCATGTTCATAGTATCGGCCCTTCAACCTTTGTAATACACATTCCCCTTGTGAGGAATAGATAGAGTTAAGCTCCATTTTGGCCTGTTCTAGATGGCAGCGGTTGGATGGGGCTTCTCGTGTATTCCCTGGTGGACTGGGCTATTCTATCTTCTAGCGTGTGCTGCTGGTCCCTTCTATGGGCATTGGAAATGGCTGCGTCCCTCATTAGCTGCCCTCTAATAGTTGCCTTCGCCACCACCCAAAGAAGCTGCGGTGAGGATACCGAGCCCTTATTATCGTTCAGGTATGTGGCTATGTGAGTCTTGAGTTGTTCCTTTCCTTTCGGGGTTCGGTATCTGAGGTTAGAGAGGCCCCAAGTAATCATCCTGAGATCAAGGGTTAATAAAACCGGGGAGTGATCTGATAGTGCGGCCACAAGGATTTCTGCTGATCTAATCGATTGCATCATCCGGTGGCTGAGTAGAAAATAATCGAGCTGCGGTTGAGTCCCGTGGACCGAGGAGACAAAGGTGCATTCCTTATTGGAGGGGTGGGAAAGACGCCAGAAGTCTAGTAGGCCATGGTCTGAAAGGATGTCTTGTAATAGGGCTCTGTCTGCGCTGTTGCCCGAATCAAAGACCGCTTGAGCGGTCTAGGATAGCGTCTTGGACTATATTCCAATCCCCTCCTAGTATATATTGTGAGGCACCTATCTGCGTTAGCAGGCGGTTGAGAGAGAGAAAGAAGGAGCGTTTGGAGCTGGTGGGGGCGTATGTCGAACCTATACAGATTGTGGAGGATCCTACCATAAGTTTGATGAGGACGTAACGCCCTTCCGGGTCATGCCATGTCTTAAGTAATCGGAATTGAAGTGAGCGACGGAGAAGTATTGCCACTCCACATCTCCTTCCCGTTCCCTGTGTACCTTCCGGTATAGGCGGTAGTCCGCTGTAAAGTGCCTTGCCCACCCAGTCTCTTTGGAGTTTCTCTGATTCTGACGGGGAAAGATGTGTTTCCTGTAGTAGGGCAATGTCGGCATGTTTGGAGCGGAGATAAGACAGTACCTTTTGACATTTAATATAATGGGTCACACCGTGTACATTCCAGGAGAGAACTTTGAGTGGAGTCATCGGTCCCATGAGTTTGGAATAGTTCGTGGTTTGTGGGATGTCAGATGTTCTACGGTCAGTGAGAAAGAACTAGAGGGGGGGGGGAAGACAAACCCGAGGTGCAGACATGGGGGGACCTTTGTTTGGGTGTGTGATAGGGAAGGGATGAGAAAGGGGAGTAGGGTGAGAGTGATGAAAATAACACCCCTCGGTCACAGGGAGGGAAGAAATCGGATAGGTGAAGGAACCAATCAGAGGGATAGAGGATGTTGTAGGTAGAATATTATGTAAGAGCAAAAGGGAGGGGAAGGTGGGATAGAACACCCAGATGATCGGGGAGTGACTGGTACTCTAGTGGGTACAGGGGTAGGGGTGGGAATAGACATGGTCCAAGAATCGGAATAGGGAAAAAATAAATGTAAATAAAGAAAGGGAAGGGAATAATAGTCGTAGTGAGTAAACACTCGCTACTGAAGTCCTGCTAACCTGCGGGTCTTAACCTGTAGGGCCTGCGTGCCGGGGAAGTATGATTATGTCATAGGAGTGTAATGGGGGAGTTCGTGATTTACTCATAGTTTTGTGAGTCCTCTTAGGAGCCTCGTGGCCGGATAGTCATTTATAATAATGGGTAGGGTACTGAGGGTTATGGATACGGATATAGGGCCGAGATTTAAGGTTTTGAGGGGGGAGTAGGAATGACGACTCATGGGACATGTCATAGTACATATTCTGTGGTTGCTGGGTGTCAGAATGGTGTAGGGTGTAAAGAATTATGATAAATGGGGCTGTGTTTTGGATGGTTGCCCATGTGGGTGTTTCGTGGGGGTCAGTCCCTGGACCGCTAGAGGCGGGCGTGTGATTGTGGGTCCATGAAGCTGTGCCGTCACTGTCACCCCATCCGGATTAACTGGTATGTAAGGAGTCTGCCTAAGTGGTCGAGGGGTGTGCCTTCATTAGTTTACTCTCAGGGGTTAGGGGTATGGGTTTAACTGTGGGGCTTCGTCTATGGTTATCCTGAGGGGGTAGAAAGGTCCCCTGTAAGTTAGTACTAGTGCTGGGGGGTTTAGTGTGTTTGGGTATGAGTTACTGAATACTCTTCCAATCTGCTCTTTGTATGAGAAGGGGGTATTTGGTGGAAGAATGGCTTCCCCTTTGGTTAGGATGTAAGATACATTGAGGGGGACGTGGAGTGTGTGTGCATGTGTGTATTTGTCTCAGGGGGACATGCAGGTAATCTTGTAGCGTCTGTGTTGGAAACCTCATACCGTTGAAATTAGGATTTATGTGTTGACCAATGGACAGGGGCTTTGTCCTTGTTGTGCTTTTTCCCTCTGTCCCCCCCATTTTTTCTCCCCCATTCTCCCCCCTTTCCCCCAACCATGCATCGGATCCCAGGTTGATATAGCTGTAGTGTTGAGGATGGCAGCCGATGTATTAAGTTTAACATATACACTAAAATGAGTTTGGTGTCCACATCCCTAACAGATCACCTCCCGCCATTACGTAATCATCATTTAGGTTAATTGAGTTCGCCACTTAGCTGTCCGGAGGCGGGGGAGATAATGTCCGGAAGCGGACTCGAGTCCTGGAGTCTTCCGTGTCTCTGTGATATTAGTGTCCTGTATGATGATCGTCAGGCGATGGTTTCAGGGGGGAGCGGGATTTGTCTCTGCCCGCGTCCTGGGTGTGGTCGATTACTGCTTGGAGGATGTGTTCACGAGCATCCTGGCATTTTGGGAATCGCTCGTACATCCTGCCTCTCTTTTGTGAGGATAAGCTCTGGGACTGAGGCCGTGGGGATAGGGTAATGAGAGCGGACCCTGTAGGTGGCGGGGCGGATTCCAATTGTCCGGAGGTGATGTCCATGGAGTGCGAGGCCAGGTCGTTTAGGAAATCGCTGAGGTCTTTTGGGTCAGTGAAGTCTCTGGATGTGCCGTGATATGTGATCCACATATGTGCCGGTTCAAAAAGGCCATATTTAATATCCATGGATCTGAGTTGTGGACGGAAATGCCCTTCTTTTTTCATTTGTTAGCCTAGAAAAATCTGCAGCCGCTCTAATCTCGTGCCCATCCAGGGAGACCGGGCCCCGTGTTTTGGCTGCAGAGATAACCTGGCAGGCTTTTCGTGGCGGAAGAAACATGCTATAATAGGACGTGGTTTGTTGGTGGACGCTTTATGGGGAGGTCCAATTCTGTGCACTCTCTGGAACTCCAGTGGCGGCGAGTACTCGATGCCGAAGTGGTCGATCAGAAGTGATTTGAGGAAGGCTTTGATATCAGATCCTTCTTTTTGCTCCGGGGCGCCAAAAAAGCGTACGTTGTCCCTGTGACTTCGGTCCTCTAGGTCGGTGATCTTCGCTCGAAGTGTTCTTAGCTCCTCTTCTTGGTCGGGTATTGCCGCTACTTGGTCTTCCACAGTTGTTAGGTGTTGATCCAGATTATTTACTGTCTCTTGGAAGCTAGCTATGTCAGTGCGGATGGAGGAGGAGGCCACAGTGAGGTCTCTTATTTTTAGGTCCATTACCTATAGACGGCTTCCTACCGAGGTTATCTCTTTCATTATGCGGTCTGTTGCTTCCCACGGAGGTGGGTCAGCTGAGGAGGGTGTGTGTCCAGGCGGTGCCACCTGCGTCATCATGGTTTTTGGTTGTGCAATAGCTTTTGAGAATAGCAACTGACGGGAATGTTTGCCTGCAGCTTTTCCGTTGGGCATTCCCCCCACCGTATGAGAGTCTAACGAGAGGCGCATTCAATGAGTATATGTATGTTGGGCCCAGGTCACGTCGCTTGTGTTTCTTAGTTCAGTCACTCAGGTTGTTTCCCCCTCTACCGGGGGTGAGTTGATCATTGAGTTGCGAGATCTGCGGGTGAAACTCCTACTTGGTCTTCTAGGCAGTCTGAACCCTTGTCGGCCTCAGATCCTGTTTCATCTAAGGCATTCCATGGTATATCGGGATCTGCCTCCGGGTTTCTTCCAGGAGTTGGGGTACAGGATAAAAGAGGTGCAATCACTAGTAGAAGGCCAAAGGAAGGGGAAGGTGTCTGCAGTTTCGGGCAGGCTCAGTTGTAGACCAATGGAAGGTCTCTCCCCTATGGGCTGTCTCAAGGGGTTCGTCTGCCTCGTCACCTGAAGTGGGGTTCTCCGTAGGGACTGCTGAGGTAGGTGCCAGGGGTAGTTCATGGAGAGGATTCTGTTTGGGGTTGTGTTCCCCATGTTTTCTTTTTACTCTTTTTCTTTTTTTCCCCTCTTTTTTTCCCCCTCCTTCCACCTCGCTTCTTTTTTTGTTTTTCCATTTTTTCCTTTTTCCTTTCCCCCCCCCTCTCTCCCCTCCTCCACACTCCTTCTCAAAAGGCCAGCGGCTTGTTGAGGGCCTCTTTTGTTGCTCTTTCCCCCTTTCAAAAAATGGAGAACCAAAAGTCCTGGTGTCTGTTTGATTATAGGAGGTTTTCCTAGTTCATTGGTGTGATGGCCTGTGGATTCTCAATTCCCTGTGTCAGTTAATAGCCATGTTGGGACTTGAGGTGAGATGGGCAGTCTTATTTATCATTAGAGCGGAGGTCGTTTGGGGGGCAGGGGTGGACAGAAGGTATGCTCATTGGCTTCCTCACTTGTGGGTTCTCTTGCAGGATTTTTTTTTTTTTTTAAAGTGGTTTCACTTGTTTTGGCCTCGTATGCTGGCTTGAAGGGGACAGCGTCCCCTACCTCCCCTGTATGTGCCCCCCACTCCTGGGTATTGCCGGGCACTCAGGATCGTAGCGCGGTCCACCTCCGTAGATCGCCTCCGAGCAGAAGTGCTGTTTCCCGGCAGTGCTGTATAAACTGCTCCGGGTCACGGCGTCCCACTGCTCTCTGGGCTCATCTCCTCCCCGGCCCGAGGGGGTTCACTGCGTGGTATAGGTGAGTGACGGCAGCAGGGGAAGTTAAATCACTCGCTTATGGTCAGAGGCGAACTGATGCGCTGCATTGTTGTCGCTATGGGGAGCAGCGTTCTTTATTTCCCTCCGGCGTGCTAGCGCCCCTGGGCTGGCTTCGTACGTCAGTCCGTGGCTCCGTGGGTCTCAGTAGGCCGTGCCCGAACCAGTGTCCGTTGTTACAGCCGAGGCTGTTTTGGCCGTAGAATCTCGTCTTTCTTCGGGCCCATCTCCTCTGCGGCACAGAGAGAGGTCATAGAAGAGGTTGAAATAAAATAATAACGCCCCCCATTTCGTTGCGAAACCTGCCCGGTGCGGGGAGCTCTCCTTTCAGGGGGCCGTTCTCTCCGGCAGCCAGACCACCCCCCCCTTTTCTTGCTTTTAATTTAAACAGCAGCCAAGAAGAAAACTACAATTCCCAAGAAAAGTAAACTACAAAGTGACATCACAATGAGAACAACCAATAGGGTATCGAGTACAGCTACTAATACATTGACTGCGAACAACAAGTCCTCTTTTCTTGCTGCTCGCAGTCAAGATAAGTACTCCAACTTCATTCAATTTTTTTTTAAACTTATGTGCATTTATTTGTTTACATGTGTATTTACTCTATAAGCTTTATTTTTACTATAAGCTTTATTTTTAATATGCCCGCACTCGCACTTGTCTGCCAACAGTTATTTTTAGCCGTTGTAGACACGTGCAGCCGGCTTTCCACTTCCTATCCTCGCGTCTTATCAGCCTTACCATAATTGCTCCCGTGCCTGTTTTCGGCCGTGTTGCCGAGACGCGAAGCCTTCTTTCTGACTGAACTCCCCTGGGAGGAGTTTCCTAATCCTGTTACCGCCTCCTGAGTCGCGGTAGGGTTTTCCCTTCTAATTTCACACCCACCCCTTCAAGGCCACTCCCTGGCTTCACAAGCTAATTTTAACCCTTTATTTACTGGATTAAATTTAAAGTTCCAGTTGTTTCTCCATTTTTTTATATTCTTTTATTGTTTCTGTGAATTTTCTTCTTTCAGTATGTCTGAAGAAGAGGATTCTCATTTTTTTAAAGAAACCTTAAAGTCCTTTATTAAGGACTCTGTTCAACAGGCAGTTTCTGTCTCAATGTCGGACATATCCAAAAATTTAGAAGCCTCCTTTTCCAAAATTATTTCTGCTACTGACGTGCCTTCTGCGAAAGGCAAGAAACATGCGGCCACCCTTCCTGGGCCTTCAAAAGGCGTTTCTGTCTCCTTTGGTCCTCCCACCCAAGAGGTTTCTAAATCGGGAATCCCTGCCTGGCCTCTCCATATTACCCAATTAAGAGACACTGATGACGATGATGACTCTCTTAGTCACATAGATGATATGGACGGATCTTCGGATCCATATGTTTATGGGCCTTGGGAGAAAAGGCGCATAAGTTCTCCTATTGACGGTGGTGCCGTCTCAGGTCTTGGTAGACTATTCGGGTGAACCTATGTTCGACACCTCCTTCATGATTCATCCAAACTCTAAAGAATGGTTTCCTGCTGACCATGTTGCAGACTATGGCCCTCATTCTGACCTTGGCGGGCGGCGGAGGCCGCCCGCCAAAGTCCCGCCGTCAGGTTACCGTTCCGCGGTCGAAAGACCGCGGCGGTAATTCTGACTTTCCCGCTGGGCTGGCGGGCGGTCGCCTTCAGGCCGCCCGCCAGCCCAGCGGGAAAGAGGCTTCCACGATGAAGCCGGCTCGGAATCGAGCCGGCGGAGTGGAAGCTGTGCGACGGGTGCAGTTGCACCCATCGCGTATTTCACTGTCTGCGCAGCAGACAGTGAAATACATTTAGGGGCCCTCTTACGGGGGCCCCTGCAATGCCCATGCCAGTGGCATGGGCACTGCAGGGGCCCCCAGGGGCCCCGCGACCCCCCCTACCGCCATCCGGATCCCGGCGGTCGGACTGCCGGGATCTGGATGGCGGGAGGGGGGGTCGGAATCCCCTCGGCGGCGCAGCAAGCTGCGCCGCCTTGGAGGATTCAATGGGGCGGCGGTACACTGGCGGGAGCCCGCCAGTGTTGCCGGTCCGACCGCGGCGGTCGGAATCCCCATTGGAGCACCGCCGGCCTGTCGGCGGTGCTCCCGCGGTCCTCCGCCCTGGCGGTCTTTGACCGCCAGGGTCAGAATGACCGCCTATGTCTTGTTCTATTTACGCCACTCTCTTGACAAGGTTACCAGAAATAAGTTGAAATCTGAGTGTCCTCGTCCCTCTTTATCCAACAGTGTCACTGCTACCCCTGTGATTGACCCAAACATGCTCATGTTCTTCACAAAATTCGGAAAAGACCCTAAGAAAGGTGTGGATAGAGCCTGGTCTAGTTGCCAGGATAAACTTTTAGATTTGTTGGTACCTCTCACTAGGATCTTTGATTTGGCTGAGGAAGCCAGAATGGACCATTCTCCAATAGACCCTGTGGTCCTTTCCAATTGGGCGTAACACACTATTTGTATGCTTGGGAATGCAAACACCCAATTATCTATTGAAAGGAGGAAGAGTCTCCTTTTAAAGATCGATCCCAAGCTGGCGTCTTTGGCCTCCAAAGAAGAGGGCCCTTCGGCTAAAGGTTTGTTATTTGGAGATGCCTTCATAAAGGAACTGAGCAAGTACGTCTCCACCTTTGCCACCCTGGACAAAGCTCATCTTTCTATTAAGAAGATTTTTTCGTCACGGGTTTTCGCTAGGGCCGGTAAAGGCAGGAGTTGCTTTGCCGGCCGCTCCCTCAGAGGTCAATATCCCAACCGAGACCCCTACAACCAGCAAAACCAGCTTGATACCTACTCAGGATACAAACCACATTTCTAGCCCCTTCGCTCAAGAGGATATCATAACAGAGGTTATGCCAACAAAGGGGAGCAATTGTCCGGTAAGTGTTTTCAGTTCTGGCTTTCCTCCAGTAGGAGGCAGACTGGCTTTATTTCTAGATTCATGGTTGCCTCTCACGTCAGATCCCTGGATAATTCAATTCATTCTAGAATTTTATCAACCCTCAAGTCAGTCCCTTTTTCCTCTTCCCCTTGTTTTTTCTCAAGAGCAAAACCAACTTCTCCACAATGAGACTCCAGTCCCTCCTCTCCAAACAAGCCATAGAATGAGTTCTGATCGACTCCTCTGGTTTTCTCAGTACCATTTTCTTGGTCCAAAAGAAAAAACAGAAGTTTCGACTAGTTCTGAACCTAAAGAAGTTCAACAATTTTGTAATCTATCGACATTTCAAGATGGAGACTATCCTCCATCTCAGAGATATTTTGCCACAAAATGATTGGTTGGTCAGATTGGAGCTTCAAGATGCTTACCTCACAGTACCAATTCATCCCTCACACAGGAAATGCCTTCAATTCCAATGGCAAAACTCTTTGTACCAATTCAAGGTTCTTCTTTTCGGTCTCTCTTCGGCCCCTTGATGTTTCACCAAGATTCTCAAGCCTGTAGCAGCCTTCCTTCGATCTCACGGATCTCACGGTGTCTGTCTGATCCTTTATTTAGACGACTTTCTCCTAATGTCTCCTTGTTCAGTTACATTTTTGTCAGGAACTTTTACTCAAGTTAGGTTTCCTCATCAACTTTCAGAAATCAGCCCTCGTTCCAACTCAGAAACTTGAATTTCTTGGTTTTCTCATAGACACTACTCTTTCAATTCTTCAACTTCTCCAGCACAGGGTCTCTTTAATCAAGAAAGAGATTTGTCAATCTTTATCCCTTCCTCACATCTCCCTCAGAACTTTAGCTTGTCTAGTGGAGCTTCTCACTTCCTCTATTCCAGTGGTTCCCAACCTGTGGTCCGGGGACCCCTGGGGATCCGCAAAGCCTCCTCAGGGGGTCTGCGACTGCTTAGAAAAAAATTAAATAATATTAACAGATTGAGCCCCAGCAGTCAGTGGAGGGGGTCCTCGGATTCTAATAATGATTCAATGGGGGTCCCCGGGTTCCACTATTGATAAAGTGGAGGTCCACAGAAGTCAAAAGTTTGGGAACCACTGCTCTATTCCATCTATTTTCCCAGGTCCTCTGCATTATCGCACCCTCCAACGTTTGAAGATACGCCATCTTCACAAAGGCCTCGCCTATTCCGATCCACTGGTTCTAGATTCCGAGTCAAAAGAAGAACTTCTGTGGTGGCTAACACACATAGGTGCCTGGAAGGGAGGAATATCTTCTCTGCCGCCCCAGATCTTGTATTAGAATCCGATGCAAGTCAGACTGGTTGGGATGCAAGATGTGGTCAGTTCTCGACTGGAGGCACATGGTCTCCAAAGGAGTCCTTCTTGAACATAAACAGTTTAGAGATGCTTGCAGGTTCCTTTGCCATCCGCTCCTTTACAAAAGACAAGATAAGTTGCACCATTCTTCTCAGGATGGACAACTTAACCGCCGTCAGATACATCAACCATCTAGGAGGTACCAGGTCCAAGATTTTATCTACCCTAGCAAAGCATCTCTGGGAATATTGTCTTCCTCGTCAAATATTGGTCAAAGCGGTTTACCTGCCAGGCAATCTGAATACAGTCGCAAACTGTTACTCCAGACATCTTCACGATTCCAGCGATTGGCAGTTGCACCCTTCAGTTTTCAATCATCTTATTTTCATCTTTGGCGACATGTCCATAGATCTTTTTGCTTCTCATCTCAATTCCCACCTTGCTTCCTTTTTCAGTTGGAGGCCGGATCCGCAGGCTCTTGCCACAGATGCTTTCCTTCAGATTTGGCCGTCATTTCTTCTTTACTCTTTTCCTCCTTTCCTTCTGATTCCCCGAGTTCTTGCACAAGCATGCAGACAACAATCCACTCTAGTTCTCATAACCCCCTTTTGGCAGGCTCAGCCCTGGTATCAAACTCTTTTGGAATTAACAGCTGACCGTCTGGTCTGGCTTCCTCATTTCCCCAACCTGCTGTTGGATCTCCAGGGTCAACAACACCACATGATCCTCAACAACTCATTGTTCCTCATTGCTTGGAAGATTTCGGGTTGTCCTGGAGATCCCCAGGAATTTCAGAGGATGCTCTTAAACTCATCCAACAGTCTAGAGCCCCGCATACCTCCAGGGCTTATAAATCCGCTTGGGCCATTTGGTCCAGCTGGTGTATGGACAGGAGTTTAGGTCCCTTTTCAGCTGATGTAGTGGTAGTTGAGAATTTCCTTGCTTCCTTGGCCTCCCAGGGTAAGGCCTACTGCACTATCAACACTTACAGATCAGCCATTTCAGCCAAACATCATAGTCAATGGCAGACCGATTGGTGAACATCCTCTCATCTGCCAACTTTTAAAGGGATTAAGATGTGTTTTTCCTCCATCTCCTAAATATAATATAACGTGGGATGTTAATCTAGTGTTGAAATTCTCTACGGCTTGGCCAGATAATGATCTGCTTTCTCTTAAGCAACTTTCGGCAAAGTTGACTATGCTTTTTTGTCTGATATGCCCAAAACGTGTTTTGGATGTTAAAGCTTTGGATGTTACCTCCTTCTTCTCTCCTTTTGGTGTTTCTTTTCAGGTTCGAAGACGTACTAAAACTAACCTGGCATCTGTTCATTACCCATTTTTTCCCTCTCAACCCAAACTGTGTGTTGGAAATTGTTTAAAGAGCTATGTGACTCGTACTGCAGATTTTAGATCATCCTCAGCCTCTCAATTACTTATTTCTTTCCAGAAACCCCAGAAACCTATTTCTTCACCTACCTTAGAGGTTGGGTCAAATGGATCATGTCTTTAGCTGGGATCAATGTAGATTCTTTTAGAGCCCATTCTGCCAGAAGAATATCTTTACAGGATATTCTCAAGTCTGCAGACTGGTCTAATGAAAACATGTTTAAAACTTTTTACTGTAAGCCAATCTCTCATGTTTCAGACTCTGTTATTGCTATGCTTTGAACATGCATAGTATGAGCCTCTGGTCTTGTAATAAAATTGAGATTTTCCTAGCCTTGGTGTCCAAAAGGCAAGATTTTATTAAAGACACGGAGGCGAGTATTATCCCACCACTCGATTAACCCTTCCCTGTTCCTTTATTTCAGTTCCAACTCCCTCTTCCGGCGTTGGCTCCTCCTAGTCGACATGATGTTCTTCCATCAAGGCAGGATTCTTTCTTTAAAGGTTCTCCTTCCTGTGTTCAGGTCTACGCTCGCCAACTTCAGGATTGCTTTATTGGCATTTTCACTGTGATGACTATTTTCCATACAGTTTTGTTCATTACTTTATTCTCCTCTTTAGTTCTCCCATTAAGAAAAGAGGACTTGTTGTTCGCAATCAATGTATTAGTAGCTGTACTTGATGTCCTATTGGTTGTTCTCATTGTGATGTCACTTTGTAGTTTACTTTTCTTGGGAAATTTAGTTTTCTTCTTGGCTGCTTTTTAAATTAAAAGCAAGAAAAGACTGCATAATACTCGCCTCTGTGTCTTTAATAAAATCGAGCCTTTCGAACAACACGGCTAGGAAAATCTCAATTAAGCTCACAATAGAGATGAAAACTAGCTAGTTTTGTAGGGACCGCTTCATCCAACAAAAATCTAATCTGAGGGAGATTCAGTCTTCATTCTATGTTCTAGTTTTGTCTGTAGCGCAGAGCAAAAATTAACATGGGGAATTTGAACACGGTCAAAAGTGATTTCCTTTAATAAAGTAAGCAAAATTTGATCGATATACAGACAATATTGAATGAACAAATGACGTTCGGCGTAGATTATTCAAATGAGTCAAATGTTTTTGGCAAAAACTATAGTGGCAGTTCCTGTGTACTTACCATCTGAACCTTGTTCAGATGAAATGTTGCTCCCCTCTCCTGTTTGTATGTGAACATCACAAACTGGTATTTTAAAAAGACACCATGAAACTATTTCAACATTAATTGTGGCAAAATATCTGCCATTCTGCAGAGATTGTTTCGAAGCATTCATGACTGTTCTTGGTATAAAGCTGGTCAGCATTTGTGAAATCTTTAACAATGACCTAACCATGAAAAAAGACTCTTATCTAGGACTGTACTACCTTTAGACAGAAATATGCATGAGCACGTCATACATGCTTACGGCGTTGCCAATTTAAATTTGTTAGAGATGCATCAGTCCACATCAACCACAGTATTGCTAAAATGAAGTCTACAGGATCAATGACTTTGAATGACGCCTAACTCAGAATTTCAGTGAAATGTCAACAATACCAATTTCCGTCCTACAACTCTTTTTTTCTGCCACGAGAAAGAGTGAGAGAGTTAATGATTCCATTCCATTCACTCTACACTTTAGCAATGTTGGCACTATTTCCACCCTGTATGGCAAAGACGCCATGCCTTGGTGATGGGTCTGTTTTTTAAACAAATAAGTTTTAGTTCATAGTCACAAGTTCTAGAAAATAGTGTTTCCAAAGTGCAGACCATTCTACCCCTACAAATGTTTTACTGAGCAATTCCTGACATCTTACTTCTGTAGGTCGAAGTCTACCACATAGCAAAGTTGTCTGGTTGAAGAAACTTATTGAGGACATGCCGAAAGCTTACCAAGAAATGCATTCCACCCATTGCTTATCATTGTCTTTATATCTTGTCACTCAAGTTTACTTGCTTTCTATTTGCTGGCTTTATTTCTTTTAGCTTAACCAGCTTGTGTTTCTCCCTCCCATGGAACAAAGTTTGTTTACCATCTCTCTAATTGACTCTTTCTATGTTTCTAACAGTGTCCGTTTTTCAGGAAATATATCTTTTTTGTGAAGCACTCCATGAGAGTGTATACATTTTCATGCTGTCTCCCTTGTGTGCTTCTCTTCCCACATCAGCGCTTCACGTTTTTTCCTCTCCTGTGTTCTGCAGCCCCTTCTGCCATGCTACATGTTGTTTCTTGCCCAGGTCCTTCTCTCCCTCCCACCTTCTGTGTTTCTTCATCCTCTGTCTGCTTCTCACCCATTTGTTTCTATTCCATGCTCCATGTTCATATCTCTCACTGGTGTGCTGTTCCCCCCCTCCCTCCTTGAAGCTTCAAGCCACCTGTCTACCCTCCCTGCTTTATCCCCACCCACAATCCCTCCGCTTACCCTCCCAACATTCCCTCTATTGCAGTTGTTGCTTTTTCCTTAGCCACCCTCCATCTATTCCCTCTGGGGTTGCTGTAGCTTTGTTCTCTGCCCACCCTCCCTCCCTCAATTGCCACTGCTGCATAGTGTCTGCTCACCCTCCCTCCGTTGCATCCATTTCTGTTGTCGATTTTGCCCATCTGCCATCCTGCCGCTGTTGCTTTGTGTTGCTCCATCCACCCGTTGTTACCATTGTTGCTTTTTTCCCACCCAACCTCCCAGTTTCCTCTGTTGGAGGTGTTGGATTTTCCTCATCCATAGCTAAACTTGGTTTTGAATCCAATGTTGCACTCTTCAATGCCCTTGCTCTTTTGACCCCGCCACCCTCCATTGCTGTATTTTTAATTACCTACCCATCCTCCATTGCTGCTTCCTCTACCTCACACCAGCTCCCGTTGCTAGTTTCCCCCACTTAAATTTTTCTCAAAGGCAAGGACTATTGGCTTTGCCAATGCTTCTTAGTCATACAGTGATGTAAAGTTTGTGAAATAAGCAAATGCTCAGATTTCAAACTAGAATAAAGACCTTTCTTTTTACATGTAAATTATTAATACAATCAATGGCGATTTAGATAAGCTGACTTTTGATTGGCTGCATCATTAGAAGTGCAGCTAACAGTCTGAAGTCAACATTGATATTTCAAGGCGTGCAGAGTCTAAGGACCAATTAGTAACCAGTACATAGCAATATTTTGGCAAAGATCACCAATCTAATCTCTGTGCATGTCTTCCACTAGAAGCGCTTATCGTAAACACTGCACTGTCACCTATATGCTCGTGTCTGTGCAGCTGTAAGAACGATACGGGATTTCTCTCAGTGCTAGCAACCATTCAGACATGGCCACTGTCTGCACAGTGCCAGTTCTACTTCTGCATTTTCAGAAAATGACACTAGGCTGGGAATGTTTTTTTTTTTAGTGAGTGCTGAAGACTGAAAGGATACTGGGGAATTTTTTAAAAATATTTGTGCAGGGGAGCAGAGGAGCTTGCTCAGTGTGGTGAGGTGGACGGCAGGGCACAACGGAACTGGACAATTCACAAAAAAGTAGCAAATCTGCACCTGTAAAAGTACTCCTATGAGAGGGCACAATTTTACTACTGTTTGGAATTCACAAACATGTCCAGTACTAAGCCTGGAAAGCTGCACCAGGTGTAGGTTTCAGGCTGTTCTCATGGGATTGTCATATGACATATTCCCGTGGCTCCCATTTCCCTACGAAGCATAGCATAGAATTAAGCACTGTGAAGACAGTACCCGATGTGCAAATGCGCATTTTCTAAACATTTTTTTTCTCCATGGGAATTTTTTTTTTGTCAAACCCATTGTCTCTTCAAGGTTGGAGTTTATGAATGCCCTCAAATGTGCAAAACTTATGGCCATTCACAATATTTCAATGCCAATCATTCCTTGGTTTGCCCATATATCCTGTGAGAGTTACTTCTGTGCATTTCATGCAGTTGTGGTAGAGAAATAAGTAATAATGTACCCATTTACACCTGCCAGGATTCTTTTTTAGGTCTTGCCTACCAGACACTGTAAGTTGTTTGGCTGCGAAAAGACCTACTATTAGCCTACCCCATTGCTTACCATTTGTTGGTTTTCTTGTCACTCTTATTTGCATGCCTTTTGTTCAATAGCTTGTGTTGGGCTTTCCTTCCTCTTCTTGTGTTTGCCCCTCCCTTGGGGCATACATCCTAACTCCTGTCCTTCCAACGCTCAGTTTTAGGGAACTACTTTTTTCTTTTTACTTAAGAACTTCACCAGCGTGCATGTATTTTCTAGCTAGCTCCCTATGTGCTTCTCTCTCCTTCTTTCTCCACGTTGCTCTCCCTTGTCCCTCTGCTTCCCAACTGCACTGTTCTTATTTCTTTTGCTTGAGCATGCCACAAGTGCATGTATTTTTCAGCTGTTTCTCGCTCACTCCCATTCTGTGTTGCTTTCTCGCGTCTATGTGCTTCTGTGGTGTTATCTACCTATTGTACTTCTCCCCCTTACCTCCTGTGTCCTGCCTTTCCCCTTCCTCCTCCCACCTGCTCCTCTGTTATCCCCACCCCAAAAACACCCAGGGACCCTTTTTTCAAATTGCCACTTTCGCACTGAAAAGCATTTCTTTTTTATTTACGTATCCAACTGCCATCTGCCATCGTGAGTTAGTAAATAAAAAACTTAAGCAAATGGTGCTCACGGAAATCTGTTAGGGCACGCATGCATTCTGACGCATGCATAATGCAAGTGCCATTGTGCCACTTTTTTTTTTACATGTTTTTTATTTTGATGATGCTGCGCAGCGTCTGGCACTGTACATCCCAGTCAAAGGTAATTGGCAGAGTCTACTCTCAAAGGCTTTGTCAATGCTTGTTTGGATCCCTTGCATGCCCACATGAAGGCATTTTCAGCTGTAATGTCCTTGTGAATTGCCCCAAGGTATTTTTTCAAATATTTGGGTGGGGCAAAGGCAGCTTGTGTTGAGGGTCGTGGATGAGGATTGCAGGACGCCAGATATTTTTTCATAATGTTTTAAAGAAAAATAAGGGAATAGCAAGGGGGGAGGGGGCGTGAAAGGACACGAGATTTTCCACGTCAAGGTTTAAGGTAACGTCATAGACCACTCAAGCTTTGCTATTGTTGTCTATGATGTAATTTGGAAGCCCTTGGTGGACAAACAACCCTGTTATTGACAACACGCTATGCACAATTTTGGATACAGTTCATGGATGCCCTGTGTGTTGATGTGTGCAATACTAGTTGATATTATGTCTGCAGAGGACCAGGTCCAGTTTCTGTGTGATTAGGTACGGAATTCACATACTGCATGGCATCCTTTCTACACGCGGTTAAAGAAAACATTATCTAAGAGAGGCTCTGCTGCAATATTTTATAGGGTTTCAGGCCTGTGTCATTCGCTCATTTTTCCTATGTCTTACTGTCATGTGTTATTAAACACATAATACCAAGCCTGCCAATGAAGCAGGAGAACCCTGCGCCTCCTGTAGACAAAGGTGCACAGTTATTTGCCTGACCAATTACTGACAGTAACGTTACGTCTCCATATCTTGCAAGTTTTCTATTGGGACTTTGCTTTAAGAAAACGCTTCTATTCACCGCCTTGATTTCCGTACTTTACCCCATTATTTGTTCGAGAAACGGTGATTGCAATGTGGACAGCCATCCTCAATGTCTGGATTATCTAGGGTTGTTTTGGGTTCGGGGTGGAGCTCGGTCCACCATGGTAACATAAAAGAGGGCGTATCCATATTTATTAACCAACAATGGTCAGGCCAACAGGTCTCCTCCTTATGAGCTATTGTCTTTGTCAATGTTTTAGCAGTGTTGCACAGCAGTGAGGCGGCTGTGCAGCATGCCTGAAAGTTTTGTTTTTAAAAAGCACTGTGACGCAGCTGCTTCGCATATATATTTTTAATTTGCTGGTGGAGGGTAGGGCAGGTGGCATCCTGGAAGGAGGGAGAGAAGGCGTGCCACATGAGGGTGGGAATGCTCCCTGCTCCACCATCTTATCAGCAACAAGGAAAATGCGCTATGCGCAGCCAGTTTTGGCTTCGTCCTATTTTTGTTTCAGAAAACTTCTAGCCGTGCAACAGGGCTAATAAGGTTGATAAAGCCAAAAGGCCAAATAAGAGAGATCAATTGGCTTTGCCAATTCTTCTTTTTTTTTTGCCTCTAACTTGTCAGATTGTCAGCTAAATAAGCTGGAGCCATAAGAATGCCTAATTATACCACTGGCAAAGATGATGTTCCATTCAAGAGAACGCTCACATTTTAAACCCTTTTATTTTAAACATTGTGCAGGAGTAAAGTCTGAAGAGACGTACAAGTGTTTTATGTATTCACATCTCGAATGGAAATGCTCATCAGAGATGTTACAGATCTAGCTTTACGTTTCACACTTGCTACTTAGAAATAAAAACAGATAACGTAACAAAGGGTTGGGGTGTATATGGAATATAAAACACATTGTGATCCGGTGCAGTTTGTCCCGGTGATGTCTATGAGAGAAGGAATGCCTCAAAGCCATTTCCTAAAAAGCATAATTGAGGGAGCACATTGCATGAAAAATTAATGACACCAACATTGTTTTCCTGCCCTTGCTCAGCTTAGTTGCTGCTCATAATCAGACTCCTGCATTTATTTGTAAGAGGATGCAGGGGATCCTTAACAGACTATGACATGGCCAGAACTGGCCAAGTCATATAACTTTTTTTTGTTATTGAAGGATCATGATGGACAGCTGGAGGAGGGCGGTAGAGGGCAAGCAACAGGATAGACAGCTGGAGAAGGGCGGGAGGGGGCAAGCAACACAATCAATTGGTGGAGGAGGTTGGAAGGGGCAAGCAAGACAATGACAATGCGAACACATGCACGCTTATGGACTACTTCAAGAACAAGAAAAAGACGCTCTGAAAGTGCAACCAGTGAAAAGACACTGTACATGGAAGAAATGTTTGGGTCATGCACCAGGGAGGGCTGACCACAAGAAAAGGATGGGTAACCTGCACACGCTGACCAAAGAGAAGCAAGCAAAATGAGAGTGATGAGAAAGCCCAACAATGGTAAGCAATGGGTGGGATCTAAGTTCCCTGTCAGTAAACAAAATGCCTTGCAAAAGAGCGAGATCTAAAAATGGCCTGCTGCTATAATCCTCTGCACTAGTGCATTAATAAAGCTTCCTTGCGCAATGCACAGATCCGCACCAAGGTGCAGAGGTGAATGTGTGGCGTCTAGCATAGGGTCTGCTTCCAGAACAAATCCCTATGCCTAGACAAACTCTGGAACATGCCACAGCATTCCACACTTTGGACATGTACACTACAGCACAAGCAAGGTGTAGGTTGTTTGCAGAAATAAAAGCATTTCCCCTTTTTAACGCCTGTTTCAATGCGACATTATTTTTTATGCAAAGCGTGTTCTGCCTATTTTAACTGATCAGTCCTTGCACAAAAAAGTATGGGTGGTTGCTCTGATCCACCCAAGTTAAACCCCAGTAACACCTTGACGCAAAGTGACACAAAGCAGCACAAAATACTATGGCCCATATTTATACTTTTTTAGCGCCGCATTTGCGTAATTTTTTTACGCAAAATCGGCGCAAACTTACAATATACAATTGTATTTAGTAGGTTTACGCCGATTTTGAGTCAAAAAGCGGCGCAAATGCGGCGCTAAAAAGTATAAATATGGGCCTATTTGTGCTGAGTAAAAGGAACATTTCCTGCACAAAGTAGCTTTTTCACTGAAAGGTGAATACCGCGCAAGTGCAAATCTTTAGTAAATTTGGGCCATAATCTCTGATTATTTTACTTCTTGATAACCAGACAGAGGTCAGGATGTCTAGATTACCATATAAACTGACGTGATGGATTCCCTAGGTTTGTGACTCTGAGTTACTCCTTGAAGCGGTTATAAGTCATTTCTTCACTGTTATTTTCAACAGGAGTCCTTACATCGCAGCCACTATATTTGGATTCACTACTTCTGGAGTACCATTACATCACTACTTTGCAGATAAATGTATGCATTTGTTTTTGTAGTATATATATATATAGAGTTGGGATGCCAGATAGACAAAACGTAGATGATGACAAACATGAGAAGTTCTATTTAGAATCTTACACAAAGCAAGGGTAAAAATGGACAAAGTCCTGAGCCCATGTTTGAGATAACTGTTAAAGACATAGGGCATCATTACAAGTCTGGCGGTCACTAGACCACCATACTCGCGGATGACAGTCAGACCGCCGCCAATGCGTCAGTCCGAGCACCACATTACAACCCTGGCCGTCAGGCCACCTGGGAACCATCAGCTCCGCCAGGATCGGAGATCCCAGTGGTCTGTAGGTGAGTGGTGGTCCTCATCTGGGTGCAGGGGACCTCAGGAGGGCCCCTGCATTTCCCAGGCACTTGGCATGGACAGTGCAGGGCCCCCCTGGCTTCGGAGACAGTGAACATTGCCAGGTGCTAGTGCACCCTGCAGGCTACAGCATTGCTGCCGGCTGGATTATGAGCCGGAGACAGTGCTGTTGCCTGTTTCCTCCTAGGCCTGTGGGTGGAAACTGAGGTTTCCACCCACTGACCTGGCAGGAAACTCTTATTAACTCCGGCGGGGAGGTCACCGCGTAGGCGGCGGCCACCCTGTCGGGACTTTGGCAGACGGAGTTTTCTATCCGCCAAACTCAAAATCTAGCCCATAATGTTAAAGGTGCTGATCGACACAGGGGCATCAGTTAACATGATGAACATCAGTCAGTGCGAAAGATTGTAGTCCAAAGCCCCCTCTTACTCTGACTTTCACTGAGACTTATGCATATGGGTAAAAGAGCTTCTTACATTGGCAAGCATCATCAATTTGACAGTCCGCAGCAGAGAGGTTAAGACTCAAGCCCAATTTCATGTCACTACAGAGGGAGAGGGAACATTGTTGGGCTGCCACACAGCAGAAGACCTAGGCCTAGTGTTTTTTGCACACAAGGTGCATAACCCGCAAGTAGACGACATTATGAGAAGTTTTCCACTCCTATTACGAGGACTGTAATGCTTGAAGGGTACCCCAATCAAGCTGTACATGGATAACACTATATAGCACACAACCCTCACGCATAAATGAGTGCCTTATGAGATAAGGCCACTGGTGGATAAGGAGCTAGAGAAGTTCAAATGAATGGATGTTGTTATCACAGAAGGGCAGAAACAAGCGGGAGCTATTCAGCTCTGCATTGACATACACCTACCCAATAAAGCAATAAGGCCTAAGTGACATATCATGTCCATCATCAATGACATCATTGTGGTCATCAATGGTGCTCAATTGTTTTTCAAAACTAGAGCACCAGATAATACTCAACCCAGTTGAAGATATACAAATGCATCAACTTTGGGATTTCCTCTGCAGCAGAGATACTGTAAAATGCAGTCCCTGAGATGCTGTCTGTACTAGAAGGTGTGATAAACACACCTTCTAGTACAGTTGCTAAACACACTTGAGATCCTGTTATACTCAATAAAACTAGCCTAGAACCACCAGTGCCTACAAGCTACCCTCCAATGGCTAACTGACTATGGGCTGACTCTACATTTTTTTTAAACACAATTCGAATTCTCAAAGGAATAGTTGACAGTGGACCTGAGCAAGTCAGAAGTCGCCTGAAAAGCCTCTGCCCCACAAAGTGCTGCGGATGTGACGAGGCTCCTCGGGATGCCCATGTACTGCTACAGGTTAATCCCCAATTTCTGGATCCTGACAGAACTTTTAGATTGCTCACTAAGATGAATGACAGATGGGAATGGAACACCAAGGAAGAGCTAACATTTGAAAACATCAAGAAGGCACTACTACATGCATTTGAATGGTGCACTTTGATGCCCAGACGAACACAGAGCTTGTCAATAATGCATGCCCGGTAGGAATGGGTGCAGTCCTTATTTAGGAGTACAAAGCAGGAGTATGAGCACCACTTGCATTTGCCAGTTGAGCTTTAACAGCAATGGAAACAAGGTATGCACAGAATGATAGAGAATCACTTGCCATCAAGTGAGGGTGCCACCTCTTCTACCTGTGTCACTAGGGGCAAGAGTTTAGAGTCAGCAGCAACCTTAAGCCTCTGGTCAGCCTGTTCACCGGAATGGTGCAACATCACCCACTGAGAATTAAGAGGTAGGTAGTACAGCTCCAGCAGTATGCCTGCACTGTTCTATATTTGCCAGGTGTTAGCAAACTTTTTTTTAGATGCTCCCAGCCACCCTGATGCACGGTGATGACACAGACAATTTGGATGACCATATCAATTTGGTCGCCTAGAGTGCATGCTCAAAGGCAATGACCCTGGTGGAGAATGGGGTAGCATCTAGAGAGAATGATGGCCTACAGAAAGTAGTGGAAGTGATACAGAAATGTAAAACTTTCCTGCGAGGCTACCATTGATGGTGAGCAGTTGACAAGCCTGTTGCTCTCTCAACTGTGGAGAGTGAGGAAAGAGTTGAGTACTACTGGTGATTGACTTGTCTTGAGATGGAAAATAATTGTGATACCTTATGCATTCCTGGAGAGGGTTTGGGAATGTGTGCACAAAGGGCATCAGGGAGTTGCAAAGACTAAGCCACACCTCTGGGAAGAAGTATGATTTCCTGGACTAGATAAGGCATGCCTGGTATGCCAACTGACACGAGGGTTGAGACCAGATACACCCATCATAATGGAGGAGCCTTGTGAGACCCCCTTGAACCAAGGTCAGCATAGACTTCAGCAGTGCCCCAAATGGCCAGCTGACACTAGTAATTGTGGATGGACATTTTAAATAGTCTATAGTGAAACTGACATCACAACAGTGTTTGACAAAACTCACATCTTTCTGGAGCAAGCGTTCCCCATTTTCAGCCCGCCCACAGAGATCAGGACAGAAAATAGGCCACTGTTCCAAGGGAGTGAATTCAGCAAATATTTGGAATGTCTGGGCATTAAACGCCAAAAGATCTTACCCCAAAGGCTAGAGGCCAACAGAGATGTAGAATACTTTGTGCATACTCTCAACAAGTCTGTCTGTGTTGGGGTATACCAAGGGTCTGCCTGCATCACATTTTATGAATATATCAGAATAATTTGCATAGTACAACCAAGCTCTCCTTCATGACCCTCGTGTTTGAGCGACTCAGGTGGGACAGTATACGAGTCAGGCGTGACTGGCATCTAGACACACAAAAGAAGCTAGAAAAGAAGAAATGATCAGGCACATGGAGGGCTAAGTACTCACCAGCTGGACCCAGTGATAAGGTGCTGATTTGTGATTTGCACCCTGTGGACGTTTCAGACTCCATTTGAGAAGGGGTCATGGACAGTGGATAAGGTTAAACGCACCATGGTGTCAGTACATGAAGGGAATGAGACAGTGACCCGAAATATAATGTGGATCCAAAAAATCACATCTCAGAGGATTGGAAGAACTTGGAGGAGGAAGAGCCCCACGACATGCTGGCAGGAGAAAACAACGCCGGCAAGGGGTTCTTCACACCCAGAGCATTTCTGAGTTCCAGCAACCCACACAGAGGCACCCAAGAGTACAACATTTGGTGTAATGTCAGGCCTAGAGCCTGGTGAGGCCAGGAAGGAATGAATGCTTATGCTCTGGAATCACCAGCATGAAATGAGTCCCAACACTTTACTAAAGAGTAAGGGACTATAGGCACTTTTTGTGGCTTAACACCACCTTGTAAATATGGCCCCTTCCCACACAGCACTGTGCGTGGAAGGGGCATGCAAAGGGTGTTGCTGTGGGTGTGTCACAGCAACACCCGTTGCATTTTGACACTGCTTCAGATTTATGAAATCTCATAAACCTGAGGCAGCGCCAAAATCTAACACCACCCTCAGGGGTGGCTTTAGCGGGCGCAACGAGGAGGAATACTTTTATTCCTCCTTGTTTTTTGCTTTTTCTATGCAAGCTGCATTCTGCCGCACGCATAGAAAAAACAAAATGCCAGAAATGATTGTTCATGTGCAGGAAGGTGTCCCTTCTTGCACATAAACAATCATTTGAAAATGACGCTTTGGCACTTCTGTGTGTGCTGCATTGTGTAGCACACACAGAAGTGCCAAAGTGCCATTAGTGATTGTTTATGTGCAGGAAGGGATACCTTCCCGCACATAAGCAATCACACCCCTCAACACAGACATCCTTGCACGATGGTGCAAGGATGCCTGCGTTGGCGCTGGCAGCTAAATTTAGTGCCAGTACAGGGGGAAACGAAGGGGTGCGCTGTATTTCCTTAAATAGAGCGCATCCCTGCCTTTCTAAAGTGACGCAGCGCGGCACTGTCAATTTTGGCACAGCACCGTGTTGTCCCACTTTTCTTTAAATCTGGCCCTACGTGTGCTAGGTCTAGCAAATGGGGTTATAGTTTGTGGAACACACAGGTGGTAATTAAAGTAGGGAGGGATATATGGAGCCACTCAGCCCTTACATGATATGCCCTAGACATTGCACGCACCCGGAGGGCCGGGCATGGCCAAAGGGTTGAATAAAAGGGAGTGTGGATGCTTAGGGCTCACTCCAGGTCTGCACCCAGTCTCAGGTGTCATTCATGCCAGCGTACTTCATGTGTGGGCCAGTATTGTTAGCCCACCATTATATGTAAAATCTCAAGACAACCTGGTAAACCTACCAACCTTGCTCTGGGATATTTATTTATTTAAATTTTGCAAATATCTCAAATTAATTCCTTATTTTATAATGTGCCATACTATAAATGCCAGGCTTTGTGGCCAGCCCCTAAGGCGCATGCCTGAAGGCTGCATGCGGTGTAGTTGGGTGCCTGCACAATGGGGGTTGAACCAATGCTAGCAGGAGCGCCTAGACCCTAGCTTTGCATGGCCTTCTGCCGATGGCCAGGCTTTGCCTCCAACCTATGACATATGCCCAACCCATGCTACACACATCCTTCTTCTGTGCGCAGTGGGAGTTGGTCTCAGGCCCTGCAACAGACCTGGTGTGGGTGGCCAGCCACCCACAGCACCTAAATTCCACAGTCTCTTTAAAAAAATATTTTTTAAGGTTTGCGGATCCCTTCGTAGAAACTGTGAACCTTCACGATCTTCTGGGCATATGTTGAACCTTTAATGGGGTCTGCAAGCCTGGAGTCAGAATCACAGAACTCTCAAATGGTCCAAAAGGGGTCTATGAACTTGCCTTGGGTTTGTGACCACTTGGCTAAGAAGTTATTTGGGGCGAATCAAAAATACCTTCCATTTTGTATTGCAATGTAGCATGTGAGATGATTCTAAGATGAAACTGATGAAATTCTATATGGAGTATAGGATATAATGACTTTAAATGTTGCACTTAATCTGAATTTGTATTAGTCAAAACGGATTACGGAAAAGAAGAAGGCACTCTTAAGAACAATTTATGCACACATATCCATGTCTTGTGTGAGGACCTGATGAACCACATTGTCTAATATGATGCTGTGTACACATATGAAATGATGAACTTTAATATTGTACTCAACTTTAATTGATAGTAATCAATAAGGGTGTTAGAAAACAGAAGTCCCATTTGGGAATAATTTTAACAAGTGCAATGATTCATATATATCTTACGGGAAGAATGTGTGAACCTAACTATCTTATATGATATAGTTCATTGAAATCAGTGTCATGAAAATGCTGTGATAACATTTTGGGTTCACAATTCCACATTATATATTTATAAACGGTAAAATCAAAACATACGTATTCAATGTGAATTTGAACAATGACATATTAATGGTGAATTAGGTGAAAGTAGATTGAATATGAAATGCGTAAATGAAAAAGAGTACCTGATAGTCTCTCCTTCCTTTTTATTATTTGCACTTCAATAGAGTTTGGTCTATTGTTACAGGTAATTATGATACTGTTTTATCTGTCTGATTAAGGTGTCTAAACGCATCACACTGCCTTTTTGTGATTTTTTTCTCTTACACAGTCATTCAACTTTGCTCTTTGCTGGGATGTCTCCATATGCTGTTGATTTTTTGCTCTCCAAAGGCAGGAGGATCAGGCAAATTTATATTGGAGATTGTCTGCACCCACACCGAGAACCAGTTCAATAAGCAGCAAAGCTTTAGGATAATCTATCTATCTATCTATCTATCTATCTATCTATCTATCTATCTATCTATCTATCTATCTATCTATCTATCTCTCTATCTCTCTATCTAGTTATCTATGTCTATTTGTCTATCTAGCTGTCCTGGTGCACTTTCAGTTGAAAATTTGCCTATAACTTTGGACCCAATTGATCTCTCAAAATCTGCACAAACTTTGCTACTTTCCTAGCATGTGCAGCTACGGTCCAGCATGCCAATTTTCATGTATGTCTGTACCGGGTATAAAGTTAAAAGAAGGGGCTAAAGAACTTTATGACCCCACAACGTTAGCTTCCATAGGAAATTAAGCTCACAACCACAGCAAAAACCGCTTAACACATTTACACCAAATTTAGTATGAAAGCAAACAAGCTTTTCTTGGTTTGGTGTAATTTTGTTCAGTAACTTTGAGATATTAGCATTTGAAAAAAGTGCTAGGAAGACTTGAATCAGGTAACACCTTTATATATCTTGTCATTGGAAACCCAGTCATTCATTTGCTTATCATTTTTGCACAGTTTGATAAATATCCATGTCAGGCATTTAGTATGTTGTATTTTTATATTCCTGTAAATCTATCAAGGAGGAGGCACTTAAAAAGGAGGTAAAAAGTGTTCATTTGTAATAGCTCTAGATCTATGTGGGGATTCTGCACAAAATGTGGCACAACTTTGAAGGATTTCTTGAAGTAGTCCTGCTACTTATTGTAACTGTATTCTGGCGGGAAATGGTATATTGAGCACTGGTCGATAATTAGTCCATACTAGAGGGGCTAACAGACATTTTGGTAAGGAGTGAACAAATGATTTCATGTCAGTTTGTCGATGGACTAGGGACAATGCCTCCGAGAGCACGGAGTCTATCGAGGTGGTCTTATCAGTTGGCAAGGAGAAGAAGAATTGCTTCAGACAAGACGAAGGGCAAGATATCATAGATAGATCAGTTGATCTTGAACTTTGACACAAATGTAATTATATCCTTCGCAGGGTAGCTCTCAAAGTGGGAAAGGATGATTGCAGCGGTATAGTAAGGTTAATGGACAAAATCACAATTTAGGACTCTATATGATTATGTCACCAGTGATTTACGTTTGACAACTATTAGCCTGATCCCCAGACTTCAGATGCTAATTCACACAATCAAGCTTAGGTGAGCTTTCCGGTTGGTTGATTGTACACCACCTGCCTATATTGTGGATTTTCTATTGCAACTTTTGTGTCATGTGCGGGACAGAGTTTGGAAAATGCAATGAACATCTACAAATGTGTGCTTTTGGGGTTTCAGAAACATTTACAGGTGTTGCCAAACCCTGAAGGTACATGTAAAACATTAGTCCATATGTAAAAACATTTTCTATGTGAAGAAATAAAACGTTAAATGTGCTTTTGCACTTCTCTCCATTATATACCCATGATGATGTTGCACCTAGTGATCCCAAGAAGTGTTGCGAAGTAGGAGTACTTCTGGTAATATGCAATCGTAGTTTCATAACAATTATGCCTAGAAATGTTTATGCATCCTCAAAATCAGGGGCAATTGGTCCATAGGGACTTGGGGGGCCACTGCCTTACAGCAATGAAGTGGGATGACCTGAGGCTGTGTTACCTGGGCTTGCCATGTCAGATTGGCCGGTGTTTTCACTGTGGCCACCCTGACATGCGCAGTTCAGGCTCCTGCAATCAACAGCTGAAAGGCACCTGACAAACAGAGACACTGCCCCGTAGGTGTCAAATGGACCGCTGTGCTTGCCCGCTTTAGCCTGTGCTGGTTAGCAATGTAGGCAGCAAGAGAGCAGTGAATGGACTGGCTTGGATGCCATTGTCCTGCAAGAAGCGGGAGAAACTTCGGTCGTGCGTGTGCTGCAGAGCCTCTTCAATAAAGGTACGTTTATTTTTATGTTTAATATCATTTTGTATCTGCTCAACCACTTTTAAAATGGAACAGCTGCCACTGCTCAAAATGCTAGCAATAAACTCCAAATGTAGAAGGAAATATAAAGAGTAGATATATGACTTCTTGCTGGATTGTGTGACTTATAGTACTAACACTTTAGTAAGTACAGGAACATAATGCTTTATGTTCAGTGGGTACGATTTTTAGCATTAATGCAGAAGGTGTACTAACTTTTACACTACCAAAGTGTACAAAACTATCATTAAGAATTCTAAAAGAGGATCCCCTGTGTCATATATGTTATTACATTTGAAAAAATGACTTAGGTGTAACCTTAATGACAGACAAATGTAGGAAAAACATACAGGAAAATCAAATCACAAATGATGTCCTATTTACCTCCAAGATGGGCTTTCCTATAGCTATAGATATCCTGATTTGGGAACTAACAAATGCTTATCCCTGAACTGGAAATACAAGTTGTGTGGCAATACTCCACAAATGATGGCCCATATTTATACTTTTTGACGCAAATCAGCGCTAGCGCAGATTTGCGTGAAAATGTTTACCACCGGCTAACGCCATTCCAACGTGCCAAACGGGTTCCTTATTTATGGAATGACGTTAGCCGGAGCTGCGGCCTCGTTAGCGTCAAAATAAATGACGGTAACCGGGCAGCAGAGGCGAAGGGAAGACTGAGGGTTGTGCGCCAAAGAATGGTGCAAGTCAGGTTAGAGTCAAAAATATTGGCTCTAACCTGACTAGCACCACTTTTTGACGCGCAACCCCCATAGAAATGACTCCTGTCTTAGCAAAGACAGGAGTCATGTCCCCATGCCCAATGGCCATGCCCAGGGGACATATGTCCCCTGGTCATGGCCATTGGGCACAGTGGCATGTAGGGGGGCCCAAGTTAGGCCTCCCATGCCACTTAATAAAAAAAAAAAAATTATACTTACCTGCACATACCTGAACTCAGCATGAATGGGTCCCCCCATCCATGGGTGTCCTCCAGGGGTGGGCGAGGATGGCAGGGGGTGTCCCTGGGTGCAGGGAAGGGCACCTGTGGACTGCTTCCATGGTCTCCTACCATGGAAATGAGCCCACAGGTCCCCTAACGCCTGCCCTGACCCAGGCGTTAAAAAATGGCGCAAATCCGGCTGGGCGCCATGTTTTAAGGCCCGCCTCTCCTCCTGTGTGTCATTTTGACGCCGGAGGATAAATAAGGCGCACATGCCTTAGAGTCATTTTTTGCACATGAACGCCTACCTTGCATGTCATTAGCGCAAGGTAGGTTTTCACGTACAAAAAATGACTCAAACTCCATAACTTTGGTGCTAGACAGATCTAGCGCCAAAGTATAAATATGGAGTTACGTTTGCGCCGAATTTGCACCAAAATAAATGATGCAAATCCGACGCAAACAGAGTATAAGTATAGGCCCAAGTTTGTTTCTGCATAGTGTGTGGGTAAACACTGTACATTCATACTTTACACGCCTTAGAATGGGGAATTCCATTACATTGACCAATTATTGCCCATATTAAGGTCCAAATCTCGGAAAGTGTTATTAATTGAGCACCTAGTAAACATCGCTCCTGGCAGTGTGGTGCGTACTGGTGCGTACTGGTTGCTCCACTGCTGCTCGGGACCTGGGATAACCCACTGTGGCCCTGATTGTAAGTGGGTGATTTTTCCGATCCCAGCCTAAACCCCTTTTTGTGCTGGGGTAGGAATTCAGATTTGTCCAGAATTTACCACATTTACCGCATCCGGTACCGTAATGCGATAAAGTCCCAACTCTTTGTTAAATTTCGTCAGGTCAAACCTACTGGAGCTTAAATGAGAATTTTTTTTAATATTTACTATGGCGCGCAGATTTTGGTGAAGCACCGCAATCTGCATATTATACCCCCAAAACCTGGAAGAGATGTCCTTCTTCGCACTGGATAAATGCTGAGCCCCGGGGAGTCGGACTTTACCTGGTACTTTCTCATCCAGTCATAATCAGGGCCAAATTAGTAAGAGCTGGCAACCATTGTTAAGACGAGCTAATATTGTGCTCACAATTGCATGCCAGCTGTTGTAAAACTGGCTTTGATGTGCTGCTTATGTGAACTGGACGGCTTTCTGCTTCTCCTTCCAACACCTGCAGAAGGTAGTCCTAGTTTTTTTTGGGGGGGAGGGGGTGGGGGGGCTGCCAAGCTTGTGCAGCTGTTTAAAAATGTATTCCGGTGAATGTGACACAACAAACGTGGTATTTGAGAAAAACAAGTTACACTAAATCTCAGAAGGAATTTTCCAATAAAAATAAAGATGCGGCTATAGACAAGCTGGTGCCCAGCTTAGTTATTGTGTTTATAATAAGGAAAGCATCTGGTGCCCTTGGGCAAGAATGCCGGGCATTTCTCCACAGATATCTCCTTGTCTTAGAACAGATTGGCATGAAACATCAAAGGAGGCATTCCGGGCAGCAGAGCCACGAGCTCTGGCTTTTAGAATGCTGACCAAAGAAATGTCTCGTCAGGACATTGCCATAGATGGAGAAGAATTTATGTGAGAGATGTCTTCATGCACAGAAAAGCTGCTGCTCATGGGAATGTCGGTAGCTGCAAGGAAGTGATCTAGTCCTCATTCCCAACGACCTGTCCGCTGGCTCAATATTTACCTATTACTCCCTCTTCTGATCCCGTTTCCCACCACTCCCAGGCTTTCGTTGTAACTGAACTCAGACAGTGCAGCTAAGACCCATTGGTTCAGCCATTAAACAGACAAAGTATTATGAATGTATCAATGTTCAATATTTTTCATGGATCTGTACTAGCTTCTGGTCCTACAATTTAGGAGCTAAAAAGGCACTCATTTTCCGTTATATACATACAGCATATGGATTACCCCTTTCTTCCAACTTTGTATTCAAACCTCACTAGTTCACCATTAGTTTCTGCCATTAGATTTTGCATCTCCTAAGTGTGGATTGCCCACCTCGAGGTCTCATTGAAAGGAACTTCAGTTGGTCAGGAAGGGCTACACCCTTTAGGCTGCTGGGTACCACTATAATTCGAGATCATCCTTCCTCAGGCCTGCCTCCTCGGAGTTTCCATCTTTGGACATTAATGCATTATAATGTCTGATGCGAGCATGCAGTGAGATCTCTGTTCTTAGAGGCAGGCCTAGGTCATCCATGTTTAAGAGGAACAAATGGTCTCATTTAGAAACAGATGGACTGTCCACCAGACTGACAGGTCAGCAAAGGCAATGGCTTTCCCTCCCCTGGCAGAGGGCTGCCACCAGCTCATCGGACCCTTCTATTGCGCTGTGGGTCACTAATCTCTGCAAACTTGTTTTTGCTTCGTCTGTGCAGACATATCAAATAGAAGCAATACTTTATAAAAGCATTTTAAAAGTAAATATATATTTTAAGCTATGCAAAATCAAGAGTGAAAAAAAGTAACTCACAAAAACATCCCACAAATTCTTTAGAGTGACCTCTGATTTGAATGTTGATGTTATAGAGTGTACAATACAGGCCACAGGGAAATACTAGAGAACAGATAAAGCAAATCCACCACAAGTTTACATCCCGAAGAAGTAAACTAAATTGTACAATGTACATGCTGATAAATACAAAAATAACAATAAAACTTAGAAAGTTTATTTTCAAGTTATTTGTTTGGAGTAAAAGATGAATTCAGACCCTTGACTGCTTTTCCGGTCCAGACCAGGTTTTGGGAGGTCAGATTGACTGAGAATCTGAATCAGATGAATTAGAAGGTTAGGATTCAATGGCGGGAGTAGCACCAGAGTTTCATGTGCGCAGGCGCTGAGGACTGATAACGCGTCCAGCCCTTATAAATTACCTGTACCTGGACACGTTGGAGGTCGGTGAATCTTTTAACCGAGTCGGGCTCTCCTCATCCTAAAATAGTCGAGTCACTCAGGTCAATAATCAATAACTATTGTAATCGGTAATCAATACTCAATTAATAGATCAATATAGCACATCAGAAATCAATACCAGTTGGAATTTCGGCGCACCATGACCTTTCAGTCATGAATAACCACACCAGTTTATTAAAAGTTAGTGAATTTTATTTCCCTATATTAACAAAGCTAGTACGATGTATATAAGTCTCAAAACCAAATGATATATGTATATGAACATTGCAAGCTGTCCATAGCGGCGGAAGAAACGCAATCTACGCAAAATCTGAATAATAGTACACTCAGTTATCGCAATACAAATCACTAATATAACTGACTGTATTTGACTAATTTCATACATTGGTCAGCATAACAAGATTTCAAATCAACATGGTACATCGAATGAATCCCTCGACTAACCTCTAATTAGCATTGGCATGTGGGACTTCATGCAAAACGAATTTAGTCAACACAAATTTGGAAAACTTCTAGCTAGGACCCTATCAAAATAGCAGTTGGTACCTAAAAGGAAAAACACAATGCATAATACATTTGTCCTTTCATATTTACCAAATACAATCAGCATTCAAGAAAAGTCTTCGTCCTTCAGTTAAGGGTAAACTTCCTTGCAGCGGCAAGGAGAATGGGGCAAAGTTACTGCATAGGCAAGACGGGGCAAATCAAAGTTAAGGTCTCTAGGGTGAGAATTCTTAAAGTCTCTTTCTCTCAGATAGAGAAAAGGGCATCAGGGTGTCGTCCAAAATGGAGTCTGGCATCTGGCTTCAAACTGGCATCGAGGAAAATGGCTGACTTCTCTTTGTCCAGTGATTTTAAGTAAGAAACATTCCAAATTCTGCAGGGTCTTCCATTGGAGGGTTCATAGGTTGGCTTCAAATTGTCCAATGAAAATTGTCTTTTACTAGCGCTCATTTATGCATACACTGTCCTTGGAGCCTTGGAACACAAGTTGTAACATGGGTTGCCAATTATTTTACTATCTGTACCTTCATTGTCCGCACCTGCAGACTTGACCTTGTATCAAAGGGGATGAAACCGGCCTAGTACGAAACCTTGGAGATAAGTGTATCAGTCAGCTCTACTGGAAAAATACAACTTCAAGCAAGAATATATGTTTCATTAGTTCAAGGAAAAAGCCACGCAGTTAGAATTTGAGACCAGGCAACTAGGCCAAAGTCTGTACTAAATTTAAGCTAAGCAAAACGGTTTTCAAACAAGAAATCATGGCATACATTTGCAATTATGACGGATTACTACATTTTCAATACTTCATGATTAATAAAGCTCGTTTACAATGATGGCGAACTACCCCGAGGGCACAATTTCCCTCGTACATTATTTTCTTTACTAAAATCACACTTCATTATATGTTTTGATTACACGATATGTATGAATATATGTCGGACCTTCTTTTTCTGCGTCATCAATCCCTCCTCTGATGACTAATTATGTCATCACATCAAATATACCCACAAATTTTATTCCATTAAAATTCTGTATAGTAATTTGGCACTTCAGTCAGTTCCCTTTTTCTTTTAGTCCCTTTTGATTTTTCTCTATATATTTCCACCATTTTGTTCTCTATTTTCTCTTCTCTTTTTCTTTTGTTCCTTGCTTTTAACATTTTGAAAGCTTTCCATGTTCCCCAAGAACCTAATAGACAAATTAATATTATTAATATTCCCTTTACTATTTTTAGTAACAATCCATTCCAAACGGTGCTGAGCCAATTTCCCACAGAAGCAAATCCTTTTCCAACTTTCTCCCAAACTCCTGGTTCTTTCAATTCCTTTAAATCTACACTTTCTTTAGTTAAATTTGCAAGCATCGTTCTAATTTTTCCACTGCTGTCTAGTATATATGTACAACAGTGACGTGTACCAAGCGTTTTGCAAACGCCGCCATCCTTTGCTAAAAGAATGTCTAAGGCAAGCCTATTTTGAAGAGTCATAGCTCTTTCTGCAGCAAGTTCAGCATCCATCAGGATTATAGCTCCTGAAAACTTTGTCAGCATGTTATCCACAATAGTAGACAACTTTCGTATTTTGATTGAATTCAATATGACTCCTACTGAAGGAATCAATGCTCCAAATATATCTCCTACCACACCAGAAGCTGTCTCCCTTTTCTGAACATGATGCGATTCAGTCAGCCTTGGAAATTTCTTTAAGTCGTCTAGTTGGTAAATCTTTGGGAACACTATTCCCAAATAACACCTCCCATACCATCCTTTAGGAAGACGATAATAGGCGTTGAGTCCACAAATATAATATATTCCAGGAATAACTGGGTCTTGTCCATTCAGCATGAACGTCCACTTAGGTTTAAATGCATACGTATGTTTACATTCACTCGTTCCCACAAAAACTGTGTCATAATATGATTCAGCTTTATATATACAAAATTTCCCTACGTGCAATGTATCTAAAGCTATTTTCCTTGTGTCTTTATTGCGGCAAAAGCATAATTATCTACAGATGTTATTTTTGTGTAATTCTCTTTCTAATTCCTCCTTCATTTCTTTCCTCCTATCATCAGTGCGGTCTAAGAAATTTATTTCTACTGGTGAAAGCAAGCATGTAAGGTTCTCTCTATGTGCGTGAGCTGTGTGAAAAGGTGACATTGGTTCGAAGAATTCCCTCATTAATTTGGCATAACAATCTCTAGCTATTTTACTTAGGTGCCTTATTATGGGGACATATGCAAAAGTAACATCATAATTAGTGTAAAAATAATGAATGTATGTTTGACCATAAAATCTGGAAGCTATTATACTACATGTAATTCCATACGTAAGAGGCATGCTGTGATACGTTACCCCTTCCACTACTGAGGTAGGTATTTGTGTACACACATAACAATCTTTCGCATCCATGGTCTCAACATACTCACTCAGTAAGCGATAGAAAATGTTAGATGAAAGTTCCTTTTTCTCATGCAAATGTCTCTCGTCTTGTTCGAGTCTCTTTAGAGCTGTTAGTTCAGTAACAATAATAGGTTTAGAAGTAGAAGCATCATTCGTCTCATTCTCATTTTTACCATGCATTCCAAGAACTATTGCTACAATGATTAGTACGCATGCGGTTATTAAACCTATACACATGTATTTACAACACTTCATCTTACGCCCCTGTGTAGTGAAGCTAGTCATGATCTGTAAAGAATCAGAAAGTTGAAGACACTTTATCAAAATGGATTTGCAGGTATTTACAAAGCTGAACGAGTTCAATGTTCACACAGTTTTCTTTAGCAGCTTTGGTCTCTTATCGGTTAGCAGCGTTGTCTCAAAATCGGTTTCAAAGTCAATCAAGTTAGCAATGACTTAGCTGGTTGAAAAGTCAATCAGGTGATCAATGTCTTCAATCAACAGAGTCCATAAAGTTTTTATTTCCAAAATGAAGTTCTGCCTCTTCGTTCTCAAGACTGAGGGATACGAATTCGTCTGACCAATCGTTATTGGCTACGTATGCCCACTCCGGACCGGAATACCTCCTGCTCGGTATCCTTTTTCTTTTCAATTTTGCATCTCTCTTTGATTCTTTCTCACTGGTACTTTCCTCTTTGGCCAAGTCCTTTTCTTCACTTGGTGTTGGTACTACGACAGACACTTCCTTTCTTTTCTCTTTCACTCTTGGCCCTTCACTGTCGTTCAACGTTTCTCTAATTCTTAATTTTACTGGCGATATGCTTGGTCTTCTTTTTGCACTGTGTCCACTTGATGGACCTGCAATCTCTTCTGAAGGAGTTTGAGCAGTTTCCTTCTGTTCTGCCTTGTCCCCTCCTTCTGGGGAGTCAATCAGATTTTCCTTTTCTTTTCCTGTATCGTCTGCTTCTGGGAAAGCCCTCCTCTGATCAGGCTCTCCTGCTTCTTCACCTGTTTCGAGCCCTTTGTCACCGTTACTTTCTTCAGGCGCTTTGTCACTTTCAGCTGCTTCAGGCTCTTTGTTACCTTCAGCTGCTTCGTCGCTTTCTGAGGCTCCTCCTTGGTCTTCCCCAAGTGAATCAGTTGCTTCGTCCTCAGAGAATATTTCTCCCTCCTCTATTTCTGCCTGTTCGCTTCTAGTTCTTTTTCGCTCTGTCTCAGCGCTTGGCACTTTGTTATCAGGTACTGGTAACTTCAGCGCTTCAACTTCCTCGTCTGTGGGACACAATACCCTCTTTGTGTGACTGGTGTGAATCCAGTTGGGAACTCCCGCACACTTCACAGCGGTGGTAGTCGTCAAAATCACTTGAAAAGGTCCTTTCCAACGGGGTTCCAAACACGACTTCCTCACGTGCTTCTTTATCACGACCCAGTCACCTGCTTTCAGGGCGTGTCCTGGACCTTGGATCGGTGGCAAGGTGGTTGCCTCCACCTGGTGAGAGAAAGAGCGAACCACATCAGCTAGACCTTTGCAGTAGTCTAACACCATATCATCTGTAATATTCAAAAGAGCATTTGCAGGAACTGCTGGAAGTCTCATGGCTCTGCCCATGAGAATCTCGTGTGGGGACAGCCCAGTCTTTCTGTCAGGGGTGTTTCTCATTGACATTAGTACCAAAGGCAATGCATCAGGCCATTTCAAGTTTGTTGATGCGCATATTTTCGCCATTCTTGATTTCAATGTGCCATTCATTTGCTCCACTAGACCTGATGCTTCAGGGCGGTAGCTACAATGCAGCTTTTGCTCAATGTTCAGTGCTGCCAAAGCAATTTTATTACTTCGTTATTGAAGTGACTTCCCCTATCTGATTCTAAAGAGATCGTGAATCCAAAACGTGGTATTAGCTCTCTCAAGAGTAGTTTTGCAACTGTGAGACTGTCATTCCTGCGTGTAGGGTATGCTTCGATCCAGTGACTAAAAATGCACACAACCACCAACACATACTTCAAGCCTCCATGCACAGGCATCTCAATGAAGTCCATTTGCATCCTGCTGAATGGACCCCCTGCTCTTCCTATGTGGCTCAAATTTACTACGGTTCCCTTCCCTGCGTTCATCTGTTGGCAAATGACGCAACGGTGGCAAACTGCTTCAGCAACTTGACGGAATTTGGGGTTAAACCAATCAGTTTTAAACAATCTAATCATGGCATCCCTCCCAAGATGAGCTTGTCCATGGTAAAATCTGGCTATCTGTGTCAAAAGGCTGTTTGGAAGAACGAATTTCCCTTCACTTGAAACTCATAATTCATCTAGTCTCTTTACACATTGTGATTTGGTCCACGAGAGTTTCTCATCCTCACTGACATCATTCTGTAAGGATTTCAATTTGTCCATCGTATCTACCACCTTTAGAGCAAATATTTCGCTTGGTTCGAGTTCTGGTTCACTTATCAAATTCCATTCATCCCTAAGCAATATACAGTTCAATGCGCAAAACCTTGCGACTTGATCCGCATATCCATTACCCAGATAAACATAGTCTTGTCCCTTCGAGTGTGCACTGCATTTTACCACTGCTACTTCTCCCGGTAGTTGGATGGCAGGTAACAATTCTCTTATTCTTTCACCATTTTTCACTGGTGATCCTGAAGAGGTCATGAAGCCTCTCTGTGACCACAATTGTCCGAAATCATGCACTATTCCAAACCCGTACTGGCTGTCAGTGTAAATGGTAACTTTCATTAATGCAGAGAGTTGGCAAGCTCTAGTAAGGGCTACCAATTCTGCTACCTGTGCAGAGTAAACTCCTTGAAGCCAAGATGCTTCCAAAACACCTGTTACCGTACATACAGCGTACCCTGCTTTCAATATACCCAGTGCATCTCTTAAACATGAACCATCAACAAAAATAATTTGATCATTTTCTTCCAATCGGGTATCTTTGATATCAGGTCTTGGTTTGGTGCAAAATTCAGTCACTTGAAGACAGTCGTGCTCGATGTCTTCAGCGTTCTCAATTTCGGCATTTTCACTGGGAAACAAGGTTGCTGGATTCAACGTAGTGCACCTTTTCAGCTGCACATTAGGTGATCCCAGAATTATTGTTTCATACCTTGTGAGCCTAGCACCAGTCATGTGTTGTGTTCGAGAACGTGTCAAAAGTATCTCGACTGAGTGAGGGACCATGACTGTTAAAGGGTGTCCCATCACTATTCCTTCACTCTGAGTGTGGCTGATACCAACTGCGGCTACGGCACGCAAGCACCCTGGCAGTGCTGCTGCGACCGGATCCAAAGTAGCTGAAAAATATGCTACTGGTCTGTTTACGCCACCATGGGCTTGGGTCAAGACAGACAAGGAACATGCATCACGTTCATGACAAAACAATGTGAAAGGCTTTGTGTAATCAGGCATACCTAAAGCTGGAGCCCTGAACATGCATTCTTTCAATTCAATAAAAGCATCCATCTCATCTCCTTTCAGTTCAATTTCATCCAATGCATCCTTCTGGGTCAGTTTCAGTAAAGGTTTTGCTAGAGTTGAGAAGTTGGGAATCCATTGGCGACAGTAGCTCACCATTCCCAAGAACTTCCTCACCTCCCTCCTCGTCTTTGGGGGACTCATTTGGAGTACACTCGTTATCCTTTCCTTCATAATCCTTTGTGACCCTTTCTCTATTTGGCGACCCAAATATTTCACTTTCTTCTGGCAGAATTTTAATTTCGAGGGAGACACCTTGTGTCCATTCCTTCCCAAATGGTTCAATAGGGCAATGGTGTCGGCTGTGCAGTCACTTTCTGTCTTGGATGCAATCAGTAAGTCGTCAATGTACTGTACTAGGGTTGACTCGAATGGCAATTCCAACGCTTCCAAATCCTTCTTTAGAATCTGATTGAAAATTGACGGTGACTCTGAAAACCCTTGAGGAATTCGACACCAACTGTAAACTCTGTCTAAGAATTTGAAACAAAAGAGAAATTGGCTGTCCTTATGAAGAGGCACCGAAAAGAATGCTTGTGACAAGTCGATGACTGAGAACCACTCACCATCACAAGGGACTTGAAACATTATCACAGCTGGATTTGGTACTACAGGGCAACATTTTATTATTATGTCATTTATTTTCCTCAAGTCCTGCACAATTCGGACCTTTCCACTTGGCTTTATTAGTCTCATGATTGGCGAATTACATGGACTGCTTAACACTTCTTTCAGTACCCCCTGCTTTACAAACTCATCAATGAGTTGGGCGACTTTCATGAGGGTGTCTTGTGCCATATGGTACTGTGGGGTCTGGGGAAAGGTTACATTGGGTTTTACGGTCACTTTCACTGGTTCCACTCCTTTCACCAATCCCACCTCTTTCCCTGTCATATCCCACACTTCTTTTCCGTCTGTTTCCTGTAACTCAGCAGGAATATCTGCTTCAGTGATCATCGGATAAAGGGTAATCAGGGGATAGTCTTCATTGACAGTCTCCATCTCATCCCCTTCTACACTGTCCTCTTCTTCCCCATCACTGCTCGTCTGAATTCTAATTCCATCGTTCGAACACATAATCAAACATCCCAATTTGCACAATAGGTCTCTCCCTAACAGTGATATCGGGCTTGAGTCACATACCACAAAATTATGTGCCCCTTGATAGTTACCAATTCTGACGTGTACTGGATCTGTGATTGGGTTCGTCAGGTACCTGTTTGCTACTCCCACTACTTGAACTGTTCTCCCTGAAAGTGGCAAATTTGGTACTTCAATGCTCCTGACAGTGGAACGTGTAGCTCCTGTGTCAACCAAGAATGAAACGCGATGACCCATAACTCTTCCCTCCACATACGGACCCTTTTGATCAACTTCCAAGGATGCTGCAAGCACACAATTTCCCTCCTCATCTGAACTTTCACTCTCCCATACATCGTTTATTCCATTCTCGCTGTGTAGTGGGAATTGGTGTACTGTGTCATTTTGACTCATTCCCTGACCCGTGACCTGTTGAGGAAGCATTGCTTGCTGCTGATTCATTGGTGCTAAGGGTATTTGCATTTGCTGATTAGGTACCATAGGAAACTGCTGTTGCATTGGCTGCAATTGTGCCATTTGCACACGGGGCATTTGCACCTGTTGCGGTTGCATGGGTTGTAAACCCTGCAGCTGGTTCATATTGTTTTGGAAATTTGGGTTTGGACCTCTCAGTTTCGGTCCTCTCATAGTCTGGAATGCATTGACATCATTGTTTTGCTGACCTACACCTTCCTGCACCATGATTGGGCACTCCCGTTTCCAATGCCCGACAATTCCGCACGTGTGACATGGCATCACCTTCTTCATTGCCTGTATACCATTTGGAATCATAACGGTATTCAAATCAGGACCATTATTCACAAAACCTCCTCGGCCTCTACCTCTCATCTGCGGCTGAAACATAGCGTTTCCCTGTTGCTGTTGCTGCGGCATCTGTTGTTGGAAACCTTGTAAACCTTGCAAACCTGTCTGAGCTGCTCTAAGCTGCATCACCATCACCTTTTCCTTCAATCTTTTCTGCTTGGTCTCAATCTCATCACTGCAGTATTTCGCATAATTCAACACTTCATCGATCGACTTCGACTGCCAACAAATCAAATGCGTTTTAATCATCTGGCTGATTTCGGGTCTCAACCCTTCCACAAACCTGAACACAAAATGGAGCATGTCCTTTGCCTCAATCGTTTCCGTGCCACTGTAATTTTTAAACGCTTTCAACAACCTCTCATAATACGCATGTATAGACTCTTTAACCTCTTGGGCTGTTCTGTCAATCCTCTGCCAATCCACATTTTTCGACGCAACCTTCGTTTTCAAGTGCTCGATCACCTTGTGGTACAAGCTCATTACCGTGGGTGATGGCGCACCTGTGTCCCTGTCTCTCTCTGGTTCACTCGTCGGCCAACCTACAGCCCTTTTACAATCTTCCCACAAATCCGCCGGAACCACAATTTCAAACAAAGTATTCAAGTCTTCCCAGAGACACTTCGCGAGTTTCACAAATCTATCTGTTTGTTGATACCACTCAATCGGCTTCTCTCTCAATTTGGGAAAGTCATCCGTAAAGGATTGAATATCGCACCTGTGCCACGGTACATGTACAAGTTTTCCCCCTGCTGTCTCTCTCATTGGTAACATAGTTATCAGGTCGTCATTCTGTTGTTTTTTCTCATTCCGCTCTAGAGTATTTTCTTTCTTTTTGTCCTTTTTTTTAACCCACCTGCTTTCCCACTTGTCTAAACATCTCTAGACCTGTGCACTCTGTAGTATCTCTTTAAGGTGTGTTTTCATCCCTGCGGATCTCATGTGTTCAAAATCTTTTGTCTCAAAGTCTAACCTGTAACTCCTGCTCAGGTGTTTAGTCTTACTTATATCGATCTCGTTTCTGTCTGCAATTTCTTGTAACTTCTTATGTATGCTGCTTACTTCTCTTGTAATCCTAGGGCACATGTATCTTAGTTCTTCCTCTGTGTATGATTAGATGCACTCTGTGGGGAGTTCAGGCTGTTGAACCATTGTTTTAACTGTTATGTGTTCAGTCCCATCAGTGTAGCAGTTACATCAACTGCCACTGACGGTTTCTGTAATGTTTCAGTCTGTGAGGTTAACGGTACTAATAGTGGTGGATGTGACCTTACCACGGTTGACAGAGCACAAATTGGAATTGGACTAAATTCCGACAAGGACCCAGATCCATTTGGCAGTGCCGCTATCGGAGTTGTCTCTGGAGTGGTTTCTATGCATCTTCTCCCTGTCCCATTCTGTATCATTAACCCTTGGTCGCTTGTGCTTGAATTTGCCTGTATGTACAGTGGTACTGGTGGACCTACAGTGATAGGTAGAGATATTGCATCTGGATTCTGTCTGTTCCCCGAATTCTGTGGCATGTTAATCCCCACATTGTGGTTCATCATTGCTGGCATACCTAACTGGCTTTCTATTACTCGCACTTCTTGTGTCTGCTTTTGGGGCATCGAGAACTGTGTTGATTCAGCTTGAATCAATGTCGGTCTCTGATAGTTTTGTCCTCCCTGCGCCATTGGATCAGAAGTCATTCCCATGTTATGCTCATCACAACAGTGCCTTTGAACCTGTGGCTGATAGTTATCAGCAGGTTTCAATGTCGGCACGTCTGGGTATATTCTCTGAATCTGTGGTATTTGTGGTGAGAAAGGCATGTCGGAGCTGCTCGGCCTCTGAGATATTCTCAAATTTGGTGTTACATTACCCTGTATTGGTTCTGGAGGGGCAGTACTAATGCTTGAGCCTTTTTCGCTTTCCACGTATGGTGGTGGGCGATCATTCAGCAATTGTATAATGAACTCTTCATCATCTGACTCGTCTCCCCTTTTCGAGTTTCTATTGTTCTCTCTCTCTCTGGACTGACTCCTGTTTGTCTTATAGGTGGCTTTCCTTCCTTCCGTCTCCACTTCATCAGTAATCGCTGGAAACAATTTAATCCCCTGCAATACATCTGATCTCCAAACCTTTTGTGTGCTGTCCCATCTAGCGTCCGCTAGTGTCTTTTCTACTTTTCTTATTCTGGTCTCGAACTTCTTTTGTTGTTGGTTTCTAGCTATTAGCTCCCAAATTGCTAGTGCCTCAAACTGTGCTGGTCTTGGAGGTACTTTCATGTCGTATAGCGCAAATCTCAGATTTTCTAAAACTCTTAGATTAAACGACCCGTGGATAGGGAACGCTACACTTCCATGTTTCTCTGTTAATTTGCACCATTGTTTTAACCATAGACATGGCGCTACACCCTTTTCTTCAATGACAATGTAAGCTGGTGTACCCTCAGGCGGTGTTTCTTCTCCTACATTTGCTTTAATATAAACATCTCCCCTCATGGCACTCTTAAATGCTTTGAAATATTTCATCTTTCCGTCTTTTGTTTTTCTAAAATATGTAATCAATAAGCGACTTTAATTCCCGGAATACTCTTCGCTTGCCTTTCCCCTTCCAATTGCGCTTCACGGACTGCGTCCAATCCGTGCGCGACCCTTCTCACCGACCGACCTATCCAAGCGCGGCTCCTAGTGACGTCACACTCACACACTGCGGCTGACAAAGTCCTGCGGCTTGTCCTCTTTTCATTCGGCGTCACTCATAAACTAATTTCTGCAATATAACGCGAGCACTTAACCAAAAGAATAAAACAGATCTGTCGGTTTACTACAGGAAAGGTAATACAATCGCTTCAGAAACCTTAGGGATTTTTCACTAGCCTCGGCAGTTATTCCATCTTTCTCGGTTTCCCACTTTCGCAAGCAAAATTTGACCCGCAAACTTTACTCTCAACTGATCAATGAACTATTCTAGTGCACTTTAGAATTTGTCAAATCTCAAAGTCGAAGTTTTCTTTCACTCTGCAACATTCATACCGACTTGTTGACCACGCCCGATCAACCTATTAAACCTGACCAGATCACAACATCAAACAAGTGTCACATACACTTTTCAACATACTCCGGAGTCTCTTGACCTCGCAGGGCCCGTCTCAACATCAACAACCACGTGGACAATTTTTTTCTGCTCAAAGCGCTACACACACACGTGAAGTTCGACGACTTCCCTACTCTCACACCTTTGGAGTAACACTCCTCTAATATCTTTTAACTTCCCTTAAAATCATCACAAACTTCTCAATTAATCTGCGGCGATAAGCTGTGCAAGCGCGAAACCCTAACTTCACTCATACCGTCACTAGAAACGCTGAGACCATTCTCATACCTCCATGTTCCTCATTCGCAAGCTCCGAGATTCCGGGAAAGTCATTGGGGACTTAGGGCATCATCATCATCCCTCCAACTTGTTTTATCAAAGAAAATTCTAACTTGACTGTCTATTGTTCGGATGGGGTCCCAAAGGGCTAAACCATCAATCTCTGCTACCATCTACTGATAACGCGTCCAGCCCTTATAAATTACCTGTACCTGGACACGTTGGAGGTCGGTGAATCTTTTAACCGAGTCGGGCTCTCCTCATCCTAAAATAGTCGAGTCACTCAGGTCAATAATCAATAACTATTGTAATCGGTAATCAATACTCAATTAATAGATCAATATAGCACATCAGAAATCAATAACAGTTGGAATGTCGGCGCACCATGACCTTTCAGTCATTAATAACCACACCAGTTTATTAAAAGTTAGTGAATTTTATTTCCCTATATAAACAAAGCTAGTACGATGTATATAAGTCTCAAAACCAAATGATATATGTATATGAACATTGCAAGCTGTCCATAGCGGCGGAAGAAACGCAATCTACACAAAATCTGAATAATAGTACACTCAGTTATCGCAATACAAATCACTAATATAACTAACTGTATTTGACTAATTTCATACATTGGTCAGCATAACAAGATTTCAAATCAACATGGTACATCGAATGAATCCCTCGACTAACCTCAAATTAGCATTGGCATGTGGGTCAACACAAATTTGGAAAACTTCTAGCTAGGACCCTATCAAAATAGCAGTTGGTACCTAAAAGGAAAAACACAATGCATAATACATTTGTCCTTTCATATTTACCAAATACAATGAGCATTCAAGAAAAGTCTTCGTTCTTCAGGTACCGGTTGATCAGCATGGGGCAAGTTTCAAAGGGGCAAAGTTAAGGGCAAGCTTCCTTGCAGCGGCAAGGAGAATGGGGCAAAGTTACTGCATAGGCAAGACGGGGCAAATCAAAGTTAAGGTCTCTAGGGTGAGAATTCTTAAAGTCTCTTTCTCTCAGATAGAGAAAAGGGCATCAGGGTGTAGTCCAAAATGGCTGACTTCTCTTTGTCCAGTGGGTTTAAGTAAGAAACATTCCAAATTTTGCAGGGTCTTCCATTGGAGGGTTCATAGGTTGGCTTCAAATTGTCCAATGAAAATTGTCTTTTACTAGCGCTCATTTATGCATACACTGTCCTTGGAGCCTTGGAACACAAGTTGTAACATGGGTTGCCAATTATTTTACTATCTGTACCTTCATTGTCCACACCTGCAGACTGACCTTGTATCAAAGGGGATGAAACCGGCCTAGTACGAAACCTTGGAGATAAGTGTATCAGTCAGCTCTACTGGAAAAATACAACTTCAAGCAAGAATATATGTTTCATTAGTTCAAGGAAAAAGCCACGCAGTTAGAATTTGAGACCAGGCAACTAGGCCAAAGCCTGTACTAAATTTAAGCTAAGCAAAACGGTTTTCAAACAAGAAATCATGGCATACATTTGCAATTATGACGGATTACTACATTTTCAATACTTCATGATTAATAAAGCTCATTTACAATGATGGCGAACTACCCCGAGGGCACAATTTCCCTCGTACATTATTTTCTTTACTAAAATCACACTTCATTATATGTTTTGATTACACAATATGTATGAATATATGTCGGGCCTTCTTTTTCTGCGTCATCAGGACCACAACGTACTTTTCATCATCAGTCTGTGACCTGGAGAAAGGGAAGGAAGATGAAGGAAGTGAAAGATAGGAAAACGATGACAAAGGGAGAGAGGATGGATGAAAAAGAACTTGCAGGAGTGAGAAAAGGAAGTTTAGTGTGGTGGAGACAAAACACATGAGGTGAATCAGTACTAGGCATCCTTTGTTTTCAGCAAACCATCGTCCAGAAGCTCCAGGGCAGGCACCTGAGAAAAGTTTTTTTTTTTTTTTTACAAATTAAGCACTGGTGCATCACCAATTTCCGAGTGCAACCGGTAAACACCCGTGAGCCTGAGCCCACCGGTATAGCTGACTGATGCAAGAGCCTAACTCCTGTTAGGACTTGAGTAGAGAGGGCTTTTTATTGTACATCGAGGTTTGTCGTCTTCAGACTCTAATCGGAGGATGTTTCCTTTTTTTAAGTTTTCCATTGAAGCTATGTTTTCTGAGCATCTCGTCAAAAGTGAATAGTCACTGAAAAGGAGTTTAAAATTTGCCTCAGAGTTTATTTTTAAAGCCCGAAAGCTTACGCATAAATAATTTCTCCCAAACTGACTGCTGTGTGTTGAAGTGTCTTGATCTCTTTTTCTTTTAAAGGGAGCGTTTACATTAGTTAGGCAGGAACTAAAAGCAGGAGTTTTTTAATCTTCTACACTGAAGGGTTTCAGTCACATAAACCAGTGTCTATGGGATAAAAATGGAATTATTAGGGAGAGTGTGCCAAATATTGGACCAGGATATGTGACGGCAGAAGATTTTTATAATTCTACGAATGCTTAAAACCACCTTCTTTTATTTTAGCTAGAGTGGATGCACCACATTTAAACCTATGGGAAACGGGAAATTGGAAGATTGACAAACAAAAATTACCGGAGTCCCAAAGAGGTCAGCAGGAGAGGCAGACCACAGACATTGCTGAGGCTGCTTAACCACTTTTGTATCACTTTCTTTGCTCTCTTCATGTACCCGCCTACCAATAAAAATAACCGCTCACTAGTGCCATGTTCGCGAACATCCACTGGTGTGGGAGAGGCCTCTTTTTTGCATGGTTAGCCTGCCACGTTTTGCCTGGAAAATTATGTGGTTGCAAAATTGCAAGTGCCCTGGGCCCCTGCTGAACAGGATCCCAGGGCTACATCTGTTTCCCCAAAACTGGACTATGTATTGACACTTCAGCTACCCTTGTAAGTCCCTGGTAAATGGGTACTGAAGAGGGCCCTGCAGAGCTGCAAACCCAATTGTGCCACTTTGAGAGACCCCTCACGAGCTTCATGCAGACTACTATTGCAAGTGCATGACAAGGTGCATTTAAAAGTTGCAAATTTGACATGACACTCACCAAGAGTGTCACGTCCACCAACACTTCATGCAATACCGGTAAGTCACCCCTCTGTCAGGCCTTACAGCCCTAAGGCAGGGTGCACTTTCCTGAACGTGAGGGCACATGTTTGCATGAACAAATATGCCCCTCCTGTGTCTTTACAAAACCTTAGTATACAGGGAAGTCATAGCAAATACATGTGCTGGACACTGGTCATTTACGAGTTCCCCAGCTACATGATGCCTACTATAAACCCTGGGTTGTTTGGTATCAAACAACTTAGACTAATAAGTCCTTACTGGTACCAGTGTTGGATTTATTATAAAATGTGCCCAGTGGCACCTTAGAGGTGGCCCTGCAAAATCTTACTAGCACTGGTATGGGTGCTGGCCAGTCCTAACCAGCCTGCCACCACCAGCCAGGATTATGGAGCCTTGGGGAGAGAGCATCTGCTCTCTGGGATCAGAAAACAAAAACCTTCCTAGGCAGAGGTGTTACCCCTTCTCCCACAGGAATGTGCACTGCCCAGCCAGCGAGCTTCAGAGGGCTTGCTGACCTTGAAACTTGCCCCCCCCCAGCCCTGTTGCGAGCAGCAGGTGGCCATCTCCATTTCAAACCTCCACTTTTGTTGAGAGAAACAACGGGAAACTGCACAAAGAATTGGGGGAGTGACCACCCTCAACCTGCACTACCTCCCAGGTGTGGCAGCTGAGGTGACCACTCCATTTTATTTTCCTCCATCTTGGATGGCAGGGAAATACCCTATAAGGGTTAGGAATGTGGCCTCTTCCCACAGGAAATGGACACATAGTTGGTTTAGCCACCCTAAGGTGAGTGGCCCATTGGCCACTACCAGGTACTCCCCTAAATGCCCACTAAATGCAGTATTTAGTTGGCATCCTTGACCTGCAGATCAGATTCGACGGACATAAGAAGATCAGTGACAAAGGAGGCCCAAGGCTCAAGAACAGAAATCCTGCAGCAAGAAGAAGAAGGCACCAAACCCTGCCTGCTGCACTCAGGACTCAACAATCCCAGCTGAAGGGTCAACTGGGTATCAGACAGACTCTAAGAAACCCCAGAGGACCTTCAACCTTCTATAAATTGCCAAGAACCTCCCTCCAGAGTGAAGGCATCACTCCCTGCAACCTGCAGGCAAGATCCAGTGAAGTCCAATTCACTGCCTGGTCGCTGACTAACGAATCAGACACTGCAGCCAGACCAAATTTCACCCGACAGACCCGGAGGACAAACCCTGCAAGTGTGCCAAGGTTGGTGGCACTGCAACCTCCAGTGGCTGAACCGTGCAATAGCCAGTGGTACTGAATCCCTAACGTCGGACACCCAGAAGAAAAGTCCACTTCGGACTTTCCAAGGACCAGGAGCAAGCACCAGTCGAGGGACTTCAGGACACCCAAGAACTTTGCCCTAGATTGGCCCAGCAGACCTGCAATCCACCCTCCATGTGACCTGCCCATGGCTCCAAAGGCTCCTTTATGTACAGCCCTTGGCTGACCTCTCTGCACTGCACCCGGCCTCCCTGGCCCCCACATCAGAAAACAAGCTGTGATCTAGGGGTCCCTAACCCCCTTGCGACCTCTATACTTCAAAGGGACCCACTGGACTTACCTCTAAGTCCACCAGTGCAATTTCCAAGTGATCTCCCTCTCTGTTCTGCTCCAGCTCCAAGACTTTCATCTGCTGCTCCCTCTTGAACCGGGAATCACCCAAACTTCTCCTGCTGGCCCACAGGACATCTCAATGACTTTGATCTAAAAATAGAAGGTGACCTTTGTGAGGAGATTGCCTGATTTTACATGCATTTTTAAAGTTTTCTCCCATTGATTCCTATGCGTAAGTATGCACAAAAAGGCAATTTGAAAAATCATAACTTAAAAAGTAATTACCCAATTGTGATTATCTTGGCCTTAAAATGTTATAAAAATCTGTAGTATTTTTGGAAATTGTGTGTGTCCACATTTATTGATACTGTGAGTACAACAAATGCTTAGCACTTCTCCAAGTTTAGCCTAACTGCTTGACCAAGATACCACTAAAAATAGAGCATTAGGTGGTCTGCTTAATACCTCTGGATACCGAGGTGGGGTTGCTTGGACTCTCTGCACAGTGCACATCATTATTCTACACTATATAGACAGACAGCCTCCTATAACTGGATGCTTTGTGATCTTGTGATGAGTGGAAGTGGAATCATGTTGCATTCTCTTCTTCCTGTGACAGCACTACCATTAAATAGCACTTATGGGGTCCCAGTGAAAAAAGATAAATATTCATGAGACACACAGCATATGCACTGGCCTAAGTATGTAGATTCTAAAGGGTTATCAAACATTGGGCACTACTTTCTTGATGGAGGCAGGAGGGAGTAATGTGGGGATGGGCACTGTTTTCACGACAAAAAGAGAATGGTTAGAAAGTCACTCACCTACAGGCTGCTTCAACTTGCCCACGGTTTTTCTTAGAAGAAGAAGGTGTGCTAAATACCAGGGTTGGAGCCTTGGTTTGACCTGATGCCTCTTTTTTCCAATAGTTTACATTTCTTGTCTTTTTTGTTTTTCATTCTGGCAGCAGTGGTGTGGCATGTACACTGTGGGTCCTAATGTCAGCAGACATATTGGGCACCCTGTCCCATATCTTGATAGTAAAAAAACACACTTGTTCATTGGGATTAAATAAACAGGCTCCTTATGCCACTGGGGCCCCTACTGCATGTGCTGCATTATTGATAGCTGTGCCGCTCTCTGTCACATTGGTTTTCATGTGTGCTTTTTCCCTTTGTCCCCATTTTCCTATATCTTTTCTTCCTTCTTTTTCTTTTTCTTTCTCTATTTTCTGCCTTTCTCTCACTTGTTCTAGGACAGTTTGATGGAGACAAATAAGTCCTGGTCCCCAAAAAGAAGTGCCTACCTCCTGAAATCTCTGGCACAAATTAAGCACAGACTGAGCAGCACATTTCTTCTGGTCACATCAGAGCCCAGTATGAAAGAACCCTGCCAGTGTGGCATTAACTGAGTCCTGTTTACTTTATGCTGCTGTGCCTGCATACAGCAGCACCCTGCACTCATTTAGCTGCGACTATTGCTACGGGATTGTTCCATGTGGCCCCTCTGTTGTGAAGTAGAGAATCAATAAGTGCAAGAAATTAGATTATTAGCTGAAACGGGTGGAAGCCCTACTCAAATGATAAATAGAATCCTTGTCAGGGTGAGCCACAAAAGTCCCTAAATAAACCTATGCTTAAACCTTCGGTAGCTTGACATGATAGAAGTCAAACCTAACTTAGAAGCAATGTGTAAAGTATTTATGCAGCACTCAAATGGTAATAAAGGGAAAAAACAACATGAGAAAAATCTGAAACGAATTTAGGAAAATAGAGTGGCATTTAATAAATAATATTTTACTAAAATGACAAAAACTCAATCAGTGAATTTTCAAATTTGTTTTTGAAAATAGTGCCAAGTAGAAAAAAAGACTACTCACAGTTATATGGTTCCACTGGACCAGAGACAGTCACATGTTCAGGGCAAACATGATGGAGTGCGGATTGACTAAGTGACCAGGTTCATTCTACTGAAGAGTTACCTTCTCAAATCGCGCTAGGAACTGCTGCTCGCATTGGCGAGAGCCATGAGGTGGTCATTGTTGGCATGAGGAGCAGGTCCAGGACCAGGGAGCACCTCTTGGTGATCAGGACCATTTAAGTAGAGCCAGCAGCAGGGCTCAGGCAAGTTCAGTTAGTGCTGGCCAGCTGGGAAGTTGCAGGGAGGCATCTGAAATCTTGTTGTGTCCCTGTAGTTCAAACACGAGGTCAGCCAACTGACATGTAGAGTCGCTTCTGAGAGGCCTGGGTTCAAAGCAAGCAGATCCAATCTTCCTTCTTCAGACAGCAGGGCAGTCTTTCTTCTGAATCTTCATTAGGTCCAGGAGTGTTTTGATGGGAGGTTCTGATGGTGCCACTTTTATCCCCAGTGTCTATCTGTGGGTGGAGGATGTCCCCTTTCTATAACCTTCCTTCTTTCCTGGCTTGGGCTCCAAACTGCTTAGGGCAGCAGTTCTTAATCTTTTGTCAGCTGTGGACCCCCAGTGAATCACCACTGGAAGTTGAGGACCCCCACCAAAGTCATTTCTATAGTTGGAACCTCAAAGCAATACACAAAAATGCAGAAAAAAGTGAATATCAAACAAATACATGCATTATAAAAAATATTTTATTTAATTTACAAACAAGAAAATTGCAAAATCAAACTTTTAATTAGAAGGTTGGGTTGTTTAAGAAAATGTAGTTTTATTTCTAAAAGGCAAAGCAATATGCTGTTTGCTAGCCTATCATTTGTCTGTATTTTTATGCTCCAAAGTGTTCTCTCTTTCTGTGGATGTATACCAGTAGTTCAATTGAAGTCACTTACTTTTTCGTCCTTTTGCTGTACTTACAAGGCTCAGATGAATCAAGATAAGGATTCTAACTTAATTTTTAGCATTCAGGTTCTATTATTTCATATTTACAGAGTGTTTTAAATTGTGAATGCTGCTTTTCTATGTATATATACAGTATTAATATACCATTATTACATTTTCTAAACATCCACAGATCTCCAGTTGTCCGCAGACCACAGGCTAAGAATCACTTAGGTGTGAGCTGCAGTTGTCAGGGCAATATGCACTTAGAAGTCAGGAAGGGGTTGGGCAAGCACTGAGGCTACCCCTTTGAAACTCAGGAAGGCTAAGTGCAATCACCAGGTTATCCTTCTGAGGAGAATATCACCCTGCACCTTACTCAAGGACCTTTTGTCTCTATGTTTGGGAGGACTACACAAAATACCACATGGTCACTGGCCGAAAAGGGACATTTGGTTGAGGGTGAAAAATACCAACTTTCTAAAAGTGGCATTTTCAGAACAGTAACTTACTGGCTTTGCCACTGAAGAGAATATTTAAATTACAATTTATTTGAGTGTAAACAGCATGTCTCTATCTGGTCCCAATCTGGAGTTATCATTTATTAAAGGCAATAAGGTAGCCCAGTGTTAATCTACGGGAGAGGTAGCCCTACAGCAGTGAAACACAACTTTAGGAAATTTTCCCGTTCCTGGACATGTAAAACTTAATGCCACATGTCCCACTTCTTAAATATCATGCACCATGCCCTATGATCCTTTAGGGCCTACCTTAGGAGTTTAGGCCTGGTAAAAAGTTTATGTTGTCAGGTAAAAATGGCAGCTCAAAACTGCACTACAAGTTGCAATGGCAGGAATAAGACATTTGTTGCAAGCTACTTCAGTGGGTGGCACAATGTGTGCTTCAGCCACTAATGGCATCTAATTTACAGGTCCTGGCCATCTGTAGTACCGTATATTAGGCACCTACGAGTAAATTAGATGTACCAGTTGGGTGCAGGTCAATTTTAGCATGTTATTTATTCATTATTTTTTTTATTATTTTGCAGTTCTACAAAAGTCAAGTAGGAGCAATACATATCCGCTACACGTGTGAACAGTGACAAAAATTTAAACAGTTATTCAAAGCTAAGGGAATATTGTTAGTACACTTCCATTTTTTGATATAGCGTTTTCTTAACATCAGTAACTCGCTCTTAAGAATACTATCTCTTTATCTTGCAGAGATCCATTACAGTCTGCAGATGTCCTAGACCAACAGATTGGCGTGGCAGAACGATGGAGTACTGCATCTTCTTTTTCTATCTCTTGTTCCATTTCCTTTTCCCCGCTTACACCAGTGGCCCTCATACGTTGTGTATGTGGTCACTGATGGGAGACTTTTCGGATGGAAACTAGCATTGCTTTCACTGTATCCAGCATACAAGGTTAGTGCAATCTGACCACATGTGGCCAGTGGAGTCTCTGATACTAAAATGTGTCAATGGGACTCATCAGCACTGCTAGCCTGTAGCAGGAAATTCACACCTCTACATTTACGCACCTATAGACAATAGCTGACATCCACAACGTTTTGGTCAAAGTTTAGGGCTACAGTGTATAGAGTTTCCAGTTGCCTTGATCAATGTGCCAGTGTGGGTTGAATTAACTAGTACGCATATCACAGTCTGTGTTAGAGCACTATCATACAGTTCAACTGGAGTGGCAAATTCAAAGATGTGTCTACAACACTACCTTTCAATGAGAATGTTCAGCTAGTCGAGCAAATCCTAGGTAGCTCTTCTTTTCCTGCGGGTGCACATATCACGAGAAGTCCCAGGTCTGCTGGAACAGAACAGGACCGTTTCCTGGATTTCTCAGTTGTTGCTGTCCTCATAAAACACACTTGAGGGCAAATTCAGCTGTTTGTGCACATGGGGCAGCTGAATACAGCAATAGAGCAACAGTAGCAGCAAAGTCCACATACCAATGATGATTAGTTAGTTAGTCAAGGCTGAGGTGTTTTCCAAATTAAATTCTCAACAAGGGTATCCATAACTTGAGGTTAACACTGACTACAGCTGACTTTTGGAATGCACTGCCTCACAAAAGCCTCCAGAAAATGATAGGATAGATCATTAACCATACTGCAAACTACTACAACTACGACCGCCAAGAGAATGGGATTGTGGAATGCATGAAAAATCAGACATTGTGTACAAAACCTGGTCGTGGGAAGGAGGTGCTATCTCAGAGGAGGAACCACTGCCATCTCAGTACATTAGGACAGCGAGCAGGTACTTAAGTGATATATAAATGCCTCTTGTAGAGATAGAGATGGGTTTAGGCTCCTTTTAGAACTGCAAGTGAAATATTGCAAGTCTTTTTTTAGCTTAGATGTTTGTTCCCCAGCCCTTATCTTGAGTGCGGCGAGGCTTTGACTTATGCTGTTCCAACAAAGAACACACTTTTCTCTTGAGTATGCTGTTACATCTTTGTGGTTATTGCACATGATGCAGATTTGCAGATGTAGCAAGTGTAGCTCAATCACTATACTATAATCCAGCAGTTTGTGGTTTCTATAGGGTTTCAGGCTGCCTGTAAAAATAGGGTGGCTTAGTTTCCCTAGAAAGGTACAGGTGTATTATCCTCACTGGGGGATGCTTAGATGTTGTCAAGTCTAACTAAAAATAATTCTGACACGCTGAGAATTATTCTTGTCATTTCGTGTTTTCTCTGTCCTGTTTTGGGTATGGACAAACTTGCATCTAAATAGGAAAATGGGTTGAGGAATTCCGATCTTATCCTTTAATCTGTTCCTTCGAAAACACTCCTTAGCAGCCTTTGGTAGATCTCACTAATGTATGTGTTATGTTTCATTTACATTAGTATTGCAGTCCTTGCATAATTGATTGACTCTCTCTTCAGGCCACTGGCATTTGGTCAAAGAATTTCAGTAGCTATTCCACAGTCTCACTAGAGGTCAGTGAATAATGTGAATGATTCAGGCCTCATTCCTTGGCTGATGTTCCAAATGGACTGTCGCACAACAGGGTCACATCTTGCTTTATTTTTCAAGCCACCTAGGTTTCACCGCTAGCTTGTTCATTGTTCTTGCTGGGCTTCAACTTCTTTCTTTGGTTTTGATCTTCTTAACAGTTTCCTAGATTCAGTGTGGTTCTCAAGTCCTCTCTACTGTGCTTACTGACCTCAGATTTCCTCTGGGCCTCTGGGAGCTTCTCAGCTCCTTCTCATGTTATGTCCTCTATCGGTCTCTTTTAGGGCACTCAGGCTTTACCAGGCATCTTGGTGATCGTGAATGTTTTTATGGGGTTCTAAAGAACTTGTGGGCCCTCCTGGTATTTCTCAATAGGTCTCAAGTGGCCTCCCTGTCACCTTGAAACCTATAGTCGCTTATAGAATAAACTGAGAATGTCCATAAACTTTAAAAGTGACCTGTGAATTCATCCCATCTGCTTGTCCTAAACTCTGCCATTTTTGTATGGTGCCTGTTGGAAGCACAACAAGAATTCTCCATTGCCACACACCTAGCCTGCTTAGTGGTGAGTAATGAAGAAGGATTATAACTTCAAAAATCATCATAGGATGTAGAAATTATTTTTCTGGCTTTTGGATTACTTGGTCAAATGGCTATGGTCTTAACACCACAAGCATGTAAAAACTCTACCATTCATTTAAAGACTACTGAATCTCCTTCGATCCTGGAATAATCATGAGAGACCAACTTCCTGCTGAGTAATAAAGCATGACATTCCTTGTTTTGGTGGTCTTAAGTTAACACCATGCCCAATCTTGTGTTGTACACATCAGTTTGAGAGAAATGGTTACAGAAGTTCTGAGCAGAAGAGGACAGGATGAGAGCATGAGGTGGTACTGAGGTTCGAAAATATTGATCTTCTGGCTTCAGTAATGCACACTGTATTTGGAGTAGTACGTTTGACAGGTCTGTAAACCATGTAGTGAAGGTAGCAAAATCAGGTATATCCACCATATTCACAATATTATATTCAGAGTCATTTCCAGCAAAGTACGGTGACCAGAAACCACATTTTGCCTAATGCTTGAAACTACTTAATTGTTTCTATGTTTACAGATGCACGATTAAGTTCAGAAATGCCCAAGGAAGATTTTCTTGACGTTAGACATTACTGTTCCCTCACCTGACTCTTTTCTCTAAAACGCTGAACCTTACATTAATATTCTTTACTTCACTTCCACACACTTCCACACGTATTCCATTCCCAACTAATTCTTTCAGGGTGTAAGGTTTGACAACATTTCAGGACGGAAAGGTTTGGATTGGCAGTAATATCTCTTTCATGTAGGACTTGTAGTGAAATTGTCTTAGATTCTCCAAAGACAAAGAAATGCTGGTTAATTCACTCAAAATGTGATCTACTATTTGAATTACTAAACTTGTGGTGATACCTAGTGCTGGTTTCTCATTTCAGTAGCTACAATTTACCCCATTATGACAACAATGAACTAGATCTTGGTAAAGGACTTGCATTTTCATGAGAGCATTTATATATCACTGTTTACCATTTGTATGACATCACTGAGATGCATTTCCTTGTGGTGGTTGAGGTTCTACCTGCGCTCCCTTTCAGATGCATTCTCAGCTAAGTTGCTGGAAGCACTTCAAATGTAATGCCCCTGATTTACACAATGATAATACATCAAATCTGGCACCTCCTCCCAACATACCCCACAAACTGATTTCAACTACGAATGGTGAAGAAGCCTGGAAAAGGGACACCAGGGCATTTGAAGATGACGAGTGGGTGGAGGCGTTCAAAAGCTCAAGGGAGGTGGCGATACGGGCCATCTTTGGACTGGTAAAATTGCAGATCTTGCATAGATCATACTATCCTGGAGTGTTCTAGACAAAATGGGAAAGGATGACACTCCGCTCTGTCTGAGGGGCTGTGGGCAAGTGGCACCTTTTTCCATATACTCTGGGACTGCCTTATCATACAACGCTACTTGGCAGGAGTGGTACAAATAATGGCCATGGTGTTCACTCTAGTGGTTCCTCTAGGTGCAAAATGGCTCCCACTAAACATCACAGGTATGGTGAGGTGGCCTAGGCCAGATAATCCATCCGGTTGTGGTGGCAAGGGTGGCTAAAGGCAGCACAGCGCATACCTGGGGTACAGCGGCACCACCCTAGATAACAGACTGGGAGTCAAACATGGATTGGTGCAGACAGGCAGAAAAAGCGGTCCATCAGAGCGGGGTTGCCCACAGATAGGGGAAAAAGTATGAGGCAATCAGCGTACTTACCAAAGCTATTGAACGTGCAGTGGTGGGCATGAAAGAGGCAGGGGGAAATCTGACACCTCTGTGCTCCAACTGTGGGGGATCAAGGTCTCTCTGTGATGTCTCCATACACAATAACTGTCATTCTTATGTGCATGCTGCTAGGTGCTTTGTTTGCAGTGTACACTGTATGATTGAATCAAATGTTGCATCTATTGAACAATGAGCAAACCTTAATAAAAAGAGTTAAACAAAACTATGAATAGTTATAATATTTGCAAAAATAGCTTGGAGATTGTAGTGATATATAGGTTTTGACCACTGACTCCAGGTTGCACTTAGCCTAGCACTACACTGTCACATTAGTGACAGCCAGCTTAATTTTGCCTATTGAGTTTATCTTAGCACTAGACACTGCTACATTAAAAGCTGCAAGTAGTTTTCCAGATTGTACAATGTGCAATGTGTATTTTTTCCCACCAAGGACGTAGGCTGATAGGAATGTACTCAGATGGCAGGGAATGGACTTGTTTTGGATTGGCACCTTGGGATTGTGGCCAAGTCCCGACGTGTTATTTTCAAAGCAGGACAAAAGCAATCAGCATTTGTTTGAATAAATAAATGTCTGCATGGAAAGGGAAGTTCTAGACTTTTCCTTTCTTATTTGTTCAAAGTATAAGAGGCCACGACCAGATGGACCGGGGACAGAGAGTGTTTGCAGATCTCAGGCACATCCAGGACACTGGAGTGTGCCATACTTCCCGTAGGATAATTGATCTCTCTCTCCTCAATCGATTCTGGGATCTGGTGATCTGAAGCTGAATAGGAGAGAGATGAAACAGTAATGCCCTTTTCTCATGGTGATGCATATTTTTTAATTCATTATTTGCTTTGCATTATAATATAGATGCATATATTCACTGTGTATATTGCAGTGGAGAATCATTTGTACATTATTTCATTTAATTGCTGTGACCATTTTTAAACGTGTGCTTTCAGCAAGCTAATCTCCTTTTAGGAACCTTTCGTAGTGAAATAATAAATGTCTTCTTTGGACTATGAAGTGCATTTCAGAGATTTTTGTCAGTGTCCACATGTCATTACGTGCTAAGAATGAATGGGAAAGGTCTGTGGAAAAGATTAAGGAGGAATCTGCTTCATTTACATTAGCCACTAAGAGGGCCTCTGGAATGCAAATACAGGCCTTGGGTAGGAGGATGAAGGCAGTAAAGTGTTCAGAGCTTGGAATCTACAATCTTATTCCAAAAGGGAAATAGCCTACCAGATGTTTAGTGTCTCACCCTGGGATGCACTGGATGCAAATCTGGCCATGATTTTAGACCTGACTCGACTTAAGCTTCCCCCATTGGAGTTGGTCTTTTTTTGGAAACCGTAGGAAGCCTAACAATGGCTTGAAGTGTGTGTTCCTGCCAGAAATTGCCCCCTTTCAACCTAGGGAGGCTAAATCTGCACCTTTACATGGTTGCATAGGCTCTTCTTATGTTACCAAATGCAGAACCGTCTTTAGAAGGTGGTGACGCCCAGTGCGACAGAGCTTTTGGCACCCCCCTCAGGACCTCCTTCTCCACAAATGCCCTCACTACCACCCTCCAGCAGTGCCTCTTATGTCTCCATAGTCCCTTTCTGTCATACATTTCATTTGTTTGGGCAGGGGGTGTGGTGGGCGCGGGGTGGTCTGTGGGGGTTGCGGAGGGCACGGGAAACAATAATTTTAAAATATATATTTTTTTAAACGTACCTGCTTTGCTCCCGCACCGCGCTCCTCTCTCTCGCTGCTGCAGGCACAGGCTTCCAGCCTGCCCTGCGCGAATCCTGACGCTGCTCAGAGCGGCATCAGGATTGGCTTGGAGCGCCCAGCCAGGGTTGCTGGAGAGAGCCCTGTGCGCATGTGTGCTTAGCTGGCCCGAGACGGCCGGCCAAACACACAAGCGCTCTGAGGGGAGTGCACAGTGCATTCCCCTCAGCTCATCACCCTCAATGCCCCGACCCTTTTACATGGAAAGGATAATAAACAGCGTTTATTATCCTTTCCATGTAAAAGGATTTGCAGCGGTTGCTGCTGGCCGGGGTCGACACTCCTCCACCTATACGGAGGAGCTGCATCTGAGTGCTACATAGCTCACTTTCACTCAGCTCAGTGATCTGCATGGTAGATGTTCTTTGCAGCAGGCACATTTTCCCTCTGTGCCCTTTTATACTCAAAATGGCCACTACACAAAATTTTGATCCCTCACCAGCAGGAACATTAATCACCAGAGTTCTCTTGACATTTTTATTGTTGTCTAAAACTGCTGGACGCACAAGGAAGTTCATGTGCTTTTAAACCAATAAGTTATTTTTAAACACAGTGGGGGTCATTCTGACCTCGGCGGTAAAAGGCCCTTACCGCCGGTCAGAAGTCCGCCATTCTACCGCCGCGGCCGCGGTAGACCGCCACAGTCATTCTGACCACCAACTGTGAAACCGCCAAAAATCCGACATCCAAGGAAGGCCGCCACATCAGCGGGCCGCGGAAAACTGGAGATGACCAAACCTCCACCGTCACGCCAACACAAACACGCCCATGCCATTCTGACCCACGAATCCACGCGGCGGTCTTTCAACTGCTGTATTCCATTGGCGGTACACACCGCCGCGGTCAAAATACACACACAGCACCAAAACACTGCCACATTGGACATTTTGAAATACGCACACCTGAGACACATACAAACAACGCTCCCACACATCCAATCAACTATAAAACACACACCCACATCACCCACAAACCCCCACTAGTTGGAAATCGGAGCGAAGGCGAGAGCGAGAGAGATAGAGATAGCGAGCACAGCATTAGAAAACCCCAACACACAGGAACACAACTTCATCACCCACACCACATCTACGCACACATCACCACATATCACCACGCACATCACCACAAACACCACCCCACACCTCATCCACACCACCCCATGGCACCCCAAAGACACCCACGGTTTTCGGACCAAGAACTCCGGGTCATGGTGGAGGAAATCATGAGGGTTGAGCCCCAGCTTTTCGGCACACAGGTGCAGCACACCACCATAGCAAGGAAGGCTGAGCTATGGCAAAGGATCGTAGACAGGGTCAACGCTGTGGGACAGCATCCCAGAAATCGGGAAGATATCAGAAAGCGATGGAACGACCTACGGGGGAAGGTGCGCTCGATGATCTCCAGGCACAACATCGCTGTGCAGAAGACTGGCGGCGGACCCCCACCCACCCCACCCCAATTCACAGCATGGGAGCAAGAGGTGGTAAACATCCTGCATCCTGATGGCCTCGCTGGAGTACACGGAGGAATGGACTCTGGTAAGTCGAATCTCAACTTCTTCAACCCCCCAACCACCAGCATGCCAACCCCCCCCCCCCCAATATCACCCCCCAGCACATAACCTCCCTGCCAATGTCTCACCAGCACAACCCACCCTAAACAACACCAACCCCTGAATGCCAACACAAACCATAGACAGCCACCACCAAAGCATGACCATTGCACATACCCCCCCCCCCCAAACCCTCACAACACCTCCCACAAGGGAATGCCAGCACTGGGGGACAAGGGCACCCAAAATGCACACCATGGCACACACAGAAACAATAACCATACTCCTTCACTCCTGCAGGGCCCGAACGCCAACACACCGCCACGGAGGGTCCAGAGATGTCCATCCCACCCCCAGAAAAGGCCCCCAGCGAGGACAGCAGCTCTGTCGACCTAGAACCTGACGACCAGCCCGGACCATCGGGGACCTCTGGACAGTCGGTTCCCCACACACAGACACAGGCCACAGCAGACCCAAACCCCTCTGGGAACACCAGCACAGCTCCCACCCAGCGGGCCCATGCCTCTGTCCCGCGGACGCGTCAATCAGCGGTGTGTCTGCCACTACAGGGCACCCAGGCTGACCCAACACCCCAACAACAACAGAGACCTGGGGGCAGTGGTAGTGGGCACACCGTCCAGGGGACAGAGGCCCGGGGAAACAGGGCAACTGGGAGGGCTGCTGTGCGACAGGGGGGGGAGGACAGGCCCAGGGAACCGACTCTCCAAGAGGCCCTCACCACCATCATGGGAGCATACCATCACTCCCAGGAGACGATGGCGACGGTACTGGCCAGGTTCACCGAGATCCAGGCACAGCAGGAGGAACGGTACATGGGGTTCAGCAATGAACTCCGGGACATCGCTACCGCAATGGGAACCATAGTCCAGGCCCTCAACCGGATAGAAACCACATTGCGGGACCATGTGGCACCGCAAAGGGCCCCTGTCACTAGCCAGGAACAGCCTACCACCTCCGCCGGCGCTAGTGGTCAGGAGGCCCCCACAGAACGACGGGCCACCAGAACCCCACCTCCTGCTGAAGAACAACCACCCCGCAAGAGGAACCTGAGATCTCAAAGGAAGACAGAGTAGGATGCCAAGACCGCCGCCAGTCTAATATCCCCCCGGATGTCATTCCACTGTCCCACAGTGTCACCCTGTCCAACCTTGAACTGCCCCTGCTCCATCCTTCCACAGCCATATGAACAATGCACCTGTGCGACCGAGAACTGGACTCTGCCATGGACATAACTCCACCCTCACCCTTCACCGCTTTAATATCATGTACCAAAATATAGCACTAAAAATAAATCACTCATTGCACATAAATCATTCTGGAATCAGCCTGTATTATTTACAAATGTATAACACATTACTTATCAATAATGTACAGTTATTTATGTGTGGACAACATACCGATGTCAATAAGCATTAGTCCATGGGCTAACCAAGCAGAAGTCACGCAGTGGGTCATACAGCACTGAAAAGGGAAGGGAAAAGTAAACTTCAGTTTAAAAGAACTGGGGGGAAATACACAAAGTAAAGATGCAGGGGGCATTCAGTAAATGGTAAATGGCGTGGGTGATTCCTACCTGTGTGCTACTGAAAATACTGTTGGATAACTCTGTCCCTGTTGTCTGGGTCGTCCTCTTCGTCTTCCTCCTCTTCACTCTCCGTAGGCTCCACAGCTGCTTCAACACCACCATCTGGACCATCCTCCTGCAGGAAGGGCACCTGACGTCGCAATGCCAGATTGTGAAGCATGCAGCAGGCCACGATGATCTGGCACACCTTCTTTGGTGAGTACATCAGGGATCCCCCTGTCATATGTAGGCACCTAAACCTGGCCTTCAGGAGGCCAAAGGTTCTTTCAATGACCCTCCTAGTTCGCCCATGGGCCTCATTGTACCGTTCCTCTGCCCTGGTCCGGGGATTCCTCACTGGGGTCAATAGCCAAGGCAGGTTGGGGTAACCAGAGTCACCAATTAGCCACACACGTTGTCTCTGTAGCTGTTCCATCACATCAGGGATGCTGCTATTTCGCATCACATACACGTCATGCACTGACCCAGGGAACATGGCATTCACATGGGAGATGTACTGGTCAGCCAAACAGACCACCTGAACGTTCATCGAATGGTAACTTTTCCTGTTTCTGTACACCTGCTCATCGTCTTTTGGGGGTACTAAAGCCACATGGGTCCCATCAATGGCACCAATTATGTTGGGAATATGTCCAAGGGCATAAAAATCACCCTTCACAGTGGCCAAATCTACCTCCTCAGGGAATACAATGTAGCGCCGCATGTGTTTCGTCAGGGCAGACAACACTCTAGACAAGATCTTTGAAAACATAGGCTGAGACATTCCAGATGACATGGCCACTGTTGTCTGGAATGAGCCACTTGCCAGAAAATGGAGGACTGACAGAACCTGCACTAGAGGGGGAATTCCTGTGGGTTGGCGGATGGGGGACATCAGGGCTGGCTCCAGCTGGGCACACAGTTCATGTATAGTGGCTTGGTCAAGTCGGTATCGTAGTATGATGTGGCGTTCTTCCATTGTCGACAGGTCCACCAGCGGGCGGTACACGCGAGGATTCATCCTTCTCCTCACAAGTCCCAGCGGACGGTGCCTAGGAAGGACAACATGGAGCACAGAGTCAAGCAAGTCACAGGTACGTTCACCACTGCATGCATAGCACACGATTATCTATGTATTGAAAGGCGTGTATGTGTGGCAATGCAAGGCCTAGGCCTGTGTGACGCAGTACAAATAATGCCATGTGGGCCCTTGAAATGGCGGCTGCCTGACCTGTGAAGTGGGACAATGGGATGTGAGGTCAATGCGCTGGCGCGGCACACCGTGGTGGTAGGCGGTCGAAGACCGCTATACGAAGCCGCATTGGCTAACATTGAAGCCTATGGGTTTCAGGAGCCAATAATGAGGTGCGCCGGTGGTCGCGGTACGCACCGCCGCGGTACGCACCGCCGCGGGCGTGACCGCCATTTTCTATCTGCTTAATCACTCGAGACCTGATCTTCCACAGGAGAGGACCTATACTGAAAGTGCTGCTGTGACCTCGGTCTGGAAGTGACAATGGCTGCTGCGACTGGGGAAAGGGCCCCCGCCTTCAGTTCCGAAGAGTTGGAGAAGCTCGTGGACGGGGTCCTCCCCCAGTATGCGTTACTCTACGGTCCTCCAGACCAACAGGTAAGTTCACTGGGTGCACATTGAATGGGCTATGCCTGTGTGGAGTGGGGTGGATGCTAAGTTGGTGGGGTGGGGGGCGAATGAGGAGTGCAACGCACAACAGATGAGAGCATGTGCCATATGGCAAGGTTGGGGAGGGGGGGCCAATCGCATCTAACATGCAGGAATATGATGATTTCTCCTTCCCACCCTGTACATGTCAAATAGGTCAGCGCCCATCAGAAAGTGGACATATGGCGTGCCATCGCCAAGGAAGTCCGGGCCCTGGGGGTCCACGTCAGACGGGGCACCCACTGCCGCAAGAGGTGGGAGGACATCCGCCGCGGGACCAGGAAGACCGCCGAGTTACTGCTGGGGATGGCCTCCCAACGTAGGAGGGGTGCCAGTCGTACCCTGACCCCCCTGATGTCCCGGATCCTGGCGGTGGCCTACCCTGATTTGGATGGGTGCTTGAGGACATCACAGCAGACACAAGGGGGTGAGTATCAGCACATTCTGCTATCTCTCTGCGCAGTGGAGGCGTCTGGGTGGGGGAGGAGGGTTGGGGGTGACATTAGGCCAGGGCGCTTTCTGTTGTGTAGTCCGCTCCTTTAGGCATGGCCCTGTGCTCCCGGACCCCACCTCTGTAGGGTGACAAGTACAGCTATCGATGGTCCAGCATCGCACATGTGCGCCTTTGGCGTCTCTAGACCTGTAGTCCTAGTCCGAAGTACTGAGTAGTGTACCCCGAATGCGCGGCTTAGTGCTTGAGGCTCCTGTGTCTGTCCTCTCCGCCAATGGTGCTGACATTGCATGCACTCAACCTGGTCTTCGTTTTTCTCCCCCCACCCTTCTTCTTCGTCTTCTTGTGCATCTGTGCATTAGCATCATCAGGCGGAGGAGATATGGCATCGGAGCACGAGGGAGCTGCAAGTCACAAGGCCCCGGTGGGATTAAGGAACAGACACCGAGGGCACCAGTGATCCGGAGGGCGAGGGGAGCACCACAACGGGGACCGATGGTGACACCAGCGACAGCGACACGTCCTCGGATGGGAGCTCCCTAGCGGTAGCGGCAACATCCGGGCCCCCCGCCTCTCCAGGTACAGCCGCCACCCAGCGCACCAGCCCCGCCCTCCCAGCAGCCCCTCAGCCTACGCTCCGTGCCCGCTCGCCCAGGAAGGCGGGCGTCTCCTTCGCCCCAGGCACCTCAGCCCCTGCCCTTGGTACCCCTGCTGACCTCAGTGAGGAGGTCATTGATCTCCTCAGGACACTCATTGTTGGGCAGACTACCCTTTTGAATGCCATCCAGGGGGTAGAAAGGGAGGTGCACCGGAGCAATGCCTACCTGGAGGGCATTCATTCGGGTCAGGCTGCCCATCAACGATCGTTCAATGCTCTGGCCCCAGCACTGACGGCAGCCATTGTCCCTGTTTCCAGCCTCCCTCTTCTGACTGCCTCCAGCCTGTCTCTGTCTCCTGTTCCTCAGCCTATCCCATCCACACCATCAGACCAGCCTGCACACACCTCAACACCCAAGGGAAGCTCATCCAGACACAGGCACCACAGAAGCCACAAGCATTCACGCAAGCAACACCCAGATGCAGACATTCCAACAGTCACTACCACCTCTGTGTCCCCCACCTCCTCGTCTCCCTCCTCCCTCCCTGTCACGTCTACACTCACACCTGCATGCACACCACCATCAGCCAGTGCTTCCATCACCAGCACACCCTCCAGTCCAGTCCGCACACGTGCAGTTCCCACCCCCACTACCATTTACACGTCCCCTGTGTCCTCTCCCACTGTGTCTGTCACCCCCTCTTCCAAGACACACAAACGCAGGCAGCCACCCACCCAACAGCCATCCACCTCACGACAGCCTCCAGCACATGCACCTGCACCCAAAGACAGCACACCTGACTCTCCTACAACCACATCCTCTTCCTCCACTTCCATCTCCACTTCTCCTACCTTTTACCTTGGTCCTAAGAAAGTTTTCCTTGCTAATCTTGACCTCTTTCCCTCCACTGACCCACCCCCTCCATCTGCAAACAGTCCCAAGAGCACCTCAGCCACCACCAGCCCAGCTTCGGGTGTCACTGTGGTGCATGGGTTCTGGAGCCCACCCTTTGCCAGCAGTGACACCTCAATCAGCAGCAAGGGGACAGCCAGCCCCCCACCAGGCAAGAAGACCAGGAAGGTAAAGGGCCTCCGTGAGAGGACTGACACGGCTGCCCCCAAGGAGCCAAGTTCTCCCACATCACCAGCCACAACAGCTAGGGGAGGCAAGGGCCCCAGAGCCCCATCTAAGGAGCGAAAGGGCAGCAGGGCGGAAAAGTCAGCCAGCAGGAGCGCGAGCAGGAGGGGCCCACAAGCCCCATCCCGGGTGTTAGGAAGGACACCAAAGGGCCCAGGACTCCGTCACCGAAGGGTCCAGAAACAGCACGGTCGGAGGGCGAGTGAGCAGGGAGTCCAGGCCAGGTCTGGCTCCCTTGACCTACTGGACGAGCACCGCTGAAGAGGGCCCCGCGTGCAGAAGAGCACCGCTGAAGAGGGCCTCGCCGTGCAGAAGAGCACCGCTGAACAGGTCCCCGCCGTGCAGAAGAGCACCGCTGAAGAGGGCCCCGCCGTGCAGAAGAGCACCGCTGAAGAGGGCCCCGCCGTGCAGAAGAGCACCGCTGAAGAGGGCCCCGCCGTGCAGAAGAGCACCGCTGAAGAGGGCCCCGCCGTGCAGAAGAACACCGCTGAACAGGGCCCCGCCGTCTCAAGCACCGCTCCGCTGGGCCCCGCCATCTCAAGCACCGCTCCGCTGGGCCCCGCCATCTCAAGCACCGCTCCGCTGGGCCCTTCCTGTCAAGCACCGCTCCGCTGGGCCCCGCCATCTCAAGCACCGCTCCGCTGGGCCCTTCCTGTCAAGCACCGCTCCGCTGGGCCCCGCCGTCTCAAGCACCGCTCCGCTGGGCCCCGCCATCTCAAGCACCGCTCTGCTGGGCCCTTCCTGTCAAGCACCGCTCCGCTGGGCCCTTCATCTCAAGCACCGCTCCGCTGGGCCCTTCCTGTCAAGCACCGCTCCGCTGGGCCCCGCCGTCTCAAGCACCGCTCCGCTGGGCCCCGCCATCTCAAGCACCGCTCCGCTGGGCCCTTCCTGTCAAGCACCGCTCCGCTGGGCCCCGCCATCTCAAGCACCGCTCCGCTGGGCCCTTCCTGTCAAGCACCGCTCTGCTGGGCCCCGCCGTCTCAAGCACCGCTCTGCTGGGCCCCGCCATCTCAAGCACCGCTCCGCTGGGCCCTTCCTGTCAAGCACCGCTCCGCTGGGCCCCGCCGTCTCAAGCACCGCTCCGCTGGGCCCTTCCTGTCAAGCACCGCTCCGCTGGGCCCCGCCATCTCAAGCACCGCTCCGCTGGGCCCTTCATCTCAAGCACCGCTCCGCTGGGCCCCGCCATCTCAAGCACCGCTCCGCTGGGCCCTTCCTGTCAAGCACCGCTCCGCTGGGCCCCGCCGTCTCAAGCACCGCTCCGCTGGGCCCCGCCGTCTCAAGCACCGCTCCGCTGGGCCCCGCCATCTCAAGCACCGCTCCGCTGGGCCCTTCCTGTCAAGCACCGCTCCGCTGGGGCCCGCCATCTCAAGCACCGCTCCGCTGGGCACCGCCGTCTCAAGCACCGCTCCGCTGGGGCCCGCCATCTCAAGCACCGCTCCGCTGGGCCCTTCCTGTCATGCACTGCTAACGGTTCACTGTGCCCACCATGCCTCCTCCTTGACCAGTGGAGACTGTAATCCACCTGATGGACTGTGGCTTTGCACTCCCCAGGATGGCCGAGTGGGCAACCCACCCACTGTAGAGACTTGAGAGACTGTGGCTTTGCACTCCCCAGGATGGCCGAGTGGGCATCCCACCCACTGTAGAGACTTGAGAGACTGTGGCTTTGCACTCCCCAGGATGGCCGAGTGGGCAACCCACCCACTGTAGAGACTTGAGAGACTGTGGCTTTGCTCTCCCCAGGATGGCCGAGTGGGCATGGTGGCCCCTTCGTGGATCTGGCGTCGTGGACTCATGTGGCTGTGGTGCCCCCCCTTCCCTTCCCCCTGAGGTGCCTGTAGTTTTTTCATCAGATGCCCCTGCAGTGTTCTCTCCAAAGGACTCAGGTCTCCTGTGTGGGCTTTGCCCTTGTGTTGCTACACTTTGGCCCACGGACACTTTGAATCTCGTTAGTTGTGCAGGACTTATTGCCTCGGTTTTTCATATGCACTGGATATTGATTTTGGATTTTTGAGTTGTTATTGCTATTTGACCGTGACTTATCAGTGGTTTTTATTTCCCATAAATTTCGAGTCACTATTTAATTATGTCCTTGTTTTCTTTAAGGGGGTTTGGGTGGTTTCACTGTGACTTGTTGCTCTGCATTGGTGTGTACATGGTTTGGGGGGGTGGGTGTATCGCGTATGTGTGTGCACGTGACCTTTCGTCCTCCCCCCTCCCCTGTGTCGTAGGTGCAGTACTCACCGTTGTCGTCTGCGCCGGCGTTTGTACTCGTGGTAGATGAGCAGGTAGACGAGAGCATGTAGGATGTTTAATTCGGGTTCCATGCTGTCCTCCTTCCTCGTGGAGTGCGTAGAGGTGCGCGTTTTCCCGTTCGTAGTCTGTTTCCGCCGTGTTTTTATCGGCGGTGCTCCCGCCCCGGAAAAGGTGGCGGATTGGCCGGTCATGATAGTGTTGGCGGAACATTGTCTGCCGCCTGGCTGTTGGCGGTGACCGCCGCGCTGTTTGTCGGTCCCGCCGTGGCGGTCGGAGTGTTAAGTTGGCGGGCTGTGTTGGCGGTTCCCGCCAGGGTCAGAATTCCATTTTTTGGACCGCCGGCCTGTTGGCGGGTTGGCCACCGCTTTATCACCGACCGCCAGGGTTAGAATCACCCCAAGTGTCCCCACCAAAGTCAGTGCCAGAGGCTGCATGGGTCGCACCGCTTTAAAGATGGCCCTGACCAAATGTGTTTGCTGTTCTGGTATAACTTGCACTTATTTGGTGCTAATATAGTGTAGCTGTCCGTGCCCGTGCCTAGAATAGGTAGTTGCTCGGGATTACTACTGTAATTATGTTTTTTACTGGGAAGTTGCTGTGACACCACATTACCTTACACTAGGAAGCAGCACGTAACATTCAATTGGACACTGTACACAGAAAACTCATCCAACACAACTCAGATGTTCTGAGTAGCTGAGTTTTACCGAGCTCACAATAGTAACATTCATAATAAGGATCAATGAAATTACTGTTTTGGAAATCTCTCTGCGAAATCTTGGGGGATGTCAGTGTCACCAAAAATCTGATTTGAAGAAGGGTTACAACAACAAAAATCAGAGGGTGCATGAATTGATCGCTTTGGATCAGACTAAGGGGCAAGATTCCATCACTACAAATATGTAGAAATGTCACCATTACTTTCAAGACTACTGAATAATGGTGGAGTAATCACTGGAGGATAACTTCCTAATTAATAAGAGGACAACATGTTCCTCAATTTGGTGGTCCCAAGTTAACATGAAGGAATGGTTGCAGAAAGTCTGAGTAGAGAGGGCAGAATTGTGGCCTATTGCAGTATTTAGATCCCAGAATTCTGAGTCTGTGTCTTCAGTCTTGCAGATTTTATTTGGAGAAGTATGTTTGAGCAATTCCTTAAGGGCTATAGCAAGGTAGCAAAATCAAGGATATTTGCTTTCTTCATATTGCTGCTTTAAGAGTTTGTTTCTGCCATTCATGGCAGTCAGAATATGAGTTTTTCATGGGCATACGCTTGGAAGTACCCAGGGGCAGATTTAAGAGCCCCTAGTACCTCCTTGTGCCAGGTTAGTGTCATTTTTTTACGCTAATGTGGCCCAATGAGGCCAAAATCGCTGTGGCAAATTTAGAAAGTGGTGCAATGGATGCATTGCAGCATTTTGTAACACTTTGCAGTACATTATGCCTGCTCCAGGCATAATGTATACAAAGGGAGCGTTTCCCCATTATGGGGACGAAAAAATGGCACAAAGAAATCTAAGGGATTTCTTTGAGTCATTTTTTCCTGCACTTTTAATGCCTGCTCAGAGCAGGTGATAAAAAGAGGCACACCATTGTTTACAATGGGCCTCAAGGGGCTTTGCAGGATTAGCGTCAACATCTTTGACGCTAATCCTGCAAAGCTCCAAACTAGCGTCAAAAATTCTGAAGCTAGTTTCCTTAACTACTGCAATGTGCGCTGTATATTAGATATGGCCCACACATGGTGGCTTTAAGGGGGGCACTAAAGGGGGCAAAAAAAGTGCGCTGCACTACGTGCAGCACCACTTTTCCTAAATCAGGCCCCTTGTTTGTAGGTACATGTTAGAAATGGGGTCTTTGGTTGACAGTCACGTTATCCCCTGTTCAAGCAAGGACCCTCACTGTAGTCAGGGTAAAAGAGAATCAGCCTCAGCTAACCCCTGCTAACCCCCTTGGTAGTTTGGCAGAGCAGTAGGCTTAACTTCAGAGTGCTAGGTGTAAAGTATTTGTACCAACACACACAGGGGGTCATTCAGACCTTGGCGGACGGCGGAGGCCGTCCGCCAAGGTACCGCGACAAATGACCGCACCGCGGTCAAAAGACCGCGGCGGCCATTCAAACATTTCCGCTGGGCCGGCGGGCGCTCTCCAGAAGAGCGCCCGCCTGCCCAGCGGAAATGCCCCTGCAACGTGGACGCCGGCTCAGAATTGAGCCGGCGTAGTTGCAGGGGTGCGACGGGTGCAGTTGCACCCGTCGCGTATTTCAGTGTCTGCAAAGCAGACACTGAAATACTTTGTGGGGCCCTCATGGTGGGTTTCCCGCCATGAACAGGATGGCGGTAGGGGGTGTCTGAATCCCCATGGCGGCGGAGCGCGCTCCGCCGCCATGGAGGATTCAATGGGGCAGCGGTAAACCGGCAGGAGACCGCCGGTTTACCCTTTCTGACCGCGGCTGAACCGCCGCGGTCAGAATGCCCTTGGGAGCACCGCCAGCCTGTTGGCGGTGCTCCCGTGGTCGGTGACCCTGGCGGTCACCGGCCGCCAGGGTCAGAATGACCCCCACAGTAACTTAATGAAAACACAAAAAAATGACACAACACAGGTTTAGAAAAATAGGAAATATTTATCTAAACGAAACAAGACCAAAACGACAAAAAACCCACAATACACAAGTCAAATTATCAATTAAAAATCAAAAAGAGTCTTTAAGTAATTTCAAATAAACAATAACACTGTTAGCATGAAAATGTACCTTGGGTCCGTCAAAAATAACCCCTCACGGGCGAGTGTGCATCAAAAAGGGCTTGCTATGGGCTGATTCGACTCACGAGCGGGACCTTGCGTCGTTTCTCCTTTGGTCGGGTTGGGCTCGTCATTCCTTCTCTCCGCAGGAGAGCGATGCGTCGATCCGGTTAGCACTCTCGGGTCTGGGCAGGCCTTGTGTTTTACATGCCCAGTGGTACTTGCATCGAAAATCCAGCCGCACGATGTTCCGAAAACCACGCAGCGCGGGTTCCGATCTCCCAGCCTCCGTCAGCGATGCTGTGCGTCATTTTTCCAGCTCCATGCATCGATTCTTCGATTGTGTTTCAGGCTAGTGTCGATTTTCAGCCGCAGAGCTGGCAGCGCGTCGTTTCTTCAGCCGCAGATTGGAGTCGCGTCGATCTTTTCCCCACACGGCGCTCTGTGCATGGATTTCCTTTTCTTTAGGCTGCCAGCTTCTCCTTTCAGGGTCCCAGGAACTGGATGGGCACCACAGGGCAGAGTAGGAGTCCCTCCAGAGACTCCAGGAGCTGGCAGAGAGAAGTCTTTGCTGTTCCTGAGACTTCAAACAACAGGGGGCAAGCTCTAAATCAAGCCCTTGGAGAGTTCTTCTCAAGATGGAAGGCACACAAAGTCCAGTCTTTGCCCTGTTACTCTGGCAGAAGCAGCAACTGCAGGATAGCTCCACAAAGCATAGTGACAGGCAGGGCAGCTCTTCTTTCTCAGCTCTTCAGCTCTTCTCCAGGCAGAGGTTCCTCTTGTTTCCAGAAGTGTTTCTAAGGTCTGTGGTTTTGGGTGCCCTTCTTATACCCAATTTCTCCTTTGAAGTAGGCCTACTTCAAAGCAAAGTCTCTCTTGAATGTGAAATTCTGCCTTGTCCAGGCCAGGCCCCAGACACTCACCAGGGGGTTGGAGACTGCATTGTGTGAGGACAGGCACAGCCCTTTCAGGTGTAAGTGACCACTCCTCCCCTCCCTCTTAACACAGATGGCTCATCAGGAAATGCAGACTACACCCCAGCTCCCTTTGTGTCACTGTCTGGTGTGAGGTGCAACCAGCCCAACTGTCAAACTACCCAGACAGGGAATCCACAAACAGGAAGAGTCACAGAAATGGTATAAGCAAGAAAATGATCACTTTCTAAAAGTGGCATTTTCAAACACACAATCTTAAAATCAACTTTACTAAAAGATGTATTTTTAAATTGTGAGCTCAGAGACCTCAAACTCCACATGTCCATCCGCTCACAAATGGAATCTACACTTTAATCAGATTTAAAGGTAGCCCCGTGTTAACCTATGAGGGGGACAGGTCTTGCAACAGTGAAAAACGAATTTAGCAATATTTCACTGTCAGGACATGTTAAACACATTACTATATGTCCTACCTTAACCATACACTTCACCCTTCCCTTGGGGCCACCTATGGCCTACCTTAGGGATGGCTTACATGTAAGAAAAGGGAAGGTTTAGGCCTGGCAAGTGGGTACACTTGCCAAGTCGAATGTACAGTTAAAACTGCACACACAGACACTGTAGTGGCAGGTGTGAGACATGATTACAGAGCTACATAGGTGGGTGGCACAACCAGTGCTGCAGGCTCACTAGTAGCATTTGGTTTACAGGCCCTGGGCACCCCTAGTGCACTTTACTAGGGACTTACTAGTAAATCAAATATGCCAATCATGGATAAATCAATCAACCATGCAATTTACACAGAGAGCATATGCACTTTAGCACTGGTTAGCAGTGGTAAAGTGCTCAGGGTTCAAAAGCCAAAAGTAACAGGTCAGAAAAAGTAGGAGGCAGGAGGCAAACAGACTGGGGATGACCCTGCATAAGCAAAAAAGTCCAACAGTACATCATTAATCTTACTGTGCACAAGGGTACCTTACATTAAGAAACAACTCATAACATCACGCAGAAAACAGAAGGCAGAACACTGAACACACTTCTGGCTTAGCTCAGATTTTCCTTATGGTTACATTTCACCAAGCTTACAAAAGTACCAACCATAATAATAATAATTAGTACAATACACATTCACATATCACAGTTCAGAGGGACCTTGTAACTTGACCACATTGAGCTCATAACAGCACTTCACTTTTCATAAAACAACATAGCTATCAATAGCACAAAATGAACCAACTCAACACGCTTCCAGCACCACACAACTAATGTGGTTTTAGAGGGGTATGTGGGACCCTAATAAAAGGCCATACTCCTAATTACCTGGCACGCAGACCTCAAGGCAGGCACTATACACATCAACCTCTCAGATGGCACATGCCCAAGCTGGTAAAAGGCCTCCGTTACATATATTGGACAACATTAACCATTACAGCGCATATAGAACGAAACACATTAAAGAACCATGTTAACTGTACTCACAAGACTGATGATCCTATTTAAATGATCGGAAAACAGGCTGCATACAGTCTGTGACAGAATACCACCAAACATAGAGTGTTACAAGGCTATACTAATGACAGTTCAGGGCTATAGAGATCTCTGTAGCATAACACAAAATGGTGCTTTTAATGCACTAGTAGTGAATAAGCACAGTTTGCTCAAAAGGATTATGCACTGAAGGTATTTGCAATTACATTTCTTCTAGTATGGGGAGGGCAAAAGAAAGATGGGCCGGAATGCTGCCTGAGTGATTGCCAGTGGTGAGACTTATTGCAAGCATCTTCTTATCACCTTGTGTTTGTTTAATTATTTTTTGGTGCTAGTAAAGAGGTGGACTGCAATAGGGGGTGCTTCATCACTGCACCAGCCTGGCCTTCTGTTCAGCCTGAAGTAGGTGGTGTCTGTGTTAGAACTGGGGTTTCTGTTTGTCAGAGTATGCACCCTGTACAAACAGGAACCACCACTCTAGTCAGGGTAAGCTAGGTGCGTACTTAGGGGTATATTTATTTTTTTATAAAGAATTTTTATTGATTTTTGCCAGAAAAAAGAAAAACCATGATACAAACGTCAAAACACGATGCCAACGGGCATCCAACATTGGTCGAACCTGTGATCCCAGACAGCACATTTTATTAGCGATGACATGTTATTCAGGAGCCTAGTGCGGCATCCCATTTCCCCCATATCCTATTGTATTTATTCGGACATCCTCTAGCCTCATATACAAGTTTTTCACTCTGCGCGCACCAATCCACTCCCCGTCTCCAATTAGCCAATGATGGGGCACTCTTGGCCTTCCAGTTTGCCACTATATCCCTCTTAGCCACTAAGCACGCCACCCCGAGGAAAATTCGATCTGGTCTCCTTAGCTCGGTGTCACCCATGATCCCAAGGAGGAGGGGCAGAGGCTCTCTCTCTATATTCTCCTGCAACACCTCTGAAACCTCCCCCAAGACAGCTCCCCAATAGGCTACCATGGCCGGGCAGGTCCATACCATGTGGAAGAAGTCAGCTGTAGGGTTTCTGCAGCGGGGGCACTCCGCAGTGGGGCGGAGGCCCGCTCTGTGTAGTTTGTCGGGTGTGAGGTATGCTGTGTGCAAAAAATAAGTTTGTATCAGTCTAAGGCGGGTAGCGATCGCCAGGGCACGTGGGGCCATTAGCGCCTCACCCCATTCCCTCTCTTCCATGGGGCCCACCCACCCCTCTCATCTCTGGCGAAGTATCCCCAGGGAACCCAAGGTGCCGGAGACCAGGGTGCGATATATCTGGGAAACACCTCCCATGCCCAGGCCCCCCATCAATGCCTTGGCCTCCATGAGGCTGCATTCGGGTATGGTTTCTCCCACTCGGATATGTACTAATAAGGCATGCCGGAGCTGGAGGTATCTGTGGAACTGTGTCTTATTTAATGAAAAGTTTTTCTGAAGATCTTCGAAGGGCCGCATGTGTGACCCGTTCCAGACATCGTCTAGTGTGGAGATGCCTATGTTATCCCAGTTCTGAAACCCCCCCAGGCCCGCCACCTCCACTAATTGCCTCCCATGCCACAGTGGGGTCTGTTGGGTAAGTCGTCCCCACCACCCCGTCGATTTTTGAGCCGTCCGTCATCCCTGCAGAACTACCCTGGTCACATCTGGGACGTCTCGAGAGATCGGACCTCCATAGAGGGTGTCCAAAATCCGTGGGTAACCCATCGTTTGGAGCTCCAGTCGGTATGCCGGGTCTGTCCACCCACCCTCCATCCAGTCATTAATCACAAGTACTTGTGACGCGAGGTGGTAGCAGTGGATACTGGACATGCCCAAACCTCCATCATATACATCTCTCTGGCAAGTTTTGAGCGCTAACCGTGGACGGGCTCCGCTCCATATAAATTGGCGCGCCAATGATTCCATTTCCCCAAACCATTTCCTAGGGATGGGATGGGGAAAATTTTGTAGGAGATAGAGGAGCCTAGGAAGGATCATCATCTTGTAGAGCGCTATTCTACCAAGCAGGTTAAGAGGGAGTGTCCTCCAGTGTAGGAGATCACTTCTGATTTTTCTGGTTAACGGTGTAATGTTAAGTTCCCATGTCAACTCAGGGAGAAGTGAAATATATATTCCCAGGTAGTTAAAGCTGTTTCTTCGTATTGGAATATTCCGCTGCCAGTCCACACAATCTCCGGAGCGGTGTAGGGGGACCAATAGGGACTTGGCGGGGTTCAGGATCAACCCTGAGGCCTCTGCGAAAAGGCCCAGGATCTCTAGCACGCGGGGGCCACTTTTAGCCGGGTTGGAGATGTATAGGAGGACATCGTCTGCGTATAGCGCCACACGGTCCTCTGCACAAGCGGGCCAGGACCAGCCTTCGATCAGGGGACCTCCTCGCAGCAGTATCGCAAGAGGCTCTATCATTAATGCAAAGAGCAGTGGGGATAGCGGGCAACCCAGTCGGGTTCCGCGGCCAATAGGGAACGGGTCGGAGACCACTCCATTCACCCGGACTCGAGCTGTCGGTTTGGAGTACAGGAGTCTCACCAGGCCTCGGAATCTGGGACCGAGTCCATTTTTCTGCAGGACCAGTTCAAGGTAGGACCAATCCACTGTGTCAAAGGCTTTTTCAAAGTCTAGTAAGAGTAAAGCCAAGGGTGCGTGTGACAGAATCTTGCGATGTGCCAGAGCCAGATGCAACCGCCTAATGCAGTGCCTGGTACTACGAGTGGGCATAAAGCCACATTGGTCAGGGTGCACTAGTGTGGGCATTATCTCTTTCAATTTAGAGGCCAGGGTCGAGGAAAGCACTTTGGGCCAGATGTAGCAAAGGTTTGCGACTCGCAAACGGGCAGAATCGCAATTTGCGACAGTGCAAAATCGGAAATGGGATGCAAAAAGCCCATTTCCGACTCGCAAAAAGCGATGGGACCCGTTTGCGAGTCGCATCCGTTGCGACCCCATTTTGCGACCCGCAAATAGCAAGTCGCAATTTGCGAGTCGCAAACCTTATGCAATTGCAACTCGCAAATTGCGACTAGTCGCAAAAAGCCCAGTTTGCATGTCCCATTTACCACTAACTCAGAGCAGGTGGTAACCATTACCAAAGTATAAAAGGGGACCCAGAAGCCATCTGGGTTACTCAAGATGGCGGAGATATACCTGTGAGGAGGAGAGTCTACGCAGCCCAGCAGAGGAGGAGGAGGGGCCACAGACAGGAGAAGATATATAGAACAAGGCAGACTCTTTTTCAGCAAACTGAAGAGGAGATCTATGACAAATACCGCCTCAGCAGCGCAGCCATTCTAGAATTAATAGATTTACTCAAACCACAGCTAGAACACCAGACTCTGCGTGGCTGCGCCATTCCTACGCATGTGCAAGTACTATGCTCACTGCACCTCTTGGCCTCAGGGAGCTATCAGGGGGTCATTGCTGTGGCAGGTGGGGTATCCCAAAGTGCAGTGTCAAGGTTCCTCAGGGCCTTCCTAGATGCCTTAGTCATGCACATGTCTCACTTCATATACTTACCAAGGAATGAGGCAGAAATTAACAGCACCAAGCTGGACTTTTACCGCATTGCCCACTTTCCCCATGTCATAGGGTGTGTAGATGGGACACACATTCAAATATGCCCCCCTGCAAATCTGGAACACATTTTCCGCAACAGGAAGTGTACCCACTCACTCAACATACAGGTTGTTTGCGATGCCCATTATGTCATCACGGACATCATAGCTAAGTTTCCAGGCAGTACCCATGACTCATACATTTTTAGGCATAGTGGGATACATCAACGCCTGGAACGTGGGGAATTCGGAGACGGTTACCTCCTAGGTAGAGCCACAGACACTTGCAGACATACACACAGGTCACTGTGCACGACTATCTGGACTTCCTAACAGTGTACTTTTTGTGCCCAACAGGTGACAGTGCCTATGCTCTCAGGCCTTGGATCATGACTCCGTTTTTAACACCCAGAACTGAATCTGAGAGGCAATACAACAGTGCGCATAAGAGGACCAGGAACCTGATAGAGCGCACCTTCGGACTCCTGAAGGCAAGATTCAGATGCCTCCACCGCAGTGGAGGCGCCCTCCAATACACCCCCATTACCGCATTCAAAATTGTGGTCGCATGCGCCATCCTCCACAACATAGCCACCCGACGTGGGCTACCTCTCACCCCTGCAGACCCAGATCCTGATGATGAAGAGCAAGAACAACCACATCGCCATCATGGGGATAGGAGTCTAGCTAATCAAGGCAGACTGAGACGGGACCACATTGCAACACAATATTTTGGACGGTACGTGTCAACTCCCACCATACTCACCTATTAACCAAAAAACTCCATTTGTTAAGTGGAACAAAATAACTGTTTTATTACTGTAATTAAGAACTATATACAAGTTGAAATTGTCCATGGGCAGGAAAATGCCAACCAGTCATGTGGCACATTAACGCCATGTGCCACATTTAATGGTCCTGGGTGTTATCTATGATCTCCTGCCCCTCCTGCCAGCCTGGCTGGTCCCTGCTGCGTCCATGGTGCTCTGCCTACCACTCCTCAGCACCCTGCTGTCAGTGGCAGAGACACTGCTCACTGTTGAGCCCTCTTCACTATCTTGGGGTGTTTCCCCTGTGGCCCTTGACATTTCCCGTGTCTCCATAAGTTCTATTATGTGGGTGAGACGTCCCAGGCCCCTGGCAACATCCCCAGCAAAATGGCCCATCTCTATTTGCAGCCCAACTGTCCGCCTCGACAGGCCTGTTGTATTAATGGCGAGCCTGCCGATCGATGTGGCCATCCTGTCCAGTCGTTGCATTATTTGGCGATCTCTGCGCCGCCCAGCCTCTGCCTGGGCCAGCAGTCCTCCCGCCAGTTCCCTAATGGCAAGGGCAATGTCCCCAGTGTTCTGGCACATCATGTCCATGCGTCTGTTGAGGTGCTGCATGCTTGCATGGTTGTTTCGCACAAAGCGCGAAATTCTGTTCTGCAGGCGCTGACCCCGCAGCAGATGTGCCTCACTGGTGGTTGGAGGAAGTATCCTGGATGCAGACAGCAGCCCAGATGGTCTTGCCCTGCGACGCCTGCGCAGCGGTGGCTGCCCTGTGCTCCCACCTGTGTCCTCCCTGCCTGTTGCTGGGGCAGCTTCTGGCATGATTGTTGCAGCAGGTGTTACTACTGCAGGGATGCTGCTGACGGTGCAGGTGGGGGTGCTGGCGGGTCCTGGGGTGTCCTCCTGGGCCTGGGTGCTTGGGGTGTTGGGGGTGTCTTGCTGGAGACCTGTGGGACATGGGGAACAGACTGTCAGTGTCTACTATCTATTGCACACATCCTAATAAACATTTGCCTATGAACTGCCTATTTGACTACATTTCCCATAATGCATCATTTTGGCAATTTCTACCCTGAAATTGAGCTATTTTGGTTGTGCATGCACCTGTGTACATGGTGGGTGGGGTTTGACATTGATAGGGGTACAGGCTTATCACATGGTACTCACCGGTTGATGTGCTGGGCTCTGAGGTGTCCAGGTCCCCAAATCCACACACTGCCTCCTGCTCAAATGTTTCTTCCACCCTTTCTTCCAGGGGTGTGGGTGGTGGCACAGATGATGGTCCCCCTCCAGTGCCTCTCATCTCCCGGAGCCTTTCAGCCACCCTCTCCTTGGTCCGGGAGCGGAGGTCGTACCACCTCTTCTTAATGTCCTCGATTGTCCTGTGGCTCACACCCAGGGAATTGATTTTATCTTGGATGTCCTGCCAGAGTTTTTTTTTTGTGGCCTCAGGAACATTGAGGGCTGCTCTCCCAAAAAGCTCATCATGGTGCTGACAGCATTCCTCTGTCAGCACCTCCAGCTCCCTCTCAGAAAATTTGAGTTTTCTTTATCGTGGGGTTCCCTCCATGGCAGCTGCTGTTTGTTCTGTGTGAAGACTGGCAGTTATAAAAGGGTGTGGTCCTCCCTCCTCCCAGGTGTATTAGTAAACTTCCTGGCTGTGATGTCATCATCATGTGCCAGGAAGTTTCCAGAGTGTTCTGGTGTGCTTTCTGGAGTGTTCTGCTGCACCTGCAAGCAATTTTTAAGGTAATCGCAATTTGCGACATCTACTCGCTAATTGCGAGTTCGTTTTTTGCACACTCGCAAAAAGCGACCTCGCAATCTGCGGACTCGCACAATGCGTTGCGAGTCCGGCTGCGAGTCGCAAAATCGGATCGGTTATTTTTCTGGCATTCCAAATTGCGACTCGCGTTTTGCGAGTCGCATCAACTTGCAAAATGCGAGTCGCAATTTTTATTTTTGCTACATCTTGCCCTTTGATCTCAATATTTAGAAGTGAGATGGGTCAGTACGCCGAACAATGCCGCGATGGGGGTTGGGTTTTGGGAATCACTACTATCGTAGCTTGGTCGACCTCGGTGGGGAATCGGCCTAGTTTCTCGGCTTCTCCATACATGTTGAGTAAGTGGGGACCCAATATATCACTGCATTTGCTATATAGCTCTGCCGGGAGTCCGTCAGGGCCTGGGGTCTTGCCCGCTGCCAGGTTGGAAATTGCACTGGTAATCTCTGCGAGGCTAATAGTTTCATCCAGCCTATTTCTTGTCTCCAGGGAGATCCTGGGGAGAGTGACCTCATTCAAGAGGGGAGTCTCTTTCTCAATGGCAGGACGGGGGTGCATTGCATAGAGGCGGGCATAGTAGGAGGCAAAGCTTTGTGCAATTTCAGCAGGTGTTCTGGAGAGGGAGCCAGAGGGCTCTAAAATCTCAGGTATAACCCTGCTGGCCAGAGGGCGAGCGGCCAGCCAGTGCAGGAGCTTCCCATTTTTATCCCCCCAGCCATATATACGGGCTACCGAAGCTCTCCAAATGCACCTAGCCGAATCCAGCATTATGTGTTTAATTTCTTCTCTAACCATAGTCAGCTGCCTCAGGGTAGCGGCAGACGAAGAGGTCGCTTGTTGGCGTTCCAGTCTCAGGGCCTTGGCCTCCAGGTCAGAGATCTGGGAATTCCTGTCCAGCTCGCGGGAGCGGAGAAGGTGCTTGGCATGCCCTCTGAGGGTAGCCTTGCAGGCGGCCCATAATGTTCCTGGGGACTGGACCAACCCCAGATTCAGATCAAAATATTGAGTTAGTTGATTTCTGATCTCCTGGGTATAGTCTTTGTCTTGTAAGTACCATGCGTTTAGGCGCCATACTGGGCGTCTGCAGGGATCTGCTCCACCCAGGTGGACCCGCACTGGTGCGTGGTCCGAGACTCCCCGGGGGAGTATCTCTGCCCCTGTGACGCTCGAGAGGTCCAGAGCGGACATGAATACCAGATCTATTCTGGATTGCGTCCGGTGGGCGGCCGACGTGTGGGTGTAGCGACGATCCCTAGGGTGCCAGGTTCTCCATACCTCGCAAAGGCCAGGGCTCTTGGTCCAGCTAGTAAGAGCCGAAGCCCTGGCTAATCTACTGGCCGTAATCTCGCCGGATACATCCAAATCGGGATCGAGAACCGCGTTGAAGTCCCCTCCCAGCGGGTGGTCCCCTGGGGCAGTCCCACAACCACTCGGCGAAGCGAGTGCAAGAAGGCATCAAGTCTCGTCGGGGGGGCATACGCAGATATAAAATTTATCGTGTTCCATGAAGAGTCCCTGTGGCCACTACAAATCTGCCCTGTGGGTCGGCCTGCGTGGCTGTGATCACCACAGGCAGAGAGCGGTGAAGTAAAATGGCTATCCCTCTAGAGCCCCTGGAGAAGCCCGCGTGGTATACTCTGTCATATCCTCCCCGTATGAGCATGGGGCACCTAGACCCAAGGAGGTGGGTTTCCTGCAAGAGGACTACTAAGGGGAAATATCTGCGGAGAGTGTTAAATACTGCTGACTTCTTAATCTTGTCCAACAGGCCATTTACGTTCCAGGAAAGGACCTGAGTTAACGAGTGCCAGGCATGAGTTGCATAAGTGTTGTATAGAGCTGAGTATCAGGCTGTGGACCCAGGGAAGACCATTCCAAACATAACAGTGAAGTAATAAGGAAGCTAACCAACTTATTCCTATCTAGGCTAACTTCAAAAACCCATCCCCCCAACCACCCCCCTCCCCATACTCCCACCCCGGAAGCATCTGTCGCCCAAATACCCAACCAGAACCAGACAGCCAGCAGGACTGTCCTTGGGGTGGAGTGGTGGACCCAATTACAATTGGTGGTAACCTGCCAAGTCTCTGTGCCATATAGTAGAGAGGCTTGACGTCTTCTGTAGTGACCCTTGCAAGGTCTGCATAGGTAAGTCGGACATCCCAAGTCTTTTGGACTCCCATCAGCGGGTGTCAAATGTGTCATATTAACCGAGGGCCGGGGACTGGCTCAAGCTGTTGTCATCTGTCGTTTGGCTTGAGGTCTGAGGCCCAGAAGGGTCTGTGGATTTCCTCTCTGTTTGTGAGCCAGAGTCTCGGATTTCCTCATTATTTGCCAAAGTGTTTGTGTCTTTCGGTCTTCCTCTCTGGGATCTGGTGTGCCTCTGGGGGCCTCCCGGGGTGGGGGGTCCGACCCGAGGGGCCCTCTCCGTGTGTCCCAAGGGCCCCCCTCGGGCTCCGATGCCCTCCTCTGTCAGCCAGTCCCAAGCTTCTTCAGGTGTTTCAAAAAAGTGCGCTCGCCCGGCCAAGAGGACCTTGAGCCGTGCGGGGAAGAGGAGCATGTATGAAAGTTGCATCGCTCTAAGTTTCTGCTTAACATGTTCGTACGACCGGCGGCGGATCTGGACCTCACAGGTGTAGTCTGGGAAAATAAGGATTTTGTGGTTCTCCCATTGAAGATCTTCCGATCTCCTAGCCTCTTTAAGGATATTGTCTCTATCTTTACAGTTGAAAAAGCACGCAATCATTGGGCGTTTTGGGCCGCCTGGTGGGGGGCGGGGAGCCAGTGCCCTGTGGGCTCTTTCGATCGCAAACCAGGGCGAAAGGGACTGCTCCGGCATCCAGGTTTTAATCCACTTCTCTAAGAACTCAGAGGCCCCGCCATCTTCTATGCCCTCCGGAAATCCGATGAAGCGCAGATTATTGCGTCTTGACCGGTTTTCTGCATCTTCCGCACGACGGTGCAGCTCGCCGGTTCGAGTCTGCAACTGGGTCACTTTACTTCTGAGGTCGGCTAGGTCATTTTCAGTCTGGGAGACTCTAGTTTCAACCTCGGTGATCCGGTTCACTGCGTTTCTGAGGTCCTGTCGAACAAGACCCACGTCTTCTCGTACTTCCCCGATCTTAGTCTCTACAGCAGACTGTGATGATTGAATGGCTTGAAGGATGGCATTCTCTCCATCTGGTGCGGGGCCTCCGCTAGCCGCGTCTCCCTCTCCTCGCTGGTCCGCCGGCGTCGTGAACTGGTCAGTCTTTTGCTGGGAGGGTGGGGGTTGTTTGTTCGCCTTGTCTCTCCCCATCACGATATCGGAAACAGGAGTCAAATAGCTCGCTTCTTTCAGTCTTTCAAGTCAAGACTATGGCCCTCATTCTGACCTTGGCGGTCTTTTCGCAAGACCGCCGAGTTACCGCCGCGGTGAAGACCGCCGACCGCGGCGGTATGCCGCTGTGCGCATTCCGACCGCTGGGAGCGTTCCGCCGGAAAACCGCCAGCAGCCACACTGGCGGTCGGCGGGAAAGTGGAGACTGGTCAACCTCCACCGCCACGCCAGCAGAACACCGCCCACAGAATTACGACCCACATTTCTGTGTGGCGGTCTTCTGTTGGCGGTCTTCTGTTGGCGGTCACCTCCCCATGGCTCCTGTCGCCTCCCGGAGGACCAACGCACAAGGTAAGTTGATCGTCCGTGAGGGGAGGGGGTGGGGGGGTGTTGTGTGATGTGTGCGTGCATGGGGGTGTGCGTGTGAGTGTGTAGAGGGGGTGTGTGAGTGCGTGCATGCGGGCGGGGGGTGCTGCTGTGCCTGTGGGCAATATGTGTAGTTCGGCGGGTGCGCATGTCGGCATGTATGTGTGCGGGTATGTGTCCCCGTTGTGTATGTGTGTGTGTAGGGGGTGTGTATATGTGCATGTTGGGGGTGTGTGCATGTCGGGATGCGTGTATGTGCATGTCGGGGTGGGGGTGGGGAGGAGGTTCGTACCACCTCTGGGGGGTTGCAGGGGGGTGGAGGGTGTGGGGGGAGGACTCGGGGGGGCAGTGGGGGGTGGGGGAGACCCCTATCAGTGCCAGGGAAGGAATTCCCTGGCCCCGATAGTGCCTACCGCCATGGTTCGCATGGCGGTTCCCGACCGCCAGAAACCGCGGCGGTAAGCAGGGTCATGATACCGTTGGCGGTCTTGGGTCGACCGCCGGGCCGGAGTGCGCAGACTCCAGCCCGTCGGTCATGACCGCCGTGGCGGTCGGAGTGGGGAAGTGGCGGTCGATCGCGGCGGTGACCGCCGCGGTCAGAATGCCATTTTTTGGACCGCCGGTCTGTTCGCGGTCCGACCGCCGCCTCTCCGCCGACCGCCAAGGTCAGAATGAGGGCCTATGTCCCTTGCACGTTTGTTGTTACTACGGTTACAAAGAGGGCGTGGGGAGAGGCTTTCAGGTCCAAGTTGTGGTCTTCTCCACCTTTGGGATCCGGTGACTCCACGATGAGTCCAGCTCCGTCCCGGCCCAGCTGCTAACTGCCATTAGATATTAAATGTTAAGGGGGGTGTAGGGCATCTTCTCTCCCTAACTCCTCTCCCCTCCCCACCCCGTTCTCACTTCGTGCCGGTACCTTCAATAGGGCCTCGACCGGCCCTGGTGTTGATTACGCTGCTTCAGTGACGCCACAAGGTCACTCAAGGCTCTCGCCCTCCGTTAGGTCGGATCGGGTTTGTTTCCCGGTGTGGCCGCGGTCCGCGGCGGGCCTGCTCAGATCAGGGACTCGGAGAGGGTGGCCCCAAGTCTCTCCATTCAATTGCTGGTTATTCGGTCGTGCCGGTATCCTCAGAACGGCCTCGTCTTGCCCCGGTGTCTCCGCTGCACTCCGTGGACCCCCAGCATGCCTCTGTCGTCACTCAGGGCACCAGGGAGTCCCTCTCCGCAACCGCCCTTCCGCCGCCTCAGCCCCGGCCAGCGGGGTCTCCCTCGGATGCAGCGCAGCCGCTCAGCTCCCTCCGGCCGATGTCCTCGAGCCGGCGCACGGCCGCTGCCTCATCCACACGGCGCTCTCTCCCCCCGGACGCAGCAACGCTGCTCCTACATGCCGCGGGGACCGTGTTTGGAGCGCAGCCTCAGCCCCCTCCAGGGTTCTCTCCTTACCCCGTCACACCCCTGTTCCAGCGCGGCCGCGTCGGGAGGGATCGCCGGTCCGGCCCCGGTTCAGCCTCGGAAGACAGCCCCGGCCACCATTTTGTTTTCAGGGACGGGACGGGCGCGGCTCGAGTATGTGGCCGCTTTCATTTTCATTAAGCGCTCAACGCCGGAGATTCCCGGGGGTCCAGGGATCGCAAGAACTGTCAAGACGACGTCCTCAGCTCGGTCAGGCCACTCTAACTGCGGGCGGATGACGGAGGGGTCCAGAGCACTCTCAGAGTGCGACCGCCATCTTGACGCCCGAAGCCACGCACTTAGGGGTATATTTACTCATATTTTACACAGTGTTTGCATCGCAAAAGTGACACAAATCGACACTAAATCTTTTTTTATCTATTTACTTTCCAGTGCAAAACCTATGCTGGAAAATCACTTAAAAGTAATGTAAAGCACCCCACAGCACTGCTTTGCATTACTCAGCACCAAAAGGGTGTTCCATGGGTTCCTGTTTAAAAATAAAGAGCGCCCATTCCAACTAGGTGCTATCACTGAAAAATACTTTTATTTCTCCTTTTTTTTCAGACTTTGAATGCGTGATGCACTGTACAGCAACATGCAAAGTGGGAAAAGCTTTAAAGTGTGTTTAAGCATAGTTTTTGTACTAGAAGGCTACCCTTCCAGTACAAAACCCAAGGTAGACTCACACAGACACCCTTGCACTATGGTGCAAAAATGTGTGTAAGGTGCACAGCAGCAGATTTCTGCGCCGGCGAGAGTGTCAGGAGAGTGCCATATTTCTGTAAACATTGAACTCTTCTGCTGTCTCCTTCTCACACAGGCACAGCACATATTTTTTGGCTGCTGCACTGCTTTAGAAACTAGTAAATCTGGGCCTTAACAACAACCTGTGCTCACCTTCGAGTAGCTTGGCACAAAGCAGTCAGGCTTATCTAAAGAGGCAAAGTGTAAACTATTTGTGCAGCACACACACACACACACAAACACACACAGTGACACAATGAAAACACCCACCACAAAAAGACTTAACACAGGTTTGGAAAAAGGTTTATTAGTAAATCAAGACCAAAATGACAGAAGTCCAATAAGTAGAGGTCAAGATATGGATTTTTAAAGAATAAATCAAAAAGTAGTGCTTAGAAGTCAGTAGCGCTTAGGGATTACTTGAGGTCACACTAGACCGGGGTAAATCCAAAGTTCAGGCTAACCACATTGGAGTGCAGGCAGGCTACAGGACCTGCACTGGGCCCCCTGAAAAAGTACCTTGGATGGAAGAAGCCTTAACATTGAGGACTCAATGCGCGGAGCAGAGGAGGAGATGCGTTGCTGTTGATCGTGGAGATTTAGGCGATGCGTGGGTTCCGAGCTGTGCAGCAGCAAGGAAGCATCAAAGTATAGCGGCAATGGCCATGGCAGCAAATCCAGGGACAATGCTTCGCAAAGTCAGTGATGTAGTGTCCATGCCTCATGCAGCAGTAGCGATGCATCAGTGTTGAGTCGAAATTCGCTGGTTCTAATCGTCTTGTAATTGATGCATTGATTTTTGTGGGTCGCAGCATACTCATGTCCAAGAACCCAGGACTGGATTGGCACCACTTGGCAGATCAGGACCCACAGAAGACAGAGTCTGGTGCTGGTTGCAGGTTGCAGTCAGTCTTTGATGTCCCTGAGACTGTAGAAGAACAGGGTCCAAGCCGATAAGTCCTTGGAGTCACTCTGGGTTCAGGTGAGATAGGCCCGGTTCTTGTCCTCAGCAAGACAGATATCCACAGGCAGCAAGGCAGCTCATCAAAGCAGAAAGCAGCCCTTCCAGGGAAGCACCCAGCAGAAATGCAATTGTTGTAGCACAGCAGTCCTTTCTCCTGACAGAGTTCTTCACAGGTCCAGTAGTGTACTGTCTATGTAGGGTCAGAGGCTCAGTACTTATACTCAATAGTGCATGTGAAGTGGAGGGACATCAAAGAAGCTTTTTGAAGTGCACTGCGATCCTTTTTCCCAGCCCAGGCTTCAGACTACTAGTGGGAGGTAATCAGCCGTTTGTGTGGAGACAGGCATCCCTATTCAGGTGTAAGTGTCATCTCTCCCTCCTTTTCCCTGCCCAGGAAAAGGTATCAGAATACAGATGAGTTCCCTGTCACACCCAGCCATCCTGTGTTAGTGGCTGTCCAGAGGGAATGCACAAAGGGTAGCTGTCACCTACCCCAAACGTGTATTAGAGAAAGGCTGTGAGGCACATAGAGCAGTAAGAGCAGAGAAATGTCAATTTTCTCAAAGTGGCATTTCTAAAATGGTAATGTTAAATCCAACTTTACCATTAAAGAGGGCACAAATTCAGAAAAGGAGAGTAAATGAGATGTTGTTGAAATACATGGAATACGGGGTGAGGAAAGCCCTTTTGTGCTATATGGAGGTCATAAATATAAGACCCAGGTTGAAAGGGGTGATTCCATGGAACCTTTTCATTGCAGAGGTAGAGCATAAGTTACACCTAGGACTAGGGGGCGGAGGTGATTCTGTGGAACCCTAAATTTTGTAAAAAGTAAACATAAATTAAGATCCAAGCCAATGACTGATTCCATGGAACCATAGTTGTTGTGAAAATTAGGCATAAATTAAGATCTGGGCCAGATGGTTATTCTATGGAACTCTATTTGTTATAATAGTAAGCATAAATTAAGACATTGGGCTAGGGGGTCATCTGTGAAATCTATTTTGTTGGGAAAGGAAAGCATAAATTAAGACACCTGGGTCTATGTGATTCTAAGCAGTCCTTTTGTTGGTAGAAGGTAGCATAAATTAAGATGACAGGGCCAAGTGGCTCTCATAGCTCAAAACACAAGTTTGACATCTGCCCCAGGGACAATGCAAAGCCATAGAGAATGGTGGAGAAATCTACAGTGGAGAAGCAGCTGTTGCAGCACCGGATGGCTCTCAGGACATAGAAAACAAAACAGCTTTTCTGAAGATGATAAACATTTATACATTATGGGGGTCATTCTGACCCTGGCGGTCGGTGATAAAGCAGCGGCCAACCCGCAAACAGGCCGGCGATCAAAAAAATGGAATTCTAACCCTGGCGGGAACCGCCAACACAGGCCGCCACTTTAACACTCCGACCGCCACGGCGGGACCGACAAACAGCGCGGCGGTCACCGCCAACAGGCAGGCGGCAGACAATGTACCGCCCACCCTATCACAACTCACCAATCCGCCACCTTTTCCGGGGCGGGAGCCCCGCCGATAAAAACACGGCGGAAACAGACTACGAACGGGAAAACGCTCACCTATACACACTCCACGAGGAAGGAGGACAGCATGGAGCCTGAATTACACATCTTACCAGCTATTGTCTACCTGCTCATCTACCAGGAGTACGAACGCCGGCGCAGACGACAACGGTGAGTACTGCACCTACGACACAGGCGAGGGGGGAGGAGGAAAGCTTACGGGCACACACATGCGCCATACACCCACCCCCCACCACAAATACCTACACCCCAATGCCGAGCAACAAGTCAGAGTGACACCACACAAACCCTCAGGAATAATGCAAAGACACAATTTAAATGATCTATAAAATATATGTATAAATAGCTCCATTGAAGGAATGGCAAATATGCCATATAAAAGATACAAAAATAAGGAATGAACATAGTCCACAATATATCCATAGGCAAAAAGTCCGGCACATTCCGTGAAAGTTCCATAGTCCATGGGCCAATGTGCACAAACACATGGGCAAAGCCCACACAGGAGACCAGATACCATTGGAGAGAACACTGCAGGGGCATCAGACGATAAAACTACAGGCACCTCAGGGGGAAGGGAAGGGGGCGCACCTCAGCCACATGAGTCTACGACGCCAGATCCACGAGGGGCCTCCATGCCCACTGTCCCATCCTGGGGAGTGCAAAGCCACAGTCTCACAAGTCCCTACAGTGGGAGGCTTGCCCACTGGACCATCCTGGGGAGTGCAAAGCCACAGTCCATCAGATGGATTACCGACTCCACAGTTATTGGAGGAGGCATGGTGCCCAGAGTGCTTCCTGAAGCCCTGCTCGACACAGAACCGGCACTGTCAATGGGCCAGCGGTGCTTGAGATGAAGGGCCCAGCGGAGCGGTGCTTGAGATGAAGGGCCCAGCGGAGCGGTGTTTGAGACAGCGGGGCCCAGCGGAGCGGTGCTTGACAGGAAGGGCCCAGCGGAGCGGTGCTTGACAGGAAGGGCCCAGCGGGGCGGTGCTTGACAGGAAGGGCCCAGCGGAGCGGTGTTTGAGACGGCGGGGCCCAGCGGAGCGGTGCTTGACAGGAAGGGCCCAGCGGAGCGGTGCTTGAGATGAAGGGCCCAGCGGAGCGGTGCTTGAGATGAAGGGCCCAGCGGAGCAGTGCTTGAGACGGCGGGGCCCTGTTCAGCGGTGCTTGACAGGAAGGGCCCAGCGGAGCGGTGTTTGAGATGAAGGGCCCAGCGGAGCGGTGCTTGAGATGAAGGGCCCAGCGGAGCGGTGTTTGAGACGGCGGGGCCCAGCGGAGCGGTGCTTGACAGGAAGGGCCCAGCGGAGCGGTGCTTGACAGGAAGGGCCCAGCGGAGCGGTGTTTGAGACGGCGGGGCCCAGCGGAGCGGTGCTTGACAGGAAGGGCCCAGCGGAGCGGTGCTTGAGATGAAGGGCCCAGCGGAGCGGTGCTTGAGATGAAGGGCCCAGCGGAGCAGTGCTTGAGACGGCGGTGCCCTGTTCAGCGGTGCTTGACAAGAAGGGCCCAGCGGAGCGGTGTTTGAGATGAAGGGCCCAGCGGAGCAGTGCTTGAGATGAAGGGCCCAGCGGAGCAGTGTTTGAGACTGCGGGGCCCAGCGGAGCGGTGCTTGACAGGAAGGGCCCAGCGGAGCGGTGTTTGAGATGAAGGGCCCAGCGGAGCGGTGCTTGAGATGAAGGGCCCAGCGGAGCGCTGTTTGAGACGGCGGGGCCCAGCGGAGCGGTGCTTGACAGGAAGGGCCCAGCGGAGCGGTGTTTGAGATGAAGGGCCCAGCGGAGCGGTGCTTGAGATGAAGGGCCCAGCGGTGCGGTTCTTGTCCCGGCGGGGCCCTGTTCAGCTGTGCTCCTCCCGGCGGGGCCCTGTTGAGCGGTGCTCCTCCCGGCGGGGCCCGTTCAGCGGTTCTTGTCCCGGCAGGGCCCTGTTCACCGGTGCTCCTCCCGGCGGGGCCCGTTCAGCGGTTCTTGTCCTGGCGGGGCCCTGTTCAGCGGTGCTCCTCCCGGCGGGGCCCTATTCAGCGGTGCTCCTCCCGGCGGGGCCCGTTCAGCGGTTCTTGTCCCGGCGGGGCCCTGTTCAGCGGTGCTCCTCCCGGCGGGGCCCTGTTCAGCGGTGCTTGTCCTGTGTGTCTAGGGAGCCAGACCTGGCCAAGACTTCCAGCTCATTCACCATCCGAACTTGCAGTCGCGGCGCCCTCCTGTGATGGAGTCCTGGGCCCGTGGGTGTCGTCCGTCAAACCCGGAATGGGGCTGGTGGGGCCCTCCTGGGCAGCTCGCCTGCTGCCTGACTTCTCCGCCCTGCTGCCCTCCTTCGCTGGAGCTCTGTGGGCCTTGCCTCCCTTGGATGATGTGGCAGGTGACGGGGCAAGGCTACTGTCCTTGGTGGCAGCCGTCTCAGGCTTGTCGCGCCGGGCCTTTTTCTTTTTTGTCCTCTTCCCAGGGGGGGGGCCTGGCTGTCCCCTTGCTGCTGGCCGATGTCCCTGCCCTAGGATCTGGTGGACTCCAATAGCCCTCCACTATGGTCACAGTAGATGCAGGGCTGGTGGTGGCTGAGGTGCTTTTTTTAGTCTTACCAGATGGAGGGGGTGGGTCAGTGATTGGAACGAGCTCAAGGTTGGAAAGGAAAAGGACTTTGGAAGGACAGGGACGGGTAGGTGTAGTGGGTTTGGGAGTGGAGGAAGAGGAAGAGGATGTGGTTGTAGGAGAGTCAAGTGTGCTGTCTTTGGGTGCAGGTGCTTGTTACGGAGGTTGTCGAGAGGTGGATGGCTGTTGGGTGGGTGGCTGCCTGCGTTTGTGTACATTGGAGGAGGGGGTGACAGACACACTGGGAGAGGACACAGGGGACGTGTAAATGGCAGTGGGGGTGGTGACTGCACGTGTGCGGACTGTAATGGAGGGTGTACTGGTGATGGAAGTACTGGCTGATGGTGGTGTGCATGCAGGTGTGAGTGGAGACGTCACAGGGAGGGAGGAGGGAGATGAGGAGGTGGGGGACACAGAGGTGGTAGTGACTGTTGGCATGTCTGCATCTGGATGTTGCTTGGGTGAATGCTTGTGGGATCTGTGGTGCTTATGTCTGTATGAGCTGCCCTTGGGTGTAGAGGTGTGTGCAGGCTGGTCTGATGGTGTGGATGGGATAGGCAGAGGAACAGGAGACTGGGACTGGGTGGAGGGAGTCAGAAGAGGGAGGCTGGAGACAGGGACAATGGCTGCCGTCAGTGCTGAGGCCAGAGCGTTGAACGATCGCTGATGGGCAGCCTGACCCGAATGAATGCCCTCCAGGTATGCATTGCTCCGATGCACCTCCCTTTCTACATTCAAAAGGGTAGACTGCCCAACAATGAGTGTCCTGAGGAGGTCAATGACCTCCTCACTGAGGGCAGCAGGGGTAACTGGGGCAGGGCCTGAGGTGCCTGGGGCGAAGGAGATGCCCGCCTTCCTGGGCGAGCGGGGACGTAGCGAAGGCTGAGGGGCTGCTGGGAGGGCGGGGCTGGTGCGCTGGGTGGCGGCTGTACCTGTTGTGGCGGTGGGCACGGATGTTGCCGCCAGCGCTAGGGAGCTCCCTTCCGAGGACGTGTCGGTGTCGCTGACGTCTCCACGGGTCCCCGTTGTGGAGCTCCACTCGCCCTCCGTCTCACTGGTGTACTCGGAGTCTGTTGTATGGCCCTCCGAGGCCATGTGAGATGCAGCTCCCTCGTGCGCCGATGCCACTTCTCCTCCGCCTGATGATGCTAATGCACACATGAACAGGAAGACAAAGAAAATGGGGGGGGGGAGAAATGAAGACAGGTTGAGTGCATGCATTGGCAACACCATTGTCGGAGAGGACAGACACAGAAGCCCCCTGAACTAGGCCACGCAATGGGGGTACACTACTCAGTTATTGTGACTAGGCCTACGGTTCTATGGACGACAAATGCACACATGGGTGAGGCCAGACCATGGATAGCTGTACTTGGCACCCTACAGAGGTGGGGGGCGGGGGCACAGGGCCGTGTCTAACGGAGGGGCCTAGCCTACAGAATGCGCCCTGGCCTAGAGATAGCCACAGCCCTCCTCCCCCACCCAGACACCTTCACTGCGCGCAAAGATAGCAGAATGTGCTGATACTCACCCCCTTGTGTCTGCTGTGATGTCCTCACGCGCCCATCCAAATCGGGGTAGGCCACCGCCAGGATCCGGGACATCAGGGGGGTCAATTGGCGGCTGGCACCCCTCCTACATTGGGAGGCCATCCCCAGCAGAGACTCGGCGGATGTCCTCCCACCTCTTTCGGCAGTGGGTGCCCCGTCTGTTGTGGACCCCCAGGGCCCGGACGTCCTTGGCGATGGCACGCCAAATGTCGATCTTCTGATGGGCGCTGACCTATGTGACATGTACAGGGTGGTAAAGGAAATCGCATCAGTTTTCTGCCTGGTCAATGTGAGTGGCCCCCCCTCCCCAACCTTGCCATGTGGCACATGCTCTCATCTTTCGTGCGTTGCACTCCTCATTCGCTCCCCTCCCCACCATCTTACATACACCCCACTCAACACAGGCATAGCCCATTCAACATGCACCCTGTGTACTAACCTGTTGGTCTGGAGGACCGTAGAGTAGCGCATACTGGGGGAGGACCCCATCAACAAGTTTCTCCAATTCTTCGGCAGTGAAGGCAGGGGCCCTTTCCCCAGTCGCAGCAGCCATTGTATCTCCCAGACCGAGGTCACAGCAGCACTTGCAGTATAGGTCCTCTCCTGTGGATGATCAGGTCTCGAGTGATTAATCAGATAGAAAATGGCGGTCACGCCCTCGGCGGTGCGTACCGCGACCGCCGGCGCACATCGTCATTGGCTCCTGAGACCCATAGGGTTCAATGTTAACCAATGCTGCTTTGCGCCGCGGTCTTCGACCGCCTACCGCCACGGTGTGCCACGCCAGCGCAGTGACCTCACATCCCACTGTCACACTTCACAGGTCAGGCAGCCGCCATTTCAAGGGCCCACATGGCATGATTTCTACTGCGTCACACAGGCCTAGGCCTTGCATTGCCACTCATACAAGCCGTTCCATGCATAGCGATTCGTGTACTGTGCAAGCTGTGTGAACGAACCTGTGGGTTGCTTGACTCTGTGCTCCATGTTGTCCTTCCTAGGCACCGTCCGCTGGGACTTGCGAGAAGAAGGATGAATCCTCCCGTGTACCGACCGCTGGTGGACCTGTCGACAATGGAAGAACGACATATCATACTTACATACCGGCTTGACAGAGCAACTATACATGAACTAGGTGCCCAGCTGGAGCCAGACCTGATGTCCCCCATCCGCCAACCCACAGGGATTCCCCCTCTGGTGCAGGTTCTGTCAGTACTCCGTTTTTTGGCAAGTGGGTCTTTTCAGACAACAATGGCCATATCATCTGGGATGTCTCAGCCTAAGTTTTCTAAGGTTTTGTCCAGAGTGTTGTCTGCCCTGATGAAATACATGCAGAGCTACATTATTTTCCCTGAGGTGGGCGAATTGGCTACAGTGAAGGGTGATTTCTATGCCCTTGGACATATCCCCAACATCATTGGGGCCATTGATGGGACCCATGTGGCTTTGGTTCCCCCCAAAGACAGTGAGCAGGTGTACCGAAACAGAAAAAGTTATCATTCGATGAATGTCCAGGTGGTCTGTTTGGCTGACCAGTACATCTCCCATGTAAATGCCAAGTTCCCTGGGTCAGTGCATGACGCGTATGTCATGCGAAATAGCAGCATCCCTTATGTGATGGAACAGCTACAGAGACACCGTGTGTGGCTAATTGGTGACTCTGGTTACCCCAACCTGTCGTGGCTACTGACCCCAGTGAGGAATCCCCGGACCAGGGCAGAGGAACGGTACAATGAGGCCCATGGGCGATCTAGGAGGATCATAGAAAGGACCTTCGGGGTCCTGAAGGCCAGGTTTAGGTGCCTGCATATGACAGGGGGATCCCTCATGTACTCACCAAAGAAGGTGTGCCAGATCATCGTGGCCTGCTGTATGCTTCACAATCTTGCATTGCGACGCCAGGTGCCTTTTCTGCAGGAGGATGGTCCAGATGGTGGTGTTGTTGCAGCTGTGGAGCCTGTGGAGAGTGAAGAGGAGGAAGACGACGGGGACGACACGGACAACAGGGATACAGTCATACAACAATACTTTCAGTAGCACACAGGTAAGAAACAGCCACCCCAATTTACATTTACTTGAGGCCTCATGCGTATCCACTGTCTATGTTTCCCCCCAGTTCCGGTTAACTGATTTGTGACTTTCCCTTCCCTTTTCAGAGCTGTATGACCCACTGCCTGACTTTAGCTTTGTTTGCCCATGGACTAAAGCTTATTGAAATTGGTATGTTGTCATCACAAAGTAACTGGACATTATTGAACCGTTATGTGTAATACATTTGTTAAGAATACAAGCAGACTCCTGTTTATTTAAGTGGAATAAGTGATTTATTTTAAGTGCTACATATAGGTAAATGATTGGGAAGCGGGGATGGGTGGGGGTGGAGTAATGTCCATGGCAGAGTCCAGTTCTCAGTCGCACAGGTGCATTGTCCATATGCCTGTGGAAGGATAGAGCAGGGGCAGTTCAAGGTTGGACAGGGTGACAATGTGGGACAGTGGGATGACATCAGGGGGTATCTTAGGCTGGCGGGGGTCTTGCAATCCTACTCTGTCTTCTTGTGAGATCTCAGGTTCCGCTTGCGGGGTGGTTCTTCTTCTGCAGGAGGTAGGGTTCTGGTGGCCTGTCGTTGTGTGGGCCTCCTGTCCACTAGCGCCGGCAGAGGTGGTAGGCTGTTCCTGGCCTGGGCTAGTGACAGGGGCCCTTTGGGGTGCCACATGGTCCCGCAATGTGGTGACGATCTGGGTAAGGGCCAGGACGATGGTCCCCATTGCGGAACCAATGTTCCTCAATTCCTCCCTGAACCCCATGTACCGTTCCTCCTGCAGTTCCTGGATCTCCTGGAACCGGGCCAGTACCTTCGCCATCGTCTCCTGGGAGCGGTGGTATGCTCCCATGATGGAGGAGAGGGCCACTTGGAGAGTCGGTTCCCCGGGCCTGTCCCCCCCCTGTCGCACAGCAGCCCTCCCAGTTCCCCTGTGTTCCTGGGCCTCTGTCCCCTGGACGGTGTGCCCACTACCACTGCCCCCAGGTCCCTGTTGTTGTTGGGGTGGTGGGTCAACCTGGGTGCCCTGTAGTGGTGGACACACCGCTGATTTACGTGCCCTGGAGACAGAGGCATGGGCCCGCTGGGTGGGAGCTGTGCTGGTGTTCCCAGAGGGGGTTGGGTCTGGTGTAGCCTGTGGCTGTCTGTGGGGAACCGACTGTCCAGAGGTCCCCGATGGGCCGGGCTGGTCGTCTGGCTCCAGGGAGACAGAGCTGCTGTCATCGCTGGGGGCCTCTTCTGGGGGTGGGATGGACATCTCTGGACCCTCCGTGGCGGTGTGGTGGCGTTCGGGTCCTGCAGGGGTATAAAGGTATGGTTATTGCTTCTGTGTGTGGCATTTCGTGTGATGGGTGGGTATCCATGTACCCATGTGCAGGCATTTCCTTGTGGGGGCTTTTGTGAGGGTGGCTTGTGGGGGTGATGTGTGTGTGCAGTGGGCATGCTTTGGTGATGGGTGTCCATGCTTTGGGGTCGCATGCAGGGCTTGGTGTTGGGATGGGTGGGTTGTGATGGTGAGGCTTTTGCTAGGGGTTGGTGTGATGGGGGAGGGGGAGAGGGTGGGGGTATGATTTGGCATGCAGGTGGGGTGGGGGTGGGAAGCAGTAGTGAAGATTTGCCTTACCAGAGTCCATTCCTCCGCCTACTCCTGCGAGGCCCTCAGGATGCAGGATGTGCAAGACTTCCTCCTCCCACGCGGTAAATTCTGGGGGAGTAGGTGGGGGTCCGCCGCCAGTCTTCTGCACCGCTATGTTGTGCCTTGATACCATGGAACGCACCTTCCCCCGTAGGTCGTTCCATCTCTTCCTGATGTCCTCCCGATTGCGTGGATGCTGTCCCACCGCGTTAACCCTGTCCACTATCCTTTGCCATAGCTCCATCTTCCTGGCAATTGTGGTGTGCTGCACCTGTGCCCCGAAGAGCTGGGGCTCTACACGGACTATTTCCTCCACCATGACCCTGAGTTCGGCGTCACTGAACCTGGGGTGTCTTTGGGGTGCCATGGGGTGGTGTGGTTGAGGTGTGGGGTGGCGTTTGTGGTGATGAGTGTGGTGCATGTGGTGGTGTGTGGTGTTTGGTGCGTGGATTCTGTGTGGGTGATGGTGTTGTGTGCCTCTGTGTTGTGGGATTCTCTATTCTGTGCTCTGTCTCTAGCCTTCGTCAATGATTTCGGGTCGTAGGGGCTTGTGGGTGATGTGGGTGTGTGTTTTATATTGTGTTGGGTGTGTGGGAGTGGTGTTAGTATGTGTATCAGGTGTGTGTATTTCAAACTGACCAATGTGGCTGAGTTTTCTATGTGTGTGTGTATTTTGACCGCAGCAGTGTGTACCGCCAATGGAATACCGCGTTTTAAAGACCGCCGCGTGGATTTGTGGGTCGGAATGGTATGGGCATATTTCTGTTGGCGTGACGGTGGAGTTTTGGTCAGCGCCATTTTTCCGCTGACCTTTGGTGTGGCGGATTTTTGAGGATGTCGGGTTTTCGGCGGTTTGCCAGCTGCGGGTCAGAATGACCGTGGCGGTTTACCGCGGCGGTGTTATGGCGGCCTTCTGGCCGGTGGTTAGCGCCTTTTACCACCGAGGTCAGAATGACCCCCTATATCTTTATCATGTTTTCCAAAGTCACCTGAATTGAGCGCCAAAGTTTCTGAGGTTTAGTAAAGCATCATGTTTAAAAAGCTGTTAGTCCCCTAAACAAAGCTGTCTTTTTTCATTTTTTAAATGTGCATGCTATCCTATTTAATGTTTTAAAAAGTGCGTTTTTGTTTTTCCTCTGCTTGTTGCTGAAAGGAAGAAAGAAGTTAAGTAGTTGTGACAAATTGCAGAATAAGCTGTTTTTTTTTTATTTTAAGGTACTAAGGGGGTTATTACAACTTTGGAGGAGGTGTTAATCCGTCCCAAAAGTGACGGTAAAGTGACGGATATACCACCAGCCATATTACGAGTCCATTATATCCTATGGAACTCGTAATACGGCTGGTGGTATATCCGTCACATTTGGGACGGATTAACACCTCCTCCAAAGTTGTAATAACTCCCTAAGTGATTTTAGTACAATAGGTAGGGTGTTGTGGAGTAGATGTAATGTGACCTAAGCATGTATTCACTGAGCAGGGCCTGTTGATTTTTCTAAAGGATTCTGGTCGAATGTGCTGCACGCATGAGGTTGTGGCTTTCTTTTGTCTATTTCGACTCCTGTGTGAGGCCGCCCGCCAAAGTTCCCCCAACAGAATACCGCTACGCGGTCAGAAGACCGCCGCGGTTATTCTGTGTTTCCCGCTGGGCTGGCAGGCGACCGCCAGAAGGCCGCCCGCCAGCCCAGCGGGAAACCCCTTCCCACGAGGAAGCCGGCTCCGAATGGAGCCGGCGGAGTGGGAAGGGTGCGACGGGTGCAGTAGCACCCGTCGCGATTTTCAGTGTCTGCAATGCAGACACTGAAAATCTTTTAGGGGCCCTCTTACGGGGGCCCCTGCAGTGCCCATGCCATTGGCATGGGCACTGCAGGGGCCCCCAGGGGCCCCAGGACACCCCTCACCGCCATCCTGTTCCTGGCGGTCACGACCGCCAGGAACAGGATGGCAGTGAGGGGGTCGGAATCCCCATGGCGGCGCAGCAAGCTGCGCCACCATGAAGGATTCCTCAGGGCAGCGGAAAACCGGCGGGAGACCGCCGGTTTTCCGTTTCTGACCGCGGCTGTACTGCCGCAGTCAGAATGCCCTTGGGAGCACTGCCAGCCTGTTGGCGGTGCTCCCGCGGTCCCCGGCGCTGGCGGTCAATGACCGCCAGGGTCGGAATGACCGCCTTTGTCTATTTTAAATATACTTTAATAGGAGATTGGTCTGAGTAGCATACAATGCTAAATCTTTAAAGCTTGCCCTGCAGGCTTGCTAATGAATGAGATTTAAGTTTAATGTAAATCACTATGTTGTGGATGCCAGATTTTGTTTTATGGAGGACAGTTGGCCTTGAGCTTAAAGCAGTAGCAAACCTGGGCTTGAGCTAGGAAGTCACAGGTTCAAAGCCCCTATGAGCCAACCTGCCTTTCAGCCTCCTAAGGATGCACGCTACTGATATTATGTGAATACCCTTGTTATAGCACCTTTTTGAAAGTGCTTAGGCAAATGCAGCTTTATACATGTGTTTGTGATATCTTTTTATCAGCTCTGTTTCTTGTTTGGGTGCACAGAATATACCATTAGTACCATGGGGCTCTGAGGAAATGGCTGCTGTTAACCCTTTTTCTGTGATGCCTCCCCCTGCCTCCCACTCCCACATGCTGAGCCCTTTTTGGCTCTTTAGGGAAGTACACACTTAGGCCTCCATAACTTTTTGCGCGCATAAGCTATTCATGCCAAATTCATGTCCTTTTTAGGTCAAGCCTAGGCAGCGCACATGCACTGTCTTGAGACGTGCTGTATTCACTTCTGTAGGCTTTCACCACACCCACCGCTGCCAATCACTTTTATTCGTTCCTTGGCCTGCCTTTCAAAATTCCTTGGGTTTCTTTGGGAAATGCTTTACTTTTGTCCTGCCTTTTGGCTGTTTTGTTCCCGCCCTGGAGACTGACCCTGTTACATGGATTATTGCACAATCAGTCGTAACCCCAACACAGAAACATTCATTCACCCACCTCTCATCCATTGGGCAATTTAGAGCCTTACATTATGACCCACATGCTCCTCCACCACCCTTAACCCATACTCCTTCCACACTAAACAGACGCAAACAAAATAAACAACATGCTACTCTTAACAACTTTGCATCCCCTTGTGTATTACACAATAAGGCTAATCTACGGAAAAAAAAACTACACTCTTCATGTCTCTCTCAGCCACCAAGTCTACCACCAACACACACAGACCCAAAAATATGCCTCCTAAACCTGTTGGAAGAGGAACACTATATTGAAAAACAGGACTACTGTGACCCTCACACAGTTATCACAACTAACAACACACCTGCTACAATCTCTAACTATACTGCTCACCCTTCTCCAAAACAAAACACCACTGCCACAAACACACATTTTCTAAACTGCCTGCTCATAAATGCTCAATCACTCTAAAAAAACAAGCACCACATCTCCGACCTGCTCACGGACACACAACCTGACTTACTATTCATAACAAAATCATGGTTGGGAGATGACATGTCCCCAGTGTTGCATGAAACCGTTCCTCTGGGCAATCAAACCATCACACAAAACCATATCGACAAGAGAGTGGGTGGACTAGCTATTATATTCAAACAAGCAATAAATCTCAGTAAAACAGACAACATTTCCATACCAGGATTGTGAGGCCCTCCTCACCAGATGCAACCCTACACCAACTTTCTCCTGTAACTTTCTCAACCTTAACAGACCTTCACCTGGCAACTCAACATTCCCAGACACTTTTCTAGATACAGTCTCAAACCTTATAACATTATACTCAAACCTATGCATTCTTGGGGACCTAAACATTTAGGCCCATATTTATACTGTTTTAGCGCCGCATTTGCGTCATTTTTTGACCCAAAAGCGGCGCAAACTTTCAAAATACAATTGCATTTTGTAAGTTTGCGCCGCTTTTGCGTCAAAAAGTGGCGCAAATGCAGTGCTAAAAAAGTATAAATGTTGGCCTTAGTTTGACAAACCAAATATGCCCCATCCAAAAGCTATCACCACTGGCCTAGACACATTGAACCTACATCAGATTGTACACAATCCCACACACATCACTGGACACAGCCTACATGTCATTTTTGCAAAGCCTGAACTAGTTACAGTTCAAAGCATCCCGCCAATCACATGGTCAGACCACTGTTTAATAACTTTCCTACATAAAACACCACAAATCAACACACCCCATAGCAAATTACATACATGCATCTATCGACCATGTAGCAAACTCAATGTTGAAGACTTAGAAAGACAACTAACAGCCGACACAGATCTAGATGCAACTAATTCTGTTCCAAAACTTTATGAGTGGCTCAGGAAGCTTTTGATATCCTAATACCACTCAACAAAACTAAACAGGATAAAAGAAAACCAACATCTTGGAGAAACATAGAACTTAAAAAGATAAAGCAACAAATCATAAGGTTGCAATGGACCTGGCTCAAAACAAACAACATTCAAGACAAACATCAGCTACACAAACTTAACAGAATATACAAATCATCAATCAAAAAAGCTAAAAAAAAGGTACTACTCAGGCAGATTTCAAAATGCTAAATCTGCAGCTATAGAATTTTATTTAAAAATCTCAATGAATTTTAAAAACCTAAATGCATGGACGGGAGTCATCCTACTACTCAAGATTTCACAAACAAACTGGCAGCTCATTACACAACCAAGGCAGACACTTTGGACTCCTATTTAAAACAGAAGAAAACCATCAGCACCAACCCCCTTCCTAAAATCCCCTTCAGGAATAAACCAACCCAGCCTCTGCACTCCTGCAAACAAATATCACAAGGTGAATTTATGGATTTGGTCAAAGCAAGCAGGCATTCCGGTTGCCCTTCTGACTCTTGCCCACCACACATCTTCAAGAACATTATTTTATCTACTTCTGCTGCCACACCTGTAAGACAAATCATCAATAACTCTTTAACTACAGGAACTTTTCGACATCCTAACTTCCAAACAGAACTAATATTATTTGTTCTCTCTCCTTCTCGTCCAAACCCTACCTCACAAAAGCAGGGCTCCCCCGAGGATCAATCATCCCACCTATACTTTTCAACATTTACATCATGTCATTACCAGAATTGATCAATGACTTTCAACTCACATGCTACAACTATGCAGATAACACACAAATACTACTTAAATTGGAATGCCCCAAAGACATTGAAAACCCACATATCTTCAGTTGTCTCAGAGCCGTAGATCAGTGGAATGACTTGGAGCCATCTCAAGCTGAATGCTTCCAAAACGAAAATACTCAAATGTGGCGTCTGGAAAAACTATGACCCACTGTGCGCCTGGCCTGATGATCTCAGACCACCTCCTCAATTATCCAATGACGTTAAAAACCTTGGAATTACCATGGACTCCAAGTTAACAATGAATGCCCAAGTGCACAAATTAGCATGAACAAGCTTCATCACCTTGAAGACTCTTCAACGCATCTTCCCCCTCCTCGGATTTACACACAAGATGCAGGCTACTATCTCTCTTGTAGTATTCAAACTGGAGTATGCCAATGGCCTCTACAATGGATCATCTCTATCTATTATGAAAAAACTACAACATATTCAGAACTCAGCTGCCAGGCTACTACTAAATGTAAAGCCACAAGCCAACATCTCCCCTGCCTTGAGAGCACTACACTGTTTACCAGTTGCCAGAAGATCCACCTTCAAGCTGCTCTGTATCACCCACAAAGGTATACATGGAACAGGACCACTTTTCATCAGAAACAAAATAACCAAATACATTTAACAAAGAAACCTCTGCTCAAATAAAATAATGATGTGAAAAATAATATAAATCTACTCTCTTGTAAGCTTTACTCTGTCTCCCCATCACCCTATGTCTCTATCAATCCATCTTCCATTCCTGGTCTGAGTCCTTCCAAACCCATTCTACTACTTTCATTTCCAAAATAACCCTGCCTAAGATCTTCCCTCCTCTACCGCATATAACTCTCTCCAAACCTCAGTTTAATGCCATGATCTCCCAAACAACCCTACTAAATTCTCCCTCATTTATCTCACCTTTGACTCATCCAAAACCCCTCCTGCTACTATGATCTCCCTAACCCTTTCCACAGACTCTTCCCTCCTCCATCTCTCCTTTACTCATCCCAAGCCTCATCCTATTACAATAAACTCCCAATTAACACTTCTGGATTCTTCTCTTCTCTATCCCTTCATTACTCTAGTCAATCCAACTAACAAACTCACATACCCTTTGTCCATATTAACTCATATTAATACTAATACTGTACTCCTATTTCCCTATACTAACCCACCACTAATTCATCTTGGGTTCCGGAGTAGCGTGCTATTCGCCAAAAAGCGCTTCTATGCCTCATCAGGGGTAGTAAGCACCATATAAATACAGTTACAATTAAAGAGGAGTTATCATTACACAGATATGAAACATGATTCAGGTACTCCTTTCTAATCAGGAATTACAACTTAAAAGTGTATTAAGAAACTCCCAATGTTAGCCTATGAAAGAAGGAAGCCTCACAGTAGTGAAAATTTACTTTGGGAGTTTTTCACTACCAGGACATGTAAAACTTAAAAGTACATGCCCTATTTTTTACTTACAGAGCACCATACCCTTAGGGATACATAGGGTCTACTTTAGGGGTGACTTATGTGTAATACATGGTGAGTTAAAAACTTGGAAAGTAGTTTTAAATGCTAAGTTGAAGGCCCTGAGTCTATGCTATACCACTTTATAAGGGACTTACAAGTAAATTAAATTTGCCATTCGTGTACACACCAGAGTTACCATGTTTAGGGGAGAAGCACATGCACTATAGCACTGGTCAGCAGTGGTAAAGTGCTGAGAGTTCTAAGCCCAACAGAAATATACAGCAAAAAGGGGAGGGAGGTAGGCAAAATGTTTGGTGGAAGACCAATGTAAGGCTGATAGGTCTAACAGTTTGGTTGTGCAGCTCCATTGGTCTCCACTGGACTCTTGCTGCTATGTGATACAGCTTTCAGGCCCATATTTGGGATATGCTTTCAGATTCTGCAGTTCAGCCACAAGTGAACTGCCTGTGGGGCATTAATGTTCCATACAGTGCAGAACCTTAATTATTCAATGTCTGTGGGAGTCTAGCTGAGTTGTTTATCACTGGTCCAGCTCTGCGCATTTGTATTTGGATCACCTTAGTATAACAGAGACAGGGTGGGGAAGGGGTGTAGTGGATGAGTGCAGCTCCTCTCTTTGTCACCTGCTCCTAACTTTTGTCCTCCATTGCTTGGTGTGTATGACTATTAGTGGGCAGGTTTATGTTACTGGGATGCCAGTGTTTGTTTCTGCATGCTGTGTGAGGCACTGTGTACGCCGTCTAGGACCCTGTTGCTTAGTGGGATTTCTGGATCAGGTTTTAGTGGGATTCAAGGGTTGAGGGGAGATGGCCATCACTCCTCTCAGCATTAATGTATCTCCCAGGATGTGGACCAGGTTTATTGCAATGAGTAGCAGTGGTGGGTGGAGATTATGTCCATGCTCCTGTGAGTCACATTCACGCCATGACTTTGTCCCTTAATGAACCAAATGGTTCGGAGGCATGTAGAGGTTACCTATGAGACTACTTTGTTTGGAGGTTTTTGGGACACCTTTTTTTCTCAATCTCTTTGTAATGTTCTCCTGAATAAGAGGACTATGTTGACTGTAACAGTGACTCTACTTTCTGTGGACATTAGTAGAATGGTCTGATCTGCCTTCTATCATCAAGCATTTGGTGGACAATCTCTTAGTACTGGCATGTTCTAGTTGTTAGAGGTGTTCCCACCTCTACGACTGTCTAGGATGTACCAGGATGTTAATAGGCATACTATGCATAATGGAAATTGCATAAATGGAAAGACTGAGAGATGGTGGCTTTGCACATCTTCTTCACTAAGCTGTACCACCTGGCCAAGAGTCAAAGGGATCTTGCATTTGGCTTCCAGTCTGGACCCCATGTTGGCCAACTTGGTGAGTTGCTCATCCTTTGTGACTAATGAGGTTTCTGTGATGATTCAGTGGATAGGAGATTCGATGCAGTGCTCAAAACGTTTTGAACCTGAACTCTGGCGGACATTTGCCCTATTTATTCCTTCTATTCCATTGTCTAGTGAAGGACTTTCAAATAGTGACTATGACTGCCCAGTCTGGGAAGATTGCACTGATTCTTGAGAGTGCATGGAATTTTAGGCAACATTTCTCTCTGATTTCACCTGCATTGTGCTCAAAGTCTCTTGTGTTGCTGTAATTTTGAATATAGCTGTCTATCTTTGGGATTGAATGCTCATGGTGTCCTGAAGTCAGGTCTTTTGAAGATGCCTTTTTTTAGGACTAGGCTGTTTGGAGTTCAGCTGAACTAGCTTTTTGAAATACCTTCAAAAATTACTAGCACATACAGAACTCCCATTGACAGTCTGTGCCTTTGGAGCCTTAACACTGGCCATCTCACAGATATCATCACACGTGCTTTATCCCTTCTGCTTCTTACTTTTGGACACAAGGGTGTCATGAGTGACCTATTGCTTCTTTTACCAAGCATAAGTAGCAGTCAGGACTATGCCTCTGCAAAGTCTACTCACTCTTTTATCCTAATGGCAAGGCTGTTGTAAGGACACCTGCATGCTAGGAGTGGTCAGGCTTGGTAGATCCCTGGCCAAGAGACCCTGTCATTCAAATGGTCTACTCCAGGGGATCACGTAAGTTGATTTAAGAGAAGGCAGGGATGCCTAAAACCTTTGGGATGCCTGCCCTAGCCTGGAGTATTACTCATTGTTATTGCTTCTGTGAAGTCATCACTCCAAAGACTTTATGAACTGCAACATCAGCATCCAGATGGAAATATTGCAGCACATCAATTGGTAAGTCTTCTCGAGGGAGTGGCAGAATACTATTGTTCTTCAGGATGCTTACTTCCACATTCCTATTCACTCTGCCCACCAGAGATGTATGTGATTTTGATGAGACAGTACATCAGAGTGTAGCCATTTTGTTACACGCCCTGCCCAAGGGGGTTCAGCAAGAGGCTGGCCTCCCTGGTGGTGATCCTCCACAATATTGGGATCCTCGGCCATCTATACCAGTACAATCAGATGATTCACTATCCTTCATCTTCTGAGACTCTCAGGGCCACAAGCATAGTTTGACAACTCCTTCCTTATCATGAGATTATCATCCACTAGAAGTCCTGCATGACTCTTACCCAAGATTTTGGAACAGTGCTCCAGCCAGGTACTGGCTTTGCGTTCAATGATACATCATGTGTTTTGAGTCAAACTAGGAGTCTTAGGGTTTGGCACCTTGTGGATCAAGGTGCAACTATTCTTGTGTTTTGTGTTCTCTTTCTTCAAGCTTTATGCAACTAAGTGCTGGCATTGGCATCTGCATCCCCTTGCCTCAGAATCTGATCTATCATTAGGCCGCCACTTGGATGTCTTTTTCCACTTTTGTGCCTGTAGGAAAGTACCATCTTTCTTGGCATGTTACCCCCAATTTTACATGTATGTCCATATGTTTTTGCCTGTCTCACTGGGATCCTGCTAGCCTGGACCCCAGTGCTCATAGTTTGTGGCCTAAATGTGTATGCCTGTGTAGTGCCTAACTGTGTCACTGAGGCTCTGCAAATCAGAACCTCAGTTCTCATGCTCTCTCTGTCTTTAAATTTGTCACTATATGCTAGTGACTACATTCACCAATTCCAATTGGCATACTGGACACCCCTTATAAGTCCCTAGTACATGTTACTCAGGTATCCAGTGCATTGGGGTTCCAGGAGATCCATATGGGCTGCAGCATTTCTTTTGCCACCCATAGGGAACTCAGACAAACCCTTACACAGGACTGCCACTGCAGCCTGCGTGAAATAACGCACATGTTATTTCACAGACATTTTCACTGCACTTAAGTAACTTATAAGTCACCTATATGTCTAACCTTCACTTGCTGAAGGTTAGCTGCAAAGTTACTAAGTGTGAGGGCACCCTTGCACTAGCAAAGGTGCCCCCACATAGTTCAGGGCCATTTTCCCGGACTTTGTGAGTGTGGGGACACCATTACACGCGTGCACTACATATAGGTCAATACCTATATGTAGCTTCACAATGGTAACTCCCAATATGGCCATGTAACATGTCTAAGATCATGGAATTGTCCCCCCATTCCAGATCTGGGAATGGGGAGCCAATTCCATGCATCCTGGGGGCTCCACTATGGACCCTCAGTACTGCCAAACCAGCTCTCTGAGGCTTGCACTGCAGATACAGCTGCTGCCACCTCACAGGGTTCTGCCCTCCTAGGGTCTGGGAAGCCCAGTCCCAGGAAGGCAGAACAAAGCATTTCCTCTGAGAGCAGGGCGTTACACCCTCTCCCTTTGGAAATAGATGTTACAGGCTGGGGACGGGTAGCCTCCCCCAGCCTCTGCAAATGCTTTGAAGGGAACAGATGGTGCCCTCCTTGCATAAGCCAGTCTACACCGGTTTAGGGAACCCCAGTCCCTGCTCTGGCATGAAATTGGACAAAGGAAAGGGGAGTGACCACTCCCCTGTCCATCACCACCCCAGGGGGTGGTGCCCAGAGCTCGTCCAGTGTGTCTCAGACCTCTGCCATCTTGTTTTCAGAGGTGTGGGGACACTCTGGAGGCCTCTGAGTGGCCAGTGCCCGCAGGTGATGTCAGAGACCCCTCCTGATAGGTGCATACCTGGCTAGGTAGCCAATCCTCCTCTGAGGGCTATTTAGGGTCTCTCCTGTGGGCTTCTCATCAGATTATGACTTGCAAGAATCCAGCAGGACTCCTCTGCACTTCTCTCTTCGACTTCTGCCAAGGATCGACCGCTGACTGCTCCAGGACGCCTGCAAAACTGTAGCCAGAAGACTACCAGCGACATTGTAGCTCCTAATCCTGTCAGCTTTCTTGACTGTTTCCTGGTGGCGCCTGCCTTCACCCTGCACTGGAAGCCATGAAGAAATCTCCCGTGGGTTGACGGAATCTTCCCCCTACTTCAGCAGGCACCAAACATCAGCTTCACCGGTACTCTGGGTCCCCTCTCATCCTGGCGAGCATGGCCCCTGGAACACAGGTTGTGGACCCAAGTGACCCAGACTGACCAGTGGTCCAACTGTCCGAATTCGGAGGAGGTAAGTCTTTGCCTCCCCTCCCCAGACAGTAATACTGTTCACCGTGTGATCTGCAGCTACAAGGGCTTCTGTGCACATTTTCAAGAAATCCTGCATGCACATGCGAGCCTATGTCCCCAGCACTCCGTCCTGTGATGCTCAGCTCCCTGAGTTGACCTCCAGTGTCGTGGGACCTCTCTTTGCAGTGTTGAGATGACCGTCATGTTCAGTCTTCTTGAACCCATGTTCAAGGACTTTTGTGGGTGCTTCCCTCCTTTCAGTGGGCTCTCTACATTGCTGAGGACCCCCTCTGTCTCCTCACCTGAGTGGCGACATCCTGGTCCTTCCTGGGCCCAGGCAGCACCCTTTTCCTCCAACCTTGACTCTTGCAGGTAGCAAGGCTTGTTTGCAGTATTTTGCCAAGGAAACAACTCTGCATCCTCCAGCACGCCGTGGGACATCTTCTGCACAAAGCAGAATCTCCTACCTCCTTTCGTTAGTGCAAAACCAGCATCTTCTTCCAACCAGAGGCAGCCATTTTGCACCTTCATCGGGAGTTTAGTGGGCTCCTGCCCCCCTCGGACACTTTAGTGACTCTTGGACTTGGTCCCCTTCCTTTGCAGGTCTTCAGGTCCAGAAATCCGTCTTCAGTGCTTTGCAGTCTGTTGTGGTCCTTGTAAAATCCTTTATCTTGGCTTTGGTGTGTTTTGTGGGAAATAGTAGTACTTTACTCCTACTTTCCTGTGTCCTGGGGTGGGGTCTCCTTTGCACCCTTAGTGTTTTCTTACACCCCCAGTGACCCTCCACACACTACACTTGCCTAGGGGTGCATTCGTGGTTCGCATTCCACTTACTTAGTATAAGGTTTGTGTTGCCCCTAGGCCTATTGCCTCCTATTGTGTTTTACAGTGTTTGCACTACTTTCTGACTGTTTTACTTACATGATTTGGTTAGTTGTGTATATTTTATGTATGTTACTTACCTCCCAAGGGAGTATATCCTCTGAGATATTTTTGGCATATTGTCATTAAAATAAAGTACCTTTATTTTTAGCCTAAGCTGATAGAACACTACTACACTCTACTAATAAGGGGTAACTGGACCTGGCATAAGGTGTAAGTACCATTGGTACCCACTACAAGCCAGGCCAGCCTCCTACAGTGCCCCATTATCATTTAGGTGAAGAGGATTGTGGGCCTCGGGACCTTGGGGCCAGAATGCTTATGCTGCTCTTCCAGGCTGAGCTTCCTTCTGTAATGCTTTTGTAGAAATACGGTTGTAAATGCATTGCTCTATGATATCCTTATTTAGACAGGGATGAGGAAGGGTTGAGGAGGTAATATGTCAATTAGTTAAAAGTGATCGTTATTCCTATTATGTAAAATGAGCACCCAGTGAATAGACAGAGCGGTACTTCCTTGGTAAGTGGAAGGCACCAGCATGAAGTTGGAAATGAAAGATCCAGTAATGGACTGCCCTACGGCCACCCATGAGAAGGAACTTGTCGTGGTGGGTGTTATTGCTGTGCAGCAGTGGTGAGTTAGGGCCGTGTTATGGGCCTTTCCACCTTGGTGAGCATGTACCCAGTGGCACATGAGCCAGCGTCATATCCGGACCATGATGCAAACCTCACCCTGACTGAAAGACCCTGGTTGCTTCTGGGCAATTTGGGCCAAGCACGTCGCCTACCTCCCTTCCCCCCCTTCTCCCCAGACCCCGCCCCCTTTTCATTTTTTGATGGGAGACATCGCAATCAACCGCAGAGCACAAAGCACAAATCAAATCAACAGCGCACTGGTTTGAATAGCTGCTACTATTTTACTCCGTGGGAGCAAGGCTGAGGGAGGGGCTTGAGTAAGACCCTATACATCTACAGTTCTGATCAGAGTGGTTAGAACCACCCTCATGGTATCATCTTTTCAGTGTCTTTAATGAGCGTATTTGTTTGAAAGGTGGGATAGCTGAAAAGGTGAGGGGTGCAACATTCACGGGCAATGCAGGGGACCCCGGCGTGGCTTCCGTTGAGACTTTATTTGCTACTTTCGGCAGAATCTTGTCTAATTACAGCCCAAAAGGCTGCCAGTCGCTGTGGACGACTGGACTAAAGGCCCTCCACCGGTGGGCTGACCGTGGAAGGAAGGTTCACTTACAAGTGTAGCTATTCATTTCTGTAGGTGTGCAGCTGCCTTGAGCCCCTTTAGTGAGTGAATGTTGAAGCGGAGTGTTCTGGTTCTGCGGCTTTATCTGGTTCCAAAATAAAGGGTTAGGGGCCTGGAAATGTATTGCAAGCGGGACTACAGCCCCCAGAATGCACTATTTTGTAATGTCTCAGGACATGGGGCCCACGCACAATCGCTCATTCGGTGTTTTCTGATATCTCATGCCCTTACATTTAATATTAATACTCACTTTACAATTACTAGTAGCCTTTAAGCATTTAGCACTGTACGGGATTCGTTTTAATTTTGTCAGACTGCATGTGGTCTTTGTGTTTTCTTTCTGCGGCTACTCACACTTTCAGGTTCACCTATAAATTGCTGTGCACATTTCAGATTTAATAATGTATGTACTATTGCCTTATGGATACTTTGTACATGCCTCAAGACATGGTTGTTCGATCAGTGACCCTCCCTGCCCCCCCTGTATTCCCCCCGTCCCCCCCAAGCGCCTTGAGACCCTCACGGGTGAGTAGCGCGCTCTACACATTTTTTGATTGATTGATTGATTGTGCTTTTTGGTTTTGAGGTGTTTTTTTTCGTCCAGGGAGGTACTTGAATTGAGCTTTAGACTTGGTTAGAAATATGGTAATTTCGTCCCTGTTGTGAAATTTACGTTCGCTCTGGAAAGAATGTTGGAACTAAGCCCTGACTCACAACTGTATCCCATTTCTGTTTTGCACGTATTACTTTTCACCGCTGTCTGGTCTGTGCCTGCTTAACTTGTCAGGGCCAATCATTTGTCTAACATGAATTGGGGCCAGGGTCACGCATTTACCACATTTTAATATGACGTAAGGGCAAGTATTGTTTATGAACAGTTATTAAGAGCAGTTGTTCAAAGACAACCCTGTTTATCCGCGTCATATCCCACATTTAGCTAGTTGATGATAGAATGAAGGGAATAATATTCGTTGATTGGTGTGGCGCTAATCCAGAATGTGAAGCAGTGCGGGCACGGGGATTATTCCAGTTGTGGCAGCAGGAGCTCTTTAGGATGTTGTGCAAGCGTGGATGGTACTGGATTGGGAGACAAGAGTCTTGTAATCTCACACTCGTGTAGGGGGAGGCCGGAAGCTGGGCCCTTCGCAGTAAAAGGATAGCAGCAGGGCTCCTAGGTACTCACGCGTTTCTGTGCTGGGAATTAGTGAACAATCGTCCGAGTCAGAGAAGGATGAAGGACTGGGTCAGCCTTATTTGTATCCAAACTCTTGACCAGCCCCCAACCATATGTTTGCGAGTGTTCAACTCAGAGTCATTCTGTCAGATTAAGGTGACCCTGTTAATTGAAATTTACGTGTGCACCCATATATGTTAGATCTATTGTTAAGATGGCCTGTCGTTTTACATCACAAAAGCGAAAGGAACACCGTTCACCAACACGCTTTAGTTTCAGAATACCAATATCTGTAATAAAAGGGCATGTTTGTGATGGAAACACGTTAATTGGGATCTACAGTACATGGTTTTCTGTTTTAGGTTGTAGCAGTTCTATAGGACATTGGTGGGTGTACCGGATACCTCAATGTGCCTCTGCACATTTGAAGTGCGCTTCTATTTCAGATTCTAGGGGCCTGATTTCTACTTTTTTAAAGCCGCATTTGGGTCATTTTTTGACGCAAAACCGGGGAAAACAAAAAAATGCAGTTATATTTTGCGTTTGCGCCGCTTGTGCATCAAAAAATTGACGCAGATGCGGCGCTAAAAAAGTATAAATCAGGCCCTAGATTTCACACAATATTTTAGGCACCGCTAGTCAATTCCAGTGCTCCCCACCTGTGGGGTTGCCAGCACTTCTAAACTGGATGACATGCATTTAATGGATAGACAACCCTCATCGTTTTATCAGACACTAGCATCACTTCTAATTAGCGGTGCTACACTTTTAATACGTTGTTACTGACACTTCTAATAAGGGAGCATATACCTTGTGGTAAAGTAACTCAAAATGATCAAAACACCTACACTTTATGACCCCTGAAACATTATTTGTTCCAATTTCTATTAGAACAGCTGAAGATTTATTGGTATTTTGAACATATTGGGGGTTATTACAACTTTGGAGGAGGTGTTAATCCGTCCCAAATGTGACGGATATACCACCAGCCGTATTACGAGTTCCATAGGATATAATGGACTCGTAATACAGCTGGTGGTATATCCGTCACTTTACCGTCACTTTTGGGACGGATTAACACCTCCTCCAAAGTTGTAATAACCCCCTTATTCTTTTAAAAGTGCGTTTCATGTTCAATAGTCTTTCCATGAAATATCACGTGATTAAAAACTAACATAACATAACAGTTCCTCTCAAAGCTTACCCTTTGGGGTATCCTTGTCTGGGCACTAAGCTCAGTTTCCGCTAGAGCATCAATAAGTAGTCATAAAGGTTTTTTTCCATATCTTAACTAACCAATTTAACATTGTCCTTAGTGGCTGTAAATGAGCAGGAGGGCACACAATACGTAGGTGATTGAACGACGGCGAACTGGCGGGCTGGGTATGGGGTGGGTTAAACTAGCTATTTGAGGTTTACCATTCACATACCTAAATGAAGCATGTATCTGCCTTCCCAGCACTCCACGGTATTGGGATTATTAATATTCTGAGTGTGGAATTCGATTGAAATATGGACCTACAGAGTGATGGATAATCTCCTTGTGCAAAACCTATTTATAAAGATCGAAAGGTAGTGCATGTATAAATCTTGAAAAGTTAGGGTTGAGAGAGCGTAGCTTATATAATCTATATTAACATGAAATGTTTATGAATCAATGTGTGATGATGCTGCATAGAAACTATAATAATAGTAATTTTGCTTGGCCGTGCACTAGAATTGTGACCACGGGGAGTGGCCAACAATGTATATGTAGACTAATAATAATGACTAAAATGTTTATATTATGTTTAAATAAGTTTGTACTACTGATTGTGTTATTGAATCTGTGCTGAATTCCTCATAGGCCTTAAATTAGCATGAGCCGAAGCTTAGCTGCTTGGCTCTCATATTAAATGCATTTTTCTATTCTTCAGTATGCTGACTCACAAAGGGACACGACCCTGCGTGTTCTTTTTCTTCAAATTAGAAGAGGAATGTAACCATGTTAGATCTGTTCTCAAGCATTCTTCAGTGTGTGCAGAGTAAATGTTAAAAAGCAAATTGAAACAGTGCAGATTAAGGTAATGTACAAGGTCATTCAAACCGATAAAGACAATGGAACTGCTGACCAAAAGATGTGCAAAGAATTACAGAAAGATGAAATCATACCGGACGTGCCAGCTCGGAAGACGTCAATTATGAAGACCAATCAAAGACTTGTAAAATAATATGGGGTGAAGAGTTGGGTTAACTAATGTATTTTCTGATAGGTTAAAGATAGTGGGGTACAACAGATGACCAATAGAGTTTGGGGGGATTGTACAATGAAAAAGGGATAAAAACCCATGTCACAGGGAGTCATTTAGGTGGGTTAGGGAATGCTATTGATTTTATCCAGAAACTCTGTCACTCTGTTTGGTGACTTGTTACTTTATTAAAACCATCCTCGCCCTTAGTTTTGTCCATTTACACTTTTCCTCCTTATGAGGGAAGTGCCCTTTTGCCCTGGAGCCGAGTCCTGACTGATGGCGATTTGACTGATGTCCTGAGGCTGAAGACTGAACCTGTGCGCTGACCTAAACTTTGGAGGGTAATTATGACAATGCAATTGTGATTTGTCTGTTTGCTTTTCCTTTCTAGGTACCAACTGCTTACTTTTGACAGAGACCTTAGTTAGATGTTTTCCAAATGAGTGTTCTAAATTGTTTTGCATGAAGCCCAACATGCTAATGCTAATCGGTGGTTAGGACAGGTGTTCACCAAAACTGACGCAAATAGACAAATGACCGAAACTATGCTTTGTTGAACTGACGCAATATTGATCTCTGCTAAACTTGATCTGTGTTCACGCCGTGTTATGTTCTAATGTTTGTGATTCTTGCTATAATGAAATCTTATCAAAGTTGCCATATCGTGACTATGCTATTATGTTTCTTGGTTTTGAGATTAACGCATCTGCTCTTAGATTGTAACTAATAGGGAATAAAACTCATAAAATTCTACTAAACTGGTGTGGTTATTCATGGCTGCAAGGTAATGGTAGAGTTTTGAATTGATTAATGACTTTGAAATGTATTGTTATGATAAATATTGATGACATTATTGACGTATTGATTGACATATTGATTAGCTATCTCGTCCTAAGGTGTCTCTCAACTTGGTCAAAAGATTCATTGGCCTAAAACGAGTCCTGATGTGTAATAAAATATCAGAAAGGGACGCGTTAACAGAGTCATCATGGAGAGTGGACGTTGGTCCTCTGATATTATAGTTGTGACTTGTCTCCCAGCACCTCTCATCAATGTATTAATGTGGGTCATTTGTGGAGAAGGGATCCAGTCTCCCTTTTCAACAGCCCCATGCACGTTTAAGAGCATGTCTGTTTGCAATGCAGCCTTTTTCTAGCTGCATCAGATAACAGAGACCAAAGACTTTATCCCATATCCATTCACTCTTGAGATTGGACACTCCTGCTTTGGGGTTTATTTTCGTGAGTGCTAACACCCAAATATCATTGAGGGATGATGGGTCTCATATTTTCCGTTTTGCTTTGATGATTTATTTTGAGATCAGTACTCGGGCTTTCCTCTCCAGCTCTGTGCATTAGGTACTTTTGCCCCAGCCAACTTTTGGGTGGAAAGCCTGTCTGTTGTTCGAAAGGCTCTGGAGACTTTCTGCCAAAGTTGCACTGCTCCATCCAGGATTTTGGGTTCGTCACCACACATAGGTGAGAAGAACAGAGGTCGTGTGGGATCTCAGCAAACCCCAAAGTCAGGCAAAGGCAACTGGCTTCTAAATGCTCTGGGCTGGGACACTTCACCTGCGGTAGACTGTGCCATTTGGTTGAGGAGATGGCAAGTAGGAGGGCTTCAGCCGCCAGCACTCAGCATTCTTCATGTTGGTTGTAATGACTTGACAGTCTTTGTTAGGACAGACATATTTTGATCTGCTTAATGCAGTGCAGTTATCATATGTTTTAGCCTTTTGAGTCTCCCCAGCAGGTGAAATAGAGTGGTTTTGGAGGGTTACCCCATTGAAATCAGTGGAGAATAGACATTTATGGAAGGCAGTCAATGTCTTTAGGGCTAGTTATTAAATTCAAGTCAATGGGTAGCTTTTGGTTTGAAGGTGAAGATGAGTCTAAGAAAAGGTTGACATCCACCAAACAAGTGTGGTTTGAAAGACATGGTACTGTTGCAATTGCAATATGGTCATCTATGATACTCCCACTCTGGCTATGACTTTATTGCTGCCACACTATTCCTGACTGTTGTGATGTACATCTCAAACCCTGTCTGTGTGCCCAGTGCTGAATATATGAATCCATAGGATAGTTTGGTGGATTGATCCCATTGCAGATATGTTGTAATGTGCCGGTAACTGGTTCCAGATGCCATCTAGTTGACTTTGTATTTGATTCTTGTGAAGCTTATGCCAGATACTGACTATATTGAAACTGCATTTACATAGCACTTAAAGGTCTACCTGCAAGGTTGATAATATTACCATCTTTCCAGACACAGCCTTTGTGTAGTGATGTGATGCCCTTGACGGCAGTGTGGTCTCTGAAATGGAGCACCCAAAACAGAGGTACAAGAGATGTGACATTTCTGCTTTTTATTGCCATGAACCAAACAGAAACAGTGAGCAAAGAAGGCAAAAGGCTGGGCCCCGCCTAAGGGCCTCATTCACATTGCACAAAAAAGTATGAAGTTGCATCTCTTTCCCTACCATCTACCAAAGGGCAGTGCTTCAGGAAGCCCCTTGCTAATAAAGTCTTTAATACATTTCTTTAGGGCGCTCTGTCATCATCCTCCTCCCCTCTGAGTCTGGATCTCCATGATCCAGTAACACAAATGCAGACAATACACTTCCTTGTCTGGGAAACCAGTCTTCCCCTTCCATCTTGTGCAATGGCAAACTGGAGGTATTTAAAATGCAGTGAGGGCCTGTCCTTTAGGGCTGAGGGGCCACGCCCCCCCACCTTTTGCCCCTCATGAAGAGTGTCTGTCAGGCTGAACAAAGGCCAGCCTGACAGACACACTTAATTTTCAGCTCTGACAGCCAGGAGTGAGCCATGCGCGATTTGCACAGACTCCTGGCTGCCTGAGCTGAACTTTGCTGGGCTGAAGAGGTCACAGCTCCTATGGGCGTGACCTCCTCGGCTCAGCAAAGGTACCTCGAGGCCCTCCCCTGGGTGACGAGGAAAGCGTCACCCATTGACTTCGACCTGGGCGCTTCAGGTTTAAGCCCTGAAGCAGCCAGGGAGAGTGTCAATCAGTGACACTTCGTCACAGAGTGGGGTGGGGTCAGCAGTCTCACTGACCCCATCCCACTCTGTGACGAGGCTGGGACTGCTGCCTTCCCTCATTGACCAGTGAGGGAAGGCAGCAGTCTCAACCCTCCTGGCACCTGGAGGCTAAAGGTAAGTGTATGTGATGTTTTAAATTGAAAGTTTGGTGCGCGTGTGCATGTTTGAGTGTTATGAGTGTTGTTAATAGATGTGCGTGCGTATATGAAAGAATGAGTGTGTGTGTGATGTTTTAAAATGAATGTTTGGCGCGTGCGTGCATGTTTGAATGGTATGAGTGCTGTTATTGGATGTGCGTGCGTTTGTGTCTGTGTGTGAAAGAATTAGTGTGTGTGCTTCCCGCCCGCCCCCCCACCTAAAGCTGCTGGCCGCCACTGTTAAAATGTATCCCACGTTGCTTGTCATTGATACGGGAAGCCAAACTTTAGGATGAACATCAGAAGACATCTGCTCCAGCATTTTGCAAATGTTCTTTATCAGTGTTTGCATTATTAACCTCTATATTTTCTCACATTTCTTTAATCGTGATGTTACTTCTTCCTTTGAGAGCGGCCTCATGCTCTCGATATATCCCCATATTTTGGTCCAGCTATCACTTTATGCTTCAAGCCCCTGAACTGATCAGCTGTTATTGTTGAAGCCATGGTCTAGTGGTAACCTAGCCTAGCAGTGTACAGAATATTTCCTCATTCTAGCGCCTATTATAAGTGCGTAATATAGCACTATTTTCACATATAAGTAATGTTTCCTTCTACAGTGTAGCAACATCAAAATTTCATGGTATCTCAAAAAATGTATCCCCTATATTTCTGAAATATGGCATGAAATCTGACCCTTACTTCAGACTTCTGATTGCCGCCTCTCCTTTTTTCTGCCAAGTGATCCTTCCTCCCTTCCACCCTCTGTATCCCTCCTTTCTCTGACCACAACCTTCCCTAAGTCACATGCATGTTTTCTTTAATCTCTATGTATTTCCGGAGACCGCCCACAACTCTTTTCAAAGATCACAACCTCTTGTTTGAAAGTTTTGGCCCTACAACCTAACAATAGCTATTCTCTTCTCACTCAGCTTTTACGGCCACCAACCATCTCCACAAACTTCCTTCTTGGTAATGATTGCACCCAACTCCTATGAATGTAATCTACCACAAAGAAATTGGAGCACAGAATGTTTTGTGCTTCAGCACACAAACCTAATCCCAGTAACCAACAATACTCATTAATACTGGACTAACCACTAACCTTGAGTTCCGGAGTAACCTGCCCAGCGTAATGTACATCAGCGCCTCCCCAGGGGTAAATACAATTACAATACAGTACAATGTAGTAAGTGCTGACACGGGGCAGGGTAATCGGGGTAGTGAAGATTACTGGTTGATAATGTTTGCATTACGTGGTTCCTGAAGGCGCAAATGATAGAAATGAAATACAGCCTAATTTTAAAGAAATACTACGAAAGGCCTAGTAGGCCCCACCCTGCCCAGCTTGATTTGCATTGCTCTGTCTTCTTTCTTTTCAATGTGCTCTGCTTTTGTGTGCTGCCCTTTGGGGACTGAAGTACATGATGACTATAACGCTGTTGACACTTCAGTGTTACTCCGAAAGGTTACCACCTGACCATTTGTCTACCAGTGAATGGTTCTCTCTAAGGCAAAGTTTTCTGTTTTCATCCACTGGGATTATGTCCACTTTGTTTCTACTTGCCTAAGCATTTTTCACTAGCTATGCCATGCAGGCAAGACCTACCAGTACGTTGCATAGGGTCACTCCGACCAATAAAAATGCTGCATTTCTGTCTGTGATCCTACCTTCCTTCCTTTTTTTAGAATATTTTCCAGATAGTCCTCCACCTTTGAAAGCGCGCGGCACTCTTTGCAGTTTCTAATTATCGGCATCCCTCAGGGCTTCTTGGTCCATTCTTAAGCCTGCAGTGTGCCATTGTCAATCCGTCGCTGTGCAGGTTCAGCGACAGCAGCCAAGATACAAGCGTCTGGCTCATTCATATTCAGCAGGTCCAGCTGTTTCGCTCATGCAGTGGATTGGTAAAATCCCAGAACAGAGCTCTATAATAGATAAAACGCCTCAATTTCTGGAAATATTTTGACAAGGGGCTGCGTCTTTGACTGTTGCCGCTTCAGAAAGCAGCATGCAGAGGGTGCTTTCGAAGAGATTCCACAGCATTGCTTTGGCTCACGCCTTTATGCATTGATCGTTTGTACACAATGTTGCAACACATCGATAGGTTTTTATTTGCACTGAGCCTCGAATTAATTAGGAATCATAGGAGTTAAATTCACAGTTTGCTGCAATGCATCCTTTTGAAAATAATATGGTTATTTCACACTTTTGCTTCTAGGCCTTTCCCCCTGATTCTGATTCTTCCTCCAATATTAAAGCTAGAAAGATCTCCACGTACGCATCCAACATTTAAATCTAGACAGAGCTCCATCTACGCATATAACCCTGCACACATGCACCCTATAGAGTTTTATCATGGGTCCTCCATTAATTCCTATGGGGCTGGTAACTCATATTTCTAGTCCCGACTGAATTACGAGGTAACTGTGTAATATGGTCCATTGAAGGGTGGTGGTGGGAACTTAAATCACAAGGTCTAAGGCTGAATGTTTTTTAAATATCACCAACATTTCAAAATAGTAACATAAGTACTCATTGTGCATTTTCTTTTAGATTGCAGGTTTCATTTAGGATAGTTGGCTTGAAAACTATTTTATTCAAAGTGCAGCTAAACGGGGCACTGATTGGAATTAGGATGTTTTGGTTATGTTTACTTGTCATTAATACCTTTTTGAGAAAACAACAGGTAATGGCGAGGGCCAGTGCACTTATGCAATTCTGGGACCGCAGCACAATAATGCACATCATCAACATAATTTGCCAAGAAATTTGCAAATTTCACAAAGTATATTGTTCCTATCTGAAATTGTCCTGTGTTGCAATTAAATGTTTCTGGTGTCATCATAAAGAGTGAAATGAGACGTTTTACTGACAACTTGACATTTTCTTTAATGTGTATCACTTATTTGTGTTCAACTTGTACATTAGTATTCTTTTTTCACTGTTACCAGCAAGTAGCTTCATTTTTACAGCTAGTTGCAGCAATATGCATATGTTAAGCTTGGCATCCTTGGCGTGGTCTCCCCTAACTTTTTGCCTCTGTTTCTCAGGTTGTTGATGGGTGCTGGACTCTGTTTTTGCTGTTTTTGCTACTCTGGGCACATTACACTGCTATCCAGTGCTAAAGTGCAAGTGCTCCTTTGTAAAATGTATGTGTAATTGGATATCCATGATTGGCATATTTGATTTACTGGTAAGTCCCTAGTACAGTGCATTAGAGGTGCCCAGGGCCTGTAAACAAATGCTACTAGTGGGCCTGGAGCACTGGTTGTGCCACCCACATCAGTATCCCTGTAAACATGGCTCAGACCTGCCACTGCAGTGCCCGTGTGTACAGTTTTAAGCTGCCAATTCGACTTGGCACGTGTATCCACTTGCAAGGCTTAAACCTTCCCTTTTGTACATGTAAGACACCCCTATGGTAGGCCCCAGGTAGCCCCATGGGCAGGGTGCAGTGTATGTTTAAGTTAGGACATATCTAATGTGTTTTATATGTCCTGACAGTGAAATGCTGCCAAATTTGTTTTCACTGTTGCAAGGCCTAGCTCTCTCATAGGTTAACATGGGGGCTGCCTTTAAATACGACTAAAGCATAAATTCCCTTTGGGAGCAGATAGACGTTTGGAGTTTGGGGCCTCTAAGCTCACAATTTAAAAATACATCTTTTAGTAAAGTTGGTTTGGAGATTGTGTGTTTGAAAATGCCACTTTAGGCATTTTCTTGATGAAACCATTCTGTCACTCTGCCTGTTTGTGGATTCCCTGTCTGGGTTAGTTTGACAGTTGGGCTGTTTTCATCTCTCTCTAGACAGTGACACAAAGGGAGCTGGGGTGTAGCCTGCATATCCAGGTGAGCCATCTGTGCTAGGAGGGAGGGGAGGAGTGGTCACTCAAACCTGAAAGGGCTGTGCCTGCCCTCACACAATGCAGTCTCCAACCCCCTGGTGTGTGTCGGGGGCCTGGCGTGGGCAAGGCAGGATCTCACAAACAAGAGAGACTTTCCTTTGAAGTAGGCCTACTTCAAAGGCAGAAAGGGGTATAAGAGATCCCAAACCCATGAAAATTAGATCACTTCTGAAATCAAGAGGAACCTCTGCCAAGGAAAGGCGCTGAGGAGAAGTGCCGCCCTGCCTGTGACTGTGCTTTGTGGAACTATCCTGCACTTGCTGCTTCTGCCTGTGAAAGGGGACAAAGACTGGACTTTGTTGTTCATTCCTGCTTGTGAAGAATCTCCAAGGGCTTGAACTGAGCTTGCCTCCTGTTGTTGAAGTGTCAGGACCATCAAAGACTTCCTCTGCCAGCAACTGGACTCTCTGCTAAGACTCCTGCCCTGCCAAGTGGTGCCCTTTCCGTTTCCTGGGCCCCTGAAAGGTGAAGATAGCAGACCAAGACTGAAAATCCATGCACAGACTGCCGTCTGGGTACATTCTCGACACACCTTCCGTGACGCGGCTGATAAACGACACGCTTCCGGCTTCGTGGCTGAAATCTATGCCCACCTGCATTGCAGCTCAAAGATCAATGCAACGCAGCTGCAGAAACAATACGCAACACCTGATAACGGAGGCGGACACCAACGCAAACCCCACACAGTGCAGTTTTGTGATACCATGCGACCGGATTTTCAATGAAACATCGCTGGCCGTGGAAAAACTACGCAAAGCCTGCCCGGACCCGAGGTGCCTGTCCAGCTCGACACATCGCTCTTTTGCGGAAGAGGAGAAACAACACATGCCGATCCGACCAGAGAAGGAACGATGCATGGTCTTGCAAGTGAGAAATCGATGCATCGCTGGCCATTTCTGATGCACACTCGCCCATGCAGTGTTATTTTGATGCTACCCAGGTACTTTTGTACGCTAACAATGTTCTCACTATTTTCTAAAGGATTTACGACTCTTTTGCTTTTTAAATTCATAACTTGACTTCTGTATGTTGGAGTTTTGTCGTTTTGGTCTTGTTTTGTTTAGATAAATATTACCCATTTGTCTAAACCTGTGTTGTGTAATTTTGTACTGTTTTCACTGAGTTACTCTGTGTGGTGGTACAAATACTTTACACATTGTTTCCGAAGTTAAGCCTGCCTACTCGTGCCAAGCTACCAAGGGGGTGAGCGGGAGTTAACTGATGGTGATTCTCCTTTACCCTGACTAGAGTGAGGGTCCTTGCTTGGACAGGGGGTGACCTGACTGCCAACAAAAGACCCAATTTCTAACAGTATACATCAAAATGAGATTGGATTTTGAAAAGCACTGTTATTTTCATTCAGACATCACTAATGCAGTGTATGATCCCTGAACAACAGCTTCTGGATTGTTCCATGTCAGTTTTAAACGGAAATGGGTAATAGAACTTTATTTTTAAAGTCAGTTTAACAAAACTGAAAACGGGAAAATTAAGTGTACTGTGGGATACTGTCTTTAATTTGTTGCTGGCAGGGTTCTGTATTTACAATGCTTATTTTCACACACGGGAGGATTAATTTGTAGATGCTTGCATAAATCACTGGCCTGCAAGGGTGAACTTGCCATGTGTGAGGGCAGCACTGTCATTCTAAAAGAGTTGGAAAATTGAATTTCTTGCAAATTATGTCAGCATTGTGAATTGCGGAAAATATTTCACAGTGAAGACCTCTTTTCTGTGAAATAGACATTTGAAACCACATGTACACTTTCTTGTGTAAAAAAACCAAATATATATATTTATATGTAGTGGCAATCACCACTAGGTAGTTATAGTTAGGACCTAGTTTCTATAGACAAAGTGTTCTTTGACTTGCCTATATCTTTGGCGCCCATTGATGAATAAATCTTCACAGACTTTTCCCCAAAAATTTGATGCTCAGTTCAGCTGCTGTCTGGAAAGTTTCGGGATGATCCGTCAAGCAGGGGCCAAAAATAAGGGGCGTTCCAAAACATGTTTTCTCTATGGGTTTATGAACACGACTACAGCTCGAACCTCTGGATAGAATTACACCAAATTTGGCAGAAAGATAGATGTTGTTCCGGAAATCACACTTTTTGTTTTTTTGGTGTAAATCCATTCAGTTGTTTTTGAGATATTAAAGAAAAGTCAAATTTGTATATACAGAGGCTATAACTCCTTCCCTAAGGTACATAGAACTTTCACACTCGCCAGTCACTGCTTATTACCCCACATATTACATCACTCATTGTTGAAACCTGAATTACTGGTAAGGGCCGGTAAGTACCTACACTTTGCAATAGGCTGCTAACCAGCATGAGGTCCAGTTAAATCTCAATCAATTAATTCCAACTCAGTAGCTTGGCAACGAGCAGTTATGTTTAGCTTGGGCAACAGGTGTGTAAAGCATTTAAAAATCACAAAACATTAAATAAATAAAACACAAAACACATAAAAAATCCAATACCAATTGATAAGAATAGACTATGGCACATGTTTATGGTTGTTTTTTGCTGCGTAGGTGTCATTTTGTTACGCTGAAACAATGCAAACTTAACTCAATTTTTATATTTTGATGCTAGACCCGTCTAGCGCCAAAATATGGGAGTTAGCGTCATGTTGTGGATGCAGCAAACTACCTTGCACCTAATCAGATGCAAGGTAGGCATTCCCGTCCACAACATGATGCTAACCCCCAGTACCATATCTATACTCCGGTGCAAAAATGACATGCACGGAGTAGGCGGACCCAAATAATGGCACTAAGCCTGCTTAGCACCATTATTTAATGACTGGGTTGTATGAATATGTTAAATGCAAAAACATGCACACCTGCAGAATTACAGAAATGCAGGCCCAAAGGCCAGTCCAAAGCCACTAATGCCCACAGGGCAAAGTCCAAGCCCCAACATGACTCCTGACAACATCAGGACTCCACTGTTAAGGGGCATCATGTTGGAAATGGGCAGGCAGCCCTGGAGGGGTGTGGGGGGGTTGCAACTCATTGTGAGGGGGCTCCTAGCCCACTGGTTCTGGAGGGGGCTTCCTTCCCACAGGATGAGGAGGGCGTGGCTGCCCACAGGATGAGGAGACGGGTGGCTGCCCACTGGTTCTGGAGGGGGCTTCCTGCCTATAGGATGATGAGGGGGCTGACTGCACATAGGATGAGGAGAGGGCTGACTGCCCACTGGTTCTTGAGGGGATCTTCCTGCCCACAGGATGATGAGGGGGCTGGCTGCCCACAGGATGAGGAAGGGTCTTCATGCCCACAGGATGAGGAGGGGGCTGGCTGCCCACTGGTTCTGGAGGGGGCTTCCTGCCCACAGGATGAGGAGGGGGCTGGCAGCCCACTGGTTCTGGAGGGGTCTTCCTGCCCACAGGATGAGGAGGGGACTGGCTACCCACAGGATGTGGAGGGAGCTGGCTGCCCTCAGGATGAGGAGGGAGATGGCTGGCCACTGGTTATTGATGGTGCCCCTTGGCCTCTGGTTCCAGATGCTGCTCCTTGGCCTCTAGTTCCGGATGCTGCTTCATGGCCACTATATTGTGGGCCTCCTGGTCCAGGGATTTCTCTGGGGCCTCCTTGACCAGGGATTTCTGGGGCACCTCCTTGTCCAGGGATTTCTGGAGCTCCTCCTTATCCAGGGATTTCTGGGGGGCCTCCTTCTCCAGGGATTTCTGGGGCTCCTCCTTGTCCAGGGATTTCTGGTCTTTGATGTCTGGGGGGGCTTCTTGGCCTCAGGTATCTGGGGGGCCTCCTTGGCCTTGGATGTCTGGGGGGCCTCCTTAGCATTTGATTTCTGGGGGGCCTCCTTGGCCTTGGATGTCTGGGGGGCCTCCTTGGCCCTTGATGTCTAAGGGGTGCTCCTTGGCCTTTGATTTCTGGGGTGCCTCCTTCGGCAGGGACTTCATTGGGGCTTCCTTGGCCCTGGTTTTAGAGGTGGTCACATGGTCTTGCCAGTCTGTTTGGGAGGGGGCGGCACCTTAGCCCTCCATTTGGGGGGGGGGGAGTGTCCATGTTGCGGGGGTCTGGCTTTACACTCATGTGCCCCATAGTGGCAGCTGGAGACTTTGGGGGTGGAGCTATGTCGGACTGGGTGATTGAGGTACTAGCCTGGGGTGGTGGCTCTTCCTTTTACGGCCCGGACAGGGGGGAGAGGGATGGAAGAGGTCAAGGTGGGCAAGGAAAAGCTTCTTAGGGCCAATGGGGTGGATATGGGAGGAGGGATGGGAGTGGAGGGAGAGGGAGTGGGTGTAGGAGGAGGTGTGCTGGACTTGGTTGCAGGTGCATGGACACTGTGCGGGTGTGAGGTGGATGGCTGTTGGGGGTCTGAGTGCGAGTGTGTGTGTTACTGGAGGGGGGCAGACAGGGTGGGGGAGGACAAACATGACGTGTGGATGGATGTTGTGGTGGTGTCTGCAAGTGAGGTGGGTGTGCTGCATATGGTGGTGGTGGTGTTGGTGACTGCGCATGTGGTGTGTGGGGTGCATGTCTGCAGGTCTGCTGTTGAGGTGACTGTGGGCAAGGCTGTGCAGATGGCAGGATATGGGACTGCTGCTGCAGTGCATGCAGGTGTGAGTGAGGATGTGATTGTGAGGGATGAGGATGAAGGGGAGACAGCGGATGTGGTGGGTGGTGTGTGCATCTGTCTTTTGGCTGTGTGAGTGCTTGTGGACTGAAGTGTGCTGCTTGTGTTTGTCAGTGTGAGTCTTGTGTGTTGTTTTGGGTGCATACTTGTCAGGATGTGTGTGTGGGATGGGTTGGGGGTAAGGAGACTGGGGCTGGGTAGTGGTAGTAGGAGGGGGGACGGATGAAACAGGGACACTGGCTGCCATCAGTGAAGAGGCCAGAGCCTGAAACGATCTCTGTAGGGCAACCAACCCACCGTGGATGCCCTCCAGGAAGGCATTGCATTGCTGTATCTGGGATGCCAGCCCCTGGATGGCCTTCACAATGGTTGACAGCCCTACAGAGATGGATCTCAGGCAGTTAATAGCCTCCTCACTGAGGGCAGCAGGGCTGACTGGGGCAGGGCCTGAGGTGCCTGGGGCGAAGGAGATGCCCACCCTCCTGGGTAAGCGGGCACGGGCAACTCGGTGAAGGCTACTGGGAGGGTGGTGCTGGTATGGGGTGGCAGTTGAACCTGTAGCTGGGGTGGTCCCAGAGAGGTCCACCATCACCAGGAAGCTTCCATCGGAGGACGAATCAGAGTCAGTGGTGTCACCTCCTGTCCCCGCCATGGTGCTCCCCTCGCCCTCCATCCCACTGGTCCCCTTGACATAGGTGGACTCTGCCTCCTGGGTCCTGTGGGCTCCAGCTCCCTCACTCCCCAGCGCCCCTGCTCCTTCACCAGATGATGCTAATGCACACATGGACAGGATGACAAAAAGAGAGAGGGGGGAGAGAGAAAGGGACCACAAGGTCAATCTCAGCACCAACAGCACAGATGGCAGACACATCACTGTCACACACTGAGACTGAGAATGGGCAGTATGGACCACACTGGTATACCATTGGTAAGTACCACAGCAGGTAGGAGCCAAAACCTGCCAGCCACACACCAACTGGGACCAGCTAAGCCCTGCTTGACATGGGAAGCCACCTACCGAGCTATATAATACATGCATTACACCCTATTGTCCTGAGCTGGACCACGCAGCAATATCTGAACTGGCATATTGGGGCATCCACTGACCAGTACCCTGCACCCAAAATCCATGCCAGCCAACAGAGATGGCTGACATACACACTGTACTCACCCCCTTGTGGCTGCTGTGATGCCCTCAAGCACCCATCCAACTCCGGTTACGCCGGCACCAGTATGCGGGCCTTCAGGGGGGTCAGGTTCCGAATGGCACCCCTCCCTCATTGGGAGGCTATCCCCAGGTGGGCCTCCACAGTCTTCTGGGCCCAGCGTCTCAGGTCCTTCCATCGTTTCCTGCAGTAGGTGCTCCGCCGGCTGTAGACCCCCAGGGTCCGCACGTCATTGGCAATTGCACGCCACAATCCCTTCTTCTGATGGATGCTGACCTGCAGAGGAAACACAGAAGGCGTACATCATGAACCTGACAATCCAGCCTGTCAGCATACGGCCCACAAAAAGCATTTCCCGTTATGAGTCACACACATGACCCGTACCCCTGCATTGATGCTGCCACCAGCCATTCCCCCACCTGACACACTGCCATCACACACACACACACATTTTCATGCAGTCATGTTGCATGCAACTTACCTATGGTGTACTCACCTGTTGGTCTGGAGGCCCACACAACTGGCCATACTGGGGTAGTACCCCATCCATGAGGCACTCCAACTCCTCTGACATGAAGGCTGGGGTCCTTTCCCCTATAGCATGAGCCATGGCAGGTTCCAGACACAGGTCACAGCAGCACGCGCATTGGAGATGTCGTTCTATGGAAAGTCAGGAATCAAGTGAAGTGTTAGGAAGGGATTAGCGGTCGTGTCCGCGGTGGTAGACACCGTCACCGCCGGCGTTGATCATCATTGGTTCCCATACTTCATAGATGGCCATGTTAGCCAATGAGGAATTGCACAGCGGTGCGGACCTCCTTCTGCCATGACCCCAATGTCAGTGGTGTGAGGTCACTTCCACCTGTCACTGAATACAGAACAGGCATGCCATTTTCTAATGCTGGTACACATGTACAGATTAATAAGTGCATCATTTTAGTTGAATATACTCACCTACACAGTTCCAGTGTCCAACATATAATATGCTCTGTTTACACCGCAGAAGTGTGTTCTTGGTTCCTGCTGACACTCCTTTTCTACATTTGGGTCCTTTAGGTACCAACCACTGTGGAGGAAGAAGAGGAGGCAAGCACCCGTGTACAGACCCCTTGTGGACTTGGCTACACTGGAGGACCATCATACATACATATCATCATACTCACCTATCGTCTGGACAGGGTCACAATCAACGAGCTGTGTGCACAATTGGAGCCTTATCTACTACCTGCTATCCGTAGCACCACAGCAATCCCCCCTCTTGTGCAGGTACTCTCAGTGCTCCATTTCCTGGCAACAGGCTCCTTCCAGGTGACAGTGGGCTTGGTTGCAGGAATGTCTCAGCCAAAGTTCTCTATTGTGCTTGCAAGGGTTTTGTCTGCCTTGCTCAAACATGTGCAGCTACATCGCATTCCCCCAGGTAGATGATTTACCCACTGTGAAGGCTGGATTCTATGAAATGGGACATATACCTTATGTTATTGGGGCCATCGACGGGACCAATATTGCCTTATTGCCTTATTGCCAATATTCCTTATTGCCTTATTGCCTTATTGCCAATATTCCCCCCCCAAGGCCAATGAACAAATGTACAGGAATCGAAAGAGTTTCCACTCACTGAATGTCCAGATGGTGTGCCTGGCTGACCAGTACATCTCCCACGTCACTGCCAAGTATCCAGGGTCGGTGCACGGTGCCTTTGTCCTGAGGAATAGCAGTGTCCCACAGCTGATGGCACAACTACATAGGCACAGAGTGTGGCTAATAGGTGAGCCTGTGTCCCCACCCAATGTTTGTGAGTGTATGCCTTCAGGAGTCATGGCCCATTCCATTTTGATGGGCTAATGTGAGTCCCTTAATTCTTGCAGGTGATTCTGGCTACCCAAACCTATTCTGGCTCAGGGCCCCTGTTAGGAATCCAAGAACAGAGGCTGAAAATAGGAACAATGATGGTCATGGGAGTATCAGGAGGATTGTAGAAAGTACCTTTGGCCTCCTGAAGGCTAGGTTCAGGTGCCTCCATCTGACAGGAGGATCCCTAAGCTACTCCCCTGAGAACGTCTGCAGAATCATTGTTGTGTGCTGCATGTTGCACAATTTGACCCTCAGACAGCATGTACCCTATCTGCAGGAGGAGGGAGTTGACAATGCAGCTGTGGCAGCAGTGGACACGGAGGACAGTGAGGAGGAGGGAGAGGAGGCGGATGTGGACAACAGGTCACATTTGATCCAGCAGTACTTCCAATGACTCTCAGGTAAGACTGTTAAACTAAGCAAGACTACATTTTAGTTTTGTACTGTGTGACTACAGCATGATGCCAGTCATTCCCTTTGCATCCCACCTGACTGTCACCTATATCATCCCTTATTGCAGATGTTGGTGTTATTCCAACAGTGTACTGCTGTGATATGTACAGACTGCTGAGACACATTTGTTGTATGGGTCAACATGTTACTGGACATTTACACGGGATCATGCGGTTCATTACAGTTTGTTACATTGTACACTACCTGTAGATAAAGCACCAGTACTCAAGTTATGTCCAAGGGTGTTTATTGAAAATTGTTCTACAATGGGAAGTGCAATAGAGTGGGGTGATAGTTGGGAATATTCCAGGGTAGTGGTCCTGTCTGTTTGTAACACAGGTCCAGTGCCCAAGGGGCCATAGGAAGGGGAGCAATGGCAGTTCAAAGTGGACAAGGTGACACAGTGAAACATAAGGGGGTCTCATTTCCTGGCAGTGGTCTTGGTAAGTGTCTCTGGTGTCTGTCTGGGTCACAGGGAATGTTTGCAGGGTGGTTCACCTTCTGCAGGGGGAGGGGTGCTGGTGGCCTATGGGTCCCGTGGCAGGGCCTCCTGTCCACTAGCTGCAGCAGATGTAGATGGCTGGTCAGTTGACTGGGTAGTGGAAGGGGCCCGCTGGTTTGATTTGTACTCCCTCATGATGTTGGCCACATCACCCAGCGCCCCTGCAATGGAGACCATGGTGGTGTTGAGGGACTGCAATCCTTTCCTGCTCTCCTGTTCCTCCTGCAGCCGCTGGTTCTCCTGCATAATGTCTAACACCTGACCCATCTTGTCCTGGGATTGTTGGTGAGCCCCCAGGACATTAGTGAGTGCCTCCTGGACAGTCGGTTCCCTGGGCTTGTCCTCCCCCTGGAACACAGCTGTCCTCCGAGTATCCCTGGCCCCCTGTGTCTGTGTCCCCTGAATAGTGTGCCCACTGCCACTGACCCCAGGACCCTCATTGTCTTGCCTGTGAGGTGTGGACCGGGCTGCCTGTACAGGTGAGCACACTACTGCTTGACGTGGGGACAGAGTTCTGGGGACGTTGGGTGGCTGCTGTGGTATTGGATACTGAGAGGGGAGGCCCTGTGGTGGAGGTCTAGGTGTGGGCTGGGGTATCCGACTGACCACTGGTCCCTGATGGGCCAGGGAGTTCATCCAGATCCAGAACTCCAGAGTTGCTGTCATCACTGGGGGCATCTTTTGGTCGGGGACTGGGTAGCCGTGGCACCTTCTTGCCGCTGAGATTGGCTGGGGCACCTATGGGGATGCAAGAGGTGTATTATGCTACATGTCTGTTACATATTCTGCATCCCTAGTTTCCCCTATATTATTGCTGTAGCCCTGGCACCTTTGCTTGTGTATGGTGATGTATTGTGGGATTGTTAGTTCCCCATGCTGTGCATGCATTGGTGGTGGGTGCACATGCAGGGCTTGAAGGGATGTGCATGCAGTGGGTATGGCGTGCAAGGCTTAGCATTGGGGTTAGTTAATTGTGGTGGTGCACTGTGTGGGATTGAGCAGAGTGATGGGTTTTAGGGTGAGGGGTGGTGGTGGCATGCAGGTATGGGGGGATAGGTAGTAAAATGGACTCACCAATGTCCAGTCCTCTGGCAACTCCAGTGAGTCCCCCAGGATGCAGGATGGCCAAAACTTGCTCCTCCCATGCTGTCAGCTATGGGGGAGGAGGTGGAAGTCCACCGCAAGTCCTCTGGATGGCGAGCTGGTGCTTTGCTGTTACGGAACATACCTTCCCCCGTAGGTCATTCCACCTCTTCCTGATGTCATCGCTTGTTTGTGGATGCTGTGCCACAGCGTTCACCCGGTCCACGATCCTCCGCCATAGCTCCATGTTCCTGGAAACGGATATCTGCTGGATCTGTGCTCCAAACAGCTGTGCCTCTACCCTGACTATTTCCTCAACCATGACCTGCAACTACTCATCAGTGAAACGGGGTGCCTTTGTGGGGACATGTGTGTTGTGTGGTGTGTGTGTTGTGCAGAGAGTGTTGAGTAATGTGCTCGGGTGTGGGGTGCATGACGGATGAATGGGTGATAGTGGTGTGTGTGTGTGTGAAGTTGTCTCTGTGATTTGGGTGGCTAGCTATTGCGATCTTTTCATGTTAGCAAAGGATTGTGGGTGATGTGGGTGTGTGTTTTATAGGGCTGTTGGTGGGTGTGTTTGATGTGTGGTGTGGGTTTCGGGTTTTTTGTTCTGGCTAATGTTGTCTTTTTTTGTCTTTGGGTGGCCTTATCCGCCACTGTGGTGTTCACTGCCAATGGTTTACCGTCATTGAATGTCCGCTTTGGTGATTGGTGGGTCATTATTTAGAGGGCGTAGTGTTGGTGGTGTAACTGTATGGGTGGTAGTACCAACAGTTTATCACGTTCAGTGGGTCTGGCGGATTTGTGGTTGTGGCTGTTTTCTGTTGGTTTTGAATTTATGTGTCATTATGTGGCGGACGGATTTCTGCCTCTGCTGCAACATGCTGGTAGCGGTCAGCACGGAGATACTCAATATTTACCACCAAGGTCATAATGAGGTCCTTAGTCTTTTTCTTGAAGATTTTCTTTACTGGGACAAAGTCACTAGTTGGATTCGACCTCCCTGGAGCGCTCGCAGGATACACATCACAGGAGACCTTCATGAAGAATTCTACGTTTGGACTTAGACGTTTCTTTATGACAGAAATCTTCATCTGGGATGAACTTGAAATCAAGGCCGACCTCCCTGGAACCCTCTTTGGATACGCTGCGTGGGAAGCCTTGGTGAACTGTTTATGTTGTGACTTAGAATCTTTTTTGGAGATTTGTCACTCCGACATCAGACGACCCTCCACAGCAAGCCAATTTTAAGTCAACGTCGTCGGATTGCCTTTCCACGAGCCCCCTGGGCCAGTGTTAAAAATGACACTAGAATGGTGCAGTGAAATCTTGTAAATTTGTGCCATTTTTTGGGTCTCCTTGCAAGGGAACACTCCCCTTGCATACAATATTCCTGGCACAGGTATAATGTGGCGCAAGAGTTTACAAAGCGGTGCAATGCTAGTTTTACGTCACTTTGTAAATATGGCATAGGGTGAGGGCCTGTTTAGCGCCACTGCAGCATCAAAAGGAATACCGCTACAGTGTTGTTCAGGGGGACACGTGGCTTGTAAATATGTCCCAAAATCTATGACCCCTCCAGGCCCTGGCCCACTCAGGGGGGAGCTTAAAACTGGAAAAGAGAACAGTCATTTTTTTTTTTTTTTGCCAGTGTTTTTGTGGGTCCCTTGTTCACTGTGCCACTGGAACCAAGCTACCCTGCCTGAAAAGCCCTTATCAGGGCAAAACGAGCCTTGTGAAGCTTGTGTTTAGAGAAGACCTGGCTTGACAGTTCAGGCTGGACTGTTCATAATAGAGCACGGTTCAGGTTGATCTGCATATGGCTGTGTTTCATCTGAAGTAGCGTAGTGGGCAAAAGGATGATGGGCTGGAATGTTGCGTTAAGTGATTGCTAGTGATTAGACCCATTACAAGCATCCTCCTTGTGTTTTGTATGTAACACCCTACATGATCAAAGGTATACTTAGACCTGGGCCCCTTGCTCACTTTGCTACTGGAACCGACCTACACCCAACTGAAGAGACACAATTAAGGTGAAACCGGTCTTGGTTTGCTCGTATTCCAGTTCAGAGAGGACATGGCTTGACAGTTCAGTCTGAACTGTTCTTATTGATGCAGGGTCAAGACTGATTTCCATAAGCGTGGGTCTAATCTGAGATGGCATGGTGAGCAAAATAACAATAGGTTGTAATGCTACCAAGTGATTGCCCGTGGTTAGATTTATAGACTTTTTGAAAGCATCCTCCCATCACCTTTCATGTGTTTGATCTAACTATAACCATCCAGTGGTGAACCACTGAGTAAAAAAAAACAAGTGGCGACCACCACTGAGTAAAGAAACCCAAAAATAAACAAACACAAATATATATGAGTATATGATAAAGTACCCCTACTATACATTATAGGAGTATTACAAGTCATTGGGGAGTTCCATGACAGTATAAAGAAACGAGGCCAAAGGATTTATTTGTGTTTAAATGTGAGTAGATGGGATGTTCAAAGCTTTTGAGATGTTCATTTAGTCACAGATTTTCTATAGCAGACTGAGTAATATTAGTAAACTCACTCTCAAATGCACTTGAATATTAGAGTGATAGTTAGAAGATGTAAATAGCTTTTGGATATACAAAGTGGAACAGCTAGGCAGCATATATATACCACAGTATATTAAAATTGCTCTTGTCTATCAGCAGATAAACCCGTGTAAATTTAAATAATGTTTATCTCCTTGCCTAATGTACTGTTAAACCTATTAAGCATAAAGTACCCGCTTACCATGTGTGTGTTTGTGACCTTTCTATGTATTCATTAGTGGAGATGAACTAAAGAAACTTATAAACAGTGACAGTAGATTATCAAAAACAGGGGTGTACCTGCATGTATACAGGTTAATGCTAAGCGGGAGGCGCATGCTCACTTGATGTGCATCCTGTCTGGATGCCAGATAGCCGTGTCATCCAAATGCAAGTTCTGTTATGAAGGACCTCGACTTGAAGCAACCTAGAAAGGAACGTGACAGCATAATGGGAAATAGTCTTTTCTCAGAAGACTGCTTGTCAAACACTAAGAGATTTGTGTAGGCTGTGTATCATAGATCATAGTTTGCAAAGTTCCAAATATGTGTTCTTAAAATGGTGATCTGGAACAGTTACTCGAGCTGCTAATATTGTCCTAACTCAAAAAAGGTAAATCATGGGACAGATTTCTTATGTTCTAATTCTATATGAATACAACACATAATGGGAGTTGCAGTCATTCCTCAAATGGTGGTTTCAAAGCATTTAAGTAGGCTATGTTTAATAGAATTGTGGGAAAAAAAGGCCGGTCTAAGAGAAGGTACTGGATGGGACCCTCAACATATGGATGTTGTTATCAGCCAAGAAAAAGTGGATACTAAAGGATCTACTTTATATTATGATGCTATATTAGTGATCTATGTGCCAAGCAAGAATATTCCAATGAATTAAAGGATTTTTGCCAAACGCTCCCCTGTCCAACAGGATTGTAACCTGCATTGGTAGTATCATTCTACCAGTGTGAGAAGGGGCTCTGTGGTGACACATGCCACCTCTGGGTGGGCGATGTCCTTTTCCAAAAGATTATGACCTCATGATTAAGGTGAACATTACTTGAGGCTTGAACTTTTTTTCAACCATCCATCCATAAATTGGTATCTATCCTTCTTTCTCTCTTGCTTGTATTTCTTACCTTTTTTGTATTGATCCACCCTTTCTTCTTACCAGGCATCCAGAAATCCTTCCTTCTCCTATCCATTCACACATCCTTACCTCCATTATCTTTCTTCCTTCTTTCCACCCATCATACCATTCATCCTTCTCTATTCATCCACTCTTCTTTGCATCCATTTCTGCAACCATCCTTTTTTCAATGCCTCCTTCTCCAGGCATCCCCCCGTTCATCCATCCTCGTCTCTAGCCATCCGTCTCTGCATCCACCCATCTATCTCTCCAACCTTCTCGACACCGCTCCTACATCCCATCTTTTTCTCTATTCCTCCCTCACTCCCGAAACCGGTCCCAGGATGCTTGTTTCCGGTCCAGGGAGGACCTGGCTTGGCAGTTCGGGCTGGACTGTTCCCATGAGGAACAGGGTCAAGACTGATTTGCATATGGCTGGGTCCAAACTGGGGTGGCATGGTGAGCAAAAGAACGATGGATTAAACCCAGATCTGTGACTGGGGGTGAGTGTTTGACAATGTTCAGCATTCCGTCCATCACTTGTTGTTTTTGCTTTGTCGCCCTAAGTGGGAAGGGTATGCCCAGACGTGGGTCCCGTGCTTCCCATGCCACTGGATTCAAGCTAGCCTGGCTGATGAGGGGTGATACCCCGAAACCGGTCCCAGGATGCTTGTTTCCGGTCCAGGGAGGACCTGGCTTGGCAGTTCGGGCTGGACTGTTCCCATGAGGAACAGGGTCAAGACTGATTTGCATATGGCTGGGTCCAAACTGGGGTGGCATGGTGAGCAAAAGAACGATGGATTAAACCCAGATCTGTGACTGGGGGTGAGTGTTTGACAATTTTCAGCATTCCGTCCATCACTTGTTGTTTTTGCTTTGTCGCCCTAAGTGGGAAGGGTATGCCCAGACGTGGGTCCCGTGCTTCCCATGCCACTGGATTCAAGCTAGCCTGGCTGATGAGGGGTGAAACCCCGAAACCGGTCCCAGGATGCTTGTTTCCGGTCCAGGGAGGACCTGGCTTGGCAGTTCGGGCTGGACTGTTCCCATGAGGAACAGGGTCAAGACTGATTTGCATATGGCTGGGTCCAAACTGGGGTGGCATGGTGAGCAAAAGAACGATGGATTAAACCCAGATCTGTGACTGGGTGTGAGTGTTTGACAATGTTCAGCATTCCGTCCATCACTTGTTGTTTTTGCTTTGTCGCCCTAAGTGGGAAGGGTATGCCCAGACGTGGGTCCCGTGCTTCCCATGCCACTGGATTCAAGCTAGCCTGGCTGATGAGGGGTGAAACCCCGAAACCGGTCCCAGGATGCTTGTTTCCGGTCCAGGGAGGACCTGGCTTGGCAGTTCGGGCTGGACTGTTCCCATGAGGAACAGGGTCAAGACTGATTTGCATATGGCTGGGTCCAAACTGGGGTGGCATGGTGAGCAAAAGAACGATGGATTAAACCCAGATCTGTGACTGGGGGTGAGTGTTTGACAATGTTCAGCATTCCGTCCATCACTTGTTGTTTTTGCTTTGTCGCCCTAAGTGGGAAGGGTATGCCCAGACGTGGGTCCCGTGCTTCCCATGCCACTGGATTCAAGCTAGCCTGGCTGATGAGGGGTGAAACCCCGAAACCGGTCCCAGGATGCTTGTTTCCGGTCCAGGGAGGACCTGGCTTGGCAGTTCGGGCTGGACTGTTCCCATGAGGAACAGGGTCAAGACTGATTTGCATATGGCTGGGTCCAAACTGGGGTGGCATGGTGAGCAAAAGAACGATGGATTAAACCCAGATCTGTGACTGGGGGTGAGTGTTGGACAATGTTCAGCATTCCGTCCATCACTTGTTGTTTTTGCTTTGTCGCCCTAAGTGGGAAGGGTATGCCCAGACGTGGGTCCCGTGCTTCCCATGCCACTGGATTCAAGCTAGCCTGGCTGATGAGGGGTGAAACCCCGAAACCGATCCCAGGATGCTTGTTTCCGGTCCAGGGAGGACCTGGCTTGGCAGTTCGGGCTGGACTGTTCCAATGAGGAACAGGGTCAAGACTGATTTGCATATGGCTGGGTCCAAACTGGGGTGGCATGGTGAGCAAAAGAACGATGGATTAAACCCAGATCTGTGACTGGGGGTGAGTGTTTGACAATGTTCAGCATTCCGTCCATCACTTGTTGTTTTTGCTTTGTCGCCCTAAGTGGGAAGGGTATGCCCAGACGTGGGTCCCGTGCTTCCCATGCCACTGGATTCAAGCTAGCCTGGCTGATGAGGGGTGAAACCCCGAAACCGGTCCCAGGATGCTTGTTTCCGGTCCAGGGAGGACCTGGCTTGGCAGTTCGGGCTGGACTGTTCCCATGAGGAACAGGGTCAAGACTGATTTGCATATGGCTGGGTCCAAACTGGGGTGGCATGGTGAGCAAAAGAACAATGGATTAAACCCAGATCTGTGACTGGGGGTGAGTGTTTGACAATGTTCAGCATTCCGTCCATCACTTGTTGTTTTTGCTTTGTCGCCCTAAGTGGGAAGGGTATGCCCAGACGTGGGTCCCGTGCTTCCCATGCCACTGGATTCAAGCTAGCCTGGCTGATGAGGGGTGAAACCCCGAAACCGGTCCCAGGATGCTTGTTTCCGGTCCAGGGAGGACCTGGCTTGGCATTTCGGGCTGGACTGTTCCCATGAGGAACAGGGTCAAGACTGATTTGCATATGGCTGGGTCCAAACTGGGGTGGCATGGTGAGCAAAAGAACGATGGATTAAACCCAGATCTGTGACTGGGGGTGAGTGTTTGACAATGTTCAGCATTCCGTCCATCACTTGTTGTTTTTGCTTTGTCGCCCTAAGTGGGAAGGGTATGCCCAGACGTGGGTCCCGTGCTTCCCATGCCACTGGATTCAAGCTAGCCTGGCTGATGAGGGGTGAAACCCCGAAACCGGTCCCAGGATGCTTGTTTCCGGTCCAGGGAGGACCTGGCTTGGCAGTTCGGGCTGGACTGTTCCCATGAGGAACAGGGTCAAGACTGATTTGCATATGGCTGGGTCCAAACTGGGGTGGCATGGTGAGCAAAAGAACGATGGATTAAACCCAGATCTGTGACTGGGGGTGAGTGTTTGACAATGTTCAGCATTCCGTCCATCACTTGTTGTTTTTGCTTTGTCGCCCTAAGTGGGAAGGGTATGCCCAGACGTGGGTCCCGTGCTTCCCATGCCACTGGATTCAAGCTAGCCTGGCTGATGAGGGGTGAAACCCCGAAACCGGTCCCAGGATGCTTGTTTCTGGTCCAGGGAGGACCTGGCTTGGCAGTTCGGGCTGGACTGTTCCCATGAGGAACAGGGTCAAGACTGATTTGCATATGGCTGGGTCCAAACTGGGGTGGCATGGTGAGCAAAAGAACGATGGATTAAACCCAGATCTGTGACTGGGGGTGAGTGTTTGACAATGTTCAGCATTCCGTCCATCACTTGTTGTTTTTGCTTTGTCGCCCTAAGTGGGAAGGGTATGCCCAGACGTGGGTCCCGTGCTTCCCATGCCACTGGATTCAAGCTAGCCTGGCTGATGAGGGGTGAAACCCCGAAACCGGTCCCAGGATGCTTGTTTCCGGTCCAGGGAGGACCTGGCTTGGCAGTTCGGGCTGGACTGTTCCCATGAGGAACAGGGTCAAGACTGATTTGCATATGGCTGGGTCCAAACTGGGGTGGCATGGTGAGCAAAAGAACGATGGATTAAACCCAGATCTGTGACTGGGGGTGAGTGTTTGACAATGTTCAGCATTCCGTCCATCACTTGTTGTTTTTGCTTTGTCGCCCTAAGTGGGAAGGGTATGCCCAGACGTGGGTCCCGTGCTTCCCATGCCACTGGATTCAAGCTAGCCTGGCTGATGAGGGGTGAAACCCCGAAACCGGTCCCAGGATGCTTGTTTCCGGTCCAGGGAGGACCTGGCTTGGCAGTTCGGGCTGGACTGTTCCCATGAGGAACAGGGTCAAGACTGATTTGCATATGGCTGGGTCCAAACTGGGGTGGCATGGTGAGCAAAAGAACGATGGATTAAACCCAGATCTGTGACTGGGGGTGAGTGTTTGACAATGTTCAGCATTCCGTCCATCACTTGTTGTTTTTGCTTTGCCTCCCTCACTCCCACCATCTCTTCATGCCTTCCATTGCAAGAGCTGGTGTTAATGAGCTTCTTGTCAAAGAGGCCATAAATACCAATTTAAGTGTTACATGTTATAAAGAACTCTGACACTGCAACCGCCACTCAAGCTGCTTAAGTGCTGGGTTCATGATGCCCTTGCTGGCAACCATCAGACAAAAAGTTATGCAATTGCAAACATGTAGAAAAATAAAGCTTGCAAAACAATGTACAATCCCTCCTAAAAGTTGCTAACAAGAATCATCACATTTTGTCAGAGTGGGTGGCCTACACTTAACCCTGGCCTACTCTGGTAATCTATGAGATTACATATAACAAAATAACCTGAAACACATTGTGAAAACAACCCACTGTTAAAGGCCGATTGGCTTAAACAAATGCATTCACAATAAATAAGTTAGTTCTGCTGCCTTTGTCATAACTTTCATAATAAGGAGATCTAATGTATGGCACCGGGCATAACTTTTAACAATGCACGAACACGGCCTATGACTTGAGCATAAACATCCCCACAAGGCAACCATTAAGTACACAGTCATAAAAGGCATGCAGAATTACAGTTGGCTCAGTAAAATGCTGTCTCTCCTAAGAGGGTCCAACAAGGATTTTCACAGAGCAAAATGTTTTCAATCCATTGTATGTCATATGGGGTAAGGAACAACAAAACCCTTCCCTACAGCAGTAGTCTGTGAGATCCCTTGTCACAAATGTCTTCTCTGCAGACTTTCAGACAGAATAGTAACAATTTGTTTTTCAATGGATTGATCTTGGCATATGTTTTTCAGGCCTGCTGCCTTTATTGTAACGTTTCACAATTAACAGATCAAGTCTGAAGCACTTTTTGGAAATCTGCCTTTTCTGCAAGGCCACTCTGGCTTTGTTTCTGTTTGCTGAACCCTATTTTTTTCTGGTTTTAGAATTGCACTGTAACCCTGCCAACCAGTGGTAAGGTGCCTGTGTTTTTGCTTTAAACATGTTCAAAATGGCATATTCCTAATTAGTATATAACATATCCCTATAAGTTCCAAGTATATGTTACAAAAGGTACCCAGGGTCTGTAAAATAAATTTTACCACTGGACTTCACGACCCATTGTGCCATCCACTACAGTGACGTTGTAAAACATGGCTTCAGGCCAACCATTGTGGCTTGACTAACTATTGCAGTTTAAACACTGTATTCAGCCTATCTAAATAAACCCATAATTAATATATCATGGATATATATATATATATTCACAGAAAAAAACAAAGGTTACAGGGGCGTTACAGATAGGAAATATAATTGAAAAAACTATAAAAATTCACTGAAAATAAAATGTTACAGGGACCGTAGAAATTCACCTGTTATAGTTAAAGTTATCTTAAGTAACTAAAACTCGTACCCTAGGGTAACTATAACTCGTTGCCCCACCATGCACAGTTTTTTCGTGAAATATTTTACTGAAAATATCACATTGATATTATCAGTAATGTTATCAAAGATGTCATGAGTGCTGTAATTTGTGGGGTAATAGCGCATGTCGAGGCCGCTTCCTGCAGACGCCAGCTTTGCTCCCCCATGCAGGGAGTTGTTTTTAATAGCAGCTCCCTGCTTGCAGAAGCAATCATTTCATCTGTCTTCCCAGCATGCATGTTTGCGTGCAAGTAAGACAGATGAAAACTCCACTTTCTGCTAGCGGGAGCTGTTTGACAGCTCTTGCTGTCAGAAAGTGCACTTTGTTTGCTTTTGCTTCCACCAAGCAAAAGCAAACAGCTGTGTCTTGGAGGTGGACACCCTGGGACATAGCAGGAGCCGGCCCTCGGTGGTGAGGGTCCCCAGGGCCATTATTGGCTCCTCCAAGGGCCGTGTGGCCCCCCCTCCAACTGTGAATTTAGCCCTGGGGAGATAGAGGTCTCTGGGGCTGCAGGGGGGAGCGCATTAAATGGAAAATGAGCCCCATGGAGATGGCGTTCCCCGGGGCACTGAAAAGCCCTGGAGGGGGGCCCTGTGCACCCCTCCTCATTTTTTACTTTGCCCCAGGACTTGGACCACCCGGGGGGCTTTAAGAAATAAGCGCAGGAGCCCACACTTGTTTTTTCTTTAGGTTGTTTGGCACAAATTTGTGGCAAAAAATGAAAACAAAAATGATTTTTTTTGCCCTGGCGGGGTTCCCTCTGGGATCCTAGCACTGGAGCTAAGGGGTTAGAGTGTCTCCATTCTGGGCCCTTCCTGGTTGAAGTATTGGCAGACAATCAGAGCTGTGCTTTTCCCTGCACAAGCTTGTCATTATTCGCGAAGGCTATAGGGTCAGAGGTATACAAATTTGGATTTTCTTAAATTTCTCAAAAACTACTGAACAGATTTACACCAAATAAGCAAAAACATAATCTGCTTACAAAAAGCTTGCTTTCTGCCAAATTTGGTGTAGTTCCATCTAGTGATTCTAGCTGTAGTCGTGTGTAAAGGTCTTAGGAATTAACATGGGAAACAAAACTTTTTCTCGGCCCAGCTTGACAGATCACCCCAAAACTTTATGTGTGCAATAAGACTCACTAGGGCTCTTTTTTGGGAAAATTCCGTGAAGATTCATCAAATGGTGCCAAAGATATAGACAAATCAAAAAACGCGTTTTCTATGGAAACATAGTTCTAACTATAACTACCTAGTGGCGATTTTATATATATGTCTCTGTCTGTCATTTGGTAATGAATTTAGTAACCTTTGTAGTTCTTTTTGTAGTTCTTTTAAGAGTATAAGAGTTACTGGTCAAAACAGTTTCTAATTACTTTCTTATAAGGTAATAAAAAATACATGGAGTTAATAAAAAATAATATGAGTATTTGAAAGGGTAGGTTTGGATAACAAGGATTTGGAGGGATAAAACGACAAATCTATCACTTTCTTGCATGTAATGATAACGTGCTAAAATGTTTGAAATGAAGTTGCAGACTCTGACCTTTTTGTTTTATAATTTCCCACTAAGGAAGGCTCACGTCAGTCACTACTTTCCTGCTGCTGATATCTGGAGGGAGAAGGTTCAAACCTCTATAGTATGTGGCTCAACACAGTTGAGTGTGTAGTGTCTCATCTCAGGCCATATATACCTTGCTCTGCTCAGTAATAGCACTTCCACACAAAGCTCTCACTGTAGAGAGCACTTTGGCCCATATTTATACTTTTTTAGCGCTGCATTTGCGCCACTTTTTGAAGCAAAAACGGCGCAAACTTACAAAATACAATTGTATTTTGCAAGTTTGCGCCGCTTTTGTGTCAAAAAATGACGCAAATGCAGCGCTAAAAAAGTATAAATATGGGCCTTTGTGTAAAAAGGAGAGCTCCCATGAGCACACGCCACCTCTTGCCAGCACCACTGCTGCTACATTCATGTCTTTCCCTACAACACAGTGATAATTAACCTTCTAGTTACCTAGTAGGCACAGTACATTTTAAAAGTAATTAACCTTTTTTAAATTGGAGTTTGTGAGATAGAAGACAGTTCTGCCCTTTCCCCACACATAAAAAGTACTTATAGGTGAAGTCAAGTGTACTCACAGTTGCCTGGTAAGCAAAGTTGTGCGTGAGAAGAAAAGTCTCCTAGTGACCTTATCAGTTAATTCTAGGCCCTAGCAAGTCTTTATACAATTCTCTGTCCTAGGAAACCCTACACAACAGTGTCTACTTCCCTATTACAAATATTTCAAGATAGACGTTTTTCCTTGAGCAGAGATAACTATGAACACTGCCGTTTAAGCTCTTAAATATGTGCTTCTTGTAGGTGAAGGCTCTTTCAGAGATACCTGTCTCCCTAAAGAGAGATATACAGGAAAAGGCCAGTCCCCATGTGCATGTTTCTGCTACTTGCACATAACTGAATACTTTCCTTTTAGTCATATAAAAAGGGAAAAGGTTGAAGTATCTTTAATATACATGTTTCTGCCTTAACACAGGTGACTGTGTAGTGTTTCGTCTCAGACCGGATATAACTTTGCCTGGGTCATTATAGCACTTGCACACAGAGCTCTAACTGTAGAGAGCACTTTATATGAAAGGAAGAGTGGCCATGTGCACACATTACATCTTGCCAGGCCCCCCAACTGCTGCATACATGTTTTTCCCCAAAACATGGTGACAATTACCTTTCTATCTAGTAGACACACTGGGTAGAGTCTCATCTATTACTGTCCATAATCACTTAAAGCAGCTTCATAATAAAGACAATGTAAAGAAGATTCTTCAATGAAAAATAAGATAGTTCAAATATAGTTAGTTTATTTCTTAATATGTTAGGTCTGTATAAAAATAACTTTGAAAACGTTTTTTTTCTATTGTGATGCCCTTTTTCTGTAGCTGTTTTACATCTCTCACAATGCCAACTAAGTAGCAAAAGAAGAAGAGGATGAAACATGGCTACTACAGGAAAGGAAGTGATTTCACAATTGAGAATAGTGTAGGCGTATCACAACAGAAAAAACTGAATATCTGTAAGAGTACACAAAGATTTTTTAGAAAACAATTAATAGCAGCAAACTTTCAAATAAGGATGTTGTTAAGAGACAACATGGTGCTACAATTAAAATAGCTGAACAACAAGAATGTTCAGTGGAGAATATTGTGTGTATGCAATGCACGTACTCTAATGCAAGGAACAAAAAATCTAGGAACTGAAGCAAACGTTTTTCTGTACAAGAGTAATTAATAACATTCTTAAATCAATGAAGCTAGAGAAGAGAAGACGAAGTAGAATTCATCAAAAATAGTTTTTTGATAGTATAGTAGAAAAGGCTTTTCCAATTAAAAGGAAGTTATTTATTTCGATCCTGAATTGACTGAGAAGTTGAGATGCATTAGTGTCTTCTCTAAATATAGTATTGCCAAGATCAACGTTTGTAGAATGTTTGACGGGGAGTGGAAACATACTTCAAGTACTGAGCCTTACTTTAATGAAGAAATATATTTTTTAATCCGTAAATTTTTGTTTATTGTTGATGTAGATGCTCAGTTTTATGAGGTAAAACATGGTGCAGCCATACCAAAGGAAAAACAAAAAACAAGAAATCCTGATGATGGAGTCAGCGATTAAGTTTTACAGGGATGTCTACCTGCTCCTGTCTATGAGTGGGTGTGTAGCGGTTTCTGTAATATAAGCCAAAAATCAATTGATAAGCTTAAACATTGCCTGGCAAAGTTTCAAGGAGGACCTTTAAAACAGAAAATCTGATTATTTTAAAATATTGATCCCTGTATGGTAAGGAACATTTTGGAACTCCAAGGCCATCCATTGGCTTGCTTATCTAAAGAAATTTGTGACAGTAATTTCACTAATTTCCGGGTGTCCCCTGTCCATCACTCCAAAATGAGAAATCTAGCTAGAAGTTTATGTCTTGTAAAAAGTCCATGTCTTCATTTAGAGGCTTTGAATTAAGCTCTTTTGCATTGTAGTGTCTCAGAAATTGTACTATATCTGAAGATAACCAAATATCTGGTCCAGAGGCTCAGACAGAAGTACAAGAAGTAGCACTACCACTTACCTTAGAGAGTGACACTACTTAAATTAAATTAGAGCAGTTCAGCAAGGAAATATGCCAGTTTAATGCTAAATCTATTCATTTTCTGAACAAAATATGTGCTTGTTGCCAACGTACATACTACAATGCATAAACTAGAAAAATACATATTTGTACAAAAACTGAAGAACAAGACCTTATTGAGTGCTTTAAACTTGCCTTATTAATTGTAGAGGAAATACTTGATTTATGTGTTAAACAAGTAGTGTACAAATCCTGCACCCCTAAACATGACGATAATAAAATTCCTGCTAAAGGTATACACAATAATTTAGAAATGTTTCCAATTCCTCCAGAACTCAAAGAGCTAAATGTGTATAAGAGTATATTGATTCAAACTGTGCACCCTTTTCAAGCTATAGTTGCCTCAAGTTGAGTTAGTTAAGGGGCTTAAAGGGAAAGGCGTGTATTTATTATTAGATAAAAAAAAAAACTCATGGTATAGAGCGAGAAGCAGAGGAACCGTTAGTAGTTTTAATAATAGGTGTTCCAACAAAAAATAAAAAGATTTTGCAGGAATGTAAAGTAAAAAAGACATCAATATTTAAAAATAGAAAACATTTTCTATAAAGATGTAAATATTGTCAGCATGGATCTTTATTAGGGATACCTACTTCAAATTCAAGTTCTGCAAAAAATGAGTCAATTTGAAAAAGCAGATTTTGCAAAAGCTGAAATCATACATGAGAACTATTATATTGATCCTCTACATTCTATGGATGTCAAGGGTGATGCATTGGAATTGCATCAAATGAAACAAGCTAAATGTGAACTCAAGATTGTGTGGGATAACTTCTTAGAAGCTTGGTGCTTTCCACATCTGTTTCCAAATGGAGAAGGAGGTTGTAATTATGATGGACCAGTTTGGATACTTGCTTCAGTATATGGATCAACTAGACTGTATTCAGAGGATACTGGATTTAGACAAATTATTCCTTATCTCTTTCACTTTCTGTTTGTGGGTAAACTATCTGATTTATCATATGCTGGACACATTGTGAAAACAGGACCATGTTTTCAAATCATGAGTGTGAGAGAGTTTGTTGAAAAAATTCAAGGAAAAGATGAGAATCTTGAGTGCAGCCTAATAAATCGCATGGCATGCCAACATGGTACTAATGTGTACTGATTTCATTGGCATGGTGAACTAAGGTGCATGTTGTAAAACTTGGGTGCACCAACATGGTTTGTAACTCTTAGCTGTGCAGGGTATGCATGGGATGATTTGGTTGATTTTCTTAAAGAAACAAACTTTAACATTCCAGGCATTCACTTTAAAACATGAGGTGAATTATGCTCAATGGATTCTACCAACTTATGGCGGTACATTAATCATAGTTTTTAAACAATTTTGACTTTATCAGCAATAAAATAAATCCTCCTTTTAGTAAGGTGACAGACTACTTTTGGAGGAAAGAATACCAAGTTAGGAGGGGCCCACATATTAACACATTGCTGTGGTTTAACAGTGCATCAACATTTGGAAACACTTCTATATGTTAGTGGAGAAGCAGGGGCTGGGAAAAGTTTCCTCATAAAAGTGATTATTGCACATGTTCACAGAAAAAATGAAAATAATCTTTCTTGTGTTGTAACAGCACCCACGGGACTTGGTGCACACAATATAAAATATATTACTCTGCATAGACTTCTAATGTTTCCAGTTAAGCATGATAACAATATGGAATACAACACGTTATCTAGTGATGCTTCCCAAGAAGATACCAAGAGTTCTTAAACTGAGAAACTGATGGTGTTGACTAAGGATGAGGTGAGCATGGTGTCAGACGTAATGCTTGCTTTTGTTCACCTGAGAATTCTAGAATTTATCAGGGCAGACAATGATATTTTGTTTGGTGGTAAACATGTTATTATAAATGGGGATCTACTCCAGCTGATTCCTGTGGAAGGTGAGCCAGTGTTTAATAAATTGCTCCATGAGCAAACTAGAAATCATGTGGGTAGTTTTGGAAATGCTACCATTTAGTTGAATTTACAATACAGAGAGCTTACTAAGAATATCAGAGAATCTGCAGATGTGAAGTATGGTGTTATCTTAAAAGGTATTAGAATATGAAAAGTTAAAAAAGAAGCAAAATTAGCTCTACAGGGTTGGACTTTAAGTACTCTATTTCCAATTCATACCTCTCCAGCAGCTGTAATGGAAGATCTTTGAAAAACTTACAAGCAAATTGTGTGTCTTATGCCAAGCAGTTTAATACAGAAATGCTGCAATTAGAGAATGAGGAAATTGTTAGCCTAACATGCGAAGACAAGATGGCAAATCAAGGTGAAATTTTCCCAATGTGTCAATCAGTCCTTAAAAAGTTGGAGGGAATTGAAAAATCTGTGTCTAGAACAGCAGGTTTAGAGAAAAATCTAAGTCTCTGTAGAAAATGTAGAATTATGTTGTGTCAAAATTTGAATGCTGGGGCGGGTTTAGTGAATGGTGTTATGGGAAATGTTGTAGACTTTATCACATATCCCAATAAAATTTTGTTTGAGTACATTTTGGTACAATTCTACCACATAGACAAGTCATAACACATAGGTAGGTGCTAGATTTCTCTAAGTCAAAGATTTGTTTGTACGTATACACCAATTTCGTATGAGTTTGGCAAATTAAGTTACTTTTCATAAATCTTAAGGATTAAGTTTAAATGCTGCACTTATAAGTGAAGGGCAAAAGGTATTCAAGGAAGGAATGTGTTATGTTGCATTGTCACAGGTTAAGATCACTTACTTGGCTGTACCTTGTACATATTGATGGCAGCAAAATAAGTGCAGCTAGCTCTTGTGTCAGGGAGAATAATCATTAAAGAAGTGTATTTGCTCTTCATCTGGGTCAATACCCAATCCTTGAAAAATAATCCATATGTGTGAAACATAAACTGTGTATTTAGCAATGAGAAAGATTAGCCAACATTGAACAGTTTAACTAAAAAGCCTATAAAAAAGGTAAAAAGTGATATTGTACCAGAAATGATTGGATATCACTTATCCAATGTCTCAGGAGTTAACAGTAAATACAAAGTAGGTTTTCATGTTCTTTTTGTGCTTACACCAGTAATAGAAGGAATTGTGGCAGACAAACATAAGACATTATGCAGAGCACTGTCAAGTTTCCTGAGAACTGTACAAAAACAAAAAGATGCTTGCCAGTCCACACCAAATATACATGATTATGTAGATATATGTACTGGTGCCATTCAATTTACTCTCAATACTCAAGAAAATGCTGAAGAATTTCTAATGGTTATGTTAGAAATACTAGAACATGAGGGTTTAATTATTAATTAAATGTTTGGAATAAGCTGTTTGTGGCAGCATGAATGCCAAAATTGCCAATATACCCCCAGTACTCACATACAGGGCATACAATTAGAGTATGTGTACATCCCAGATACAAAGTAGTTTTGAAAAGGTATTCAAGAAAGCTCTCCAAAATAATGAATGTTCACCCTGAAAAGCAGAAGTAGTGTCTTGTGTAAACGTTTAGAGTAGCAATGGATAAATAATAAATCTTCAAAGGAGTAGAGCTGATGGTAGTAAAATAACTACTGAAATTTCAAATTTAAAGGCAGGCCAGATTTCTCTAGCATGTGTAACTAACCCTACAGTTGCCATCATTTTCCATCAGGGAAAGAGTATTAGGTCAGGTCACTACATAGTGTATTGGAAAACAGCATCTGGAAATACAGAGAGTAATGACACCTCTCTTACATTCAAAGCCAAATGACCATGGAAATTACCAAACTCATATCTAATTTTCCTTCAACCAAAGTTCTAGACTAAATAGTAAACATTACAGGTAAATTAGTTTAGGAGAAAGTATTGGTCAAAACCATAAAAATTCACCTATAATAGTTAGAGTCGTCTCAAGTAATTATAACTAGTGCCCTAAGGTAACTCTAACTTCCACCATCGCCATGCACTGCTAATTACCCCACAAGTTACATCGGCACTCATGACACCTTTATTAACATCACTGATAATATCAATGCAACACTTGCAGTAAAATTTCTGAGGAAAAAACTGTGCATGGTGTGGGCTCAAGTTATAGTTACCTTAGGGCGCGTGTTATAGTTACTTGAAATAACTCTAACTATACCATGTGAATTTCTATGATTTTGTATGTTTAAAATGTGAGCCTAACTATAATGTCCCTGTAACCTTCGGGTTTTTTATTGAATATATATATATATATATATATATATATATACACACACACGCATATATATATATATATATATATATATATATATATATATATATATATATATATATATATATATATATACACATACATAAATTACCTACCAGTAGGTAGCTATAGTTAGGGCCAACATTTCCCATAGATGAAGTTTTTTTGTTTTCCTAATAACTTTGGCGCTGTTTGACGAATCATCATGAATTTTTCAAAGGTCGTGTACTAGTTACTTTAACCCCCTGTCTGGAAAGTTTTGGGGTGATTCGTGAAGCGAGGGCTGAGAAAAAGGGGGGGGGGTCTCAAAATGTTTTTTTCCCATTCTATGTCTATGGCCATTTTGCAGTATTTAGAGAGAGCCACAGCCTGAACAGCTGAATGGAATTACTCCAACTTTGGTATGAAGCTAGATCTTGGTTCAAGGTGATTTGTCAAGTGGAGCTTTTGCCCATTCTATTTCTGTGGTGATTTTGCAATCTTTAGACATGACTACAGCCCAAACTGCTTTTTGTAATTTGGTGTAAACTATTCAGTAGTTTTGGAGTTAATGAAAGTAAAAAATATAGCTATCTAGGGACACAGATAATCTGTGGATCTGGGGGTACTCATGGGTACCTGCAGAACCGAGCAAAAAGCTAGGCCCTGATTGGGTTGTTGCACCTGAAAGGAAAGTTGCAGCTGCCATTTTGTTTTTTGGCTGGGCCCTTGGGAAGAAAGCATAAATAAAAACACACATAAGGGATCAGGAAAGAAGTATCCTGACTCCACTGGACACATGGAGGGGTCTCTAAGGGACTCCTCGAGGGCAAAAATGTGGCCTTTTTTTGGCTGATTTGTGAATCCACTGATTCACTGCAGCACACAGCACAAGCCCCTGTGTAAATCTGCCATGGATCTGTGGATCCAAAGCCCAATTGAAAAAAAAACATCACCCTCTCCAGCGCCATTCTCCCTCTATGCCATGCATGGTTGTATTAACGTACAGTGTTTATATATCACTTAACATTAAAAAAACATAGAAATTCACTGAAAAAAAAGGTTACAGGGACTTTATAGTTAGGTTCACATTTTACCCACACAAAAACAGAGAAATTCAGCAGTTATAGTTATACTTATATGTAAAGTTATCTGAAGAAATTATAAATCATGGCAAAAAGTAACTTTAGGGCACGAGTTATAGTTTCTTAACATACATGTGACTATAATTATAGTTATAACTATAACTACAGAATTTCTATGGGTTTATGTGAGTAAAACTTGAACCTAACTATAACATCCCTGTAACCTTTGTTTTTTTCAGTATATATATATATATATATATATATATATGTACATATATAATTATGTGTGTCTATATATATATATATATATGAAAAACACTCTTCCTTTGGAAACCCTGAGCTAACTATAACGTATATAACTACCTCATATTTACTGAAAAAAACAATGGTCAAAGTGACTTTATAGTTAGGTGAAAATTTCAGTTAAAACATTAAATTTTTAACTAAAAAAAACATTGAAATTCATCAGTGATAGGTAACTATAACTTGCACGTCCACCATGCACAAAGTTTTTATAAATTATATCATTTCAGATTTTGTTGCATTAATGCTATCAAGGATGTCATACAACATGTCATGAATGAACTAATATATGAAGTGATAAGCAGTGCATGGCGAGGGAACATGGTCTAGTTACTTTACTTAACTATAACTGGTGAACTTCTGTGTTTTTTCAGTTTAAAAATGTAACGTTTTAACTGACATTTTTACTTGACATAACGTCATTTTAACCTTTGTTTTTATCATTTATTATATCTACATTGTTAACCATATTGTTTATATAATGCAGATGTGTGGAGTGAGGTATGCCGTTTATTACCATTGTTGGGTGTGGGGAGGGGTCCTGACTTACAATAGGCGCATCTCGAGTGTGTCATGCAGTCCCTTCCTCAGTAAAGTAATAAAAAACATAATATAGGGCCAGATGTGTCAAGGAGGCCTTTTGCGAGACGGAAATAGCAATTTTTAAGAAATCGCTATTTCTGATTCGCAAAATGCAATGTATCACATTTGCGAATCGGTAATAGCGATTTCTTAAAAATCGCAAATGCTATTACAGAATCGCAAATTGCGATACCGGCCCCATTCGCACCTATGGGCCTGTAGGGCCATATCTGCGAATTTTTTGCATTTCCAAAATTGCGATTTCTTAACCAGAAATCGCAATTTTGGAAATGCAAAACCCCAGGGTGCTGGGGGCCTAAGGCCCCCTCTGCTGCACCCCAAAATCATTTTTTGCAACATATAAGGTACACACATGCCAAAAGGGCATGTGTGCTTTACATATAAATTTTAAAAATGCATTTTAAATGCATTTTTAAAATTTGCACATGGTTACCACCAGGTTCAACTTGGTGGTAAATAGCGATTCCTAAATGCCCAATTCGCATTTAGGAATTGCTTCTTACATGTGCTAAGAAATCGCAAATAAGGAATCCTTATTTGCGTTTTCTTATTTAGAGAGTTGCAATTTGCGACTCTCTAAACAGGGTTGCAATTTTAAGGAATCGCTATTTTAGCGATTCCTTAAAATTGCTTTCAGAATGTCTTTCATACATTCTGAAGTGGCTTTTTGCATTCGCAAACGGGCATTCGCACCGTTTGCGAATGCAAAAAGCTTTCATACATCTGGCCCATAGTCGGCACATTCACATATATGGTTTATGCCATGACTTTTTTCATAATTTGCCGTAAAAGAAGGTATCAAAAGAAGGAATGATTGGGTTAAATTAGTGCAGTGAGAATAAAACAACATTGAAGAGCCTCTTGACTATTAGCAGAGTAGGTAAGTCTTCACAGTCATTGCAAAAGGCAAACTGTGAGGTCTTAAACAGTGTTTTTTCCTGGTGTGCTTGCTGGTCTGCATAATGGAAGTTACCCTTTGTACTGCAATAACCAATGTGTGTATTTATTTTATTAGTACATTTGCTTTAAATAACATGTTTTATTGGACCTTATTTATTTTCATTGGAATGGAATAAGAATGACGTGTGTGTGTGTAACTTTTGGTTGCAACTTACCAAAACATGCAGCATTTTGTGTATATATATTTATATATAGAGTGACTGCTGCGGAATCTATGAAGATGTGGCGACTCTGATAAATGGCGCCAGCAGCATATGTGTGAGGCTGGCTTCATTCATCAGCATAAGCTCCCTCTGAATCTTCGAACGTTCAGATTGTCCTGAATATCTATTTTAACTCATCGTTGTATCTTTAGTAACATTTTCTGAATAGGACTCGTTTATATGGACATTCCTACTTTCTGATGTATCCATGTAATATTAACAAGAAAAAGCCATGAATAAGAAAGAACAGAATTGTGTGAAGACACTCTTGGCAGCCAACTTCAAAGCTTTCCCGTCCTGGTTGGCGTCTGTTTCGAGCCCTTCAGAGATAAGAAATGCCAGTGCTTTATTTAGGTGTATGCCCGCTAGCAAAGAATAACCTTCAGCGAAATAATCTGGGTAGAGAGAGAACATGTCTCCAGCCATAGATGATGTCAGATACCGTCTTGTACTGTTGTGACAGCTGCATGATTTGAGGCTGGAGCATGGTTTTGACTTCATTTAATGTTTTATTTTTTGCCCGTTGAAAATTAGGATTTCATACTTACTTGTGAATGAAATTATATCTACCGGCACTGCCTAAATAGCGGCTGATTAGAAAACTGGGTCGCTAGCTGGGAAAACCGATAAAATGCTGATTCTGCCAGCAAGGAAATGCAAATGTCTTTATTACAATTCTATTCAGTGTGCATCTTTTTATCATGTGCAGAGAAATTAGCAACACTGAAATAACCATCTTCGCATGCGCTATGGGTTTCAAAATGCCCTAGGCATCCCGATCTTTTAAAGGTTGAAGAGCTGAATATTAATGTGAATATGTTTGGATCCAGATCCCTCTGGTTCCTGGGGGTTAAAGTAGAGCTTATCGTACAATATTCCAAGCAAAATATAAATTCAACGTACATGAACACTGTCAAGTAAAACGCTTTGTGGTCTTTTCTTGTAACATTCTCAAGTTGAGTTGGTGGTGGTCGTTTCGAACTTAATAATTTTCCTGGAGGCAGATTCAGAGGATTGCAAAAGGAAGCCCTCCGAGCTGGTGCTTAACTTGTTAAAAAAATGTGCAATGCTCGCATTTTTCTAAGACGCCATCAATTGGCGTAGCAGATGCTGGGGTTTCAGAATACCACCTCATGGTGCTGCCTTCCACATTCTACACTTCCTCGCCCTTTGACTCTTGCAGAATCATTTTAATACTTGCCTCCTGCCTTTGTCACTGTTTTCCTATCTCTCTCTTTCTCCTTATTTCTCTCTGCGTGTACCATTTATCCTCCCCGTATATTTCACGTTTTGCCTGCCCATTTTTTTGTACTTTTACTATGGGGGAGTCTTACACTAGCGTCTCACTCGTGGTAAATTCTGTGGAAATGAACTGCGAGTGCTAACCGCCATTGTCCGCCTTTTATGAGATGTGCTGCGCAGCTGCGTCAGAGGCTCGGGGCTGGTTCTACGTGAACACTTGCGCACACAGGTGCGCACGTATGCGTTGGCTGAGCATGCAGCACTGCTGTCTAGAGTAGCCTGGTACTCGCGTGCAAGTAGGATGAATTCGCGCGAGGCGGGCCACATGTCTATTGTTTGAGCTTGTATAAGGATGCTTTGCTACTTCGCCAAATGCCAAATAAAGATAACGCATAAATGAGAATAAATACGCTACCATGCAAAGAAAGTGTAAAGGTCAGGGTCGAATATCATTTTCACAGTTTGACAAGTCCTGAAACATTGATGAAAAGGCCATTTTTAGTCCTTAGTAGTAATTTGAGAGCACCAGCAGGTGTTGTCAAAAGGCAGCAGTATTATCCCTCCCTTTCTCTTATTTGTACCACTCATTGTAAACGAGGCATTTTGACCACCCTCAGGCACTTGAAGCTCACCATCGTCTGTTTTTGAAACTTTTCAGGCCAGAGGGTCTTTCATTGGAGGTGCCCATAAAACAGGAGGACGAAAACCAGCCCAACCTCTTTTTTCTGCCAAACAGTCCGTTAGTCCTGGTGTTTTCCTTACAACATGTTTTTTTTGTGAGGTTTGCATCACACCCACACACAGTTGAAAGCAGTAGTTCTGCTAAGATGTCTCTCAAAGCTTGCTAGTATATCTGCTGCCTGATAGGCCAGCAAGGCTGTGACCATATAAGCTTTGTCACAAGTGACTCCAGACATTCGTTGCTACTAGGAAGTCAGGTGACTTTGTGGCAGAAGTCAGGCAGGTCTTCAACTGGACGCTATAGACCCTAACATTCAGTTCTGGTGGCATAAGTGGGCTGATGTGCTGGTGAGTGCCTTCTCTATTTTTTAGCAGCCGATGCAGGTGCCCTCTAGATATGGTTGCAAAACATATTTCCTTTACATTGTATTTAACTGTGGTAATTGATCCATTTAAGCCTAGGAGGAGCAGGGTCCATCCTAGAAATGTGTGAATGAGCTGGAATCAATAAGGAAACATCAAAAGAGAGATACATTTATCATGTCTTTGTGAAGACGACCCTCACTTTTCGAGCACATTCTAGGCTGACAATTAGCACCTGTATTTTGAAAACAAAGGTTACGATAAAATCTTACTCCTGGAAGAAAAAAAAACATGTGTGTAGGCAGCTGCTATGACAGTCATCTTGTTGTAATACCTTTTACAATAATTTATTTTTAATCTCTTGATTCTGTGCTCCAAGTAAAATGTAAAGCTTCTTTAATGGCAAGTAATTATTTTCAAAAACAGAATCGTTTGTTTCTGTCTGGGTTATTTTTTGAGACTAAAATGCTATAGCATGTCCTATTTCACCTTCGCTTTCTGCAGGAGGGCAACCGCACCTGGAGGATCGGATGCATTGGTCTCGACAGTGGAAGGTTTCATGGTGTTTGGTCGCACTAAACTGGTGCCTAGATGAATATCTTTTTTTTAAATGCAAAAAGCATGAGATGCTTTCGTGGTTCAACAGAACTATTTCCCTTTTTCCAGAAGGTTAATAATTTTGTATAATAATTGGACAATGCAATTAGGCTCTTTCACTGAAATAGAATTTTTCCAGTTTTAAAGGGCACTCACTTTCCAGTCATCAATAGGCACATCCAATATACTCAAGTGCGGTTGTGTCAAAAGAGCTTTTTCTGATTTAGCCAAAACATAGTGGCTTCTTGACATGTTCTTGGAGATTAGCTGCATCATGAGAATATCGTCTGAAAATCTGAAGAGGCACAACACAGCCCAGAGGGGATTACCTTGTGCTCACAATGCCACAACAGAGTCCCGAATGCAGTTTTCCACCTTTATCTTGCTCGACCCAAAAGAATATCATAGACTGATCCAGCTTGGTGAATAGTTTACTCTCTTGAACTGCACCAAATATTTCTGAAATCAAAATGAGTGGGTAATGATATATGACAGTAATTTAGTTCAGATCGTGATATTCTATGCAAGGGTGTAGTTCAGTGATATCTTTCTTTAAAACAAAACATAGAGAAGGATATCCAGGTGATTTAGGCAGAATGATTAGTTAATTCTCAAATTATTCTCTAAATATTTTTGCAATGCTTCACATTCAATCATAAGTGAGGTGTAGATCCAGCCAAAGGCCGCAACAACATTGGGTACCAAGCATATAGCACAATAACATATCTAGTGTGGTGGCAGTATTCTGTCCTCAGGTTGTATCAGTGATTTTTTAACATAGTGAACAAATGTACAATGTTGAGTATGGAAGTCAGATGCAGAAAAACGTATTCTGTTTGGACAGTTTATATAGAGTTTATGTAACTATATCCAAATCATTCTCAGAATGACTATATCCAAAGGAACAGGAATAACATCAACATTGAACAGTCTATGATGTCTTTATATGTAGAGATGTAAAGGCTGCATTTTTTCATCAGCAGGTCCAGACGATAGGGATGTTCCATTTGTTGCTTTCACAATGAAAGATGCTTCTTTTTTAAAGGTATTTATGATTTTTGTTGTTGCCCATTATATAGTCATATAGTTACCTGATGCTCCACATTTGATGAGGACTGGAACATTAACAGTATTATTTTGATTTTTAAAGTAGCTTGAAGAATAACCAAGCTAAAAGTTACATGTAACTGATATTTCTGAGGCAAGGGCGATCTACCTTCACTCCCCCGTCCTAGTTCTTTTTCTATCTTTTTGGTCTTTAGTAAGATGAGCCTGGGCAAGGCTTAACAGCATAGTTTCTTCATTAGATTCTGTCAGGATCTGGGCAGGGATTCCGCTGTATCGGACTCGGACTCTTCACAAAAAGATAGAAGAATGAGTATGGCATGAAAGTTGAGGGAGTGGCTACTGACCTCCTAAGCGCTTTTCTCCTTTAGCAGGACCTGGAGAGGCAATAAGCTGCATAGTGGTCAAGCGCAGGTAGGAAGCAAGTGGACACTGCAAGGTTAGCAGTGTTGTTGTTCACTTCCTGTGGTTTGCCTAGACTATGCAGATCGGCGTGGACATTTGGGTCAAATTTTATTTAGACCTGGGTCACACAACAGACGCTGCTTTGTCTCTCCTTTCAGACCTAGAAGTTGCTTCTCATCGATAGAGCACCCGCTTTATATTTAAAAAACAGTGCCTTTCAGTGATTACCTTCGAGCTGCAACCCAGCCCTAAGAACATCTGTGCGCTCGACTCAGGCTCATCTGCGTGTTTCTGCCTTGTGAGTACACACGCAGGAGGCGTGTTCTGCACATTGTATTCTTTGCTTTCTTTTCCTGCTGTGATTCAGTGAGCACTGGATTATGTGCGTACAAGCATCTGTACACGCCTGAAGAGTGTGTTGTTTTGTTGCAATACCTTTTTGGTCTGTAAAATACCACAGTGGAGTGTGTCCAGATCCCTTGGCAGTGCTACCAAGTGCACAGTGTGCTCTTTTACTGCAACCTTGTAATTCTGGATTATCTGCACGTAATGGCAGTGTGGTATTTCTACAGAATAACTGCTATTTTGCGCTTAGAGCGCAATCCTTTGGCAGCACACATTTTGGAGCATGCTTGGTCTTACATCTTGTTTTTTCTTTTGGGAGCATAGTTTGGGATAACATATAAAGTGCATGGAGAGCTCATCTTGCTTTATCAGCACTCAGTAGTCAGTAAAAACAACTGAGTTCCTGGTTGACTCCTGGATCACGTGGTATCCTATCTTGACAAGGTTAATATTCTTAGTGTAATTGTCCTTTATGTTTTTTTTGTTTTGTTTGTCTCACAAGTCTGATTGTGGTTATATATGATATATGATATATGATTAAAAAAAACTATTTTGGTTTATGTATTACAGGGTCCTTTTCCTGGGCAGTCCAAAGACTGTATTTCTGGGCACACTTTCTTCCTTACTTCACTAGACACTCCCTTCCTGTACTTAGCTCTCATTTTTAGGTCTAGCATAAGCGTACGACCTCTTGTATACTTTTAGGTATACCTCTTCTGTGGGCTTCCAGCTATTTCATTTGATAGCTTAAGTGTCATTTAAAAATCTTTGCTTGCTACTGGTCAGTCATTCTGCTTTGTCCCTCCTTCTTCATCTGCATCAGCTGTCTTTGTCGTGCTGGTCACACGTATACTTCTCTTTCCCTAAGTTCTGCTATTCGGGTATGCAGCACATCCACTTTCCAGAAGTAGGGCCAGTTTAAAGTAAGTTGTGATTATCAATTATTTTACTGTAGCTTCCAACAGTCTGCTTTTGGCTTCAAGCTGTTAGAGAATACCTCCACTGCAAGGGTAGTTATATTGCTTGCTGCCGTCCTTCTCACTCTCTGTGTTTTTTAATTAGTCAGCAAATATATCTTCATATCTATGTCAAAGCATTGAGTGACATTTCACAATTTATTTACAGATCAATTTAGGTAATTTGTGTGCTAATTAAATAATTTTAATCAGAAACGGTTCATTTGTAAATAAGGATAGTGTGAAACTAATCAAGTATTGTGTTTCATGTGAAATAGTAGCTGACCTTATGACATATCTACATCCAAGTCTAAGAGTTCAGTGCAGTAAGCCTAACTAAGCATCAGTGTGTACGTCCCTGTGTCCCCCATGAACAGGACCAGGAGTGCACATTCATAACAGTAAGTCCCTGTAGAAGTCCACAAGGATTAAGTGTTCTCAGATGTATCTTGTTTCCACACACTGAACCGTCACCTAGTTTATTGCAACCAGTGGCATAAATAATTATTCAAAATATTTTCCTCTTTTCAAATCATGTGAAATAAGTAACGTACAAATAATATTGCTGGTAAGACAGAACCATGAAGTCATGTGAGCATTCTTTGCTGCCTCGTTGCTGTGATTGGCCACTGGATAAAAGAGTAATTTAAGTTGATGGGTTTGCAGTTCAACTGATATGCTCAGAATATTGGGTGTGAAATTCCTCAAGGGCGGCTGAAGGACAGTTATCTCATACTACTGAATAATCAACATACTATTTGTTTTAAAAATGTTCTTTGCTCTAAAGTTTTTTTAGCTCGACAATTCGAGCAAGTCATTAATTCACTTACAATAACTGTTTAATATTTAAATCAATAGTCAAAGTCCATTTTACAGCTTAAAAATGCTACAGATGTCGAGTGTAGGGACACTAGAATCAATTACCTTAAAGGGCTTCAGAGATGGATTTGCATTAAAATTGCCCATGTAAAACACTGAACCCCAATGCATTTGCAAGACAAATATTGTGGTTTTGGCAGGCCTCAGCATTTGTGCTCATTGTCCAAAGGTCACACCAGGTAAAAAAACGAAGCACTGTACTGTGATAGCACCAGAAACTGTATTAGAGATGGATATGACTTGAAAAAACACTTGCAATAAATGCCCTAAATATCAACTCTCCACATAGATTGAACCTCTTGAGGATAGCCAAGAATAATGGGTGAAAGGGAAATGCAGAAAAACGTAGATCGCCTGTATTTACATAAATTGAAGTGTCAGACATACTACCTTCATTTTAATCACTCAGCAATGTTTAATGTAATAGCCACATTTAAAACATATTATCAAAACAACCATAGCTATAGTTGCGTTTTTTGGATAAAGGAAATTAGTCAAATGCATTTATTTGGCTGCTTTTGCTGACTCTTTTTCACACATATTCATTAATCACCTTTCTTTAGATAGCTTGAGTTTCCACTTTATATTTTAATAAAAACTCTATCCCTGTGCCTGCTGAAACTCATCTGCAACAGGGCTGGCAACACACAGTGCTGCAATGTGCCACATGATAGCAGCAGTTTTCACATGGAAACCCAGTGAACTGCCAATATCAGGTGGTGATTACAGGACGAGCTGGCTATCTCTACATGTATTAGGTTTCTAATACATTTCTGGAATTTCTGGAGGATCCGTAGACTTAAGTTCACTTTCCCGTTTTATAACCTCCCCAAACATGGGGAGGCAGGTTTTTCTTCAGTGACAGGTACAAACGCCCACCCCTGGCCAATCTACCTCCAGCGTCTGTCTATCTGTCTACTGCTATGCCCAGGGACTGACACACTCTAACCCCTGCCTACTCTGCTGGCCATGCCCCCTTCCTCTCCCCAAAAAACCCTACCTCCTCTCTAAGACAGCGAAAATCTGGCAGGTGCTGTGCGCCCCATGTGTCCACTGGAAACACTTTCTTTACTGATCCACATGATTGAATCTAGTGTGTCTGACGCAACACTATTAGTTGGCAGTGAAAGTGCTTTTACATTTTTTTGATTTTCAGAAACAAACACCCAGTGACACATTTGTTTAGGAAAACAAAAGAAATAAATAATCTGGAGCTTTCGTCCATAGTTTGTGTCGGAGGAGGGTGGTGCCACTAGTTGTCAAGAATAGGAAAAATACATTTTGGGGGGCAACTGTGTTAGCCAGCCAGCCACTCTAATGGTGGGGTGGTGAAAGTGGTATTCTATTGGCATTAGCATGACAGATTTAAATTAGGAGGATTAATGGCAATATTTTCATTTTTTGCCTCAGATGAAGAAGGAAAATGGAACTGCTTTAGTTATATGCAGGGGCACTGGAATTATGTGGCAGGAAAAGACCAAATTATGAGGCAGGGTTGACCAATTTATGTGACAAGAAAAGCCCAGTTAGGAATTTTCATTGCCAATAGCTCTAACTCAAGCAAATGCGAGAACTATTGCATTGCAATTGCTTGTTCAGGTAGTTATTAAATACTAGGGGTGAGTGCAGGCATACAGGATTTCACATGTTTCCCTGCTTTATTCACCCTGTTCTTTCACGTTTCAAGGTCCAATAGCCTGTTCTACAAGGAGTGAAACAACACATCACAGTACCAGGATTTCCTTCTCCACATCCCAGCCTCCAGTCTTGCCCTGTTACTACACTTATGCAAGAGGGAGGAAAGGAACATTGAAGCCAGGTTCATATTGTCTCTGTAAGGTCACGCCATGGGCTGAACATAAGGACAGCCATGGTTTGACAGACTTATGGAGACATTAAAGTGGAGAAGGGGTGATTCTAGACTGTGGTCGAGGACATGGCCTAACTCTGGAAAATTATTTCACTTTTCTTTTTGTTGTGGTCGAATACGAATAGTTCTGTAAATACATGCTCTTGATTCATGTGCGCGTTCGTCTTTTAATTTCTCTTATAGACCTCTATGAAATACTGTAAATAGGGTAGATTCAGCTGATTTGGTTTTCCTCACAGAGTTCAAAACGTACCTAACAGCAGTATATATTGAAAGATCCATCAAACATTTAAGCCCAATAATTTCTCTTGAGCTGGAAAGCATTGACAATGTAAGTCAAATAATTATTTAAAGGTGGCAATGAAAGTTGCATAATTCTCAAAAAAATGAGTCCCTTCTGTGATCAGTGATGTTGCGTAGGCTAAGGTGCAGCCAACAAAATTACTAATTATATACCCCGCTTTGGCATGGTCTGAAACATAAATAGGGAGTTCAAAGGTGAAGTGGTGGTGCAGGTGTAAGGAAATCCCTTTATTTTCTCTTCTTGCTGTCAAGCCTTTGCTCTGCCAACCCTGCCAAAGATGGTTATAAATGTTCTTTTAATACTGCTAAAGATAGCCTGAAAGTGGCAGTTTCCATGGTTAATGTCTGGACTTGCATAGTTAAAGCTGTCACAGCAACTAGAAGATGTTTTTACTTGAACCATAGGCGGTTCTGCTGGATTGAGAAGCTTCTCTTACAATCTGTCAAAAGGGGGTCTTCGTGGCAATTGAGTAGAATATACCTTCTTGGTCTCCTGCTTTCTATGGTCATCCTTGACTCCAAATTGAATATTACCAGTAGAACAGGATGAAATGAAAATATAAATTGGAGACTACTTTAGATCTTCGGAGGGAGAAAAACTAAAGACAGCTAAAGTCTCTTAGGAAATACAGGTAAAAGAAGAACTGGTCACGCAGGCAGCAGATATATACAACAGGAAACAGCTGGATAAGTCAGGCTCTGAAGCAGATCAAAGCAGGCAACCGGCACGGAGGGACTTTGTGACACACTGATCTACAATTCAAAACTGCTTATATAGGAAGACCTGGGAGAAGTTAACAAAGGAAATAACATTGGCCATACTAGATTGGGAAAAAGCAAGAGAAAATGGAATATTGAAAGTAGAAATTCCAATAAGGAAAACCTGGAGTGGACTAAAATGAATTTTCTTCTCTGTAACCGGGTCACACTGTAAAGAAAGATCCCGACTCCGTGTCGAGACACCACCAAGATCTCCGAAACCTCCTGCTGAACAATGGATATGAATGATTCTGAGCTGGCAGATGACCAGTGGTGGAATGGACACGAGCCGAATGCGGAGGCACGAAACAAAGGTGTTATGGCCACGTGGGACAAAAATATCAACCAATCGCAAAGTAGGAGCCTCCAAAAGAGAAGATACGGCGAGAGAAGGAGCTCGGCCTCTAACACTGTGCATTACCCACACTAAACTCACCTCTGTCTATTTGTGAGGCGTTTGCCGTAATCGCACTCTATTTTCACAGGTTTCCCCATAAATACACGATTTTAAACAAGATCACCAGCTGCCACTAATAATACTAACATTTCCATAATCAGACCCGAATTTTCTTATCCTCATTGCACATTTCATCGGCAAAAATACAATTTACGCATTGACTATTTTTTGGAGGAGAAAGAGAATTCAGGTAAATTGTCGCCAAGTTATTTTTCAGCTGAACATTTTACTTTGCAGCTCTTTAATGAAAGCTAAAATGATATTGATTCTATAGGTCACGGTAGTTAATAAATAAGGCAGCCGGCAAACAATTACTTGACTGGATTGATCGTCAGAATAATTAGGTAGATGAAAAATGTATCGCTTCTTTCCCAGAAGCTCTTGACTGATTGCTACGTAAGGAACTGCCATACTGTTTGAGTAATTGCTTCACAGCAGACTAAAGGACAATGCATGGAAGTTTCAGTTTCCAAGAGAACAATTTGATATGTATCGACTAAACAATCACCATGGCTGCCTGTAAACTTCAGACTATCCAGGGTTTTATTGCAACCTTTCGACAATTCTGAATACTTAGTGCTTTTAAGTTAACTCTCATTGCACTGCTTTTTTACTGATCGCCTCAGTTTGTTGCTTTTTTGCTTAATTCTAAAAGTTATATTTGAGTGTTTCATAAAAGACATGCTTTTATGCCAGGAGGAGAACAGGATATATTTGCCCATATTTGCTGTGCACTCATTTGTGACATGTACATGGTATTCCGGAGTGGAAGCTACTCATTATCTGAAATCAAATGTACAATTAAGAAATATTGATATTTGCTTCAAAGAAAACTAGAAGCAATAGGGGGGAGTGTGGGCGATGCATTGCGCTCCGCTGAATGTGACACATTACCACGGTGGTAATGCCTCTGCCGCTCACGTCAGGGTGCCGGTTTTCACTGACTGCTCCATGCCATCCAGCAGCTTCTGGCAGGGCTGTCAGTCTGCAGCCCCAGTCCTCCGTTTCCGTGCTCCTGTGCGGTGGCTGGCGCTGCTGACCGGGCTGGAGCACCGGCCCGTCCACGAAGCGCGTCCTTGATTCCTTTCCCTTGGCTGGTGATGACGCAGAAAAAGAAGGCCCGACATATATTCATACATATCATGTCATCAAAACATATAATGAAGTGTGATTTTAATAAAGAAAATAATGTACGAGGGAAATTGTGCCCTCGGGGTAGTTCACCATCATTGTAAACGAGCTTTATTAATCATGAAGTATTGAAAATGTAGTAATCCGTCATAATTGCAAATGTATGCCATGATTTCTTGTTTGAAAACTGTTTTGCTTAGCTTAAATTTAGTACAGGCTTTGGCCTAGTTGCCTGGTTTCAAATTCTAACTGCGTGGTTTTTCCTTGAACTAATGAAACATATATTCTTGCTTGAAGCTGTATTTTTCCAGTAGAGCTGACTGATACACTTATCTCCAAGGTTTCGTACTAGGCCGGTTTCATCCCCTTTGATACAAGGTCAGTCTGCAGGTGCAGACAATGAAGGTACAGATAGTAAAATAATTGGCAACCCATGTTACAACTTGTGTTCCAAGGCTCCAAGGACAGTGTATGCATAAATGAGCGCTAGTAAAAGACAATTTTCATTGGACAATTTGAAGCCAACCTATGAACCCTCCAATGGAAGACCCTGCAGAATTTGGAATGTTTCTTACTTAAACCCACTGGACAAAGAGAAGTCAGCCATTTTCCTCGATGCCAGTTTGAAGCCAGATGCCAGACTCCATTTTGGACGACACCCTGATGCCCTTTTCTCTATCTGAGAGAAAGAGACTTTAAGAATTCTCACCCTAGAGACTTTAACTTTGATTTGCCCCGTCTTGCCCATGCAGTAACTTTGCCCTATTCTCCTTGCCGCTGCAAGGAAGCTTGCCCTTAACTTTGCCCCTTTGAAACTTGCCCCATGCTGATCAACCGGTACCTGAAGGACGAAGACTTTTCTTGAATGCTGATTGTATTTGGTAAATATGAAAGGATAAATGTATTATGCATTGTGTTTTTCCTTTTAGGTACCAACTGCTATTTTGATAGGGTCCTAGTTAGAAGTTTTCCAAATTTGTGTTGACTAAATTCGTTTTGCATGAAGCCCCACATACCAATGCTAATTAGAGGTTAGTCGAGGTATTCATTCAATGTATCATGCTAAATTGAAATCTTGTTAGGCTGACAAATGTATGAAATTAGTCAAATACAGTTAGTCATATTAGTGATTTGCATTGCGATAACTGAGTGTATCATCATCCAGATTTTGCGTAGATTGCGTTTCTTCCGCCGTTATGGACAGCTAGTAATGTTCATATACATATATCATTTGGTTTTGAGACTTATATACATCGTGTTAGCTTTGTTAATATAGGGAAATAAATTCACTAACTTTTAATAATCTGGTGTGGTTATTCATGACTGAAAGGTCATGGTGCGCCGAAATACCAACTGTCATTGATTTCTGATGTGCTATATTGATCTATTAATTGAGTATTGATTACCGATTACAATAGTTATTGATCTGAGTGACTCGACTATTTTAGGATGAGGAGAGCCCGACTCGGTTAAAAGATTCACCGACCTCCAACGTGTCCAGGTACAGGTAATTTATAAGGGCTGGACGCGTTATCACTGGTACGAAGTACGACGGGGCCGGACTGGGGAACCAAAAGCAGCCCTGAAAAAACTGCTCGTGCCACCCCTTCTCACTTCGTGTCCTCGTTCTATCTCTTTCCATTTATTCACCTCTCTTTCTCCTTCTCGTCTCTCTCTTCTTCCTTTCTGATCACCCCCGCTCTCATACTTACCTCCTCATTCCATTTTTTTCGGCCTCGCCTGGAGCGTTCCCTTGCCTCCTGCAGTGAGCCTTGGGAGCTGGACAAAGGGACAGAGGCACCAGGGGTGGCCCTGGGCTTTTAACACCGGCCCCAAGCACACTTGGGAAATGAATAAAGTTCTGTCCGGCACTGAAGCATGGACCTAACTACCATTGGTGTATAAGGGGGAATTGTACGCAGGCCCAGAGCTCATCTGGGCCCACTGAACCCTGTTTATCTTTGTATTTCACTAGCCATCCAGCAGTATGGGTGCCCATTTGCAGTGGCGGCCCTCCGCTATGGCGGAGGAGTGCCACCCCCACGAGCAGCGGTAGCTGCAATCCTTTAATAACAAAACAATAATAAACTGTGTTTATTATTGTTTCGTTGTTAAAGGGGTGGGCCATGGGGGATGACGGTGACGAGCGGGACTGCACTGTGCACTCCCCTCAGTGTGCAAAAGTGTTTGGCAGGCCATCTCATGCCGGCCAAACACACATGCGCACTGTGCTCTCTCCAAGCCGGCACTGTGTTGCTGGGCTGGAGCGAGCAGGCACAGACTCCCAGTCTGCCTCGGAGTGCCCTGGCTGGGCGCTCCAGCCAATCCTAAGGCTGCTCTGAGCCACGTCAGGATTGGCCATAGGGCAGGCTGGGAGCCTGTGCCTCCAGTGACCAGGAAAGAGGAGCGGTGCAGAGGTGGAGGAGGTAAGATTGCATTTATTTTTTTAATTAAATGTGTTTGCTTCCCGCCTGTCCCCCCACGTACACCCTTGCCCCTTTACCACGCAGCAAGCTGCGACTGCCATTTGCCATGCTTGCACCTGAGTCCATGGCACTCTTGCTGCACCACTGCCATGAAATATGCAGTGTCTTTGTGTGAAACGGTGGAAAATCAGGAGGCCTTTTTGTCATCCTGAGCGCTTGTAAACAGGCTCAGTCACTGCAGTATAGCTGGGAGTTAAGGGTATCTGCGAGCCGTGCTGCCATAGGACAGGGATAGAAATCATCCATGGGGTCTTTAATGCTCTGCAGCACCTTTTACCTATACCTGTCTCTTAACCAAAGGTCAAAGTGGAGGAGGGAGTGGGGAAATGATGCTCCCAAGCTTTATTAAATTGATCAAAAAGTTCCCATACTTTATATTAAAAAACAGTTTCTGAACACTTGAGTTGCCACTTGTTATAGGGGAGAAGAAGGGAGTTTTCTTCCCAAGAAGGGAGAGGCAGCTGAAGAAGAAACAAGCCTTTTCTCCAGGGTCACTGCTCCCGAAAGAAATGTAAATGTGTGCAATTGGTTAATCAGCAAATTTAAATCCTGATTGGGAGCCAGAATAAACTTTAATTGATAGAATGTGAAAAGGTTTGCACTAAGTACAATCAATTTAATACTAAAAACATAACTTCTGAAAGCAAAACAAGGATTTAAACAAAATCTAAACAAATTACTTTTTTATTGATAATACTTTCTGTCACAGGCTTAGACCTCTTAGCACTATAAATTAATATAATTATTTTCCCTGGGCATTTATCAAGATTTAAATCAGTGACTGTCTGGCTGTATCTACAGATATGAAGTGATCACATTAATCAACTGAACTGTCCTACCAGAAAGAAATCATGGCTCACAGATAAATTTAAGTTGCATTTATTTTTCATTTAGGGTGTGTGTATCATATTTTATATGCTGTTACCTGTAGGTGAAAGACCAACAAAATAGTTACAGAATATTTTGTTCATTTTAGCCATGTCTCGGACCCTGCCCCACGCTCGCTGACCCCATCCCTACTGGTCTCAGGATCACAGTTCCCATACTTTTCTTTATGCACTTCGACCTTTGGTTTTAACCATTTTGACTCTTCTGCCCTTTAGTGCCTGTTGTTCCCAACACCACAAATCCTTAGATTGTTTTAGTTAAACATTTAAGTCACTGAGCTATCTTGCCAGACCACCCATCACATCGCACTGATAGACAAAAGAGCAGGCGTGTGTGAGTCTATGTCTGTGCTGACATGTATGTTCGTACATGTCTATATGAGTGTGTGCATATGACCTTGTGCTTGTGCAGGATCTTTTGTTCATTTGTTTGTCTGCCTGTCTGACAACATGAGAGAGTAAATAGCTGAAGTGACTGAGAATAAAAGGTGATACCTGACCTAGCGTAATATGACCTGGACTAACATGACATCTCCTAGCATAAGGTGAGAATATCTGGGATAGAAAGTAAAAACCCAACATAGGATGGAAATGCCTAGCATTGAATGCAAATAATTGGCATGTGGCGGCAACATCTGAATATCATATACCCATATAGTGCGTATTGGGGCAAATGATAACAATACCTGGAATAAGGGTGCCTGGCATGCCTAGCTTTTTGTAGCATATCAATATGTGCCTAGAGGCATGGCAAAATGGAAACAGTTGTCTTGAGTATTATTGTGCTAATATGCTACTTAGGCACTGTGGCTAAATGACAATACGAAGTTAGCACATCAATGAAGAAATAGCTTTTGTCACGTGTAAGTTTACTATGTGATTTCTGGAGGCAATTTATGGTTAACTGGGCAAATGAGAAATGGTATGTCAATTCTGTCACATCAAAATGAAAAAATTGAATTACAGTCTTCTAGGATGATGTGAGATTATCATTGCAATGTGATAAATGGCATGTCATTTTCTGTCAGCAATGTGGAAACTAAGAGCCAGATGTAAAATCCTTAGGAAATGTGACTTCAAAACTGCAGTTCTCACCAAATCCCAAATTAGAAATCACAGTTCCTAATGTACTAAAGACTTATTTTTTAAATATTGATTCGTAGTGGGGTTGCAATTCAACCTACCTCATGAATAATAATGAGGTTGGTCGTAATTTGTAACCCACTAGGAATAACTGTTTTCAACAAAAATAAGGAGACCCAATATTCCCCTAGGAAGGTGGGTATAGACTAATACACAAAACTAAGGGGGTCATTTTGACCCTAGCGGTACGAGACCGCCAGGGCTAAAATGACGGAAGCACCGCCAACAGGCTGGTGGTGCTTCCTGGCCTATTTCGACCGCGGCGGAAGCGCAGCGGTCGCACCGCCGGGGCCGGCGGTATTCCGCCAGATTTGCCCCGGTGGTGATAATCCGCCTGGGCAGCGCTGCTAGCAGCGCTGCCCAGGAGATTACGAGTCCGCGACCACCAGCCTTTTTCTGGCGGTCTGAACCGCCAGGAAAAGGCTGGTGGTATGGGGAGTCGTGGGGCCCCTGGGGGCCCCTGCACTGCCCATGCCTCTGGCCTCTGGCATGGGCAGTGCAGGGGCCCCCTGACAGGGCCCCATGCGGCTTTTCACTGTCTGCTATGCAGACAGTGAAAAGCGCGATGGGTGCAACTGCACCCGTCGCACGGCCGCAACACCGCCGGCTCCATTTGGAGCCGGCTCCCATGTTGCGACCCACATCCACACTGGGCCGGCGGGCGGAAACTTGGTTTCCGCCCACCGGCCCAGCGGGGATGTCCAAATGGGCACCGCGGGAGTGCGGCCGGAAAACCCCCTAAGTGTTCCTGAAGGAGTCGCTTATTATCTTAATTAGTTGCTTGTTAGGTTAGTACATTGATCCAACCCTCTTCAAAGTAATAAGGCATACCAAAATAGATGAATTATATAATCATACAAAATGTTTACTTGAACCATTAGAACATGTCATATATCAATGTAATCATATAAATCCAAACAGAGTTTGTTTTCAAATGTTATAATAACCAGCACCCACCACACTGATCATACAAGAAATTTATAGTACAGGCTGATCAATGTGAAACGGTGTATCCACCTAACACAATCCACACTTGTAACAAGAAGTCAGTTCTTATTTACAGATAAATATATATAAATGCACAGGTAGTCAGTTATTTAGATGTTAGTGCGAGTGACCTGTTTAATAATATTGATAATTTAGTTGGATGGGAGTTTCTATCCACCAAATTCTTGGGGGTAGTGCCTTTCTGCCTATATACCATCTTTGTGTCCTGTTGATGGTCTCAGGGACTTTTTTTTTGCCTTGGGAGACCGAAACATCAACAGATTATCCTCTCTAACAACTAATTAACTGACTATGTGTGCATTAACAAATTTCTGTAAATGAGAACGAACTTCGTGTTACAAGTGTGTATTGTGTTAGGTGGATACACCATTCCACATTGATCAGTCTGTACCATAAATTCGGGTATGACCACTGGGAATCACAGCAATCACAGGGATGGTGGCCTGCTAGGGTCAGCAGACCATGACGTCTGTGATTGCTTTTTAAGAAAGCAAACTCTGTTTTAATGTAGCCTGTTTTCCTTAAAAGAAAAACAGGATGCATTTAAATAACAGAAAATGAAACGTTTAGGTTTCATTTTTTAAGAATAGACAGTGGTCCATGGAACCACTGCCTGAACCTAAAAAGTATTTTTTTACATTCTCAAAGGGGAAGGGGTTCCTTGAGGTGTTGTAAAATACTGATGTTCAGTGATTGGAATTTGCAAAACATTATTGCATATCACTGCAAATGGGTATTTGGATTGGACGCATTAAACATGTCAGTTCCATATACTGAATCACAAATCCAAACTGCAATTCTGTGGTAGGTTACCAAATCACAATTTGGCTCATGCACATTTAAAAATGCTTTTTTATTGCAGTCATAAATGACCTGATTCTGTGAATAGGGCCATTTGCAACCCCAAACAAGCTTTGCACATGAGGCCTTAAGCTCTTTGTTATTCTGTGTTATTAACGGAGGCAATGGGATAATTGACAGGGTGATTCTCCTTGGGCAAGATAGAAATGAGCATGGCAATATGTGCTCAAGTGTGGCACTGGGATAGCAATATGGAATCGTGAAAGAGGAATAGGTCCCCACTGTGAGTAGAGCTTTGGCATACTTGAGCAGCACACAGGAGTTTTTTGAGCTGGAAACCTGCCAGTCGTGTCCACCAAACATTACAAATGTGTTGAATCAGATTTGCATTTCTTTTTGAATGCAAATCCAACACAAAGGGGGTTATTATGAGTTTGGTGGACAGAAAAGGCCATCCACCAAACTCCTGCATCAGTTTGCCGCCAGTGCAGCTGCCTTCCTGCGGGCCCATTACGAGTTACCTGCTGGGACAGCTGGTGGAAACTGTGTTTTCGCCCACTGGCCTAGCGGCGAACAGCCTACACCATTAACGCCGGCTCATGATTGATCCGGTGGCAATGCTGCAGTGAGTAGGGTGCAGCAGCACCCGTCCCGCTGTTCACTGTCTGCAGTGCAAACAGTGAACAGCGCGACGGGGCTGGCCAAGTGCATGGGCAGTGCAGGGGCCCCCCTGCGACCCTCTGCACCCCGTCTCTGCCAGCCTTTCATGGCGGTGCTACCACTGGATTAGGACCACCACAACTGCCAGTCCCTCATGTGGAGTAAACTGGCGGTGCTAGCGGTCCGACCATGGCGCAACCGCTACTGTTATAATGTGGTGGTCAGACCACCATCAAAGCAGTTGGGCCACCGCTTTGGCGATGGTCAGACCGCCACTGCGTCCTGGTGGTCTCAAGACTGCCAGGGTCATAATGACCCTCAAAGTGTTCAGGTGGGATTTACAATATAGCACACATTGAGATTTGCAAAGTAATGCAGTTTCACAACGCACTTCCTTTCATTGCTTTGCGTCATGGCAAGGGGGCGTTCCAAGTGTAGTGCATGGGGATTCCCATTCAATCACCCATGGGTTTTCACACCAATTTGTATCTACAAAGAATTGTAGAAAAGGACTTGCAACACAATACTTCACCTCCTTGTGGCAGTCCTAACAATTAGAAATGTGCACTGTGCATTGTATCCATTTTACTGAAAGGGACCCCTTGTGGTATAGAACTATGTTTCAAACAACACAGACACCCTTGCACTATGGTGCAAAGGTGTCTGCATTGCTGCCTAAGGTGTGCCAGTGCAGGAAGACATCAGTAGGCAATATATATGGAGCCATTCTGCTCTATCCTCTTCACTCAATGCAGTGCAGTGACTTTACTTGCTGCACCGCGCTGTGTGAATTCTATGTACATCTGGGCTCATATTCATAGCATGGCCGTGGGGTGTTTGTCTGCATTCTTGTACTAGTGGCGTCAACATGGATTATGTGAGCAACACTCACATATTCAATGCATGGAACAATGCTGACAGCTGACTGACATATAATATTATTTCTGGTTATTTAATTCTCTGCCATTTAGATCTTGGTGCCATTTCAATGGCACTACTACAAATACCGAAAGAAAGCCTTGCTTGCCCAGACATATATACATATAGGTAATCCCAGACATGGCCTCAAATGCACATGAACAACCATCAGTACGCAACCACAACCATGTCTGTCCGGGAAATCTCGTCATGCGCTCAGGCACAGCCCCAATAAGGCCGTGCACAATCCAAAATGACAAGTTCCAGCCTCAAATGGCAGGTCACAGCCATGGGGAATTGCATCATGCCATTGCATCTTTGTCACCTGAGCCAAGCCCCATAGGGGTCCTGCCCATTTGCATGTCCTTGCTAAGCTCTGCATGAGGAAGGGCTGGTGGTGGATGTAGAGGGTAAGGGACCTCGAGCTCTATTTCCAATCAAGCTACTAGTTGCAAAATGTAGTATATGCTTGTCACCAAATCCAGCTGCCTGTACCGCATCTCTGATTTGCTCATCGAGTCCTGATGTCTGTCTTCGTTTTTGTTATATGGACTCCTGCTTAGTATTTAAAATACTTGCATTGATGGAGGTAGAGAACATTCCTGTGCAATTGAAAGTCATCGATCTTTATATTTTTTTGTTTGACCCTTTATAATTAACATGTGAAGATCTGCATTTGAAAGAAGACCATCTCCACTCTCGTTTCAACCTGACTGATCAAATTTAAATTTCCTCCACAGAAACAAAAAGGCTCAAATATGAAACAGAAACTTGTTGTGTTTTTAATATATCAGTGTTCTCTGTCCATTGTAATCGTTCTGGGTGTTTGTTTGGCATTATCCTGCTTACATTTCCTGCATAGATGACTAGTGACCTGTCTGGGACCTCGAGCCAGTTCCGGCTTTTCAACCAGTGACACTTTTCACTCTTGAACTTGTACTCCCACGCATTTAACAGGAAACATTGAACTACAAATCCCTGGATGTGAAATGCTGTGGGCTAAAAGCCGAATTTGGCTAAGGGTACCACGGATGGCACAGTGCTCCTAAGCAGCTGCGTTGGCGCAAATGTAGATGTGTGTTAACATCATGCATAGAACTTAACGACATGATTAAACCTAATGGCAGGTTACCTTTGTACAGACTGTGTGACTGTGTCCTGGGAGGCAAGAATGGATGCTATTCGAGAAAAACCCATAGACATATTGACGAAGAGGGTGTAATTGTGATGGAAATTCTGACAGAGTTGAAGATGTGCAACAGTGAGAACGTTTAAGTAACTAGGATATAATGATAAAGAGAAATAGTCAGTAACCTGGAAAAAATGACTGAGAGATGGACTTTAGGAAAGCTGTGGTAAAAAAATTGAAAAAATAGGTGCAAGAAAAGGGGTTGTGGGAAAGAAGGGAAAGAAAACAAGATAATCACTCAGGATGACAGCATGACTTGTGTTGCTTTTGTTGGTATAGCGAACATATGCCATTACTATGAAATGGACGACTCTGTATCTTGAGCTGGTATCAATTCATACTGGGTGCTTCCCAGGAGGTCACAATCCACAGAGTGACATGTCAGACAACGCTGCCCTGCTGCTGGGGAGAAACTCACAATGGAAAACACACGAGGTACTGGCATTGACTATGAACACGTGCGCTGGCATGGTGCCAGGAAGCTGTTGTGATGGACCAGCTTCAAAGGTTGGTACATCACAGCAAGTTCTATGCCAAACCCGAGAAGCACCAACTCTTTAGAGCCTAGAAAACGAATATTTTGAATGGCGATGCTAGCTAATACAGTGTGTGAGATAGCCATATTATTTTAGCAGTACATTGACACTAGTTGCACCAACGAAATTAACAGAAACTAAGCACAGTGGAATTTTCCATTCTGCTTTCTAAAGAACTATGCGTAGTGACTAACCCTGCAAGGTCAGGTGGCCTCGCACAGAAGGAAGAAGCACCATTTTTCACAGTTGCTTGCCTTTCAGGTGTGTCTCAGACATAGACATAGTTTCAGCTTTACAGATATGAAAGGCTGCGCAGCAGTTCCCCCATCCCTCTCCACAGAGGATCATTGAGTAGACAGATATAAAGATGCCCGTGAGCGTGGGAGGGGCAGACACGAGGACTGACTGCACAATGGGGCAGCAGGAAGGCCACTATCTGAGTGCAGGCTTGACACCTTTCTGAGGTATGCGCGGATAAATACATTACTGGGCATCCAATGGATAGGGTGACTACTAATCACTCAGCTGATAAAATAACACCGAGGCTGATTTTATATATAAGTAGGGGTTATGCCGGGGCCGGACTACTTTATTACGAGTCGTAGGAACGGTGATGTAAAATGCCTTGGGCTTTCTTAATATTTATTTTGTTTTATATAATGACTGCTGAGATAATAATCACTGTCATGATACATAAGGTTTATGTACAGATTGTGCAGAATAAATAACCTCATAGTGTGAAATACCAATAAATGTGCACGTGTACTGTTTTCAGAGACCAGAGGGATGGTTTATGCGTAGAACACACTCCCTACGGATAAGACCTTCTCTGGCAGGGTGCTCAGATGCAGAACACTCCGACTCTGGACGAGGCAGACTCGTAATAAAGAAGAGCGCCAGGCATTTATTTGCCAGCGTGTCTTTTCTTCAAAGAGGTGGTAACACACATTATACTCTTCTCTAAGGAGATCTTACAGGGTGAGCCCCCCGCAGATTGGGAGGTTCACGATGTTACAGTCAACTGGAAATATCAACCACACCTGAGAGCCTGGTCATGAAAAGGTAACCACAGCTTCACGATGACCACTAAAGGATGTTCAAAATCACAACATGCCTTAGGGAAATAATCTAGTTTCCCTAAAGAGATCAGATAGCTAGAGACAAGGTAATAAAAACATATTTTGTGCCAGGCCACAGCTGGTTCCTGAGTCAATGGAGTTCTTACTAAGCCCCTGAATAATATCCCATTATTGTGGGTTTCCTTCTCTCACACTTTTCTAGTGGTTAAAAACTCAAAATATATAGAAGGGGAGTTGTAGACAGCCATATTAGTGGATGCCATTCTTCCATAACTGTAAAAAAAAATATGGACAAGCATGCTATGCCATCTGAATTAAAGCCAGAAAAATGGCCAACGTATCAGAAAAAATAGACATCCATTTCAAGAATAAGAAATCTAGCGATTGCAGTCTGAAGTGGCAAATGCCACTGCTGAATCATCCAAAGGATTCCGAAGGAAAAGCCAAAGGAGAAGAACGCTTTTAGTAATACTCTCAAACATGTTTTAGGGATAGCAGCCATCAAGGTTTTGCCTTCAACATGGCAATATTCCACTTTCAGCAGGATCATTGGAACACTCTCCACTCAACAGCCTGCATAGCACTGTCCACAGGCCTCCAGGTGCAGCAAATTGTGGTTGAGATTCCTGTAGCCCCTTCCTGGGCATCTTCCATTCTAGTGCTGTGCAGGTATGCTGGTTGAAGACGAACAACAGAATGACCAAATAAAGGGGTGCTTGCATATCCATCTTACATTTTGAATGTCCTGATGGAAAAAAAGATACCTGAGATAATGCTGATATACCATTCAAAACTAAAGTCCAGTGGCAGTCAAAGACAGACAGATAGAGGCTCAGACATCCTGCTTTTACATAAGTCACAACTTATCATGGCTCAAAAGGTATGAAGTTCTGACTCCCAGAAAGAATGCTCCAAGGCAAAAAGCAATGCCAAAAGTGACCATCCTGATCCAGTGGACAATCAATTGATAACTATCCGACAGAGAATGGATAGTCTTTCCAGAGAAGGTGCAATGTGACTTTCTGGCATTGGAAGATGTAGGACATCACAGGCGAAAACCAAACCCAGCAGAAGTCTTACCCTTTAGACTCAGATCACACCTGACCATACCAACTCATCTCCGATGACATTTGCAAAAGAGCGCAGGGGAGACATTCCATGGGTTTTCTTGATAGGCTGCTGGATGTGGGGTTGGTAAGCTGACTCACTGGGTTCTTGGGTCATGCCCACTTACATATTTACTCACCTACCCTATTGGAGGTGCTGCTAATCTGAGCCCCCTGATTCTTGCATCACTCCACCTGCTCTGGATTCACAGGCAGTGACTGTGACTCCTATGTTGCTCCTTGACACCAAAGTCCTTCTAGTGTAGAAGGAGTGGTCTACTTCAGCATGCTGGCACATCATGATTCTGTTGGATTATTTTGTGCTTCAGAATCTCCAGGGTTCAAAGCCTGCTATGGCAGACTGGACAGGAGACATGATGGAGGCAGGAGGGACTGTCATGTCAGTCTTCTACCCTAGACTAGTGTTGGGGGAGTGTTCTTTACTCCGATAACCACTTCACGATGGCTGCATTCACAATGGTTACACAAGTGAGGTGCTTCCTCTATGTGTCAACTATCCTTCCCGTATTCAACCTGTAAATGGAGAAGAGAATAAATGAATGCAGCACTGCAAAGCAATGCATGAATTACTTTTTTTCAGATTTCTTGCCTCTTTTTGAAGAAGCGGTTGGAATTCTGCAGCCTTCTAGCCAATACTCAGCTCCATCATAAACACACAGATCCTGATTATTTTTCTTCCTTCTGTTTGTCATGCGAGTCTTCGAGGAGTTTTGTTTGCCATTTGGCATTTTACTATATTGTGACCTTTCCCATAAGACACCTGGGGCCTCATTCACAAGAGTCTGATGCATCAGTTATCTTGCGTTGCCCTGCGCCCGCCTAACAACACCATGGTAATGCTGTATTTACTATTCAGAGCTCCATGGTGCATCTGAAATTCTGACGCATCAGTGGCGGTAAAGTCACACATAGCTGGACGAGCATAAAAAAATTACTCTATTCCAGCAATGCATGGAAGGCTTCCGTTTTCAGAAGCATTGCGTCAGTTTAACACCTGCTCTGAGCAGGTTTCCTTAATGTCTTTCCCTGGTTAGCACAGATTCTGCGATTCACGGAATAATAATTAAGTACCTTGTAAATAATTAAGAATCTTACACTTGTGTCTACCAAGTTCTTTTATTTATGCTCAATCATGATTCATTTGTCTCAAATTCTTGACTTGCATCCATGCATGAAGGAGTAAACCATTAAATGTACTTAGTTTTCCTTTGTCTCTTTTATCTCTTGCAGATCATCGTAAACTCTCTCCAGGAAGTGCATGGTTCACAGAGAAAGAAGATATCCTGGACGCGCAGGTGAGCCAGGTCAGTGGGAGAAACACAGGTGATGTCTTCATTGGAACTCCAATTGCATAGCAAAGGGCATTGTCCAAAGTAGTGGTATTTATACACTCCTGAAATCAAAGATGGATTCCATGATAACATGGCTGTTACCAGAACCTTTTTGCTTGTTCCAGAACATTCTGGCTTGTTCCAGATGGACTGCCATAAGCTAACAAAGTCTTCATACTGGCCAGTTCCAGAACTTTCTGGTTTATTCATGAACCTTCTGGGTTGTTTGAGATAAATTGCAATGTGTGTTTCAAATTTGATTTATAAATGATTCATTGACTCCCTTGTTTCCTTTTACCAACAGTTTTAAATGTGTTGTTTTTATTATCAGTCTATTACATTTTAACCCCTTTGCTACCAGGCCTTTTCCCACTCAGGTGCCAGGCCTCTTTTGGCTATTTGGGGCAGTTCACACTTAGGCCCTCATAACTTTTTGTCCACATAAGCTACCCATGCCAAATTTGCATCCCTTTTTTCCAACATCCTAGGGATTCTAGGGGTACCCAGAGTTTGTGCGTTCCCCTGAAGGAGACAAAGAAATTAGCCAAAATACAGCAAACATTTAGTTTTTTTTTTTAAATAAAAGGGAATAAAGGGCTGCAGAAGAAGGCTTGTGTTTTTTCCCTTGAAAATGGCATCAACAAAGGGTTTGTGGTGCTAAAATCACAATCTTCCCAACTTTCAGGAACAGCCAGGCTTGAATCAGAAAACCCCATTTTCAACACAATTTTGGCATTTTACTGGGACATACCCCATTTTTATTTTTTTTGTGCTTTCAGCCTCCTTCCACTTAGTGACAGAAATGGGTGTAAAACCAATGCTGGATCCCGAAAAGCTAAACATTTATGAAAAGTAGACAAAATTCTGAATTTAGCAAGGGGTAATTTGTGTAGATCCTACAAGGGTTTCCTACAGAAAATAACAGCTGAAATGAAAAAATAATTAAATTGAGGTGAAAAAAACAGCCATTATCTCCACGTTTTACTCTGTAACTTTTTCATGCGATGTCTGAAATTTTTGAAAGCAATATACCGTTACGTCTGCTGGACTCCTCTGGTTGCGGGATATATAGGGCTTGTAGGTTCATCAAGCACCCAAGATGCCCAGAGCCAATAAATGAGCTGCACCTTGCAGTGGGTTTTCATTCTATACGGGGTATACAGCAATTCATTTGCTGAAATCAAAAGAGTGAAAAATAGGTATCAAGAAAACCTTTGTATTTCCAAAAATGGGCACAAGATAAGGTGTTGAGAAGCAGTGGTTATTTGCACATCTCGAAATGCCGGGGTACCCATACTAGCATGTGAATTACAGGGCATTTCTCAAATAGACGTCTTTTTTACACACTGTATAACATTTGGAAGGAAAAAATGTAGAGAAAGGCAAGCGGCAATAACACTTGTTTTGCTATTCTGTGTTCCCCCAAGTCTCCCTATAAAAATGGTACCTCGCTTGCGTGGGTAGGTCTAATTCTCGCGACAGGAAGCGCAACATGGACACATCATATTTTTATATTGATATCTGACATGTTTCTTGCAAAGTGCCTTGCTGTAGATTTTGGACTCTAGCTCAGCCGGCACCTAGGGAAACCTAGCAAACCTGTGTATTTTTTAAACCTAGACACCTAGGGGAATCCAAGATGGGGTGACTTGTGGGGCTCTCACCAGGTTATGTTACCCAGAATCCTTTGCAAACTTCAAAATTTGGGCAGAAATCCACTTTTTCCTCACATTTCGGTGACAGAAAGTTCTGGAATCTGAGAGGAGCCACAAATTTCCTTCCACCCAGCGTTCCCCCAAGTCTCCCAATAAAAATGGTACCTCAGTTGTGTGGGTAGGCCTAGCCCCCGCGACAGGAAATGCCCCAAAACACAACGTGGACATATCGCATTTTACCAAAGAAAACAGAGCTGTATTTTGCAAAGTGTCTGGCTGTGGATTTTGGCCTCTAGCTCAGCCGGCACCTAGGGAAACATAACAAACCTCTGCATTTTTTAAAACTAGACACCTAGGGGAATCCAAGATGGGGTGACTTGTGGGGCTCTCACAAGGTTCTGTTACCCAGAATCGTTTGCAAACCTCAAAGTGTGGCCAAAAAACACTTTTTCCTCACATTTCGGTGACAGAAAGTTCTGGAATCTGAGAGGAGCCACAAATTTCCTTCCACCCAGCATTCCCTCAAGTCTCCCCATAAAAATGGTACCTCACTTGTGTGGGTACGCCTAGTGCTCGCGACAGGAAATGCCCCAAAACACTATCTGAACACATCAAAATTATCAAATACAAAACTACCTGTTTTTGCGTTGGGGGGGGGGCACCTCAGCAGCCATCTAGAGAAACCTACCAAACCCAGACATTTCTGAAAAGTAGACACCCAAGGGAGTCCAGGGAGGTGTGACTTGTGTGGAAACCCCAATGTTTTCTTACCCAGAATCCTCAGCAAACCTCAAATTTAGCTAAAAAAATCATATGATTCCCACATTTCTGTGTGGGATCACCTCACCGGGACAAATTTCCTACCACCCCACATTCCCCTCGGTCTACCAGTAAAAATGACACCTCACTTGTGTAGGTTGGCCAAGTGCCTGTGACAGGGAAGAGCCAAAAACATGTCAAAATTGAGGGGGAACCAAAGCAGGTCCAAAAGAGCAGTTTGAAAAAAAACATTTTTAGGCTGACAGGTGCAGCAGAATGTTTAGCGGTATAGATGAGACAATGTTGGGTGGTAGGAATTTTGTGGATTCCAGCAGATTCCGGATGGGGTTCCATCACAAAAATGGGGAAAATGAGTGATTTCCAGCAAAGTTGGAGATTTGCAGGGCATTGTGGGTAAGAAAATGGTGCGGGTACATGTGAAGCACACCACCCTGGAATCAACCAGATGTTTAGTTTTCAGATGTGTTTGGGTCCTGTGGATTGTTCTACATGGCAGCGTCCCAAAGTAAAAAAAGTGCTGCCCTCACCATTCCAAGTGGGACGATTTTGAGAGTTACAAAGCTCTCATGGCCCAAATGTAAAACCGAAACCCAAAATAATCAAATGTCCTCTTGCTTGCATTGTGATAAGATGTTCTAGTGTGTGGGAGAGAGCTGAAAGACTGTTATCCCCTTCAGTTGGGGTGGGGGCATAACCAGGCCCATACTGGTTGGTAGCCACTACCCCACAATTTTTTTTTTAATCCCCTGGCATCTAATAGACTTTCTGCTCCCCCGGGTGTGGATCAGGGGTAATTGCCCAATCTGCCCACTGGTGGGCAGAACAACTTTGGCCCCATTTATCTGGGGTGCAGGTATAGCCATACCCCACCTTCTTATTTTGAAAAAAAAATCTTACCTGGTCTCTGGTAGGCTGCCCAATCCCTGGTGTCTAGTGGTTTCTGCCCCCCTTGGGGGCAGCTTGGCCTAACAAAAATTCAATTTGCCCCCCAGGTGAGCGACCCTTGCCTAAGGGGTCGCTCCCCATACATAAAAACATAAAGTAAATAAAAAAAAATATATCCCTGGTGTCTAGAGAGTTCTTCCCCCCCGGGGGGGGGCAGAAAAGGCCTAAAAGTATTTTGCCCCCCCGGGGAGCGGCCCTTGCCTAAGGGGTCGCTCCCCACATATAAAAAAAATACATAAACAAAAAAATGTATCCCTGGTGTCTAGGGGTTTTCTGCCCCAAAGGGGGCAGAAATGACCTAAAAATAATTTGGCCCCCTGAGGAGCAGCCCTTGCCCAGAGGGCGGCTCCCCTTATGTGTACGTATTGATTAAAAAAAAATTCCCTGGTGTCTAGTGGTTTCTGCCCCCCTGTCAGGAATAGGGCCAGGCGCGGACCAGATCTCGCCCCAAATTCTGCTGCGCAACTCTGCGGAGCTTTATGCGCAGCACTGGACATCCCCGCTTGTTCCAAGAATGGCCATCAGTGTCGTCTGCCCTGTGGTAAAGCTCATGTAGCTGCAGGTTCAGGGCATTGGTGGACAAGATGCACTTATCAGTGCTATCCTATGAAGGGACTACATTTCCCATGTTTTTAGAGGCAGGGGTCATCTTGGGGTGTGGCAGGCCTATAAAGCCCAGCCACACCCAAGAACGTTGTTCACTATTTTGAAGACTTTGATGCAGCCGAACCTCGCGGAGGTTTCTCTGGAAAAGTCGAGTTTCTGAATGGCAGGGTATCATCTAACCAAAGTCCATGGTGCATGCAAAAACGAGTAGGTCGTACTCATAGCGGTAAGGCTGTGCTGAATCCAAGTTTGGAGGAAGTTATTACTTCCAAGAGGTAGCGCGCTTTGTGCACATATAATACATGGTGTTTCCGTTCACAGATGTTAAGCGCTCTCTTGGCTCAGTGATTCAAAGTGTTTCAGTTCACAGAGATAACGCGCTTTGTGCACTTGTAATTCATGGTGTTTCCATTCACAGATGTAAAGCGCTCTTTTGGCTCAGTGATTCAAAGCGTTTAAGTTCATAGAGATAACGCGCTTTGTGCACATGTAATTCATGGTGTACCCGTTCACAGATGTAGAGCGCTCTTTTGGCTCAGTAATTCAAAGCGTTTCAGTTCATAGAGAAACGCGCTTTGTGAACATGTAATTTACGGTGTTTCCGTTCACAGATGTGAAGCGCTCTTTTGGCTCAGTGATTCAAAACGTTTCAGTTCATAGAGATAACGCGCTTTGTGCACATGTAATTCATGGTGTTTCTGTTCACAGATGGAAAGCGCTCTTTTGGCTCAGTAATTCCAAGCGATTCAATTCTTAGACGTAAAGCGATCTGGGGATGATAATGTACCCCCACACTATTATGACAGACCAATCCGCCACCTTTTCCGCAGCGGATTCACCGCGGATAAAAACACAGCGGAAACAGGAATTTCGAATGAAAAACGCTCACCTCTACACACTCCACGAGGAACGACAACACTATGGAGCCGGAAATCCATATTCTTCCTGCACTAGTCTTCCTGCTCCTGTACCAGGAGCACCAACGCCGGCGGCGAAGACCATGGTGAGTACTGCACCTACGACATAGGGGAGGCAAAAAACAGGGACACACACACGCAACCCCCCAACCCCCACCTCACCCACTACAACACACACGAATGCATATCCAAACATTACAGTAACGCCCCCAATCCCCCCTGAAGAATGCAAAGACAAAAGGAAATGAGTGTAACCATTGTAATATATCAAAATAGAGCAAGCAAAAATATACATATATACACTATTAACAAAATATACACCACAAATAGTAGTCCAGGTAATGCACCATTCATAGTCCGTGGACAACTGGGCCCAAAATGCATGGGCAAGGCCCACACAAGATACCCGAAGATGACGGAGAGAACACTGCAGGGGCATCAGATAGAAACACAACAGGCACCTCAGGGGGAAGGGAAGGGGGGGGGGGCACCTCAGCCGGATGAGTGCACGACGCCAGATCCACGAGGGGGCTCCATGCCCATTGATGTATCCTGGGGAGTGCAAAGCCACAGTCTCTCAAGTCTCTACAGTGGGTGGTTTGCCCACTGTTCAATCCTGGGGAGTGCAAAGCCACAGTCTCACAAGTCTCTACAGTGGGTGGTTTGCCCACTGTTCAATCCTGGGGAGTGCAAAGCCACAGTCTCTCAAGTCTCCCAAGTGGGTGGTTTGCCCACTGTTCAATCCTGGGGAGTGCAAAGCCATAGTCTCTCAAGTCTCCCAAGTGGGTGGTTTGCACACTGTTCAATCCTGGGGAGTGCAAAGCCACAGTCTCACAAGTCTCTACAGTGGGTGGTTTGCCCACTGTTCAATCCTGGGGAGTGCAAAGCCACAGTCTCTCAAGTCACTACAGTGGGTGGTTTGCCCACTGTGCCATCCTGGGGAGTGCAAAGCCACAGTCTCTCAAGTCTCTACAGTGGGTGGCTTGCCCACTGTTACATCCTGGGGAGTGCAAAGCCACAGTCTCTCAAGTCTAACAAGTGGGTGGGTTGCCCACTGTTACATCCTGGGGAGTGCAAAGCCACAGTCTCTCAAGTCACTTCAGTGGGTGGGTTGCCCACTGTGCCATCCTGGGGAGTGCAAAGCCACTGTCTCTCAAGTCTCTACAGTGGGTGGTTTGCCCACTGTTACATCCTGGGGAGTGCAAAGCCACAGTCTCTCAACTCTCTACAGTGGGTGGGTTGCCCACTGTTACATCCTGGGGAGTGCAAAGCCACAGTCTCTCAAGTCACTACAGTGGGTGGTTTGCCCACTGTGCCATCCTGGGGAGTGCAAAGCCACAGTCTCTCAAGTCTCTACAGTGGGTGGCTTGCCCACTGTTACATCCTGGGGAGTGCAAAGCCACAGTCTCTCAAGTCTAACAAGTGGGTGGGTTGCCCACTGTTACATCCTGGGGAGTGCAAAGCCACAGTCTCTCAACTCTCTACAGTGGGTGGGTTGCCCACTGTGCCATCCTGGGGAGTGCAAAGACACATCTTCGCAAGTAGATGCAGTTCTCTACTGGTACTGGGTGGGACTGGTGCCCAGACTGGATGAGTCTCCCCGTGAAAGTACATGTCCTGTCACAGTCACAGCTGCACAAGGGAGAACGATGCCTGATGTGCGGGACTATTCATACCCACACGGTCTTTGCCCTGTTCAGCGGTGCTTTGCCATGGCTGGCTATGGACTGTTCAGCGGTGCTTTGCCATGGCAGTCTTTTCCCTGTTCAGCGGTCTTCAACATGGTGGTCTTTGCCCTGTTCAGCGGTCTTCACCATGACGGTCTTTGCCCTGTTCAGCGGTCTTCACCATGGTGGTCTTTGCCCTGTTCAGCGGTCTTCACCATGGCGGTCTTTGCCCTGTTCAGCGGTCTTCACCATGGCGGTCTTTGCCCTGTTCAGCGGTCTTCACCATGGCGGTCTTGGCCTTGTTCAGCGGTGCTTTGCCATGGCTGGCTATGGACTGTTCAGCGGTGCTTTGCCATGGCAGTCTTTGCCCTGTTCAGCGGTCTTCACCATGGCGGTCTTTGCCCTGTTCAGCGGTCTTCACCATGGCGGTCTTGGCCTTGTTCAGCGGTGCTTTGCCATGGCTGGCTATGGACTGTTCAGCGGTGCTTTGCCATGGCAGTCTTTGCCCTGTTCAGCGGTCTTCACCATGGCGGTCTTTGCCCTGTTCAGCGGTCTTCACCATGGCGGTCTTTGCCCTGTTCAGCGGTCTTCACCATGGCGGTCTTTGCCCTGTTCAGCGGTCTTCACCATGGCGGTCTTGGCCTTGTTCAGCGGTGCTTTGCCATGGCTGGCTATGGACAGTTCAGCGGTGCTTTGCCATGGCGGTTCTGGTACGGATATTGGTGTGTGGCATTACGATCTCCACAATGGACATTGGTGTGTGGCATTACGATCTCCACAATGGACATTGGTGTGTGGCATTATGATCTCCACAATGGACATTGGTGTGTGGCATGACGAGCTCCACACTGGACATTGGTGTGTGGCATGACGATCTCCACAATGGACATTGGTGTGTGGCATGACAATCTCCACACTGGACGTTGGTGTGTGGCATGACGAACTCCACAATGGACATTGGTATGTGGCATGCTGAACTCCACACTGGACGTTGGTGTGTGGCTTGACGTTCCATCATTGCCCAGCGGGGCTGTGGGATTCTGGACCCTCATGGGCTGTGACTCCGGCGTTGGCGGTGGTTTCCTGACCAGTAACGATACTTGGGCCCTCCTGGGCTATGACTCTGGCGGTGGTCTCCTGAGCAGTTACGATACTTGAGCCCTCCTGGGCTGTGACTCCGGCGGTGGCGGTGGTCTCCTGACCAGTAACAATACTTGGGCCCTCCTGGGCTATGACTCTGGCGGTTGTCTCCTGACCAGTTACAATACTTGAGCCCTCCTGGGCTGTGACTCCGGCGGTGGCGGTGGCACCCTGACCAGTAACGATACTTGGGCCATCCTGGGCTATGACTCTGGCGGTGGTCTCCGGACCAGTTACGATACTTGAGCCCTCCTGGGCTGTGACTCCGGCGGTGGTCTCCTGACCAGTAACGATACTTGGGCCCTCCTGGGCTATGACTCTGGCGGTGGTCTCCTGACCAGTTACAATACTTGAGCCCTCCTGGGCTGTGACTCCGGCGGTGGCCTCCTGACCAGTAACGATACTTGGGCCCTCCTGGGCTATGACTCTGGCGGTGGCGGTGGTCTCCTGACCAGTAACGATACTTGGGCCCTCCTGGGCTATGACTCTGGCGGTGGCGGTGGTCTCCTGACCAGTAACGATACTTGGGCCCTCCTGGGCTATGACTCTGGCGGTGGTCTCTGGACCAGTGACGATACTTGAGCCCTCCTGGGCTATGACTCTGGCAGTGGTCTCTGGACCAGTAACGATACTTGGGCCCTCCTGGGCTATGACTCTGGCGGTGGTCTCCTGACCAGTGACGATACTTGGGCTCTCCTGGGCTGTGACTCTGGTGGTGGTCTCCTGACCAGTAACGACGGTGCTGGCGGTTGTGTCTGGACCGCCGGAAATGATGGCGCACTTCTCCGCTGGACACTCACAACAGGTTGGGGAGACTTCCTCGGGACCTTCCCCACCTTCTTTTGAGTTACAGATGACTCACCAATCGCCTTGGATCCCATTTCACTGTTTGTCCCACCAGGAGTCTTGACACGGTCCCGTTGTCCACTATCCAATTTCGGAGCCTTTACAGGGGGTGGGCTGACAGTGCCTTGGCTCCGTGTCCTACTGCCTGCCCTGGTGGACGGGGCACTCCAAAAACCTGGTACACGCACCACTGGTACTGGAGGCTTTTTGGCTGAGGCGCTACGACGGGACTGATGAATTGGAGGGGAGGGGTGGGGGCAAAAAGGTCAATTTGACATAGGGACAGTTTCTGACGTATACTGGGATGGGTAGCTGGAGGGGCTCTGGGAGTGGAGGAAGAGGAGGTGGTTGTAGGAGGTGTCACTTTAGCTGTTTTGGGTGCAGGTGCAGGTACTGGAGGCTGTCGTGAGGTGGATGGATGTTGGGTGAGTGATTGCCGGCGTTTGTGTACTTTGGGAGGGGGCGTCACAGACACACTGGGAGAGGACACAGGGGACGTGTAAATGGCAGTGGAGGTGGTGAGTGCAGGTGAGCGGCTTGTGGTGCTGGGTTTCCTGCTGCGAGTCCTAGTGCCTGTAGATGTGGTGCATGCAGGTGTGTGTGTAGACGACACTGGGAGGGAGGAGGGAGAAGAGGAGGAGGGGGACACAGTGGAGACAGTGGATGTTGCTGTGTCTGTATGGGTCTGATGCTTGTGTGAGTGCCTCTGGTGTGTGTGGTGCCTATGTTTGCTTGAGCTACTTGTGTGTGTTGACTTGTGTGCATGCTGGTCTGTAGGTGTGCTTGGATAGGCTGGGGTACAGGGGATTGGGTCTGGGTGGAGGAAGTTGGAGGGGGGAGGCTGGACACAGGGACAATGGCTGCCATCAGTGCTGAGGCCAGAGATTGCAGGGTTCGCTGAAGGACAGCCTGACCAGAATGAATGCCTTCCAGGAATGCATTACCGTGTTTCAACTCTCGTTCTACACCCTGGATGGCATTCACAATGGTAGACTGCCCAACAGTGAGTGACCTGAGGAGGTCAATGGCCTCCTCACTGAGGGCAGCAGGGGTGACTGGGGCAGGGCCTGAGGTGCCTGGGGCGAAGGTGATGCCCACCCTCCTGGGTGAGCGGGCACGGGGCGAACGCTGAGGGGCTGCTGGGAGGGCGGTGCTGGTAGGGGAGGTGGCGGCTGTACCTGTAGAAGTGGGGCGCACAGATGGTGCCACCACCACAGGGAAGCTCCCATCGGCGGATGAGTCCGTGTCGCTGTTTGGTGATCCTGTGGCCGACGTGAAGCTCCCCTCGCCCTCCGTCCCACTGGTGAATTCAGAGTCTGTGGTGTGGCCCTCCATGGCCATGTGGGATGCAGCTCCCTCGTGCTCCGGTGCCACTGTACCTCCGCCTGTTGATGCTGATGTACAGAAGGACAGGGAGAGCAGGAAAAGGGGGGAGACAGAAGAAAGAGAGTTTTAGTGCATGGCATACCGCTACCGTTGGCGGACAAGACAAACGCAGTAGCCCCCTGCATTACGCCGTGCTCCTGCCCTCTGCACATGCAATTTCTGGGATATGGCCTGCATGGCAATGGTAGAAATCTGCCCACATGAATGGCAAAGGGGCAACTATACATCAATTTGCCTTTTTTTTGAGCTGGGGTAGAGTGCCACATGGCCTACATAACAGAGGTGCCTTGCCTACCTAACTCGCCCTGGCCTAGGGACACCCACAGCCCACCACCCTCACCCAGACAGCTCCACTGCACGCAAAGTCCATAGGATGAGGTTGTACTCACCCCTTTGTGTCTGCTGTGATGTCCTTAAGCGCCCATCCAACTCCGGGTAGGCCACCGCCAGGATCCTGAACATCAGGGGGGTCATGGTGCGATGGGCACCCCTCCCACGTTGGGAGGCCATCCCCAGCTGAGCCTCCGCCGTCTTCTTGCTGCAGCGGCGAATGTCCTCCCATCTCTTCCAGCAGTGGGTGCCCCGTCTCTGGTGGGCCCCCAGGGTCCGGACTTCCTTGGCGATGGCACGCCAAATGTCCCTCTTCTGGAGGGCGCTGACCTACATGACATGCACAAGGAAAGAGGAATAGTCATTACCTACAGCACCGTCGTTGTATTTGGCCCCCTCCCAACTCTATCCCTGTGGCCCATTCATCCCCAAGCATGACTGTTCTATGTACTCTGCCCCCTTCCCTCATCCACCCAGCCCTCTCCACCCAGGCCTAGCCCATACAACGTGCTCCCTGTGTACTAACCTGTTGGTCTGGAGGACCGTAGAGTAGCGTATACTGGGGGAGGACCCCATCCACAAGTTTCTCCAACTCCTGTGCAGTGAAGGCAGGGGCCCTTTCCCCAGACGCAGCAGCCATCGTCGCTTCCAGACCGAGGTCACAGCAGCACTAGCAGTGTAGGTCCTCTCCTGTGGAAGGTCAGGTATCTAGTGATTGAACAGATAGAAAATGGTGGTGACGTCCGCGGCGGTGATGTCCGCGGCGGTGCGCATCATCACCGCCAGCGTACCTGTTTATTGGCTCCTGGGACCCATAGGGTCCAATGTTAACCAATGCAGCATTGCGCCGCGCTCTACGACCGCCTACCGCGACGGTGTCCAACGCCAGCGCAGTTACCCCACAATTCCATTGTCCCAGTTTAGAGGTCAGGCAGCAGCCATTTCAGGGGCCCACATGGCTTCAATTACTACTGCGTCACACATACCGAGGCCTACACTCAAAACCTTTCCCGGATGGATTAATTGTCTGGTGTAGTCTTGTGTGTGACTGTGGGTACATACCTGGAGGAATGCTGACAGTTTTTTCGCTGTTGCCCTTCTTAGGCACCGTCAGTTGGGACATATTGGAAGATGGCGGAATCCGCCGGTATACCGACCGCTGGTGGACCTGTTGACAATGGAAGAGCGACATGTCATTGTGACCTAGCGGTTTGACCGTGCCACAATCCGGGAACTATGTTCCCAGTTGGAGCCAGACCTCTTGTCTCCAATCCGCCATCCGACTGGAATCCCCCCTGACGTGCAGGTGCTGTCAGTGCTCCATTTCTTTGCAAGTGGGTCTTTTCAGACAACAGTGGCCATGGCATCAGGGATGTCCCAGCCTATGTTTTCCAACGTCTTGTCCAGAGTGTTGTTTGCCCTGCTGAAACACGTAAGGAGATACATCATTTTCCCTGAGGTGGTGGATTTACCTACAGTGAAAGGTGACTTCTATGCCCTTGGACATATCCCCAACGTCATAGGTGCCATTGATGGGACCCATGTAGCTCTGGTCCCCCCCGCAGGAATGAACAGGTGTACAGGAACAGGAAGAGTTATCATTCGATGAACGTCCAGATGGTCTGTTTGGCAGACCAGTACATCTTGCAGGTAAATGCAATGTTCCCTGGCTCAGTGCATGATGCCTACATCCTGCGGAATAGCAGCATCCCTGATATGATGGGTGAACTCCAGAGGCACCGTGTATGGCTATTGGGGGACTCTGGTTACCCCAACCTGTCCTGGCTACTGACCCCAGTAAGGAATCCCAGGACCAGGGCAGAGGAACGGTACAATGAGGCCCATGGGCGGACTAGGAGGGTGATTGAGCGGACCTTCGGCCTCCTGAAGGCCAGGTTCAGGTGCCTCCATATGACAGGTGGGTCCCTATTCTACTCACCGAAGAAGGTGTGCGACATCATCATCGCCTGCTCCATGCTCCATAACTTGGCATTGCGACGCCAGGTGTCTTTTCTGCAGGAGGATGATCCAGATGACGGTGTTGTTGCAGCGGGTGAGCCTGTGGAGCCTGTGGACAGTGATGAGGAGGAAGCTGATGAAGATGAAAACGACAACAGGGAGTCAGTCATACAGCAATATTTTCAATGAGACACAGGTGAGTACAATTTCATGTTTCACATTATATTACATTTCACACGTCTACCTCTATCCTGTACCTACATTTCACTCTCTATTTGGTAACTGAGTTGTCCCCTTCCATTTCAGTTTCAGTAATGTGGTAACCTACGTGTCAACAGCTTGCACCCTTGAAAGGCTTGTGATGTGTGACATTGGTATGTTGACCTTCCAATGGGTAACCTTTTTTAACACTGTAATTGACAATACAAAGTTCACAATCATTGACTGACTCCAATATTATTGAGGTTTCAAGGGTGTTTATTGAAGTGCATAAAAATATAGGGGGGTTGTGAAATGGGGAGAGGTCATGGTGGAAGAATGTCCATGGCAGAGTCCTGTCTATTAGTCTCACAGGTACATTGCACATCTGGCCATTGGAAGTGGAGCTGGGGCAGTTCCAATCTGGACAGGGTAACAAAGTGGGACAGTGGGGGGACAATCAGGGTGGTCTTATTTCCTGGCGGGGGTCTTGCCATCTTGCTCTGTCCTGTTCCTGGATCTCCGGGCCCGCTTTCATGGTGGTTGTCCGTCTGCAGGGTGTGGGGTGCTGGTGTGGTGGTCCTGTGGCGGGGCGTCCTGTCCACTAGCGCCGGCGGAGGTGGTGGGCATTTCATCATCCTGGCTAGTGTCAGGGGCCCCTTGGAGTGCCACGGTGTCCCTCAAGGTCTTTTGAATGTCCGTCGGCACCCCTACGATGGTGCCCAGGGCGGAGGCGATGGTCCTGAGCTCCTCCCTGAACCCCAAATACTGCTCCTCCTGCAGACGCAGGGTCTCCTGCAACTTGTCCAGGACCGTTGCCATCGTCTCCTGTGAGTGGTGGTATGCTCCCATGATGGAGGAAAGGGCCTCGTGGAGAGTGGGTTCCCTTGGCCTGTCCTCCCTCTGTCGCACAGCAGCCCTCCCAGTTCCCCGGTGTTCGTGTGCCTCCGTCTCCTGGACCGTGTGCCCACTACCACTGCCCCCAGGTCCCTGTTGTTGTTGGGGTGGTGGGTTACCCTGGGTGCCCTGTAGTGGTGGACACACCGCTGATTGACCTGTCCTGGGTAGGGAGGTATGGGCCCGCTGGGTGGGTGCTGTGCTGGGGTTACCAGAGGGTGGAAGCTCAGTGTTGGGCTGTGGCTGGGCAAGGGGAACCGACTGTCCTGAGGCCCACGATGGTCCGGGCTGGTCATCAAGATCCAGTAGGGCAGAGCTGCTGTCGTCACTGTGGGCCTCTTCTGGGGGTGGAGTGGTGTTATCTGGACCCTCTGGTGTGGTGACGTTCCTTCGGGTTCCTGCGGGGGTATAAGTACATGATTATTGCATGTGTGTGTTTCATGGTGTGCAATGGTTGGGTGTGCGTGAACCCCAGTGCAGGCATTCCTGTGTGGGGGCTTCTGTGGTGATGGTTGGGGGGTGTTGTGGGTCTGTGCAGTGGGCATGCTTTAGTGATGGGTGTCCATGCTTAGTTGTGTCATGCAGGTCTTGGGGTTGGGATGGGTGGTTGGTGTTATGGGTAGATTAGTGAGGAGTTAGGGTGATAGGGGAGGGTGTGAGGGTGGGGGTGTGTGATAGCATGCAGGTTGGGTGGGGGATATGATAGTGAAGATTTGACTTACCAGTGTCCGTTCCTCCAACGACTCCTGCGAGGCCCTCAGGATGCAAGATGGACAAGACTTGCTCCTCCCATGTTGTTAGTTGTGGGGGAGGAGGTGGAGGTCCGCCGCCAGTCCGCTGTACCGCAATGTGGTGCCTGGATACCGTGGAACGCACCTTCCCCCGTAGGCCGTTCCACCTCTTCCTGATGTCCTCCCTATTTCTTGGGTGCTGTCCCACAGCGTTGACCCTGTCGACTATTCTTTGCCATAACTCCATCTTCCTGGCTATGGATGTGTACTGTACCTGTGAGCCAAATAGCTGTGGCTCTACCCTGATGATTTCCTCCACCATGACCCTAAGCTCCTCCTCGGAGAAGCGGGGGTGTCTTTGGCGTGACATGGGGTGGTGTGTGTGATGTGTGGGGTGGTGTATGTGTTGATGAGTGTGGTGAGTGTAGTGGTATGTGGTGTTTTGTGCGTGGATGTTGTGTGGGTGATGGTGTAGTGTGCCTCTGTGTGATGGTGTTATCTATTCTGTGCTGTCTCTCTCTGGCCTTCGTCTCTAATTTGTGGTCGTAGGGGTTTGTGGGTGATGTGGGTGTGTGTTTTATATTGTGTTGGGTGTGTGGGAGTGGTGTGTGTATGTGTATCAGGTGTGTGTATTTGGAATTGTCCAATGTGGCGGTGTTTTGTATATGTGCGTGGATTCGTGGGTCGTAATAGCATGGGCGTGTTTCTGTTGGCGTGGAGGTGGAGGATTTGTTTCCGCATATTTATCGCTGACCTTTGGTTTGGCGGACTTGTGTGGGTTTCTGAATTTCGGCTGATTCCGTGATGTGTGTCATAATAGCTGTAGCGGTCTCCCGCCGCCGCCGCGGTGTATTGGCGGTCTTCTGCACGGCGGTAAGCGGCTTTTACCGCCAATGTTGTAATGACCCCCATTATCTGTTGGGAGCAAAACACACCATAACTGTGTATTCTGATCACAGAAATTTATAATTTATGAGTTCTGCCAGGCTACTAACTCCAAGACAACTAAGATGGATGTTCTTCTTCGCAGAATTTGATTTCATAGTGACTTTCAGACCAGGAATAGATCATCGTAAGGCCGATGCATTATCTAGACAAGATTCTTAAAAAACCCACGCCTATTATAACACCTTCAAAAGTGTGTAGTAGCTGCCGAGAAATGTTTTGATCTCATTCGTAATCATTTTCACATCACTAAGTGGCAAGAGTGGTTACAACAAGACACCAAGAGGTCTATTCAACAAGGCTTACCTCTACATGAATCTCGAGTATTTTTGCCTACTGAAGAGTTAAGAGAGACAGCTTTTCATTGGTTACACAAGCATCCTCTGGCAGGTCACCCAGGTCCTCAAAAAACAATAGAACTCATGAAAAGGTATTTTTGGTGGCCTACATTCGTTCACGACCTTAAGCAAATGCTACAATCATGTGAAGCATGTGCAAGATGCAAGAGCGAACATACTAAGCCCAAAGGTCTATTGATACCTCTACCTGTTCCCAACCATCCATGGGAACATATCTCTATGGATTTTTTCACTGATCTTCCGCAGATAAAACAATTTTCAACTATTCGAGTGGTAATAGACAGTCTTACCAAATATGCACATTTCATTGCCTGTAAAGGACTCCCAACTTCTGACGCTTTAGTGACTATCATCTTAAAAAATATAGTTCGACTTCACGGACTTCCAAGAATTATCCTCTCTGATAGAGCAACACAATTTTCTGCACGTTTTTGGCAACAAAAGGTGCAAGGCTCTACAAATTGATTCAACTTCATCTACTGGTTATCATCCACAAATGCGTGGTCAAACAGAGAGACTAAACAAAACTCTGAAACAATATTTATGATGTTATGCAGCAAAGTCTCCGACAACCTGGCTGGATCTTTTATGGCTTGCAGAACTGGCTTACAATAACTCTCACCACTCGTCAATAAATTCAACTCCTTTCTATGGTTTATATGGATGTCATCTGCATATTTTGCCAGTTATGTTACCTACATCTACTCAAACCACTCCAGCAGTCAAGGACATGCTAACACACATGCAAAAAATACATGCACAATTACAAAAAAATCTTTGTCAAGCAAAGAAAAAATATAAAATGCAATATGACAAAAAACACCAGCCTGGCCCTCAGTATACAACCAAAGATAGAGTTTGGTTGTCCACAAAAAACTTTGTGTTCAAAAACAAAAATATGTTTTATTCAAAATTCGTAGGGCCCTATGGAGTAATACGACAAGTGAACCCAGTAACATATAAGTTAAAATTACCATTGTCTTTGAAAATTCATCCAGTGTTTCACACTTCGCTTCTTAAACACGCTTCACCCTCAAGCGTCAGACAAACTGTTTCTCTATTAGTTCAAGGCCATTGGGAGTATGAGGTGCGAGCTATTCTAGACTCTAAATTTAGGGGTTCTTCCCTTTGGTACTTGGTGTCCTGGAAAGGTTACGGAATGGAAAATGACTCTTTGGAACCTGCAAGACATGTCCATGCACCACGTTTGGTGCGACGATTTCATCTCCTCCATCCTAATAAACCAGGCCCTGGACCGCGCTTGGGAGAGGGGTGTAATGTCAGGAATAAGGCCAGGTGCGGTCCAGGTCTCGCCTGGAATTCCGCTGCGCAACTCTGCGGCGCTTTATGCGCACCACTGGTCATCCCGGCTTGTTCCAAGAATGGCCATCAGCGCTGCACGGTTAGCGGTTCAGCTGATTAAGCTGGTACTATTTAATGACGGCAGCCAAGCGGCCGCGTAGAAGGTGAGCGCGCTAGCGGGCAAGGGAACGCTTTTTATTTCTTTATTGCTCTACTACTTAGTATTTTAGCTGCATCAACAAACAGTTGACATTTACTTTTAAATATTGTCACAGTCATTTATTTTTTTAAACATTTAAATATCTTACATTTTGGTTCGATACCTTTTTAGCACTGTAGGATCTGGGCACTGTTGGGGGGTTTCTTTTTTTCTCTTTCACGTCGCAGACTCGTTTGCAGCCGGAAGTGAGGTTCTGTTAGAGCCCTCCTTCCGGGTACCAGCTTTCAGCACCGCACGGTTAGCGGTTCAGCTGATTAAGCCGGTACTATTTAATGACGGCAGCCCAGTGGCCGCGTAGAAGGTGAGCGCGCTAGCAGGCAAGGGAAAGCTTTTTATTCCTTTATTGCTCTACTACTTAGTATTTTAGCTGCATCAAAAAACAGTTGACAATTACTTTTAAATATTGTCATGGTCATTTATTTTTTTAAACATTTAAATATCTTAAATTTCGGTTCGATACCTTTTTAGCACTGTAGGATCTGGTCACTGTTGGGGGGGGTTCTTTTTTTCTCTTTCACGTCGCAGACACGTTTGCAGCCGGAAGTGAGGGTCTGTTAGAGCCCTCCTTCCAGGTACCGGCTTTCAGCACCGCACGGTTAGTGGTTCAGCTGATTAAGCCAGTACTATTTAATGACGGCAGCCCAGCGGCTGCATAGCGGCCGCGCGCAGTGGGCGCGCATAAGGCAAGCCTGTCTGTGCCAGTCCGCGCCCGAACGGGCCCGGGGGCAGGGGACTCTGCTCTTTCTTCTGGAGGCAGGGTTCCTGTGTGGGCCAGATGCAAAGTCAGGACTATCCCGTGCAAACATAAGGTGCCATCTGACTTCAGATCCGCCTGGGCCTGCAGGGATTGCAATTGGACACTTCAATCTCCATTAACAATTATGGAAGCTAGGACCCAGGACAGGAGGCCTCTGACATCGGGAATTCTAGTACAGCAGAACACAGAGGCAAAGGGATGGTCACTTCAACATGCTTTGGTAAATGCCCACTCTCTCCCTAAACATAAGCTGGAAATCTATGAGCTGATAGATGCGGGGCACTTAGGTTGCTTGTTTATAACAGAAACTTGGGGAAGACCAGACTCAGACCCGGACTTTGTTGCAGCAACTTCCCCAGGATATACCTATCATAGGTTAGATAGACCGGGAGGTGGGGGGGGGGTTTAGCTTTTATATGCAGGGCTACATTTATGTGCGTCTGGTCTGGCCCTACTGTGAATACTTGCGAGATGATGTCCTTTAAGATCTCTAACAATAATGGCATTATGTTGGAGGGCCTTTTGCTCTATTGTCCACTGGGCCCTCTTACAAATGTTGTCCAAACTTGGGTCAATTTGGTAGAACCAATGGTCCTGTCCACGAAGGCTATCATTTTGGGAGATTTTAATCTCCACTTTGATGAGACCTGCAATCCTGTGGTCAGGGAGTTTTTAGATCTTATGGCGGCTTTGGACTGCACTCTTAGAGTCTGGGAAGCCACACATAGCGCAGGGCATATATTAGATGGAGTTTTTGCTTGTGCATCTACACAGCTGGCTGCATCTAATACTCAGCTTAGCTGGACTGACCATCATATGTTACGTTTCAAAACTATCACCGTACAGCTCCCACATACACCAAGACTAGAAAATAAGGTAGTGAGACCATGGAAGCAGATTAATAGGGAAGAACTAGTCACCGCCTTAGAAGAAGGTTGGGACGGAGCTGAGAAGCTGGCCCGGCCCTTAATTGACATCTTCAACCAAGGCGTGGAAACGGCTATGGTGCAGCTGGCCCCTCCCAGAGTCCTGGGGTCCGGTAGCCGGAAAAAGCTAAGTCAACCATGGTTCTCTAGTGAACTAAAGAGGCTGCAGAGAAGCTATCGGCAACAGGAGCGCCGGTGGAAACTGAACCTGAAGTATTAAAATCTGCCCTCCATGCCTACAAAGTGGCACTTTTCTCAGCCAAATCGAAATTCTATACTGCTAAAGTGAAGGAGGCAGTAAACGCCCCAAACTTTTTAACGTGATAAAAACACTATCCACTCCGCTCAGGTGTCTGGATTTGGAGAGTTCCCAGGAATTTTGTGACAAGGTCGCAGGGCACTTCGAGAATAAAATTCTCCGAACACATGCTACCTTTGATCCCCATGTGATTTCTAGGGAATCATTTTGTGGATTCGGTCACAGATGTTAATGTAAAGGGCATATTTTCAACGGATTTTCATGCCCCTACCCAGGACCAGGTAAAAAAGATGATCTGTGAAATGAAGTCAGGTTCCCCATTGGACCCGTGCCCCCCTTTCATTTTTAGATTAGCCCCTGACCTGATGGCTCGGGCTTTAGTCGCGATTTTCCAAGAGGTGTTAGATTCTGGTATTTACCCTGCCTCTTGGAAGGAAACTATAGTTATGCCATTAAAAAAGAAGCCAGATGGGGACAGTCAAGATTTAAATAACCTATGGCCAATAGCGCTCCTTCCCTTTCTGGCCAAAATCTTAGAAAAAAATGCTGAATAGGGAATTAGCAGAATTTCTAGTGGCTGGGGGAGGCCTTGATTCATCACAACATGGCTTCAAAAAGGCGCACAGCACGGAGACTGCTTTGATCTCTTCTTCTGACGCGATTCGGAAATTGGTCGATGAAGGCCAAGGGGCTATCCTAGTATTGTTGGACTTATCAGAGGCATTTGACACGATCTCTCCTTATTTACTAACGTCTCGCCTTAGTCAAGCAGGGATTAGAGGACGAGCCCTAAAGCTTTTAGAATCCTTCGTGTCTAACAGATTGACAACTGTAAGTAGTGGCAATTTTCGATTATCCCCTTATTTACTGCCTTGTGGGATTCTTCAGGGCTCATCCTTAAGCCCTACCTTGTTCAATTTTTATGTTGCACGTTTGTCTGACATCATCCGATAGTTTGGGTTTATCCCGACCTCCTATGCTGATTACACTCAGCTTATTATCCCTATTGCAAAACCCTGGGAGGAGGTTGCGGATCGGTTTAGCGATTGCATGCAAGGTGTCAGCAATTGGATGAAGATAAACTGGTTGAAAATGAATGCCACAAAAACAGAAATTCTTTGCTTTGGGCCAGCAAAAGAATTATGGAACTCACGCTGGTGGCCAGCAGACTGTGGGATTCCTCCAGCACCGACCACGGTCATTAGGAACCTGGGCATTCTCTTTGACGACCACCTGTCTTTCAGAAATCACGTAAATCATACTCTGAAGACATGCCTTTTGCTGATTAAAATGCTTTGCAAAATTTTCCCTACCTTAAGCAGGAATGGAAAGCCTCTGCTGTCTTAGCTCTAGTAATGTCGAAAGTTGATTATTGCAATGCCTTACTCCTTAACGTGGATAAGACATTGATTAATAAGCTGCAAATGGTCCAAAATGCAGCAGCTAGAGCAATTTTTAAATCTTCCACAGTGGAATTCAGTCAGCTGGAGTCTCAAGAAACTACACTGGCTTCCAGTGTCCCAATGTATTATTTTCAAAGCACTTTGCCTAACCTAAAAAGCAATTCATGGAATTGGTCCTAGCTATCTTACCACTAGGCTCTGCTGGTACGCTCCCAAGAGAAACCTGAGGTCCGCCAAAGCATATAGAATTCAGGTCCCCCGTACACACAGAGCAAAATGGGGGGATAAAGCTTTTACGGTGGCTGCTGCTAAAGGCTGGAATTCACTACCGCTGAATATTAGGCATGAACCAGCCTATTTAAGGTTCAGGAAACTGGCCAAGACTTGGCTCTTTCCTCGATAGCCTGCTTTTTCCTTGGCCTACTTTTTCCTTAGCAGTTTTTTGGTGTAACTGATGGGGCGGGGTGGAGGCTAGGTTTGTTTTCTGATTTCTTCCTCATCTTCTACTTTTTAGCGCTTCAATGCTACCTGTGAGTCGGAATGCACTTTACAAATACTACATACATTTATACATTTACATAAAGCCCAGCCACACCCAAGCACGTTGCTCACTATTTTGAAGACTTCGATGCAGCCGAACCTCGTGGAGGTTTCTCTGGAAAAGTCCAGAGTTTCTTAATGGCAGAGTGTCGTCTAACCAAAATCCATGGTGCATCCAAAAATTAGTAGGTCGTACTCATAGCGGTAAGGCCTTGCTGAATCCAAGTTTGGAGGAAGCTATTACTTCCAAGAGGTAACGTGCTTTGTGCACATGTAATTCATGGTGTTTCCGTTCACAGATGTAAAGCTCTCTTTTGGCTCAGTGATTCAAAGCGTTTCAGTTCACAGAGATAACACACTTTGTGCACATGTAATTCATGGTTTTTCAGTTCACAGATGTAAAGCGCTCTTTTGGCTCAGTGATTAAAAGCATTTCAGTTCACAGAGATAACGCACTTTGTGCACATGTAATTCATGGTGTTTCCGTTCACAGATGTAAAGTGCTCTTTTTGCTCAGTGATTCAAAACGTTTCAGTTCATAGAGATAACGCACTTTGTGCACATGTAATTCATGGTGTTTCCGTTCACAGATGGAAAGCGCTATTTTGGCTCAGTAATTCCAAGCGCTTCAGTTCTTAGACGCAAAGCGCTCTGGGCATGATAATTCAAGCACTTCAGTTCCCAGATATAAAGCGCTTCAATTCACAGAAGGAAAAGGTTCTTGGCACAATGATTTAAGTTATTTAGACAACTTGTGTAAAAGCGCTTCCTGGTGTTATTAAGTAAGGCGCTTTAGGTTTTGAATGAGGAAAACCTTTTTGACATTTATTATTATGAATGGGAAAGAATTTTGGAGATAACCCAATCAAAGTTTTCACTATTCTTTGAATAACTCAAGATATGAAAAAACATATTTAAGTCTTTGAGATTTTCTAAGTCATGATCAAAGGTTTATGTTGTGAATACATAAATGTTACAGGATTGATATTCTGTGTAAAATCCTAATTCAACGTTCTTGCTATCTCTTGAATCTGAGGTCATGTTTTAAAAGGGGCTTCGCCCGCATTTCAGAAGAGGTCTCCACCTGATATCTCGGAGACACATTTAGTCAAGAGTCTATAAATGATTTATGTTTTCTATGAATGAGTAAATGCATATTGTTCTAACCTTTCCTTTTCAGATCTCTCTCCCTGCTGTTTCCCTTCCCTAATTCTCTTCCCCCAGACTGGCATAACTCTGTGCTACATAATAGCTTTCTGAGTTGGTGACGCCGGGCGGTGGGCCTTTTGTTCAGCAACGTGCAGATCCTGAGGAAAGGACCCCGTGACACCCCCTGGGGCAGATCGGCCAACTATATTGGGCCGATCCGTCCCCGGAGGGGGGAGCAGAAATGGCCTAAAAATGATTTGGCCCACCCGGGACTGACCCTTGCCTAAGGGGTCGCTCCCCACACATAAAAAAAAAACAAAAAAACAAAAAAAACAATTATCCCTGGTGTCTAGGGGTTTTCTGAGCCCCCTGGAGGCAGACCAGCCTAATTGTATTAGGCCGATCTGCCCCCGGGGGAGAAGAACTGTCCTAAAAATAATATGGCCCCTAGGGAGCGACCCATCCCCAAGGGGCCGCTCCCCTTATGTGTCAGCATGATAAAAAAGAAAATTCCCTGGTGTCTAGTGGTTTCTGTCCCCCCTGGGGGCAGATCAGCCTAATTATATTAGGCGGATCTGCCGCCAGGATGGAAGAAATGGCCTAAAAATAACGTGCCCCCCCCCCCCCCCCCCGGGGAGCGACCCTTGCCTAAGGGGTCGCTCCCCACATATATAAATAAAAAATAAAAAAATAAAAAAATTATCCCTGGTGTCTAGGGGTTTTCAGCCCCCAGGGCGGGCACAAATGGCCTAAAAATAATATGGCCCCCTAGGGAGCGACCCTTGCCCAAGGGGCTGCTCCCTTTATTGAAAATACATTAAAAATAAAATCCCTGGTGTCTAGTGGGCATTTCTGCTGCCCGATCGCATTACGATCGGGCAGCAGAAATCCTTCAAGAGACATGAAAGGAAAGGTCTTTCCTTTCCTTTAATGTCTCTTCCGCCCCAACTCCTGGTCGGAAGAGAAATGCTTTTGCATTTCTCTTCCGGGATCGTGCTGGAAGCATACATCCAGCGCGATCCGAGGTGACCTCTGATAAGGTCAGCGCGCGATTTGCGTGCTGATGTCATCAGACGTCACTGGGGGGGTGGGTCGGGGGTGGAAGGGGATCCTCCTTCCATCCCCGACTGGGGTGTGTGGGAGGGAGGCCCATGGGGAGCGCTAGCGCTCCCCCGTGGGCCGGGTGCATGACAAGCCGGTCTCATCCCAGGCATACGGGAACCATGTTCCAGGACGAGACCAGCTCGCCCGCGGCACCGAGCGGGTTAACACTTGTGACTCCTTCCCCCCCACCACTCTAAGCTTTGGGAACCATCTTTTTGCATATCCACAAACACACCTAAAAAGATCAACCCCCTTGGATGTTTTGTGGAATACATTACTCTGTAAACTTAGGTGGTCATGATAATTGGGCTGGCAAGAAAGTGCACTCTGACACAATAGTGGCATCAGTGTCCAAATGTTGTTAAGTGTATTTGTAAAGCGCAGTCACCCTTAGGGGCATCCTGGCACTGAATGAGTGAACACATTAATAAATGGTCATTGTCAAGTTGGGAGATTTTGGAAATATGGAGGGAAATGGTAAAGAAATGGGGAATGGTAGTGCCCTGAGTAACACGATAGAAGAGGTTTTCACCAGGCAAAAGATGTTTCCAAGTAGAGTGCAATGGCATTCTTTACAAAAGTCTTGGTGTGAAAAGATGGGAAACCAAACTTTTATGACTGACCCTGTTGAAGTCAGCTGACATGACGTCCATCTAAAGGAGAGGCAGACTCAACTACCACAACAGTATTTATCTAAAGGGTCTCTGTTCTGCATCTGGGACAATTGTTGATTTTAAGGACAATGAATATAGAGCTAGATTTCAGGAATGTTTGTGATAGTGTGATGTTGATAACAGTAAGCCTTTTCAGCAGCCACATGCCTCCTTTGACAGCCCTTATTCGGTCCCACAAAACTATTTTTTGGTGTGTGGTTATGATACTTGAATCCATTTCATTGTACACGGGGGCTTGAGAGATAGGCACAAAGTGATAGCTTATCTAAAACATGTTCTGTCCTGGCTGTGAGATGGCAGTATCTTCTGCATGGGCACCCATATCACCATTCAAACAACAACATAGCTTCTATAGAAAGCAGCATATTCAGTTATTTCCTTTCACATGCACACCATTCTAGTAATTAGTGTCGGATAAAGTAAATCAAGACGTCTATTATTGTATTTCAAAATATAACACAATACTCAACATGACAAAAGACCATGGCCCTCATTACGAGCCTGGCGGTCTGTGACCGCCAGGCTCGCGGTTGGCGGGAGCACCGCCGACAGCCTGGCGGTGCCCCTTAGGGCATTCTGACCGCGGCGCTTTGGCCGCGGTCAGTGCAGGAAAACCGGCGGTCTCCCGCTGGTTTTCCGCTGCCCGTCAGAATCCTCCAAGGCGGCGCAGCATGCTGCGCCGCCTTGGGGATTCTGACACCCCCTACCGCCATCCACTTCCTGGCGGTTCGCCCGCCAGGAACAGGATGGCGGTAGGGGGTGTCGCGGGGCCCCTGGGGGCCCCTGCAGTGCCCATGCCAATGGCATGGGCACTGCAGGGGCCCCCGTAAGAGGGCCCCGCTTGTATTTCACTGTCTGCATAGCAGACAGTGAAATACGCGACGGGTGCAGTAGCACCCGTCGCACCTTCCCACTCCGCCGGCTCGATTCCGAGCCGGCGTCCTCGTGGGAAGGTTGTTTCCCGCTGGGCTGGCGGGCGGCCTTAAGGCGGCCGCCCGCCTGCCCAGCGGGAAACTCAGAATGCCGGCCGCGGTCTTCAGACCGCGGTGCGGTATTCCTGCGGCGCAACTTTGGCGGGCGGCCTCCGCCGCCCGTCAAAGTTGTAATGAGGGCCCATGTGTGGTAGAAAAAGTACCATAAAACAGCATAGCAACCAAGGTTCCAGTGCTGCGCTTGGAAGTTAGCATGGCACAACCATGTTTACCAAGATAAAGAAAAAATGAAAACATTCTACTTTTATAATGCCTGATTCAAGGATGTGTTATTTTTTGGGAAAAATCTACTTGTTAGATGTAGAAGGTGTTAGAAGCAAGAAGCGGCAGCCACTGCTCTGTGTTTCCAAGCAAGTGCAGCAGACAGAACAATCAGAGCAAAAACCCATGCATGGGCCTGTTCTGAACTTGCACACAGAAGTAGAAATTGTTCATTATACAACTCCCTGGATCGCCAAGCTCTGCTTTTATTTCTCCTGCCTTCAAGTCAAAATGAAGCTTAGAACTAAGGGTGCCAAACCGAGGACAGAAATGTGTCAACATCACATATACAAACCACAGTTGCAGTATTTCATGGTGGTTTTTCTTTCCTCTATTAAGGAAAATGTACTAGAACAGTGATCACTGCACAGAACACAAAAGTAAACTGCCCAGGGCAACTTTTACACATGCCCAGTAGAAACCTAATCCATTTACTGATTTCGAATAAACAAAGTCCCACATGCTTGGTAAAAATCATTATTTTGCTGTCCTTGCACTGTTTTTTTTAATATAGAAATGCTATAGGCAGGGCCCATCAGTATTAAATTAACTGTGTTCTGGGTGTGAACTGCACAGGCAAAAGACTCAAGGCATCCTGGGGATCAGGACATTTCTGCGCTATCTCAGCAGCAGCACAGTTTACTATTACCTATAGCTAATGGTATATATATTAATTTCTTCACTGACTTTCCCCATATGACAAAATCAGTGATACCATGCCTAGTAACTCAGTCCTTTCTTGGCATTTCATGACAAAGGCAGGGCAGTTTGATACTGGCTTGCAATAACAAAGCACGAAGCACCCCACAATACGTATCTCAAGGCCTGACTATAATATCTTCATTCATTCCAACTTTGCTATGTGTCCAAAGAATAGAGTAGCAGGAAGGTGTGTTAAATGCTCATCATTAACCTAGTATCTGCTGCAACCAAATCATTCTGAGGTGCAAGCATATATCCATCCATTCACATCTTTTACATGAGGTGGGGTAGGACAGCTAGAAAGAAAAGTTTAAGTGCTGGGCAATGAGATGGGTGGGATAGTTAGGAAATAAATAAAAAGTTACTTGTAATAGCAAATACACTGAAAAGCTACAGAGACAGGAATTAGGATCAGAAAAGAAGGAAGAATTGGAAATAGGTGTAGCATCCTCCCCATCCCCGGAGCATGCAAAGATTACAGCACACACAGAGCTCTTGATTATACATCTTTATTCCTTTACACACAATGACACACTAAATGATTACCAATCACACCTTGGCATCTGCCAGCAGGTTGCGCAATCTCTCTTCCAGGTCTGCTTGAACTGCGCGGGTCCTAGCGCACCTAGTTTCACGACACTACATCTCCCCCCTTGTTAAATTATAATAGTACAAACAATAGTTATGTTAGATTTCTTCAATGAGTTGTCAAGGTGCTCGCACTAGTCGACCAGATTGAATGGTGTGAGGTGGTGAAGTTGCACTCTGGTCCGGCACCAATGGCGGAGATTCTGGTGCTTGATCTGGACTGTCAGGTGAAATTGCATAAATTAAAGATTGCAGAAGCTGATGAACGCCGAGGTAGGTGCTTGAAATGTGATGAGTCCCGGGTGATGATTTTTCCGTGCTGCTGGGCTGTCACCATGTGTCCTTTGTATGTCACCACCCTCAGGGGTTCGGCATCAAATGGAGTGTCTGTTTTCCACTTTTAATATTATTTGACTTGGGTTCAGTCATTTTTCATCAAAGACTGTTTCCTGAGCTTGTTGACGGTGATCGGCGTGCATCTTCAACTTGCACTTTCGAGAAGTGTTCAGGGTCCAAACCCTGTCAGTGTCCAAAAATCAATCCACTGTTCACTGTGGCAATTTGGTCCAAATAGCTCTCCCAAACAGCAAGGTGGTAGGACTCACCAGTTGTGAAGCGAGGAGTGAGCGCTAAGCATGGAGGGCTTGGCATAGAGCTTGCTTCAGCTCAATTCCCTCCATCTCCGCTCGCTGAATTGTTTTCTTGAGGGTGCCCATGAATCGTTCAACAATGCCATTGCCTTGAGGCCACATAGGTGTGCTCTTTTGATATTTGACAATTAGTTTGACTAGAAACTCTTTGAACTCTTGACTGTTGAATGGGGGAGCTCTTGTCAGATCTGAGGCCTGAAGGTATACCCCATTCTGCGAAGATGTCGTCCAGTCGCTCAATGACCTTGTTATGGGTGGCTGATGACATTTCCTCCACTAATGGAAAGTTTGAATACTTATCAATGACTACCATAGGATGATGTCCTTCACCTAAGGGCCCAAAGAAATTAACAGCAATTCTTTCCCATGCTTATGTAGGAAGGTCAGATATTGTCAATGAATGTTGAATTACTTTAGGGGAAAGTTAGTTGCACAGATTGCACCCTTTCAGTTCTCTCTTAACTTGTTTGTCCTAGTGAGGGAACCACACTCAGGTGGTCATTATGACATTGGCGGTCTTTTCTGAAGACCGCTGTGGTGATGGCTACCAACAGACCGCTGCAGAGGTGGCAATCCGCCCGCCACATTATGACACACAAACACAAAACTGACAGAAACCAGCCACAACAACAATTCTGCCAGACCCGACGGAGGCGATAAACTGTTGGACCCACCACCCTCCCTGCTACGGCAGCAATATATCACCCTCCAAATTATGGACCATGAATCACCACAGGACACACTCAAAGGCGGTCAGCCATCGGCGGTGCACACCGCCAGGGTAAAATTGGGCACCCAACACCAACAGAAGCCAACAGAAGCCAACAGTAGCCAGATTAAAAAACCCAAACCTGACACACATACACACACCGTACACACCAATCAACAGCACTATAAAACACACTCCCACACAACCCACAATCCTTTGCAAACCCGAAAATACTGCTACACCTTGCTAGCAAAAGAGAATAAAAGAACTGCACACACAAACCACAGCCACCTATTCACCTTTCACACATCACTTACCACACACCATACCCCAACACATATCACACTCTGCATAACACACACTCTACATCCACCACACAATAGACATGTCTCCACAGAAGAATCCCAGTTTCAAAGATGAGGAGTTGTGGGTGATGGTGGAGGAAATCGTCAGGGTAGAGCCACAGCTGTTTGGTGCACAGGTCCAACAGATATCCATTGCCAGGAAGATGGAGCTATACCGGAGGATCGTGGACAGGGTGAACTCCGTGGGAACATATCCACGCACAAGGGATGACGTTCATAAGAAGTGGAATGCCCTATGGGGGAAGGTGCGTGCAGTGGCCTCCAGGCACCAACTTGCCATCATGAAGACTGGCAGTGGCCCCCTACTTTCTCCCCCACAGTTGACAGCATGTGAGGAGAAAGCCTTGGCAATCCTGCATCCTGAGGACCTCACTGGAGGCCTGGACACTGGTAAGTCACTATTACTACCCTACCACCACAGATACCTGCATGGCATGTCACCCCCTCACCCTGACTCCCTTCACCCCACTCCATCCCATACAGTGAACCACCCCCATAATCACCCTCAATTGTGTACCCTTGCATGCCCTACCTACTGCAAGCACACCCCTCCCAGCTCTGCATGCACACACAACAGTAATGAATGGGCAGCATGTAGTACTACCAATCCTACAATTCACCAGCATACACTAACCAAACGTTGGAGGACAACACCCAACCCATAGGGAAAGCCACAAATGCTTAATATGTGACAGAAAATGACTGTAACAAATCTTTGACATGTCCACAGGTGCCCCAGCCAATATCAGTGGCGAGCATGTGCCTTGGCAACCCAGTCCCCCACAAGAAGATGCCCTCAGTGATGACATCAACTCTGGATTTCCTGATCTGGATGATCTCCCTGGACCATCTGGTACCACTGGTCAGTTGGCCTCCATATCCCACCCCCAGTTCACCACAGGCCCCCCCATCCGACTCCAACACCACAGCAGCCACCCAACGTCCCCAAACCTCTGTCCACAGGACATGTCGATCACTTGTGTGCCCACCTGTACAGGGACCCGAGTCGACACCACACAGGCAAAACAATGAAGGCCCTGGTGTAAGTGGGAGTGGGCACACCATTCAGGGGACACAGGCACAGGGGCCAGGCCCAGTGGGAGGTTAGCTGTGCACCAGGGTGAGGCCCAACCTAGGGAACTGACTGCCCAGGAGGCACTCACACATGTCCTGGGCCCATACCAACAATCCCAGGACAGGATGGGCCAGGTACTTACCATCTTGCTGGAGAACCAGAGGCTGCAGGGGGTACACCATCAGAAGGTCATGCAGCAGTTGCAGGGCATACATGCCAACATGACCACCTTTGCAGGGGTGCTGGGTGACATGGCCAACATGATGCGTGAGTACACAGCACACCAGTGGGCCCCTTCCACTAGCCAGTCTACTCACCAGCCAATAACATCTGCTGCAGCTAGTCGACAGGAGGACCTACCACATCACTCACAGGCAACCAGTACCCCTCCCCTTGTAGAAGGTGAACCATCCTGCAAACGTTCCCTGCGACCCAGACAGACACCAGAGACTGTTGCCAAGACCCAAACCACCGCCAGGAAATGAGCCCCTCCTGAATGTCTCCCTTTTGTGCCACTGAAACACCTTGTTCACTTTGGACTGCCAGTACTCCTTTTCCTATGGCTCATGGATACTGGACCTGTGCAACATACCAACTGGGCCACTACACTGAAGTGTATGTCCACCATCACCACACTCTATTGCACTATCCCATCCTTTTGTCACTTCAATAAACACCCTTGGGCACAACTGAAGTTTCTGTGGTTTATCATACAATAATATGCAATGTCTTAAACTGCATTATCCTGTGCAAATGTCCTGTAATGTGTGAATCCATCTAACAAAAGTGTGTAAGCAGTCTGTAGTCATCACATCAGTACACAGTTGTGACCACACCAACATCTGCCAAAAGGGAAAGCATAAGCGACAGTCAATTGATAAGTGTAGGTAGTGCTTACCAGAACAGAGCAGCCACAGAGCACTTAACTGTAATGGAGAAATGAACAGAAGTGAAGTCTTACCTGGATGTCAGTGGAATGACTGCTGTATTATATGTGTCCTGTTATCCACATCCTCCTCCTCTTCCTCCTCTTCCTCCTCCTCCTCACTATCTTCAGTGTCCTCTGCTGCCACAGGTGCATTGTCACCCCTTCCTCTTGCAGGTAGGGCACATGGAGTCTGAGTGCCAAATTGTGCAGCATGCAGCAAGCCACCACTATCTGACAGACCTTCTTAGGGGTGTAGAATAGGGTTTCACGAGTTACATGGAGGCACCAGAACCTGGCTTTTAGTAGCCCAAATGTACGTTCAATAATCCTCCTGGCACGCCCATGTGTTTCATTGTACTGATTTTCTGCCCCTGTCCTTGGATTCCTCACTGGTGTCAACAGCCAGGACAGGTTTGGGTAGCCAGAGTCACCTGGAAGTAGTGAGGGACACTCATTACTCATGTACAATGGCACATAGTGCAACTTCAGGTGGCATACAGTGTCATACATTGGGTGAAGACTCAAGCTCACCTGTGAGCCACACTCTCTGCCTCTGTAGTCGTGCCATCACCTGTGGGACGCTGCTATTCTTCAACACATAGGCAACATGCACAGATCCAGGAAACCTGGCAGTGATGTGGGTGATGTATTGATCAGCAAGGCACACTATCTGCACATTTATAGAGTAGTAACTCCTCCTATTCCTGTAGACCTGCTCATTTGTCCAAGGCAATATGGGTCCCATCAATGTCCCCTATCAAATGTGGTATGTGTCTCTCTGCATAGAATGCAGCCTTCAACATGGGCAAATCTTCACTCTGGGGGAATGAGATGTAGCTACTCGTGTTTTAGCAAGGCAATCAAAACTCTTCTAAGCATATTTGAAAAGAGGCTGTGACATTCCTACTGCAAAGCCCACAATCACCTGGAAGGAACCACTTGCCAGGAAGTGGAGCATTGACAGTACCTGCACTGCAGGGGGTATTGCTGTAGTGCTATGGATGGCAGGAATCAGATCTGGCTCCAATTGTTGACACAGTTCAGTAATTGTGGTCCTGTCCAGATGATAGGTCATAATGATGTGGAGCTCCTCCAGTGTAGTCAAGTCCAATAGTTGTCTGTACACGGGTGCTTGTCTCCTCCTCCACAGTGGTAGGTATCTAGGTAAACCAAACATTATAGATGTATGTGTGACTACAGGTAGTATGGACACACAATATCACAGTACACAGAGCATGAATGTATGTAGCAGACTGGAATTGTCCTGGTGTACACCATCTGTGCCCATGACGCACATTTAATTGTCCGCCATGAGTACAAGCTTTAGGAATTGACAACAGCCTGTCCTGTATGCAGGGACAGGTGGAAGTGACATCATTCCGCTGGCGTTTGGCGTTATGGTGGAAGGTGGTCTGCACTGCCGTGCAACTCCTCATTGGCTAACATGGAGGTCTCTGGAGTACAGGAACCCATGTTGATCAATGCCGGCGGTGACGGTGTTCACCGCTACAGATGTGACCGCCATTTTCTCTGTCCCACTTCACTTGATTCCTGACTCTCTACAGATAAACACCTCCACTGCGCGTGCTGCTGTGTCCTGTGTCTGGAACCTATGATGGCCGGTGCAACAGGGGAAAGGGCCCCAGCCTTCACATTGGAGAAGCTTGTTGTTGGGGTCCTACCCTTGTATGGGTAGTTGTATGGGCCTCCAGTACAACAGGTGAGTACCTTATGGGTACGTTGGATGCAACATGGCTGTATGAAGATGTATGTGTGTACTGGCAGTGTGTCTTTGGGGAGTGTATTTTTGCTGCATGTAATGTGTATGCAGATGTACGGGTCATGTGTGGGCTTGATGTGAGTCAATGCAGTATGTAAGCTATTTCCATTACAGAATGGAGTGTTGAGTTCATGGTGTCTATTCGTCTGTGTTCCCTATGCAGGTCAGCGCCCATCAGAAGAAAGGGTTGTGATGAGCCATTGCCAAGGACGTGTAGACCCTAGGGGTCCATAGCCGGCGGAGCACCCACTGCATGAAATGGTGAGAGGACCTGAGATGGTGGGCCCGGAAGACCATGGAGGTCCAGCTGGGGACGGCCTCCAAACGAGGTAGGGGTGCCCCCTCAGGTCCTGACCCCCTAATGGCCTGGATACTGGCAGTGGCCAATCCTGAGTTTGATAGACGCTTGAAGGTAGCACAACAGCCACAACGGGGTGAGTACACACTGTGTGGTATACTTTTTTGTTGCCTGCCACAGTGTTTGGGTGCAAGATTCTATTCAGTGGAGGCCCCAATATGCCAGTTTAGCTAATCTAGTAGAGTCCTGCTTGGATTGTATATATAGTTGGTAATGGCAAGTAGCTGGCATTCCATGGCAGACATGGCTTAGTCCCAGTAGGTGTGCAGATGGTTGTGTTTGGGTTCATTTCTGCTCTTGTTCCTAGGTAATGGTTTGTCATTGTGGTATATACTGCACAGTGTGAGTCCCAATGTGTGATTGTGATGTGTATGCCCAATGTGCTGTTGTTGCTGTAATTGACCCTGTGCTCCCCTTTCTTTCTCCCCACCCTCCCTCCTTTTCTTATCCTGTCCTTGTGTGCATTAGCATCATCTGGCAAAGGAGCAGGAGCACTGGCGAGTGGGGGAGCTGCAGCCCACGGGACCCAGGAGGCAGAGTCCACGGACGCCGAGGGGACCAGTGGGTTGTAGGGCGAGGAGAGCACCACGGGGAAGACATGATTTGTGACATCTGACTCTGATTCCTCCTCCGATAGAAGATCCCTGGTGGTGGCAGACCCCTCTGGGACCACCCCAGCTACAACATCTTCCACCACCCCCTCTACCAGCACCACCCTTCCTGTAGCCCCCGCCCAGTTGCTCGTGCCGTTCACCCAGGAGGGTGAGCGTCTGTTTCGACCCAGGCACCTCAGGCCTGCCACAGTCAGCCCTGCTGCCCACACTGAGGAGGCTATTGACCTCCTGAGATCTATCTCAGAGCATCTCAGGGCAGTCAACCATGGTGAATGCCATCCAGGGTCTGGCATCCCAGATGCATCAATTGAATGCCTACCTGGAGGACATTCACAGTGGCTTGGCTGCCCTACAGAGATCGTTTCAGGCTCTGACCTCCTCTTTGATGGCAGCCAGTGTACCTGGTTCTTCTGTCCTCCCTCCAACTACTTGTTCCCAGTCCCAAAGCTGTCTCCCCACCCATCCCAAGCACACAATCAGACCAGCATGCACCCAAGACAACAGACAGGTCTTGCACAGACAAGCACAAGCTCACCACACTTCAATCCACCAGCACACACACAGCCAACACACAGTAGCACATACAACAACAGCCACTACCTCCACTGTCTCCCCCTCCTCCTCCTTCCTCACAGTCACATCAATGCTCACACCTGCAAGCACTGCATCTTCTGTCCGAGATCCTGCCACCTGTACAGCCCTGCCCACAGTCACCATAATACCAGACACATAGACTAGCACCCAACAATGTCCATGCACCTGAAACCCAGACCAGCACACCTACTCCTCCTACAACCACTCCCTCTACCTCCACTCCCAAACCTCCTCCCACAACCCGCCCTATTGGACCTAAGAAATGCTCCTTTCCTTTCCTGCCTTGACCTCTCCCCTCCTCCCCACCGTCCTGCCCATAAGAGGAAGCTCCCTCCCCCCCAGCCCTGTACATCCAGCTCCCAGTCCACTCATGTCCCTCCCCCTGCAGCTACACCTCTCACTAAGGGGCACAAGAGGGGCACTCTGGCCCCCAGCTCCAAATCACCACCTACACCCTCTCAGCAAAGGAGCAAGTACCTACCCCCTCCCAAACCTAAGTCCAAAGACTGCCCTCCCAAGAAACCCCACCTCCCCACCCCCTGCGGTGCCTGCCTACCATCAGCATGATGCCCCTGCCCAGTGGAGTGACTTGGGTTGTCAGGGGTCAAGTTGGGCCTTCGACGTTGCCCTGTGGCATTTCACTGACATTAGACTGGCCAATGGCTGTTTCTGTGTATATTTCTGTCATTTATTTTATTGATGTAGCTGTTTCCACAGAATTACAGAGGTTGGACCAGACGTATGTGCCCTGGCTTTCTTTGCTCCTGGTTTATGTTGTTGTTGAATTTCTCTGCAGATAGTTCTCAGTATGTGGTATGTGTGTATGGTGTGTGTTGTGTATGTGCGTGTGTCACTCTCCCCTCCCTCCCTTGTGTGCTAGGCGACTATACTCACCATCGTCGTCGGCATTGCTGCTCCTGGACTGCCATCACATGGTACAGCATCAGCAGGACTTCCAGTTTGGGTTACATGGCGGCCTCAGACTCCTCTGTGACCCTGGAGGTGAGTGTCTCCTTTTATATGATTCGTTTCCACCAGGCTTTTGGTGGTGGTGGTCCCGCCCCAGAAATCCTGGCGGTCTGCTGTGTCATACTATGGTGGGTGGGGTGTGGTGTTCCGCCAGCCTGAAGATGGCAACCGCCATGGTCAGTGGACAGACCACACTGGGTGGTACATTGGCTGTCTATGGGAGGGATCACTGTCATGGTCATAATTTGGCGGTCTTCACTGCTGGTCTGGCGACGGACCTACCGCCGTCGCTGGTGTGACAATGTCAGTCTTTTAGGGCTCTTTTGGTGGCTACAATGCCACAATGTCCTTCATGAGCCAGTTCAATTACTTTTTGTTGTAGGCTTTTGGTTATGATGATTCTTGAGCCCCTCAGCGCAATGCCTTCTTTGGTTAAGCAGTTCATCCTGTACATTTTTTAACTTTTGAAATTCAATGTCATCCTGCAAAGGTCGAACACTCTTTTTCCACAATTGAGCTGAAATGAGGTCCCTTAGATTACAAAAGGATGATGGACGGAGTGCTGAACAATGCAAACACTTACCCCCAGTCACAGATCTGGGTTTAATCCATCGTTCTTTTGCTCACCATGCCACCCCAGTTTGAACCCAGCCATATGCACATATGACTTGACCCTGTTCCTCATGGTAACAGTCAAGCCCGAACTACCAGGCCATGTCCTCCCTGGGCCGGAAACAAGCATCCTGGGACCGGTTTCAGGGTATCACCCTTCATCAGCCAGGCTAGCTTGAATCCTGTGGCACAGTGAGCAAGACCCAGCTGTGGATCACTAATTATGTCATAATCGTTAATGACCACACCTTGACACCTCCTAGGAGGTTACCCGATCCCTCTTCCAAGTCCGCCCCAAACCACAAGGGTCCTAGCACACCTAGGGCCTGATTTACAACAAACTGGTGCATCAATCATGATGCGCCAGATTGCTTGCAACAGCCTGTGCTCCCTAACAACACTATGGTATAGCTCTATTTACAGTATAGCGCACAATGGCACTCACTAGCACAGCTCCGTCAGTATTTCTGACACAGTTGTGGTGATTTGCTGGACTAGCGTCAAAAATGTTGACGCTAATCCAGCAAAGCTCGGGGAGGCCCATTTAAAACAGCCTAGCGTCACTTTAACACCTGCCCTTGAGCAAGCATTAAAATGACACTAGAAAGACGCAGTAAAATCTTATAAATTTCACTGTGCCATTCCTGTGGGGCTCTTAACGGGGTAACACCTCCCGTGCATACATTATACCTGCTTCAGGTATAAAGTGGCGAAAGGGTTTACAAACTGGGGCACTGGTCCTATTGCACCAGTTTGTAAATATAAGGGTCTGGGGGCTGTTCTGTGTTGCTGTAGCATTAAAAAAATGAAGCTGCAGAGGGCAAGGGGTGTGTAAATGAGCCCTCTAGTCTCACAGCACTACAATAGGAATGAATGAGGAGGGAAGGAGAAACCAAATTCTTTATAAAAACTAGAAAACAGCATTCCAGTGGTGTATTTACAGAAAAAAAAAAATAAACACCGATAACAATTGATTTCTACATTTTTGGAAGCACTGAAAAAGCCAGAAGAAATAGAAACTGAAAGCAGAAAATCTAGGTACTTGTAAACAGCCTCGCTAGTAGGAAAATAATACTTTCGTTGGGATTGCTTTCAAGGTCCATTTAGAAGAGGCAAGAGGATGAGGAAGTCTGGTGGATGACATCTTTACTTTTCCTTCCTTTGCAAGGGCCTCCGAAGAATAAAAATTAGACCTAAAGCATCCTGTAATTTAAATGTGTACTTTACAATCGTAGTTGCCTTGTCATCAGGTGCTGCATTTTTGAGTACAACAACGTTCAACATTTACAACTGTTTTCCTGTGCTTCTTTGTTGTACATTGCACAATTTTGGACTGCTATTAATACTTTACTGGCTCCAGCAGTTCATCAGACTATGGCTATATAAAGTCAAGTAAATTTTAAGACAACTCAAGATCCTTTGAGGAAGAACTGCTATCTGTAAATTCATATTTTATTGAGAAACATTTGTTCCTATATGCACAAGGAACTGCCACATCTGTACTTTTAAACATCTAAATGTTGACAAAGTAAGAAAAATAAGGTTCATCTAAAAAATAGTTGTCTCTGCTTGTGTCAGCAATGGGACCAATGGGAAAGAATGTGAGATCCAAATCTGAAACACCTTAAGCATGCAAATATCTACCATGGGAAAAGTGACAGAGGAGGTTAGTATGTAACGTATCTTCATGAAGCAAGAACGTGTGCCAAATCTTTAAGAGGACAGATGCAATAAGAAAAGCTGGATGGAGAGAATACAAGGAGATAATGAGAACTGAAAGGCAGCTTTGCGGCCAAAAATGGGCAGTGTTTGTAAGTGACACCTTTAGCGGCCACCAACTCTTGAATATACAACCAGCATTTGGCAAAATGTTTTTAATAACAATTATTCATGAACAAGCCAGATACATATTTTCAGAATTAAAATGTTTAGCCGTGGCGAAACTCACGGAGTTTCACTCCACGGAATTCCACAAAGTTACATAAAAACTCTGTGAGATTCTGTGAACAGGCGGAATTCCGTATGTCTCCATGATTGTTAGCACTGGGTGCTCGTTCTGCGCTGAAAAATCCATGCAAACAGCACCACATGACATGACAGAGGGTGCTGCTGCTCAAGCTGATTTTGCTCCTACTCGATTATATTTTCTGCTGGTGAAAAGTTGCGACTGCCCTCGAACGTTTGCCGTAAGAAAATCTCACCAGGTGTCCCACTAGCGCCCAAAAGTCATGCAAGGAGAAGCTAGTTCTCGCTTGCGCTCGCCAACTTACCATTGGCGAGTCACCCATGAGGAAAACTCTCCTACGCGGCAGTTGGCGACATTTGACCAGAACTCCGACATACAAGCATAACGTTGAGTGGACTAAATTCTGCCAACTCTGCCAGCAGTGCAGAATTTATCACCCATTCTTACAAATGTTCCAGTTATTTTGAATCTATTCAGTAAGGCAGGGCGAGGCTTAATCCAAACAGAAACTAGTCCAACCAAACAAAAGCATGGCATACCAGATCTGTGAATCATATTTTAGTAAGAATTTATATGCAGTAATTTAATTCCAGGATAATGCAAGAGGCTATTAGCATTCAGCCAGCATTCAGCAACACAGGAAGGATATGAAACAGGAATGGGCACTTCTAAGCTACTTAATAATTTTCCTAGAATTTCCATACAAGGTGTCCTTATTTATCTGTCATTTTCTTTGAAAGCATGAAATGCTTAACTCAGGACATTATCTATTTTGCTCCTACTCATCCCACATGCTTCCTCCCTGTGCATGGCTTCTTCTTCCTCCCCGTTCTCACTGCGCCACGTCCTTTATCCACTGGTCATATACACGCCCGCTGCAGTTTTTGAGTAGAGTGAGCAGTCTCTTAGCTAAAATCAAAGTTGAGTCAATTAATCTATTGCCTACTTTTTTGGGTATAAGTCTGGGGAAGCCTCCAAGCAGACACAGCTCCACAGTACATGCCACTTCTCTTTGGAGGGCATGGCACACCTGTCAGGTTAACAGGACCAATAAATCCCGTTCAGTGGGGATGTCCAAACCATGTGAAAGAAGTCTGTGGTTGATGGAATACACCTAAGGGAAGTCCTGGAGTTTACATTATATTTCTCAATTATCTTACAGAATGTATGGTAAGTCTGTTGTGTTTAGTTGAGATGGATACATTTTAGCTTAGTATTCCTTGACACAATTAGGGGTAAGCTTGGTTTCTATGCACCATCATGTTTAATGCCTTATAGAGCCAGGTCACCAGGTGGCATCCTGACTCCATTGTCATTAATAACTGTAAAACCTCATGCTGTTGGAGTTCCTCCATGCCTACCCCCAATGACTCAAACGACTAAGTCAAAGCTACATTTGTTAAGAACGTCTGTGACAGCAATCAATATTCTTCAATGAAGGTGTCTAGAGAGATAATTGACCCAGCCAAATAGCATTTCCCTACTTTTAAAATCCCCACTTCAGTCCAGTGTGAGAGGTGGCATGTGGTGAACAACTTGTAGAAGGTCATCATGTGGAAGCCTGACTAATGGCAATGCAGAAGGCTATTGGGGTATCTCTCCCAGCATTTTATCACAGGCGACAGTGGTAGCATTTGTTCACCTGCTTTAATTTTAGCTTGCATTTGGAGTGCAGCACCCTGGTTAGGTTCCTTCTTCATCTTGCCCATATCCTCTGTGTTTTGCCTCTTCATGACTGCCTTCAGATTTCACTAAATAGTGTTAAAAGCTTTCTCCAGGTTGAGGGAAACCACCATTGCCTCTGGATCAGTTTCAATCTCTGTGTCCTGCAACACCCTATATAACCTCTAGAGGTTAAGGGACCTACTGTGCACTGGGGTGAGCCAATTTTGATGTTTGTGGATCAGGGTAGTAAAATGGGAATATAATCTGTTGGCCAGCACTTTACTAACAATTTTAAAGTTCATGCTATGCATGGAGAGTGGCCTAAAGGAGGAAACCTTCTCCACTAAAGTTCTCTTCTTGGGTAAAGGTACAACCAAGGCCTCTCTTGTTGCGAGTAGCTCCCCTTCTTTCGAAGTCTCTGCATCAAGGGCGAGTCAGAAGAGATTCATAGGCTTAATACAATTCAGTTGGGGTTCCATCAAACCAGGCTGTTTCCTTCTTTACAGATCTTTATTAGCCCCTCTTATCTCATTGGCTAAGATGGGACCACTTAATCTCTCCACCTCATCATCACCCCTGTGCAGGAAGTATCTCACCTGCCCCGGTGGCGCCTTAGTGGACACCCTGTATAAATGTACACAATATTCATGAAGGCATTGTTAATCTTTTGTTGGATGTGCACTAACCACACCTCCTTTGTCGTTAATTGTGTAACCAACTTACCACTGATTTCTGGGCGTACCAGAAAAGCCAATAGTCTCCCAAGTTGGCCCTCCCATTCATGTACTCTGGAAATATATTCTTTAGAATTTTGGAAACAGAGCCTCTCAATAGTAAGCACCTATTTCTCTCTATAGTCTGCAAGTTTTGTCTTTCAGGAGGGTTTAGGGGTGCCTCTAGCTCCAGGGCATGTATGGTTTTGTCAAGGATGACCAGTTTGTTGTCTAGCTCTTTCCTGATACTAACTGCCTTACCCATGCAATGGCCCCTCATCACCACCTTAAATGCCTCCCATTCTACAAGGGAACTGCAGGCAGAGCCCTGCTTCTTATCAAAATACCCAGAAATCGTGTCTCTCAATGATCTCCAATGAAACACCAGGCAAGGCACTAGGTTGAAACCTCCATTCAGCACAAGTGGCCAAGAAGCTCTAAGTTGCATAGTAACTACCAAAGGATTGCGGCCTGGCAATGTTCTTCCAAGGTATTCTGAGCTCTACATGTATTGACCTATGTGCCCAGTATGTAATACCTTATACAGATATACATGCACATTGTAGAGACTAGAGTAGAATGAATAATCCTTTTGAAGACAATGTTATATTCTACAAATGTTGGAGAGTCCCCAGTCCGACATCCACCCGGTGAAACCCTGCGCAATCTTCAAAGGCTGTGAACCCAGCAAAGGAGGTGGGGAGCAAGGAAAATTCATATCAACCACACAGTTGAAAGCTCCCTGCCCCAAATATCATAGTTCCTTTAGATAAGCACCCCAAACAACATGATAGTAAAGGTTAAATGATCATGATTAGATGCATATATACAACCCAATAACACTTCCCATTGGTCCAGCATACCAGATACCGATACAAAGCGATCTTCCTTGTCTAACTGTGTCCCTGTGGCTAAGAAAAGAACCCCGATCTTTTGCAATGATCCTGGCAAAAGAGGAATACCCTTTGGCATACACCTGGCTCCACCATCTATGCTGTAGATGAGTATTCTCAACTTTGGTTAGGTGTGATTCTTGTAGAAACACTATGGGCCTCATTACGACCCTGGTGGCCGGCGGTAACATCGTCAGCAGGCTGGCGGTGTACCTACAGTGTATTATGACCGTGGCGCATTAGCCACGGCCATACTGCTGGCCCCTCCACTATACCGCCAGGCTTCTGCCAGGCAGTCATAATCCCCAACCACCAGCCTGTCCATGGCGGTAAACACCGCCATGTAAAGGCTGGCGGTAAGGGGGACGCGAGGGGCCCCTGGGGGCCCCTGCAGTGCATGGACCCTGCATGGGCAGTGCAGGGGCTCCCAGGTACAGCCCCATCGCGCATTTCACTGCCCGAATCTCGGGCAGTGAAATGCGCGACGGGTGCAGCTGCACCCGCTGCACATCAACATTGCCGCCGGCTCTAATATGAGCCTGCTGCAATGTTGATGTGACTATTCCACTGGCCCAGCAGAAAAGTCATAATAGGGAGCCACAAATACCGCCAGCACTGTTTCCGTCTGCTGGTCCATGGGCCCAGCGGAAAAGTCATAATAGGGAGCCACAAATACCGCCAGCACTGGCGATATAGTGGCGTCCGCAACTTCAGCGGTCTTTCTGTAAGACCGCCGAAGTTGTACTGAGGGCTTATATGTGCACCTCTTCTGGAAGTATGCATTAAACTTGTGTCATTTAGCTGATGATCCTAAGGATCCTAAGCTAAGGAACAGGAACGTATCCTTCATAGATGCCATATCTGTGCTGAGTTTGTTCAGGCTAGTGACTCTCCCATTGACCTCTGGCCTGTCATTGCATTATCTGCCTTGTAGGAGCTGCTAAAGTCACAGCCCCTCCCTTGTCTACCCCTATGAAGGATCCTTGGTGTAGGTGCCTAAGAGATCTTCTAAAATCTAAACAACACATCCCAACTCCCTAGCCCCAGAATGGCGAAGGAATGGCCCTCCAAACAGTCTGAGAAACTCTTCATTGTTCTGTTCAAACTATTGCCCACAATTATCAATCAAAGCAATCTTAAGGGCTGTGCCTATTATCAAACCAGACTCATAGCCCCCATTTCCCTCCAATCCACACTTCCCATTCAACCATAATAGTAACAAACTGCCATCATATTGTCTGTGTCCATACCACCCCACAAATTTCACCCAAGTGCACTCAAGCCAGCGTCCTCCCCCACCAGACCACAAATCATCATCAGAGTGTAACCTGTGGTAGTTCCTCCTTCTCAATACTGTCACCCTCTGAGCCTGTTTCAGAAGTGTTTAGATCTGAAGTTTGTCTACTCTCCATTCAGAAGCTTCAGTTTGGCTGACCACAGATGCAGCCAACACAGCAGCCGCATTGATTTTTTCTGTTTGTTACCTGGTTGACCTATTGTCAACCGCAAATGGAGGTTTTTGCCAATGTTGCTTATTCTTCTTGTGGGGGAGAGGTTTGGGCAGGGTTAGTTGATCTACCTCATTGTTATGCTCTGTAGCCTGTCCCATGCCGCTGAGGGTTCAGTGAAAAGCAAAGTTATATTGCCAATCATTCATTTCAGTTTTAATGAAAAAGTTAATGAGTAATGCAGGCCTGCTTACCTCTAAAAAGTAAGCCCTTTTAAAGTGTATTGCCTCCTTGTAGTATGGGAATAGTGTAACAGAACAGTTCTCAATCTCGAAAGGATAAGTTGTGAGGGCCTTTTGCTGGAGAATATCTCTGTCAAGGTAATGAAGTAGTCTGGCTACCACCGGTCTAGGGCACCCCCGGGAGTGGCTTTTGAGCTGGTACTCTGTGTGCCCAGCCCAGCACAAAACAAACTAGTGAGGTATTGAGGTGCAACCTCCATTTTTTGAGGAAGGCCACCATATCTAAGCCCTCCGATCCCTCTGAAAGGCCCATAATTCTCATGTTATTGCAGTGGTTTCTGCCTTCTGCATCCTTTGTCTGGTATTCTACCAGATACACTTTCTCTGTGACATTGGTGCCCTATAGTTTCATGGACATGCAAGTGGGGTGCATCTCTTTCAATTCTTCCTCTGTGACCTTCACCCTGTTGGATAACTTGTGGTGATCTGCCTTGCAAATCTCCACACCTGGAGCCACTGTATCAATTTATTTGTTCAAGGGTATGTCTAGACTCTGAGATTGCTTCCAGGATCTTGTTAAGTTTGTTCTGAAACAATAGGGCTGTGAGCCCAGCCCCATAGGATGTGCCAACTCACCCTCAGTGCTGGGGCTCTTCTCCAACTGGGTACTCACCTCCTTTTGTCTCGGCTTACTTATTCTGACCCCTGTCATGGATAGCTGACATTAGTGCATGATGACACAGCCTAATTCAAATGTTTTCCAGCAGGTCCAGTGTAACTCATTGTCCATTCAGTGTTACTAAGTAGACCTCTCACCCCACTCCCTTGTGATATAGTGACAGAGGGAGCGGAAGTTGTGGGGATGTAGTTTTGGGCCACAGACCATAGTAGCCCATCAGGTAGATGAAGGGCAGCATGGCTATGTAAAAAATAAAAATAATCTTGAGCTAGATTGATGCTCGACTCCCAAAGGGTCATAATCCCACATTGTTAGATGAAGGCCTTGGCCAACTTTTTATATTCAATCTGACTTGTATACCATTACTGGTGGTCGAAGGCCTGCCCTAATTATTAATTAGTTATTCCACAAATCCTGAGACTTACATTATTCTACCTCACTATGAGGATTGTCCTCTGCCTTCTCTGACGTTCTGCCTAAGAGGGCCATCAACCAGAGTCGTCAGGAATTCTGCCTTCAGTCTCTTGTTAGATGATTCAACCCCCAGCCATTAAGGCAACACACAGGCCGCAGCAGGGGACTAGCAGCACCATCTTTCAGGAGAGCTACGATGCACAGCAAAGCTCTATCCCAGCTGCGCAGACCTCCATATTTGCTCTGGTCAGGGCTCTGATCCCCAACATCATAGAAGGCAACCCGGCCATGGGCTGGATGTTCAACTAGCGGGCCCCACCAAGGAGCAGACCATGCACTCCAGAGTGGGGGGTTGCACCATACAGCAGGACCTCGATCCCAACTGCGCAGCTACCCAGTCAGTGAGGCCAGGATCCGGATTCTCAAATGTTCTGGGCACAGCAGTGGGTATGAGATTTTCATATGACATCCATGCCCGGCAGCAAAGGAAAGGTAATTAGGGAGTCAGTAATGGAGCTCGGGGCTTAAGCATCTACCATCCCGACCAACATAAACACACAACCCAGCACTTGACACTATCTTGACCCCAATTCAATGGAATAAACTGACAGAATTGGGATTAAATCCATTTTGAGTCCAGAGAAGGCAACGTCCATACTTACTGGGCTAGATGAACTGCAAGTGGTTCCAGTACCACAGCTAGATCTTACAGGGTATACAGGTGTTTCAGATTACATCATGTTCATGTAATCAATGACCAGGTACCTTGTTTAGGTATGTTCTAAGTTGAAGACCATGTATTAATATTCTTTTTATGGTTTCGGCTCTAAAATGTCAGGTCCTCGAAGCCCCAACTCCCTAAAGGTTTAGGAGTAATCAGAGTGCAATTTTGATTGTTTTCCCTTCATGCTCTTTACTAATTAGCTGCACGGTGGAGCCCCTTGCTAGCAATCTGTCTTAAGACGTTGAACTCATGCATGCAGTATTTTCTGTAAACGTCATCACTCAAAGTCAAGTTGATTTGTTTAATGATTTTAATTACATCTGACAGATGCTACTAGCTTCATCTTTCCAAAAAAAAAAAGACATGGCATTTGCGCATTTGTTTTTGGCTGATTAATGTGTGGCCTGAAGAACGGCTGTTAGTGAACTCTCAAGGTGAGCAGCATAAGATAAGGGGAACTGACTAACACGAAGAAGCATTTAAAACATCCTCACAAATGTACATGTTTGTAATTTTAGAAAACATAAATATATTTACTAACAGGTATCCATTTATAATAAGGTTTCACCATACTTTGTTGTTGTCTTTTGGATTTATCTAATGCAATGAATTATCCACATCAGTCATATGTATGTTTTACAGGAGCCCAGGGCCTGATTTGTAGTTTGGATGGAGGCATTACCGTTTCTGCCAACAGTGGATTTACACATTTGCCTTTGGAAAACACTGCCACATTTAGAAATCTAGCGCATTGCCAAAGACTGGTGATAAATCAAACAGGTAAATCCCAGGAGGTGTCCAACCTAAATGTAGATTTACAGGAAATTGCAACTCTATTGGTCGAATTTCTGTTAATCGCCAATTTCTGCTACACAATATTGATTAATAATGTGTGACGGTACTGGATCCATACCGCCTCAGCTGCAGTGCACTGTCAGTTCCCATCTTCTAGGTCCAACGTGGTGGGGTTTAAAATGTTTTTCGGCTGTTTCCACAGTGATTCCACGAAGAATATTTCAGGCGGGAAATCCACCCGTATCATTTCAGTTCTTGATGGACTCGATTTATCGCCATCAGTTATATGCTCCTATTGGAGGAAAACAGACTTGGTGGAGTTAGTAGTGACTAACACACTTCTGAAACGGCGGAGGCCTGCTCCTGGAGGAGTTACAATATCTGCTGGCCGGTACCTTGCTGTTCTCCATTGACGTCATGTAGGGGCTGCCAGGCTCGACCCCTGCCTTGCTCCTTGCACTCCCTGGCACTTCCTTTGCGACGCCTGGCCTCAGAGGTGACAAAATCAGTACCAGGAGCACAGGGGCAGCTGGTTCTTGCAGACGTCGGTTGGAGCTCCATTTTCCTCGTTTTCTGTGAGTACTTTATTACACTAATAGTGAATAATGTATAATTCACAATAGTGTAATAAAGGATGGAGTACAATTAGCTAGAATACGACCCGCATCTAAGGTAAGTAAACATACTTGTAAATGTCTGGGGTGTACGTGCTTGCGGGTGAGAGTCTGTTTATGCGAGAGAGTATATGTATGTGTGAATGTGTGTGTGTGTGTGTGTGTGTGTAAGCATCTGTGTGAGTAAAAGTAAAGGTCAAATGATACGCGATGTCACTTCTGCTACCCCTGGCATTTTGGAGAATTGCCTTTAATGCTGTTCTCCCGCAGAGCGAGTCCTCGATGTTGGTTAATAAGAGTGTTATGTGAATTCTGAAATATATGGTCGTTTGTTGGTTTCAGAGACCTGCCAGTTTATGCTCAAACGGAAACATACCACATAATGTTTGCCTGGATCGTAATCCTCATCTCAGGAGTCCTTGCCCCCCACTATTTTAATGAACTGCGGAGGCTAGGCCTAAGGTATCAATTCGTTGTCTTGTTGTACACCGACAATGAAATGATTGGTGTTTTAAATAACAATTTAGATTTTGACCAAAGCAATATATCATTTATTTCTGAAATTGTAAACGAATTCCTTATTAATGTAGGCACTGAAATAACAGCATATATAGTGGGCGCCAAGAAACAAGTACACATTCCCAGATACACAATGTTGATCGGTGAGACAGCCACAATGCTTTACTGATGCCCATTGACATAACAATTTTGATATTTATTCTACAATTCAGTGCTCATTGTAAGTGACATTAGTGTAGCTTGGTAAATTTCTCAAAATGGTAAAAAGTTGGACAATTGGTGTCGCAACAAAGTAATCAGTAGGGTGGCCACAAATGTCAATCTCATTAGACAAGTAGATGTCAACAGCGTTTTGACCCTGATGCTCACAGGATTTTGGGTCATTACTATGATTTATGTGAGCGGGTGAGTACCTGCAGGGCTATTAAAAACTAAACAATTGTGAGTTCATGAATAGTACAAAATGAATCTATTAAAACAGATAATATGTACAGACAAAAAGGATCCAAAAAAGGTTTAGGTAGAAAAAGAGTTACTTCTGCAGTACATTAAGGCAGAAAGATCCCCAATAGTGAAGAAGAATGAATTTGGAAAAATTGTAAAAATCGCAAGGTTAACAAGGAGACAATAACTGGTACAAATGTACATGCACATTCAGAGCAAGAGCTGCCTGTGATATTGATTCACAAATACTAGGAAACTGGAGTGGACTAGCATTGGCAAAGCCAATAAGTCTTACCTAGGCAAGAGCTATTGGCTTTGAAGTCAGAGAAAGAAACACTAAGATCCCGGGAAGACAGAGGCTGACAACTGACCTCTGTCTTTGTATGCACATCGAATGTGACAAGATAAGAACAAGATTTAAAGATATGTTTACAGAAATCCAGTACTGGTGGAAGAATACACTAAATTGGGGATGGGAAACGGAAGGGATGAACTCAAGCTGGACAGCCTAAAACAAATAGAGCCACCAAATAGAAAGCAATCAAATGTGGGTTACAAACCACAAAGGCAATGTTAAGCAACGGGCTGAATGCATTCCGAGGGAAGCTTTCCAAATGTTCACAAGATGTCTTTAGCAAACTAGAAAGCTCCAGTAGGCTTGACCTTGAAATGGATTCCAAAAATGATCTGTGCAATACCTGTGGTGCCAGAATAGAGTTCACCTAGTGATTAGGAGAGTAATTCAGCAGTAAGCAATTTAGGAAATAGTTCCTACAATTACAATGAACATTGGCAATGTCAAGAGGTCTGAATTGCATTGTCAAGATTTGGGTGCTGTTGGAGAAAGTTGTGATTAACAGGAGTTGTTGCCCAGTAGCAGGAGAGAAGATCCACCAACCTCAATTGTGGTGTGAGTTGCATCCCAGAGACAGGGGAGAAGCAAGATTCTGGCACCATGATGAGCATCATCCTGGCATTAGTAGAGAGCAACTACTGGTTGGGGATTAAGGTCCTAGAGTGCACAGAAAGGATTAAGTGCCTCATCAAGGAAGGTTAGAAGCATTATAGTATTGAATATGTGATGAGTGACTGTACTTTTCAGAAACAAATGATTGTGTGATGACCGGCCATACTTTTGAGATGTAAAATAATCCCTCATGAATCTGAGTGGAGGACGAAGGGTGCACCCAAAAAGCTGTTAAAAAGAGGGTGATAATAAAATATTCCCGTGAGCTAATTCAAGTTATTATTGACAATATCTCAAGCCAATGTCTCAAGGGTCCTGAGCCAAAGAAGCTGTAGGAGGATGACTCAAAGCCCTCTAAATCTATAAACTATGGGGCAGGTTTAAGAAAAGTGACACTGCACCCAGTCCAGCGCCACTTTTCTTGCGCCCCTTAGCACCCCCTACCGCCACCATGTGTGCACCGTATTTAATCTGCGGCGTACCTCAAGGCTCATCGCTCAGCCCGACACTCTTCAATGTCTACATGAGCCCCCTCGCCGACATCGTACGCAAGCACGACATCATCATCACCTCCTACGCCGACGACACCCAACTTGTACTCTCCCTCACCAAGGACCCCGCCAGCGCCAAGACCACCCTACAAGAGGGTATGAAGGACGTCGCAGATTGGATGAGGCTCAGCCGCCTAAAGCTGAACTCTGAAAAAACGGAAGTCCTCATCCTCGGCAACACCCCGTCCGCCTGGGACGACTCCTGGTGGCCCACGGCCCTCGGCACCGCACCGACCCCCGCAGACCACGCCCGCAACCTCGGCTTCATCTTGGACCCTCTTCTCACCATGACCAAGCAAGTCAACGCCGTGTCCTCCGCCTGCTTCCTCACTCTCCGCATGCTCCGTAAGATCTTCCGCTGGATCCCCGCCGACACCAGAAAAACCGTGACCCACGCCCTCGTCACGAGCCGCCTGGACTACGGCAACACCCTCTACGCCGGGACCACAGCCAAACTCCAAAACCGCCTGCAACGCATCAAAAAAACGCCTCGGCCCGCCTCATCCTCGACGTACCCCGCAACAGCCACATCTCCGCACACCTGAGACACCTGCATTGGCTCCCAGTCAGCAAAAGGATCACCTTCCGTCTTCTCACCCACGCACACAAAGCCCTCCACAACAAGGGACCGGAATACCTCAACAGACGCCTCAGCTTCTACGTCCCCACCCGCCCCCTCCGCTCCGCTGGCCTCGCACTTGCAGCCGTCCCTCGCATCCGCCGCTCCACGGCGGGTGGGAGATCTTTCTCCTTCCTGGCGGCCAAGACCTGGAACTCCCTCCCCACCAGCCTCAGGACCACCCAGGACCACTCCGCTTTCCGGAGACTCCTAAAGACTTGGCTGTTCGAGCAGCGATAACCCCCCCTTTCCCCCCTAGCGCCTTGAGACCCGCACGGGTGAGTAGCGCGCTTTATAAATGTCAATGATTTGATTTGATTTGAAAATACAGCGCACCATGGTGCAGGGTAGACGGAAATAGCGTCAACATTTTTGATGCTATTGATGTGCTGTTCAGGGTTAGCACCAACATTTTGGCACTAACCCAGAACAGTACATATGGGCCCATTATAAATAATGATGTGGCCCCTTTTAATGCCTGCTCTGAGCAGGCGTTAAAAATGCCCAAAAAAAGGCACAGAGAAATCTTTTAGATTTCTATGCGCCATTTTTTTGGCACCCCTAATGGGGGAATGCCCCCCTTGCATACATTATGCCTGGCGCAGGTATAATGTGGCGCAAGGGGTTACAAAGTGGTGTAATGCATGCATTGCACCACTTTGCATATCAGGTACAGCGATTTTGGCATCGTTGGGCTAAATTAGCATAAAAAATGACACTAATGTGGCACAAGGAGGCACTAGGCCCTCTTATATCTGGGCCTAAAGGTTTCAACTTACACCAGACCTAACAATTTAACTATTCCTCAGTAATATAAAGGTAAGGAACCATCAAAATTAAACATGGCATGATGGTGAAAGGCTTACATGCCAGAGAATGAATGTTTGATTATGGGCAAAGCTAACTCAAAATCTATATTTTGTGAACAAATCATTCATAAAAAAATGCAAATTAGTCCCATCCTTTTCTACCACTTCTGCCTATAGCCAAATAGCCCGTAGCAAGTTGGAGTAGGAGGTATAAACAACTCAAATTAGGCCAGTATTGTACTGGCTTTAATATGGATAGAGTTGTCAGGAAGGCACCACAGGGCTCCCCAAGAAATGTGGCTTCTGGGTTATGGAGCTACACCAAGTGACACTCTCTTTCACCAGAGAAAGGGACATTTCGTACAGAATGACCTTTTACTATTTATGCACTAGTGTGCTAGATAGTGTAAATGCTCCCACAACTACTATGTGAGCCATCATTAAATTAGCTTCTGAAGTGCAGGTCTCCAACACTATGAGCTCCACACCTTCCTTCTCACTACTCGATGTCTGCTCAGTTCGGCAGCTAAAACCTAGAGAAAGTTGCTGAGTCCATCATATCTCTCCTGACTGTTCTTAACTTTTCACTAACATCTGGAACATTGTCTAAAACATGGAAATCTCCTATTGTTTTGTGATACTGAAGAAATCCTCATTAGACTCAAATTAAATGGCTAACTACCTGCCTATTTCTCTTATGTGATCCAGCCTGCAGATTCAGCTGAAGCACGTCAGGAGTTGTAAAACATTACAATAATGATTGTGTTACTGTGTGAGACCTCTTGAATGAGTGCATATAGCAAGATAAATACAAAATAAAATATAAAGGTACACATAATTAAATATAAAGTAAACAATTACAATTTTAAAATTTTCTAAATAGGTTTACTTTTTTTTTAAAGTATAAAAAGTAAAATAAGTATTTCCACTTCTAACTAAGCAATATGAGGGAAAGTGATGGACTTTTCAGAGGTCAGAATTGCAATCTCACTCCAATCTTCGCAATACTAGGGAAAGTGTTGGACTACGGAGGGGTCATATTTACTATGACCACTCCTAAATAAAAAAAAAAGGTATAGACCAGACAATCAAAATGTATGTATTTGTATTTCGTGAATATTAAACAGACAACAATAAAGTTAAAAGAAGCTTAAAAAAGTTCCAACCCTAATCTCTCTTACGAACACAACGGCTCTCTTTCGAATTTAAATTTTATATTTAATTTAAAAAATAAATTACATTTTATATACAAATTTACAAACTATGCCTATAATTTATAATTCCAAAATAACTCATATTTATCAAATTAATTAAAACAATAATTTTACCATACTAAAAAAAATATTATTTACAACTATATCTGAAAAATGGATGTTAAATGCATAAAGGATATTCTTACCTTCAGCATTAAGTACCGCAATATTCTGGAGTCAATATTTTGGTAAATCACCACTCCATCATTACTTGTTGGCACTTATTCATTAGCATGCCCATGACTCAGTGTTACTGGTGGCTATTTCCAAGGATGTTCCTTTTCTGTTTTTCTCATGACTGTAAGTCACCAGTAATATGAACCTGTGTCCAAGGGGAAACACCCTTAAGGCCGACTCCGGAACAATGATGTCGTGGGCTAACGAAACCGTTTTAGGGGCGGGGGGTCGGGGTTTTAGTTTTAGGGGCGGTGTGGGGGGTCGGGGTATTTTCCGTTTTAGGGGCGGAGGTGGGGGGTCGGGGTTTTAGTTTTAGGGGCGGGGTGGGGGGGTCGGGGTATTTTCAGTTTTAGGGGCGGGGTGGGGGGTCGGGGTTTTAGTTTTAGGGGTGGGGTGGGGGTCGGGGTATTTTCAGTTTTAGGGGCAGGGGTGGGGGGTTGGGGTTTTAGTTTTAGGGGCAGGGGTGGGGGGTTGGGTATTTTCAGTTTTGGGGCAGGGGTGGGGGGTTGGGGTTTTCATTTTAGGGGCGGGGGTCAGAGGTATTTTCAGTTTTAGGGGCGGTGGTGGAGGGTCGGGTTTTAGTTTTAGGGGTGGGTGGGGGGTTGGGGTATTTTCAGTTTTAGGGGTGGGGTGGGGGTAGGGGGTCGGGTTTTAGTTTTAGGGGTGGGTGGGGGGTCGGGGTATTTTCAGTTTTAGAGGCAGGGACGGGGCGAGGGGTTGGGGTTTTAGTTTTAGGGGCGGGGTGGGGGTTGGGGTATTTTCAGTTTTAGGGGTGGGGGGTCGGGGTTTTAGTTTTAGGGGCGGGGGTGGGGGGTCGGGGTATTTTCATTTTTAGGGGCGGGGTGGGGGTCGGGGTTTTAGTTTTAGGGACAGGATGGGGGTCGGGGTATTTTCAGTTTTAGGGGCTGGGGTGGGGTGTTGGGGTTTTAGTTTTAGGGGCGGGGTGGGGGGTCGAGGTATTTTCAGTTTTAGGGGCAGGGTGGGGGTTGGGGTTTTAGGTTTTAGGGGTGGATTTTGGGGTCGGGTAATTTTAGTGGTGGGGGTTGGAGGGGTTTAGGTTTAGGGGCGGGGTGGGTGCTCAGAGTAGTTTTAGGGGTGGGGGTATTTTCAGTTTCAGGGGCGGGGTGGGGGTTGCGGTTTTAGGTTTTAGGGGCGGGTTGGAGGATTGGGTAATTTTAGGGGCGAGGTGGGGGGTTGGGGGTTTAGGGGCAGGGTGGAGGGCTCAGAGTAGTTTTAGGGGTGGGGGTTGGGGTACTTTAGGTTTCAGGGATGGGGTTGGGGTTGTTTTAGGTTTTGGGGGTAGGGTGGGGGTCGCAGTACTTTTAGGGAGGAGGTGGGGGTTGGGGTAGTTTTAGGGGCAAGGGTGGGGGGTTGGTGTGGTTTTGCGGGGGTGGGGGGTCACGGTAATTTTTAGGGGTGGGCGTGGGGGGCCAGGGACAATGCATGCCTATCACTAATGCCTTTACCAGGAATGCCTTTACAACGAAAAATCGTTGTTAAGGCATTCGTGGTAAAGGCATTAGTGGTAACAACGAGGTCGTTGTTCCGACCTCGTTGTTCAGGCATTCGTTGTTCCGGCTGGCGTCGTTCCGACATACATTCCCAAGGGGAAGTGTTCTTCCTTTGTTCACTGCAGCCACTCCTATTCTAAGTAAAGCCCTTAACCCACCCTAGAATGTTCACTATTATCCATTGTATTTGTCTGGGCCTCTGCCAGGAAGCGTAACGGTGGGCTTCAATGTTCCCTATAATTATTTTGCATGCGCACTTCACTCGATCATGAGCACAACTAAGTGATGAAGGGTCAGATGTATGACAGTTTTTAACAGTCGCAAATGGAGATTCGGCCCGTTTGAGACAGCTAAACTTGCCTCTGGCATGTACAAACCCGATTTTGAGAGTCTGTATCCTATTACTGACTCCCGAAATAGGGTTTGCGAGTTGCTATTAGGTAGGGGCGTGCCAAGGGCGTTCTTTCCTAATAGCAAGTCGCAGGGGGATGACCAATTGTTTTGCGACCGGAATGCCCTCTTAAAGCAATCGCAAGTAACCACACACTTCAAGTAGGTAGGCAGGCAAAATGAAACAGAATCATTTTATTTTTCTGTTTGAAACGCATCCCATTTTCCTTTAGGGAAAAAGGGCTGCATTAAAAGAAAAAGTTGCTTTATTTAAAAGCAAACACAGACATGGTGGTCTACTGTCCTCGGCAGGCCACCAACCCTGTATCATTGCCCAATCCCAATGGGTTGCAAATTGCGACCTGCCTCATGACTATTGATGCGGCAGATCAATTGTGACCCCATTGGGAATCGCTAAATATGTCTGTGACACATTAGACCATTTTGTTTTGTGACTCACAAATTGTGAGTCACAAAAATTCACAATTTTCGAGTCGCGAAAGGAAATGTTTGTACACCTGACACTTTGTGAAGTATTATCTGATGTGCTGCATAGAAACTACCCCGTATTGATAGCATGGGGCTCCCCTCAATGCTTTTTAATATTACTCTCCAGCCATCCCTTGAATGGGTAATATACATTCAAAGTCATTCACTTTCTGTGGCTACAAACTCTCTGCTAACCCCCCTCTTTTTATAACTGAGATTCTGTTTCAGACCTCTATGTCATGTGTCTGTGATTCCAATATTCCATCTCTCCACTTTCTTGCATGAGAAAACACAATGGAAAGTCTGCTAATGTTACTGATTAGCATAGCTCAAAGACCATGTCTTCCTTCCAAGCAAGGTAGATTATGTCTAAACATGCAGCTTAAAATCCACTGCAAATTGCAAGAGGAAGTGGGAGGTAGAAAGTTATGTATAATTAATATACAACGAACCACAAGGTATTCGGGATGTAATCACACTCAGGAAACAATTCTCTTGTGGCCAGACAGACCTAGAGGGCACAGCATTTGATCTATTTGTGCTGAGTTCCAAGTGGCTCCATTTAATGAATGTCACTCTCAGCAGTTATTGCTTCATAGCCAGCTGACCATTACATGGTTGAATTTAGTTTTTACGTTATTGACAATGAAACTAAAAGTTCCATAATGGAATGCACTATTGAGTAAAAACACTAGGGGCCTGATTTAGAGTTTGGTGGATGGTTACTTCGCCTCAAATGTTAGGTATATCTGTTGCCTTTGTGACGGAGTATTCACCTTTGCCAAACTCTGAATTAGGTCCTAGGTCTGGCTGGTCATACCACAGGATGCAGGGAAAGATTTGGGAGCTACTCTCTAAATCATAAGATTAGCTGTTATGGTCGTCACTTAGGGGTTGCCAGGGCATCTGTGACCCCTAGATTGCCCCTGACCTCAGCGGTGGAAAAACCAATACCAGGAACACATGGGGCATCTGGTCCTTATAGACCTTGGTTGGTGCTCCACTTTCCTTGTGTTCTGTCAATTGTTATTATTAAACTTATAGTGAATACTCATATTATTCACTAATTGTGTAATAAAAAAAAATTATGACAATTAGCTAGAATATGACCTTCTCTGGCAACTGAGGTAAGTAAAAATTGTTTTAAAATGTATGCTGTGTGTGTGCTTGCAGGTGAGAGTGTGTTTACGTGAGAGACAATGTCCGTATATGTGAATGTGTATATGTGTGAGTATGTGAGTAAAAGTAACGGTCAAGTGGTGTGTGATGTTGCTTCTGGTACCCATGGCATTTTGGTGAACTAGCTGTTTTAATTAAAAAACTTGGTCGAGTTGCAGCCATAGGCATTCCTTTTATTCTAAATGCAACAAAAGCAGCCCAAACCTAAAAAAAAGTAACAAAAAATGCTATGGTCATTCTTAACGTACACTTAACATACAAATAGTGTCTCACTACTTGAATCACCCAAAATAAAATGTATTCATTTATTTCATTTATTTGTCTGATTTGATATAGTACGGGCTAGCCCCAGGGGTAGCAGAGCAATTTGCAGTGGAGACAACCTATATTCGTAACTAATGGATAAAATAAGGGCTCACTTCTCAGGAGAGAGGGTAACAAGGTACCCCTCACAAGGAGGAAAAGCACATTTTTAAAAGAATCAAAAAGAGAAGAACTTTAAATAGTTAACTCAAATGTTGATCAAGTAGGAGAACTTTGGGGCTGTTTTGAAGGTGATGTGACAAGAGATAATGTGCATGCTCTAGATTCTTGTGGCCCTTCCAGAGAAGATTCAGACATGTAACATTCCCTTTTAATGATGGGAGGTTCAAGTAGAAGGGAATGAGCATTTCTTGAGTGCAGTTAGCGCCTGAGATCTCCAGTTTCTTCTTTAGGTATGGGGGTGAAGAGAAGTGAAATGCTTCCTGTGTGATGCAGGCCAATTAAATGTGTCTCTCACCTCTGTAAGAAGCCTTTGAAGGGAACATAGAATAGGCATGATGTGATTGAATTTCTGGTGGTTTGTTATGAAGCATGCTGTTGCATGTGGCACAGCCCAGAGTGGTACTAGGTGGATTTTTGGGATGCCTGATAGGAGGGAGATGCTGTAGTTGAACCTGGAGAGGACAAGGGCCTGAACAGCTGATTTTAGGTCCTGTTTAAGGGTGAGCTCCCCGATTTCAGGGAGCATCATTAACTGGAGACAAGTGTTCTTAGCCATTGATGATATATGGTTCTGGAGATTGAGATGTCTGGCAAGGGTGAAACATAGAGATTGTTCTTAGTGATGGAAGGGCAGCCTTCTGGGTCAGGGAGGAGTGACATTCAGTCTTGCATCAATCGGTTGGGTTTCTTTTGGTATATCAGTAGGAATTCTGTTTTCACTGGGTTAGGTTTGGGTTAATTGTTTGTCATCCAAGACTGAGGGCCTGATTACAACTTTGGCGGAGGGGGTTAATCTGTCCCAAATGTGACAGATATCCCACCCACCGTATTACGAGTTCCATTGGAAATAATATCCATCACATTTGGGACAGATTAACCTCCTCCGCCAAAGTTGTAATCAGGCCCTGAATCCTTTGCAAGGTGTTGGATAAGAGGGTGCGGCCTTCTAGAGAGATACTTTCAGGTATATTTGGGAATCATCAGCATATAGATAAATAAGTAAACCAGAACTCCTGAGGATTGTACAGACAGGTTCCACATTGAGGTTGAAGAGTGTTGAAGAAAGAATCGAACCATGAGAGACCCTTTGCTGTAGACGTACTGACTTCAAGATCGCGGTCCTTACTTTTACAACTTGAGAGCAATTAGTAAGGTAAGAAGACAACCAGTCTAAGACAACCCCTTTGCGACCTATTGACTACTTTCGGGTGTTTAAAAAATCCTAGAGGCTAACTGTATTGAATTCAGCAGAGAGGTTGAGGAGCACAAGAAGACAAGAGTTGCCACTGTCCAGAATGCAGAGGGTGATGTCCATGATCTGTAGGATAGTGGATTCAGTGTTGAGGCCCTGATGGAAGCCAGATTGAAGAGGGTCCAGGAGGTTGTTTACCTGGGCGTGAAACAATAATTGAGTTGCTATGATGCTTTTGAGCACCTTAAGTAGGAGAAGCAAGGTGAAGATTGCTCTGTAGTTGTTGAGGTCATTGGGATCCAATGATTTATTTTTTTAGGGTAGGCGTGATTTGCCCTATCTTTAGACTGGGAATTTGCTCTGTTTAAGGGTGAAGTCTATCAGGGTAGACCATATGGGAAGAAGCTGTTTGGCTAAGGTTTTGATGATGGCACCCAGAACGGCATCACAAAGGTCATTCGATGGTTTAACCCTGGGTAAAGATCGTAGAGATCTGTTTCAAAGATAGGGGAGAGAGAGGACCACAGTTGTAGTGCCTTGCAAAGTAGGATCTCCTCTGATATGTAAGTGAGGTTGATGGGGAGGGAGGTGTTTAGGTCTTTGATTTTTGTGTCAAAGAACTCCACAAAGCTGTTGCAAAGAGCCTCTAATGGCTTGGGTGGGTGATGGAGGAATTGTTATTGGCTTGTTTGTTTGCCCTAAATAGTTTTAGTATGTTCTTAGCTGTGTCCAGGAGACACTGGATATAAGCAATCCTGGCTTTAAAGATTTGATTTTAATAGTGTATTCTGGGTGAATGGAGCTTGGACAAGTTGGGTGGTGAAGAGGTACGTCTCCATTGTTTTTTCAGCTTTCTGATGCATCTCTTTTCTTCATGAAGTGCTTTTGAGGACCAGGCACGGGAAGGCTTGAGTCTGCTGAGTTTGCTCTTAACTGGTGCACATTCACCCAGCAGGGATTCCATGTAATAGTTGATAATGCCAGAAGCCTTGTTTATGTCAGTTTGGAGAACTATTGATGTGGGGTTAGTTAGGGTTATGTTATCATGGTTTCAGTATTCATGTTGCTAGTGTCTCTCAATCATATATTTTCTCTCTTTGGTTGACCTCAAGATTTTATGTTTGAGAAATACACTGTGAAGTGGATCTGTAAGTGATCAAACCAATATACTGGGATGATGTCACTAGCCTCTATTAGTGGAGATCTTGGAACAATAGACTTCACTACAAATGCCACTGCCTACCTCAAAGCTCTTCAGTGCCTCATCAACGGTGCAGAGCTCTATATAAATGCTGCTAAACTACAATAAAATGACTCAAAACCTTTAATATTGGCCTCTGTTTGGACTTAAGTGACTGAGTTAGCCACCGTTGTATGAGGGGAGAGGGGACTGCTGAGGCAGGCTGACATACAACATACTTATTTTTCTTAACGTCTGAACAACTTCAGAAGACCAGCTGTGAACCATTAAATAATTTAACAAAAGAAAGCAACTTCCTAAGTGGGTGGTGTGATCACCAGAGCAGTACAATCAAAATAAAAAGAAAACTACAAAGGTTATCAGTGCAAAGTAATAAGTCACGTAACTTGCCGTTTTGCAGTGTGTTTTAGCTTATCTCTGTGCTCATTCCCTTTCTCTTTCTAGATGTGTCACAGGTAGTAGTCATCAAAGAAAACAAGTACTCCATGGTCTTTGCTGATATCCATCAGTATTCCAAAGTTTGTTATTCTTGTGCTTCTATGTGCACCCCGTTCCCTTTACTCGGCAAAAGAGAGAAAACTGTATGAGAGCAACCTTATAGGGAATATAAGTAGACACTATCTCCATCTACAAACCCAGATGTCTACATCCCTGAAAATGCTGTTTATTCATAAATAGACTACTGTTGGGAAGATTTTTAGAAAGCCATTTTTTCACTTCTCATCTTTCTTTTAGGTCTGGAATAAGCCAAGAGTTTTAGATTTTACTAAAATCTAGTATTTAACTTACTTACAGGGGCCTTCCGTCAATTGGTTTCTTATGGTGTCATTCACATTTTCTTTTCCCTACTACAGCCTACAGCCTAGGGCGAAGGGTCAGCCCACTTCAGTCATTGGCCAACTTCACTGTGAGTGACGGTAGTCTGTGCTCTTTTGCAAAGATCACACCCACACAAAGTAGTTCCTTTCGCAACCAGGCACAGTTAGGGTAAATTTTGTTTTGTGAAGCCAACATTTCTTTTTGTTTAGCCAATGGTTATTTTTTATATTGGCAAGACCCCGGCAGCCCATCAAAAACAGATGTTTACAAAACCCAGGACAAAACAAAACAAGCATTGACAAAGCAAAAAACACTGGTAGCCAACTACAGATCTATTGCCTATGCCAATGCCTCTTTCACATAAATTAAAAATGTCAAACTATGATCTAGAATGACCCAGTTGACTTTGCTGTTTCTGGTAACCAATATAAAGTGCATAACATGCAAACACAAGAACCGTCTTGCGCAGAAATATGTTGATCCACCTTAGTTATTTGAACATTGGATTATTTCATCTTTCAAATCATGGTCCAGTCACAAGATGATGTATATGAGTATCACTATCTCTTGGTGCCATTAACGTTTGCCACACTTCTCACATACCTCACGCAGCAGCCTTGTACTTCATCGAATGGATCACTGACTCAATATCAAACACAACAATATCTGGATACAGAAATATTGAGTCAAAAATTTGGATTACAAAAATGTTGTTTCCCTATAATTATAATGGTAAGTGAAAAAAATATTGAAAAAATTATTGTTTCACACTAAAGTCAATAAACATACAAAAATATCACTTTTACTACATATATAGTTTAAAATAGTAAAATTTAAATATTTTAATGTATAATATAAATAGAATGTAAATTAAAGAAATTGAAATAATATTTATTTATATATATATATATATATATATATATATATATATATATATGTATATATATATATATATATATATATATATATATATATATATATATATATATATATATATATATGTATATATATGCATATATATATCTTGGTAATACAGACTGTCTTACAGTTTAACAATTTCCCCAGTGTGGATTAGAGAGCAGCAGCTCCCCATCCTTTCTGGGTTGAGAAACCAGTTATCCCTATCATCTAATGCTAATATATCTCCCAGTTAGCAAGCAGCTTAGCAATGAGCTGCTGGCGGTCTTGGCATACAAAACCTAAATTTGAAAACAAGCTATACAACAAGGAACTAACCATTTCTACAATGCTCAGCAGCAGGCATCTATGGCATTATTGTTGTCCCCCTCCACCCTCAACCACTCCAGCAAGGAGGAGGGAATGAGGGGAGGTCAGGTATACTCAGGAGACAGAGAGGGGAGAATGCAGGGCCTCCCCTGGAGCCATAAACACCACCACCTGGCCACACACCCACTTAAACAAGTGCAGACATATTTATTGTAGGATCCCTTTCTGATGCACAAACTAGTGGTTCCCCTGACTCCGGGACCTGGGGTGCCTTCGGGTGGTCATCATTTGGTGACTCTTTGGTCACTAGATTTTCCAGCATATCCCCCTAAGGCTCTAGATCTCTTTCTGTATTCTCATCCGTGCATGCTACCTTCAACTGTCTCTCCTCTGCCACCACCCCCACTCACCCACATCTGCCAGCCATTTTTGGAAAGTGGGCAGCCCTGGCTAAGACCAGTGAATGAGGACGTGTCACTTAGGTGGCCCCAACCCCAGCAGGGCAAACATTTGCTGCATTTTGGTTCCAGGTTTTGGGGTCTGAAGCACATCCAGAGTCAGGGTTGGACTGAGGTGTCTAGCCTGATGTGTTGCCTCCCACAGGGTCTGTAGTACCTCCTCCCAATAACTCTGTAGCTTACTGAACTTGCACGTCATATGCAAAAACATCGAAGGTCCCATCCCGCAAATGGGACACTTGGCTGGCCTGAACACGTCAAAACTTTTGCCACCTTTGTGGTGTTGAATAGGTGCAGTGTAGATAAGGAAACTGGGTAAGTTTGAACTTTTCATTACTGATTTCCTCCCAGATCTGATCACATGCCCTCTTCCATTCACCCTATACAAGCACTCACTTGACTGTCTGAAGCTGAACTCTGACAAGACGGAGGTCCTCATCCTCGGGCACTCCCCGTCTGCCTGGAACGACTCATGGTGGCCCACGGCTCTGGGCACCGCACCAACCCCCTCTGACCACGCTCACAACCTCGGATTCATCCTGGACCCCCTCCTCTCAATGACCAAGCAAGTCAACGCCGTCTCGTCTGCCTGCTTCTACACCCTCCGCATGCTCCGAAAGATCTTCCGCTGGATACCCACCGACATTAGGAAAACTGTTACCCACGCCCTCGTCACAAGCTGACTGGATTACGGAAACACCCTATACGCAGGAACCACCACCAAGCTACAGAATCGTCTCCAGCGAATACAGAACGCCTCCGCACGCCTCATACTTGACATACCGCGCCACAGCCACATATCCGCCCACCTGAAGCACCTGCACTGGCTGCCCGTCAACAAGAGGATCACCTTCAGGCTCCTCACCCACGCACACAAAGCCCTCCACAATAAGGGCCCCGAATACCTCAACAGACGCCTCTCGTTCTACACGCCCACCCTCCAGCTCCGCTCCGCCAGCCTCGCTCTCGCCATCATCCGTCGCATCCGCAGAACCACCGCTGGAGGCAAATCCTTTTCTTACCTGCCGGCCAAGACATGGAACTCCCTCCCCGTTCACCTTAGAACCACCCAGGACCACCTCACCTTCAGGAGACGCCTAAAAACCTGGCTCTTTGAGCTGCAGTAAACCCCACCCCCCTAGCGCCTTGAGACCCTCACGGGTGAGTAGCGTGCTCTATAAATGCCTTGATTGATTGATTGATTGCCAGGCCTCCATCACTTGTCGAACAATAAATGGGTAGTTCCCCAGGACTCCTGCCCTCTTCATGAAGTACCCAGGAGATCTACTCTGTCACCCTATTCTGCCAGCAGTGTCTTCTCCTCGTTTGGGCCATCTGCACACTACTGCGCCTCATATTGCAGCAGTCCCTTAAAATAATAATAGACGTGGCCCATGATGCTCCGCATCCAGCTTCAGTATTTCCAGTCTGAATCTGCTCCTCTTACCGGCCCACACAAGGGTTACCAGGAGGCTGTTCATGTGGGATGTTTGCAGAACGTATAGGCATTGAGGCAACACCATTTTGCACAGCGCCACCGTGCACATCACAGACAGGGGGCAGTGTTTCCAGAAATTAATATATACCTCCAAGCTTCAAGCACACTGCTCATATTAAGATTAAAGCGTCCCTCTGGGATGTGGCCCACTTGTATGCCCTGATATGTTAAATGATCTCACTCTCTTTGGAGCCTTTTCAGCATGGTCGACATTTAACAGCCCGCCAGCGGGAAAAGTACAGTCTTCTATCTATTGACCCGCAAGTCTCACACATCCTCAAATTCAGTCATGATCTCCAGCAAACATGCTCATTGACCTCTCTGGGTGGATGACATAGATCAGTGCATTGACCTTGTATAATGAGACTAAGTGGGAGAGGCCTCAATTTCCCACCCAGCCATGTCACGGAACAGCCAAATCTCCAACAGTTCCATCGCAAGGCGAAAGGAAGAAGAGGTGAAGAAGGGCATCCCAGTCTCATTCCTCTCTCAATGGGGAAACATTAGACACCACACTTCCACTTCCAGTCTGGACATATGCAACAGGAAGTAGAGCGTAGAATAGCCTCATCCAAGATAGAAATACCATCCCAGGCCCATTCTCCTCAGCACCACCCAGAGATACTCCAAGTTTGATGTATCAAAAGTTTTTTCAATGTCTAATGCTACCAATGTGGCCTTTAGGTCTGTTGCCTCCACAGAGTGTAGTACATGGGATAGCCTTCATAAGTTCATGTGTGTCCCACTTCCTGGCATGAAGCCGCATTGGTCCTTGTGGACCAGGTGGGATACTACCAGTCTCAGTCTGGATGCAAGAACTTTCGCCAGGACCTTGTTGTTGACTCCCAGCCTGGAGAGCGGCCGATATGAACTGGGGTCTGCTGGGTCACTACCTGGCTTTGGGAGTATAACAATCTGGGCCTCCCTCATGGACTGTGGCAATCCCTCGTGTTACCTTGACTCCTGGAGAGTCTGCAGTAGATCAGGGACCAGGAGGTCAGAGAATGTTTGGTAATATTCTATCGAGAGCTCGTCCGGGCCCGGTGTTTTGCAATGTACCATATCGCAGATGGCTTCATTCAAAGTTCTTCCTTCAGGCCCCTCCTCTTCGCCTCTTCGCCTCCATGACATAGGGCAGTTCCAACTCATCCAGGAAACGTCTGGCAACTGCTAGCTACCCCAGCTCTACCTCTTTGCATACAGCCAGCAGGTGATCCTGTAAGAGCGAATTAATGCTGACCTATGTCCCGGCCACAGTGCCATCCTGGTGTTTCAGTGGCAGGATCAGCAGAGTGGGCTTTCTCTCTTAATCTGCCACACAAGTAGCCTTCTTGGTTTATCTCCTTCCGTATGTAATCTCTGACAGTAGTCACGCCAGACTATGCGGTCCAGCCTGTCTTTGATTCCCCCACTTTCCGCTGGTCTGTCAACAGTTCTTCCTGCTTCTTCCCCAAGTCATAAGCAGTTCGCTGGAGGGCTGCTCGGGTTTGTCGCATACCAGATGTCTGTGCAATGCATGCACTACATTATGGCACCCAAGGCAACATACATTCATGTTTTTGAGTGAGGGTGCTGGGGATGTCTACACTACTGACTATCCAGCACACAATTGAATCCAGCAGACACACAATAGGAACATGAGGGAGAAGCTTCTGCTATTTCTCAAGGTGGAATAACCCATCATCAGCATTCATTGCTTACACATTCAACAATCACAAATCCACACCATCTAGCAGACCATGCAGCAAGAGGTATCTTCCCTCCATGTCCACCTTAAAGCCCTGTACCTGGACGACAGCCTGTGAGGCAACCTAAATCATAACCCTGTGGGCATAATAAGATTACATGGCAGAATACAGTTGCCCCCTAATCTTCCTGTGCAATGTATGCACTTTGCTTTCATTAAATATGTCTCCTACAGCAGAGCAATATGTATGTCTTGCTTGCAAAGGTATGTCTGCACACTGTATCTTTTGACATATAAGTTGAGGCCATGAACGTTTCATGTCACCAATCTAAGATGTGTGATTGCCATACTGTAATGAGTCTGTCAAATCCTCCACACCCCCACACCCCAACTCCCCCAAGCCACCTGAAAACCAATAAGTACCCTACCACTGCTACATTTCAAACTGTAACATAATACCTTATTCCACACCACATTCCACCTTCCGGGTAAACACAAAAAACAAGAACCCGGGCCTCCCCAAATATCCCATTTCCCCCTATTCCCACTCCATTACCAAATCGTCACTCCACCACGTCACTACTGAAATTGAACAAGTGCCTCAATCCACACACACACATTCATCTGCAACTCACAAATGTAGTATTTATCTGGAGGACGCACACTTAGGCGGTCATTCCAACCCTGGCGGTCCGAGACCGCCAGGGTTGAGGACCGCGGGAGCACCGTCAACAGGCTGGCGATGCTCCCATGGGCATTCTGACCGCGGCGGTACAGCCGCGGTCAGAAACGAAAAACCGGCGGTGTACCGCCGGTTTTCCGCTGCCCTGGGGAATCCTCCATGGCGGCGCAGCTTGCTGCGCCGCCATGGGGATTCCGACCCCCACACCGCCATCCTGTTCCTGGCGGTTTCGGCCGCCAGGAACAGGATGGCGGTATGGGGTGTCGTGGGGCCCCCTAACAGGGCCCCACAAAGATTTTCAGTGTCTGTCATGCAGACACCGAAAATCGCGACGGGTGCTACTGCACCCGTCGCACCCCTTCCACTCCGCCGGCTCCATTCGGAGCCGGCATCCTCATGGAAGGGTGTTTCCCGCTGGGCTGGCGGGCGGCCTTCTGGCGGTCGCCCGCCAGCCCAGCGGGAAACCCAGAATAACCGCGGCGGTCTTCTGACCGCGCAGCGGTATTCTGGCGGCTCCCGCCGGCCCTGCGGTTACCGCGGCCGGCGGGAGTCAGAATGACCCCCTTAATGCCAGTCACACTGTGGCTTCTCCAGAGCACACCAACCCCTAAGCCCACACCACCAGCACCCTCAGTACACGTCCTCTCAAAAAGCCAACTCCACTACAACCACACAATTTCACATCATGCAATCACTTCAAACACACACGCTCTGCATAACTACGGGGCCCTTCCCATTTACTCAGTATACATTGCTCAGTTGCACATGTCCGTGCACCTCCCTGCAATTTATTGACCATATTGCCAAGCTGCACACATGTGGGGGGAGTGGGGGCATCTCGGGTGCTCCAGCCCCTTGGCCCAGGAGGTCGTGATGGGAGCCTTCCCCCCTGGTAATGTCAACTTAAAGTTCAGCCAATGCGTGGGTTCACCATGGTCCCCTAAGCCAGCACAGCATCAGGGCCCTCCTGTTTCTGGGGTCTTCTCCACCACATCTTCCACACTCTTGTCAGAGCCACCAGCACCTTGGCTCTTAAATCTCCAACTGCCTTTTCTCTAGATCCCCCCTACCTGACAGGCCACCACCTGGGGGGGGGGGTAGGGGGCAGGGGGCTACTCCATCGCCTGTCTCCTCACAGGTCCTGAAGAGTGAGCAGCCTGGGTCCAATCTTTGGCGCCACGGGGACCAGGGCATGGATCCGTTCATCCCCACGTATTTCCAGTCAATCCCGCACCACTTCAGGTGTATTAAAGTGTGTGGGATCAGCATGAAGTACTTTCAACATTGCCGAGTAGAGGAACAAGTGACGCAGTCCAATTCCCTTCAGCTTTTACTTCACTCCCTCAAAAGTCATTCATATTTGCTGCACTGCCAAGTGTAGTCAGGGAAGATATGGTGCCCCCACCCCCACTGGTGGCTTTGCTGTCAGTGCGTAGTGCACATGCTCTATCACAAACAGGGGGGAACGATTTAAAGGTTGGGATAATTGGGGAAATCCGGCTTTCAAGAAAGACCTGGGGGTTTGCCCCTCCACATCCTCTGGAAAGCCAACAAACTGGAGATTGCATCATCTGGATTGCCCCTTTGCATCCTCAGCTCTGTTTTCTAAGTTAGCTGTCCTGGCCAAGAAGGTTGTCAGATCAGCCCTAGCACAGCAACTTTTTCCTGGAGTTTAGGAACGTCCTGTTCTGTGGCCAATGACCTCTCTGCCACCTTATGCACATCTGCCCTCAACACGCCAACATCCTGTGAGTCAGGGTGCCTCTACCTTGGACTGCACGGTCAGACTGGAAGCTTCAATTGCAGCCAATATCGGCATGCTACTGGGGTCCTGCAGCTCTTGCTGCCCCCTCACATGACCCCCCTGTGGGGTATCTCCAAATTGCACCTGTCCTCGGGGCTGTGAATGGGTCAACTTTTGTCTGCTGTGCCCCACACTGTGGTTTGTCCTTCCCCATTGCACAGCTGTCTCATGGGGGAGAGAAATCAGATTTCAATGTGCTGCACTTCTCACAGTGTGGTCAGTGTTTGTCTCTGCTGGCCACCCACTGATATCTGCACTCACTAGTCTCACTTTACATGGCAGGGGTAGGTGGCTGTCTCCTATAGTCCATCTTCTGGTTTAGCAGTGGGGGAGAGTCATTTCCCAACTGTGGTATTCCTCAGGCTTCACCAATAAATAAAGAGTCACCAAGAGTTCACCAGTGGGCACCTGCTGCCTGGTGACACCCACCTCGAGGTCGGTGTATGTCCCAAACAGCCACTGTCCTTTCAGCCACTATGTGTGTCCAGGGGTGGGGGGCTCTATGCACTCGATGTGCCTTTGGCCAGACAAAGATACCCAGAAGTCTTAATTGTGTATAGCTAATATTACTGTTACCATAATTTAAGCATTCGTTTTTTATTTTTTGAATTTCCCCCAAAAAATGTTTGGGTTAAAAGAGGGTGGTTGAGGTGATTAATCATTTGTTATTTTGAGTCTTATTTTCTTTCACATTAAAAGAGAAATTGTTGGTAGTTGCCAGTTTATTTACTTCATATCAAGAGCTGAATGTGAATTTCATGATTTATCTGATGTGATTTGATAGCAATGAATCTCATGAGATCTTACTAATGTTGAATTTGCATTTATGATGCAATGCATGAATTCGTTTGGTGTTTCTATGAGTCTAGAGTTATTACAGACTAGCCTATTTAAGGCACTATTGAGCGAGGAAAGTTTGCTATTACAGTTAATTTAAACATAGCTATATATGATTTAATTAATTGTGAAATTGACAACAATTCTATTACTTTATGCATCAATTGCCAAAAGTGATTCCCATATTCAAGGCGCAATTATTTGAAATATGATAACCATGTCTGATTGGACTGCAGTCATGAAAAGTGAAAATATTTGCAATATTATTTTTCAAATGTGAAAACAGTTAACAACGCATGATTGGGAACCACCTTCAAGCCAACTTTTTACATGCATTGATTGTGCTAATTTTGGTGCACTTTACTTTTAAACATGGTGTACACAGGTAAAAGGTAAAAAGTGTTAGAGGTGCTGAAATGTGCTATAATCTAACTTGTTTAGACACAGACACTTAAACAATGATGAAATTCATGACCTTTTCGTTATGTTACAAATTTAGGGGCATATTTATACTCTGTTTGTGCCACATTCGCGCCATTTATTTTTATGCAAATCGGGCGCAAACCTAACTCTGTATTTTATTTTGACGTTAGACATGTCTAGCGTCAAAATAGAGAAGTTTGTACCATTTTTTGGATGCGTGCACCAACCTGGCCTCAATGAGATGTATGGTAGGCATTTCCATCTAAAAAACGGTACTATCATTTATTTATCCCCCATGCTAAAATGACACACGGATGGGAGGAGGGGCCAAATAATGGTGCAAAGCTTGCTTTGAACCATTATTTAACGCAAGGGTCAGACCAGGCATCGGGAGGCTTGTGGACCCATTTCCATGGTTCATGTTCATGTCCATGGTTCCATGGTTCAACACCAAGCCCCAGGAACACCCCCACCAGAGGGACACCGGAGGATGGTGGATCCCATCCCATGTAAGTCTGGGTAAGTATTATATATATATATATATATATATATATATATATATATATATATAAGTATATATATATATATATATATATATATATATATATATATATATATATATTTTTATATTTTTTTCTTGCCATTGGGGCCCTAACTTGGGGCCCCCTCCATGGCACAGGGTGCAATGGCCATGGCCAGGGGACACTTGTCCCCTGTGCTGGCCATTGGGGTGGTGGGCATGACTCCCTTCTTTCCTAAGACAGGAGTCATGTTTTTGGTGGTTGTGCACCAGGAAATGGCGCTAGTCTGGTTAAAGGCATTTTATTTGCCTCCAACCAGGCTAGTGTCATTTTTTGACACACAACCCCCTCCTTCCCTACTGCCACCCCCACCCAGCTAGCGTCTTCTTTTAAGACGCTATCTCAAGTTTAGGGCCGGCTTGCACTGTTTCTTTAATATGGCACCCGGCTGGCGCTGTGGAATGGAGCAAGCCGGCGCTATACTTTTTGCCACAAAACTGCATTGTCTCAAAGGGGTTAGCCTATTGAAGGTGCAACTATGAGGAATATGATAATCATTTATTTATTGTGACACTGCAATCATGAAGGGTGAAATCATTAGCAATTTTGTTACCCAAAGGTGAATTCAGTTACATGTATACTACCGGAAACCACTCTCATGCCGCCTTATATATATATATATATATATATATATATATATATATATATATATAAGATTGACTTTGCTAGTATAGGGGAACCGTACTTCAAAAATGGCGGCCGTATATGAGGGATAAAAGACAAAAGATGTTGAGATTCACCAATCCTCTCTTTATGTTAATCCTCGAACAACCAATGAGAATGAAATGATGTGAATTTAACTATTTTTGCTGCATTGGATTGCAAACATTGAGAATGGTGTGTAGACAAAATACGTTTGTTTGCCACTTTTAAATAAATTCAGGAGTTGGAGTGTTTGGCATTTTAAATAAATTCAGGAGTTAGAGGAGCCTCCGAGTGCCTGTAAATTGCTTTGGTAAAACAAATTGATGTTGTGAGTCCACCCTCACGAATGGATCACTTGTTTTGTGTTCAGCGGTACCTGGTAGAGTGGATAAACATATATATATATATGTGTGTGTGTGTGTGTGTATAAATCATAAACAAATTAACACATAAACTGCAAAACATTAAAATATTTAACAAATTAATTAAATAGAAAAGTGAAAATGTATAAAATCCAAAAGAAGACATTTACTAAAAATTATATATCAGTGAAGAAATAAACAAATAATGATAATATACATGATTAAACAATACTAAGAAAAGTATTGAAGTCTGGGAATAATAGCTATATTATTCCCACTCCAGTTTGTGTAAGAGTAGCAAAAGTATTGGACTTTGGAGAGGTAAGATTTACTATTCCCACTCCAGTCTGTGCAACAGTAGGGAAAGCATTGGACTTCGGAGGAATTCAATTTACTATTCCCACTCCAGTCTGTGCAACAGTAGGGAAAGTGTTGGACTTCAAAGGGGTTAAATTTACACTTCCTACTGCAGTCTGTGCAACTGTAGGGAAAACATTGGTCTTCGGAGGGGTTACATTTACTATTCCCACTCCAGTCTATGCGACAGTAGAGAAGGCATTGCATGAACTCAAAATGAAGAGTTTCTCATACCTTCAAAGCCTGACCTAAAATTGCCTGTTATAGTTCATGAATCATATAATATGTTTTTTAAAGTGAGTAACTAAGAAAGTAAAAGCTTTCACACTAAGAATAAACCTACTACGGTTTTGACTAAGCAATGTCTATTTAAATTATTTTCTACAATGTAATTTCAGAAAAGTCAGTGTTAACTCTTCCCTTCACAAACAGGATTACATATTACCTGGACATGGAAGACAGTAGTATTTGTAGTGCTCGTCCAATTATATATTCCTACCATTGACATGAACCACTGTCCCTGACCTGACTGCTTGATGCAATAAGGCAATGAATACTTGCATTGTTAATGATATATCTGACAATCACTGCAGAATTCTCATGCCCTTTGTTCTTCTTTCATGAACTCCCCTCCATGTTCCCTTGACAGGATGGGTTTATAAGCCATTGCATAGGCCCCCAATTGTCTGGCTCCTGCATAACACTCCTCCTCCATTCCTGGGCTTGTTATTTCAAGAATTAATCTGTGATTTGCAACTTCTCCTGCATCAGCCATGTGTGTCCTCAACTTTTCAATAGTGTTGTTCTTCCCATGAGGCCCTGTTCCTATGACAACAGTGTTGTCACAGCCCATCTTTACTTAATGCAGTTCTTCTTCACTCACCATTATAAAAACCTTTTATCCCTCATTGGTCCTGCTAGGGAGTCAGATGCCCAAGTCTATGGTTGGGCAAATAGTCCATGCCCAAACCACTCCTCAATGCCTTTAGGGACAACTGCACACACCAACCTGGTGAAGTTAATGAATCAATTTGCATCTTTCTATTTGATTATGCATATACATGACGTACTAATGCTTTCATGAAAGTAGCCATTTCGGCCTGACTTAGAGTTTGGTGGGTGCTGTACAGCCTATCAGGGTAGTCGAGGACATTACCTCTGCCACCACAACAGACTAATGTCAGCCAAATTTAGAGATGACAGCCAGCCCATCTGTCATCTCTGCACATTGAAAGAACTGCCATCATGGCGCTTCCTTTCATTGTACAAAATGTTTGATGGATGGTGTTAAAGCGTATGGGGAACAAATATAGCACAGGGGCAGTATGATAAGGGAGTTTAGTTCAGTTTTATTGGCTGTTTTATATGTATATATAGCCAGGATAGACCATCCTTTAGTTAACATATTTGTTTTATGTCTCTTCTTCTTTCTTCATAGGTGTTCGGGCACTCTGTATTGGTTGGTGAAGGATCCTCGAGCAAGAGAAGAGAGAAGAATGGATTTGTGGTCAGGTAAGTCATTTTATTATATCCTTTGCTTTTAGAAATAAAGGGAGGGAAGGGCAGGTCTCTGTCTGTGAGAGGGTAAGAGGTAGTTAAGTACAACACCAATCCTGTTATTCCTTGTGTGTCTTTTGGTGTTTGACTAATTTATAGTGCTCCTTTTTTCCTCAGCCCCACCATCCCTGCCCTTTTCCACTCCCTGTGCTCTTTTGAATCCAGTGCCAGCCCAAGCTCGTACCTGGCTAAGCCACGTCCCTCCTGGGACACGGCTGGAGCTGTCACAGTGGGACCTGGCTTCAGGGTCCTATCCTGGAAGATCCGGCACCTCAGGGGAGTCCTTCGTCTCCTACCTTCCTTCTTCTTTCTTCTCGTGTCTCGTCTCCTAAAGCAGGCAGTTTTCGTCCATTCTGCCCTCCTCGTCTCTTTTCTGTCATTCGTCTTCCTCTTTCTGTCTCCTCTTGGCATCTCCTTCCACGTACACACCTTCCTCCCGCAGCGTCGGCCCTCTCTCCCCATCAGCCCGAGTTATGAGCGCGCTTCCGGGTGAAACCCGGCTCTCCACAGTGCCCCCGGGGTACTCTGTATTCGGCCCAGGGGATTCAATGGGAGGAGCGCTCCCCAAGTCCTCCCGTTCACAGATGGAAACCGTCGGATTTGATGGTCATTTGCCAAACTTTCAACTTCTTTTGCTTTTCAATCACAAACTCCAAAAGAGGGTGTTTGTTATTGAAAATTAAAAAACATTAATGACCCCTACATTGCAGAAGTTTTCATTATATTTTTCTTTTTGTTCTTCAAAGCCAGGTTTTCAATGAAAGTAACGGGCAAGAAAAAAAGATATTACTCAGTCCACTCTAAATTGGATGGGTGACTTAGGGCCTCATTACGAGGGTGGTGGTCTCGAGACCGCCAGTCTTGCGGTGGTGGTTAAACCACCACACTCCAGGTGGTCTGACCGCCACATTACAACCCTGGCAGTCCGCTAGAGAACCACCATCCCCACCAGTAATGTGGTTCACAATGGCTATTGGCGGTCAGACTCGTGGTCAGTCACGGCAGTGCTGAGTTCAGCACTGCCATGCTGATCACGAGTCCCCTTTCCTCCAGCGTTTTCATGAAAAGGCTGGCAGAAAGGACGTGCAGGGGCCACCCTGCCCAGTACCCTCAAATGCACATTGTGTGCTTTGCAGACAATGCGCATTCCGAGGGTGCTGTTGTGGTATGGTAGGCCTCAGCTGCCTTAAGGGAGCCTAGACCAATACCATTGCACTGTTCCCACCGGGCTGACTGATGGAAACATTGTAATACGATGTTCCCGCCGGTCAACCCGGTGGGAACATTGTAATATGACTTGGGGTCAGACTGCTGGATTGACGGCGATCTCATCCCCGTGAGTTTGGTAGGCGGCTCGTCCAACTGCCAAACTTGTAATGAGGCCCATATGTCTTTCCTCCAATGGCACCAACTCCATTGGGCCATTAAATGAAGTATTCTGTGGACTGAGCCAATGGGGCGTCATCAGTGGGATGCTTAAGGACTGTTGATCTCTAAATCAGGTGGGTGTTCCAAAGTTATAGCTATCAGGGTACGCCATTGCGTTAGTGATGAAGTATCCTGTCCGTCAAACTCTAATTCAGCCCTGTTGTGTACACTGCCTCTTGGAACAGAATATAGAGCTAAAAGGCTTACCAGCTATGAAGCACTGTTTACCTAACTGTTACTGTTAAATTGTAATCATGTTGGAAAGGAGCACTCAGGTGGGGAACCAATCAGTATGGGTTATAACTAGCTCAGACCTCTGATCTTTAGACAATGTGGAATGAGGGTATTGAGAGCCAAGTGGTTTGTTTGGGCCTGCCCAAACCTAGACTTAGTTGTGGTGTGTTGAAGGGGCACTTACACCATGACGACTCAGTTGAGAGAAGTGCCTATAAGCATGTGGCATTTGGGCATGGGGGCCAAGAAGCTGCTTGCCTGCATAAATTGAAACTGAGCATATGGAGTCTGGCAGAGTAGGGCCCATATTGATAATGTTTTTGCCTCACCCTTGTGAGCAACGAAAGGCAGTGCATTACTCTGCCCCAGAGAGGTGTTATATTGGTGGAGCATGGGTGTTCCCATGCATCCACCCATGGATTATGACGCGTACCCATATTTAAAACTAGTGGTAGACCATGGAATGTGTCAAAATACTATGCCTCCCCAGAGAAGGCATAACAAAGTCAAATATGTTTATTTCGCGTTGTTTTTCCCCTTTCTACACGTGCTTCATTCTGCAGCACACATAGAAAAAGGAAAATGCATCTGAGGGTTGTTTTTTTGCAGGAAGGTGTCCCTTTCTTTACAAAAACAATCTTGCCTACAATGCAGCCACTCTTGCACCATGGTAGTATAGCCAGGAAGCACATTGTGGGCTAGCGCAGGCAGAGAGCAGGAATTCACACTGTAACGTGAAATATGTTGAATTCCTGTCTTCTCCATTTCACACAGCACAGCAAGGTGGCTTGCTGCATTGCATTGTATGAACATTTGTTAAATATGCCCATAGGTACCTCTGATGTCACTAGTACACTGCTACTTATTCTCACATTTGAAGGAAGGACGAGAAACAGGCTATGCAGAGAGATGAGCTTCAAGGCACACTTTAGCAGAGTACCTCTTCTTCAGTCTCAAAAGAGAATACATTTGTTGATGTTATTCTTTGCTGAGGCCACAGCAAAAGCAAAAGGTCTGATCAATGGAGATTGACATCCTCCAATTCATTGTGGCTGCTCTGTCATTGGAAACTGTCTGGAGAGACGAAGACACTCACCCATGGAACCTTGCACATTTTCAAAGGCCTCTAACTGAGGTTCCAGTAAAGCATCTACTGCTTCTCATGGCACAAACTGCCCACACAGTTGCAGATGGGATTGGAAAATGGCAGAGCTGAAATCCCTAGCCTACAGACAATATACCCATTGTAGGCACTGTTTCCCTAACCCTGACCAAATAATTCCTTGTCTTTCAGGTTCTCCTGCCCCAGAAAACAGGCCAATGGGGTGAACAGGTTTTTGTGCTCCTCCAGGATTTGCCAACTCCGCACGCCTATGAGTTCCATTAGTACCTCCCACCAAGATCCGAAGTCTAAGTTGTGCTCCTGGTTTTAAGAATTTTATCCACTACTTCTGAATTGCATTTTAATGTTATTTTTTCTCACTTCTACATATTTGATGTCTGCTACATGTGGAGTGATGTAAGCACTTTATTTATTGCTTAAATAATTTATACCATTCTGTCTAGCAAAATCATCAAAGATACAATTACCTGTATTTATAGTGAATTTCAAACAAAGAATGTATTCATAAATGCATCAAGAGGAAAATATTTCTTGGGTAATAGTATGTTTGTTGCTGTATCTAGCAGCCAGCAGCCTCATTGTAGGTGTTCCACTACTAACCTCATTGTAGGCTTCCTGCCGCTTGGGTATTCATTTGGTAAGCCACAGTGTGCCCACCCTGGATCCTTTTATCAATGTGTTACTTGGGCATTTTTGGACTGTGTTCACAGGTCTTAATGAATTCTCTTTCCTCTTACTCCCTATATTTGGTTACCACATGCAGCTATATCCCGTGAGTAATTTTTGCTTCATACATCCCCACATACTGTTGGTTTGGGAACTGTTCAGTGGGTAAGCAACACTACATAATTTCTAATTTTATAATATTGAAAGCTTGAAGGTGCATTCCCTCATGTTGGTGCCGCCCCTTGTCTTACAGGTACCACCTGATCCCCTTGTTGTGTGGCTGCCTTGGACTTCCTGGAGTGAGTCCCTGTTAACTGAGCAACCAGTACGTATAATCCATTGTTCTCCACCTACTCATCAACATTTAACATTGCCACAATGTTTGTTTATTTTTTTATATCAGTCCCCTGGGTTATCTTATGTCCGTATGAGACCCTGATACGCCTATATGTGGTTGAAACACTATTGACACTTAAATAGACAGATCTCTGTGGTATTTTCACGTAGGGCAATATGCCATGTGACCATTGATACTTTGAATAATTGTAGATGTATAAGATTGTACACTAATATATCAATTACTTCACGATACTGGAATTAGTTTTTGCTTTTGTTTTGGTTTGTTTCACTTGGGGTGCACTTATCTCTACTTCACCTGCTTTACTACTCAAGAAATCTTTTCCTCTTGATGACATTTATGAACACATTGTTTGTTTGAAACTCACTATAAACACTGGTTGTTATATCCTTGATGACTGTTCTAGACAGAATGGTTACTGTCCTGATTTAAAAACCTTATCATTTGTGATTCAATGCAGAATGTTCTGCTTTATTCTTTATTTTTCTGAATGAGTTTCATGTGAACAGTTGTGCATGTTGTGATACTTATTCCCATGTTCAGGTGAACATATGGATAGCTCTTATTTTTTAGAAGACTGTAAATGAAAGCACTGTGTGTTCCTCTCTGTGAGATGGGAGAAGATGACAGTGCAGCAGCATGCAGACCTCATCTTGTGAAACACTGTTAAGTTATAGTTCTTCATTCAGAACTTCAGGCTGTCCAGCAGCCTGTACTATATATATATAGAAACAAATGCAACAGATCTCTAAATTTGTAGGTTGTACTCCTGCACCTTGCGCTAGGGGCAGAGTTTCGCCTCCATTGTGACCTGCCACCCATCCTCCAAGAATCCTTAAATTTAAAGGCACACACAGCCCTGCACTTTGCAACCTTTTCTAAAGAGTGGAGTTAGAGTCATGACATACAATTGCAGCCAGAGATATTATGTTGTGCCTATGCAATTGTTTGCTTCCCTGCCACCTCCTTAACTCCTATAATCTAGTCACTGCTCCAGGTGTTGGAAGCTACTGCCATATAAAAATCATATCAACAAGTAAAGCTCCTGAAATAATTTGGTACAGTTTGAAAAATGTCTCCCTCTAAAAATATTACCTCATAGACTTGAAAATGTTCTAACTTTAGATTCAGTTTGCAGTAAAGTAATGAACAATGAGAGTTAGTCAAAGTGATGCATTTGGGGGCACAAATGTAATCAAAGAAGATGACCTGATTCTGTGAAAGCATTTTTTATTTACTTTGTTGATGTCACTTTTTTAGGTTTTGTGTTGGAATCACTGAGCACCCTGCAGCATTCAATGAAATCCATCAGGATCTTAAAAAGTGCACAGAAAGAAAATGGGGGCGGGGGTATTCAATAGGTTGTTGTTATTTGCCACGCAGAGTCATAATGAGAAAAATGTAAGGTTTTCCTGCACTTATTTTGTTTCCACTTCATGTTGCAGATCCCTTCTTCAGCAAATGGAATTCTTCTAAATGTGACAATGTTCAAGTGACTGCTTCTATCTAAATCAGGCCATGGAAGTTTAACATAATAAGGCACAGAGCAGTAGGATTTTAATTCTAGCCTTATCATTCAACAGCCGCGAGGAACTAAGTACCAAACTGGGTTGTTCAATTTACAGAAGTTATCATGAATTTTCATAGATTACAATATATATTGCAAAAATTATACAAATGATACACAGCCAATGCAAGATAGTTGTTATGCAAAACAATAGGGGTTTTCCACCCATTAATTCAATCAGTTGGAAAGTGGCCCTCTCTGAAAGGTCACCCAAACGTTTTCCCTTCTTTCATCTCTTTATCTGACCTCATCTTTGTTGGCATTAGGCCTCTGGGAACTTTATCATTGCTAGTCAGTAGTAAAGTGAATGTGGTATATCCCTAAAACAATAGGGGTTTTCTGCCCATTAATTGAATCAGTTGGAAATTGGCTCTCTCTGAAAGGTCACCCAAACATTTTTCCTTCCTCTACCTCTTTTTCTGATCTAATTTCTGTTGGCATTAGGCCTCTGGGCACTTTATCATTGCTAACCAGTGCTAAGATGCATGTGGTCTATCCCTAAAACATGGTAACATTGGCTCATACCCAATTGGCATAGTCAACTTACTTGTACATCCCTATTAAAGTGCACTACATGTGCCATGGACATGATTGACTGTAAATTAAATGCTACTATTGGGTCTGCAGCACTCATTGTGCCACCCACATAAGTAGTCCCTTAATATCTCAGGCCTGCCATTTCAGGACCTGTGTATGACACCCCTAAGGTAGGTCATAGGTGGCCCAAAGGGCAGGGTGCAATGTAAGTCCAAGGCAGGACATGTACTTGTAGTGAAAAACTCCCAAAGTCATTTTTCACTATTGTGAAGCTTGCTCTTCACAAAGACAAGCATTGGGAATTTCCTTATATACTTTTAAGTGATAATTTCTGATCAGAAAGAAGTGGCATTGTCATGTTTGGTATGGTTGGAATGGTAGTAAGAAATCCTGCTTAATGGTGACATTTGGATTTAACATTACTATGTTAGAAATGCCACTTTTAGAAAGTAAGCATTTCTCTGCCCTTACTTCTCTCTGTGCCTTACAGCCTGTCTGCAATCCACATCTGGTCTGTGTTGGTTGACAGCTCCCCTTGTGCATTCCACCCAGACAGTCATAAAAGCAGGACACTCAGTTGCATTTGCATTCATTTGCATACTGATGGGTCTTCCTCGGCAGGAAGGGTGGAGAGGCCCTCGCTTACACTTCAAAGGCTATTGGCTTGACCCTACACAAAGGACTGATAAACTCCCCACAGATCTCCTGGCAGATAGGCCTGAGTTGAAAAGGGAACTGGTGCACTTCAAAACCACTTTTGAAGTCTCCTCCACTTCAAAGGCACATTTGGGTATATATACTGGGTCTGTGATCCCCTAAAAGCACACACTTCTGGACCTACAACTGGACTCTGTCAGAAGGACTGCAGTGCTGCCCAAAGGACTCAGGTGGACTGTTTTTCTGGAAGGACTGATCATCTGCTTGTTGCCCTGCTTCCTGCTGCTCCCCAACTCTTGCTGGAAGCACAGTGCCTTCCCACCACAAGTTTGATCTCCAAAGATTTGTCAGCCTGCCTCCTGTTAAGAAGTCTCAGGGCCATCAAAGACTTCACCTAAAAGAGAAAGTCCATGACTCAACACACCAGAAAATTTGACGCAACGCCTCTCTTGCGGCTGAAAAATGAATGCAACGCCGGCAGAATCGATGCAGTGCCTGTCTTGAAGCTGAAAAATCGATGCAGCGCCTGCAGAACTGACGCACCAACTGTTTCACCACAGTTCCATCAGCACAGCGCATCTGGATTTTCCATGCATAGTCCCTGGCTGTCAATTTGTCATCAACCCCGCACCGCATTAAGGACTGAAGGCTGCGTTTCCGGAAGTCAGCGCATCGCCTTTCAATTTAGATTGTTATGACTTACCCTAACTAGGATTGTGGTCACTACTTGGATGAGTTGCATACCTCTGCCAACTAGAGACCACATTTCTAACACACTCATAAATCAGAAAAGGATCCTTAGCTATAGAGAGGCATGGATTTGTGAAATCAGCAAGTGAAGCATAGCGACAGCTTGTCACAAACACTTGTGACATCATAATTTCTCAAAGTCCTGTGGTCACAGCAAAAGTATAGACAGTTCAAGTTTTCTTAGAGGCCAGCAGGCCTGTGCACCTTCTCCATGTTTTCTCCTATTTAGTGACAGAAAATGGAACCTGAATCAAAATGGATTCCACAAGACAAACTGCAGGAATGATTATGCTTATGAAATCAGGTCATGCCACCAGCAATTCAAAACTTCTGAAACATTCACATGAGTTTGAGAAGGGAACTGTGGAACACAGATTCACCTTGTACTGAAATGTTCATTTTCAAGTCTGGCTTTAACTGAAATGGCCTTTCTCCCTTAACTGTATAGGCGTGAGGCTGTAATTTGGTGAGAGACTGTTTCAAAAATGACTCTTTGTCATACAACCAGGAAATGATGGGCTTGATTCATAAAGGAAATTTACACTTTTGAGTAAGTTCACACTTATCGATATTCACCAAGTGAGGGCTTGATTCACAAAGGTAAACGTACACTTTTGTGTGTTTATCTTTTTTTGGTATTCACAAATAATATAATGGTAACTTTATGATTGTGGGGATTCTGCAGTCAGGGCAGATAACTCTGCACATAAAAAGACAGGCCTGAAATATTGTTGGTCTAGCTCTCAAAATGAGACCAGTGTTATCCCATATATTGCATGACAATGACAAAAAGCCCCAAAGAGATACTCACTTCTAAGAGATGAAGTGCAAAGAAAAAGAACTGGTCACTGGGACCTCAGGGGTCAATCTTTCCCAATATAGCTCGTGTTCTATTAATGTAATATGCTCACTCCAGCATGGGAGTACTCCAGGGAAGTGTTTACACTGCTTGACGTCTGTGTGCCTTGATCCAATTCACATATTAATCAGTAGCTCATGACATTTTTATTGATTGTGCAAAAAAAGGGTTGGGGACCTGTTCTCTAGAGAAATGGATATCAACAGTGTACAATCAATTACTTGTTAAAAATTTAAGCCATCATTCTAGCACAAGTGTGTCTTCTCTTCTGTTGCAATTAACGTGTTAACAGAGACCCACACATATTCAAATGTGTACTCTGTTATCGATGCCTGTCATTGATTACCTTTACAAAGAAATTACTGTGCTCCTGAAAGAAATGTAATAGAACATAAAGTACTGTGCACTTTAACACTGACATGACTTCATTCACTTCTTGTGTAGTCACTGTACTTATCATTTAACCACTTCTGCTAAACGTTCAGGTCCTAATGACTTGTGCAACGCTGATGCTTTAAAACCATGTGTGGTAAGGACAGACGATTGCCGAGCTAACATTGTTATTTGAACATTTTGTCAATTTAGGAATGCTTTATACTTGCTCCTGAATGTCGACTTTGTCGCATGAGGTTTAAGGAGCATTTTAGGGATTTTTAGGTAGAAACCTATGTCTTAAGGCATTGTTTCCAAGCACTTTTGAAAAACTTTGGACTGAGATGTCCCAGCTGCCACAACCACAGGCCCATGGAAAGACTCATGTGAACAAAATTGTAACACTAACCCAAGTGTCTGAAGAGGTGGAAGTGCTGTGCTTATGTTGTTACATATTTCTTGTTTATTATAAATGCAACTAATGTAGTCATAAACTTCCTAGGCTTGATCTGAGGGCATATTCAATATATAATCTATCCTAGGGCAATACAAGTTAATTCTTCTCTTTGTAAACTGTATCTGCGCTCTTTCCACATAACCAATACATACCTCCGTAAACATTAATCAGCACAAGTGCTAAAGCAGCATTACTTTTGAGGACAATGGAATATACAACTGGATTACAGCCAAATCGTGGGCACGGTGTGGATGAAGAAGATAGAGGGTAAGAGCCTGTTAAATCAGCTGTGACCAGCAGTAGGTTAAAGAAAAACGGCACCCATGTGCCCACAAGCACACAACACAAGATGTAGAAAAACACAATCCACAAAACATGTATTGCTAAGTAAAACAAATTACAAAATGAGTAAAAGTCACAGTAATCTAATCACTGGCATACACATCGCCCAAAAATAATCTTGACATCCAGACAACCCAAATTTACAAAAAACACAAAAATGCAACTAGACAACCAGAAATAATGTACACAAATCCACAGTGAAAAAATCTTAGAAACTCAAAACCACTCTCCTCCAGGAGCTATCACAAACAAGACATAACTGGTGTATAATTATATCCATATACTTTGAAATTAATATTTTGTACACAAAATATTACTAAAGCACAAAAATGCATACATCTTCCAAGAACTCTGAGCATTTCTTCAAGATCCTAACCACTGCTCTCATCAGACTATAGAAACACAAAAAGAAATATAACAGTGAATATTGAAATGCAAACAAACATAAATGCTGGCAGAAGATACAATAGTTTGCAAACACCAAATACTTAACTAGCCAAAAAAAGGCTGTAATCCACTGAACCAATAACACAAAAATGAACATCATTATGAGTCATCAAAGAAGTCTGGGGATGGTGATTAAGGAGCTGGACTTGTCTGTAGGGGGTTTTTATTGTCTGACTTGACACTGCAACTGTCACCAATGACAATAATGTGAGCATCACTAGAGAGGGACTTTGGCTCCACCCACATGGGAGCCAGAAGTACATGTTTTGATTTGGCAGATGTTGTGTGCATACACTTTAAAGTGCTTTCCCTCCACACAGCTGTGATCATTTTGTTTATATACACAGCTACATAAGCTTGCACTTTCAGGGGCACATGCATGCAACTGGAATGCTATTAAAGCATCTTGGATAACTAGATAACTTATGTTGTTTTTCTCTGGCAGCAACACAGGTGGGAGGAGTGCACCAATTAATCTACATGGATGTTTAGGTCTAGCTTGACAGTACAGTTGTCACTTGACCTTTTAAATTACACCAATATTATTCTACAGTTCTTTGCTTCCACACAAATACATTCCTATTCCTATGCTATTTAGTTGTTACACTTCACATTAGCATACAATATTCCTGTAAAGCCAGACCTAGTCGTATTGACAGTGATTGTTTTAAATGGAGCAATCATTTTGGAAGATTGTTGTCTTCAGATAAATCAAGAGGAAGAATGTGGAAGTAAGCAATATGATGTTGTAAGAAATATGGGTATCAGTTGAAGGAGGTGAGTACTCACCTCAAGTAATACTCACAACCCTTGTCAGGGTGAACCCTTATCGTCACTAAATTAATCTGAGTTTCGAACACTATTAGCTATGGCACAGAGCAGGCAGACTTACCTTAGAGGCAATGTGTAAAGAATGTATGTAGTACCAAAGCAATAATAAAGTCAAGAAAAATCTCAAACCAATTTAGAAAAAAAAGAGTAAAATGATACCAAACCAGCAAAAACCCAAATTAGTGAAACTGGAGTTAAACAGCTTTTAAAATTTAAATGTGAAAAAAGTGCCAAAACTTTTATAAACGCCAACCGTGATCATCCGGTTGTGCAACCACGTTCAACTCAGTCAGAAGTTTTACCTTCATGCATATTCTCTGAAATGGAAGCCAAAAATCATCAGCGGGACAAGGCAGGAGGCTGTTGCTGAAGACGACTCCATGATGTCAGATAGTCATTGGACGAGGTCCCATTGAAGCTGCTGATTTGTGACAGTATTTAAAGCAGTGCAATAGCAATCCACCCATAAAATCATATTGGGATTCATATATGCTTTTCTGAATATAATAAATAAATCAGGCGAACTGGCTTTATTTACCTTTCCATAATACACATATCAGACGGATGCCACCTGACATACTATTTTCCAATGAAACAATCATGCCTACAGCATTGATCACTGGTGTGTCACCATAAACAGCACAGGCTTCTTATATTGAGCATAATCTGTGCAATACAAGCACTCTTGTTCAGAGGATGCACCCGCCTGACCAACCAAGTCCAGCCATACCTCCTCTCGCAGTAGTTTTTCCTTGAGCAATTATTCTGTTCAGATTCCCTCTGCTGCAGCAGACACAATCTGAACTGGTCTAAAAATGCAGACCCAAAAATGAAAGATAAGGCACATGTATTGGAACAGAATGGCTGAACTGCAGACACATATTTCAATGATTAGCATTTTTAAATGCCAGCATATGAAAGCCGCCTGCGTGTTGCTGTAATGAGTGGCGGAGCCCATCAAGATACCACACTGAAAGAGCACATCATGTTAAAAAATCATTGGGCTCCCCTGTGAGGAATTTATGTCTGGTTTCTCTCATCTGGAAAACATGACCTTTAAAACACCAGCACATCAGAAATAGCCTTCAGCAAAATCTCAATTTCCAATTGTCCTGGAACGCACCGCCAACAGTGGCGGATTGTACATGAAACTGATAAAATACATCCATGCACTGGGCTGAGGTCATCTGACAGGACAGAAATCTCCTTTCCAGCCCCAGGGTTATAAATGCAGAGAAGGTGCAGCAGCGCCGGTGATGATTTGCTGCAAATGCAAGTGTTTCCGAGAGGTATTGTGGACTGAACCAACGCGGACGTCACTAGTTCCACCGCCCCCGCCAAATAACACCGTGACGCGCCACGCGGAAATGCGCGGGCATATTATAAATAATTGGACAATTATATTGCGAATTTAATAGCACGCTCGATTTATAACTCTTGTCTGTTTAAATTAACACAGTTGACTAATCCTCCGACATCCAGAAGTGGCGCCCAATCATTACCTTGAGGAAACATCAAAGGAGCTCCAAGGAGGAAGAGATTATGTCTGCGCGCAACAATTTAATACTCAAATATTTAAGTCTCTGAAGTGAGGAGTGAGAGAGGGAGCAGCTACTTCCGAAACAAGCGCCTCAAGGACACGATTATGATGACCCCTTTTTCATCCGCAACAGAGTGCAGCAGAAAATCAAGGGTGTGTAAAATATGATTATTTTGATAAGCTGGTCTTGACCCTGACGGGGATGTGGAAGAACCTATAAAATGTGGTCTCTAGTCAGAGGGGTAGTAAATATATAGACTTGAATGATTTTAACCGTAAATGTAAGGGATGGAAGAGAAATCAGCATTTTCATCATCGACAGTGAGTAAGGTCCCAAGTAATTTCATTCCACAGCCGGAGATTCATACTTGCACCTCAGTGTGGGGTGTACTCTTTCGGCTCAGTTGTTTCTCACCTGGGTATTCTCTGTGCAATGACGCCTCTGGCCCCCAGCTATACCAAATCAGTATCCCGCCATCAGACTAGACTTCTTTAATCTAGTAACTATATAAACTCTGTCTGCTGCAGCAGAGAGATTAGCTGGCACCAGTGGAACGTGGGACAGGATAGGTAACATCATTGAAAATGTTGCTTTGCTGGATTTACATTAGTTTGGAGAGTGACTTAACAAATAAAACCCCATGACTTGGTTTCATAAGTGTATGTGATGTTTACTGTACTAATTTATTTATTTGTATATTTGCTCATCTATTATTATTATTATTATTATTATTATTATTACTGTAAGTAGTATATGTTCTTTTTTAATGCTCAAGGCGTGCACTAGAAAAATTTGCCTCAAAGCATATTAATATTATAAACCGTTCATACACTTTGGGTCAGGAGAGGCTTATGATTGCCAGTCGTCCCATTTTTTTGCAAGTTTTTCCCGCATTTTGGTACTCTGCCCCATTGCTGGCGCTCAGCTAGTACAAGACACCTCAAGACTCCTATGAAGGTGTCCACATCTATTTATTCCAGCCCTATGTGAGCAGTGAAAGAAGAGTCTGTCTATGACGGGAAAGGAGGAGCAACAGCACAGGAAGGGTAATGCACAATGAAGGTAGAGGTACATAGCCTTCTTTAAAGATGGAGACTTTAACTAAACAACCATTCATGTGTGAGTGAAAGCCATGCTGGGAGCATATGCTGGAAATATGCCCTTGGTGTTTATTTCTTCCATTAGGCCTCATTCAAAGTGAACACATATTGTCAGATCAAGGAGCGGAGGCACAGCAAGAGCATCTTTTGCTCAAGATCAAATACTACATTTGGGACCAAGATTGTAATGTAGTACTGCTTGTTTCAAATCCTATTTCTTTGATACCATATTACATTTTGGTGGTTAACCTATAGAATTGGGCACTGTCTACCCACCCTTCCCTGGGGTAATAGCCAGTCCTGTTTTTACCACAGATATACTGACAGCTTTTAGGCTGCTTCTATACGCTCCCAATTCGTGGACAAATAATGGGACAGAGGAATATGTTCAAAGGGTGGTTACACATGAGCATTACACTTGATCAAATGGAGATGCCAGGATTAAAAAGTATGTGGCCCATCCACAAACTGCACTTGGTAGTATGTTTAGTCGTACTACAATATTACTGCACACATATTACAAAATGCTATTCACAAACCCACATGCAGAACTCTTTGCATCTCCTATCTTTTCTATACAGAGGTTTCCATCCCAATTTAGGACATCGCTGTGCATGTATTCATGTTTTTGTAGTAAAAGTGAAAGGGGGAGGAAGGAGTGGTTGGAAAATTTGGAATACTTGCTGCTAAATGTGTGGGGATTATGGAGGAGTAAGATGGGTAAAGGGTAAGGATGGATTTAAGGAGGGACAAACACCTCCCTCAGAAAAGAGCATGTCCATTGCTTTTTCACAAACTGTATTAAAAGTTACTCTGACCAAATAAGACCCAAAATAGTAGTAAATGTACCTCAGCTCATGCTTAGATTAAATCCAGAACCACATATGGCCAGCCACTGCTACGGAATACATTCCCATAGACAACAGTTGAGCCACCAAATAATTATACATATATTGGAAAATAAAGGTACATTACTTTTTTTCGTAAAATCTGATACTTCTTTCCTTTAAAGCAAATCCTGTAGAATTTTATAACACAGATTATTTGTTAAAGATCCTATATTTTTCTTTTCTGTAAAGCAAATCCTGTTACGTTTAATAGTATGGCTTATTTTTTAAACCTCAGATAATTGTTTTATGTGAAGCAAATCCTATTTAATTTCACAACAAGACTTATTTTTTTCAAAAGATCCTATACTTTTCTTCATTAAAATAAATCATGTTGAAATTTAAAACAATGTTTACAACACTTACAGCTCACCTGTAATGCAAAGGATGATTGTTCTGAACTCCACCACCCGTATAGAGGTGAAACAAATTATAACACCAACCAATAACAACCAATTTTATATGCATTCTATGTTGAGGAATGTGTTTGTTGCTTTGCTCCTCGTTTACAGGAATAACTATTTAAGTAGTAGAGACAGCGTTTAGAGGCAAAGGTTCAACATCTTTGGGATGTCCAGGGAATCCATCACTGCTGCCAAAGCAATTTACATATGGAGAAAAATAATGCAATAATGTGAAGAATTAACAAGTAGGCTTTAATGAAAATAAATGTGTCTAAATGCAAAAATTGTAGTGGGCAACAATATTTACTCGTATTAGGCCTGAATCGGTGGCGTTACATTGCCTGACAAGCTGACATGACTAAAGAATGCTAAATTAGCACACAATGTTTATTTCCTGACCTTCCCATGAACATGTTTTTCATAATGAATAATAGTTGCATAACTGTTTTCATTTTACTTTGCAAATGTTTCTATATACAAACAGATCACTGTTAATTAATGAAGAGATTTCTTATTTAGTGAGGTAATGAGGATGTTCACATATGAAGATCCAGCATTTCTAAAGAGAATGAATTATGTAAAGATTCAAAAGAAATAACATTATAGTTGATAAGAAAGGTTTCATTCAGCAGTGTTGCTTAAGTTCATTGTGTTCCTGGTGTGAAGACAAGGAGCAATATGATTGGCTGGCTGAAGGAAGAAGAAATCATGTACTGCAACATTGAAAATATGTGATTTCTATATTAGTGTGTGTTCCCAGAGCAGGGTATTCAGACCCCTTTCCACTTTGCTATTCAGTCCCTGAATCTATGCTAGAGAATCTACTGAGTTTCTTGAACCTCACTGGATGAGAAGTTCTGCTTCCATTGATTACTGATTTATTGAGCTGATTTGATGCTGAAGGTTTATGCTTATTGATCTCTCTGTCTACTGGGTTCGAACTGACACCCTTTCTATTCTCACTCCTAGAATAGGGATTATTTTCTTTATGGAACACGCATAATGCATTTATTATTATGAATTATTGATTGCTTATTTTGATTATTGACAAGACCTATGATTGATATTGATGAATTTATATGCTGATTACAATAAAGGTGAAATACTGAAAGATTCGATTAATATAATCCTTAAACTCGCATCAAACTCTCAGAATTGACTGAAAATCAAATGGATATTGTGATGACAATTTAATTTGATCTACAGCTCCTTGTTAATCTCGGCCAATGACAAAGATCCATCTACCTGTGAGTAACAGCAGGGATTTCTCTCTGATGAATGGTAAATTCTTGTTGTAAACCGATAATCAAACTGACATCCCTGCTCCAGCACTACCAAATACCCCCTTTCCACCAGAAGTGATTTTTGCCATGGTTGTAGACTGAGAGCGAAAGACTGATTCATCTACAGTCCACTCCCAACATATCCCTCCCATGTCAAAAATACTGGCTGCGCTCCACTTCATGGCCACTAAATCTTTACAGATTTTTCTTAAGATAGGCATCTTACAGGCAAGCCTGTCTCAATGTTTTCATCAGGTATAGAGATGCATCTACAGAAGTGTGCACCATCTCCGTGGAAAAAAGGCAATAGGTGGCAAGGAAATGTTATGCCTTTGCCCACTTCCCTCTTGTGGCAAATACAATTGACTGTACCTAAGCTGCACTTCATCCACCACAAGACACAGGTAACCTTGTCTGCTGCCACTCCATCAATGTGTAAGCTGCCTTTGATGTCAGAGGCTACTTTCCTGCTTTGTACGCTGCCTTTCCTGGAAGCACACACAGCAGCTACATATTCCATCAGTCACCTCTTGCACTTCGCTTGGATGCTGGGGACGTTGGTTAGATGTGCTCCTTGGTAAGCAACATCTCACACTGGAGTTACATGTGCATCTGGGGGGGTAGCATCTCAAACATACCCATTAATCTCCACAACACAAAACACTTACATTTCCCTGACACTCATGGCATGTATAGAATACAACCCCTTTTCAATACATTTCACATCTTTGTTGCAAGTGATGATGGGTATGCTCTCTCTCCCGACCTCCTCACACAATACAGACATCCAACCACACTACCTCAATGAAGGTAAAATAGTGCACACATAGGTACACAAGCCAATATTGAGTGCACATTTGAGATCCTTAGTCGTGATTCAGATACATAATGGGTGTGCAAGATTTTTGTAGCCTATTGTATATTGCACAACATCTACATGTGACCTGGCCTACATTATTACCTGTCCCCAATCTACACCCACTTTCAGGTACCTAGGGTGGGGCAAAGAATTGAGTTCATGGTATACTGGTTCCCAGATTGAGTAGTTAACTCATGTTGTTTGATAGCTTGTTTGCTGCATTTTTATGGCTGGACTGTCTCTTGTTAGTAATGGATGGTGGTCTATCACTCTGTCCCTATATACCATTCTGAGACAACTCTATTTAATTTACAGTGTCACCAACAAGCTAGTTAAGATAAATTGCCACTTTATTTTCTATGTCATTTGAACACTTCTCATCAACATTACTTAAGTATACAGTAAACTTCCTTGTAGAACATTCAAGCTTTAGAACACACATAGAAACATACTTTTGATACACAATTATGCACACAAACAACAATCTGTGTTATAATTATTTGGATGCTCTAATTACTTTTGGGTTTAACTACGTACAGACATCTCTCTCCTACCTGCAAATATATCCCTGCATGCACAGTCTACATCCGGTATGCGAGACAGAGATCTCTACCTACTGCAACAACTAAGAGATTACAAACTGTACCAAGAGGTAATTTTAAGCCATCCTTTAAACACAACAGGCCCATCCTGACCCTTCCCACTGCTCCTTTCTATTTTCAAATAAAAAAAATGACTGAGGGACACATAAATGGCCCCTCTGTTCAATTATGAAGAATTAGAGATCATTTGCAAGGGGCCGTCAAGGGCCCTTCAATGTCCTCCAAAGGTACCCACAGCTTTATGGGGATCTAGAGACCCAGATGAGCAATGCAGCATGGTCCTACATTTTTGAGAGTGATCGGCACGTGCTTCAGGCAGTGGATGTCCACACTCAGCATGGGAAGAAATGCTAGAGGCACTCAGTAGACTTAATTTGCTGAACCCATCTTATGTCCCAGGACCTTCTGGGGGTGTCCCATCCAGATTCTTGGTACCGCCAGATGACACCACTCTATAGGAGGGCCCTGAGAGCAGCCTGGTAAGCCTCCATGTTCAGCTGGAAGAGTTTCAGCAGCAGACAAGTAGTGAATGTTTTATTTGGTTAATCATTCAATATTACATGGATTTTGAGTGGTGTCCACTCTGAGCTTTTTTCTAACATTCCATGTTTATTTAATCTCTGTTATTTGTGTGTTATGATGTTATGAACAAAAAAATTACACATACTAACATGCATGCAATGTTGTAGTTTGGATTGGATGTACTAATCATCTTGTCATGACATAATGGAAATGCTATTTAAATGTTTATATTTCATAGCAACATAACAATTGTAACACTACTTTAACATTTGGAATATATAACATTAATTTTTATGTGATGCTGCTGTTGTGTACGCTTCCCTTACGTTCCAAACATCAAAAGATTTGAGATAAAAATATATAAAATCACACAGTTAGTAAAATATCTTCCTTCATTTTTATATGAAAATTGAAAATAATATGTTTTCGATCTGGTCTTCTTGGTGTGGTCCCCCCCCTCTCTTTTTTGCCTCTGCTTCCCATGTTTTGACTGTGTGCTGGACCTTGTTTTTGCTGGTTTTGGTACGCTGGACAATTTACCACTGCTGACCAGTGCTAAAGTGGAAGTGCTGTCTGTGTAAACTGTATGTGTAATTGGCATTTCCATGGTTGGAATATTTGATTTTCTAGCAAGTCCCTAGTAAAGTGCACTAGAGGTGCCCAGGGCTTGTAAATCAAATGCTACTAGTGGGCCTGCAGCACTGATTGTGCTGCTCAGACCTGCCACTGGAGTGTCTGTGTGTGCAGTTTTACACTACCAATTCAACCTGGCAAGTGTACCCACTTGACATGCCCAAACCTTCCCTTTTTCTACATGTAAGGTACCCCAAAGGTAGGCCCTAGGTAGTCCCATGGGCAGGGTGCAGTGTATGTTAGAGGCAGGACATGCACTGATGTGTTTTACATGTCTTGACAGTAAAATACTGCCAAATTTGGTTTTCACTGTTGCAAGGCCTATCTCTCTCATAGGTTAACTTGGGGGCTGTCTTGAAATATTTTTTAAGTGCAGTTTCCCTTTGGGAGCAGATAGCGATGTGAAGTATGGGGTCTCTGTAATCAAATTTAAACATACTTCTTTTGGTAAAGTTGGTTTTTAGATTGTCAGTTTGAAAATGCCACTTTCAGAAAGTGGGCATTTTCTTGTTTAACCATTCTGTGCCTTTGCCTGGCTGTAGAATACATGTCTGGGTCAGGATGACAGTTGGGCTGTCTGTGAATCTCCACTAGACAGTGAAACAAAGGAGCTGGGGTGTAGCCTACATATCCTGATGGGTCATCTGGGCTAGAACGGAGGGAGGAGCTGACACATACACCTGAATGGGCTGTGCCTGTCCTCACACAATGCAGTCTCCAACCCCCTGGGTGCGTATCTGGGACCAGGTCTGGGCAAGACAGGATCTTCTGAACAACAGAGACATTCCTTTGAAGTTTGCCTACTTCAAAAGGCAGAAAGGGGTATACATAGTGGACCTAAAACCCCAGATTTTGAGATTACTTCTGGACTAAAGAGGGACGTTTGCCAAGGAGAAGAGCTAAAGAGCTGGAGGAGGAGGACTGCCCCTTTGCCGGTGACTGTGCTATGCTGGGTTTGCCAGCAGTTGCTGCTTCTACCGTAAAGACTTCAAAGCCTTTACTTTGTGGTATATTCCTGCTTGTGAAGTGTCATCAAGGGCTTGGACTGGGCTTGCCTCCTTTTTGTAAGTCTCAAGCCCATCACACACTTCCTCTGCCGCCACCTGGACTCTCTGCTGAGACCCCTAACCTGCCAAGTGTTGCCCTATCCTGTCCCTGTGTCCTTGTAAGGTGCATCTGGTGGAACAAAAGCTGAAATCCACACACAGGAGCAATGCACCACCTCCAACGCGACTGTAAAAATGACACATCACCTGCATTGTGACTGAGAAATCGACACACCACCTACATCGCGGCTGGGAAATCGACACATTACCTGCATTGTGGCTGGAAAAATGACACAACACCCTGTTCCAGCTGGCGTAATCGAAGCAACCCCCATGCAGCACTGTTGCTCATCTCCGTGTGGCCGGATTTCGTGCGCATCATCACTGGGCATCAAAATCAACGTGAAGTTGTCGAGATCTGAGGTGCCCGTCCAGATATCGACGCACCACTCTCTTGCGGGAAAGAAAAACAACGCATTTCCTACCCGACCGAAAAAGAAACAATGCATGGCTTCACTTGCGAGTAAGGAATCGACGCATCGCAGAATTTTTTGGCTATTTTTCTAAACTGATGTGGTGTCCATTTTGTAGTGTTTTCACAGTATTACTGTGTCTTTTAGTGCAAATTCTTTACACAATGCCTTTAAAATAAGCCAGACTGCTTGTGCAAGCTACTAAGGTGGTGAGCAGGGGTTATTGTAAATGTGAGGGTCCCTGCTTGGACGGTGTGCAACTGACTGCCAACTACAGACCCCATTTCTAACAATATTTAATTCATTTGAACACGTTTTGCCCTGCTTAAATACACTCATAACTAAAAAGCAAAATGTTGATGATATTGCAAAGCACTTACAACATGTAATCACAGGATTATAATCTTCTTTTCACAAATCTTTCTCTTCCTTGAAATGTCTGATTTGAATGAAGGTTTTTATATTAACAGTTCTTACTGTTTGGATGTTTGAAAAAACTAATAAATAATCATTGGCTTACTAAAAGTTTGGTAAAGATTTTACAATGTAATTTCTTTTATTTGTAGATATTTTTTTTTTTTTTTTTAAAACATGTTTTTATTAGTTTTTCAAAACAAAAAGCCATACATTTCCTTGCAAATAAAGTCATTGTTACAGTTCAACATCAATTTGCGGTGTGTCATCCGGCTTTCCCCTATTAGTATCTATCTATAAACTAAACTACTAAGAACTTGTGTGCACTTCCCGGCCCGCTAAACCTGCCCGACACTGTCAATCCAACGCCACGTAAGGCGAGGCGTACAGGTGCAGCGTGGATCTATCGCCCCCGGTGATCAGAGCCCCCGACACCCCCCACACGGGAGCAGGGGGGGGGGCGAAGGAGCCCAGCGTAGGAGGGAAGGGGGGTGGGGGGGGAAGAGGACAAGGCGGGAGGATCCCATGATGCAGAGCTCTGCGCTAATGTCCATTGGTCAAGTGTGCAGAACTATTGGTGCCTTGGCATGCTTGTGTTGGGGGGGGGGGGGCGAGCCGTCAGGTCATCAGTGTTGGTGAGGTATTAATGCAAGATGTGTGTGTGCCTCCAAGTGCATTGTTATCTTTCTGCAGAGGGCTAGGCCCTCAGCCCGCTAAGTGGGCACAGCTGACTATAATTCAGGGGGTCTTTCGTCATTTTTAGCTTCCAACCTGGAGACTAATACACCCCAGGCCTCCTCTCCCATCCGACCCAGACACTGTCCCACTTCTCCCTGACTTTCTGCAGGTTGTCACCCGGGGGTTTGTTCAGAAGCTTGTAAAGGTTTGATACTGCTTTTACTTGGGAGTCACACCTCAGCATGTGATGCAGGGTAGCTGTGATATCAGGCTCTGAGTCGACTGATGCCCATGTTTTCCTGATTGCATGACATATTGCGTGATATGCCAGGAACTGCCCACGATTAATCCCTGTGAGGGCCTGTATAGCTTCGAAGGTCATCAATTTCCCTTCCTCGAAGCAATCTCCCACTTCATATATACCCGCCTCTAGCCAAGTTATGGGTGAAAATGAACCCGCGTCTGTCCAACCGGGGAGCCACTCCAGTGGGAGGAGTGGAGAGTAAGGAAATGCTTTACTCCCCCCTTGGACATACTTCTTCCAGTATGAATGTGCCGTTAACATCAATGGATTGGTGCATGTGCTTTTATTCTGCTTATCCAGCAGCCAGGTCAGTATTGGAGAGTCTTGAAGACGGGACTTCAGCCATATAGTTTCTGCTGAACTAGGCCTATGTAGCCAATATAAAATCCACTGCAGCTGTGCTGCCGCGGAATAGAGCTCGAAGTTTGGAGCGCCCAGTCCACCCATTGCTACCGGATGGTGCAGCGTGGTCAGTGCAACCCGCCTTCTGCCCTCACCCCACACCAGCTGTAGTAGAATAGAGTTCAGACCGATAAAAAAACTTTTGGGGATAGTGATTGGTAGGGCCGCAAAATAATACAACAGTCTAGGTAATATCAACATATTTGCTATAGCTACCTTACCCAGTGGTGAGAGTGGTAATTTATTCCAGAAGCATAACGAGCTCTTTACAGAAGACACTGCTCTCCCCAGATTTCCATCCCTTAGATCTTCAGGCTTATGGTAGACATTGATCCCTAGATATTTAAATGTGTGAAAACACCATTTTAGGTGACCCGTTGGAACATTTTCTTGCCTCACAGGGGGCCAGCTGACTAGTGGGAATATACAGGATTTCCCCCAGTTAACCATTAAACCAGATAACCTTCCGAACTCAGACAGTAGCGACATCACTGGGGCCAATGCATCTTCTGCCCTGCGTACGTATATCAGGGCATCATCTGCGTATAATGATATGGAGTGGAGAGTACCATTCCTTGACACCCCCCATTCTTCTTTTTTGGCCCGGACGCGTGCAGCTAGCGGTTCCATTGCCAAGGCAAATAGGAGGGGGGAGAGCGGACAACCCTGTCTTGTTCCTCTGCAAATCGAGAAAGCATCTGATACCACTCCTCCCGTCTTTACCCTAGCCTGCGGGGCAGTATATAAAATGCGTACCCAGTTTATGAATTTTGGGCCAAGGCCCAATAACTGCATGGTGGCGAACAGGAAGTCCCATTCTAATGTATCAAACGCTTTTTCTATATCAAGCGATATCACCGCTTCCTCGAGTGCAGTCGGGAGGGAGTCACCCATCACGCTGAGCAGCCTCCGAATGTTTAGGAAGGTGCTACGTTTCGGGATGAATCCATTCTGGTCCTCGTGTACCAGGATATGCATGTAGGGAGCTAACCTATTAGCCAGAATTTTGCCCAATATCTTACAGTCCAGGTTCAACAGTGAGAGGGGCCTGTAGGATCTGACATCAGTGGGGTCACGCCCAGGCTTTGGGAGGACCACTATCATTGCCTCTCTCATCGAGGGGGGCAGGTTTCCGTTGACCTCTGCTTCCTCGAATATTTTCAGGAGATATGTGTTAAGGTGTGTTGCAAACGTGGAGTAATATTCTGACGGCAGTCCGTCCGTCCCTGGGACTTTATTCCTAGGTAATTGTTCGAGGGCCTTGTTGAGTTCCCCCAACGTGATGGGGGCTTCTAAAGACTCCCTGTCAGTGTTTGTTAGTCGGGGCAGGGGAGAGTCTGCTAGGAAGGACTCAAGCTGTTGGATGGTACATGATGTACTTTTGGTGTATAATTGTGTATAGTATTCCCTGAACGCATCATTTATATTTACCTGTGTGGTGGCTATTGCGCCTACGCCTGTAATTATCGACCCTATTGGAGGGCACCGACGGTCCTCCCGCAACAGCCACGCGAGCAGCCTACCAGATCTATCGCCTTCCGCCTGTAGTCTAGCCATGTGATGTTTGTGATCGTGTAGGCGTAATGTAGCATCAGCCTTTGCATGTTCCGCGCGCGTTTCCCTCAGAGCCGAGTATGGCGTTACATTGCAAGCAACTGCGTTTTCTAATGCCCTTAGCTTTTCCTCCAGTTTGCTAACCTCTGCATGAAGTGTACGCCTAACCCCCCATGTAGTGGAGATACAATGCCCACGGATTACCACTTTGTGTGCATCCCATTCTGTTGCCCTTAAATTTGTGGTGCCGGTGTTAGATTCCCAATACTGTTTTAGTGCTGTCCTCAGTGCATCTATGAATGCAGGGTCGTGTAATGCTTCCACTTGTAGCCTCCACGTTGGGATAGCATGGCGCCTCCTGCCCCAATCCAAAGTGATACTGAGCGGTGAGTGATCTGATAATGTCTTGGCTAGGTAGTCTGTACCGCTGACCCCCGTGCAGATCTCCTGAGTGCCCCAGAACAACTCAATCCTTGTGTGTACCTTATGAGGAGCTGAGTAAAAAGAATACTCCCTAATTTGTGGATGTTTCATACGCCATATGTCGTGAAGGCCCATATTACTGGCCCATGACAATAGTGGACGGCCGAGGAGTCTGATTGCTGTTGAATGTGTGGGGGGATTTGACCTGTCTAATGCTGGGTCTGGCGTGCAGTTAAAGTCTCCTCCCCATATAGCAGGTGATTCGGGATGCGTTAATAGCGCTGGGGTAAGTGAACTCAGGAACTCAGATAGTGCGCTGTTAGGAGCGTATACCCCTATGATTGCCAGTTGTTTGCCGTCTAGTTTGCCCTCCACCACCACATACCTGCCCTCTTTATCTATCTTGCATGAAGTTTGAGTAAAGGGGACATTCCCTGCTATCCATATGAGAACCCCCCTCGCAAATGATGAATAGGATGTACCCACTATCTGACCTCCCCATTTAGCGCGTAAATCCTGCAAGTCTGGGTCACGCAGATGAGTCTCTTGTAAGATTGCAATATGCGTGCAATGGCGTTTAAGTCTTGTGTGCACCCTTGACCTCTTACTCGGGGTCCCCAATCCCCTGACATTCCAGGTGATTATGACATATTTGTACGCTCTATGAGCAGTGGGTTGGGCCATCATTCACTTGAGGGTAAACGAATGTCCTGCCCCCCTAGCCCCGGGAGGCCCCCCCCAGCCCCCGGCCCCCCACCACACCCCCCGCCCGGGTCCCACACCACAGGGCGAATAGCTAATATTATGGTCAGGCCGGTAGTGCACAAACTAACGATTACCCACTTCCCCACTCCAACTGGATCCCAACCCCAACTGTGAATTTGCAACAAGCAACACACCCATAGTGGGTGTGGGTAAAGATATATCCGCATGGATATCTGCGGGGGGGCAATAATACTATCCGGATGCGGCTCATTTTAGGGGCTCGCATCCTTTTGCGGACACAGTCCGCAGTTGTCTTAGGGCACTCCAAGGGCACGGCCACGCAGGCCTCCCCCGCACCAAGCCACCACTCGCACCTAGTACGGATAGAGGCGTTATCACCAGGAACAAACAAGCAAGGATACATAAGTTCAGGTGATGTTACCACCTATTTCAGGAGAAAGTCGCAATTTTAGATTCTGTGCTCCAGACTTGGAGGTTGGTCCCCACTCGGGGGGATAGTTCGGTGGTGAACATTTAAAGTATGTCTGCGGATCTGGGGGTGATCTCCGGGCCCCTCACACCCTCCGTTAGTGTAGAGTCAGAGCTGAACGAGTCCGAATCCGACCCCTCCACCGGGTGGGTCCTGAGCAACTCGAAAGAATTCTGAGTTAACAGGGGGGTTTCTTTGAGGGCTCTTGCTCTCTCTTCCGCCGCCTGCTCCTCCGTGGGCTGGCCCCTGGTATGTTTCTTGGAACGTTTCCTTTGTTTCGTCGTTGTCCAGTTTGCATCCCCCCCAGCCTCCCCGCGTGGCTGGGCTACACCTTTAGCATGCATCCACGTCCAGGCATCTTCTGGTGAGGTGAACAGGTGAGTGCGTTCCTCTAAAATTACACGTAATTTGGCGGGGAACATTAGTGCATATTTTATGTCATACTCCCGGAGGCGTTGTTTGACTTGGTTAAAGGAGTTACGTTGCCTTTGTACTTCCTGGGTGAAGTCTGGATAAGCATGCACTCTCGAGTCCTCATAGCTGTATGGGCCTTTGCTGCGGAACCGTTGGAGTATGGTATCCCGATCCCTGAAATTCAGAAATCTGGCTATCAGTGGTCTCGGAGGTTGGCCCGGTGCTGGAGGGCGTCCTGGTATTCTATATGCTCTCTCCACCGAGAAAAATTTGGATGGAGAGCCATTCAAAACCTCCCTGATTAACCATTGTTCCAGCAGAAGCTCCGAGCTTTGATCCAGCGTCTTTTCAGGAAAGCCAAGAAACCGAACATTGTTGCGGCGGGATCTGCCCTCCGCCTCCTCTGTTCTTCTCTGCAGTGACTTAACTTCTGCATTCAGGCGGAGAATTTGTTTTTGATTCTCCTCGACCTTTGGGGTCAGCGCACTTATTGCCTCCTCCGTTGACTTCACTTTATCAGATAGTTTGCCGTGATCTACCCTGAGGATGTTTAAGTCTTGCGATACCGTATCTATCCTGGTTTCCAACGATGTTTTGGTGTCCATGATTGCTTGTAACACTTTCTCAAATTGTGAGGAGTGAGTCGTGAGTGTGGACTCCAGCGACTGCAAGGAGGGCGTATGCTGCTGGTCTCCAGGTGCCTGACCCTGCGCGTTCCGATCCTGATTCTTTGCTGATTTAGACCTCCCGGCCATTTTGACTTGTCTATCGCGACCTGGTGCCTCCTGAACTCTGGCAATCGCTTTCGTACTCTAGGCCGCGATAGCGAATAAGGCGCGCTCTTCTCCTCAGGGCCACGCCGGTACAGGCTGCAATTTTTGCGGTCTCAGGCCTACTGGTGGATTTTTAAGTGAGTTCACGGGCAATCAGGCCAGCCAGCACCACACGAGGTCAGCAATCAGTACCCAGCTCCAGTCCCTCTTCGGCACGCAGAAGAGGAGTGGGGCCCACAGTTTTGATGACTCACGGGCTCGCTCAGTACTTTCATCGCCTCATATAACATCCGGAGTATTCAGGGGCCATTTCCCAGCCCGCACTTGTAGTAGGTTACCCCCAAGCCTGCTGTTGCTTTCCTACAGGGCCCCCTGCAGGGGGAGGCACGACACCACGCTCCTTCACTCCTCCACATCAGTCCGGGGCCCCCGTGCGCCGGCCCCCCCGCTGCTGTCTCACGAGGCCCCCCTCACCCGATATAGGGGGGGGGAGGGGAGGAAGCCTACGGCGAACGAATATTTAGCGGGGGCACCCAGCGCGGGACTCATCCAATGTTGGGCTTCACGCCCTCACGAGGTGGGCCGCATCAGCTTCGCGCACCCACCTCTCTGCCCGGCTCCAGGGCCTGGTCCAGCCCGGCGCGGGCAGCAAAATGGCGGCCGCGGCACTCCGGCGCGATTCACTTGCCGGCGAGCCCTCCGCGCGGCCGCCCAACGATCACGGAGCCGGCATTGGGGCGAGAACGACCCACAGGACAGGTCCCGCCACAAGAGGTGCGGGAGCGGCGCCCCCGGAGCGCCCCGCAAGTTCTTCTTGGGCGAACCCGAGAGGAGCGCCGATTCAAGCGTCTCTCCCGGTCGCCATCTTGGCTCCGCCCCCTTTTATTTGTAGATATAATATCTTATTTCAACTAAAGTTGATTTGTAATGCAGGTTTGAACATATTGATTCAAAATGTATTTCTCTGCCTTCCTTTCCAGCAGATTAGGCTTGCAAGCCACCATCAGTGCAAAACCAAGGTATAGAAGAAGATCCTCAACTGCAAGGTGGGTAAAACAGCTATCTACTGCTAGTGACTAGGAGGATGCACACACAAGCAGGGCTAATCCACCCATCCGAAGTCAAACAAGATCAGTCGTTAAAAGACTCCAGTCAGGGGTGGAAGATGTTGACAGCACCAGCCAGAAGGAAGCAGATATTGAAGCTCTAAATAGCCTTGAGGAACAGACTGTGGTGTCTGAAGAGCATGGTATCTTGGCCTACACATGCACTCACACACATACACACCTGCTTAACTCCAGGGACTAAAATACGATCACGGCCTCCAGCTGCACCCCCTCCACTGCCCTCCTCCCCTTCTCAAAGTGCCCACAAAGAAAAACAACAGCAGTCAAGTGACATTTTAGCCATTGTCACCGAGGAGCCCACATGTTAGCCGCTTCCATCCATTACAGTATGCCACTTTGCTGTCAAGGAGGTCCTAAGGCTAATCAAAGAGATTCAAGCATCAATCTCCTAAGGATATCGAGAACCTAGTTGAAGAGGTCCAGATACACCAAGAGTCTGTCACAGAACAGCTAGGAACAATAAGTGGTCAAATGACATCCTTGAAAGCAGGTTTAAGCCTTGTCTGCCTCCCCAATCTGCCTCACTTCCTGTTCTGTCATCTCCCAATTAATCTGTCACACCTGTTTTCCCACCTAACTTTGTGTTTATTTCCTCATGCAGAGTGTATAATCCTGCCATGGCCAGCCATTTAATGCACATGCAGGAGAAGGACTTTAACATTGTTGTGGTGAAGAGTGGAACAGAGGAAGGGCAGGAGCTTGGACATTGGGCCCCAAGCCATAAATATGACTCTTTAACCCCCTCTGGCCAGGGGTATGAGTTTATGTTTGTTTGTAACAATGGACTTTCTTTATGAGTTGTGATTATTGTTTTTTTAGAACTTTAGAATTATTTTTCTGGGCTGCTTTTCTTTGGACTCAGTGTGCAAATGTTTTTTTTTAAATTTGCCCCCTTGAATATTGGTTTGCTCACTTCACATTGTGTGACATGCTTGTGTTATTTGCCCAACTCCTCGAAGTTATTAGTATTTGGTTTCTGGAACAAGAAACCATTTTATTTAATTTTGCCCACAACCAAGAAAAGGTTACACTTTTTGAAATCTGTTTTATATCAGCTCACAAATGATGAATCATATATATAAAATCATTCAAAAGTTCCAAACATTAGTGCCTTTTTTGTTTTAAATAAATTGAGGATTAATGCATTGCATTCCATGCAAAAATGTTAATTTATCTTCTTAATCTTAATATTTTTTCATTTTAGATTCTTGCACTATAGAAAAAGAAACAGTAATAACATGCATCACACATTTATTTGTTCTGAAGATTCTTTCAATATCATGGCATTTTTAACGCAAAACACTTTGAAGGTACTCAAAGAACTGGACATCAAAACATTTTCGAATGTAGTAACGTAAATATATAACAGTGAACACAGATGAAAGATGGAGTGTTAGTGTGTTAGGGACAGAGTAGTGAATTTAACAAAACAAAATGCATTTTTGGGGATTGTCCTACTACACCATCCTTGCAATACTGGTGTTGAGTTTGGTTGAGACTGTGATGGTTGAGTTGTTGGTGGTAATGGTTTAGATGGTGGAGGTAGTGCAGGTACAGGTGGTACAGGTGGGAGTGGTGCAGGAGTTTGTGGAAGAAATATTAGGTTGGCTAGTGGTGTGTCCCTCCTAGGTTGAGGTGTGTAGAATCTTGTGCATGTGTTGGCTGTGAAGAATGACCTCTGAATGTTTTTACATCTATCATCTTCATGAAAAATTCATTTTGCTTTGGACTTTTTTCCCTCAAATGTCAAAGATGTCCTCAGAGCTTCTTTGCAAAACCTGACTAACAGTTCACAATATGATCCAAGGCATGGCTCTGCCTGCCAACCATTGCACAAATATCCTCCTGCATATTAGACTGTTATTGGAAAAAATAATCCTCCCAAAGAGCAGAATTAGATCATAAACCCCCTTCTTCCCTACCTATCTCACATGCATGGCCATCTGTTGTGGCGAGCAGGTTGAATATCTTGGAGAGGGATGCTATTGGGCTGCTTGTGGGAGTGAAAATAATGAACAGGGATACCAATTCCAGAGCAGGAATTGTGTCTTCTTCAGATGAATGAAAGAAGAACTGTGAAATTGGAGGAGTGTGTGGGAGATTCTGTAGAGGTATTTGTTAGTTGAGATCTGTGTGGAGGTGAAACTTGCACAGGAGGAACAAAGATCCTTGGCTACTTAAAGTCTGGGGTTTAGCAATCCTCAGAACTGATTTTGGAGGTAGAACCACTTTCCAGCCATCAAGTGGTCTTCTTGGAGATAGTCTGTGTTGGTGCAAAACAAATCTTTTCCCCTCTTCCAGGTTTTTCTCCTCCTCGACCAGTTCATGCACCTCCTCTTCTTTTTGAGCAGTGCCACTGAGATAATTACTTGGTGGAGGATTGGATTATCTCCTTGGATTTCATGCCACCGTCCCTTTGCAAATTGTTCAGTATCATTGTCCAACTCAGTGTCCCCAGTACCTGCAAGAAGAAGATGGAAACTTCGGGAATGCATCAATTGGAGTTTTGCACCTACAGTTCTGCACATTAATTAATTTGACATTGTGCTGAACAAAACTATACTACAGTTAATATCATGTGAATATAAAGAAACATATGAAATAAGGGTTGATCCATAGCTTGACAATATAAACCCATTAGCTTGAGCCACAGATATTTAATTTAGTCATGGCCTCCGTGATGCTACATCAGCTGCTGTACCAATGTCCTCATAGTTGTTGTTGCTAATGTATCTCCAGATTCAGCAGCTATGAAGATAATAATTATATTGAATGACTATTGAAGAACTATTAAAGTGATCCTGAGCACAAATGCTGACACATTAGGGGTTAATAGATTAAATGAAAACACCAATAAAAACACTTTTAATTGTTTATGTAAACAAATACAAAACTGATTTATTGAAAGGACAAATGATAAGATGTCAAAGTAAAGGTATGAAGTTCCCTGACTTACTGGAGTGTTGGATGATAGAGGGCCAAACTGCTGCCAGTATGTCCCTTGATACCATTGATGTTAATGTTTGAAAGACAGAATATCTATCTATCTATCTATCTATCTATCTATCTATCTATCTATCTATCTATCTATCTATCTATCTATCTATCTAAAGATAAATATACATAAGAAGGAGCATTTATTGTTTTAATAACACCATTCACCCCCTTTGATGAATGTTCTCAAAACTTTCCCAAAAAAGTCCATCCACTTCAGTTAATTCCTAGAAAGTTTCAGGATGGTCTGTCAAACGGGTTCCGAAAAAAGAGAGGGGTCCCAAAATGCAAAATTCCCATGCATTTTCCATAGACTCCTTTAGGCAGGGCTAAGGCAAAAACTACTGGACACAATTACATTAAGCCTCCTGTGAGAGCGCAATTCAAAAATGGAGCCCTATGAATTCTCAAGAGACCTGTTTTTCCCATGAGCCTTCAGGCTCTTTCTGGAGTGAGAGGCTCCTGTGAGTCACACGAGAATGAGCGCTCTGATTGGCTGGCTGTTGGAATTTTAGATGTGAAATGAGTGGTATTACTGTCTACTGTGCAAAAATGGAGGTGTTGTCGAAATGAAGTAAAAAAAAGCTATGTAAAGGGGTAGCAGAAAGGCATTCTTTCCCCCTAAATTTAGAGAGGAAGTCTCTAAGTGATAACTACTGTGATGAAATTAAATGTACATTGTTTTAAACTAATTTTTGTGATCTCACAGAACTCTAGCAGGATCAAAAATAGTAACAAGCATTTGCAATGCAATAGGTCTGGCATTTGCTTGAGTTAGAGCTATTGGCATTGTAAATTCATAACTGGACTTTTCTTGCAACATAAATTGGTCAACTTTGCTTCATAATTTCCTCTTTTCCTGCCATATAATTTCAGTGACCCTGCATATAACTAAAGCACTTCCATTTACATTCTTCCTCTATCTGAAGCAAAACATGAAAATATTGCCATTTAGCATCCTAATTTAAATGCCATGCAAATTCCAATAGAATGCCACTTTCACCACCCCACCATCAGAGTTCCTGGCTGGCTAACACAATTCCTCAAAAAAGACAGCCACAGTGGATACATAAACTAGAAGGGGCTCCCAAACATATCAAGAGTGTTCAAACAGTCATATAGTATTAAGGATGTAATAAGGATGTCAAGTTGGCATGTATTATGGTTATAATTGTAATAAGGAGAGATTATTAAAACATATACAATTGTCATTTAAACCTTTATCAGAAATAAACTTCAGGCATTAAACTGTAATGCTCAAAACAGCAGTATAACAGACATATAATTTGTAAGAAACATGGTCATATAACCATATTCTTAGCCCATAGAGAACATAACCCCATGAAAACAAAACGTGAAAAATAATGCAGTGTACACTTAGCCCCTAAAGAGCGTTTTTATGGCTAGCAGGACTCTTGCAATACATTACAAACAAGACCTTTAAAACAAAACTTCTAGCTATAAAACAAAAGTTCTAGCCTTGAGAAAGCTTAAAAGATATTGACTGGTGGAGGGGTTATTATTTTGGAGTCCCCACTAGCATAGTGTGGGGACTCAGAGGTGATGTAGACAGAAAGAGCACATTGTGGTCAATGTTTTGAAGGCGGTCCCAGTGACCTAGGACCACCACAGGCTGAGATATGAGCAAAAATATTTTGTGAAAGTAATGCCATGCAAAGCATTTTGGGGCAAGTTTCTGTGCCACAAATATTTTAATATGTTGATATGACTGTAATGCTTAGAACAGCCCCTAGTGTACACCATATTGAAAATAGCATTTGTAAGAAACATGATCATATAACTATATAGTTAGCCCCCTAGAGGACAAAACAACACAAAAAGAAAATGGCAATAAATAATGCAAAGTAACCATATAGGTAGCCCCTAGAAGGCATAGTGCATTACATATTTAGGAATAGCAGGCCTATAGCAGTGATATTACAAGCAAGGCCCTTAAAACACAACCTATTGCCAGCTGGAAAACAAATGTCCCAGCCATGAGAATGCTTAAAAAAACACTTAATGGTGGGAGGGGTTATTAGTTTGGGGTCACCACCAACCAAGTGTGGGGACTCAAAGATGACCTAGACAGAAAGAGTGAGTCATGCTGAATGTTTTGGTGGTAGTCCCAGGCTGAGTTACGGGCAAAAATGTTGTGAAAAACATTATTTGTCGAGGTTTCCAGAGTGCAGTCAATATTGTCATATTGGCTCTTCCGCTGTGCCAGGAGAGCCACTTTTGCTTTGAGGATTTCTGTTTTACATAAAGCATTTACCAATTTCAAGTGTTTTAAGTGGAAAGCCACAAGAAATTACTCTGAGTAGGTATCTGTGAACAATACGACCAGTGCTTCAATGCCACTGATCAAGTTCACTCTGTTGTGCCTGTTTGCACTGTAAGGAGAGAGACAAAAAAAATAGTTCACCAATGCTGAAGCATATCAGGAATCGTGCAATAATCCATGTAACAGGGGCAGTCTGCAAAGCGCTAACAAAACCTCCCCAAGGCAGGACAAACAAAAAGCATTTGCCAGTGACATCACAGGGATTTTGAAAGGCAAGCCCACGAGCGAGTGAAAGTGATGGGCATGAGGTGGGCGTGGTTAAAAGCCCACAATACTTACCACAGGTCAAAGTGCTTGCGTGCTAAACCTAAAAAGGAGTAGATGAATTATCAATACACTCTTCTAGTTAGGATATATATTGTGGTTCTTCTTTTTGAGAGAAAGTGTGAAAGAGGTAAGTACTGTGATGAGACGAATGTTAGTTCTTCTTTAAAAATGTTACGGTCTTGCGAGAATCCGACTGGATCATGAAAAATAGGAAGGAGTATGTAATCTTTGAATACACTCTAGTATGCACACTTGTTGCTGTAGGACAGAGTTTAACAGAGTCTACTATTTATGCCCACTGGCTTTGGCAGAGTTGTGAGTAGAGTTAAGTTAAGGATCTTTCCACATATTGCTATGCACACCCATCATCTGATAGATAGGTCTGAAAGGAGAGGCCAGTCCGTCTACACACCCTTCTAAGTGTCACAAAACTCACTTTTAAGAACCCCTCTTGTGCCCTCTGTGCTGTGGGTTTTACGCACCCGGCTGATGTTGTGGCACCCTTCTGTCTCGTGCAACTCATGGCCCACCTCCCAGATCTCCGGAACCATTTTACCTCCTGTACTGTTGCGAGTTGCAAGTTTGTTCTGTTTTGCACCTGAAGATGAACTATGTGTTTCCTGGGCAATTAACTGTATCTTCCCTGGCCTGCTGACTTTTGCCATAATGCTTCTGGGTTTCATCAATCATTGTTAATCTTTTCCAACTGCCACTTGCACCTGCCACCTGCAAGGAGTCATATCCCTTGTGTGTATCTCTTGCCTTTCGCCAGGTTGTATGGAAACTTCCACTCTTCCACGTGAGACACATGCCTTTCTGCAACAGTCTCTCCATCCAACATAAATACCCCATCTGAATCAGGGCTTGTCCTCCTTCCAGTCCTGTGCAAGCATCTTGCCTGCACTCACCTCCTGAGTCGCCCAGAACATCCGAGCCTTCAGGCTTATCCCATGATGCTGAATCATGTGACTCTTCCTGTGTCTTTATTCATGCCCATGATTCTGCCTCCTCTTGGGATTCTTATTCCACAGCCTTCTGTCTTCCTTTGGATTCCAGTTAAAGAACTAAGACAGAATAAGTATGTGATCCTCAGGTTAGTGTGCACTAATCTATAGTCTAATTTATGAATCCAAGACTGAGGGGCAGATTTAAGAGCCCCTAACGCCTCCTTGAGCCACATTGGTGTAATTTGTTTATGCTAATGTCACCCAACAAGGCCAAAATCGCTGCACCAAATTTACAAAGTTGGAGCAGTGCATGCATTGCACCACTTTGTAACCCTTTGCGCTTCATTATGCCTGCACCAGGTATAATGTATGCAAAGGGGGTGCTCCCCCGTTAGGGGGGTGGCAAAAAAATAACGCAAAGAAATCTGAGAGATTTTTTTCGACCTGAAGGGGGTGTGCGCACAGCCCTCTTCAGTTATTGAGAGTTAAGCTCAAGGAAGGTGGCAATCCCTTAGGTTTCAGGGGGCGCAGGCCCCCCTCACATTCATTATATTTTAAGCCCTGGGGAGTTGGCAGTCCCCGAGGCTATGGAGCGGGGGACGCTGCCCACCTCACATTCATAGTGAATTAAGCCCAGGGGAGGTGGCGGACCCAGGGCATGGACAGGCCCAGCAGGCCCACAGAAAGTGGTAGTCCATGGGGCATAAAAATGCCCTCAGAATAGGGCCCCATGTGCCCCCTCCTTTATTTTAGCATGCCCCCAGGACCTTGCCCACCCGGGGGCATTAGAATAAACAAGTGCAGGAGACCATGCTTGGATTTCTTTAAAATTTTTGCTGTGGATTTGTGACCCCGTTGAGAATTTGCGGCAAAAAGTTTTTAAACAATGGTGTTTTTGTGTCCTAGTGGTGATCCTATGGGACAACAGTACCAGAGCTAAACAGCCAGAATGACTCTACCCTGCCCCTCTTCTTATTTTTTACCTTTTTTTGTGGGGCTCAGCTGAAGCCAAGTCCCAAGATGGCTGCCAACACATACTGGTAGAAGGGTTGGCAGCCAACCAGAGCTCTAAAGATCTCTGCACGAGCTTGTTATTATTCGCAAATCCTTCACACCTCTAGATATCTATATTCCTTTTTCTCACAAACTACTGAACAGGTTTACACCATACAACAAAAAGGCTTCTTTCTGGACCAAAAGCTACCTTTCTGTCAAAATTGGAGTAATTCTTTCCAGCAGTACGGGAGTAGTCGTGTTCAAAATCCTTATAGAAATTATAATGGGAAACAAACTTTTTTTGATTCCCTATTTTTCTTTAAAAAAAATTCTGTGAAACAACGATATTCGTGAATTCACAGCAATTTCTTTTTTTTTTAAAGCATGGGCTTCTAACGCTTGTTTTTTGATAAGCCCCAGATGGGCCAGGTCAGGGGGCATTGATAATTTCTTACACAGACAGCTACACAGAGACCCACTCACTCAGTGAAAGAGCAAATAACACAGCCAGTCACCCAACTGTACAGACACATAACCACTCACATGCAAATGCAGACACACACATATCCACTCATATGGTACACATTACAAATTCTATTACTGAAGAGTGCTAATTTAACTTGTGCATTCCCTTTGTATGTATCTTTAACTCTTGGAAACATTTTTACACACTTACACAGACTGGATGATGTCACCAGTGATGTCACTGGCCATGTCATGAGTGATGTAATATCTGAGGTCATAAGCAGTGCACTGCAGTGGTATAAGGTATATTTAGGGCTGGTAAATATAACTGCTGAATTTCTAAGGTTTTGTGCAAGTAAATTCAATTCCTAACTATAACGTCCCTGTAAGCTTTGCTTTTCTCTGTGAATTTCTAAGGTTTATTGTATTCTGTTTCATAACTATAACATCCCTGTAACCTATTTTTTCAGTTAATTTCTAAGGTGTTTTTTAAAATTCGAATTCCTAACTATAACATCTTTGTAACCTATGTTTTTTCAGTGAATTTCTAAGGTTTTTTAAAACTATAATTCTCTGGGTATAACATCTCTGTAACTGTTAGCTTTTAAATGTGAATTGGAGTATCTGTTAGTGGGTTCTGAATGTCTGAGTCGCTATATAATTTAGTGTGTGAATGAATCTGTGAGTGGGTACGTAAGTGGAATAGTTATGACTACCATTCTTACATCACACAGAGTGCTTGTTATAATATAGTGAGACCGAGAGTGCCAAATGCATTGGCCAGTTTTTTTTTTTTTGGTAAACCTTTTAAAAAATTCATCGCAACTCCTCCCATCATGGATTTCTGGGTTCAAAGGAGAGTCGCAAATCAGGCATGTTTTCAGCTGTATTTAAAAAAACATTAAAATTATTGTTTAGCTTCAGGGGTTTACTAGAATAGTGGTGAACATGTGAAATGTAAGTGAACAAAGTATTAGGAATGTTTGAATTAGTTTTCCGGGATTCACAATGACGTTGCAACATCGTCTCGTATCTCATGTGATTCAGAAAGAAATTATTTTTACTGGCTAGCACACTTTTCAATCATAATAACAGGAAGCCTCCTCCCTTTTTTCCCATGCTGTAGGTGTGGCTATTACTTTTCACGCTTCTACTCTGGCAGCAGCAGTTTTGGTCTTTTTGTTGGTGTTTTTTGCTATTCTTCTGTGAAATAATGGCATCTTCTCCAGAAGAAGTCCATCATGAAGGACATGTATCTTCTCCAGAAGACGAAAGGCCATCGCTGAATGAGAGTACAGTTTGGAAATTTTTCTCATTCAGGAGAAAAAAAGCGGTGGCACAAAAAGTGGAGTGCATGCCCTGCAAGAAGATCATGTCTCAAGGCACCACAAAGAATTACTCATGCCAATCTACGAATGTGCTCAAGCACCTGCACACAGTCACCAGAGACACCAGGCATGTGCCAAAAGGGAGTGCCAGCAAGGGCAAGCTACATCCTCTGGAGCAGGTGCAGATGAAGCAGAAATGGCTGGAACACCAGCAGTTGTAACTAATGTGCCTCCCTCAGTCCCAGAATTTGCCATGCTGGGACAATTTTGCATCAAGTACAAAAACCTTTCAAGTATGGTGTAGCACTCCATCCCTGCCCTTGGTGCGTTCTGCAATCAGCATAAATGCTGACTTTTTTTTGTTTGGTTCATTGCAATTGTTGCACAATTTCTGTGTGTTTTTGCTGCTGCTGCAAAACAAGAACAACATTAAAAAAAAAAAATCATTAAAACACAGGTCCAGAAAAAGAAGAAAAAAATAGTACTTGTTAGAACCACTTATTTTGGTCTAAGAAAGAAAAGGTACATGTTTTGTGTCTGTTTGTTATGGTCAAAATATGTTATTATATGTGTATGTATGTGTTGGAGAATGCATAAGTGAGTACGTAGCACTGTGACTGCATAAGTTCTGTCAGTGTTTGCATCAGTATGTGCCTGGGTGTGTTGGTGTATGCATCAGTGTGTGTGTAGGTGTGGTAGTGTATGGATCAGTGCATGGCTGGGTGTGCCAGCATAGGCGTCAGTGTGTGTCTGGGTGTATTAGTGCAAGTTTCAATGTGTGCCTAGGTGTCTAAGTGTGTGTGTCAGTGTCTGCTTGGGTGTGCTACAGTATGCATCAGTATGTGCTTGAATGTATCAGTGTATGGGTGAATGTGTTATTGTATGGATGAGTGTGTACCTGAGTGTGGTAGTGTATGCATCTGTACGTGCCTGTGTGCGTCAGTATATGGATCAATGTGTGCCTGGGTGTTTTAGTGTATGCATCAGTGTTTACCTGGGTGTATCAGTATGTGCCTGGGTGTGTTAGTGTTTGCACCAGTATGTGCTTGGCTGTATCAGTGTATGCATGTGTGTGTATTTGGATGTGTCAGTGTATGCATCACTGTCTATGTGGGTGTGTCAGTGTGTGTGTCAGTGCCTGTCTGTGTGTGCTGATGTATGGCTCAGTGTCTGTTTAGATGTATGAGTGTATGGATGATTGTGCACCTTGGTGTATCAGCGTAAGTATGTCAGTCTATCCATTGTGTGTGCCTGGGTGTTTAGTATAAGCATCAGTGGGTGCCAGAGTATCTTAGTGTATGCATGAGTGTGTACTCGGGTGTGGGAGTTTATGCATCAGTTTATGTAAGGGTGTTTCAGCATATATGTCAGTTTGTGCCTAGATGTATTAGTTTATGTATCAGTGTGTGCCTGGGTGTCTTAGTGTATGCATCAGTCTCTGCCTGTGTGGTTAATTTGTGCGTCAGTGTGTGCATGTGATTGTTAGTGTATGCATCAGTGTTTGCCTGGGTGTGTCAGTGTATGCGTCAGTGTCTTCCTGGGTGTGTCAGTGTGTGCATTAATGTGTGTCTGTGTGTGTTAGTGTAAGCACCAGTGTTTGCCTGGTGTTTTTAGTGTATGTTTCATTGTGTGCTTCCTGGGTGTGTATCAGTGTATGAATGAGTGTGTGTTGGTGTGTGAGTGTATGCAACCGTGTGTGCCTCGGTGTGTCAGTTTATCCAGTAGTGTGTGCCTGGGAGTGTTATTGTATGTGTCAGTGTACCTGGATTTATCAGTGTATAAATGAGTCTTTACCTGAATGTGTCAGCATATGTATTATTGCATGCCTGGGTATATCCGTGTATGAATGAGTGTGTGTAAGTAGGTTAGTGTATGTATCAGTGTTTGTCTGAGTATGTCAGTGTATGCATCAGTGTCTGTCTAGGTGTGTCAGTGTATGTATCAGTGTTTGCATGGGTGTCTTAGTGTATGTGTTAGTGTCTGCCTGGGTGTGTTAGTGTATAGATCTGTGCGTGCCTGGATGTATCAGTGTATAGATGAGTGTTACCTGGGTGTGTCAGTGTATGCATTAGCATGTGGTTGGGTTTTTTACTATATGCATCAGTGTGCTTGGGTATATTAGTGCATGCATCATTGGGTGCCTGGATGTATCAGTGCATGGATACATGTGTCAGTGTATGCATCAGTGTATTTACTCTTAAACCTTTAAACCTTGTGATTTATGGATAGTGACATCATACACTGTTGCCACCGGACATGTAAATCCTTGACAAGCACAAACCGTACAATACATCGGTCAATCTGCTTACACCATCAATCTGATCAAATTTTACAGCCAAATATTCAATCTCATCTTTAATTTGGAAATTTAGTAAAATCTATAACTTTACCCATTGGACCATTTACTAACCCTTCCTCAACATTTAAATTACACTGCAAAATTAAAAAACGTAATCATATTTTGCACAAGTGTAAATACTTTTCTAATCCTGCAGTCTTCGATACGGGCTTTTCGAAATAATCAAATTTTGCTTTTAGGTTTTCTGTTGATAGTATTGTGACTCTCCGATATTCCATTTTATCAATGGCTGTAATTTCCAAAATATTTTCTTTCTCCAGTTGTTATAATTCTTCATTGAAGGTAGAACACTTTTGAAATGTAGGCATTAAACAGTGTATAGATTTTTTTTCCTTAATACATTTGTATATTAGTTGGGTTACTGTACTCTTGGATGAAAATAATTTATTGATAAGGTGACCCTGTAAAGCATTTTTCCATAGTCTCTCAAAACTCATACTCTAGTGTCCTGCAGGATATTTCCATATTCTATGTTGGATGCTTGACACATTAGTTCCTTGTATTCAAAGTTTAACCAAATACTTACATTCCCAATACTCCCCAAAAAATGTCTTGTTTCGTTATGGAGGATTGTCTTGAAAATAGGTTGTCCTTTCACAGTTGCAATAGATCACCAAAGACAATGAAATGCTTTCCTGCAAAGAGTAAGTCATACTCGTTCTTTAAAATTTGCTGCATTGTTAAATGTATGAAGGCAAGCATTGAGTTTGATGACATCATGCTCACCTCATCAATAACTAAAAGCTTTGGTTTCTTCAGAACTCTGGAAACTTTGTGACAAGCTTCACCAGATAATATCTGAGATTCCTGTTTATTATCATGTTCAACAAGAAGCATAAGTAGCCATTGCAGAGAAATTCCTTTAATGTGGTGGGCAGCTAATCCTGTTGGTGCTCTTACTAAGCATGATAAATTTGATTCTATAGTGTTGTGTAGAATAGCATTAAGAACTTTATTTAGAAAGCTTTTTCTGGTGCCGGCTTGACCACTGATATATAGTACTAGTGGTTTAAATGAAGAGCATGCACACTGTTTCTTTTCATGCAGAAATCTATGCTCTATTTTACCTTTTACTTCATCATAGATTTGTTTCTGTTTGTTGTTTAGCTGTTGTACAAACTGTTTGAAATCAAGAATTTCCTCTCTTGCTTGCTGCATTGCAGACTCCACCTCATTCATAGCTATGGCTGTGTCGTTTTGAGTAACTGGTTCTCCAAGAGGATCTTGACTTAGTGATCCAGAACATTGGCTGCTTTGTGACCTCTACTCACCTCTCTCAGCCGCAGTAGTTTTTCCTGTTCAATCTCATCTTTCAACATTTGCAAGTAGTGTGGAAATGCTGTATTTTACAGTGTTGAAAGAATCTTCATAACAGTCACAGGGCCAAATGTATCAAACTGTTTTGCATTCATAAATGGTACGAATCACAAAATTCCACTCTTTGCAAATGCAAAATAACCTTTAACAATGTATAAAAGGAATCACAGTCCCATTCAAGGGAATTGCAATTTTTAGTGATTCTCTAAAATTGCGACTGATTCCTATGCAATTGATATCTGTGCAAAGGAAATCGCAAATAGGGAATTCCTATTTGCGATTCCATATGCACGTGTATCAAGCATTTCTTAAATGCGAACTGGGCATTTAGGAAATGTAATCATCACCAACTCCAGGTTGGTGGTAACCATGTGCAATTTTTGAAAATGTATTAAAATGCATTTTTAAAAGTGCCATTTAGCTCTGACACGACCCTAAGGCATGTGTGTACTTCACATGTGCCCATTTAAATTTTCGGGTGCCTCAAAGGGCCCTTAGGCCCTTGGCACCCTTGGTTTTCCATTCCCTAATTTGTGATTCCCTAATAAGGAATTGCAAATTACGAAATGCAAAAAAATTTGCACCTATGGGCCTGTAGGCCCATAAGAACGAATGAAGCTGCATTTTTTAATAGCAATTCCCGAATAGCGATTGCGACTCTGTGGGAATCACTATTGTGGAATCTTTATTTTCTTACATACCATTTAACATTTCTTAAATAGTGATTTTTTAAAATTCGCTATTTAAGAAATGTAAAACAGTACTTTTATACTTCTGGCCTGTAGTCTCTAAGTAGTTCTGATTTAGCATGCCAAGGTTTGAAAAGCTGTAGAAATGCTAAGTAGAAAAACTCTCTTTTCTCTGTAGTTCAGCAACTAAGTTTTCTGTGGTTAATTAGATTTCCTTTGGTGTGTCCAATAACTGCATATTTACCTTCTTCAATGTTTTCCGCTATCGTGCTTCTACATCTGTAGTACTGAAGTACCTCATAAAGGCACATGTCTTCTAGATATGGATTCCTTTTTGGGTAGTGTGTGTCTAACATATTAGATTTTACAATCTCTCTATTTTCCGGATCAAACTCTGCTAGATACGGAATTTCTGGGAAAGACTTTAACACTCTATTTTATGTGTTTGCAAGTCCTTGACTTAACCAAACAATTCCCCTAGGCTTGGGGAACAAACTAGATGGGCTCAACCTGTCTGCACACTCATAAGATCCAATTTCTCCGTGGGAAAGCATCTTCAAGCTCAAACTGTATAATTTCTTTCTAAGATTCTTTTCTGCAGAAATATCCTCCTACATCTCCTTCATCTCTGTCTTCTCATATTTTGTGATATATGAAGTGATGTACCGAGCACCAGCAATAGAGTTATCTGCAACAAACTGTATGTCCATGTTTGCAGACCACCTCTTTAAAATAACTGGATTATAATCATTAATGTACTTTGAAACCTCTGTTTTTTGAGATTGTAAGTATTATTTGGTGACTCGTGTGTCAATGTATGTCTGACTGCAGTTAGAAAGCTGTTCACTCTCCCTTGTGAAATGACAGGTCGAGGGAATCCAAAATGGCATCTTGTTTAAAATGTACCTTTGGTTCTATACTTTCGTCGGCATTCCTTTCCATATCTGTGATTTTGGAAGTGCAGACCTCAGCCTCTGTGTCTCTACATCACTTGATTTGAAGATTGGAAACTGGCCTTGTTCCAAGATGATGGGTGTTGGGGTGCTTCTCATGGACATGGTTTGGGCAGATTATGTTTATCATACCTTGCTTTCTTTAGGGTAGACAATGCACTTTAGGGAGGATTTTGTGTATTCATGTGTAATGCAAAAATGTTAGGATTGTTCATATTTACATCGCTTATTTTTGCAATCCTGATTTTGTCTCTTGTGTTTATCCTAATCACTGCAGCTCATGTATTTTATAGTAGATTGCAATCTTTTCAATAAATATATTGAAAACCCTCCTGCATCTTGTTCTCTGCCTGTGTGTGTGTAAAAGACTAATTTCTAAAGGAAGAAAAGGGTACGATTTTTTGTACCACAAATCCCTGAGAGGATTTCAGAGTCCATGCTCTTGGCTGCTAGAAATCACCTTTACTCTTCATGTGTTGGTGAGGTGCTGCTAGAGAGCTGGGAGGGTTGGGCCGTCAGTTGCCACGTGTTGTGGGAGTGACTCAGTCACCTACAATCAGAGGTGCTGCTGCCCCTAATCCAGCCTTCTTGTAGAGGTATAATGGTCCTTACGACACTGCCACATCTGCTGCAGTACCATGTAAATGTGCTCTATTAATTTCTCTCATACATAGAGCAGGAGTTTTTACATAGTAAAGCTTCTTAACTAAAGTCTGCATTTGTAGATGGTGTACAGCTAACATTCTAAAATGATGGAAGTTGCTTTGGCACACTTTCTTTGAAAGACAAGTGAATGTCCTTGTAAATTTGTGTACTTCCTTACTCTGCATGGATCTAATCCTTGCAAAACACTTGTTTTCTTTTTCTGAGTTTTGCAGGGAAATATATGAAGGAAAGATCTCAATATATCAATTGATTCCTGACGTACACTACAAATACTGCTACAGTTCCATTTGTGTACAGGTGCCTGCCTATGCCTTCCCTGTACATCTTCAGCTATCACTTCTTCAACATTCCTAGTTACCATCTCTAGCATGAGTACCATCCTTCATCTTGTAACATCGTCCAGATGTTTCAACTGCATGCACTAAAGTGTTCTCTTGCAAGTAGCTTTCTTAGTGAAAGAAAGGCTCATTACTAGAAGTCTGCTTCCATTCACACTGAAACATTTTTAGAAATTACTTATATTCACACATCCTTTTCTTTGGCTTTTTTTCCTCATAGACAACACTATTTTATCCAGTGTCCTCATTCTGCTCAGAATCAAAATAAATAGATTCCTCTTGAGGGCAAATGCCTTATAAACCACAGCTTCAACATGTTCCTTGTTTGATTGCTGCTCTTCTCCTTATATACTGTTTCATAGTTTTCATGAGATTCTGAATTACTCTACTGCGAAACATTCTAACTCTTAATTCTTCAAACTGCTTCTGTCTTTTGGTTAAAGTATCTGGTCATGGTTTTTTCTGTTAATGCCATGCACCTTTTCTCCTTTCTTAGTTAATTGAAAACTTTGCTTTCTATACACTTGTTTTTGCTCACTTTTCAGATTTCCACATACTATTTTAGGAACCTTTTTTGTTTATTTACCAGTAGCTCTTTTCTCTTTCATGACATTCTTCGCATTTTGCCACCTTTGCTCCCCAGTTGTAAGGAGCTAATGACCTTTCCCCTGTTGCTTTTTTCTTTCAGTTTTTGAAGGCATTGTAATTCTCTTCTTTTAAGTGTTGGTATACGTCTACAACGAGGTAACAAAGGAGTGCATGTAGCTTACCTTAAAATACTTTTAAATTATATTTTTAAGCATTTAACTGATCAAATGATGTCGTCAAAATGCCATAGGAAGAGTCTGCAGTAGTAAGCCCAAGCTATGTTTATGGCTTATGTAACTGTATGTGCAACTAGCTGTAATAGTACTACATAGATAATTGATTGCTCTCTGTTTGTGTCAGTAAATATATATAAGTGCCCCTGTTACTCTGTGACTGTGTGTTAGTGGCTGTATGATTGTGTACATAAATATATGAGTTGTAGTATGGCTGGAACACTAGATGTATTACTAGACATAGGGCTCTGTAGTTCTAGGTATAACTGAGTGAATGCGAACATAACCATATACCAACTCTATAACCTACATATAGACTAGCTGATATGTTACTTATATGAAGTAAAAGAAGAGTTTAAAGATTAGCAGAAGGGTTTTCTAATGGCAAGTTTAGCTGGCAATAAAAGTGCACACACAGCCTCTACACAAGTGGACCCGACCAATTTTTAAACCACTGTTCCTCTGAATAGAGAAGTAGGTTGTGTCAGTGCTTGACTACATATCTTAATGAGAGTATCAGGCACTCTAAGCATGTGCCACCAGATGTTTAAGTAAAAACAGCATTTTGTCACTGGCTTTTTTAGGAAGCCTAGAGGCCTCTAAATGTGCATGTACGTGACTATATGAATACCTTCCTGGCTGCCCTGGTCACTGCAGGGGTATTTAACTGTTTGTGCAACTGGCTCTGATATAACTGGATGCATAACTGCTCTCTGGGTGCCTGTGTGAATTATAACTGTCTGTTTTGCCCACTGACTGGGTGTCTGAGTGTTTTCATGCTTCTGTAAAGAGGTATCTGAGTTTCAGTGAGGGTCGGACATTCCATATATATCTGGTCCTATCTAACTGCAAGTGCACATGTAAGTCAGTGAAACTCAGAAGGACATGTTTCACCTTTTTATCACAAAGGACAGTGCTTTGTGGCCTACCTACATCCTAGCTGTGGGGTGATTTTTCTGTAGTAATAGAAGAGTTAAAGGCTTGCCAACTGGGTTTTCTAGTACCAAGTCAAGGTGACATAAAAACTGCACAGACATTTTCAGCAGTAGTAGGCTGGAACCATGTATAAAGGAGTAATTATCTGGATGGGTGACTAGATTATGTCTGTACCTGGCAGCATATCTCTGTGAGTGTATAAGTCCTCCATGGGTGTGCCAGCAGATGTTGAAGTAAATATGCCAGTACATCAGTGGCTCTTTTAGTAAGCCTGTAGGTCTCTAACTGTGCATGTAAGTGATTATATGAATAGCTTCCTGGCTGTCTTGGTGAGAGCATAGAAATGTAACTGTGAGTGCAACTGCCTCTAATACAGCTGGATACAAAACTGCTGTCTACTTGTGTGAGTGAATCTATAAGTGCCTCTGTTGATGGGTGTGTGAGTCCCTTCATGCTTCTGTTAATGGGTGTGTGAGACTGGATATTTTACTGGGCTGAGAGGTATGCAATCACACTTGTAACTAAGTGAATGGAAAAAGTAAATGTCTTATGTTTTAACCATAAGCCATTGTGCTCTATCTTGTACCCAACAGCCTATCTGAGGGAGTATGTGCAGTACAACAAGATGTTATGGCTTGGCAAGGTGGTTTACTGATGCCACGTTTATCAGGCAGTAAAACTGCACAAACAAACTCTGCAGTAGTAGGCCCAAGTTAGTTTTTGAGTGGGTGTATCAGTCTCTGCATGAGTATTTGAATGCATGCATGAGTACCTCACTGGGTCTGTGAGTTGATGCATGAGTCTCTCAGTCTATACGTGCTTTTGTGAGTCTCTGGGAAGGTCTATCAATGTGTACATGAGTATCTCAGTGGATCTGTGAGTGCATACATGAGTGTTGGAGTGGGTCTGTAAGTGTGTGCCTTTCTGAGGCCCTACATGACTCTCTGAGTAGGGCTGTGTGTGTATCAGTACATTAGTGGGTCAATAAATTGGCACAAGTGTCTCTCATTCTGTGACTGTATACATGAGTGTGTGAGAAGGTCTGTGAGAGGCTGCATGAGTCTGTTAATGTACAACTGTATGCAAGACTCTCTGAATATGTCCATGAGTGTATGCATGAATACCTCAATGGATGAGTGAGTGAGTGCATGTGTCTCTTAGTGGGTCTGAGTGTAGGCATGAGTAGCTCACTTGGTCTGTGAATTGTTGCATGAGTCTCTAAGTGAATCAGTCTCTAAGTATATCTATTAGTGTGTGGATGAGTACCTCAGTGGATCTGTGACTGCATACATAACTGTCTGAATTGGTATATAATTGTTTTCATGAGCACCTCAGTGGGTCTCTGGGCGCACACATGAATTTCTGAATGGCTTTGTGAGTGTTTGCATAAGTGCCTCAGTGGATCTGTAAGTAGGCACTTTAAAGGAGGAAAGGACATTTGAAGTAGCTCATGACCTTCCCCAGTTCCTGCAAACACAGACAACCAGGTGCCCTCTTGATTAGATTAGGAGAGGGCAGGAAAGGGGTGTGTTAAGTATTTGTAGCCACACTAGTGGGTGGGTTCGGCCAGACCTAACCTCCAAAATGCAGTTTTTGCCATTTTGGATTTTTAAGGAATGTTGCTCCCTGGGATTGAGTTTTGTCACACTTCCCAGGAAGTGGTCATCCAAGAGGGTAGTGACATGTCTGTGATTGGACAGTTGTCCTCCCGACCCCCCTGCTTTTCACCCCAGCAGCAAGGAAACATTTGGCAGAACTGCACCCACACCTCAGATCCCTACAAGGAGCTAGACAAAGGAGAAGAAGGACTGTCCTGCTGGATCCCTGACTTGCACCTGGACACTGCACTCTGAAGGACTGCACCAGCTGCACACTTGGGCTTCAACACTAAAAGGACTTTGCCTGTCTTCAACTGCTTCAAGAAGGCACTCCCTGTAAGCTACAGGTACAAAGGAGATGCCCAGAGTCCCCTGCATCAAGTCCTGCAAGAAGAGCCAAGCGGACCAGCGTCTAGTTGCCATTTGAGGATTCTGACCAGGTGCATTGTAGTCTTAACTCCTAAGGAGCAACTTAGAGCTTCTGGAATCTTGGATCAAGTTGTGGACACTTCAAGGACCCACAAATGACCACTGAAAGAAGGTCCAGAAGTTTGGAGACATTTGCAGCAACTGTTATAAACAGCTCCATAAGTTGAAGAGGTGCATTGTGGGAGTTGTAACCCCAGATCCCAAGACTCAAACCAGAGCCTCTAAACCCTTGGCTGGTGCTGTGAACCACTTTCCTGTATCAAGAAACACTTATGAAAGTAAGTGTAACAGTGTTTCATCGTGGGTGGCCTGAACTCTGGACTTTGTCCCTGTCCAGTGTGACCTTTTTTTTAACCCTTTAACTGCTATTTGCTTCTAAGCGCTAAAATTACTTTAATCTTTAAAAATTCATACCTCCGGTCCCCTTCATCTAATTTTTGTCATCTTTGTATCATTGCAGAGATAAAAATATAATCCATTTTATAAACTGGTGTTGGATTTGTATTGTTTTATGTTTTACTTTTTTACTATTTTGTGATTTTTAAATGCTTTACACAATTGTCTCCTAAGTTAGCTTTGCCACTCATTGCCAAGCTACCAAGGGTTGAGCGGGCTTAATTTATTGAGACCTAACTTGACCTAGTGGGGGTTAGTGGCCTATTGCTAAGTGTAGGTACTTACCTGCCCTTCCAATAATCCACTTTCCAACACTGATGCATCCACTCAAACACTCACTGACACAGCCACAGACATACTTATGCACACACTTACAGACTCACTCAGAGAATAATGGATGCACTCAGACCCACTAAGGTACTCATGCACCACCTCAGACACCTACTCACATTTTCATGCATGTGCACTCATGGAATCAAAGATTATTGCATTCACTCACAGATGCACTCTTACACACACTCAGACATCCACTCATATATTTCGAATACTTCTGTACACATAATACTCATTTTTATAAACCTAGCATACACATTTCTATTTGTGATTATATTTATAGTATATTTTAAATCACATACCTGAAAATAAAGTTGGTGGATGAAATATCTCTTTTGAATTGTTATTGGATAGATTGAAATATTTCACAAGTTCAGAAAACTAAGCATAAGAATGGCACACCACTCATACAGCCACAAATGGCAACCTCTTCAACTTTACACTGACTAATACCGTTGAAGCCAGCAAATCAAAATGTCCCTTCCATATTTCATTTTCTTACTGTAATTGTCACTGGTTATTGTTGTTAACCCTTTATTTACCTTCTGTGAAGAAGCCCAATACTGTAGGATATTACAGGTATTTGTGAACCCGTCGCAATGCTCAACGTGACCCCCCATGTAACTTCATAATGGGTTCGCAAATATTTACGAGAGTCCATAAAATATTAAACTTGCTATTTTATATACATTACAGTAATATCACTGTTCAATACTAAGTCCTAATTAGGAAAGCACATTGACATTGTAGTATTATTAGACTAAACAGCTCAAATGTGACTAAAATAAAGTACAGTCTCTTTAACCAACATATTCCTAGCCCAGTTCCCATAGCAACCCACTAGAACCATTAGGTCACAAGTTTACAACACATTCTACGAACTGAACCTCAGCAACTGAAGAGCAGCAGGTGTGCTTGACTGTTTGCAAATGTAACCATATCCAAGACTCCATTAAACTTTTTTATTTAAAGCACAGTCACAGACATATTTACTTACTGTTAAAAATTGCAACCTAATTTTACGTTTCTGAATGTTAAAGCCATCCTTTTTGTTTCCAAATAACTCCTGCCCTCCATTTTAACTGCCTTTTCATTTTTTCAATATCTCATTCTCCCACAGCCTTCTCCTGTGAGCTATACCTACTTGTCTTTAGAATGTTCAGAGTGTGGACTGTAGGTCACAGCTTTGTGTTTTGGGGTAGGGAGTATGCAAGAAAGAGTGGCATTGACAGAAGCCTGGGTGTGCCAAATGTGGAAATTACTTGGATTGGCCAGAGAGGATTAAAGTGGCATCAATTGCTGTCTGTGGTAAAAAGGATTAGGGACTGCCAACCCCCTCAACTCATGATTATGCACTGTGGTGATAATGACCTGGGCACAGTTACTGGAGTAGGACTGGAACTCCTAATGAAGGATACCTTTGCACAATTAATGGCACTTTTTTCTCACACTGCCATGGTACTCGCCAACATATGCCAAAGGCAGAAGTGGTCAACCAAATTCTGTCGACAGATAGACAAAGCCAGGAAACATGTTGATAAAACTGTTTCAGCTTTTCTCAGAGACCATAAGATGGGCTGTATCTACAATACGAACTTGTGCTTTGACATGGAGGAAATCTGTAGAAGTGATGGAGTTCACTTCACAGACAAAGGCAACAGGGTGTTTCTCAGCAACTTGAAATACTGCAACCTGCATTATGAATAATTATCATCCACTACACAGTTAACACAAAGGCCCTTGTCAGAGCCACATTATTACAAAAAAATCGCTACATTTTCTATAGAAATATTTGTTTAATATTTTGTTAAAGTTCCCAAATCTGTTTCAAAAATGCAAATCAAAAGCAGTCACTAAATGTCAGCAACCCGTTTCAAATTCTCTTAGTAAGTGTGTGATTAGGTGCATGCATGAGTCCCTTCACTGGGTATGTGAGTAGGTGCATGGGTGCCTCACTGTGTCTCTGACTGAGTGCACAAGTCTTTGATTCCATGAGTGCATGCATGAGTCTCTGAGTGGGTATGTGAGTGTGTGCATGAGTGCCTCAGTGGATCTGTCAGTGGGTGCATGAGTGATTAACTGCGTTTATGAGTAGCTGCATGTGTCTGACTGCATCTATGAGTGGGTGCATGAGTCTATGAATCTATGAGTGCATGCATTCTAACAGTTGGTCTCTGAGTGTGTGCATGAGTGTCTCAGTGGGTCTGTGAGTTGGTGCATGAGTCTATGACGGTATGCATGAGTCTACGAGTGGGTCTGTGCAAGAGTGACTCAGTGGGTCTGTGAGCAAGCGTATGTGTACCTGAGTGGATCTGTGAGTGGGTGCATGAGTGTCTGAGTGGGTCTGTGAGTGGGTTCATGAAAGCCTGAGTGGGTCTGCCTGTGAGTGCATAAGTGTCTGAGTGGGTCTGTGAGTGCATTCATGAGTGTCTGAGTGTGTCTGAGTGTGTCTGTGAGTGATTGTGTGAGTGTCTGATGGATGTGTGAGTGGTCGCGTGAGTGTCTGGGTGGGTCTGTGAGTGGGTGTATGATTGTCTGAGCAGGTCTTTGAGTGGGTGCATGAATGTCTGAGTCTGTTAGAGTCTGAGTAGATCTGTGAATGTGTTTGTGAGTGTCTGAGTGGGTGCATGAGGTTTCTTAGTTGGTCTGTGAGTGGGCGCATGAACTTCTGAGTGAGTCTTTGAGTGCATGTGTTTGTGTCTGAGTGGGTCTGTGAGTGTTTTGTATGAGTGTAAGAGTGTGTCTGTGAGTGGGCTTGTTACTGTCTGAGTGGGCATGTGAATGTCTGACAGGTGTGTGAGTGGGTTTGTGAGTGTCTGTAAGTGATACTATCTGTGTGTAAGTATTTTTTTTTTAAGAAGCGAGATTCGCTAATCCAGCACGATGCTCTGCGTGGCCCCTTGTGTAACGTCACAAAAGATTTGCGATTCAAAAAGATGGCAAAAAATGTGTTAAACTAATTTTTTCATCCTTTACACTTAGGTATATCTCCAAATGAAAAGAAAAATTGAGTTGGTGAACCTCTAGCCTGATCCCTTCAACTATATTGCATCCGTTATTTCAGCCCCAAAGACCATATCCCATTGCAGAAAATGGTAGCTGCGACTTTCCACGCAGGTTGCGACCAGCTAATCAGTGCTGTGCAGTGGCCTCATGGTTCGCAAATCCGACGTGAGTGGAGTCGTGAAGGATTTGTGCCTCTTCATATACAAATTTGGTTTACCTTTAATATCTACCAAAATGCTGAACAGATTTATCTTGATTAACAAAAACGATAATTTGCGTACTAAAAGCTATCTTTCTGCGAAATTTGGTGTAATTTCACACAGCAGTTTGGGCTGTTAGTTGTGTTCACAACTCCTATGGGAATTAACATGGGAAATACACTTTTTTGACCCCCCGGCCCCTTTTCTTGGGCCCGCTTGACTGATCCCACCCAAAACGTCCCAAGCACAACAAGATTCTTTGGCACACTTTTTTGGGAAAATTTTGTGAAGGTTCATCAAACGGTGCCAAAAATATAGGCAAGTCAAAAAATGCTTTTCCTATGGAAGCTGGGTCCTAACTATAACTACCTTCTAGGTAACTATCCACTGGGTAATATACATACATATCTAAATATATATATATACTTATAAAAGTGTATATATATATATATGTATTACACAGTGGAAGTAGTTAGAACCACGTTTCCATAAGAAAAGCATTTTTTGTTTTCCTAATAACTTTGCAGCCGTTTGACAAATCTCCACAAAACTTTAATAAAATGTTCATCCAGCAGAGCCCCTAACGGGAAAGTTTCTGGGGTGGGGAGAACTGTGAAGCAGAGGCCGAGAACAAAGGGTTTACAACTGATTTACACCAAATTTTGCAGAAAGCTGGATCTTGGTCCAAAAAGATTGTTTTTTGTGTTTTGAAGGGAGACCCTTGAGTAGTTTTTGAGCAATTAATGCTATTGTATGGAGCATACAGAGGCTAAATTTACTAATAGTTGTGTGAACTGCACAATGTTGAGCAACGCTCACAAGCTTGATAAGTAAATAGGTGCAGTGCTTTGGTTCTCTTTGCACCACTCTTTGCACCACTGGCATGCCCATGCATAATGTTAGTAAATAACCTCCTGAATAGTTTTCATTCAGTAATTTTCAACAGGTGTGACCTGCCAAAATGCACTAGAAGATGACTATGGTATTTACAGCAGTACTGAGAATTCTGATGACTACGCAAACAGAGGTTTGCACACAGATCAGTACTTACCAGCCCACTAATGATCAAGGTCTTAGAATGCTATGTCCATCTTTATGTCTTCTTGTCTATTCCATCACATACCGGGAGTTGGTAATAATCATGCTACAGAACATTGAGTGTATGCAGTATTGTCACTTGAGATAAGAGCAAACAATTGGCTATTGTTGCTAGAATGTTATTTTCTGTGATATTTATTTACTTAAAAGGCACCAGTGTATTTCATGTTCCAGAATACCCCTGGTCCGATAGAAGGCAAGGCAGGTTTGGGGGAAGGACGTCAGACTTACATTTTTGTAAGTAAATAACCCAATCTATGTAATGATTCCTAATTACATTGTGATATAGAATTTTACCCTCAACATTCAACTGCCCTGAGAATAACTCCTATAAATAATATATTTCTTAAGCATAAAGTGAAAGCCATAAGCCTAAAATGAAGCTCTCCTCTTTTCATGTGCTTTCATTATTTATATATTCTTGACATGGTTTACCTAAAACTGTCTTGCATTGGCTTTTGTTAAATACTGTCAAGGTCTGGATGCTGAGAAGGGCCATTGAGTTCCCTCTTTATTGCCCTGGAAAAGATGGTTCTTCCAAATCGTCACAGTGCCGTCTACACAGAACGTTGTACTTAAAGAGGTGTCCGGTGTCTCCATAAGAGCGGCCTATTTAGGAGGGAGAACATCCTTGTCAACCTGACAACACCTGACTGAAGAAGAAGAATAACACTGAAGTGATCAACAAAACATCAGGGAGGCAAAAAGAGCCAGGCATAATCACAGTAGAATCCAGAAGCTGTTCAAACTGCTAGGAGCTAGCAATAAAGGACAGAAATAGTGGCAAATGGTGAAAATGTGATGAAAAATAAGGAAACAAATGTGTTGCAACACATCTTCCTTTTGTAATCACCTTCTTTATATATGCTTCTATCAGGAACTGACATCATAGGAAACGACTCTACTACATTGTTTATTCGGACATTCTGATAACATCCTTTGAACAGCCCACCATGTTACAAGCGTGTGTCCAGAAGGTTTGTCTATACCACTTTCTTGGAATTCATTGTGTGTATTTGGCAAGTGAAGAAGAAGCCCAAGTTTGACATCCTTCATGCCGTACTGAATAATGATGTCCCGCTAAAGCCCTTTATAATCTGTGCTATAAATCACTCACACCTTTCCACATAACAGCTGTTGCGGAAAATGCAGAACAGCCCACCAGGCGAGGATGCCGACCACACATGCAAGGTCTGGACATGCCAAGGCATCAAGAATTTCATTTTGAGTCATCACCCTTTTAATTCATTTTAACTTTAGAATGGCGTAAGCTTTCAGAAACAAGTATCTGTGCTCTTGTAACTGATTCACATATTCAGTTGGTCCTGCAACCAAAGGATCATTAAGAGGAGAAAACGAAATACTCTTGGATGAATTCCCTTCGTGTAATAGGAATGTGAAACCTTGATGGCATTATCTGTTACAATATTATGAGAGGATGCTGAAACAAATAAATATGAGACTCGGATGTCACGAGTTCCAGTACAGTTGCACCATAGATAGCGATCCAGAATTTGAGTGTCGATAATAACGGAAGAGTGAGCTCGTTCAACTCTCAAAGCTTTACATCTGTTTAGTCATGAAACAGGTAGTCGCACGTTGCCGCACAAATTGACTAAACATCAGACTAAATGATAGCAGAACATAGGAAATAGTTAACTCGATGAGGTGACACAACACACAATCAAGATGCACACGCATGATTTCAAGAGCTCCAAACCTTAACCATTTATGTCAATTGGAGAAGCGTGGGGTTAGTGAAATCTCTGTCCCAACCACTGGCCTCACTATTAAATAAATCATCAATGAGACCACATCAAAGTGCAATAGAGAGAACAGAAAAAAGTTCAAGCAGATATTAATGTTCAGGGACAAAAGTAAAGGTAAGATTGATATTATCGCCGGAAGGGAGGTAGTTAGTTTCTCTGTACTATTATACCCTGCCTCCCTGCTCCAAGATCACAATACACAAGTCATCCACGGATTATCAGCCTTTTTTACAGAAGCCTGAAATTAAGGCCAGAAAAGGAGTGAATGAAGAAGTATGAAGCTAAAACCATGAACTGTCTGTTATAATGGCAGAAGGCAAACCCATGGCATCGCGCCACACTCATGCCCTAATGGGCCTACTGAAAGGCCCTTGAATGTAAAGAAAGTGCCAACATATTTCTCAGGGTCTGATGCTGTCTCAGAATTTTACCTCTTTTCTCTGTTCATCATATGAACAGAAGCTACTTTCCCTGCCTTTTTACTTTCAACGTTTCCCTTTCTTCTTTCTTTAGGTGCGTTTCCCATGTCTGCATATTTTCCTCTACATCCGGTTTGTGCACCCCCTTGCATGCCATTCTGTCTCTCGCTGCTCAGCTGGTAATTACTATCTTCATTTACTACGTTTACCCTGCGTTACAGCAATATTTACTTTTCATACTTCTCCCCTCTACTACCATCAAATCTTTCACCTCTGTTCATTCTATCACGCCTCTCCACAGTTCCTATTTTTCCCCTCACTACTACCCTCTTTCACCTCTACAAACCCTATGTTCACTTCTTTCTTACTGATTTGCCTATCATTAGCAGTCTCTATGCATCCTTCTTATATTCTGTATCTGGCATCTTTCGCCTCAGCACTTTCTGATGCTCGTGACATTCCTCCTCAGGTGTTTACCAGGGTTGGCACCTTTGTTTATCTTTCCTCTGCTGGCTCAGCCAGCAGTGGGTACAGGGTGGGGCAGGGCTGGGCTGTGTGGGGTGGGGGGACAAAGAGGGGAGAGTGCACTAAGTGCACATGTGTGTTTGGCCAGCCGTCTTAGGTATTCACAGCCGGGCTGGAGAAGCACCACAGACCCCAGGCTTGTGTCTGAGCTCCACTGCTAAAACCAATCCTGATGCTGTTTACATGATATGTTTAGCATGTAAGCAGCACCAGGATTGCTGGGGAGCCTGTGCTGGTATCCTGGGACACCACAAGAAGACCAGCGGAGCAACGCGGCAGGAGGCAGCGGTGATGGGAAAAAGGTACTTTTTTAAATTATATTTTTATTTATTTATCCTACCGCAACCATCCCAACCCCCACTGCCTTTCCTTGAGATTTGTGGCAGCTGCTGCTGGTGTTTACTCTCTTTTTTGTCAGCAGGTCCTGTCATACCAGATTTCACCTCTCTTCTCGCATCAACTCCTTAATTATCTGCATTTCTCACACTGCCTCGCACTTACTTTTCACAGATTATTACCATCCTGATTTAACAATGCCTGCCCCATTTCTTTTCCAATCAGTCCACCGTCCACTTTCTCACAAAAAAAGTCTCTTTCTTCAGCTTTATAAGTATTGGAGTGTAACTATCAGCCAATATGCCCTTTCCATCCTTTTTTTCCAAACTGCTTCTATGGCATGTTATTTGATGTTAAATTTTTCTAAGCGTCGTAAAAATTATCTATTTGGTGTACATGTGTCCAGTTGTAGTTACCCGCCTATGTGTGTCAGGGGCAGAGGTGTAACACGAAATGATGGGTCTCTCTTGCAGAATGTGATGAGGCCCATGAGTCTCCCACACCACCCACATATTCATTGATCTAGGACTGAATGGGGCCCTCTTGAATATGTTGGGACCACTCTTTGTGCAAAAGGGCTGCAGTGGCCTGCATTACGCGCCCGGTCACAGGAAGGAATTAGAGCAATACCTCTGTCAAAGGACTTAAGCACCCTGGGCCTCCTTTCTGTTTTTGGCTTCCTCTGGCATTTAGGCGCTGGGCAAATATCTTGAATGCCCCTTGTGAAAACTGGCACGATTTGTAACAGAGAAGGGCTAGTAGGACTCCTAAATAGGAAAACACAATTCCCAAATTGCACAATATTTGACTTAAGTTGATTTATTCATTTATTTTAGAAATAAGCAAGAGTCTGTTTTATACTGTGGCTGTGGCTTTATGGAGGTGTCAGCCGACATATGTAATGCTCAGGTGAATAATGCCAATGGCCTTTCTACAGAAACTGTTCAAAGTCTTACAAAACAATATAGTAATAACACCAGAAAGGGAAGTCTTATCAAAATGACCATATTCTAGTGATGGTCACTTTGGCCTGTGAGAGAAACTTGAGTAACCAATTGTGTGACTGTGGGAAATTATTTTTCAAATATGAGTGTGTCGTAGCACTTTCGAAAATATGGAAAATGTGCAAAACCATGTGAAAATTATTTCTCATAATTCGTGTTTTTTATGCTGAATAGAGTCCTAAGAGATGAACTAATGACGTTGCAACTATAATGAATTACCTAAATAGTTTAAAAGGGTAAATCATGAAACTAATAGTTTGTTTAAAAAAATATATTTTTATTAACTTTTAGTGGTTATACAGTTTCATCATTTAAGGCATTATCATTCTTAGTCATTATTAGAAGTATTATTCAACATTACGCTTCCATTTATATTGGTGGCTGTTGACTGATTTACTTTATCTCAGTTACATTGAGTCGTTAACCGTACCCTTCTGCATTATACTTGTCCTTGTTCTGATAGTGTGGATCCATACCCATGCCTTTTTTTTTTTAGTATTGCTTCCTTATTTATATATCATTATCAACCTACTGTAACGCTCAAATAAACATCAGTTCACATGCAAGCAATAAAATAAAAAATAATAATTATTTTTTTAACTACAAACGTGATGGTGCCATGGTTCCCTGTGAACTAATTGTGTTTTGGGTTGCGGTGGGACACTGCCTCTGGGTTGGTTAGATCTAGTCCAATACCCGGTGGTCCTTCCATGTATGATGGGTTGCTTATTTATCCCTTTGTTGCTCACCTTCTTTTCCCTCTGTGACCATCCCTTGTTGCGCCTTTTCCATATTTCTGTAACTACCTGCCCCCCTTGTCCGCCTTCCGTTCTATTGATAATTGTTGTGGATTTGACCCTCTGCTATCCCTGCTATCTAGATGAGCTGTCAGCTCTATTCTCCTGTGTCACTGTCTTCGCCCATCACTATTTGCCTCCATTTTGTCAAGACCTCCTCCCATTCCGGGGCTATTGGGGTCTTGCGCAGGCCTCAAGCCTCCTCACTCTTTAGGATCGGTAGTTCAGCTCCTGCCCACTTCAATACATAACGCCTCCAGTCCGCCATGTTCGGGCTCCTGGGTGATTTCCAGCCCATGGCGATGAGTCTCCTGTATAGTACTAGTGTAATGTCCATGTAGCGCTCCTGTACCTTCCCTATTTTTAACCCCGATTTCAAGCCCACCAGGCACACTGCCGGCGTCTGCGGTGTGGTCATTCCCAGTAGGTTCTCCAGGTCCTTCACTACCGTTTCCCACCCCGCTTGGATCTCTGGGCATTGCCAGACCATATGATCAAGACTGGCATCCATAGCTCCGCATTTGGGGCATCCCATAGGGGTACCTCCGTATACATGGGTTAGGCATTGTGGGGTAAGATATGTTCTGTGCGTGTAGTTGTATTAAATATATCTCAGGCGTATGTTCCTTGACACTATCTTGGGGTACGCCAATAAACTCCTCCACTCCATGTCTGATAGCTCTCGTGCTATGGACCCTTCCTATCTATCCCTTAGTGGTCTTAGCTGGTCTAATGTGTCCTCAGTTAGCGTTTTGTATATTTTGGTGATTAGGTGGGTATCTGCCCCTGCCGTCAGTAGTAGATGTAACACCCTGTGTGTGGTGGGTTCCGCATTTATCGTTACCCAGTGCTCCCGTACAATATGAGTGATTCTCTGATGCATGAGAAACTGCCCTCTGGGGACCCCTTTGCTGTTTGTTAGATCGGCAAAGGTGCTCAACACCCCTCCGTTAAATAGGTCTCCTATCGTCACTATTCCGGCCTTCGTCCAGGCCCCCAGGTCAGAGTCGTCATTTCTACTCTCAGTGCACCCAGCGGCAATGCAGGGGAGTAGGCCTTCCCCTCTCCTACTCGCTGTATGCACTTCTTCCAGCAGTGCAACACCACTTTCATCAAAGTGCTCATTTCTTGTGGCTTAATCTTCCGGCTCATCATGGCTGCCATTATCTCCTCGCCCCCCGGCTCTCTCCCTACTGTGCTTCTGTCCAGGTAGCCCCCACCCGCGACCCATCTGGCGGCCCACTGTAGTTGGCATGCTAGGTAGTACTCTTCGAAGTTCGGGACTCCAAGCCCCCCCTCGCTTGTTGGTTTACATAGGATCAATATGGCTGTGCGGCGCCGGCCCCGATCCCAAACCAGATCCCTTAGTAACGTGTTCAACTCTTTGAACCACGAAGCCGGGATCTGCACTGGTAGGTTAGCGAAATAATAAAGGAGGCGAGGTAACAATCATTTTTGACAGCGATATCCTGGCCATTGTGGATAACTTCAGTGATCTCCAGAATCCCACTGATGCTCGGAGGGAGCCAAGCGCTTTGCTAGGTTTCCATCGCGCAGGTCCCGTGGGTCGTGGAACACCTGGATCCCCAGGTACTTAAATGTGTTAGGTACCCACACCACAGCCTCTGGGAATGTAGACGGTTGGGCACTACCTTTTGTTATCTGGAAAACATATGTTTTGCCTCTGTTGAGGTGTAGGCCTGAGAAGTCTCAGAAACAATCCAGTGCCTGTAGTGCCCAAGGCAACCCAGAGTTCCCGTCCCTGGGGTATATTAGGATATCGTCCGCGTATAGTGGGATGTTATGTTCGATTCCTCCCCATTTCACTCCTCTGCCCATGCCCTCCATCCTTATATGCGCAGCCAGGGGCTCGATGGCTAGGGCGAATAGTAGCGACGACAGGGGGCATCCCTGCCTGGTTCCCCTATATATGGATAGGGGCTTGAGATGGTTTTTCCCGTCCTCACTCTTGCCTGTGGAGCTGTATAGAGTAGGTCCACCCATTCTACCCACTTGGCTCCCATGCCCATTCTTAACATTACTGTCCTCAGGTAGTCCCAGCGGATCGAGTCAAAGGCTTTCTCGAAATCTATTGCTAGCAGCGCTCCTTTAGAGGGCTTCACTGTTTCTGGCATTTGTAGAATAGCAAAGAAACGCCTAAGATTAAGTGACGTGCTACGGTTCGGTACAAACCCATTTTGGTCTTCGTTTACTAGGGTAGGTATGTACCGAAGCAATCGGTTAGCCAATATTTTACTAAGGATTTTAAAGTCGCTATTTAACATTGAGAGTGGCCTAAAGTTAGTGATCGACGCTTCGTCCGTTTTGGTCTTAGGTAAAGGTATCACCACCGCCTCCCTAAGTGTGTCCGGGAGTAGGCCGTGGTGTAATGCGTCTGCATAGAGGTCCACTAGCTGTGGGGCCAATAACTTAGAGTATTTCTTATAGAAGTCCATTGGTAACCCATTAGTTCCCGGTGTCTTCCCTGGGGCCAGCTGAGAAATCGCCTCCAGCACCTCCTCAGTGGTCACCGGGCCCCCTAGCACTTCACAGTCTTCACTGGTCAGTGTCGGCAGAGGAAGTGGCCGCAGGAACTCCCTCAGTCTATCCTTATCTAGTTCTCCTGGTTCCCTATACAGAAAAGTTTAGTACTCTTTAAAAGCGTCATTCATAGGGCCGGGGCTAAATCTGTGGTCTTCTTTCATGTCCCGTACGCTTACTATGGGCGCTCCCTCACCACCTGGCCTTACCAACCAGGCTAGCATCTTTCCCGATCTCCCTTCTTCCGATTGTACTGAGGCCAGGTGTCTCCGAAAGCAATGGCAGCGGAGTTGTTCTTCCACCTGTGAGTGGGACTTTGTCACCTGCTCGTATTCCTCCTGCTCTTGCGCACTTCTTTGCTCCTTTTTTTCCCATTCGTGTATAGTCTTCTCTATCTTAATAAAGTACGCTTTATGCCAATCGTCTGGCTTATGCTAAAGCTCCTTGTCGCTACCTTCAGTGCCTCCCACTCCACGTCTCTGGAGGAGGTCGACCCCTTATTTATGTTAATTTGGTCAGTTAGGTGAGATCGGAGTGCCTCTCTAAATGCCTGGTCTTCCAACGCTGTTGGGGACATTCTCCACTGTCCACTGTCGCCCTCCATTTTACTAATAGCGGATTATGATCCGAAATGGTGCGCCCTAGGTATTCAGAGTGAGTTATACTTCTCGCCATCCCGGGCGTGCACACCACCCTATCAATACTAGTGTGTATTTGATGCAGGTCAGAGTAGAATGAGTAGTCCTTATCGTGCGGGTGTTGTTCGCACCATATGTCTACCATTCCCCAGTCCTCCACCTACTCTCTCACCTTCTTGGCAGTTTTATGCGTCAGTGCTCCTTGTAGTGGGGGTGAGGAACGGTCCAGGTCTACGTCCAAGACACTGTTAAAGTCTCCTCCTAGTAGTAGTTCCCCATGTTGCTGGAGGGTGATATGACTCGAAAGGCGTTGCAGGAAGGGGGCCTGATCTTGGTTGGGGGCATATACGCTTCCTAGGATTATTGGGACCCCGTGGAGCCTCCCCTCCACCACTATGAATCTACCTTCTTGGTCTATGTCTATGGATATCGCTTCAAAGGGCACGCCCGCACAGATCCATATTATTCCCCCCCTTGCATATGCCGAGTACCTAGTGGCGAATACCTGCCCCAGCCATCTGCGTCTAAGCTTATCAACCTCGTTCGCAGTCAAGTGTGTTTTTTGGAGCATTGCTACATGTATACCCCTCCTCTTTAGGTGAGATAGTATTCTATGTCTTTTTGCAGGCGAACCCATACCCTGTACGTTCCATGTTAAAAAATTATAGTCAGCCATCTAGGTATGTCGTGCAGCAAATGCGGATCCCACCTGCTCTCGCTGCCCTTGCCTCTGCTATGCGTATTCCAACCACCCTCGTGTGTGTAACCTAATTTCCACTGGCACCATCTAACTTTAAACTTAAATAACCCCAACTCCCCCACCCCAGGGCGCCTCCCTAACTGTAGGCTGCCCATGAAAACCAAGCAATCAAATAAGATGCACCAACTATTACTCTTAGTTCTCGTCATTCCACCTGACTGGACGAGAAACTGGTCGGGGGGATGGTTCTATGTCCGTTGGGGCCATACTCCCATGTTGTGCGACCCGCCCGAAGCTCGCCGACACCTTGTTCACCCCAGTTCATCAGATGTCTGCGGGGTCACTTTTGGGAGGCCCTCTGAGCCGTTAGGGTCCTCGACGGATGATGCTGCAGTGTCATCCGACTCAATGTCTTCGTTTCCCTTTGAGGAGGGCTCCTTGCCCATCGTTGCCACAGCCCTCAAGGCCTCCTTCTTGCCTAGGTCTTTCTGGGATTGTGACGGTTCCGTACGGGGTTGGGTCCGGCGCCGCCGCCCCCCCACCCGCATAGGGGTGGGGAGGGGCCCCATCCGGCACCCCACCCTGTCTCCTCCGCCCCCCCCCGGGCCTCCAACCACTCCCAAGCCTCTTCAGGGTTTTGAAAAAACGTGGACATCACCTTCAGTCTGGCCGGGAAGAGGAGTGAGTACTGTATTCCCTCTTCCCTCAGCGCCCTCTTCACCGCAAGGAATGAGGATCTCCTGATTTGAACCTCGATGGTGTAATCCGGGAAGAGGGTCACTTCTCCATTGTCCACCATATAAGGGCCAGCCTCCCTGGCCTTCCGGAGCAGGATGTCCCTGTCTCTGTAGTGTAGTAGGTGTGCTATTACTACTCTGGGTGGCCGCCCCGGCGCTGGGAGCCTCGCTGGGACCCGGTGCGCCCTCTCTATGGCAAAGAACGGCATCAGGCGTCCCGGGGCCACTGTCTTACGCATCCATTCCTCCAGATATTCAACCATATTCGTGCCTTCTGCTCCTTCCGGTAGGCCCACCACTTGCACGTTGTTCCTTCTGTTTCTCCCCTCAGCATCTTCTGCCCTCTGCTCTAGCCCCATTACTCTCTCTGTGAGGTGCACCATGGTGGCCTCCACGTCCTTTTGTCTCGGGACTGTGTCTGTTAACGTGGCCTCCGTGTCCTTGACCCTGTCTGTTAATTTTTGGTGGTCCGCTCTGAGGAGGCCAACCTCTACTGCGACCTGATTTATGTCACGCTGGAGGGTGTTTTTTGTGTCCTCGATAGCTCCTAAAATGTTGTCCAAAGTGTCCTGCACTTAGGGCTGCACCGGGCGCTGCATGTCTTCTTTTTTCTTTTCACTGGCTGTTGGGCGGTCCATTCTCTTCTCTCCGCGGCGGCGTCTTGTGTTCATGGGCGCTGGGAGAGCGGAGGCCCGGCTCTCTACTGCTGTAGGCTGTCCCTAGTCCGACGTCCCTTGGGCCTTCTGTTCTAGCGTGTGCCTTTACCGTGGTCTGTATCAGTCCCCTAGTGCTTCAATCAGTCGCTGCCCACCTCACTGCAGTTGCCATCTGTCCCCGATCGACTTTGTAGAGCTCCGCCGGGTGTCCTGTAACCCTCAGGTGGGGGCTCTACCCCGTAGGCCAACCCGAGCCACTCTGTGCTTCCAGCAGGGCCCGTGCCGTACTTCAGAGTTCTATGGGGCCTCTTCTTCTCGCGTGGTACGCTCACCGCAGCCCCCTGTTGGCCGACATCCTCTTCTCCCTTGCTGCAGGCCAGGAGCAGAAGGCGAAAAGTAAAATGCAAGAGCACCGAGGGGCGGGGGGACGGCGCAGCCAGAGATCCTCCGCTCGTGGCCCACGGGCACAGCCCATGCTCCTAGAACACTCTCAGGGCCGCACTCCGCTCTTCAGGGTTCAAGGGAGCCCCCCCCAGGTCACCCCAGTCCTCCGCCGCTATCCCCGTGTGTCCCGGGAAAGGGGCACAGGACCACTCCCTCCTGCCAGGCCCCGGGCCCCCACTCCAATCCGTTGGGAGTGAGGACTCACACCGGACTCTCCTCCTGTCTCCCCGGCGCGTACGCGCAGCCTCCACCTCCGCACTTGATTTCCATGGGTATCTCCTCACCGCTCCCGGGCTCCCAGGGGCACCGTCCGGCTCCCCTCCTGTAGGCCTGGCCTCTCCGCCCGGGCCGTGTTACCGCTCCGCTTTTCTGCCCATCCAGTCGATGCAGGGCCCAGCCACACCACTCTCCAGCATCGATGTCTCAGTCACTGCTGAGAAAGGCCCAGGGTCGCCCCCCCCTTCACCGGCTCACCTCGTTTTCATTGTCTCGAGGACAGGGAGGCACTGCCAATTTCCCTTGCGGTTCTCCGCTCTCCGCTCCTGCGTTCGTTCCCGCTGACTTCAGGCAGCTCACGCCCCCTTCTGCTGGCACCGGGGGGGCCCCCAAGAAGCCCGCAGCAGGCCGTGCCTCGTGGCTACCCGAGTCCCCGGCTCGCTCACGAGGACTCCAGGCGCGGTGGCTGCGCCGCGCTCCTCTGGTTTTACACTCTCTGGGGTCAGCTGAGCCCCCGGCACACTCTGCTACCGTCGTCCCACCGCTTTGGCACACGGTTGCTGCGCCAGCGGCTCCGAGGCAGGGGTCCGTAGGATCGGATAATTGTAGGCCCCGCCGGACCTCTCGGACTATACGTCCAACATCTTGCCTGTGTGGCCACGCCCCCATCATGAAACTAATAGTTATGCCACATTTTCCTGTAGGACACCATTATTTCTAATATGGATGTAGTTTATTCAGTTCCGTTCAACCTGCTCCTGCTCATTCTCCCTCCCATCAATGTCCCACTTGAAAACCATCTCTCACCTTGCATGGAACACCAAGTGAATGGTGTAAATGTAATAGTGATGTACAAGGTTATTAGAAAGGCTGTATTGTGAATGAAGCTTCCACCACTTGCCCAAAATATAATTTTCAAGGACTTCTGCAAGAAGTGTTGATGTAGATGTTCAGAATTTATGATGTTAGTGGGATGTTTTAATTTGGGTGGACTATCCCCAGAGGGTATATGATAAGCAATAAGATGGAAGGTTTGTCTTACCTTAAAACATGGATTAGTGCTAATGTCTATTTAATTACGTTAACTGTTCCTGATTTGCCAATGTGACCCTATCTATAAGCATAGGCTGAATTTGCAGAATCTATTTTTAAAATGTGTGATTTGCATATAAAAGTTCTTCAACTTTGGCTGTTGAAGTTTAGTTTCAGTCAAGTTTAGTTTGAGTTTAGTACAGGTTTGAGTCTAGTTTAGTCTGGGCTTAGTTATTTATCAGGCTTGGGTTATGTGGAATTTTATAGCTGTCACTGGGACTGTTGGTACTCGAGATTTCATTTTCCTTAGGTTCATTTTGACTTAGACTCTGTGAGATGTGTCTATGCTCTTTATGGGTTTGACATTTAAAATAATTACTTGATTTCTGTTAACCAGAGGTTGATGTGTTCTACGACTTTACATTTATATTGCATTTCTGTATTTTGAGCCTTTATGGCATTTCATGCATATTTTCTGTGTACTGTATTGAACTCTTTCTGTATTAAAAGTCAGCTTTTTGCCTTATTTTTGGCCTACAACTCAGTTCTTTACTCTTTACACTTCCAATATTTATTTCAGTTTAACTCTAAATTGTGTTATTCCGATGAGGAGAGTAGCCTTTAATCACTAAATCAACTGGAGAAACTGGAGCTGAATTATTTTAGTAAAATTTTGGGGTATCTAAATATTGGGGTGCAGGTGATAATCGGGGTTCGGCTCTCACAAGTCATTCCTCTTTACAAGAATTTGAACTCACTGTTGCCGCATAGGGGATACAGAACCTCCAGCAACCGCAAATTTGGCCCAAACCCACAATTAGGCAGTTTAATCCCAGAAGCTGGCCATGTAGCCTCTTTATAAGTGAAAACTGGCACTGCCGACAAACTGAAGCCACTAACAACAGGAGTAACATCAGCAGTGCTCAGTGTTAGTCTCCAATGCTCTGTGGGATATTTTTTTAATGATATAAACACGTACATTTTGTTCCATTAATGTATACATCTGATTATCTTCACCTCTTCCTTGTAAGACTCGCATGCCCCTTTTCAATCAGACAAAACACCATTTCAGCTGAAATACCTAGTCTTTTTAGTACTTCAGAAAAAGTAGCAAAAATAAGTACAAGAAATAATATATATCGTTACAACAAAGAGCTATAACAGCCATTATTGTATTTAATTGCAAACGAAAATACTACTCGATAGAACTGGATTTTCATGGACTTTAAATTAGGTTGTGTAATAAAACAGAATGAAATCTTTGTAGACAGTCTCTAAATACCACGCTTACCTAATTAAAAAGGAAACACAATGTGAGTAAAAGCAATTCATACCATGAACAATGATTTATTTATTTATAGCGTCATTTATATGGCATAAATAGTTGAACACTGGCACTTAGGCACTTTATCATAACAACATTAATGTTGCAACATGAGTAATGACCTTTAAATATGAACCACAATAAATGGAAATGTACAGATTGGATTCCAGCTTGGGTGCATTCTGGAGAAAGGTCACGCAGGGAAATGCAAGCCTACCGTGAAAAATCATCGGCAGAAGCAATATACTCTTCAAAGAAGGATGGGGTAATATGCAGTCTTAAACACGATTACAGACATGGGCTGTGGCATATACATCAGGCGCTTAAATCATGTAGAGTGCGTAATGAAATACATACATTGAGATAAAGTGATGGCCCCGCACGATAATAATTCGGTGCTAAAATGTACTTTTCCACCAGGCGTGTTGCAAATGCTGCTTCCAATCTTTTGAAATATAACTCGCTGCCCGTGTGTATTTGTGAAGTAAGATAGTCTTGGATGAATTGCAAGGTCTAATCTCCCTGACACTTTAAAGATAGCAAAAGGGAGAGATAAGGAGATGCAGGTGCTGGATTTTCTACTGTTTAATCCAAAGAGCATTAGTAAAGCCAATAGGTCTGATGTTTCTATGGTGCATACTAGTACCTTTAAACCTCTCCTCATCACTCCTACCCACTCCCACACTAAAAGTGCAGCGACACGCCACATGCACAGCCCACATTCACACGACACAGACATTCAGATACCTTTGCAATGTGCAAGCACACAACAAACACTACATGGAACAACTTCCACTTTCACTATTAGCACATGTAAACACACCACGTTGCACCAGAGCAGCACACCACACTCAGACTCGTGCAATTTACTGAGCTGCAATAAAGTGAAAGTGGGTCATTTTGTCACTGTTTAGAAGTAGAACTGATTGGCCCTCAGCTCATTTAGAGATGCACAATAGATACAACAGAAGCCACCCTGTTCTCTCACCCGCTCTTCTGTACAGAAAACCAAGGGTCCAATGTATCAAGCAGTTTTACCATAGCAAAGGTCAAATTTGAGCGTTTGCAACCGCAAAGTGTTTTTTTTAAATGTACCAAACCCATACTGCGAATCACATTTCGGGATTCAGAATAAATACAGAATCGGTATTTGGAAGGGATTTGTAAACGCAGTACACTCCAAATACAGATTCTTTAGCTTGTGTATCAAGGTTTTGTGACCGAAATTTGGTTTAAAAACATTCATTTTCTACCACCAAAATAAAATTTGCAGACAAAAACATTTTTTTATGAGCAGCAAGTGGTCCATGGGACCACTGCCCGCTAGCAAAAAGTGTTTATAAAAGTATTCATTTTCTTTTTTACATGCAGCCCGTTTTCCATTTAGGAAAACAGACTGCATTTAACATTTAAAAAAAATTGCCTTCTTTAAAAGCAATCACAGACATGGAGCTCTGCTGCCCCAGCAGGTCACCGTGCCTGTGATTTAAACCAATCAACGAGATTCTCAATTTGCGACATACTTCATGCATATTACCGAGGTCGATTGAATTGCGACCCACTCTGATTCTGTTTTTTGGTAACAAGCCTCTTCAAACATAGGTTGGTTCACAAAATTCCAATGAATTCGGTAAAATTCGATGTGCAAATTGCACCCACTTCTACCAACTGCATTTTAGTAGATTTCTCTTCAGAAATCCGAAATTGCAAATTATTGTTTGATGTAATTTGCAATTTCTTAATGGGAAACTTAATACAATAGGCACCTGTACACCTAGCCTGCCACTTGCCTTTGGCTCCCAATTCCTTCTTGTTCCAGACTGATTCAGTGACACCGAAGCTGCCTGGGTTTCTCCGCCAGGGTTTTCCTGACTGGGTTTTGCCACTCACTGTTCATCCTGCCAATAGAAGCCCCACCCACCCCAGGACCTACTTAATGCAGGCTGCAGCGCTACCACATCAGTAGGCACCTGGATTCCTAGCCTGCCACTTGCCTGTGGCTTCCAGTTCCTTCTTGTTTCAAACTGATGCAATGACATCACAGCTGCCCGGTTTTCCTACCGGGGTTTTCCCGACTGTGTTTTCTCACTGTTCCTCTGCCAAACGAAGCCCCACCCACCCCAGGACCTACTTAATGCAGGCTACAGCAGGCCCAGTGCCATGACCACTGGCCCTCCCTCCGAAGATACAGCATCGCCGAGCTCTACACCCTCCCCCTGGATGCTGCAACAAACACTGCCCCCGCATCCACCCACACTCCATTTACCTGCACCCACTACTGCTTCACCTGCCACAGAATACACATCAGCCCACCGACCAGTCCCATCCTAAACACAGCACAGACACCACCTGAACATACACACTAACTTGCATACGCCATTCTCAACACATGCTCACTATGCAAGCATTCCACTGAATTATGGGACCTCATCGCTACCCTCGCACCCGACATCATCTTCCTCACTGAGACCTGGTTCAACCCCACATCCGCCACAGACACTGCCACAGAGATCCCTGACAGATCAGCTGATGAACAGTAATCATCCACAAAGAGACCGTACAGTGCACCACTACCACCGACAACCCCATCACCCCCATGGAACATCTCAACTTTAAGCTCCACACAGATGACAATACAATAAACAGAGGCACCCTCGCATACAGACCTGCAGGCATGTGCTCCAGCTTTTGCAACACCAATGCAGACTTCATTGCACCCCTAGCCTTAGACTCCAAGGACTAGATCTTCCTCGGAGACTTACATTTTCACATCAATGACCCCTGTGACAACAACACTGCACGCCTCCTCAACAGTATGAGCAGCCTCAGATTGACCCAGATCTTCCATGACCATACACACACACTGGACCCCATTTTCACCTCCAGCAACCGCATCAGATACAGCCATGTCACAGAGCTCACATGGACCGATCACTCCATCGTCTACTTCAGCATCTCCAGCCCCGCACCTCCACCCCCAAGATGAACAGCTCCCCACTGGAGGTGGAACAAGATCTCAGAGACCAGTTGGGGGGATGCCCTCAACACCACCAACCCTGCTAAGCAATTTCAATGCCTGAATCACCAATTACACTGACAGCTTCTTCTCCATCATGAGCAACAGCTGAAGGTAATCCTCAAAAAGGCCAGCTGGTACACCCAAGGGCTCAGAACAGTGAAAACAGATGGCATGCCAGCAAGGACACCTCTGACAGAGCAGCTTTCAAGATCTCCCTCAGCCTCTACCACTGCCTGCTGAGGGCAGCAAAGAAGACAGCCCTTGCCCCATGCATCGAAACAAAGAAACTTTTCAGCATCATTAAGTAATCCTTCACACTAGCTGCCGGCGGAAACAACATCACACCCTCACGGAAGCTGTGCAACAACCTCACCAACGTCTTGCACAACAAGATCACAACCATATACAGAAACTTCGAACCCCAACCCATACCTACGGACTTCCTCGACAGATACGCCACCACCATAACTGACAAACCACACACTAAAAATCTGGATAATCCTCTCCACCCAGGACATCACCTCCACCATGAAGTCCATCCACTCGGGAGCTCCCACAGTCCCATGTCTGCAAAACATCTTCAACCTTGGAAACCAAAGGATCGGCCAGGAACTCACTACCCTGTTTAACAGCTCTATCACCACCGCAATATTTCTCGACCCAAAAACTACCAACCAATTTCCCTGCTCCCATTCCCAGTGAAGGTACTGGAAAAGATCACCAACAAGCAACTCATGACATACTTGGAGCAGAACTGTCATTGTTGGACTCTCGCTCCTAGTCAAGACTGCTGGTTTAGGGATGACAGCACTTTTGTTTTTGGCGACTAAGCCACTCCTACAACAAGTTACAACTGTCAGCCGAACCCTCCCGGCTCACAAGCAGTACCTCACCAAAAACCCAAACAGCAAAAGGTGATTTCTGGCAGCCTTACTCATGGACCCTAGATTGCAACATCTCATGGGAGTTGAGGTGGAACAGAAGTTACCCTTTCCTCACGTTAGCAATAAGTCTCAGTCACACACAGGCAATGAAGGAGATGCAGGAGAATTTTCAATAGTTCTATTGAAAAGACTGCAATTACGGTAAAATGCTTGAGCTGCAATGATCAGGATAACAAACAATAAAGGGAGCATAATTGTGAAGATGAAAGTAATGAATACAGAGACCCCCACCATCTTGCAACAAACATGAAATGTAAAGCCCCTAGCAAGAGAACGTAATCTCTAACCTAATGAGAGGTAGATGTGATAAACCTAATCTACCAGCACCATGTCCATGAGGAGTGCCCCTTGACCCTTGTTACCTTGGAATGAGGTCTCTAGATCAGACTCCGTGGTGACACAAAGGCTGGGTTCTGCAGCAAGGTGACGTGCAGCATAGATGGCATCTGGAAGGAATCCCTCTGATACGCTTGTCTGTGTGAGATGTATTTATACAGATCATGTAGGACCCCTTATGCAAGTATGTTCCCAAACAATTGATAAGGAGGCAGACTTGTGGCAGCTGTTATGTAAACAATCCCCAACAAGTGTACCTTATGCTCCTGTCACACGTAAGTGAGAAAGGGACATGATGTGAATACCTGCTTACATCACTTGATTATGACGCTGATAGTAACACCTTCACAGAGTGGCACTGATAATGCAAAACAAAACATTTCTCTAACTATAAACAACAGCAGCCATCTTAAAAGAAAGAATAAAATAAATCGGCTAAAACAGAGCAAACTAAGTAGGTTAAAAGTTACTAGGTGACGGGGGCAGGAGCCAAAGGGCTAAGCTAACCTCCTGAGTCCCAATAAAGCTAAATGGGATTCACAACAGAACCAGCTACTCAACTCCTCCCAATCTGGCTTCCGCACCAATCACAGCACTGAAACTACCCTGATCATAGCCTCTGACGGCATTTGAACTCTTCTTAACCGAGGAGAAACAGAAGCTTTGATTCTCCTCGACCTCTCAGCAGCCTTCAACACTGTATCCCACCACTTGCTGATCGAAAGAGTCCACCATATCGGCATCCAAGGGGACACGCTCAAATGGATCACCTCCTTCCTCACTGGAGGACTCAGAGGATCCACCTTTCACCTCTGAAACTCGGGTGTCCTCCACGGCTCATCCCTCAGCCCCATGCTCTTCAACACACACATGACCCCGCTGGCCAACATCATCAGATCCCACTGTCTCAACATAATTTCCTTTGCAGATGCCACCCAACTCATCATCTCACTCTCTGACAACCCCTCCACCGCCAGAACCAACTTCCAGAGATGCATGACAAGCGCCGCTGACTGGATGAAGAACCTGCCTGCAGCTGAACCCAGACAAGATGGAAGTCCTGATCTTTGGCAACAGCAGCAACACTCCTGGTGGCCATCAGACTCAGGACCTGCACCCACTCCTTCCAACCATGCCAGAAACCTTGGAATCATCATTGAAAGCAAGCTCACTATTAAATCACAGATCAATGCTGTCTCCTCCGCCTTCCTCCTCACTTTGCGCATGCTACATTAGATCTTCAAATGGCTACCCCTACACACGAGATGCACCATGACACAGGCCTGCATCACCAGTCGACTGGACTACCGCAACGTCCGCTACATAGGACTCGCCGCACACCTCTGACAGAAACTTCAGACCATACAGAACATCGCAGCCAGATTCATCCTCGACCTTCCCTGACGTACCCACATCACACCCCACCTCAGGCAACTCCCCTGACTCACCATACAGAAGAGATCCCAATTCAAGCTGCTGACCCACCCACACAAGGCTCTGCACAACCAAGGACCCACGTACAATAATCACCGCCTGAACTTCCACCAACCATCGTGAAGACTGTGCTCTGCCTCCCTTTCACTTGCCCATACTGCTAACATCTACTGAAGCAGAAGTGGAAGACGCTCCTTCTCTCACATTGCAGCAAAAACTTGGAACAGCCTCTCTACACACCTCCACATCATCTCACCGGAATTCTGAATGGCGCTCAAGACCTGGCTGTCCGAATGAGCCTCAGGGACTTGCAAGTGCCTGGATATCCTATCGGGTGTTTAGCTGCACTTTATAAATCCTGATTGATTGATTGAATACATCAGGCCCTAAGTTCATTATAGCCTCGTAATGACAGCATGCAATTATATCATCAGCAGTATGATAGTATGGCCTGATTTGGGGAAAATAGATACAACTGAGCATTTGTAACTATTGTCAAATTAAAAAGGAGAAGGTAAATCGTTCTGTAACTGCATGCCGGGGATCCTTGGTAAGCTGTCATCACTGTCATTGTGGTCTTGCTGATTCCTTGGCAGAAGGTTGTGATACAGATAGGTACAGCATGTGCATGAGTGCAAGCAGGCGGTGCAGAGTAAATATTGCACTTAAAAGCATGCACATAGGAAACACTGCTTAAATAAGCATGAGCAGAGGGTTTGCTCAATACAGGTTCCATCAGGAGAAGCACTGATGGGGGCATGCGCACTGGAGATTCTGTGCTCTCCATCCTTTTAAAGGTCAGGCCCACATGTGTGGTGCATAGAGAATATACTGCTGAACACAGCATGTGCATGGGTACTTTGCTCAAAAGAGTACGTTTAGTGAATATCCCAAGGAATGGAGAGTGAGTAAGAGAGAAACACAGAACAGCGACCCTCGTGTTTCATTATAATTGGCTGAACTTACACTGCAAATTGGGCCTGACATACAAAGATTGCTAATAAGAAATTGAAAATTTCATCAAATAACATAAACTGATTTCTTATTAGGAATCTAGTCAAATTGATTTGGTAGAATTAAGGGCAATATGCACATTAATCATTTGGTATTTTATTAGCCTTCCTTGGTATTAATAGGTTGTTTCACAAAATACCTACTCAATGGATTAAAATTCAACCTACCTCAATAATATGCACAAGGTAAGTCGCGATTGAGACCCACTAAAATTGGTGAGATTCACAGGTATCTGCTGAGGTCAGCAGTCCTCAAAGTCTGTGATTGCTTTTAAATAACGCAATCTTTTTTTGTAAATGCAACCCGTTTTCCTAACAGGAAAACGAGATGTATTCAAAAATACATTTTTAGGAGCAAGCAGTGACGCGCTTGACCAATTCCTGCTCCTAAAAATGTTTTTGTGAATGTTACCACCAATTTGGATTTAGGGGGAAAGTATTGATGTTTTGCGAACTGATTAATAGAAAAACATTATTACATGAGTTAAGTGATCAGCATTTGGAAGTGACACCCTTTCACACCCATTCTAAATACCAATTCTGTATTTAGTCTGAAACCTACATCCCAAATTGCGATTTGAAAACGTTATTGAATCTCATTTGCACATTTTTAAGAAGCCATTTAGCGGTAGTAAGCTGTCACATTTGCCCTTTTCAACAGTAAAACTGCTTTGTACTTTAGGCCCTATGCTATGTGGCAGGGAAAAGAGAGGGCAGGGACCAGTATTAAAAAAAGGGAGCAGCAGAGAGAAATGGAGATGGAGTCCTGTGCCTCTAGGAATCATGTACATAGGCAAAATGCATCACTCATAAAATATGACAGGTTAAGCACTCAATGCTGTTCTGCGGTCTGACACAAAATGCGAATAACAGCAAATGTCTGAAGGGGTTTGATCTATTTCTGCATTCTGTATGCTGTGTTGCGGGCAGATCCAAATTTTGAAAAGCATGTCAATAAAATAATAGTGAGCAATGGCTAAAGACGGCTGACCTACAGCCCGGTAGGAGTGTCATTTTTAATATGTGTTATTTTATGTATGTGAATTACCATACACTTGGACTTGAATTATACAAACTAAATTACATGTCAAACTTGAAAAGAGAAAACTGATTCATGTGCCAGAATAGCTTTCACTGGACAGTATTAATTAGAAAGTACATTTAAATATTGCTATAGTCTGTTGATTGAAGACATTTTAAACCAGTCGTTGCTTAAGAATGAATGGATACTAAGTAACTGTGGGCCAGATGTAGAAAGGTTAGGAATAGTGATTTCCTAAGAGCAATGTTATCCCAATCACTACCTGGAAGTCCCTATCCCTTAAGTATCAAACTTTTTGGTTCATACTTGCGATTCCTAGTGGGTCCCAAAGAGACCTACCTCATGAATATTAATGAGGTAGATTGCAGTTTGCGACCCATTAGGAATGCCTGCAATCACGGGGATGGTGGCCTGCTGAGGTCAGAAGACCACTATGACTGTGATTGCTTTAGAATAAATCTTTTTTGTGTTGAAATAGAAACTGTTTTCCTTAAAGGAAAGCGGGACGCATTTCAATAAAAAAAATGAAACACTTTGTATTAATTTTTTCAGAGCTGGTAGTGGTTTGTGGGATTGCTGCCTGAACTTAAAAAGTATTTTTCCACCATTCACCACCGACTTTGAGTTGACGCTAAAACAGCATGGTTTTGCGACAATTGCTAAACATTGATATAAAACACTAGAAATCACTGTTTGGAAGCAACACCCTAAACATGCCCTTTGCAAACAACGATTTCTACACCTAAACTGCGGTTCTGGATAATTTGCAGTTTGGGTGTTCGTACATCAGGAAAAACATTTTGCCATTGCAAACTGCCTGATTTTTCGAATCAGCCCATTCATGATGGCAAAAATGTGTCTAAAAAGGAGCCATTGTTCTAGGGGCTAGTGTGCTCGCCTTGCTACCTTTCAAATGCCCTTCTGCCATGGGCATGTTTAGTTCAAATCTGTGAGTTGCATTGGATGATGAATCAACCTTAATTGCGACCATCTGCTTTCTTTTATCTCTTTTTCCTTCACAGGATCTTTCCCATGAAGCCATACAATATATCCCTGGCCATGACAGATTGCCTCTTTTACAACAATGGTATGTTTGGGGGTGTTCATGCTATAATGCTTAGCATGATTATGCACCCTACTTTATATTAGTTTGGTGAAAAATAGTCCACTGCTGATATTGGTCCACCATTTACTAGACAAGCAGCACCTTTAACGTCATAATTTTGATCCATAAACAAAACCTCACATGGCAACACAGAAGGACATTCCACTCATGGGACTCATTCTCATCCATATCTCTACACTCTTCACCTCGCACTGAACTTTGGAATTTACTTGAGAGACCAAATCACCCACCACTTGAGGAATGTGTTGCGAAAGGAATTTGGTACTTACAATCATTATCTGGTAGGATCTTTACTTTATGGTGGCTCATCTGGAATGTAGAGATGTCAACCACATTAAGTCATCCATCTGCAGAGATTGCATGCTGGATAGGTGGAGTGAGCTGTCATCTTGATGGTTGGTGGACCATGTTGTCTACTTACTTGCAAGGAATAAGCCCTCAATAATGTTATTAATAGTAACCCACATGTTTAATAATAACATAACAATTGTCTGTGAGTAAGCCTTTGAAGAAGACAGGCTCTGACAACCAATCCTCCTTATCCTGTGGACTCACATATACCTACCATTGGTGAATTCTTTATACTTTTACATTGGATTAAGATATTAGATCATCTTATGAGCAGTGTTGGTTCTCGATTAACAACACATATTCAAGATACAAATTTTGCAGAGTTTAAAACTGATCTCACACATTGCGTGCAACTGACCCTGTCATAACATACCCATACCTACTACCTGAGTCACACTGTGGATGAACCAAAGAGGGCACATGAACCTGCCTTGTCAAGAACTTGTCCTAGATCATGGGTACTCACAAACATTTCCTCGGGGGCCACAAATAACTCTCTGTGGCTTGCCCGAGGGCCGCGCCTAAACCAGCAGGGAAGGGTTCGGGTGATGAAAGGTGGGGGGATGCCAAGCAGATGTGGACAACAAACCGAGCCTTTGCGTGACTTCTGTCTGCCACCAATGCTCTATTCTCATGCACCAAGAATTAAAGTCAAAGCATAAACTTCTCGTGTGAAAATAAAGAGGAAAAGAGAGACTCATCTGATGGCTGAATTGCAAACTGTGAAACCAGACAACCTGGTATCTGTCCTGGCTTCCCACTTGACCAAATTGTGTGATCCTCGGCAATTGATTAATTTCAGTTTGCCTCATTTTTCTTCATTATTACATGAGAGTCCTTGAAATACACGAGTTCCAGATGTGCGCTGTACAATACCTTTTCTTGTGGTTTATTTAATAAACTATAATGTTGTTCCAGTTATATAACAACCAGGACTATGCACAAGGTGCACCTGACAAATTACTCTTCTTTTAATAATGCCATTGATTTCCGAATGTGGGCAGCATGATTGTTTTCAAGATCATGTTTGAAAAATATCACTGCTAATAAATGTCTCTCAATGCAGTGACATAACCTGATGTGCTAAGGAAAAACACTCATGCATTTGAATAAAGCACACTTTTTTTAAGTTTGCAGAGAAGTTTATCATGTCTTTAAAACTAAAGTGCTGCCAAAGATAAGTTGGCTAGGACACCATCTTTGCTTCTTTCCTATTACTTTAGTTAATGTGTAAATAAATTGTGTGCATTTAATGGTTTTCTGAATGTTCCTTCTCTGTCATGTGTACAGCAGCCCAGTGCTGCCATTAACCAGGGGCCACAATTAGAGGTCAAGAGGGCCGCATGTGGCCCCCGGGCCGTACTTTGAGTATCCCTGTCCTAGATGCATGTCACATGATATAATGTCAGACTCTACTGGCTGCTATTTTCTATTGAGACATTCCCCCAAATCTTAGAGTTTTGTTGACATTTTCTGGTTGCCATATTGATTTGAGCCCAGGATTAGCCAGATATGATTTTCAGAAACATTCAAGTAGTACACCTCACTTATAACTACTCCAGGCCTAAGAGTCATTTCCAAAACAATAACTTGTGATTTATTATCAACAGAAATCTGCAGATGTGATATTTGAACACACAGGTTTATTATCTAAAGGTACACAGGTTTCTGGTGGCCATTATCTTATAAATGTACCTTCAGAAAAAAGAAGGAAGAGAACACTTAACCTTGCTACTGCTGGAATGTCACAACCTCCTTCTTTTTTCATGGAAAAAGGTAAACTTTTATTACCATGGAAAAAGTGGAAGAAAATGTTTGATTCCTATTAAATTGTCTTTGGAATCCAAACATTTTCTGCTGCATGAAAGCATGGTATACTGCTTTGCAAATTGAGTGTGGAAGGGAGAAACATCTATGAACATTTGGATGAGATTACAGTGGGAAATGCCGAAGGCGAACCATCTGAGATTTTAGAGATGTCAGTACATACTCCTGAGAAACACTTTGACTATAATATAGACATTGTTTTGGAGTGTCACAAACCTTTTGCACAAATTATGTGATCTGCCTAAAAACAATGTGATTTTAGGGATCTTACAAACTCTTGTACCAAAGAGCAGTTGGTTAGATGCACTAACAGTATCAGAGTCCAAGAATAAATGCTTGCAAATAATTCTGATCTTAGAGAAGCTATTGCAATTATATAAATATTATTGTAAATTTGTTAAAAAAAAAAAAGAAGTGCCAGGTCCCTCATTAGGAGGCCACTGCAGCTTGCACCACCCATTCCCCCTGACAAAGCTGCCTGACAGCACCAACACACTACTAATCTTCCCACTCTGAAAAGTGTGACAATTCCAGGCCCTCAAAGCTATAAAAATGGCCTGTGTGGTAGGTATTAATCATTTTATTGTGTATTGAATACATAAACAGCTGTTGTGCTCATCTCTAAATTCAACTGAAAGTGCCACTATGTGGCAGGGTGTCATAGGTTCCAGTGTTGATATATTAAGCACCATTGCAGAGCACCGGAAACCACCGGCTCAAATTAAGCACTGAATTATAGAGCGGATAGAAAACACATCCAGCTGGGTTCACAAAATGAAAGATACCCACCATGATCATTTATAATTGATGGTAAAAGCTGAAAAGGATGATTGGGTTATGATTAGATGTGTTGACCTTTTGATGAAAGTAAGAATGGATAACAGAAGCCTAACATTTGGGTGAGACTCATGTAAATAATGTTTTATGTGGGTAGATTCAGTCACATGTCCAATTGTTCAGGTTGTTATGCTCATAGCTCCATTTGTGGGAAATGCAGAAAGAGAGGGCATTATGCCAGAGTCAGCAAAAGTACAAAACTACAAAATGTGGAATGTGTTATAGAGGGCATGAAAATGGTCCTTATTGTCAGGCAAGATGGAGGAGTGGACTATGAACCAGTGCTGATGCCCGAATGTGAAGAAACGATTGAGGGAAAAAGTTGTAGTTCAGATAAATTCAGGTTCACCATATACGATGGTGAGATATGAAAATTGGGAAGCTTGGGAAAAACAGTCTGAGCAAGATAATATTAAGTTGTTGCTACTTGACATCAATTATTTTGTTTATGGTGGAAACAGATGGGAAAGTTTATATTGGTTAAATGTCAGGACAAGTTATTGGTATGGGACCACCAAGGTGACATGGGCATCACATTGAGTCCAAATGCGCCTGAGCTAGTTCTCATACTGTCTGACTCAAATGATGGATCAAATTTAATTGAGGAATTTCCAAATGTTTTTAGGAGATTATTACGCATGATCAATAATGTTGTACATAGGGTTTTCCTCAATTAATTCTTCAGTTCCCTCAGAACTTAAAGTCAAGAAAGAACTAAATTTAATGATAAAGCCACTTAAAAATGAACTCCAAAGATGGCTTGAACAAGGTGTTCTTTAGGGGACTAAATATCAGAGTGGCTTGCCTGACTGTGTTTAGTGCCCAAGGGTAGTAGAAAGAGTACAGAGGTGTGTGTTGATTTGTGCAATCTTAACAAACACATTTGGGTAGATTATCATGTTATGTGTGATTTATATAGCGCATAACTGCCCTCAGGCTTCCCAGCGCTTTGAAGTGAAAACTCCTTCAGATAGGCAAAAAGAACAAGTGTTAAAACAGCCAAGTTTTTACAAGACGACGGAATGATAGTTCATGATTCGTCTGCTGCAGGGAGGGAGGTAGTGAGTTCCAGAGCCTGGCACCAAAAAAAGACATGGATATTCTGCCCCATCTAACTTTTTTTATCGGTGGTATCACTGCTAGTGCTGCTGAGGAAGACCTCAGACATCTAGTGGGCCCATAAAAAGTAGCTAAGGAGTGTAAAAGTGGGGGACCCCTGGCATACAGAGCTCTGTGGAAATAGCATAGAGTCTTAAACTTTAGTCTTTGCTCCATGGGAAGCCAATGAAGAGCCATGAGGGCTGGTTTGGCCGACTAATGTCTGGGCAAATTAAAAAGGATGCGCGCTGCCGTGTTCTGAACCACCTGCAGCTTTTTCTTGACATAGACTGGTGAGCCCAAGAATAGGGCATTACCGTAGTCCAGCCGTGAGGTAATTAATGCTTGTACAATAATCCTCTTGGCAATAAATGGAAGGACTTTGAAGACTTTTCTGAGAAGTCTGAGTATCCCGATACAGGTGGAAGATATTTTCTTAGCCTGTTAGTCCATTATGAGCCAAGGGTCTAACCATACCCCCAGGCTCTTAATCTGATCCTTAGGGGGTGGAAGGTCACCTAATGAGTCCAGGACAGGTGTCATTTGAGATGGTAGTGAATGATGTCCCATAATCAGGACCTCTGTTTTATCTCCATTAAGTTTGAGCTTGCACTCAGCCATCCAATTTGAAACCACCCGTAGGCATGGGGCAAGCTGCGATTCAAAGGACTCATGAGAGGACGAAAAGGAGACTACTAACTGGGTATCGTCGGCATAAGTCACCAACAAGAGACCAAAGAGTTCCACTATTCTTGCCAATGGACTCATATACACATTAAAAAGTGCGGGCTTAATGATGAGCCCTGCGGGACTCCCCAAAGGGTCTTAAAGTTGCCTGAAAAAAACGAGCGGTCCAGAACCTGAAAGGTTCTTCCATCCAGAAAATCTGTAAACCATTTTAGGTCATTTCCGGTGATTCCAATTCCCTTCAATCTATGAAGTAGAATACTGTGGTCAACGGTATCAAAGGCAGCGCTCAAGTCGAGTAGCACCACCGCAGAGGCCTTACCCTGATCCATTTGTTTCCTAACTTCTTCTGTGATTCCTAATAGAGCCGACTCGGTACTATGGGACGGCCTCAAATCCATCTGAGAGGGGTGTAGAATCTGGTTATCTTCCAGAAATTTAGAAAGATGGGTATTCACGTGCTTTTCCAAACTTTTTGCGACAGTAGGTAGCATGGATATCGGCCTATAGTTGTTAAATACCGCTGAATACAGATTGGGCTTTTTAAGAGCGGCTTTACAATTGCATGCTTCCACTGCGATGGCAAGGAGCTACAAGTTAGTGATAGATTTAGTAAGTCTGCCAGGATTGGAACAATGGTAATTGATACCTGAACTAATACAGAAGGAGGAGCAGGGTCCAGGGGGAATCCAGATTTGAGAGAAGTTAACAGATTCAACGTTGCTTCTGTGGATAACGCCAGAATCCTAGCTAGACTAACTGTGTCCATGTCACCTGGACCGTTCCCCTCCTGGGGGCTGTAGGACTGTTTGGGGAAGACTGAATATATGTCTGTAATCTTTTTTTGAAAAAAAGAGCCCAGCTCATTGCTATGTTCAACAGAGGCTTCTATATCTTCCGTTTGAGTCTGAGGATCTACTATTTCTTTCAGAATACGGAAGATTTCTTTAGGAGAGTTGGCTGATTGATCTGTCTTTGTTGCATAGTAACTGCTCTGTGCAGCTTTGATTTCTACTTGAAATTGTCTGATAGCGGCCCTATATTCCTTTTTAGTAGAGTTATCATATGATTTCCTCCACTTTCTTTCAAGGCATCTACATTCTCTTTTCCGGGCTTGAAGCTGGGGAGAAAACCAAGGGTGCCCTTTTTATCCTCTTCCCCCAATCTATTAGACACATAAGCAATGCTTGATGGTGCACGTCTATTTAGTGTTATAGATTTCTGATTTATCACCAGAATATCTTCAGGTCAAATTAACTCTGGACTCATGGCATTTAACCTCCTTCTTTACACACTACCAAATGTCATACACTTCTGAGGGCCTATTGGTTTGTGAGGATGCCATTTGGTTGGTGTCCCCTGCGGCTTGTTTCCAGAGGGTGATGACGGTCATTCTTGAAGGTATTCCACAGGTGCTATTGTTTTCAGGATGTTATTTTGGTATTTGGGAAGGAAGGTACAGATCATGACAGAATCCTTGTCTTAGTGCTTTGCAGGTTGAAAAAGTCTGGTCCCACGCAGAGGAAGGAAAACTGTAAATTCTGAGTAGGTATAGTAACCTATTTGTAGTACACGATCTTAGTTGAAGGAATAAGTCCCAACTTTGAGTTGAAAGAGGATTGTGATCAAGTGAGATCAAGTCTGGGATTAGCTGAATTTTAGTCCAAGTTTATAAACAATTTTGTGAATGTGGTACATCCAATTATATTAATCCTGACAAATAATGCAAAGTCTGAATGGTTTGGTAAATGTGATTAAGTGTTTCACCTGATAAATAAGGATATCAGTTGCATGCCCACTTTAGTTTATTTGGATTTATGTAAATGTATGTTTCTGATGATTGTCGCCAATTAAGAGGACTGGGTGCAATATTGTCACAGTGAGAAGAAGGGGAAGAGAAAGTGGTAGCATTCTCCACCTGTTCTCTTTTAGCAGCAGAGTTACACTACTCAGTCACTGAGCAGGAAGTTTTAGCTTGTACAAGGGCCCTACAAGATCTCAATTTGTGGGGGAGGGGCATACCATTCACATTTAAAACAGATCACTGCCCACTGATCTAATTTTTTTCTTGTAAAGGTGTTGCAAATGCTCTTCCAAGAATTAAAGGGTGGATGGAAGGTTCTGAGAATTTAATTATCATGTAGAATATTCACCAGATATTCACAATTGTGCAGCTGATTGTCTATCCACATTGCCAGTAGAGGAAACATCATTAGTGGAGGAGCTTACAATGGTGAATAATTGAAATGCTGTTGATCAAATGGAGTGGAAGATTGCTAGAGAGGGTAATAGCACATTGGCTTTGATCAAAGAGCTGCCTTTTAAAGGATGGCCAAGTATGAATATTTTGGAATCACTTACACATGTTTGGAATGTGTGGAAAGAGCTATGTTTGTTAGGAGAAGATCTTTATGGGGTACCAGGCAGGTCTCCTCTGAAGGTTTGGAAGAGACAGTCATCAGTCTACTCCAGAAGGGATGACTGGAAAGGAATCTCACTAAAGTTAGAGTTTGAAAGTTGTATTGGTGGCTGGGTACAACTCATCAGGTTGAAGGATTAGTGAGAGACTGCATATTGTGTGCTATGATTGACGAGAATAAAACAGCATACTCTGTCCCATTATTTCCAGTGGAAGATCCCACAAAATGGTGAATGAAACTGGGGGTTGGACATTACTTATTGTTGAATGGATGATATGTTTTGTTGTTAGCACACTACACATTGAAATGATTGGTAACCAAATGTGTTGGTCAATTAAACACAAGGACAATAATACAGTTTATCAAGGAAGAATTTGTGAGGGAGGGAGTACATAAAATTGTAATTATAGACAACATGGTTGAATTTGTGTCTTCTGATTTTGGACATTCCTAGAGAGTTTACCTGCTAAACATTTGAGGACAATCTCTCAAGTGAATGGTTTGGCTGAAAGAATGAAAAGAGTGATAAGGTCATGTGTTCAGTGAGCTTTAGACTTAAACGTTTCTCTGTGGGAGATGTTGTTGGAGACCTGGTGTGGAACATTGTCACATTTTTGAATTCTGCAACCAAGATGTCACCTGCTTAGTGGCGCTGTGGTCATAAGAAGCATGTGAGTAATGCTTTCAGGGAAGGAGAGGATTCTTCTAGGATAAGAAGGTATCAACATAACTACAAAGAGTGGTATGATAACAAGTGTGATAGGTTTGAAGGATAGACGGAGGGAGATGCAGTCTTAGTCTCAATCACACAGTAGCGACCTGTTTCTGGATTGTTAGAACCCTGCAGAAGATTTTTCTTTACATCTCCCTCCTGGCTCGGCAAAAGGTGGTCGTCGCACTAATCTCTCCCAGAACTGACTACTGTAATGCTCTCTACTTAGATGCTAATAAGACCACTCTAACCAACATCACGTTATCCTATGTTGACATTTTTGTTGTGTGATACTTCAGCATCACACAGTAGGTTCCATTTTCCCTATGTTGCATTTTTTTGTATAGCCATTTCTTCTTTCAGTTGTTCTCATGTTTTGCTTTCTTCCTTTCTATTATTATCATTATTGTTGTATCATCATTAATAAATGAGGAAAGGTGTGTTGTGGTTAATGAATGTGGTACTTATAATTATCTTCTAGTGGGACCTTTAATTTATGATGGCTCACCTCAAGACTTGAGTGTCTCACTGAGGCTTGTGAGCCTGTCATTCAATACACAGGATGCCACTGCTCTCATTTTGAAAGCAGTAACCCCAAACACCTGCATGGTCTATTTAGCTGTTATGAAGTCTATGATATATCATCCACTGTGTATGTAATTGACGTTCCATGCGGCACAGTTAGAGTGAGCTGTCTTCCAGGTGGTTGGTGGTTCATGTTGTTTGCTTACTTATATGGAACAAACCTCAAAAACTCTTGTCCAGAGTCATCTTAATGTTCAGAAAGCAGGTGGGCATATCCTTACTTAACTGTTATTATTTAACCTTTCTGTTTTATCTTCCTCATCTCTGATGGCTTTTGCTCCTAATTCACTCTCTGCACCAGTACTCTGGAGCAAACTGGAAAGCAGCATAGACACTATACAAAAAGTACAAAACATAAAATACATTAATAGTCAGGAAAAAATAGTCTCCTTTTCCATGAGGGGTGCTCACAATAAGATCTGAAAGAGGTGTGGCCAGAAGTGACCAGTGGAAAATAATGCTGCAATATTCCTGGTCCAACAAAAAGAAGAGGGCTAAGGAGTTTAGAAAAGTAATAAATTGTATTTGTATAGCCCTTCATTCATCAGGAAAGCACCAAGACGTAGTGATGGAAATAACAGACATTACTACTATCCAGCTCCACAGTTCTTTACCAAATTGTGAAAGATGAAAGGTTAAACAGATCATTCCAGAACGTTAACATGTATGACCTTTTCTGGTGCATACACATTTGTAAAGAGTGCATATTGAGAAGCTAAGATGGCGTATGAGCAGTGCCAAGTTCAGGTACTGGACTGCATTTCTATCTTTTACAGTAACCTAGCAAATGAGAAGATTTGGGCTTGATTTAGACTTTAGAGGACCAATATCTTGTCCACCTTATAACAAATGTATTATATCCTACGACACTTGCATAGGGCGGATAGGATGTTCATTCCCTTTGTGACAAGTGACACATCTGACAAACTCAAACCCAGGACCATTAGAACACTAATGGCAGATTAAAGCATTAGATGAACCTAAGCTCAAAATATATTTCTATGGCCTTACCACAGACTTACTGAAAATTAAAAATAAATGGGGCACAGGCTAAGGTAGTAAGTGTGGGAAAAAATAGATCACTTTTAACAGATAGTACAGTATAGTGCATTTTAGAAATATAATAGTTTTGTGTTTTTACTTTTTTTTACTACAATATACTCTCATTTTAAAGAGGATAGCCTATATGCTTGTGTCTTCAATCTTTTATATGTCCGTTCCATCAATTTTATTTATCTGCTTTGATGGAGAATTATGTATGCTCTAATTCGAGGCTGATGATCTTAGAGTCCATGCAAAGGGTTTAACTGGAGAATCAGGTGAAAGTTAATCAACATTTGATTTACAATGTTACCAATTTGGCCACATAATGAAAACCAAAATCAGAAATAAAGGTAAAGAGTTTTATTATAAATTTCCACTCAGATTAATGCAAACAAATCACAAGAATATACTGTTAAGATACAAAATCACCATAGGGTAGGCAAATCCTCTGAAGAAATTAAGTTGAGTTAACATGAGATAAACCAGACACTCTGTAACAGCAATACGACATATTTAAAAAAGTATTTGATGCTCTGAAAACAAATGCTGGGCATTACTCTTACACATGAATGCAAGTTAAAAGCATCTAGCTAAATTAGACTATGGGCAGTTAAGGGAAATCTCCTAAAAGTCTAATCTTGTTAGAAAAAGAAAATGCTAACCAGCAAACACAAGGGAAAAAATTAAGGAGTAAAACTAAGACAAAAAGGATTTGGAAAACAGAAAGGAAGGTGAAAGGGAAGGTGTCAGCATTTCAGCAGCTCGGCCAAGAGTCTTCTTAGGGCATCAAGTGTAAATCTAAGCCGCACTCAGCAAACATGGGGTAAAAGGGAAAGTGAGAGGTCTGTACCTCTCAAAGTCCAAAGGAATCTGCCCTGCAATCGATGAGTGTAAGTCCCAGTTACTACTACAAAATGTCCATTAGGAAACACCCCTCAATCACCTCATCACGTGTTTCATTATTCTCCTGTCTCACAGTGAAACCTGCAACTTCACTTCATGATCCCACAGCAAGCCTGAGAATGTTGCTGTTTGTGGTCTGCTGGACATCATTTGCAACATGCATGAATAAGGGAGGGTCTTCCATTCTTGGTCTCTCCACGTCCCTTCTCCAAGGTTGTTTTCTCAGACTCTCTATTAGTAAAACAATAGCACACCCATTTCCAACTAACATTCATGAAAAATAACTGCAATGAAATGACACGTTAGCAGAAAATTTAATTTCACATTGTACTATGCACATGTTTAATTCTACAAGATTACATGAAACAGTTAACATGAATGCAGACTTTACTAATATATAGGTGTGATGCAAATGTACATATAAACTTCAACATTAGTCACACATATGATTATATTTAAATTAATAAGGTTAAATGCACTTAAGGTACAATTTCTCCTAACACCAAAGTGAATGCACTTCAATACTGAATTTGAGGGCACCAATTTACATTAGTTGAGGGTTAAAACACACAGAGCCTCACTTAAGAAAAGTGGCACTGCACCCAGTGCAGCTCCACTTTTCTTGCACCCCTTAGCGTCCCTCTTACGCCACCATGTGTGCACCGTATCTAAGATACGGCCCACCATGGCGCTAGTTAGGGAACCTAGGGCCATATGTCCGAACACATTTTCCCATAGACACAGAATGGGCAAAACTGCTTGCTACATCTGGCCCCTAGTGTCAAAACTTTTGATGCTAGTTAGGCCCTTTGCAGGATTAGTGTAAAAAAATGTGATGCTAATCCTGCAAAGCCCTGAGGCCCATTGTAAACAACGGTGCGCCTCCTTTTGATGCCTGCTTTGAGCAGGCGTTAAAAGTGCTGAAAACATGGCACAAAGAAATATCTTAGATTTCTTTGAGCCAATTTTTCAGCCCTCCTAACAGGGGAACGCTCCCTTTGCATACATTATGCCTGACACAGGCATAATGTAGTGCAAAGGGTTACAAAGTGGCACAATACATGCTGTGTGCCACTTTGTAAATTTGGTGCTGCGATTTTGGCCTCGTTGAGCCACATTAGAGTAAATAAATGACAGTAATGTGGCACAAGGAGGCACTAGGGGCTCTTAAATCTGCCCCACAGTTTCTTATATGTCATGAGTACATATGGCTCATGTTTATGACATCAGGGGTGGCAGCCAATTCTCCTCTGCACCAACCCCATTCCAATTTAACATTTTAATCAATAAAAAATAAGCATGTCTATTTTTTTCAAATGTAAATGAAGAACCTGCTGACTTCATACCTTATGTACCAGGTAGGGTCTAGAAAAAGTAACACAACTGTGCTCTCTAAAGAAACATCATTACGTTGAAGCCACAGCTCATTCTTTGCAGTTCCGAAAATTATCTCACATTCTGAAAATTGTATGCCCTCTATTTATTTATTATTGTGTGCAGCGGGTGTATTTTTGATTTATTGAGCTCTTCATTTGGCAATATCTTTCTTTTCCACACCTGGATATGTTGCATTAATAATTGTATTTTACTTGTGTAATTGACGCCTGGAAATGCATACTTTCCATGTTTGCCAGCGGGTGTCACCGGATATGTTAATGTGTGATGCATTCTAACACCTTTAAATACCTGGGGTTCTTTGCCAACAGCCCACAGCAAATTTATGAGGAGAGTAGATGGAATTAAGGGGAAAGGAACTTGTTCTACACGTGTCTTAATCCAGTCCTACGAGGGATTGGTTTATTGAGAGCCAACATAATTAAGCCAGCTCTGAAGTGTTTTAACTGACCTTCAGTAGAATTCAGAATCATGTTCAAAACATTATACATTTTTTTTCTGAGAATCTGTTTATTATTCTTTTACAACCATGCTGTAACATCTGACTTTCACATCAGCACTAATATAACAAGCCTGTGCAATTACCAATCATATATTTAATTATATCAGGAGAAAGTAGGCATCAAAACAGTCAACAGCTAGACTACCAAGCAGAGTTCTCGAATGAGCTCTGCCGGATCTTACATAGAGCAGGATTTATTGACACATGACTGCAAAAGAAAATGACCGTGCATTGACATTTTTAGACTCATGTATAACCTGGAAGACGCTAGATGCCCCACTAAGTCAAACAACAGATAACAATAAGAACAAGTTCAAACGTTGGAGTACTATTTCTACAGGTAATAGACTTTGAATTGAGCGCGTCTTCGTGTGTGCAGAAACCCCCCTGCCGCACCAGTTCGTACCAATATAGGATGGGAACACATCCAAACTGCAGACACCCGCCGCCTGTATAGGACCCACCCACACCCCCAAAAGCAGAGACTGAGCCAACAACCTGTGCTCAGGCACGCTCTGCCTCGCGTTCCCACGTCTGGATTGGGGGCACTCCCACCACAGCTGCTAGACTAATTCCTCCGTACCTGAGTCCAACCCTGAGCCCTCTAAGCACGCCATAATCATCTCCCAGCTGTCTTACAACGGATACCTGCGCAACCCTAGTGCATCCTCCCGTCTTAATGCCACTCCCTCCGCACTCGCCCAAATCTCTAATGAGTACTTCCAGGCCCGCTCAGTTGGCGGGTCCGCCGACTTCCACCTGCGGGTTATCAGCCGCTTAGCTGTTATCAATCCTAGATCCAGAAATCTCGCAGCAGCTCTTTGTCGCGTGCCCCTGGGAAAGAGACCCAGCAGACAGAACTCCCATGTAAACTGAACTGAGTGCGCCGTGCACTCCGACAAGCAGTCTACCTCTGCTCTCAAGAAACAATGTAAGGATAGACAGGACCATAGCATGTGGATCATATCTGCATTAATGTAGGAACAATGGGGGCAAGCTGCATCGCAACAAGAGAAATATCTGTTAATGCGAGCTGGAGTGAGGTATGCCCTATGAATGATATAGAATTGTATCAGGTGAAATCTGGAGTTACGGGGTATGTTAATGTGGCTGGAGAGAACAGAATTCCATTGCGCATCTGTGAATGAGGTGGTCGCATCTGTGTCCCAGGCTGCACGCAGTGTGGAGCACTCTAGAGTTGTGTGCGTGCGTAACGCGTCAGTGAACCACCTAATCAGGTGCCGTCCCTGCCCCATCACCTGTATGTAGATGTGTTGGGGGAGCAGTTGACAGGTCACCCCACTTAGATGCTAAAGACCTCAACAGCAAATTATATAGTAGAAACTGTCCTGCAGGCAGGCCTGTCTCCTGAACCAGTTCGGGGAACGAGATCATCATTGTACAGGTCGCCCAGCGTATACAACTCCGCCGCATGCCACGCACCTAGTTCGGGACCTGACGTAACTTTGGGGCCGCGAAGAGTACCCAACAGTGCCAAAGCTGGGGCATACAGGACAGTCCCCCCTGTAAGGTGCAGGGACCTTTGGTAACAGCTGTAGGCCACCCTGAGGAAGATCTGCCCCGGCAACGCCGCTCGTGTGAGCGGATTAAATAAATGGGACACCTGCATGAAGGACCAGGGGGCCTCAGTGGTTGCCATGTCTGTAAGGTGAAGGCCTGCTAGCCATTTGGACACCCACTGGAGCTGAGAGGCCAAGTAGTAGTACTCCAGGTTAGGGGCCGACAGGCCACCCTTCTCCAATGGCATATACAATTTTCTCAGCGCAACTCTGCAGCGCCCCCCATTCCAAATAAATTCCCTCAGCGTGGGCTCTAGGCTCCTGAAGAAACTGGCCGGGATATAGTGCGGGAGGTTGGAAAAGTAATATAATAGGTGCGGTAAGACTATCATTTTTAGCAGTGCTATCCTACCCGCCACCGACAGCGGAAGCGTCCGCCAGAAGGCCATCTGAGATTTGATGGAAGACACCGCTCTCTTAAGGTTCCCATCAATTAGGTCTCCCTTATGGTGGTAAATACGGATGCCTAAGTGTGAGGTTGCCAAGGAACAGTATTTCCAGAGAGACAAAGCTCTGGGTTCGAAAGCGTGGGGTCAAAAGGGAAGAGGCATGACTTAGACCAATTAACCTTGAGGCCAGACAGCAAGCCAAACTGCTGCAGCAAAGTCCCAACCTCTGGGGGGATTCGCGTGACATCCCCAAAATACAGCAAAAGGACATTGGCATACAGCGATGCCACGTGCAGGCCATCTCCCAGGGCAATTCCCCAACCGGAGCCCCTATCACCAACGGCTCCATAGTGAGGGAAAACAGCAGCGGGTAAAGGGGACAGCCCTGCCTTGTACCTCTGCACACATTTACTGGCTCTGATATAATGCCCCCAGCTTGACCCGGACCTGAGGATTAGCGTATAGAAGCTTAACCATACTAATAAAAAGGGGGCCAATGCCGAACAGCTGTAAGACCCCAAAGAGGTAAGGCCACTCTAAGGAATCAAAAGCCTTCTCCAGGTCGAGGACAAGGCATCCCGCCCGTGGCCAGTCCCTCCTCGCATAGCGCATGACACAGAACAACCGCCTAATGTGTGTGATGTATCTCTCGCAGGTACAAACCCATTTTGATCCGGGTGCACCAGTCCCGGCATCATAGGCACTAGTCACGTTGCTAGGGTCTTAGCCAGTATTTTATAACCCTTGTTGAGCATTGCCAACGGTCTGTACGAGCCCAACTCCGCCGGATCTTTGCCGGGCTTGGGAAGGGACAAAAGCATCGCCTCGTTCTGGGATGCCGACAAAAATGCCCTCTGTACTGCCTCCTCATAGACACAGAGTAGCCTGTGTGCAAGGATTGAAGCAAATGCCTTGTAGAAGTCGGCCAGCAGACCATCTCGGCCCGGTGTCTTGCCAGCTGACAGCTCACGGATACTGGCCTGAATCTCAGTGAGGTCGGGAGACTTCTCCAGCACGTTCCTCTGGTCAGCTGTCAGACAAGGAAGCTCCACCCCAGAGAGGAACTCAGCGCAGGACCGCTCGGAGGAAGTCGCAGCTGAGACGTACAACGTCCTATAATGCTGCGTAAACGCAGAGTGTATTTCCAAAGGTGTGTGAAGCAGGCGACCAGATTCTGAGCGAATCTCCATAATTGGGCTGTGATCGCGATCGCTTCTGGTTAATCAGGCCAGAAGTCTGCCCAACTTGTCTGCTGAAGTGTGCGTTCGCACCAAGTGAGCAGCATAATTCTAGCGACGCAGCCGCTCGAGTAGGGATAAGCGCTCGGCGTAGACCTTGGACAACAGGGCCACTTCTGTGGGGCTTCGAGCAGCCTCCCTCTCTGGGCGCAGCTAACCTCGTTCTATATGGGCAAGGTCATGCTCTATCGAGTGGCACAGATTCCACTATGTCCCCATACAGTGGCCTCTGATGAAGACCTTAAAGGAGTCCCATTCTAACAGGCCCGAGGAGGCAGTGCCATCATTATGTTCAAAACATTCGGGGATCACAGCATCTAGCAATGCTTTAAATGCTGCATCCTCCAGGAGTTCAGGTCTGAGTTTCCAACTAGGGACAGATGGAGAGGAAATATCCCAGCCCAAGTGCACAGTCTGTGGGTTGTGGTCGGAGTGCGTGCGCCCTAAATAGTCCGCGTTCATGATCGCGGAGGTCAAGTTTTGTGTGCAGAGTATTCAGTCAAGACGCACATGCAGGGAGTGTGGGGCAGAATAGTACGAGTAAACTCTGTCTGTGACATTCCGCTGCTGCCATATATCTATCAGGTGCCAGTTTTGGGTCCAGGTGGCCAGCCCCCGCGCAGCTGCCACGGTAGGCGATGTAGGCAAGGGGGGGAAGGAACGATCTAAGTCAATATCTAGCACACTGTTGAAATCCCCTCCCAGTAACCAAGGGTATTCACTCCAACCCGACAATTGATGAGACAAAGTGTGCAGGAAGGAGGTCTGATCCACATTTGGGGCGTATATAGATCCTAGCACTATGGCCCGGCCCGCAAGCCGCCCACGCACCAGGGCGAATCTCCCTTGCATAACTATGATTTGGTCTTCTGCTACAAAGGGGACACCCGGCTTGATCCAGACCACGGCTCCCCTGGCGTAGGTAGAGTGGCCTGTTGTATATAATTGCCCTCTCCAACGCCGCTGCAAGCGAGGAAGCTCTGAGAGTGCCAAATGGGTCTCCTGCAGAAAGGCTATGTGGACCGAGTGCCTTTTAAGATATGAATATATGGAATGCCTGCGCTTAGGCGTGTGTATGCTGCGCACATTCCAAGTAATCGCAATATATGGGTTCATGGCGGCATCAGATCGGCATGCCTATGTATTACCCTCCCTGCCCTTAAGCGTAATACTGTGCATACAGTGGCAGATTCCCAGCACCCAGTCAGACATCCTAAGTATAGCCTCCAAGATAACCATAACAAAACCAATACCATCAGAGCAGATGGACAACCAGTTCTCGCCCAAACCCAACAACTCTTACAGTCAACAAAATAATCACACATATTAATTCTCCGCTAGTAGGAGAGTGAGGTAGGCCACGTCACACAAAAATGAGCGCACACTAAGCCAGTCACCCCGGCTAAAGTGGATAACAGAGTGGGGGGGCTGGCGGCGAGCTGCGCTCTTAAACAGTGATCTGAAACAATTACGATACCAGCGAAAGCTGCACAGTCTGCCCGCTAAGTATCCTATGCTTTAGCAGTCGCGCCATCTGTCAGCACATATTGAATAGCATGTCATCTCCATAGACCAGATGCACTGCTCATGCCAAGCGAAGAGTTACATCATTTCTGGGCCGTTCAGGTAGGCTCCTGCAGGGCCTCAAAAAGGTCGTCCGCAGTATCCGGGGTCACAGCCGAACACTCCGGAAAACCCAGTTCAGAGAGCCGGTCAGGCGTGGCAGGGCGATCGCTGGGAGGCTGTGAATTTTCAGTTTCCCATTCCGCCGCCGCCGAAGAAGCAATAATAGCCGCCGACGACTGCATCGCCTCACGCCGCTCCTGTATAAGCTGCTCCAGGTCAGGAGCGTGCGTCGCAGCCTCAGTGGTCACACCGCCTCCCCTACGGCCACACCTTGCCCGGTTGCACCTACTCTTCGATGCAGGTGGGTTCCTCTCCGCCTCGCGGCAGAGACACAGCCCGTTGACTCCAGCCATTACCACGCCGCTTCAGGCTAGGTAAAGAAGTGGGATTTGTTCTCGGCTATGATGCGAAGTTTGGCTGGGAATAATAGAGAGTACTCCAAGCGCAGCACCCGGAGTCTACGCTTCAAGGAGAGGTAGGAGGCCCGGTCTCTTTGCACCGCCAGAGTGTAGTCCAGAAACAGCATTATTTGCGCATCATCCAATCGAGGCGGCGGGGAGGATCTTACAGTCTTGAGAATGATATCCCAGTATGCATAGTGGAGCAAGCGAATTAGAAAGGGACGAGGGCTGCTTCCTGGAGGCCTTGGTCACGTAGGGATTCGATGAGCCCGCTCCACTGAGAAGAATGGGGTCAGCGTACTTTCCGGCACTAACCCCCGAAGCAAGCTCTCGGAATAGGCCACCGCATCACGGCCCTCCGCACCTTCCGGTAATCCAACCACCTGAATGTTATTTCGTCTGGTGCGGCCTTCCGCATCTTCAACACGGCGTTCCAACTCTCCTATGCGTGTCAGTGAGTCCCCCATTTTGGTCTCTAGGCGAGACGTCGCCGGAGTCAGCTCATCCACTCGTGCCTCTATCCTACTTGTCTTGTCCTCCAGGTTGCGGTGGTCAGCCTGCAGTATGACAAGGTCACTAGCCACCTTGTCTATCTTGGTTTCCTGGGATATGCGAGTTCGCTCCAGCGAGTCACTGATGCGCTCCACCGCGGCCAGCACAGCATCCAGCTTCTGGCTGTCCTGCGCCTCAGCGTCCTGCGACCTCCCGGCTCCAGTGCCAGAGCAAAGGCAGCCCGTCACCGCCATATTCAGAATCTATGTGGACTCCAACTGGCACCACTCCACTAACCAGATGACATGCAGCCAGCGTCGCCGCTCGGGGGCCCACCTGCGCACCCAGCCAGATCAGGAGGACCAAGCCAGGAAAGCAGCTCAACAAGCGTGGCAGTCGTGTAGCAGAACGGGCCTCCCAGGTCAGCCCTTGGCCCTTCTCAGTTAGTTAAATCAATGGCCCAATCTCGCAACACCGCAGTCCAGCGGGACCAGATCCTCGCCACCAGCGCCAAAACCAGCAACAAGTCTGCCCTCAGGTCACTCTGGGTGCCGTCCGAGTCAATGCTCCACCAGCTCGACGAAGGCCGGGCCCGCTTGCTTGCGCCTCCAGGACGGTGCCGCGCAGCAGCACGAGCAGCCCGAACAATGATGGCCCCGCACACCGCCTCCTTTCGCCCGCCTCCGGGCTGCAGTCCTCCAAAATCAGGCCCCCAGGTGCCTCAGGTCGGTGCACTGGCCCGAGGCAGGCAGCGCGATCCAGGCCGCGCGGCGGGTAGGCCCAGGCCCCGCTCCCAGTGCGATAGCACCACATCCAGGAGGCTGCCCCCGCCGCCGTGCGCCATAAGGTTCCCCAGGCTCAGCGTCATCCCCAGGGGGGCAACGGTCCCCAGACGCTTCCTCTCAACAGGCCTGGCCACTGGGCCTCACCAGCACTCCAGCCGCACGCCTCGCCTAGCCCACGTCTGCCGCTCACCTGAGCCCCGCAGGCCGTGGACTCTTGCAGGCCCGGCCTGGCACAACTCCGTGCCGCCGAAGGGAGCCGGTGCCCAAGATCACGGCAATCCGGGGTGCTGCAGCGCTTCAGCGCACCTGCCGTATGGGCGCCGCCGGCCCCAAAGCCACTGGATGCCGCCGGATAAGCCGGGCAGGACGCAGAGCTCTCCTAGCTCGCGTCCGCCATCATTGCCGGCTTGGCCACGCACCCCATGTTCAAAACATTATACATGTTGCACAAAGCATATTTGGGCAGAGGTCCTGTCTACCTTCAGGTAATGGCACAACCAGGAACCTGTGATCCTTCTCTAATCATTTGATGCAACAATAGTCCTTTCAGAAACTGTCCAGGGTCCAAACTCAGCCTCATTCTCCGACTTTGAAAAGAACCCCGTGACATCAGTTCTAAACTATTAAAATCTGATATTTTCAAACAGGCTTTCAACATGCCATGAATGCGACCCTCAGTAAATGTCAGATCTATGTGCATCTTACTCACTTGACTGTTGTCTAACTCACGATGTTTTCACAAAGTTTATTTTCGTGTTTAACTTTCTGTTCCACTTCTCTGAAATGACCAATGTGATTTGTTCGTCTTTGTGAACCTCCCAAATAAATACATCATAAACACATTTTATGACAGGAGTAATGCACTTTGCCTACCACCATCAAATTACGTTATTTCCTTGTTGGACTGAGGATTTCTATCTTCTACCACCAACAACTCTTTCACTGCCCCCTCCAACTTTTTAAACATGTCATTTTTGACTGTGTCATTTGCTTGTTTTTTTTTTTAAGTTTCGTCTTCCATATTGCATAGTTCTGTTGACTCTATTTAATTTTGGAGCACTTCATTATTTTTTATTTCACCACTAGTGTGTGCCTGAGTGATTATTAACATAGCCTACACCAGGGGTCTACACCCTTCCCTGTAGTGAGAGCTACTTTCTGATGTAAGAAAACTGTCTTGAGCTACTGCCTAATATAATACAACGTACATGAAGAACAAGTAAAAGCAATACTGCCCTTCGAGAATCCCAGTCTTGCTCCACATAGCATAGAGAATTAAGAAAACAAGAGTTGTATCACAAAGAGTTACAAAGATCACTTCTGTCAGTTTGCTCTTTTTTATGACCCACCTCTGAGAATTGAGTGTCTCACTAAGACATGTGAGCTTGCCATTCAATACATAATGCTACTGCTCTCATTTTGAGAGCAATGACCGAAAACACATGCATGGTCTATCTGTTTGTTATGAAGTCCATTGGTTGATGCCCACTCACAATCAAATCACAAAGGGCCATAAAAATTAGCGCTGGCTAACGCCATTCTGAAGCACCATGCGGGCGCCGTATTTATTCAATGAAGTTAGCCGCCGGCGCTGCCTGGTGTGCGTGAAAAAAAACAACGTACACCAGGCAGCGCCGGCGTAGGGGGATATGGAGCTTGGGCGCCAAAAAATGGGGCAAGTCAGGCTGAGGCAAATTTTTCGCCTCAACCCGATTTGCGCCATTTCTTTCGACTCCCAACCCCCATTGAAATGACTCCTGTCTTAGCAAAGACAGGAGTCATGCCCCCTTGCCCAATGTTCTTTGTTTACCATATGCATTGACCCCTTGCTTAGGACCATTACCAATATCTCATTTTCTGAAGCCCTTGAATGCCACATTAGTGTCTAAAAAAGAACATATCTCTGCAGTTACCCCCAAGGGTCTGTGGTGTAAGGAAACCTAGGGGGGCCCCCTGCAAGGGATAGTGAGAGGGTCCCTAGCAATACACTCCATCTGACAAATTGAGGAGGCCCTCCCTTTACGTATAAGAAACCGGGGTATCCCCACACCGAGAGGGCTGCAGGGATGCTCAATATGCCCCTGCACGGGGTATACCTGTGAGGAAATCATGACAAACAAATTAACGCAGGAAGAGCTTGCTTTAGGAATATGAAAAGATAGACGCCGAAAGAAATGAAGGAAAGGGTAGAAGAAGAAAGAAAGAACGAGGCAAGCGAATAGGAAAGAAAAGGGAAGAGTGGAAGAAGGAAAATGTAAGAGGAAGCAGGATGAGAGGAAAAAAGAAAAGGAAAGAGAGGACGTAAGAGTAAGAAAGAACAGAAAAGAGAAAACAAAAAAAAAGAAAGAGATTGGAAAAAAAGGAAAAGGCAGGAGACAAAAAAGGAGAACGAGAAATGAAGCAGATATCACAACAATGGAGAGAAAGAAAGTGGAAGATAAAGGACAACATGGAAAAGAGGGAGAGAAAAGAGAAAGGGGTAAAAGAAAAAAGAAACAGAAAGGAGTGAAAGAAAGACACAGGAGAAAAAAGAAAAACAACTAGAAAAAGTTAAGAAAGAATGAATGATCATGACAGAAATAAAGAAACCATAAGAAAAAAGGAGAGGAAAGCAGAAAAAAAAGAAAAATAAATTACGTATGAAAAAATAAAATAATAAAGAAACCGAGAACATTGAAAAAAGGAAAAATAGGAGGAACAGAGAAAAAGAAAGAAAAAACTGGAAACAGCAAGAATAAAAGATAGAAAGTAAGAAAGAGGAACACACAGACACAAAGAAAAAGACAAAAAAGGAGAGAAATGAAAGAAGAGAAAGAAAGACTTGGAGAGAAAATAAGAGAACGCTAGAAAGAGAGGATTAAAAGAAATATGGAGAGAAAGAGAAGTAGAGTAAATGTAAGCAAACAAAAAGAAAAGAAAGATAATGGCAGAGAAATATGAGTTAAAGAAAGCAAAAAAGATTTTAACAAAAATTCAGAAGAGGGTGGGTGGGCTGAATGTCCCTGCACTGTCAGCTTCCCACGTTTCACGGACCTAGGTGCACAATGTTTCCAATCGCTGCCTTAGCAAGTGGGCAGCTGCATATTGTCAAACCAGCTGAAAGGCAATTATCATGTGTCAGCTACTCATGAGCAGGGTGAGAGCTGCTAGTAGCACTCTATCAACTTGATGGAGATACCTCCCCTAGACCTTTTATAAAGCTGCAATCTCTTGTTCATCTTTATCTAATTTGAGCTTTTTCCTACATCCTTATATCTGACACCTGATATGTTTTTTTTTTTCTAAGACCCATCGTTCGACAGTTCTAAATTTGTGGGGTGTTTCTTTGCCAACACAGAAGGGAATCTTTCTCTTAGGCTCTTCAGCCATGGATGTGTTGTGCTCCACGCATGTTTAATAGCTTTTTTAAATATATGTGTGTTTGTTATTATTGTTTGTGGATAGGATACCTAAAGTTCATAATAGTAGTTTAGGTTCTATGTAACATACGTATAGCAAGGGCCTTTCATCTTTTTTAATGTTGTGTCCTCGGTCGTCTCATATTTTGCTGTAGCTCATGTTAACAACCAAGAAGTGGCGGCTGGTAACCTTCGAAAATGGAGGGGCATTAATTGGATACTTGCTGCTGTCGCATTACACTTTGATTATCTCTTTCACTTTGGTTGCATCTCCATCAGCCCACTTCTCTGAAACAGAAGATTTGTTCATGTTTACTCTCATTCCGTTTGCATTGTGGGTCAGTCCTTTAATGCGCTGGCTCTTGATGATCAGTCCAGGGCTGAACCTGTTCAGGATGAGGTCCATGGTTGCTGCGGTGGTTGCACCCATCTGGTGTCTGTCACAATGCGGAGAGCGCGTCAGTCTCTGGGACTGCACACAAGATGCTTCCTGCAGTCCACACAGAGACCGGCAGGGGAGAGGGTCTCTCGTAGAGCGTTTCACATTTTATTGTTGAAAGAATCTGTCTTTAGTGAAGCGAGGCCGCGATGTTGAGGATGTTCATGCACACAAAGGTCCTCCCACCTTGCAAAACAGACAAGAACGGCACAACCCTTCAATACCACATCGGAGGCAGCAATGCACTTTATGTATGCAAACTAAAAGGCAATGCAATAGAATATAATGCAGAAACCTATGGCACTCTGGGAGATGTAGTTTTGGTTTTATTTCAATGGATCCTTTTTTGGGCCATGGTGGCCAATTGTAAAGTGGAAGGCGGTGGCTAGGTAGTTGGGATCACACTGACGCCCAGTTACCTGGTAAAAGTATCTCCTGTCTGGACTCAAGGGTCAGACCGGGGTGATATCCTCACACAATCAAAGCGATTGTTCGTGGCTTGCAAGAGTGCTGATAATGTCCTGATTGAGGGGTTATCTGGCTGCAGGGTGCCCCTCCCTCTGAACCCCGACTCTCATATAGAGAGTAGATATATCTTCTTTCACCCCTCCCCTACAAAAATCAGTAACTAACATAAGAAACGAAAGTGTGCCCTTAAATGTACAAAACACTGACTTGCATGGTGCTTTGCCAAACAACCGAGGGAGCATTTTGAAAAAAATTACCCAATAGCCAGGTTTGTATTATAAAAATGCCAATGTAGTTTATGCAAAGTTAGCTTGTGAAAGGTCAAGACAGAGGCAGCTGTGCTGTTGTGCCATCTCCAGAGTTTCTGACACACCATTACATCTGAGAAGTTGGTGGTGCTGGGCTGCGAGCCACATGAAGGGATTAAATGTATCTGCGTGCATTCAGGATTTTGGGATTCTGCTGATATCTCTGTTATTAACTGTCACCAAGTTATGAAGTCACTAGCGCACCCAATCACAAACACACAGATAACAGCCTAGCGTGCAACCATGCATTAACATGGTTTCTTTTTATGCAGTGTTTGCATTGCACAGACTCTAACAGACCGTACTGCAGCGCTTAACACAAGTACCAGTTACACTGCATTACAAAATATAATTAACAAACATTTGCAATGCAATAGGTCTCGCATTTTCTTTAGTTAGAGCTACTGACATTGTAAATTCATAAGTTTCTTGCCACATAAATTGGTCAACCCTGCCTCATAATTTCATCTTTTCCTGCCATATAATTCCAGTGGCCCTGCATAAAACTAAAGCACTTCCATGTACCTTATTCCTCCCTCTGCAGCAAAAAATGAAAATGTTGCTATTTAGCAGCGTTTCATTGGGCAAACCTTAATTGAAGCACACTAACATTGTGTTTACTAAAGGCAAATATGCGCTTAAAAAATACACAATTTCCACTTAAAAACTATAGTCAAATTACGGAACACATTGGCCACACAGAAAATAAATATCTTTTAAAAGCTAATGCTTGCATATTAATACAATTGTGTATTTTAATATTTATGTTTACGTGTTGTTTTTCTGGTGTGTCCCATATGGTGTTTGGCTGCAAGTTACACTGTTTAGGTGTGATTCACTCCACAATGTTTTGTAGCATGTGATAACATCACTACTGTCTACGGAGCAAGCCAGACAGCCAGTCATTTACACTCTTTCATCTGGGTGATGCTGCCCTTTCACAAACACATGGTAATGTTTCGCTGTGTGTTTTTGTTTCTCATTTGTCTCCCTTTTTTACTTTAATTTGCTGTATTTCACAGTGGTTATGAGTAAAGAGTGGTTCATGTCCTTGTGTTCAAAATGTTTTCTACAACATGATAACATCTTGCTGTTTAAACTTCCAGCCTAGCAGCTTGTTTATAGTCTGGAGTGGAAAGACATTCTCCCATGTTAGAGTTTGCATTTCTAATAAATTATTCTTTATTTTGCCCACAGTAAATCAGTGAGGCAGAAAAAAAAACTGATGGCCCATTGACAAAACATTTTTGTGCCCTGCATCGGAACACATCGGCTCAAATTAAGCACTGCGAACATAGTAAGTGTGACTTCTTCAGATCCAGTTGTTACTCTACACAGAAGGCTGATTTATTTTTCCTTGCTAGCGAAGCCATAAGCTTTATGTTTTTAGCTTACGAGACCCACAATTGCCTTGTAAGCATACACAAAAAGTATGTTTTTTCTAGGTTCAGCTGTCACTTCACACACTAATAACTGCTGCTTATACTTTTACAAGTACTGAATACTAAAGTACACTAATTTGTAATTGCAAAGAAGAAAATTTTCCGTTGTTTGTGTTTCACTTTCCTTTTGGTTTTGTTATGACTTTCCCTAGCTTCTCTTTTGGTAAAACTAAATGCAGCACTGTAAGCAAGGGATGAAGCTTGGAATTATTATAAGGGAGTGCGGAGGGTTAATGTGGCTGCTGCAAAGAACGTGATGTAGGCATGCCACAGTCTGCATTCAATCTTCTAATGTTAAAATAACTCTGAACGTACTTTTCTCTAGTGGAAACTTATCAGGTATTGCAGAAGGTTAATGTGCTGCTGTGAGGAACATTAACTAGGCAGATCAGAACTAGCAATGAATGTAACAAGCTCACCTGAAAGGCAATATTCATGGGCCGCTAGCAAGTAGCGGAAACTTCACTGGAAGGACAGGTGGAGGTTGTTTTTGTTAAAGCTCTTTTCCCCTTCGGGCCGGCTCAGCCCCTTGTTCCTGATAGGCGCGGGAGAATTTTGGTTTGTGTGCTGTTTCTAAGCAGTAGTGAAAAACAAAAACAGGAGCTGCTCAGAATGAAATAGTCCAAAAACACAGGCTGATCGACCTGTGCCCTCAAAACCAAGGCTGTTGTGAGAGGAAGAAAGGGCATAAAAGAAAACCTAAGTACAACACACACCAAAGACATGATCAGTAAACAACTAATAAAAAAATGAAAGTAATACAGTTTCACATAAGTGAGCCGACGGCCACCATGAGCATCAGCGTGAAGAGACACAAAAGGAAAAAGAAAACATATTGGCAAAAGTGCAATTAGTCATGTAACGGGGGCAATGACCGAGGCGGTGACAAAACGCCCTAAGGAGGGACAAACGTTAAGCATTTATCAACGAAAAGAAAGGATTTTTGAAAGGCAAGCCCACGAACAAGTGGTAGTAATGGACGTGCGGTGGGCGTGGTTAAAAGCCCAGATACATACAAACATGTCGGAAAAGCAGCTCTTGCGCGCTGCTATGCTCGACCTAAACATATAAACTTACCTCAATGATCCTCTTCTTTGCTTCCCGTCGGCCGACTCTTCAAAATCCACCCACACTGTGCTGCTTGACTGTATTGAAGCACTGAGAATGCAGGGCACATGGAAACTAAAGCATCACTGTTCCAGCCATTGAAAGCACTACTCTCATGCTGCTTATAAAAGTAAACAGCTTAAAAGCAGTGCGAATATTGGCTGGGGCAGATGTACATAGCACTCTATCCGGGAACGAGGAGACTGTGTCTCTGCTTCCCAGCACCCTTCACAGCAATGACTGCAGAAGCCTGAGCTACGCATATCAGGCTGGCCGATGGCAAAATATCAGCCAACCTCACATGCGCAGTTCGGTTACTTAGCCACATCTCGTTCTGTGGTAGCCGCGCCTCATAAAGGAGACCACTTCCACTGTCCCCTGAACCCGCTTACGAGGGATGTAATGGCTTGCAGCCAGAGGGTCAACGCCCCATGGAGAAACAACCCCTGCAACCCAGAGAAGGGACTGTCCTCTCTCTACAGCAGCTTGTTTTCCAGTGGCTTCGCACCTATGAACAGCCTTGCTCAGTTCTGTATCAGGGAACTATCTGATAAAAAAGAGGCTTCCTGAAATCTGAACAAAGCGATTGCTCATTGGTTGGTTTAACTTAAACAGGAGTTAAGTATGAACAAACTCCTCGCTCCGGAGACTACCCTGTAAGATAAAGGTATACAAATATCAGTGTTGTGGGGCAGGGCTAGGCAGATCGACCTTTTGCCAGAGAGCTGCTGACGGAGGAGGCTTGAACTTCAGGCCTCTGGCATTGAGATATGCAAGCGATATGAGACTCCCATTGATATTCTGAATTAAACTATGTGTTTCATCTGTTTAAGACATAGGTGGGGATTTGACTAACCGGAAAGGGGTGTGTGACGAAATAACTTCGGGGTGTCGTTTTGTTCCCTGAGTTTCCAATATTTATGGAAAGAGCTGCCCCTCACATTATTTATAAGAGAATGGCTCATAATAAGCAATCTGCCGGAAAGCACCAATGCTTGTGTGCAGTGATTTCAGTGCTTGGGAAGAGGCTCTGCATTTTCACTAAGACAGGACAGATTCTCTGACAGATTTGTCTGACCCCTAATGCCATTCCTCACATTGGCACAATAGTGGGGGCTTCTTGAGTGACTACAGACTGGATGCCAACATTTCTAAATGTTCCCCGCTTAATCAAATTGTAGCTCGATAAAAAAAAGTCTGTCGACATTTCTTTCATTTCTCTTCTGCTCCAGTGGATGCTGCTATGGCCATCAGCCTAGCTGCTGGTGTTTTGCAGCCAGTTTATTGTCTCAGCATGTACGCTGCCACTCGTTGTACGCCACATACGTCTGTGAAACTGAGATTAAAGGTGTTTGAAAAGACTATACTTACTTATAGGAGCATAAACAGCTTGTGTGAAGGACATGTTTAGTCCTCATCCGAGAGGTGCACCAAACCTGCGCTTGGAGGAGCTGCTTTAGAAGTGTGTGCACTCCAGGAAGCACTATGTCACGCTCTCCAACCCGTGAACAGAAAAGCCAGCATGAACTACATAGTGATCTAGGGTAGTGAACGGGGGTGGGGGGTTCAAGGTTGTTCTTCCTCCCAAAGTAAAAGGAACGAAAATAACTATTATGACCATCATAATCAAGAAACATCCATGATAATGGTTTATTTTTGACTTCATTCTTGTTAGTTAACGGGTTGTTCTCTTTTCACATAGATCCAAGGATATGTCTTGGGTAATTGATATGTTCTATTTAATAGGTTCGTAAATGTTTTATGCTAGTTAGTTACAGTTTTGCCCTTTTTGGCAGATAGAAATACAGACACAGGGAGGCAAAAATACTCCCTCCCACCATACAAACTCTAGGCAATATGAGCTATATCATGCCCATGCGAGGGACAGAGCAGCAGAGACACACACAAGCCCACCTCCATATATATATATGTGCACACACCCACACGTGTGTTTCTCCTGATGGCCATGCTGTTTAACCTTTCTCGTGTCGTACACATGAATAAATGGAGTTCTCATCATGTCCTAGATACACAAATGAAGCTCAAGGGTTCTGCGTAAACATCACGTTTCATTTCATTTTAATATTTACACCTAGGGGGCCTACAATGCATATCACCTCTATTAAACCGGAAGCTATACGAATGGCAACGTCAGGAAGATACAAGCTACACAAAAGGCAGATTACAGAATCAACCCTCACGATAAACACTAACTGACCGGCTCCTGTTTTCACCTTTTTCTGCTGGCATATAGGTGGACGGTTGTCGGTGCTTGAAAAATGTGGAATTAATGATCGGCAGGAGAGCAAGATAATAGTTTGTAGCTTCCTCGGAGATGCAGAAGTATTCAAGGTTAACATGTGAATACGGTATCTCTTTCAAATTACGTCCTAAATAATAGGCCAGTGTCAGAAATTACTAAAATATTTTAAGAGCAGAACATGTTGCGCTGGGATAGCTGATGTAAATCACATTTACTTCATATTTTTACTTTATACTACTTCGTGTGATTATTTCAAAATAATCTGTGCTGTTGCCTTCAAGAACGTAAAGGAGCATCTTCTTATCATACGACTGTCGCCATTCCCTCGGCGTGCACAGCCCTTTGAAAGTAGAACTTGCACGCCAGGGAAATTCGTAACTATATATTTATAAATCTATATCTATATATATACACGTATATATTTTAATGAAAAATAGGATAAGCAACGTTATAGTTAGGTGTGATAAAGAGATGTGTGTGTTTTTTTAAAACATTGGAAGTTCACTGAAAAAAACAGTTATACTTAACTCAAGAAACTATAAAGTGTGCACTAATCCTCGCCTTCGCCATGCACTACTACTTACCCCATATATTACATCAGTAATTACATCTTGTATGACATAATTCCTAATATAACAGGAGCATTTGGAATAAAATTAATGATGACAAAACTGTATGGAGGGGGCACGAGTCATAGGTGGTCATTCTGACCTCGGCGGTAAAAGATGCTTACCGCCGGTCAGAAGGCCGCCACAACACCGCTGCGGTCGCGGTAAACCGCCACGGTCATTCTGACCCTCAAGAGGCAAACCGCCAAAAACCCGACATCCACAAAAGTCCGCCACACCAACGGCCAGCGTTAAACTGGCGAAGACCAAACCTCCACCGTCACGCCAACAGAAATACGCCCATGCCATTACGACCCACGAATCCACGCGGCGGTCTTTCAACCGCGGTATTCCATTGGCGGTACACACCGCCGCGCTCAAAATACACATACAGCTCCAAAACACAGCCACATTGGACAATTTGAAATACACACACCTGAGACACATACACACAACACTCCCACACACCCAATTAACTATAAAACACACACCCACATCACCCACAAACCCCTACAACCACAAATCAGAGACGAAGCCCAGAGAGAGACAGCACAGAATAGAGAACACCATCACACAGAGGCACACTACACCATCACCCACACAACAACCACGCACAAAACACCACACACCACTACACTCACCACACTCATCACCGCAAACACCACCCCACACCTCATCCACACCACCCCATGGCACCCCCAAGACACCCCAGGTTCTCAGACGCAGAACTCAGGGTCATGGTGGAGGAAATAGTTTGGGTAGAGCCCCAGCTCTTCGGGACACAGGTGCAGCACACCACCATTGCCAGGAAGATGGAGCTATGGCAAAGAATAGTGGACAGGGTGAACGCTGTGGGACAGCATCCACGAAATCGGGACGACATCAGGAAGCGGTGGAACGACCTACGGGGGAAGGTGCGTTCCATGGTATCCAGGCACAACATCGCAGTGCAGAAGACTGGCGGTGGACCCCCACCTCAACCCCCAGAATTTACAACATGGGAGGAACAGGTCTTGAACATCCTGCATCCTGAGGGCCTCGCAGGAGTATCTGGAGGAATGGACTGTGGTAAGTCTAATCTCAACTACTTCATCCCCTCCACCCACCAGCATGCCAACTCATACCCCCACTCTCCCCCCCACCCCCATCACACATCCTCCTTGCTAATGTCTCACCATCACAACCCACCCATCCCAACACCAAACCCTGCATGCCACCACAAACCATCGACACCCATCACCTAAGCATGCCCACTGCACATACCCATCTCCCCCACAAACCGCCGTCACAACAGCCCCCACAAAGGAATGCCAGCACTGGGGTACACGGGCACCCACCCATTGCACGCTATGGCACACACAGAAGCAATAACTATACTCTTATACCCCTGCAGGACCCGAACGCCACCACACCGCCCAGGAGGGTCCAGAAATGTCCATCCCACCCCGAGAAGAGGCCCCCAGTGATGACAGCAGCTCTGTCTCCCTGGACCCAGATGACCAGCCCGGCCCATCGGGGACCTCGGGACAGTCGGTTCCCCTCAGACAGCCACAGGCCACAGCAGACCTACCCCCCTCTGGGAACACCAGCACAGCACCCACCCAGCGGGCCCATGCCTCTGTCTCCAGGACACGTCAATCAGCGGTGTGTCCACCACTACAGGGCACCCAGGTTAACCCACCACCCCAACAACAACAGGGACCTGGGGGCAGTGGTAGTGGGCACACGGTCCAGAGGACAGAGGCCCAGGGAAACAGGGGAACTGGGAGGGCTGCTGTGCGACAGGGGGGGGACAGGCCCAGGGAACCCACTCTCCACAAGGCCCTCACCTCCATCATGGGAGCATACCACCACTCCCAGGAGACGATGGCGACGGTCCTGGCCAGGTTCCAGGAGATCCAGGTACTGCAGGAGGAACAGTTTATGGGGTTCAGGGAAGAACTGAGAAACATTAGTTCCGCAATGGGCACCATCGTTGTGGCTCTCAACCAGATTGTCACCACATTGCGGGACCATGTGGCACCACAAAGGGCCCCTGTCACTAGCATGGACCAGGAACAGGCTACCACCTCCGCCGTCGCTAGTGGACAGGAGGCCCGACACAAGAACAACCGGCCACCAGAACCCCACCCCCTGCAGAAGAAGAACCACCCCGCAAGCGGGGCCTGAGATCTAGGAAGAAGACAGAGTAGGATGCCAAGACCCCCGCCAGGAAAGGATACCCCCTGATGTCATCCCACTGTCCCACATTGTCACCCTGTCCAACCTTAAACTGCCCCTGCTCCACCTTCCACAGGCATATGGACAATGCACCTGTGAGACTGAGAATCTGGACTCTGCCATGGACATTCCTCCACCATCACCCATCACCGATTTTCAACCATGTCCCAAAATTGAGCACTTTAATAAACACACTTATTGCACACAAATAATCTGGAGTCTGCCTGTATTTTTGAAAATATGTATTAGACATAAACATGCCAAAATGACCAGTTACATTGTGATGACAACATACCACTGTCACACAGCTGTAGTCCATGGGGAAACAAAGCAGAGGTCACGCAGTGGGGCCCACATCTCTGAAATTGGAAGGGAAAGTCACAACTCTGTTAGCATACACTGGGTGAAAAGGACAGACAGTAAAGAGGCAGGAGACTGTAAGTAAATGTAAAATGCCGGTGTTGATTCTTACCTGTGTGTTATTGAAAATACTGCTGTATCACTGTGTCCCTGTTGTCTGTGTCGTCCTCTTCGTCTTCCTCCTCTTCACTCTCCGCAGGCTCCACAACTGCTACAACACCACCATCTGGACCATCCTCCTGCAGAAAAGGCACCTGGCGTCGCAAAGCCAGGTTGTGAAGCATACAGCAGGCCACGATGATCTGGCACACCTTCTTTGGTGAGTACATTAGGGATCCACCTGTCATATGCAGGCACCTAAACCTGGCCTTCAAGAGGCCGAAGGTCCGCTCGATCACCCTCCTAGTACGCCCATGTGCCTCATTGTACCGTTCCTCTGCCCTTGTCCTGGGATTCCTCACTGGGGTCAGTAACCACGACAGGTTGGGGTAACCTGAGTCACCAATTAGCCACACACGGTGTCTCTGTAGTTGTTCCATCACATAAGGGATGCTGCTATTTCGCATGATGTACGCGTCATGCACTGACCCAGGGAACTTGGCATTTACATGGGAGATGTACTGGTCAGCCAAACAGACCACCTGGACATTCATGGAATGATAACTTTTTCTGTTCCTGTACACCTGTTCACTTTCTCTGGGGGGTACCAAAGCCACATGTGTCCCATCAATGGCACCAATGATGTTGGGAATATGTCCAAGGGCATAGAAATCACCCTTCACTGTAGGCAAATCCCCCACCTCAGGGAAAACGATGTATCTCCGCATGTGTTTGAGCAGGGCAGGCAACACTCTGGACAACACCTTTGAAAACATAGGCTGAGACATCCCTGATGAAATGGCCACTGTTGTTTGAAATGAGCCACTTGCCAAAAAATGGAGTACTGACAGCACCTGCACTAGAGGGGGGATCCCTGTGGGTTGGCGGATGGGTGACATCAGGTCTGGCTCCAGCTGGGCACACAGTTCCTGTATAGTGGCTCGGTCAAGCCTGTATGTCAGAATGACATGTCGTTCCTCCATTGTCGACAGGTCCACCAGCGGTCTGTACACGGGAACATTCCTCCATCTCCTCGCAAGTCCCAGCGGACGGTGCCTAGGAAGGACAACAGCGAGCACAGAGTCAATCAACCCACAGGTACGTTCCCACAGCTTGTACAGTACACGATTCTCTATGCATTGACTGCTTGTATGAGTGTCAATGTAAGGCCTAGGCATGTGTGACGCAGTAGAAATTAAGCCATGTGGGCCCTTGAAATGGCGGCTGCCTGACCTGTGAAGTGCGACAATGGGATGTGAGGTCAATGCGCTGGCGTGGCACACCGTGGCGGTAGGCGGTCGAAGACCGCGGCGCAAAGCCGCATTGGTTAACATTGAACCCTATGGGTTTCAGGAGCCAATGACGAAGTGCGCCGGCGGTCGCGGTACGCACCGCCGCGGACGTGACCGCCATTTTCTATCTGCTTAATCACTCGAGACCTGATCATCCACAGGAGAGGACCTATACTGCAAGTGCTGCTGTGACCTCGGTCTGGAAGATACAATGGCTGCTGCAACTGGGGAAAGGGCCCCTGCCTTCACTTCTGAAGAATTGGAGAAACTCGTGGATGGGGTCCTCCCCCAGTATGCGCTACTCTACGGTCCTCCAGACCAACAGGTAAGTACACTGGGAGCATGCTTTGGGGGCAATGCCTGTGTTGAGTCGGGTGGATGAAAGATGGTGGGGAGGGGAGCGATTGAGGCATGCATCAAACGACGGATGAGAGCATGTGCCACATGGCAAGGGTGGGGATGGGGGGCCACTCACATCGAGCATGCAGAAAATTATGACAATGTTATTTCTCCCCTTGTACATGTGACATAGGTCAGCGCCCATCAGAAAATCGACATTTGGCGTGCCATCGCCAAGGACGTCCGGACCCTGGGGGTCCACAACAGACGGGGCACCCACTGCCGCAAGAGGTGGGAGGACATCCGCCGCGGGAGCAGGAAGACCGCGGAGGCTCTGCTGGGGATGGCCTCCCAACGTAGGAGGGGTGGCTCCCGTCAATTGACCCCCCTGATGTCCCGGATCCTGGCGGTGGCCTACCCCGATTTGGATGGGCGCGTGAGGACATCACAGCAGACACAAGGGGGTGAGTACAAGCACATTCTGCTGATTTAGCGCACATTGGAGGTGTCTGGGTGGGGGAGGAGGTCTGTGGGTATCCCTAGGCCAGGGCGATTTCCGTAGGCTAGGCCCCTCCGTTAGGCATGGCCCTGTGCCCCCGCCCCCCCCCTCTGTAGGTTGCCTAGTACAGCTAATCATGGCCCTGTGTCACCTATGTGTGGGTTTGTCGTCCATAGGCTTGTATGCCATGTCCCACGGATTGAGTAGTGCACCCCAAGTGCGTGGCGTAGTGCAGGGGGCTTCTGTGTCTGTCCTCTCCGCCAACGGTGTCGCCAATGCATGCACTCAACATGTCTTTATTTCTCCCCCCCCCTTTTTTGTTGGTCTTCCTGTTCATGTGTGCATTAGCATCATCAGGCGGAGGAGAAGTGGCATCGGAGCACGAGGGAGCTGCATCTCACATGGCCCTGGAGGGCCATGCAACCGACTCGGAGTTCACCAGTGAGACGGAGGGCGAGGGGAGCTCCACAGCGGGAACACGTGGTGACACCAGCGACACAGACACTTCCTCGGAAGGGAGCTCCCTTGTGGTGGCGGCAAAATCCGTGCCCACCGCAACAACAGGTACACTCAGCGCACCAGCTCCGCCCTCCCAGCAGCCCCTCAGCGTTCGCCCTGTGCCCGCTCACCCAGGAAGGTGGGCATCTCCTTTGCCCCAGGCACCTCAGGCCCTGCCCCAGTTACCCCTGCTGCCCTCAGTGAGGAGGTCATTGACCTCCTCAGGATGCTCATTGTTGGGCAGTCTACCCTTTTGAATGCCATCCAGGGTGTAGAAAGGGAGGTGCACCGGAGTAATGCATACCTGGAGGGCATTCATTCGGGTCAGGCTGCCCATCAGCGATCGTTCAATGCTCTGGCCTCAGCACTGACGGCAGCCATTGTCCCTGTCTCCTGCCTCCCTCCTCCAACTTCCTCAACCCAGTCCCACTCCCCTGTTCCTCTGCCTATCCCAGACACACCTACAGACCAGCCTGCACACACCTCAACACCCAAGGCAAGCTCATCCAGACATAAGCACCACACATCACACAAGCATTCACCCAAGCAACATCCACATGCAGACATGCCAACAGCCACTGCCTCCTCTGTGTCCCCCTCCTCCTCGTCTCCCTCCTCCCTCCCTGTGACGTCTCCACTCACACTTGCATGCACAACATCATCAGCCACTACGTCCATCACCAGCACACCCACTAGGACACTCCGCACACGTGCAGTCACCACCCCCACTGCCATTTACACGTCCCCTGTGTCCTCTCCCAGTGTGTCTGTCACCCCCTCTTCCAAACCACGCAAACGCAGGCAGCCACCCACCCAACACCCATCCACCTCACGACAGCCTCCAGCACAAGCACCTGCACCCAAGGACACCAGACCTGACTCACCTACAACCACATCCTCTTCCTCCACTCCCATACCCACTGCACCTACCCTTCCCACTGCTCCTAAAAAAGTTTTCCTGTCCAAAATTAACCTCTTTCCATCACCTGACCCACCCCCTCCATCTCTTAAGAGTCGAATCAGCACCTCAGCCACCACATCCCCTGGACCTACAAGGACAATAGTCCAGGGATTTTGGAGTCCACCACCTTTAAGGGCAGCTACTTCGGCTAGCAGTAAAGGGACAGCCAGCCCACCCCCTGGTAAAAAATCTAAGAAAGGCAAGGCCCGGCGCGAGAGGCCAGAGACAGCAGGCTCCAATGGCACTACCCTGGCACCGTCAGGAAGTGGGGTGCCACCTGTCACACCGACAAAGGGAGGAAAGGGCCACAGTGGAGCAGGGAAGGGTGGCAAGGGCAGCACGCCCGACAAGTCCGGCAGCAGGCGAGCTGCCCAGGAGGGCCCCACCAGCCCCATTCCAGGTGTGAAGGAGGACACCCACAGGCCCGGGACGGCAGCACAGGAGGGCCCCGCAAGCGAAAAGACAGATGTGCACGAAGGGCCCGGCAGCCACATGTCGGGTGGCGAGTGAACTCCATCTCATGGCCGGATCTGGTGCCCTGGAGACACATGTCAAAAACCACTGAACAGGGCCCTTCAAGACAAGCACCGCTGAACAAGGACCTTCAAGACAGGCACCGCTGAACAGGGCCCTTCAAGACAGGCACCGCTGAACAGGGCACCGCCGTGTCAAGCACCGCTGAACAGGGCCCTTCAAGTCAAGCACCGCTGAACAGGGCACCGCCGTGTCAAGAACCGCTGAACAGGGCCCTTCAAGACAAGCACCGCTGAACAGGGCCCTTCAAGACAGGCACCGCTGAACAGGGCACCGCCGTGTCAAGAACCGCTGAACAGGGCCCTTCAAGACAGGCACCGCTGAACAGGGCACCGCCGTGTCAAGAACCGCTGAACAGGGCCCTTCAAGACAGGCACCGCTGAACAGGGCACCGGCGTGTCAAGAACCGCTGAACAGGGTACCGCCGTGTCAAGAACCGCTGAACAGGGCCCTTCAAGACAGGCACCGCTGAACAGGGCACCGCCGTGTCAAGAACCGCTGAACAGGGCACCGCCGTGTCAAGAACCGCTGAACAGGGCCCTTGAAGACAGGCACCGCTGAACAGGGCACCACCGTGTCAAGAACCGCTGAACAGGGCCCTTCAAGACAGGTGCCGCTGAACAGGGCACCGCCGTGTCAAGAACCGCTGAACAGGGCCCTTCAAGACAAGCACCGCTGAACAGGGCCCTTCAAGACAGGCACCGCTGAACAGGGCACCGCCGTGTCAAGAACCGCTGAACAGGGCCCTTCAAGACAGGCACCGCTGAACAGGGCACCGCCGTGTCAAGAACCGCTGAACAGGGCCCTTCATCTCAAGCACCGCTCCGCTGGGCCCTTCATGTCAAGCACCGCTCCGCTGGGCCCTTCATCTCAAGCACCGCTCCGCTGGGCCCTTCATCTCAAGCACCGCTGGCCCATTGGCAGAAGGGGCAGGGCCGGATCTGTGTCGGGCAGGGCTGCACGAAGCACTCTGGGCACCATGCCTCCTCCAGAACCAGTGGAGTCTGTAATCCACTTGATAGACTGTGGCTTTGCACTCCCCAGGATGGTACAGTGGGCAATCCACCCACTGTAGAGACTTGTGAGTCTGTGGCTTTGCACTCCCCAGGATGGTACAGTGGGCAATCCACCCACTGTAGAGACTTGTGAGACTGTGGCTTTGCACTCCCCAGGATGGAACAGTAGCCATGGAGGCCCCTCGTGGATCTGGCGTCGTGGACTCATCTGGCTGAGGTGCCCCCCCTTTCCCTCCCCCTGAGGTGCCTGTAGTTTTGATATCTGATGCCCCTGCAGTGTTCTCTCCAATGGATTCGGGTCTCGTGTGTGGGCTTTGCCCATGTGTTTTGGCCCATTGGCCCACGTACAATGGCTGATACCCAATTTGGACACGACAATTTACATATGTATATATAGTTATAGTTGTTTGTTATATTTATTTACTTAGCCGTACAATATACTTCAATTTTCATGATCATTTTATTTTGTCTTTGCATTCTTCCAGGAGGTTTGGGGGGTGTCACTCTGAGTTGTTGCTCTGCATTGATGTGTATGTAGTTGTGGGTGAGGGTGAGGGTGGGTGTGTCGCGTATGTGTGTGCCCGTAATCTTTTCTCCTCCCCCCTCCCCTGTGTCGTAGGTGCAGTACTCACCGTTGTCTCCTGCGGCGACGTTCGTGCTCCTGGTAGAGGAGCAGGTAGACAATAGCTGGTAGGATGTGTAATTCGGGTTCCATGCTGTCCAGATTCCTCGTGGAGTGTGTAGAGGTGAGCGTTTTCCGTTCGTACTGTCTGTTTCCGCCGTGTTTTTATCGCTACCGCCCCGGAAAAGGTGGCGGATTGGTGGGTTGTGATAGGGTGGGCGGTACATTGTCTCCCGCCTGTCTGTTGGCGGTGACCGCCGCGCTGTTTGTTTGTCCCGCCGTGGCGGTCGGAGTGTTAAAGTGGCGGTCTCTGTTGGCGGTTCCCGCCAGGGTCAGAATTAATTTTTTTTTACCACCTGCCTGTTGGCGGGTTGGCCGCCGCTTTAACACCGACCGCCAGGGTTGGAATGACCCCCATAGTTACCTTAAGGCACAAGTTATAGTTTCTTGAGATAAGCATAACTATAATTGTTGTATTTCTATGGTTTTGTGTGTTTAAAATTTGAACTTAACTATAACATCCCTGTAACATTTGGTATTTTTATGGAATTTCCAAGGTATTTTTAATTCTATTTCCTAGCTATAATGTCCATGTAATTTATTATTTTTTTTAAGCATATTTCTATTTTTTTTTTAACGTTAAGTAATATTTTATCACCTTACATTAATCCAACCCTCGCTGCTCATGGCCTATGGCCTCACGCAGCAGGGTTTGGCCTCAGCCAACCTCCTGCAGGTTCCCAACCCCATGCCATGCATGGCCTTTGGCCGTTCACAGCAGGGGTTGGCTGTAGGGCCTGGCACCCAATCCCGCACCACGTGTGGCGTTTGTCCATGCACTGTGGGGGTTGGTTGAAAGGCCTGCAGTCAATCTCCTACAGGCACCCACCCCTATGTCTCGCACAGCCTTAAGCCATCTGAGTCGGGGGCAGCCGCAGGGCCTGACCTGCGACCAGTCCCTGTGGCCCACCTCCCATATGTAGGCAACCAAGGAGGGGGGCACACAGCCAGTTACAGTCCCAGTGACCCTATCCCCCAGGGGCACCCAATTACTAAAAGGATAGAGGGCTGCCCCTCTCCCTGGGCTGATTTTGGCCTCAGGGACCCTATACCCCACAGCGTGGCCAATCAGTGAAAGGGGATAAGAGGCAGTGTAGCCCCCTCCATGGGCTGATTTTGGCCCCCGGGACTCCATCCTCCGGGGTCCGGTCAATTGGAGGGGGCTACATGGCCCCCTCCCTGGGCCGATGTTTGCTCTGGGGACCCTATCCCCTGGGGTCTGGACAATTATTAAAAGAGGAGGGGGCCACGTGGCCCCTCGCCCTGGGCCAATATTGGCCCTAGGGACTCCACCACCCCGACCAGGCCAATTATTAAAAGGAGGAGGAGGAAGATACCAGAACTCGTGCCGTTAAGTAACTTTAGGCCATGAGTTATAGTTTCTTAAAATAAGTATAGCCATAAGTATATCTAAAACTGCTGAATTTCTATGGTTTTGTATGGATATAATGTCAACCTAACTATAATGTCCCTGCAACCTTTGGGCCCAGATTTATGTTAAAGTGGCGCAGCGTGGTGCTGCGCCAAAAATAGCAGCACCACACTGCGCCACTTTAGAAATGCAGAGGTGCGCCATATATAGAGGAATACGACACGCCCCTGAGTTTCCCCCTGCCCTGGCACTGAATTAAGCTGCCTAGCGCCAACACAGGCATCCTTGCAACATAGTGCAAGGATGTCTGACTTGAGGGGATAGATTGTTTATGTGCGGAAAATTGTCCTTTCCTGCATGTAAACAGTCTATAATGGCGATTTGGCACTTCTGTGTCAAATGCAGCACACATAGATGTACCAAAGCATCATTCTGAATGATTGTTTATGTGCAGGAAGGTGTCCCTTCCTGCACGTACAAAATCATCCATGGCATTTTGCTTCAAAATCCGCCCACACCTCGCTGCCTGGCTGTACTGCAGCGCTGAGAACACCGGGCACGTGGAAACTGAAGCATCACTGTCTCAGCCAATGAAAGCACTACTCCCATGCTGTTTATAATAGCACCCCCCCCAACATGTGGCTTACATCCACACCACTCCAAACAGGCAGTGCCCACACATCATGCTCACAGTGTACTCACCTGTTTGTTTGGAGGACCGTAGAGTAAAGTGTACTGGGGGAGGACCCCATCCACCAGTTTCTCCAACTCCTCCACAGTGAAGGCAGGGGCCCTTTCCCCAGACACATGAGCCATGGTCGGTTCCAGACACAGGTCACAGCAGCACTTGCAGTGTAGGTCCTCTCCTGTTGATGGTCAGGTAGCAAGTGAGTGAATAGCTAGAAAATGGCAGTGACGTCCGCGGCGGTGCTTACCGTCACCGCCGGCGTACATTGCCATTGGCTCATGGGACCCATAGGGCCCAATGATAACCAATGCGGAGTTGCGAGACGGTCATCGACCACATACCGCGACGCAGCACAACGCCAGCGCAGTTACCTCATTTCCCCTTGTCCCTCCTCACAAGTCAGGCAGCTGCCATTTCAGGGGGGCACATGGCATGGCACCTAACTGCTTCACAACACATATCGGCACATATTCTGACTCTCGAATTCACACACTGCTTCTGTGACATTAATTCAAAAACAGTTGTGCTATCTATGTGGTAAATGATCTTCTGCTCACCGTTCTCCTCCATAGGCTACAACCGCTGAGGCAGATGATGAGATGGCGGCATCCTCTGTTGTACAGACCCCTGGTGGACCTGTTGACAATGGAGGACAGGCACATTATCATCACATACAGACTTGTGCCACAATCCAAGAACTGTGTGCCCAATTGGAGCCAGACCTGATGTTAGCTATCTGCCGGCCCATAGGAATACCCCCTCTTGTGCAGGTCCTGTCAGTACTCCATTTCCTGGCAAGTGGTTTCTTTCAAACAACAGTGGCATGGCATCAGGGATGTCTCAGACAATGTTCTCAAACGTGTTGACCAGAGTGTTGTCTGCCCTGCTGAAACACATGCGCAGCTACATCGTCTTCCTCCAGGTGGAGGATTTGGCCACAGTGAAAGCTAACTTCTATGCCCTGGGACATATCCCCAACATCATTGGTGCCATTGATGGTACACATGTGGCATTTGTCCCCCCGCAGAAATGAACAGGTCTACACGACTGCAAAAAGGTATAATTCTATGAATGTGCAAATGGTGTGTTTGGCAGAACAGTACATCTCCCATGTGAATGCCAAGTATCCAGGCTCAGTGCATGACACCTATGTCTTGAGGAATAGCAGCATCCCTTATGTGATGGGGCAACTCCAGAGGCACCGGGTGTGGCTATTAGGTGAGGCCAAGGTCCCCACACAGTATAAGTTGGGGTCTGAGTATGGGGTTGTCCCTAAGGGTTAATGTGTGTCTAACAGTTGTCCCTCGATATTTACAGGTGACTCTGGTTACCCCAACCTGTCATGGCTACTGACCCCAGTGAGGAATCCCAGGACAAGGGCAGGGGAACGTTACAATGAGGCACATGGGCGAACAAGGAGGATTATTGAGAGGACCTTCGGCCTCCTGAAGGCCAGGTGCTTCCATCTGACAGGTGGATCCCTGTACTACTCACCAAAGAAGGTGTGCTAGATCATCGTGGCATGATGTATATTGCACACCCTGGCCTTGAGATGGCAGGTGCCTTTTCTGCTGGAGGATGAGCCTGGTGATGGTCTTGTGGCAGCGGTGGAGCCTGTGGACAGTGAGGAAGAGGAGGCAGATGAAGAAGATGTGGACAACAGAACAAACATTATACAGCAGTACTTCCAGTGACACACAGGTAAGAGACTGTAACTCCTCTTCTCATTTCAGTATATCTTTGGACATTGTACATGGCAGCCTCTTACCCTCTGTCTATGTATATCTTTGAACATTGTACATGGCAGCCTCTTACCCTCTGTCTATGGCCACTGACTGTGCCATTTGGATTCCCTTTTTTCAGATCTGTGTACCCCATTCTGGCTCCTGCTATATGTACTGCTGCCCACCAACTTTCACACATTGGTATAATTCAGTGAACATAGATGTTGCAATGCTTTGAGAATGTTGTAAGAATACATCTTTCCAATCATTACAATAACTCCAGTATGATTTTTATTTCAATGGTATTTATTTGTTGTGCTACATAGTATGGGGCTAAGTGCAAGGGGCTGGGGTGATGGTGGAGGAAGGTCCAGGGTAGAGTCCAGTCTCTTGTTAATGGGGCATGGGAAGGGGAGTAAAGGCAGTTCAAGGTGGACAGGGTGACAGAGTGGGACAGAAGGGTGACAATAAGGAGAGTCCTATTTCCTGGCGGGGTCTTGGCAAGGTTCTCTGTCTTCTGCCTGGACCGCAGGGACCGTTTGTGGGGTGGTTCTCCTTCTGCAGGGGGTGGGGTGCTGGTGGCCTGTTGGTCCTGTGTCAGGGTCTCCTTTCCACTAGTGCCGGGGGAGGTGGAAGGCTGTTCCTCGGTTTGGCTAGTGTGAGGGGCCCTTTGTTGTCCCACTGCCTCCCTCATGGTCTCGCCCATGTCAGCCAGCACCCCTGCTATGGTGACCAGGATGGTGTAGATTTTTGTGAGGTCCTCCCTGATCCCCAGGTACTGTCCCTCCTGCAGTCGCTGGTGTAGTGCTTTTTCTCTTGTCTAGTTTCTAAGCACTAACATAACACACTAGAAATGCACTTGTGAGGTCAAAGAAGACTTTTATTGTTATTTTATTCTTCCCCAACCACAATGTTTATGAATGAATGACGAATTAGTAGCTTTCAAGTCCGCGTTAATCAAACAAAATATATCAGTTTGCAATATACACAGCAGGTTATATTTATAAGATATTGAATGCAAAGCAAAACAAATACTTCACCGTGTAGGAACTATTTACAGCTACATCTTTCTAAGGTCTGCAAGCTGATGACCCCTGTCAGCCGCGAGAAAGAGTTTCATCTACCCACACGGGATGCTGGCAGCTGGCGCCAAGCTCCAGCACGAGGTCCGGCAGATTCGAATCTGACTCTCTGCAGCCTGTTACATTCGTTACAAAGGTGTGCCCCCTCCTCTCAGACCTGGGAAACTGAGCAAGCCTTTTGGAGACTGGCCAGGTCTCCAAGACTACTCCTGTTCCCAAGCTCAAGCGAAGGAAAAACAACACCCATGTACTCTCTCTTATCATGTCTAGTCTACTGTGAGAAAAACATCTTGGTTCATCTGGTGCAAAAACACAGCTTGGAAAAATACAGCTTGGATTCTCAACTGCAATGTCTAACTCCACGTTAAAGGCAATGGGCAGCTAACCTAAATATCAAATGCAATGTCATGTTAAAGGCAATAGGCAGCTAACCTAAATATCAAATGCAATGTCTAGTGTCATGTCAAAGCCAATAGGCATCTAAGCTGAATACAAAATGCAATGTCTTATATCATGTCAAAGCCCATAGGCAGCTGAGCTGAATACAAAATGCAATGTATAATATCATGTCAAAGCCAATAGGCAGCTGAGCTGAATATGAAATGCAATGTATAATATCATGTCAAAGCCAATAGGCAGCGGAGCTGAATACAAAGTGTAACATATGATATCATGTCAAAGCCAATAGGCAGCGGAGCTGAATAATATATGATATCATGTCAAAGCCAATAGGCAGAATATCTAGTAGCATGTCAAAGTCAATAGGCAGCTAAACTGAATACATCATGTCAAAGTCAATAGGCATGCAATGTCAAAGCCAATAGGCGGCTAGACTGGATACAGCATGTCAAAGCCAATAGGCAGAATACAGAATGTAATGGCTAATGCAATGTCAAAGCCCATAGGCGGCTAAACTGAACAAAACATACCATGTGCTACTGGTGAACATTGAGCAACTAATATGCGCAGTGGTGAAACACAAAGTCATTGGTCAAAACAAACTCCATCAAATAGCAGTACAGCTGGATCTCCTGTAACTTGGCCAGTACCCTGCCCATGGTCTCCTGGGAATGGTGGTATGCTACCATGATGTTGGAGAGTGCCTCGTGGAGGGTCGGTTCCCTGGGCCTGTCCTCCCCCTGTCGCACAGCAGTCCTCCCAGCTTTCCTCTGGTCCTGTGCCTCTGTCGCCTGAACCTGTGCCCACTGCCACTGACCCCAGGTCCCTGATCATCCTGTGTTAGTGGGGTTGCCTGGGGTCCATGTAGTTGTGGACACACTGCTGATTGACGTGTCCGGGCGACAAAGGTATGGGCCCGCTGGGTGGGTGCTGTGGTGGTGTTTCCTGAGGGGGGAGGCTCTGTGGTGGGTTGGGACTGTGGCAGGGAAACCGACTGTCCAGAGGTCCCTGATGGGCCAGGTTGGTCATCGTGATTCAGGCGTGCAGAGCTGCTGTCATCACTGTGGGCCTCTTCTGGGGGGACTGGTTGTTGGTGGCACCTCCTGTCCGGTGACATTGGGTAGGGGTCCTGTTGGGATGCAAATATGTTGTTATTGTATCTGTGCGTGCCATCTTGTGCAATGGGTGTGTTCCCCTGTATAATTGTGCCTTCCCTGTCACCTTGGCCTTGTGTGAGTACTGATTGTGTGGGCTGGGTGAGTCTCTCTACTGGGCATGCTGTGGTGATGGGTGTCCATGCAGGGCTGTGATGGGTGTCCATGCAATGTTGTTGCATGCAGGGCTTGGTATTGGAATGGGTTGGGTTGTGATGGTGGGGTATGTGAGGTGTTGGAGTGATGGGAGTGAGGGTACAGGTGGGGGTATGTGATGGCATGCAGGTAGGGTGGGGGATATAATGGTAAGGATTTGACTTACCAGAGTCCAGTCCTCCTGCTACTCCTGCGAGGCCCTCAGGATACATGATCGCCAAGACTTGCTCCTCCCATTTTGTTAGTTGTGTGGAGGGGTCCCCCGCCAGTCCTCTGTACAGCAATCTGGTGTCTTGAAACCATGGAACGCACCTTGGTGGAGAAGTGCGGCACAATGGTTAGAGCGGCAGACCCTGAAGCAGAGATCTGGCTCAAGACCAGGGTTCAAGTCCTGCTTCGGCAGATCTTGGGCTCAATTCCCTTGGACCAGATAATTCTCGCCTCGGTGCCTAATCTAATTAATGGGTCCCACTCTGCAACTCTGGGCAATAGCTTGCTTAATCTCCACAACGGCCCCACCAGCGCTTGGATGCCTGGCTTCACCCTGGGGGTGCCCAGGAGTGGGCACCTCACAGGGAAAAGCCAGGAAGGGTTCCATAGCGGTATGAGTACAGCGCCTTGAGACCCTAACGGGTGAGTAGTGCGCTATACAAGTGCAAAGTTTACAGTTTTACCTTCCCCGTAGGTCATTCCACCTCTTCCTGATGTCATCCCTGGTTCTTGGATGCTGTCCCACGGTGTTGACCCTGTCCACGATTCTGCGCCATAGCTCCATCTTCCTAGCAATGGACGTCTGCTGCACCTGTGATCCGAATAGCTGTGGCTCTATCCGGATGATTTCCTCCACCATGACCCTTAGCTCCTCCTCAGAAAACCTGGGGTGTCTTTGGGGTGCCATGGATGTGGTGTGAGTGATATGTGTGAGGTGATGTGTGGGGTGATGTGTTGGGGTGTATACTGTGATGTGCGTGGATGGTGTATGAGTGATGGTGTTCTGTGCCTCTGATTGAGTGTGTGCTCTTTGCTTGTCTCTCTGTGCTTAGTCCCTTTTTTTTCGTTGTAAGGGGTTGTGGGTGGTGTGGGTGTGTGTTTTATAGTGGTGTGAGTGTGTGGGTGTGGTGTGTGTATGTGTGTCAGGTGTGTGTATTTTGAATTGTCCAAGGTGGTGGTGTTTTGTAAGTGTGTCTGTATTTTGAGTGCAGCGGTGTGTACTGCCAATGGTTTACCGCGGTTGAAAGACTGCCGTGTGGATTTGTGGGTCGTGATACTGTGGGCATATTCCTGTTGGCGTGACGGTGTGGCTTTTGCTATCGCCATTTTATCACTGACCTTTGGTGTGGCTGACTTGTGTGGGTGTCTGTATTGTGGCGGTATTCTCTGTGTGGGTCATAATACCCGTGGTGGATTACCGCAGCGGGCACGGTATCTTGCCGGCCGTCTGCACAGTGGTAAGAGGAATTTACCGCCAGGGTTGTAATGAGGGCCATGGTCTTCAGGGCTTTTGTCCATGTGGACACCGGAAGGCATGCAGGAATAGTACTATGCATAAAGAATTCTTAACATGTAGACAAGGCCATATGAAAAAGATTGTCCAGTTCCTCACATGTAGTACCCCTTCCACAGTGTACATTCTTGACTGCCCATGTCACTTAAGATATGTAGGGAGCAATATTCACATGGTGCAAAAGAGGGGAAAGGAATCTATGAGAGCCATCAATAACAAACACCCCCATTACCAAGTAGCAAGACAGTTTCTTGAAAGACTTTAGTCTGATAGATTGTTTCTTTCCTATTATGCTATTGATCATATCCTATGCAACCACAGAGGGGGAGATAGATTGATGAGACTAAGAAAGAAGGAATCCAAGTACATATTGGACCTTGAAACTAAAACTCCAGGGGGACTCAATATCGATGAAGAATTAGGTGTTCAACTAGTTGAAGGTTGACAGCTTGATGAACTGCTCTGTTGCCCCCACCCCATGACTCCTTTCTCCAAATCAGTCTTGACTCTGTTCCCCACGGGTACAGTCCAGCCAAAACTTGGCTGGGTCCAAACTGGGGTGGCATGGTGAGTAAAAGTACGATGGATTATACTGAGATCTGTGACTGGGGGTGAGTGTTTGCATTGTTCAGCACTCCGTCCATCATACTTTTGTGTTGCTAAAGTTGCCCTCAGTGTGAAGGGTATGCCCAGACATGGGTTCCGTGCTCACTGCGCCACTGGATTCAAGCTTGCCAGGCTGATGAAGGGTGAGACCCTGAAACCAGTCCCAGGATGCTTGTTTCTGGTCCAGGGATGACCTGCCTTGGCAGTTTGGGCTCGACTGTTCCCACAAGGAACAGGATCAAGACTGATTTGCATGTGGCTGGGTCCAAACTGGGGTGGCATAGTGAGCAAATGAACAATGGACTAAACCCATATCTGTGACTGGGGTTGAGTGTTTGCATTGATTAGCACTCTGTCCACCATCCTTTTGTGTTATTAAAGTTGCCCTAACTGGAAAGGGTATGCCCAGATGTGTGTCCCGTGCTCACTGTGCCACTGGATTGAAGCTAGCTTGGCTGATGAAGGGTGTTATCTTGAACCTGGTCCTGGGATGCTTGTTTCCGGTCCAGGGAGGACCTGACTTGGCAGTTTGGGCTGGACTGTTGCCATGAGGAACAGGATCAAGACTGATTTGCATGTGGCTGGGTCCACCTGGGGTGGCATGGTGAGCAAAAGAACAATGGATTAAACCCACATCTGTGACTAGGGGTGAGTGTTTGCATTGCTCAGCACTCCGTCCATCATCCTTTTGTGTATCTAATCAGACTGACCATGGATGTAGCACTCGGGGTAATGCCTCATCAACGAGCAATGAGGCAGCCCCAGATGCGACACAATCCATAAAGCATGAACCACACCCACCTCTAGCCAATTCCATTGAAACCAAGCAACTAAAGAGGGAGAAACGCAGGTATGAGGGAACCACTGAGATAAGGAATGTTCATCCTCAACATCAACTTCGAGGAGGCTCAACCCCCGAAGCTAAGTGGCAGGACAACTCTGCCCAGAGAAACTGCCCTTCCGGGCTGAGGTCATCCGGTGATTTACAAGAGGTGATAGAAACACAAGGTAACTTTCTCCAGAGAGCGTCACAATTGTTTAGCCCTCACACTGATGGGGTGCCACATGCCCAGGAGCCTGAACGGCCGTCTCCGAAGTATGCTGTGAGGCAGACATCCCCTGCCAGTCTTCAGATAGCATCTTCACTTTTAGTCAGGAGGATGACTAGATCTGGCCCCAATGGAACCACTCCAAATCACCTTTCAGACAATCACTACACTCTGTTTTCTCCTTTTGATGAGGAGGAAAATTCCAGTACAAAAGAGAGTCACACTAAGTACAATCTAGGGGAGGGACAGTGCTGTACCATCCTATTCCACCCAGTATATCGATTACTTGGAAACATGGACATTCTCATTCGAGGAAACATATTAAAACTCCCAGGGCAGATTGCAGGCCTAACTAAGATCACCGCAGAAATGATTGAATCAGTGGAATTCATAGATTGTGAGCCAGGGAAAGTTAACAAAATGACCAAAGTCATCTGGCAGTCTGCTATTCTGGCTGAGGCAGTTCTCAAGGAAGGGCAGTCTCACTCGGTCCTAAAGGGCGCAAGGGGTCTCTCCCTGGGTGTAAAGCCCCCAATGCCACAGGGAGTGTTTGGCTCACACATCATGTACTCAAACAGAAGGACAGCAATGAGAGAGATGACTGGCTGTGGATAGCCCGAATTCTCAACCAGAAGCAAGAAATAAATTGAATCTCCAGCCCAGAGGGCAAAGAGGCTCATGAGTGTCACTATTTAAGGCTTTGCTCTTGGAATATCCACAGTCTAAAGGACAAGCTGGAAGACCCTGAAACAAAACCACCAGGGCTTTCCGGTTATCACTCTACGAGAAATTTGGGCCTTGGAACCCATTATCATTCTCGGGCTACTCCCATGCCTTCCTACCTGCTGCTAAGGAAGAAAATTTGGCCATGGGAAAGGTAGCCTGGAGGTATATCTGTCAACCATCCTAAATGCCAGCTGTAAGGTGCTCTCCACCGATGCCGATACATTTCTCACAGGGTTCCTAACTTTTCTGCACAGAAGGAGAGTGCAGGGGTTAATTTTAGTTAACATTTATATGCTTTTGAGACAGAAAAACCAGGAGGTGATGTCCAAAACTTGATGATCATATCACTCAACTGCCATGCTCTTAACCGTTCCTCCCACTAATAGTTCCGGGGACTTCAATATGAATCTATTAGAAGGGTCTGAAACCAATTAGGTCATTGAAGCTCAGAAACATCAGTGGCCTATCCCGGAACAATCACTGATAAAGTCAGAAAAAAGAAGCAAAATAAAAATAGCTTTACTGGGCTCACTAGAGCACCTAGGATTCACAGCTCTAAATGGCCAGTTCAGTGAAGATACCCCACCTTCCTTATCATTTCATGCCACAAACGGCAACTCACTAATTGAATTTACCTAGGTCTCCTTATCACTTATGAAAATGGTACTTTCCTTTAAACTGGGTCTAAGGTCTGAAAGTGATCATTTACTGCAGGAAGTGGTCTTCACCCTTAGTCCAGGAGTAAATAAGGGCAATGCTGAACCTGCTGGCCCTGAATACCTGTGCCAGCTAAAAAGAATCAAATGGACATCCACCTCTTTAGGCTCTTTGGCCCAGGAAGTAAACAAGCATTTAAAAGCCCCCCTAAGAACAGAAACGTCAGTCAAAGATAAATGGGAGGCATTTATTCATTCATACACCCAGCAATTTGCCAGAATTGTTGAATCTATTAGGAGCACAATCCCGCTTGCTATAAAGAAGTCACACACTTGGCAAAGTCTAAAACAGTTAAAGAGGAATGTTAATCAAGGACTTCGGCTAGTCCGTCGGTTTCCCGAACAAGAATGTAATCTCACCAACCTGAGACAAGTGAAACGAAAGCTGAAACAGACTGTATGGGGAATCAGGAGGCAGCACACAAAGAAATTCTGGGCCAATCAATCACTCAGTCAAGGAATTTGTAAAGCACACTGCTCACCCGTGAGGGTCTCAAGGCGCTGGGGTGGGGGGAGGTGCTGGAAACTTATCTGGGACATTAAACATCAAAATGCTAGTAAATTCTGTAACATGGTAAATGCCCAAAGAATCCACAAGGCCCCGAATTGGATTCAAACATCTCGGAGGCGGATTGTGCGTCTTTCTTGAAAGTTAATTTTCACCAAAACAAATGTGAAGCAGATCATGTTCCCCCCAGAGAACCAGGTCGGCCCACCCAGACTGACAACTCAGATTCTCGGAATGGCAGTAGTGCAGGCAGCGAACTTGATGTCACCTGGGTAGGAATCCAATGACTAATAGCTAGAGGGAGAAAGACGGGAGTCCCCAGTTCAAATGGGTCACTCAGTCCATCTATAAATTAGACCCGCCTAAGTGGACTGAAGTCATGACTCCTGTCTTCAATCTCACCTTGGCTGGCGAATCAATCCCGGAATCCTGGAGGGGATCCATAATCTCTCCAATACACAAAGGCTGGGATAAATCAGACCCAAGAAACTATTGACTGATCACTCTTATTGACAAATATATTTTGCTGGGGTTCTCCTCGAACATCTGATTGACTGGGCTGGTCAAGAATCAATAATTCCCCCAAAACAAACTGGGTTTACTAGCAATTCAGGCACTGATACCAAAATTACGACTCTATCTGATACTCAATTCTTCAGTGGCTGCAAATCTTCCACTATACCTCTGCTTTATCGACTTCAAAGCAGCGCTTGACAGCATCAATCGAAGTAGGCTCTGGGGAAACTCAGCCAATAGCTGGCAAATTCCACTACAACTTTTGAAAGCCATTGAGAACCTGTACACTGGTACGTGGGTCAGGATCAAACTGGGCAATGGATCAAACCTATACAGGAGGATCCAAATGACCAGAGGCCTAAAACAGGGTTGAGTTTTGGCCCCCACTTTATTCAACCTCTTTATGGCTGATTTCTCAACAGCACTTTCTTCCATCAACTCCCACGCTCCACAACTGGGGATGAAGCAACTGTCAAACCTCCTATCTGCAGATGACTTCGTACTACTCAGTAGAACTAGGGTAGATATGAGACATCTCCTGAAAGTCACACAAGATAACTCTCTCAAGAATGGGCTGCAAATTAATCATAAAAATACCAAAATCATGATCCTAGGTAAGAGATCCCTGAGGAGGTCGCTACCTGGGTATTAAGTGGGAGCAAGCTTGAAGAAACAGTTACTTATAAATACCTGGGTCTTCTGTTTGACTGTCATGGCTCCTTTAATAAACACAAAGAAGAAATAAGACAGTAAGGGGCTGCTCTCTCCATGGGGCTTCGGACATTGTCTACAAAATGTAATAAATATATGCTCAGTTCACTGTTAGAAGTAGCCAGAGCTAAGGTGATTCCTATGTTAGTCTATGGAAGCGTTGCACTTCGTGGCAGAGACTCCAAGGTCCTGGATGATACCATATCGAGCATATACAGGCAAATGTTCAAGCTTCCAAGTTACACATTGCTGTCACAGATAAGGCTGGAGTTTGGCTTACCCAAAAAGTCTCTTGTAAGGTGTGCAGCCTCTATCAACTCTTTTCACAAAATGAGAAGTGTGGCCAGAAACACGGTAACCTACAATATAGGGGAGGAAATAGCAATGACGCCCTGCTCGTCAGCATGAAAATATCTTTACACCTCAATAAAGCAGCTTCACATCAGGAGTTTATGGTAATCGAAGCTCAATCACAAGCTATTTAAATCTTTAACCAAAAAAGCAACAAAACATCTGTCGCTAATTGAAGATAAGACAACCTTCGAGAAAAGGCTCCATGCCTGGCTAGTTTTAAACGCGAACCTAGCCCCTCAGCCATACCTGGGAGAAGTCCTAACATACAGCATTAAGAGGAAGTACTTGTTTCACTATCTGGGGTCCTTCCAGTGGGCAAACATGAGAGCCCATGGCACAGGCCTGTAAAAGATGAGCCCTGCTGGCTCTGTTGACTAGGACCCACAACTGTGCCCCACATGTTTTGCCTATGCAACCGGACCCTGAGGGATCGCAGTAGGCTTCTGCACCCGCTATGGGTACATCTGGGGGTCCGCACGTGCAGACATGCGGCCGTAAGTTGCCTCAACTCTGTCAATCAAAAACTGATCGCCAAACGGTGAGATCCTTGGAGGGAGTGGAGTGTGCCCTGACTGGTACAACCACTCAAGACGTAAGCCTCTGCTCCCTGCCATGGTCGTATAAAAACAACACCACAGAACTAAATGGCACTTGCACTTTATTGGCAAATATGCACTTTAGGACTTTAGGTGTTTGACCGATGGTGTTTTTATTTTTTAACTTGTACGGCAGTGACGGCCTTCCAGTACCACTAACTGAGCACCTAATAAAATTATTCATATATAAATATATATATATATGTATATATATATATATTGGCAAACTTATTTTGCCAATAAGTTTGGCGCCCCTTAACGAATCTTCACAAAATTTTCAAAATGTATACTTCAGTCGGTTCACCTCCTGTATTGGACGTTTTTGGGAGATCCATCAAGTGGGGGCTGAGAAAGAGAAAAATGGGGGGTCCCAAAATACATTTTCACCATGCATTTTTCCATAGGGATTTTGAACAAGAGTACAGCCTGACCCTTAAATGGAATTAGACCAAATATGGCAGAAAGCTAGCTCTTGGTCCAGAAAGCATGCTTTTTGTGATTTGATGTAAATTCAGTGGTTTTAGAGATATTAAAGGACAAAAAATATAGATATCTAGGAACGCGGATCCTCTGCGGATCCACCATCGGTCAATCTGCAGATCCAAGCGCCACAGGAAGAATCTGATTGGCTGGCCACTACCTGACAGGGAAGTTGTGGCTGCTGTTCACTTGAGAAGGAACCAGTCTCCAGGGCTGTAATGTACATGATGAGGTCTGGGTAGAGGTTTCCTAACCCCACGGGTGATGTGAATGTGATACAATACCAAATAATGCACTGGAAAAGCACAGAAACATTTTTTTTTGCAGTTTCTGAGATCCGCAGATCCACCCATCGGGCTCAGCATGGTCCCTGGTGTAAATCCGTTGGTTGATCCGCGGATCCTGAAAACCGCAGGAAACAAAATATATATATATACTGAATACTAAAGTACACTAATTTGTAATTGCAAAGAAGAAAATTTTCCGTTGTTTGTGTTTCACTTTCCTTTTGGTTTTGTTATGACTTTCCCTAGCTTCTCTTTTGGTAAAACTAAATGCAGCACTGTAAGCAAGGGATGAAGCTTGGAATTATTATAAGGGAGTGCGGAGGGTTAATGTGGCTGCTGCAAAGAACGTGATGTAGGCATGCCACAGTCTGCATTCAATCTTCTAATGTTAAAATAACTCTGAACGTACTTTTCTCTAGTGGAAACTTATCAGGTATTGCAGAAGGTTAATGTGCTGCTGTGAGGAACATTAACTAGGCAGATCAGAACTAGCAATGAATGTAACAAGCTCACCTGAAAGGCAATATTCATGGGCCGCTAGCAAGTAGCGGAAACTTCACTGGAAGGACAGGTGGAGGTTGTTTTTGTTAAAGCTCTTTTCCCCTTCGGGCCGGCTCAGCCCCTTGTTCCTGATAGGCGCGGGAGAATTTTGGTTTGTGTGCTGTTTCTAAGCAGTAGTGAAAAACAAAAACAGGAGCTGCTCAGAATGAAATAGTCCAAAAACACAGGCTGATCGACCTGTGCCCTCAAAACCAAGGCTGTTGTGAGAGGAAGAAAGGGCATAAAAGAAAACCTAAGTACAACACACACCAAAGACATGATCAGTAAACAACTAATAAAAAAATGAAAGTAATACAGTTTCACATAAGTGAGCCGACGGCCACCATGAGCATCAGCGTGAAGAGACACAAAAGGAAAAAGAAAACATATTGGCAAAAGTGCAATTAGTCATGTAACGGGGGCAATGACCGAGGCGGTGACAAAACGCCCTAAGGAGGGACAAACGTTAAGCATTTATCAACGAAAAGAAAGGATTTTTGAAAGGCAAGCCCACGAACAAGTGGTAGTAATGGACGTGCGGTGGGCGTGGTTAAAAGCCCAGATACATACAAACATGTCGGAAAAGCAGCTCTTGCGCGCTGCTATGCTCGACCTAAACATATAAACTTACCTCAATGATCCTCTTCTTTGCTTCCCGTCGGCCGACTCTTCAAAATCCACCCACACTGTGCTGCTTGACTGTATTGAAGCACTGAGAATGCAGGGCACATGGAAACTAAAGCATCACTGTTCCAGCCATTGAAAGCACTACTCTCATGCTGCTTATAAAAGTAAACAGCTTAAAAGCAGTGCGAATATTGGCTGGGGCAGATGTACATAGCACTCTATCCGGGAACGAGGAGACTGTGTCTCTGCTTCCCAGCACCCTTCACAGCAATGACTGCAGAAGCCTGAGCTACGCATATCAGGCTGGCCGATGGCAAAATATCAGCCAACCTCACATGCGCAGTTCGGTTACTTAGCCACATCTCGTTCTGTGGTAGCCGCGCCTCATAAAGGAGACCACTTCCACTGTCCCCTGAACCCGCTTACGAGGGATGTAATGGCTTGCAGCCAGAGGGTCAACGCCCCATGGAGAAACAACCCCTGCAACCCAGAGAAGGGACTGTCCTCTCTCTACAGCAGCTTGTTTTCCAGTGGCTTCGCACCTATGAACAGCCTTGCTCAGTTCTGTATCAGGGAACTATCTGATAAAAAAGAGGCTTCCTGAAATCTGAACAAAGCGATTGCTCATTGGTTGGTTTAACTTAAACAGGAGTTAAGTATGAACAAACTCCTCGCTCCGGAGACTACCCTGTAAGATAAAGGTATACAAATATCAGTGTTGTGGGGCAGGGCTAGGCAGATCGACCTTTTGCCAGAGAGCTGCTGACGGAGGAGGCTTGAACTTCAGGCCTCTGGCATTGAGATATGCAAGCGATATGAGACTCCCATTGATATTCTGAATTAAACTATGTGTTTCATCTGTTTAAGACATAGGTGGGGATTTGACTAACCGGAAAGGGGTGTGTGACGAAATAACTTCGGGGTGTCGTTTTGTTCCCTGAGTTTCCAATATTTATGGAAAGAGCTGCCCCTCACATTATTTATAAGAGAATGGCTCATAATAAGCAATCTGCCGGAAAGCACCAATGCTTGTGTGCAGTGATTTCAGTGCTTGGGAAGAGGCTCTGCATTTTCACTAAGACAGGACAGATTCTCTGACAGATTTGTCTGACCCCTAATGCCATTCCTCACATTGGCACAATAGTGGGGGCTTCTTGAGTGACTACAGACTGGATGCCAACATTTCTAAATGTTCCCCGCTTAATCAAATTGTAGCTCGATAAAAAAAAGTCTGTCGACATTTCTTTCATTTCTCTTCTGCTCCAGTGGATGCTGCTATGGCCATCAGCCTAGCTGCTGGTGTTTTGCAGCCAGTTTATTGTCTCAGCATGTACGCTGCCACTCGTTGTACGCCACATACGTCTGTGAAACTGAGATTAAAGGTGTTTGAAAAGACTATACTTACTTATAGGAGCATAAACAGCTTGTGTGAAGGACATGTTTAGTCCTCATCCGAGAGGTGCACCAAACCTGCGCTTGGAGGAGCTGCTTTAGAAGTGTGTGCACTCCAGGAAGCACTATGTCACGCTCTCCAACCCGTGAACAGAAAAGCCAGCATGAACTACATAGTGATCTAGGGTAGTGAACGGGGGTGGGGGGTTCAAGGTTGTTCTTCCTCCCAAAGTAAAAGGAACGAAAATAACTATTATGACCATCATAATCAAGAAACATCCATGATAATGGTTTATTTTTGACTTCATTCTTGTTAGTTAACGGGTTGTTCTCTTTTCACATAGATCCAAGGATATGTCTTGGGTAATTGATATGTTCTATTTAATAGGTTCGTAAATGTTTTATGCTAGTTAGTTACAGTTTTGCCCTTTTTGGCAGATAGAAATACAGACACAGGGAGGCAAAAATACTCCCTCCCACCATACAAACTCTAGGCAATATGAGCTATATCATGCCCATGCGAGGGACAGAGCAGCAGAGACACACACAAGCCCACCTCCATATATATATATGTGCACACACCCACACGTGTGTTTCTCCTGATGGCCATGCTGTTTAACCTTTCTCGTGTCGTACACATGAATAAATGGAGTTCTCATCATGTCCTAGATACACAAATGAAGCTCAAGGGTTCTGCGTAAACATCACGTTTCATTTCATTTTAATATTTACACCTAGGGGGCCTACAATGCATATCACCTCTATTAAACCGGAAGCTATACGAATGGCAACGTCAGGAAGATACAAGCTACACAAAAGGCAGATTACAGAATCAACCCTCACGATAAACACTAACTGACCGGCTCCTGTTTTCACCTTTTTCTGCTGGCATATAGGTGGACGGTTGTCGGTGCTTGAAAAATGTGGAATTAATGATCGGCAGGAGAGCAAGATAATAGTTTGTAGCTTCCTCGGAGATGCAGAAGTATTCAAGGTTAACATGTGAATACGGTATCTCTTTCAAATTACGTCCTAAATAATAGGCCAGTGTCAGAAATTACTAAAATATTTTAAGAGCAGAACATGTTGCGCTGGGATAGCTGATGTAAATCACATTTACTTCATATTTTTACTTTATACTACTTCGTGTGATTATTTCAAAATAATCTGTGCTGTTGCCTTCAAGAACGTAAAGGAGCATCTTCTTATCATACGACTGTCGCCATTCCCTCGGCGTGCACAGCCCTTTGAAAGTAGAACTTGCACGCCAGGGAAATTCGTAACTATATATTTATAAATCTATATCTATATATATACACGTATATATTTTAATGAAAAATAGGATAAGCAACGTTATAGTTAGGTGTGATAAAGAGATGTGTGTGTTTTTTTAAAACATTGGAAGTTCACTGAAAAAAACAGTTATACTTAACTCAAGAAACTATAAAGTGTGCACTAATCCTCGCCTTCGCCATGCACTACTACTTACCCCATATATTACATCAGTAATTACATCTTGTATGACATAATTCCTAATATAACAGGAGCATTTGGAATAAAATTAATGATGACAAAACTGTATGGAGGGGGCACGAGTCATAGGTGGTCATTCTGACCTCGGCGGTAAAAGATGCTTACCGCCGGTCAGAAGGCCGCCACAACACCGCTGCGGTCGCGGTAAACCGCCACGGTCATTCTGACCCTCAAGAGGCAAACCGCCAAAAACCCGACATCCACAAAAGTCCGCCACACCAACGGCCAGCGTTAAACTGGCGAAGACCAAACCTCCACCGTCACGCCAACAGAAATACGCCCATGCCATTACGACCCACGAATCCACGCGGCGGTCTTTCAACCGCGGTATTCCATTGGCGGTACACACCGCCGCGCTCAAAATACACATACAGCTCCAAAACACAGCCACATTGGACAATTTGAAATACACACACCTGAGACACATACACACAACACTCCCACACACCCAATTAACTATAAAACACACACCCACATCACCCACAAACCCCTACAACCACAAATCAGAGACGAAGCCCAGAGAGAGACAGCACAGAATAGAGAACACCATCACACAGAGGCACACTACACCATCACCCACACAACAACCACGCACAAAACACCACACACCACTACACTCACCACACTCATCACCGCAAACACCACCCCACACCTCATCCACACCACCCCATGGCACCCCCAAGACACCCCAGGTTCTCAGACGCAGAACTCAGGGTCATGGTGGAGGAAATAGTTTGGGTAGAGCCCCAGCTCTTCGGGACACAGGTGCAGCACACCACCATTGCCAGGAAGATGGAGCTATGGCAAAGAATAGTGGACAGGGTGAACGCTGTGGGACAGCATCCACGAAATCGGGACGACATCAGGAAGCGGTGGAACGACCTACGGGGGAAGGTGCGTTCCATGGTATCCAGGCACAACATCGCAGTGCAGAAGACTGGCGGTGGACCCCCACCTCAACCCCCAGAATTTACAACATGGGAGGAACAGGTCTTGAACATCCTGCATCCTGAGGGCCTCGCAGGAGTATCTGGAGGAATGGACTGTGGTAAGTCTAATCTCAACTACTTCATCCCCTCCACCCACCAGCATGCCAACTCATACCCCCACTCTCCCCCCCACCCCCATCACACATCCTCCTTGCTAATGTCTCACCATCACAACCCACCCATCCCAACACCAAACCCTGCATGCCACCACAAACCATCGACACCCATCACCTAAGCATGCCCACTGCACATACCCATCTCCCCCACAAACCGCCGTCACAACAGCCCCCACAAAGGAATGCCAGCACTGGGGTACACGGGCACCCACCCATTGCACGCTATGGCACACACAGAAGCAATAACTATACTCTTATACCCCTGCAGGACCCGAACGCCACCACACCGCCCAGGAGGGTCCAGAAATGTCCATCCCACCCCGAGAAGAGGCCCCCAGTGATGACAGCAGCTCTGTCTCCCTGGACCCAGATGACCAGCCCGGCCCATCGGGGACCTCGGGACAGTCGGTTCCCCTCAGACAGCCACAGGCCACAGCAGACCTACCCCCCTCTGGGAACACCAGCACAGCACCCACCCAGCGGGCCCATGCCTCTGTCTCCAGGACACGTCAATCAGCGGTGTGTCCACCACTACAGGGCACCCAGGTTAACCCACCACCCCAACAACAACAGGGACCTGGGGGCAGTGGTAGTGGGCACACGGTCCAGAGGACAGAGGCCCAGGGAAACAGGGGAACTGGGAGGGCTGCTGTGCGACAGGGGGGGGACAGGCCCAGGGAACCCACTCTCCACAAGGCCCTCACCTCCATCATGGGAGCATACCACCACTCCCAGGAGACGATGGCGACGGTCCTGGCCAGGTTCCAGGAGATCCAGGTACTGCAGGAGGAACAGTTTATGGGGTTCAGGGAAGAACTGAGAAACATTAGTTCCGCAATGGGCACCATCGTTGTGGCTCTCAACCAGATTGTCACCACATTGCGGGACCATGTGGCACCACAAAGGGCCCCTGTCACTAGCATGGACCAGGAACAGGCTACCACCTCCGCCGTCGCTAGTGGACAGGAGGCCCGACACAAGAACAACCGGCCACCAGAACCCCACCCCCTGCAGAAGAAGAACCACCCCGCAAGCGGGGCCTGAGATCTAGGAAGAAGACAGAGTAGGATGCCAAGACCCCCGCCAGGAAAGGATACCCCCTGATGTCATCCCACTGTCCCACATTGTCACCCTGTCCAACCTTAAACTGCCCCTGCTCCACCTTCCACAGGCATATGGACAATGCACCTGTGAGACTGAGAATCTGGACTCTGCCATGGACATTCCTCCACCATCACCCATCACCGATTTTCAACCATGTCCCAAAATTGAGCACTTTAATAAACACACTTATTGCACACAAATAATCTGGAGTCTGCCTGTATTTTTGAAAATATGTATTAGACATAAACATGCCAAAATGACCAGTTACATTGTGATGACAACATACCACTGTCACACAGCTGTAGTCCATGGGGAAACAAAGCAGAGGTCACGCAGTGGGGCCCACATCTCTGAAATTGGAAGGGAAAGTCACAACTCTGTTAGCATACACTGGGTGAAAAGGACAGACAGTAAAGAGGCAGGAGACTGTAAGTAAATGTAAAATGCCGGTGTTGATTCTTACCTGTGTGTTATTGAAAATACTGCTGTATCACTGTGTCCCTGTTGTCTGTGTCGTCCTCTTCGTCTTCCTCCTCTTCACTCTCCGCAGGCTCCACAACTGCTACAACACCACCATCTGGACCATCCTCCTGCAGAAAAGGCACCTGGCGTCGCAAAGCCAGGTTGTGAAGCATACAGCAGGCCACGATGATCTGGCACACCTTCTTTGGTGAGTACATTAGGGATCCACCTGTCATATGCAGGCACCTAAACCTGGCCTTCAAGAGGCCGAAGGTCCGCTCGATCACCCTCCTAGTACGCCCATGTGCCTCATTGTACCGTTCCTCTGCCCTTGTCCTGGGATTCCTCACTGGGGTCAGTAACCACGACAGGTTGGGGTAACCTGAGTCACCAATTAGCCACACACGGTGTCTCTGTAGTTGTTCCATCACATAAGGGATGCTGCTATTTCGCATGATGTACGCGTCATGCACTGACCCAGGGAACTTGGCATTTACATGGGAGATGTACTGGTCAGCCAAACAGACCACCTGGACATTCATGGAATGATAACTTTTTCTGTTCCTGTACACCTGTTCACTTTCTCTGGGGGGTACCAAAGCCACATGTGTCCCATCAATGGCACCAATGATGTTGGGAATATGTCCAAGGGCATAGAAATCACCCTTCACTGTAGGCAAATCCCCCACCTCAGGGAAAACGATGTATCTCCGCATGTGTTTGAGCAGGGCAGGCAACACTCTGGACAACACCTTTGAAAACATAGGCTGAGACATCCCTGATGAAATGGCCACTGTTGTTTGAAATGAGCCACTTGCCAAAAAATGGAGTACTGACAGCACCTGCACTAGAGGGGGGATCCCTGTGGGTTGGCGGATGGGTGACATCAGGTCTGGCTCCAGCTGGGCACACAGTTCCTGTATAGTGGCTCGGTCAAGCCTGTATGTCAGAATGACATGTCGTTCCTCCATTGTCGACAGGTCCACCAGCGGTCTGTACACGGGAACATTCCTCCATCTCCTCGCAAGTCCCAGCGGACGGTGCCTAGGAAGGACAACAGCGAGCACAGAGTCAATCAACCCACAGGTACGTTCCCACAGCTTGTACAGTACACGATTCTCTATGCATTGACTGCTTGTATGAGTGTCAATGTAAGGCCTAGGCATGTGTGACGCAGTAGAAATTAAGCCATGTGGGCCCTTGAAATGGCGGCTGCCTGACCTGTGAAGTGCGACAATGGGATGTGAGGTCAATGCGCTGGCGTGGCACACCGTGGCGGTAGGCGGTCGAAGACCGCGGCGCAAAGCCGCATTGGTTAACATTGAACCCTATGGGTTTCAGGAGCCAATGACGAAGTGCGCCGGCGGTCGCGGTACGCACCGCCGCGGACGTGACCGCCATTTTCTATCTGCTTAATCACTCGAGACCTGATCATCCACAGGAGAGGACCTATACTGCAAGTGCTGCTGTGACCTCGGTCTGGAAGATACAATGGCTGCTGCAACTGGGGAAAGGGCCCCTGCCTTCACTTCTGAAGAATTGGAGAAACTCGTGGATGGGGTCCTCCCCCAGTATGCGCTACTCTACGGTCCTCCAGACCAACAGGTAAGTACACTGGGAGCATGCTTTGGGGGCAATGCCTGTGTTGAGTCGGGTGGATGAAAGATGGTGGGGAGGGGAGCGATTGAGGCATGCATCAAACGACGGATGAGAGCATGTGCCACATGGCAAGGGTGGGGATGGGGGGCCACTCACATCGAGCATGCAGAAAATTATGACAATGTTATTTCTCCCCTTGTACATGTGACATAGGTCAGCGCCCATCAGAAAATCGACATTTGGCGTGCCATCGCCAAGGACGTCCGGACCCTGGGGGTCCACAACAGACGGGGCACCCACTGCCGCAAGAGGTGGGAGGACATCCGCCGCGGGAGCAGGAAGACCGCGGAGGCTCTGCTGGGGATGGCCTCCCAACGTAGGAGGGGTGGCTCCCGTCAATTGACCCCCCTGATGTCCCGGATCCTGGCGGTGGCCTACCCCGATTTGGATGGGCGCGTGAGGACATCACAGCAGACACAAGGGGGTGAGTACAAGCACATTCTGCTGATTTAGCGCACATTGGAGGTGTCTGGGTGGGGGAGGAGGTCTGTGGGTATCCCTAGGCCAGGGCGATTTCCGTAGGCTAGGCCCCTCCGTTAGGCATGGCCCTGTGCCCCCGCCCCCCCCCCTCTGTAGGTTGCCTAGTACAGCTAATCATGGCCCTGTGTCACCTATGTGTGGGTTTGTCGTCCATAGGCTTGTATGCCATGTCCCACGGATTGAGTAGTGCACCCCAAGTGCGTGGCGTAGTGCAGGGGGCTTCTGTGTCTGTCCTCTCCGCCAACGGTGTCGCCAATGCATGCACTCAACATGTCTTTATTTCTCCCCCCCCCTTTTTTGTTGGTCTTCCTGTTCATGTGTGCATTAGCATCATCAGGCGGAGGAGAAGTGGCATCGGAGCACGAGGGAGCTGCATCTCACATGGCCCTGGAGGGCCATGCAACCGACTCGGAGTTCACCAGTGAGACGGAGGGCGAGGGGAGCTCCACAGCGGGAACACGTGGTGACACCAGCGACACAGACACTTCCTCGGAAGGGAGCTCCCTTGTGGTGGCGGCAAAATCCGTGCCCACCGCAACAACAGGTACACTCAGCGCACCAGCTCCGCCCTCCCAGCAGCCCCTCAGCGTTCGCCCTGTGCCCGCTCACCCAGGAAGGTGGGCATCTCCTTTGCCCCAGGCACCTCAGGCCCTGCCCCAGTTACCCCTGCTGCCCTCAGTGAGGAGGTCATTGACCTCCTCAGGATGCTCATTGTTGGGCAGTCTACCCTTTTGAATGCCATCCAGGGTGTAGAAAGGGAGGTGCACCGGAGTAATGCATACCTGGAGGGCATTCATTCGGGTCAGGCTGCCCATCAGCGATCGTTCAATGCTCTGGCCTCAGCACTGACGGCAGCCATTGTCCCTGTCTCCTGCCTCCCTCCTCCAACTTCCTCAACCCAGTCCCACTCCCCTGTTCCTCTGCCTATCCCAGACACACCTACAGGCCAGCCTGCACACACCTCAACACCCAAGGCAAGCTCATCCAGACATAAGCACCACACATCACACAAGCATTCACCCAAGCAACATCCACATGCAGACATGCCAACAGCCACTGCCTCCTCTGTGTCCCCCTCCTCCTCGTCTCCCTCCTCCCTCCCTGTGACGTCTCCACTCACACTTGCATGCACAACATCATCAGCCACTACGTCCATCACCAGCACACCCACTAGGACACTCCGCACACGTGCAGTCACCACCCCCACTGCCATTTACACGTCCCCTGTGTCCTCTCCCAGTGTGTCTGTCACCCCCTCTTCCAAACCACGCAAACGCAGGCAGCCACCCACCCAACACCCATCCACCTCACGACAGCCTCCAGCACAAGCACCTGCACCCAAGGACACCAGACCTGACTCACCTACAACCACATCCTCTTCCTCCACTCCCATACCCACTGCACCTACCCTTCCCACTGCTCCTAAAAAAGTTTTCCTGTCCAAAATTAACCTCTTTCCATCACCTGACCCACCCCCTCCATCTCTTAAGAGTCGAATCAGCACCTCAGCCACCACATCCCCTGGACCTACAAGGACAATAGTCCAGGGATTTTGGAGTCCACCACCTTTAAGGGCAGCTACTTCGGCTAGCAGTAAAGGGACAGCCAGCCCACCCCCTGGTAAAAAATCTAAGAAAGGCAAGGCCCGGCGCGAGAGGCCAGAGACAGCAGGCTCCAATGGCACTACCCTGGCACCGTCAGGAAGTGGGGTGCCACCTGTCACACCGACAAAGGGAGGAAAGGGCCACAGTGGAGCAGGGAAGGGTGGCAAGGGCAGCACGCCCGACAAGTCCGGCAGCAGGCGAGCTGCCCAGGAGGGCCCCACCAGCCCCATTCCAGGTGTGAAGGAGGACACCCACAGGCCCGGGACGGCAGCACAGGAGGGCCCCGCAAGCGAAAAGACAGATGTGCACGAAGGGCCCGGCAGCCACATGTCGGGTGGCGAGTGAACTCCATCTCATGGCCGGATCTGGTGCCCTGGAGACACATGTCAAAAACCACTGAACAGGGCCCTTCAAGACAAGCACCGCTGAACAAGGACCTTCAAGACAGGCACCGCTGAACAGGGCCCTTCAAGACAGGCACCGCTGAACAGGGCACCGCCGTGTCAAGCACCGCTGAACAGGGCCCTTCAAGTCAAGCACCGCTGAACAGGGCACCGCCGTGTCAAGAACCGCTGAACAGGGCCCTTCAAGACAAGCACCGCTGAACAGGGCCCTTCAAGACAGGCACCGCTGAACAGGGCACCGCCGTGTCAAGAACCGCTGAACAGGGCCCTTCAAGACAGGCACCGCTGAACAGGGCACCGCCGTGTCAAGAACCGCTGAACAGGGCCCTTCAAGACAGGCACCGCTGAACAGGGCACCGGCGTGTCAAGAACCGCTGAACAGGGTACCGCCGTGTCAAGAACCGCTGAACAGGGCCCTTCAAGACAGGCACCGCTGAACAGGGCACCGCCGTGTCAAGAACCGCTGAACAGGGCACCGCCGTGTCAAGAACCGCTGAACAGGGCCCTTGAAGACAGGCACCGCTGAACAGGGCACCACCGTGTCAAGAACCGCTGAACAGGGCCCTTCAAGACAGGTGCCGCTGAACAGGGCACCGCCGTGTCAAGAACCGCTGAACAGGGCCCTTCAAGACAAGCACCGCTGAACAGGGCCCTTCAAGACAGGCACCGCTGAACAGGGCACCGCCGTGTCAAGAACCGCTGAACAGGGCCCTTCAAGACAGGCACCGCTGAACAGGGCACCGCCGTGTCAAGAACCGCTGAACAGGGCCCTTCATCTCAAGCACCGCTCCGCTGGGCCCTTCATGTCAAGCACCGCTCCGCTGGGCCCTTCATCTCAAGCACCGCTCCGCTGGGCCCTTCATCTCAAGCACCGCTGGCCCATTGGCAGAAGGGGCAGGGCCGGATCTGTGTCGGGCAGGGCTGCACGAAGCACTCTGGGCACCATGCCTCCTCCAGAACCAGTGGAGTCTGTAATCCACTTGATAGACTGTGGCTTTGCACTCCCCAGGATGGTACAGTGGGCAATCCACCCACTGTAGAGACTTGTGAGTCTGTGGCTTTGCACTCCCCAGGATGGTACAGTGGGCAATCCACCCACTGTAGAGACTTGTGAGACTGTGGCTTTGCACTCCCCAGGATGGAACAGTAGCCATGGAGGCCCCTCGTGGATCTGGCGTCGTGGACTCATCTGGCTGAGGTGCCCCCCCTTTCCCTCCCCCTGAGGTGCCTGTAGTTTTGATATCTGATGCCCCTGCAGTGTTCTCTCCAATGGATTCGGGTCTCGTGTGTGGGCTTTGCCCATGTGTTTTGGCCCATTGGCCCACGTACAATGGCTGATACCCAATTTGGACACGACAATTTACATATGTATATATAGTTATAGTTGTTTGTTATATTTATTTACTTAGCCGTACAATATACTTCAATTTTCATGATCATTTTATTTTGTCTTTGCATTCTTCCAGGAGGTTTGGGGGGTGTCACTCTGAGTTGTTGCTCTGCATTGATGTGTATGTAGTTGTGGGTGAGGGTGAGGGTGGGTGTGTCGCGTATGTGTGTGCCCGTAATCTTTTCTCCTCCCCCCTCCCCTGTGTCGTAGGTGCAGTACTCACCGTTGTCTCCTGCGGCGACGTTCGTGCTCCTGGTAGAGGAGCAGGTAGACAATAGCTGGTAGGATGTGTAATTCGGGTTCCATGCTGTCCAGATTCCTCGTGGAGTGTGTAGAGGTGAGCGTTTTCCGTTCGTACTGTCTGTTTCCGCCGTGTTTTTATCGCTACCGCCCCGGAAAAGGTGGCGGATTGGTGGGTTGTGATAGGGTGGGCGGTACATTGTCTCCCGCCTGTCTGTTGGCGGTGACCGCCGCGCTGTTTGTTTGTCCCGCCGTGGCGGTCGGAGTGTTAAAGTGGCGGTCTCTGTTGGCGGTTCCCGCCAGGGTCAGAATTAAATTTTTTTTACCGCCTGCCTGTTGGCGGGTTGGCCGCCGCTTTAACACCGACCGCCAGGGTTGGAATGACCCCCATAGTTACCTTAAGGCACAAGTTATAGTTTCTTGAGATAAGCATAACTATAATTGTTGTATTTCTATGGTTTTGTGTGTTTAAAATTTGAACTTAACTATAACATCCCTGTAACATTTGGTATTTTTATGGAATTTCCAAGGTATTTTTAATTCTATTTCCTAGCTATAATGTCCATGTAATTTATTATTTTTTTTAAGCATATTTCTATTTTTTTTTTAACGTTAAGTAATATTTTATCACCTTACATTAATCCAACCCTCGCTGCTCATGGCCTTTGGCCTCACGCAGCAGGGTTTGGCCTCAGCCAACCTCCTGCAGGTTCCCAACCCCATGCCATGCATGGCCTTTGGCCGTTCACAGCAGGGGTTGGCTGTAGGGCCTGGCACCCAATCCCGCACCACGTGTGGCGTTTGTCCATGCACTGTGGGGGTTGGTTGAAAGGCCTGCAGTCAATCTCCTACAGGCACCCACCCCTATGTCTCGCACAGCCTTAAGCCATCTGAGTCGGGGGCAGCCGCAGGGCCTGACCTGCGACCAGTCCCTGTGGCCCACCTCCCATATGTAGGCAACCAAGGAGGGGGGCACACAGCCAGTTACAGTCCCAGTGACCCTATCCCCCAGGGGCACCCAATTACTAAAAGGATAGAGGGCTGCCCCTCTCCCTGGGCTGATTTTGGCCTCAGGGACCCTATACCCCACAGCGTGGCCAATCAGTGAAAGGGGATAAGAGGCAGTGTAGCCCCCTCCATGGGCTGATTTTGGCCCCCGGGACTCCATCCTCCGGGGTCCGGTCAATTGGAGGGGGCTACATGGCCCCCTCCCTGGGCCGATGTTTGCTCTGGGGACCCTATCCCCTGGGGTCTGGACAATTATTAAAAGAGGAGGGGGCCACGTGGCCCCTCGCCCTGGGCCAATATTGGCCCTAGGGACTCCACCACCCCGACCAGGCCAATTATTAAAAGGAGGAGGAGGAAGATACCAGAACTCGTGCCGTTAAGTAACTTTAGGCCATGAGTTATAGTTTCTTAAAATAAGTATAGCCATAAGTATATCTAAAACTGCTGAATTTCTATGGTTTTGTATGGATATAATGTCAACCTAACTATAATGTCCCTGCAACCTTTGGGCCCAGATTTATGTTAAAGTGGCGCAGCGTGGTGCTGCGCCAAAAATAGCAGCACCACACTGCGCCACTTTAGAAATGCAGAGGTGCGCCATATATAGAGGAATACGACACGCCCCTGAGTTTCCCCCTGCCCTGGCACTGAATTAAGCTGCCTAGCGCCAACACAGGCATCCTTGCAACATAGTGCAAGGATGTCTGACTTGAGGGGATAGATTGTTTATGTGCGGAAAATAGTCCTTTCCTGCATGTAAACAGTCTATAATGGCGATTTGGCACTTCTGTGTCAAATGCAGCACACATAGATGTACCAAAGCATCATTCTGAATGATTGTTTATGTGCAGGAAGGTGTCCCTTCCTGCACGTACAAAATCATCCATGGCATTTTGCTTCAAAATCCGCCCACACCTCGCTGCCTGGCTGTACTGCAGCGCTGAGAACACCGGGCACGTGGAAACTGAAGCATCACTGTCTCAGCCAATGAAAGCACTACTCCCATGCTGTTTATAATAGCACCCCCCCCAACATGTGGCTTACATCCACACCACTCCAAACAGGCAGTGCCCACACATCATGCTCACAGTGTACTCACCTGTTTGTTTGGAGGACCGTAGAGTAAAGTGTACTGGGGGAGGACCCCATCCACCAGTTTCTCCAACTCCTCCACAGTGAAGGCAGGGGCCCTTTCCCCAGACACATGAGCCATGGTCGGTTCCAGACACAGGTCACAGCAGCACTTGCAGTGTAGGTCCTCTCCTGTTGATGGTCAGGTAGCAAGTGAGTGAATAGCTAGAAAATGGCAGTGACGTCCGCGGCGGTGCTTACCGTCACCGCCGGCGTACATTGCCATTGGCTCATGGGACCCATAGGGCCCAATGATAACCAATGCGGAGTTGCGAGACGGTCATCGACCACATACCGCGACGCAGCACAACGCCAGCGCAGTTACCTCATTTCCCCTTGTCCCTCCTCACAAGTCAGGCAGCTGCCATTTCAGGGGGGCACATGGCATGGCACCTAACTGCTTCACAACACATATCGGCACATATTCTGACTCTCGAATTCACACACTGCTTCTGTGACATTAATTCAAAAACAGTTGTGCTATCTATGTGGTAAATGATCTTCTGCTCACCGTTCTCCTCCATAGGCTACAACCGCTGAGGCAGATGATGAGATGGCGGCATCCTCTGTTGTACAGACCCCTGGTGGACCTGTTGACAATGGAGGACAGGCACATTATCATCACATACAGACTTGTGCCACAATCCAAGAACTGTGTGCCCAATTGGAGCCAGACCTGATGTTAGCTATCTGCCGGCCCATAGGAATACCCCCTCTTGTGCAGGTCCTGTCAGTACTCCATTTCCTGGCAAGTGGTTTCTTTCAAACAACAGTGGCATGGCATCAGGGATGTCTCAGACAATGTTCTCAAACGTGTTGACCAGAGTGTTGTCTGCCCTGCTGAAACACATGCGCAGCTACATCGTCTTCCTCCAGGTGGAGGATTTGGCCACAGTGAAAGCTAACTTCTATGCCCTGGGACATATCCCCAACATCATTGGTGCCATTGATGGTACACATGTGGCATTTGTCCCCCCGCAGAAATGAACAGGTCTACACGACTGCAAAAAGGTATAATTCTATGAATGTGCAAATGGTGTGTTTGGCAGAACAGTACATCTCCCATGTGAATGCCAAGTATCCAGGCTCAGTGCATGACACCTATGTCTTGAGGAATAGCAGCATCCCTTATGTGATGGGGCAACTCCAGAGGCACCGGGTGTGGCTATTAGGTGAGGCCAAGGTCCCCACACAGTATAAGTTGGGGTCTGAGTATGGGGTTGTCCCTAAGGGTTAATGTGTGTCTAACAGTTGTCCCTCGATATTTACAGGTGACTCTGGTTACCCCAACCTGTCATGGCTACTGACCCCAGTGAGGAATCCCAGGACAAGGGCAGGGGAACGTTACAATGAGGCACATGGGCGAACAAGGAGGATTATTGAGAGGACCTTCGGCCTCCTGAAGGCCAGGTGCTTCCATCTGACAGGTGGATCCCTGTACTACTCACCAAAGAAGGTGTGCTAGATCATCGTGGCATGATGTATATTGCACACCCTGGCCTTGAGATGGCAGGTGCCTTTTCTGCTGGAGGATGAGCCTGGTGATGGTCTTGTGGCAGCGGTGGAGCCTGTGGACAGTGAGGAAGAGGAGGCAGATGAAGAAGATGTGGACAACAGAACAAACATTATACAGCAGTACTTCCAGTGACACACAGGTAAGAGACTGTAACTCCTCTTCTCATTTCAGTATATCTTTGGACATTGTACATGGCAGCCTCTTACCCTCTGTCTATGTATATCTTTGAACATTGTACATGGCAGCCTCTTACCCTCTGTCTATGGCCACTGACTGTGCCATTTGGATTCCCTTTTTTCAGATCTGTGTACCCCATTCTGGCTCCTGCTATATGTACTGCTGCCCACCAACTTTCACACATTGGTATAATTCAGTGAACATAGATGTTGCAATGCTTTGAGAATGTTGTAAGAATACATCTTTCCAATCATTACAATAACTCCAGTATGATTTTTATTTCAATGGTATTTATTTGTTGTGCTACATAGTATGGGGCTAAGTGCAAGGGGCTGGGGTGATGGTGGAGGAAGGTCCAGGGTAGAGTCCAGTCTCTTGTTAATGGGGCATGGGAAGGGGAGTAAAGGCAGTTCAAGGTGGACAGGGTGACAGAGTGGGACAGAAGGGTGACAATAAGGAGAGTCCTATTTCCTGGCGGGGTCTTGGCAAGGTTCTCTGTCTTCTGCCTGGACCGCAGGGACCGTTTGTGGGGTGGTTCTCCTTCTGCAGGGGGTGGGGTGCTGGTGGCCTGTTGGTCCTGTGTCAGGGTCTCCTTTCCACTAGTGCCGGGGGAGGTGGAAGGCTGTTCCTCGGTTTGGCTAGTGTGAGGGGCCCTTTGTTGTCCCACTGCCTCCCTCATGGTCTCGCCCATGTCAGCCAGCACCCCTGCTATGGTGACCAGGATGGTGTAGATTTTTGTGAGGTCCTCCCTGATCCCCAGGTACTGTCCCTCCTGCAGTCGCTGGTGTAGTGCTTTTTCTCTTGTCTAGTTTCTAAGCACTAACATAACACACTAGAAATGCACTTGTGAGGTCAAAGAAGACTTTTATTGTTATTTTATTCTTCCCCAACCACAATGTTTATGAATGAATGACGAATAAGTAGCTTTCAAGTCCGCGTTAATCAAACAAAATATATCAGTTTGCAATATACACAGCAGGTTATATTTATAAGATATTGAATGCAAAGCAAAACAAATACTTCACCGTGTAGGAACTATTTACAGCTACATCTTTCTAAGGTCTGCAAGCTGATGACCCCTGTCAGCCGCGAGAAAGAGTTTCATCTACCCACACGGGATGCTGGCAGCTGGCGCCAAGCTCCAGCACGAGGTCCGGCAGATTCGAATCTGACTCTCTGCAGCCTGTTACATTCGTTACAAAGGTGTGCCCCCTCCTCTCAGACCTGGGAAACTGAGCAAGCCTTTTGGAGACTGGCCAGGTCTCCAAGACTACTCCTGTTCCCAAGCTCAAGCGAAGGAAAAACAACACCCATGTACTCTCTCTTATCATGTCTAGTCTACTGTGAGAAAAACATCTTGGTTCATCTGGTGCAAAAACACAGCTTGGAAAAATACAGCTTGGATTCTCAACTGCAATGTCTAACTCCACGTTAAAGGCAATGGGCAGCTAACCTAAATATCAAATGCAATGTCATGTTAAAGGCAATAGGCAGCTAACCTAAATATCAAATGCAATGTCTAGTGTCATGTCAAAGCCAATAGGCATCTAAGCTGAATACAAAATGCAATGTCTTATATCATGTCAAAGCCCATAGGCAGCTGAGCTGAATACAAAATGCAATGTATAATATCATGTCAAAGCCAATAGGCAGCTGAGCTGAATATGAAATGCAATGTATAATATCATGTCAAAGCCAATAGGCAGCGGAGCTGAATACAAAGTGTAACATATGATATCATGTCAAAGCCAATAGGCAGCGGAGCTGAATAATATATGATATCATGTCAAAGCCAATAGGCAGAATATCTAGTAGCATGTCAAAGTCAATAGGCAGCTAAACTGAATACATCATGTCAAAGTCAATAGGCATGCAATGTCAAAGCCAATAGGCGGCTAGACTGGATACAGCATGTCAAAGCCAATAGGCAGAATACAGAATGTAATGGCTAATGCAATGTCAAAGCCCATAGGCGGCTAAACTGAACAAAACATACCATGTGCTACTGGTGAACATTGAGCAACTAATATGCGCAGTGGTGAAACACAAAGTCATTGGTCAAAACAAACTCCATCAAATAGCAGTACAGCTGGATCTCCTGTAACTTGGCCAGTACCCTGCCCATGGTCTCCTGGGAATGGTGGTATGCTACCATGATGTTGGAGAGTGCCTCGTGGAGGGTCGGTTCCCTGGGCCTGTCCTCCCCCTGTCGCACAGCAGTCCTCCCAGCTTTCCTCTGGTCCTGTGCCTCTGTCGCCTGAACCTGTGCCCACTGCCACTGACCCCAGGTCCCTGATCATCCTGTGTTAGTGGGGTTGCCTGGGGTCCATGTAGTTGTGGACACACTGCTGATTGACGTGTCCGGGCGACAAAGGTATGGGCCCGCTGGGTGGGTGCTGTGGTGGTGTTTCCTGAGGGGGGAGGCTCTGTGGTGGGTTGGGACTGTGGCAGGGAAACCGACTGTCCAGAGGTCCCTGATGGGCCAGGTTGGTCATCGTGATTCAGGCGTGCAGAGCTGCTGTCATCACTGTGGGCCTCTTCTGGGGGGACTGGTTGTTGGTGGCACCTCCTGTCCGGTGACATTGGGTAGGGGTCCTGTTGGGATGCAAATATGTTGTTATTGTATCTGTGCGTGCCATCTTGTGCAATGGGTGTGTTCCCCTGTATAATTGTGCCTTCCCTGTCACCTTGGCCTTGTGTGAGTACTGATTGTGTGGGCTGGGTGAGTCTCTCTACTGGGCATGCTGTGGTGATGGGTGTCCATGCAGGGCTGTGATGGGTGTCCATGCAATGTTGTTGCATGCAGGGCTTGGTATTGGAATGGGTTGGGTTGTGATGGTGGGGTATGTGAGGTGTTGGAGTGATGGGAGTGAGGGTACAGGTGGGGGTATGTGATGGCATGCAGGTAGGGTGGGGGATATAATGGTAAGGATTTGACTTACCAGAGTCCAGTCCTCCTGCTACTCCTGCGAGGCCCTCAGGATACATGATCGCCAAGACTTGCTCCTCCCATTTTGTTAGTTGTGTGGAGGGGTCCCCCGCCAGTCCTCTGTACAGCAATCTGGTGTCTTGAAACCATGGAACGCACCTTGGTGGAGAAGTGCGGCACAATGGTTAGAGCGGCAGACCCTGAAGCAGAGATCTGGCTCAAGACCAGGGTTCAAGTCCTGCTTCGGCAGATCTTGGGCTCAATTCCCTTGGACCAGATAATTCTCGCCTCGGTGCCTAATCTAATTAATGGGTCCCACTCTGCAACTCTGGGCAATAGCTTGCTTAATCTCCACAACGGCCCCACCAGCGCTTGGATGCCTGGCTTCACCCTGGGGGTGCCCAGGAGTGGGCACCTCACAGGGAAAAGCCAGGAAGGGTTCCATAGCGGTATGAGTACAGCGCCTTGAGACCCTAACGGGTGAGTAGTGCGCTATACAAGTGCAAAGTTTACAGTTTTACCTTCCCCGTAGGTCATTCCACCTCTTCCTGATGTCATCCCTGGTTCTTGGATGCTGTCCCACGGTGTTGACCCTGTCCACGATTCTGCGCCATAGCTCCATCTTCCTAGCAATGGACGTCTGCTGCACCTGTGATCCGAATAGCTGTGGCTCTATCCGGATGATTTCCTCCACCATGACCCTTAGCTCCTCCTCAGAAAACCTGGGGTGTCTTTGGGGTGCCATGGATGTGGTGTGAGTGATATGTGTGAGGTGATGTGTGGGGTGATGTGTTGGGGTGTATACTGTGATGTGCGTGGATGGTGTATGAGTGATGGTGTTCTGTGCCTCTGATTGAGTGTGTGCTCTTTGCTTGTCTCTCTGTGCTTAGTCCCTTTTTTTTCGTTGTAAGGGGTTGTGGGTGGTGTGGGTGTGTGTTTTATAGTGGTGTGAGTGTGTGGGTGTGGTGTGTGTATGTGTGTCAGGTGTGTGTATTTTGAATTGTCCAAGGTGGTGGTGTTTTGTAAGTGTGTCTGTATTTTGAGTGCAGCGGTGTGTACTGCCAATGGTTTACCGCGGTTGAAAGACTGCCGTGTGGATTTGTGGGTCGTGATACTGTGGGCATATTCCTGTTGGCGTGACGGTGTGGCTTTTGCTATCGCCATTTTATCACTGACCTTTGGTGTGGCTGACTTGTGTGGGTGTCTGTATTGTGGCGGTATTCTCTGTGTGGGTCATAATACCCGTGGTGGATTACCGCAGCGGGCACGGTATCTTGCCGGCCGTCTGCACAGTGGTAAGAGGAATTTACCGCCAGGGTTGTAATGAGGGCCATGGTCTTCAGGGCTTTTGTCCATGTGGACACCGGAAGGCATGCAGGAATAGTACTATGCATAAAGAATTCTTAACATGTAGACAAGGCCATATGAAAAAGATTGTCCAGTTCCTCACATGTAGTACCCCTTCCACAGTGTACATTCTTGACTGCCCATGTCACTTAAGATATGTAGGGAGCAATATTCACATGGTGCAAAAGAGGGGAAAGGAATCTATGAGAGCCATCAATAACAAACACCCCCATTACCAAGTAGCAAGACAGTTTCTTGAAAGACTTTAGTCTGATAGATTGTTTCTTTCCTATTATGCTATTGATCATATCCTATGCAACCACAGAGGGGGAGATAGATTGATGAGACTAAGAAAGAAGGAATCCAAGTACATATTGGACCTTGAAACTAAAACTCCAGGGGGACTCAATATCGATGAAGAATTAGGTGTTCAACTAGTTGAAGGTTGACAGCTTGATGAACTGCTCTGTTGCCCCCACCCCATGACTCCTTTCTCCAAATCAGTCTTGACTCTGTTCCCCACGGGTACAGTCCAGCCAAAACTTGGCTGGGTCCAAACTGGGGTGGCATGGTGAGTAAAAGTACGATGGATTATACTGAGATCTGTGACTGGGGGTGAGTGTTTGCATTGTTCAGCACTCCGTCCATCATACTTTTGTGTTGCTAAAGTTGCCCTCAGTGTGAAGGGTATGCCCAGACATGGGTTCCGTGCTCACTGCGCCACTGGATTCAAGCTTGCCAGGCTGATGAAGGGTGAGACCCTGAAACCAGTCCCAGGATGCTTGTTTCTGGTCCAGGGATGACCTGCCTTGGCAGTTTGGGCTCGACTGTTCCCACAAGGAACAGGATCAAGACTGATTTGCATGTGGCTGGGTCCAAACTGGGGTGGCATAGTGAGCAAATGAACAATGGACTAAACCCATATCTGTGACTGGGGTTGAGTGTTTGCATTGATTAGCACTCTGTCCACCATCCTTTTGTGTTATTAAAGTTGCCCTAACTGGAAAGGGTATGCCCAGATGTGTGTCCCGTGCTCACTGTGCCACTGGATTGAAGCTAGCTTGGCTGATGAAGGGTGTTATCTTGAACCTGGTCCTGGGATGCTTGTTTCCGGTCCAGGGAGGACCTGACTTGGCAGTTTGGGCTGGACTGTTGCCATGAGGAACAGGATCAAGACTGATTTGCATGTGGCTGGGTCCACCTGGGGTGGCATGGTGAGCAAAAGAACAATGGATTAAACCCACATCTGTGACTAGGGGTGAGTGTTTGCATTGCTCAGCACTCCGTCCATCATCCTTTTGTGTATCTAATCAGACTGACCATGGATGTAGCACTCGGGGTAATGCCTCATCAACGAGCAATGAGGCAGCCCCAGATGCGACACAATCCATAAAGCATGAACCACACCCACCTCTAGCCAATTCCATTGAAACCAAGCAACTAAAGAGGGAGAAACGCAGGTATGAGGGAACCACTGAGATAAGGAATGTTCATCCTCAACATCAACTTCGAGGAGGCTCAACCCCCGAAGCTAAGTGGCAGGACAACTCTGCCCAGAGAAACTGCCCTTCCGGGCTGAGGTCATCCGGTAATTTACAAGAGGTGATAGAAACACAAGGTAACTTTCTCCAGAGAGCGTCACAATTGTTTAGCCCTCACACTGATGGGGTGCCACATGCCCAGGAGCCTGAACGGCCGTCTCCGAAGTATGCTGTGAGGCAGACATCCCCTGCCAGTCTTCAGATAGCATCTTCACTTTTAGTCAGGAGGATGACTAGATCTGGCCCCAATGGAACCACTCCAAATCACCTTTCAGACAATCACTACACTCTGTTTTCTCCTTTTGATGAGGAGGAAAATTCCAGTACAAAAGAGAGTCACACTAAGTACAATCTAGGGGAGGGACAGTGCTGTACCATCCTATTCCACCCAGTATATCGATTACTTGGAAACATGGACATTCTCATTCGAGGAAACATATTAAAACTCCCAGGGCAGATTGCAGGCCTAACTAAGATCACCGCAGAAATGATTGAATCAGTGGAATTCATAGATTGTGAGCCAGGGAAAGTTAACAAAATGACCAAAGTCATCTGGCAGTCTGCTATTCTGGCTGAGGCAGTTCTCAAGGAAGGGCAGTCTCACTCGGTCCTAAAGGGCGCAAGGGGTCTCTCCCTGGGTGTAAAGCCCCCAATGCCACAGGGAGTGTTTGGCTCACACATCATGTACTCAAACAGAAGGACAGCAATGAGAGAGATGACTGGCTGTGGATAGCCCGAATTCTCAACCAGAAGCAAGAAATAAATTGAATCTCCAGCCCAGAGGGCAAAGAGGCTCATGAGTGTCACTATTTAAGGCTTTGCTCTTGGAATATCCACAGTCTAAAGGACAAGCTGGAAGACCCTGAAACAAAACCACCAGGGCTTTCCGGTTATCACTCTACGAGAAATTTGGGCCTTGGAACCCATTATCATTCTCGGGCTACTCCCATGCCTTCCTACCTGCTGCTAAGGAAGAAAATTTGGCCATGGGAAAGGTAGCCTGGAGGTATATCTGTCAACCATCCTAAATGCCAGCTGTAAGGTGCTCTCCACCGATGCCGATACATTTCTCACAGGGTTCCTAACTTTTCTGCACAGAAGGAGAGTGCAGGGGTTAATTTTAGTTAACATTTATATGCTTTTGAGACAGAAAAACCAGGAGGTGATGTCCAAAACTTGATGATCATATCACTCAACTGCCATGCTCTTAACCGTTCCTCCCACTAATAGTTCCGGGGACTTCAATATGAATCTATTAGAAGGGTCTGAAACCAATTAGGTCATTGAAGCTCAGAAACATCAGTGGCCTATCCCGGAACAATCACTGATAAAGTCAGAAAAAAGAAGCAAAATAAAAATAGCTTTACTGGGCTCACTAGAGCACCTAGGATTCACAGCTCTAAATGGCCAGTTCAGTGAAGATACCCCACCTTCCTTATCATTTCATGCCACAAACGGCAACTCACTAATTGAATTTACCTAGGTCTCCTTATCACTTATGAAAATGGTACTTTCCTTTAAACTGGGTCTAAGGTCTGAAAGTGATCATTTACTGCAGGAAGTGGTCTTCACCCTTAGTCCAGGAGTAAATAAGGGCAATGCTGAACCTGCTGGCCCTGAATACCTGTGCCAGCTAAAAAGAATCAAATGGACATCCACCTCTTTAGGCTCTTTGGCCCAGGAAGTAAACAAGCATTTAAAAGCCCCCCTAAGAACAGAAACGTCAGTCAAAGATAAATGGGAGGCATTTATTCATTCATACACCCAGCAATTTGCCAGAATTGTTGAATCTATTAGGAGCACAATCCCGCTTGCTATAAAGAAGTCACACACTTGGCAAAGTCTAAAACAGTTAAAGAGGAATGTTAATCAAGGACTTCGGCTAGTCCGTCGGTTTCCCGAACAAGAATGTAATCTCACCAACCTGAGACAAGTGAAACGAAAGCTGAAACAGACTGTATGGGGAATCAGGAGGCAGCACACAAAGAAATTCTGGGCCAATCAATCACTCAGTCAAGGAATTTGTAAAGCACACTGCTCACCCGTGAGGGTCTCAAGGCGCTGGGGTGGGGGGAGGTGCTGGAAACTTATCTGGGACATTAAACATCAAAATGCTAGTAAATTCTGTAACATGGTAAATGCCCAAAGAATCCACAAGGCCCCGAATTGGATTCAAACATCTCGGAGGCGGATTGTGCGTCTTTCTTGAAAGTTAATTTTCACCAAAACAAATGTGAAGCAGATCATGTTCCCCCCAGAGAACCAGGTCGGCCCACCCAGACTGACAACTCAGATTCTCGGAATGGCAGTAGTGCAGGCAGCGAACTTGATGTCACCTGGGTAGGAATCCAATGACTAATAGCTAGAGGGAGAAAGACGGGAGTCCCCAGTTCAAATGGGTCACTCAGTCCATCTATAAATTAGACCCGCCTAAGTGGACTGAAGTCATGACTCCTGTCTTCAATCTCACCTTGGCTGGCGAATCAATCCCGGAATCCTGGAGGGGATCCATAATCTCTCCAATACACAAAGGCTGGGATAAATCAGACCCAAGAAACTATTGACTGATCACTCTTATTGACAAATATATTTTGCTGGGGTTCTCCTCGAACATCTGATTGACTGGGCTGGTCAAGAATCAATAATTCCCCCAAAACAAACTGGGTTTACTAGCAATTCAGGCACTGATACCAAAATTACGACTCTATCTGATACTCAATTCTTCAGTGGCTGCAAATCTTCCACTATACCTCTGCTTTATCGACTTCAAAGCAGCGCTTGACAGCATCAATCGAAGTAGGCTCTGGGGAAACTCAGCCAATAGCTGGCAAATTCCACTACAACTTTTGAAAGCCATTGAGAACCTGTACACTGGTACGTGGGTCAGGATCAAACTGGGCAATGGATCAAACCTATACAGGAGGATCCAAATGACCAGAGGCCTAAAACAGGGTTGAGTTTTGGCCCCCACTTTATTCAACCTCTTTATGGCTGATTTCTCAACAGCACTTTCTTCCATCAACTCCCACGCTCCACAACTGGGGATGAAGCAACTGTCAAACCTCCTATCTGCAGATGACTTCGTACTACTCAGTAGAACTAGGGTAGATATGAGACATCTCCTGAAAGTCACACAAGATAACTCTCTCAAGAATGGGCTGCAAATTAATCATAAAAATACCAAAATCATGATCCTAGGTAAGAGATCCCTGAGGAGGTCGCTACCTGGGTATTAAGTGGGAGCAAGCTTGAAGAAACAGTTACTTATAAATACCTGGGTCTTCTGTTTGACTGTCATGGCTCCTTTAATAAACACAAAGAAGAAATAAGACAGTAAGGGGCTGCTCTCTCCATGGGGCTTCGGACATTGTCTACAAAATGTAATAAATATATGCTCAGTTCACTGTTAGAAGTAGCCAGAGCTAAGGTGATTCCTATGTTAGTCTATGGAAGCGTTGCACTTCGTGGCAGAGACTCCAAGGTCCTGGATGATACCATATCGAGCATATACAGGCAAATGTTCAAGCTTCCAAGTTACACATTGCTGTCACAGATAAGGCTGGAGTTTGGCTTACCCAAAAAGTCTCTTGTAAGGTGTGCAGCCTCTATCAACTCTTTTCACAAAATGAGAAGTGTGGCCAGAAACACGGTAACCTACAATATAGGGGAGGAAATAGCAATGACGCCCTGCTCGTCAGCATGAAAATATCTTTACACCTCAATAAAGCAGCTTCACATCAGGAGTTTATGGTAATCGAAGCTCAATCACAAGCTATTTAAATCTTTAACCAAAAAAGCAACAAAACATCTGTCGCTAATTGAAGATAAGACAACCTTCGAGAAAAGGCTCCATGCCTGGCTAGTTTTAAACGCGAACCTAGCCCCTCAGCCATACCTGGGAGAAGTCCTAACATACAGCATTAAGAGGAAGTACTTGTTTCACTATCTGGGGTCCTTCCAGTGGGCAAACATGAGAGCCCATGGCACAGGCCTGTAAAAGATGAGCCCTGCTGGCTCTGTTGACTAGGACCCACAACTGTGCCCCACATGTTTTGCCTATGCAACCGGACCCTGAGGGATCGCAGTAGGCTTCTGCACCCGCTATGGGTACATCTGGGGGTCCGCACGTGCAGACATGCGGCCGTAAGTTGCCTCAACTCTGTCAATCAAAAACTGATCGCCAAACGGTGAGATCCTTGGAGGGAGTGGAGTGTGCCCTGACTGGTACAACCACTCAAGACGTAAGCCTCTGCTCCCTGCCATGGTCGTATAAAAACAACACCACAGAACTAAATGGCACTTGCACTTTATTGGCAAATATGCACTTTAGGACTTTAGGTGTTTGACCGATGGTGTTTTTATTTTTTAACTTGTACGGCAGTGACGGCCTTCCAGTACCACTAACTGAGCACCTAATAAAATTATTCATATATAAATATATATATATATGTATATATATATATATTGGCAAACTTATTTTGCCAATAAGTTTGGCGCCCCTTAACGAATCTTCACAAAATTTTCAAAATGTATACTTCAGTCGGTTCACCTCCTGTATTGGACGTTTTTGGGAGATCCATCAAGTGGGGGCTGAGAAAGAGAAAAATGGGGGGTCCCAAAATACATTTTCACCATGCATTTTTCCATAGGGATTTTGAACAAGAGTACAGCCTGACCCTTAAATGGAATTAGACCAAATATGGCAGAAAGCTAGCTCTTGGTCCAGAAAGCATGCTTTTTGTGATTTGATGTAAATTCAGTGGTTTTAGAGATATTAAAGGACAAAAAATATAGATATCTAGGAACGCGGATCCTCTGCGGATCCACCATCGGTCAATCTGCAGATCCAAGCGCCACAGGAAGAATCTGATTGGCTGGCCACTACCTGACAGGGAAGTTGTGGCTGCTGTTCACTTGAGAAGGAACCAGTCTCCAGGGCTGTAATGTACATGATGAGGTCTGGGTAGAGGTTTCCTAACCCCACGGGTGATGTGAATGTGATACAATACCAAATAATGCACTGGAAAAGCACAGAAACATTTTTTTTTTGCAGTTTCTGAGATCCGCAGATCCACCCATCGGGCTCAGCATGGTCCCTGGTGTAAATCCGTTGGTTGATCCGCGGATCCTGAAAACCGCAGGAAACAAAATATATATATATATATATATATATATATATATATATATATATATATATATATAATATATATATGTATGTATATATATATATATATATATATATATATATATATATATGTTCATTTTTTCACTGAGAAAAACAAAGGGTACAGGGGCATTGCCATGCACAGTTTTCTTATCAATAACTTTATTGTAAATGTTGCAGTGATAATATCAAAGATGATCCAGAGAAGATGTCTATAACTGCTGAATTTCTATGGCTTTGCATGAGTAAATTCAGAACTTATAATATCCTTTAACATTAGTTTTTTTCAGTGAATTTCTATGGTTTTTTAACGTAAAGTACATTTAAATTACTATACGTTAATCCAACCACCACAGTGCATGGCCTTTGTTCATGCATGGTGGGGGACCTGCAGCCAAGCCTTTATAACCACCCAACCCTGTATTGTGCACAGCTTTTGGCCTTGCGCAGCAGGGGTTGGCCACATGGCCAGTGGATCTGTGAGTGGGTGCATGAGTGTCTGAGTGGGTCTCAAAGTGGGTGTGTGAGTCTACGAGTGGATCTGAGTGGGTGCATGAGAGTCTGAGCGGCTGTGTGAGTGGGTGCATGAGCCTCTGAGTGCATTTATGAGTGAATTAGTGTATGAATGGGTTTGTGATTTTTTTTTGCATATCCTCAAACTTTCACACTCCTACTCACACCAAAACAGAAACTCTCACTCCGAGTCTCACACCCAGAAACTTTCCCACCTACTATCACACCTATACAGACACTCACACCCACTTTCCTACCCATAGAGACACTCTCACACTGACTCTCACACCCATACTGACATTGTCACATCATAACCATAGAGAGACTCTCACACCCATTCTCACATCCAGACACTCTCAGACCAAGAAACATGCTCTTACACCCACTTTCAGTTCCAGACAGACACTTTCACACCCATTTTCACACCCAGACACTCTTGCACCCACTCTCACACGCAGACACTCTCACACCCATTCACAAACACAGATAGGCACTATCACACCCACTCACACACCAGGGCAGATGCTCTCACACCCACTCTCACACCCATAAAGACACTCTCACACCCACTCTCACACCCAGATAGATACTCTCACACCCAGATAGATACTCTCACATGCACTCTCAGACACAACCTCTCACACCTACTCTCACACTCAGACACAGCCTCTCACACCCAGACACATACTCACACCCATTCTCACACCCAGAGACACCCTCTCACACCCAGACAAACACTCTCACACCCATTTTGTTGAATCTGTGAAAGGGTCCTGGGGTTAAAATGTATGCTGGAATGCATATGAAGGGGTGCAGGGTAGAAGATCCCTGACTTCAGTTGCTTGATATAAATGTGGCACAATAGTTAATGGGTGTAAAATGTTTAAAATTTGTATTTTTTGGCATTTTCGAGTTCTGCGATGGATCTGCGGATCCAAATGAAATTTAAAAAACAGAATAATAAGAAACTATGGGCGTCATTACAACCCTGGCGGTCTCGGACCGCCAGATTTGTTTTGGCGGATTTCACCACCAGCAGGCTGACGGTGAAATCCCTGGTATTACGAGTGCGGCAGAAGCGCCGCGGTCGCACCACCGGGACCGGCGGTTTTCTGCCACTTTAGTCCCGGCGGGAGTAATACTCCAGGACAGCGCTGCTTGTTATGCCCTCACTCCTAGTGCCAGGCATAACTGTGACACCCCTAAGCACCCTCTCCAGAACATTACTGGGCCTGTGGAAAACAGAAGAAGAACTGCACCTGCTGTTGAGGCCTGTGAGGAGAATCCTAGAGGCTGGATTTGCTCCCATTGGTACCCAGGGAAAGGGAGTGAACTCCACACGCCAGATGGCTGGCCTCCTCTTAAGCTACAGTGACAAAAAAAGATGCAAGAAGCCCACATTCCTGGAAGAGCCATCTGACCTGACGTGGGCCTTGCTGGTGACTTCTGTTAGAGTGAGTCGTGACCCCCCAAAGGACTTTACCGCATGTTCTGTAATCGTTTTGCTAATGTCAGGGTGTACTTCTGCTGCCTAACCCTAAAGACCGGAGGACTTTGAAACATTTTGCTAACTTTTTGTCTATAAAACTGTTGAAGGATCATGACCAGTCTCCCAGCTAATCCATGAAGGGTGCGGCTTCGGTAGTCCTGACTTAATTGTAGCTCCTTCTTCAGACTTTTCTCGATGCCAGAACCCATCAACACCAAAGGTCTTCTCATTAAGCCACAGTTGAAGGAGACCCAATCCACACCGCAGACTTCCAGGGCATGGAAATGTGAACTTGAAGTTCTCCTGCTGGAGCTTTTTCCACGTAAGCCAAGCACATTGTCAAAGCACCAACTCAACTCTGGAACCTGTCAACACTGAGCCCCCTTCTTTTGGTGCCAGCCCACTGCCTGCTTCCACTAAAGGCTACTGATGTCCAGAGGTAACTTTTTGTCCGGGATGAACCTGGTCTTTGTATCTGACAGTCTCACAGCTCTGCTGTACCAAGGAAGGAATGTACGTGCAACTGACACGATTCAGCATGCCAGTACTAGATATTCCCTGATATGCATTACACAAGAGGTGAGGAGCTACCTTTACTGACAGTTAGACAGCTATTCAACCTGTAGGCTGACTGAAGTCTCACTACAGTCCGCCAAGCCACGCATTACAACCAAGATGGCATTCAGACATCTAAAATAAACACAAATTAAAATTGAGGGTAATACTCGCAATATGAAATAAAATTCTGCCATATCCCAGCTAAGTTGAGTAATACCTACAGCACTATAGAAAGCTGTCAAATCATCTCATTATTGCTTTTGCAGTTACTGCTTAAGACTCGCATAAACATAAGCGCTGCTAACTGTAAAATGGTGGCCACCACAATCCTATAGTCATATGTGCGCTTCAATATAAAATAAGAAGAATCGAACAAAAAAGATCATGAATATAACTTTTTGCTGATCAATATACATGACCGCTTCGCTGACTGGATTCCTACCATCCTCATAACCTCATACATAGTTGAGTACCACTCTAAGCCATGCTCTCTTGGACTGCGCCCAGAGCACCCAGACCACACATGCAGCACACAGCAACCAGCGCAATCCCTGGCACAAGCCCCAGCATAAAGACCATGCGCAACCTCTGCAGCTTCTAAGCACCTGCTTAATTGCTCCATGTCCTGCAATCTCTAGATCCTATAATGTGCATTGATGCCAACGCTGTTATCTCTCAGTGCGTAACTTCGACTTGAGCTCAGAGCACTACAGTTGGCACAAACTCCGACAATGTATAGCGCACGGCTCCTTTGGCATCTAAACACTGGTTACTTTGCTCCACTACACTCCCTCAGAAGGTTCAAGAGTGTGCACCGACACCAATGCAGCTCTCAATCTCAGAGTGTGGCCCCCTAATTCGATTGAGCATCAATCCCTTCGGCCTTCCAAAGTCACCTCAATCTGCACCAACAGACAAGATCATTGCGATTATAACATGTGGAGTGAAACAACCTCCTCCCTACATTTAGGGTTACTCTTACCAGCGACCTACCTGCAATATAACCATATTAATCTGCATCCTGGGGTAAGAAAAACCAAGACAAATCACAGGATACAACCAGAGAATTCTCCTATCAACAAACAGAACAACATCAAACCACTTTCTATGGTCATACACACTAAATCACAGTCTCATCACATTACTGTCAACAATAAACCAGATACAGACAGACTAAAGACAACTTGAATTACACACCTTAAGACTTAAGACTCAGCTTTCAACTACTCTCATAGTAATCATTTGAAATATCGCTGAAGTGTAAGAAAAAAGACTTCCATGACAAAAAGAACAAAAAATAGGTCAGAAAAGATCCCAATCTGACCCCCAATCCCTGAATCTCCAATCAAATACAGAACCGACCACGGAACAAATAAGACATCATTCTGGAAAACTAAATGCCCTGTGTGATTTAACTAGCTCAGCTAAAGAAAATACGGATGCCCTACAACTCGAAATGCAAGGCCCAAGAAAATATATCCAACATATATCCTCTAGGATCGACAAAGCCGAAACCAGAGTGACCAGCGTTAAGGATGAACAATCCAACATCTATAAATATAGATCCTATTCCTGCTGAAAGAAATCACAGACTTCAAAGGCAGAATTCGTAGAAGGGACCTCAGAATTTTTGGTCTACCTGAAAGTTCCAAACACAAACGTGTGGCTTTCGAAGAATCCTGGTTACCTCAAGTATTGAAAATTGATTTCAAAAGAGACTTTGATATCGAGAGGGCCCAAAGAGTCCCTACCAAAGCCTTATTCTGTCCTAAGGAACCACAATCAATGATCTTCAGACCACTACTGTATGAGTACACATAGAATATATTAACCCAAATAAAAGCAATGAAACTCATAGTATGGAAGGGGCATAAGACAGAAGAACAAGAGACTACACAAAAGAAGGGATAGAAGACTACGCAAAACAAACTGTCAATAGCAGAAAGCAATTCCTCACTCAAAGAAACAAGATGAAGTCACCGAATTTCTCATTCTACTTTACTGGCCCAGCAAAAATGAAAGCTACAATAGATGGGAAAACATTTTACCTCAATGAAACATCTGAACTAGAAACCTTTTTGCATACTGTAACACCATTGGATATGATTACATAGGAACTCTTCATGGTCCAGCTCTATACTCTATACTCTAAGTGCATTTTTCATTATGAACCAGCTACTTCTCAATAATGTCTAACCAGTTCAATACAGTTCTCTTCTAACCAATGCTCACCAATCCAACTAACTTCTGCTAACCAAATACAACAATTACTTAACCAATTTCCTGGTCTCCATGACTTACTAATTAATAGTTGACCTCTAATTGTCCTCACAAGCTAAAATTATATGTATAGGCTGGTTTGACTCCCAGCCCTGTCATAACAATCAATCAATAATTTATAAAGCGCGCTATGTACCCGTTAGGGTTTCGAGGCGCTGGGGGGGTGGGGGGGGTGGTGGGTAGTGCTGCTATCGTTCGAAGAGCCATGTCTTGAGGAGTCTCCTGAAGGTGAGGAGGTCCTGGGTCTGGTGTAGTGAGGTTGTGAGTGCGTTCCAGGTCTTGGCGGCGAGGTAGGAGAAGGATCTGCCGCCAGAGGTCTTGCGCTGGATTCGGGGGACGATGGCGAGGGCAAGGTTGGCAGAGCGTAGTTGACGTGAGGGAACGTAGAAGTTGAGTCTGGTGTTCAGGTAGGTGGGTCCGGTGTCGTGTAGAGCCTTGTGTGCGTGGGTGAGGAGTTTAAAGGTGATCCTCTTGTCCACGGGGAGCCAGTGGAGGTCCCTCAGGTGAGGGGAGATGTGACATCAGCGGGGTATGTTGAGGATCAGGCGGGCGGATGCGTTCTGGATGCGTTGGAGTCGTTTGATGTCTTTTGTTGGGATGCCTGTGTAGAGTGTGTTGCCGTAGTCAAGTCTGCTACTGACGAGGGCTTGGGTTACCGTCTTTCTGGTTCCTGTTGGAATCCACTTGAAGATCCTGTGGAGCATACGGAGGGTGTTAAAACAGGAGGATGAGACTGCGTTGACCTGTTTGGACATGGTGAGGGCGGAGTCGAGGATGAAGCCGAGATTTCGTGCGTGGTTGGCTGGGGTGGGTGGAGGGCCCAGGGCGGTGGGCCACCACGAGTCGTTCCAGGCCGAGGGGGTGCGCCCGAGGATGAGGACTTCCGTCTTGTCGGAGTTAAGTTTTAGGCGGCTGTTGCTCATCCATTCGGCGATGGATTTCAGTCCCTCGTGAAGGTTGGCTTTGGCGGTGTGAGGATCTTTGGTCCGGGAGAGGACGAGCTGGGTGTCGTCGGCGTAGGAGAGGATGCTGAGGTTGTGCTGGCGGGCCAGTTGTGCGAGGGGGGCCATGTAGACGTTGAATAGCGTTGGGCTTAGTGAGGAGCCTTGGGGGACGCCGCAGATGAGGTTGGTGGCTTTGGAGTGGAAAGGGGAGAGTCGGACCCTCTGGGTTCTGCCGGAGAGAAAGGAGGAGATCCAGTTGAGGGCTTTGTCTTGGATGCTGGCTTCGTGTAGACGGGTTAGTAGGGTGCGGTGGCAGACTGTATCGAAGGCGGCTGATAGGTCCAAGAGGATCAGGGCTGAGGTTTCGCCGTTGTCCATTTGTAGTCTGATGTTATCTGTGGCGGCGAGGAGTGCAGTCTCTGTGCTGTGGTTTCGTCTGAACCCGGATTGGGAGGGGTCTAGGATGGAGTTGTCTTCAAGGTAGTGGGCGAGCTGTGTGTTGACGATCTTCTCGATGACTTTCACTGGGAAAGGGAGGAGGGAGATTGGTCGGAAGTTTTTGAGATCGTTGAGGTCAGCCTTAGGTTTCTTGAGGAGAGGTTGGATTTCTGCGTGCTTCCAGCTGTCCGGGAAGGTAGCGGTGTTGAAGGAAAGGTTGATGATTTTGCAGAGTATGGGGGCGATGGCGACGTTGGCTTTGTTGAAAACGTGATGTGGGCAGGGGTCAGAGGGAGATCCTGAGTGGATGGAGTTCATGGTTTTTAGGGTTTTGGCGTCGTCTACTTGGGTCCAGGTGGTGATGTGGTCGGCGTGGGAGGAGTTGTTGGGGGTGGGGTCTGGCGGAGGTGAGGTGTTGAAGCTGTCGTGGATGGCTGCGATTTTCTGGTAGAAGAAGGTGGAGAGATCGTCGCAGAGTTTCTGGGATGGAGGGATGTCGTTGACGTTGGCATTGGGGTTGGTGAGTTCCTTAACGATGCTGAAGAGTTCCTTGCAGTCGTGAGCGTTGTTGTTAAGGCGTTCTGTGAAGTGGGAGCGCTTGGCGAGATAACACCACCTGTTCTTGCACTTATTAGGTTGACTCTAATTACCATCTCTGACATAATACCACTAGTGCATCCTTGTTATGACCCTAATATACCTGCAGCTTAAACATGAACACAATAGCTAAGTCACTACACTAATATGTGCTTCTTAACTATCATTATAAAGTTTAATTCCGTTTTTATGGTAAATTCATTCTTCTGCAGATTTACTTGTTTATACAAATATGTTTTGTGCACCTTTATTCAGAGGCCTGATTTGTTTATCCACCGGTATATAATAAATGATCATCTAAAATGTGTATATCAACAAGATCATGAGTTTTGTATTACATACTTTACTCAATTCTATACAGATCAGCACCCTATCCTACTTGAATCCCCTATTGTTTTACAATGACACTTTCTTTTAATACGTCTCACCTTAATTAATTCTGTCAGTAGACCGATCGCTCTAAGCCTCCAGTGTGAAGGAGATGCAAACCACAATACCTAGCCCCTCCCTATGCCACCTTGTGTTACTCTCCAAAACTCCTTAGGCCTTCGCTTCCTGTGGCCTCCACCGCTCCATGTAGTCCTTGTAGGTTGGGATGGGTGGGATATGAGCTTTGCATGTTGTGATACTCTCCTTTTATTTGTGATTTTCCTGCTACACCTGCTAACAAATTACTTAACTAAATGGCAGCAAACCTTCTAAGGCTGTGGGATATCCAACATCACCATAAATAACACCCCACTATGATAATGCTGATAAATACCCAAGGCAGAATCACTTACACCCCAATCAAAGCAACAGACTACACCACCCCTCACAAACAATACCACTCACTACCTTCACTCTCTCAATAAATCGATAGATGAAGAGACTGTATCCACTTATAGAGCTCCATTAATCCTCTCACACTAGATCAAACAAGAAGCATACACCACCTATAATATGGCCAAAAGCTTGATAAAGATCTTATCCCTTAATACAAAAGGTATCATTCACCATGTTAAACGCAGGGCAATCCTGGATTACTGTGCGAAACCTAAGGGTGACATAATTTTCTTACCAAAGACCAGAAAAGGCTCCACTGAGTGCAACAACATACACCATCACTGAATACATAGCTCTTCCTTCTCTCCTGCCTCAAAGAAAAAAACGAGGTTGTTATCCTTATAGCTAAAAAAGCTGGGCTTTCAATCGTAGATGACCAACACAATACTGTGGGACGATGGTTAATCACTAAAGTGAAGAATAATTCTACAACATTCTACATAATTAACATATGTGCCATGACAGCTGATGATCCACAATTGTGGATAACCTTGAATAGAAAACTATGCTAATTACTCCACGATTCAGGCATAATACTTGCTGGGGATTTTAATCTTCCCTGGGACTCTATACTAGACAGGAGTTTTTCATGCTCTTACCTACCTAACAAATCACACAAATGAATGAGATCCCTTTGTGAAAAGCACCGCCTTGATGACATTTGGTGACTCCATAACCCCACAAAAAAGGGCTTGACTTTTTGCTCCCTCCCCATAACACAATATCAAGAATTGACTATATACTTACAAACAATGTACTCATGCCTTACACTTCTATTCCGACCATTGAACCCATACTAGTGTCTGATCATGCGTGCATCTCCCTAGAACTACAACTAGCTCATTACATCCCTAAAATGAAACAATGGAGAATGAATCAAGAGATTCTCTATGATCAAACCCTTATAGAAAAAATAGGAACAGCTAGTGACATCTTTTTCAGCAAAAACAACCCCCGAAAAATCTGCCAAGTAACTATACGGGATGCGATGAAAGCTACTATTAGAGAAGAAATAATTAATATCATGTCTAATCTAAACAAACAGACAAATAAAAGATTAAATGAACTAGACGCCTCTATCTAACAACTTAAAAACAATTTCAAAAACTCCAAAAACAAAAATGTCCTTCCTCAGTTGAAAACATTAAAATATGTATACAACAAAATATTTTGTAAGCGAGCTCACAACTGGGTCCAAAATAACAAAATGAAAAAAATCAAAGGATCCAACAAATCGGCCAAAATCCTTGCAAACTATCTCAAATTTAAAAACAGCAGCAACTTTATCACAGCAATTAAGAATAAAGCGGGAGCAACTACTGTTGACCCTCTATAATAGCTGGAATCCTCAAAGACTACTACCAACAACTTTATAACCCAAACAAAAATTGCACCCCAATGAATGCCTAAAACACCTAGACAAAGATCATCTTGCCATCCTTAAATAAAACCAACAAGACGATACTTAATCAACCCATCTCTTCAACTGAAATCAGGCAAGCTATAGATTCCCTAAAAACCAGGGAAAGCACCTGGACTGGATGGCTTCCCAGCCAGCTTTTACAAAATTTTCCAAAACAATCTACTCCCAAGATAGTATCCCTATTCCAACACTTTGAAAAAATCAGCAGAATAACTGGCACAACATCAGAAGCGACAAATACTGTAACCCACAAAAGAAAGAAAGATCCTCTTGAAGTTAAAAATTACAGACCTATCTTTCTAATAAATGTAGATTGTAAAATATACATAAAACTTTAGTGATGAGATTAGTCCTCCCATCTCTCAGACACCAAGCCCACACTGACTTTGTGAAGGGAAGACGTAGATCTGACAATATCAGACTGTTTTGGCACGTCATAAAAAAAGGACACTACTGTTGTGTAGCCATTTTAGGTATAGCTCCATGCACGTTAGTTTAACATACTAGGCCACTGTGCACTTTGCCCTAGATACATTTTATTCGGCTTCGCACTGTTATTTTACAATAACCATTTTTTACGGTCTTGTTTTAATTTCTTCTATCAAACTGTTTAGCTTAGTTAAGCACTGTGTTCTTAAACAAAGCATTCTTGATCACCCTGTGCTCTAGTCAAGGCTACAGTCTGGTACATTGCCAGTAAACATGGTAGAAGTTTAGTCTCCAACATTCGTAGAAAATACACATCCTTACGCAGGGACATTTTCTTAGAACATCTGTTGTGTTAGATATAAAAACACCTTCTAGTCCTAGTACACGTCAAGAGGGAGATTCCAGCCAGGGAACTATAACTGTATGCTGAATGCCTTGTTGCAGATGCTGACGCAGATTACAGGCCTTTGCTCAGGTATGAGGGTTGATGTCCTCCCGGGGGAACCTGAAAGGCAGGCTTAGAGCTTAACATGCTGTGCTCGAAATATAACTTAGAGAGAGAATAATCTAGCGACATTATGATAGCCTTACTCTTGTGTTTCACTCTCATCGTTACTATTTTAATATTACTGTGTTGTGTAGTTCTGGTTATTGCAGCTCATGCTTTGCTATCCAAAGTGCAGTTGTTTTATTAAACCAATCTTTAAAACTTACACTGCCTTTATTGTCATTTATATATGAGACCGCACTGTGTATGAGAGAACCGGTTGTGACCTCAGTGACCACGACTTCCCTGAGAAGTACAGAAATGTCATGCGCTTGGCTGCCCAATCATCTCTACCATTCGGGAGAGATGAGGCACTGCTAGTTAGCCGAAGCAAAGCCCCGATTTGGAGCGACAAGTGTCATCCACCCTGGGTCAGACTCAGTCCCCCACACCGTGGACGATCTTGCTGCTCAAAATCCAGTAGTACCATTAGGATAATGAGAGCCTATGTGACATGGCGCCGCCAACGTTTGGTCAGGCTCTAATTTTCGGGTCCACCGGAGTATCTCAGTCTCATTTTATATAATGACACCTCGGTTCCGTATACGGAGACATCCGTGGTACTGAGGGTTTCCACCACAGCCGTATAGGTAATCCTATTTCAGCTGGTGGTTGCTCAAGATTGAACTTTAAAAGGAAAAAATCCCATCTTGGTGTGCCTTCTCTGAACTCTTAGTTCTTCTATGATGGCAAATCCCCAGGTTGTAAAAATAGCTGTTAACATGAGACAACCTCTCACAGCACACTTACTAGCAAATGGCCTTACGGCCCAGGGAGGTCCAGTCACGTTTGTGGTGGACACTCACGCAGCCTATAGAACAGAGCTTTTTTACTCTTGGGTCACATTTCCAGCAGTTGATGGGAACACAAATACATTTCACACATATACAATTGTGAACGCACCTGGACAATACAGGACGTACGCATCTTTAGAGATACCTCTGTCTTATCAAGAACATAATAATTGGCTTGATGGCGCCCTACCCCATACAATATTACCAGTAAGGTTAGGTCCACTAAGCGATGACGGTCCTACCTGGCCTTTATTGGCCACATATACACCACATCCTGCGGTTGCGAATTTAGCACTAGCTGAGGTTCGATTATTCATTGAGTTAATAGCAATATACAGACGATTAGTGCAATTTGTGATGCAAACTTTAAATACAAACCCAGCGCGTGTTGCTCCAGCACAACCACATGCAGTAACACCAGGTATAAATCCGGTGCCTGTACATTCAATTATGGGTAAGGTCCCGGCCAAGCGAGAGGAGACTCCGTTTTGGCTAGCACAAAAAACTTAATACGCTGGAAGTGGTATTTCCCCATCCGGGACCTCAGGATAAACATAGAATATTGACTATGTGCTTGCCCTTTGGGATGGTTCCTACAGTTGAACACTGTAATACATGGGGCACGGTATTTGCCGCGCTCTATACAACGGCACACGGTACACCAACACTTGCCAACCTACCGGAAGTGCTTAACCGGTTCTGTGCCCAGGACGTAATGGTTACGTCCTGAGGCACAGTGCTGCTGTGCCCAGGACGTAACCATTAAATCCTGGTCACAGAGCCCAGAGGGAGTGCTAGCGCTCCCTCTCTGGGGTTCCACCCCACCCCCCAAGTCAGGGATGGAAGGGGAAGCCCTTCCCCTTCCGCCCCCAACCCCCCCAACCTCCCCCTGTGACATCAGCACGCGAGCGCTCGCTGATTTGTCACAGGGTCTCCCCCATTTTTTTAAATGGAAATAAGGGAGCGACTTTTTTGGGAAGGCCTTTTCTTATTAGGCCGATCTGCCCCCAGGGGGGGCAGAAACCTCTATGCACCAGGGATCATTTTTTTCCTTTTCTTTTTGTTTTGTTTTGGTTCTTTTTTAGGTGGGGAGCGACCCCTTAGGCAAGGGTCGCTCCCCTAGGGGGCAAATTATATTTAGGCCATTTCTGCCCCCCTTGGGGGCAGATTGGCCTATTTTGATGAGGCCAATCTGCCCCCAAGGGGGGCAGAAACCACTAGACACCAGGGAGTTTTTTTTTTTACGTGAATTTCACGCAAGGGGAGCGACTCCTTAGGCAAGGGTTGCTCCCTGGGGGGGGGGGGAAATATTTTAGGCCATTTCTGCCCCCCTGGGGGGTAGATCAGCCTATTTTGATTAGGCTGATCTGCCCCCAAGGGGGGCAGAAACCACTAGGCACCAGGGATTTTTTGTTTTTTTTTATTTTACAGATGGGGAGCGACCCCTTGGACAAGGGTCGCTCCCCTGGAGGGGAAAATTGTATTTAGGCCATTTCTGCCCGCTTTGGGGGCAGATCGGCTGATTTTAGGTCAATCTGCGAAACCACTAGGCACCAGGGATCTTTTTTTTGCGCCGTCACGCAAGGGAAGCAACCCCGTAGGCAAGGGTCGCTCCCGGGGGGGTTTGGGGGGGGGAAATTTATTTTAGGCCATTTCTGCCCCCCGGGGGCAGATCAGCCTATTGTTATTAGGTCGATCTGCCCCCAGGGGGGGCAGAAACCTCTAGGAGCCAGGGCAAATTGTTTTTTGGTGTTTTTTTTTTGTTTGTTTGGTTTTTTAGAGATGGGGAGCGACCCATAAGGCAAGGGTCGCTCCCCTGGGGGGCAAATTGTATTTAGACCATTTCTGCCCCCCTTGGGGGCAGATTGGCCGATTTTAGGTCAATCTTCCCCCAAGGGGGCAGAAACCACTAGGCACCAGGGATTTTTTTTGTTGGCGCCAATGTCACGCATGGGGAGCGACCCCGTAGGCAAGGGTCACTCCTGGGGGGGACTGGGGGGGTGGGGGACACATTTATTTTAGGCCATTTCTGCCCCCCCTGGGGCCGGCTGAGCTAGAGGCCAAAATCCACAGGTAGGCACTGTCTTCTAAGAAAAAATGTGATGTGTCCACATTGTGTTTTGGGCCATTTCCTGTCGCGGGCGCTAGGCCTACCCACACAAGTGAGGTATCATTTTTATAGGGAGACTTGGGGGAACGCTGGGTGGAAGGAAATTTGTGGCTCCTCTCAGATTCCAGAACTTTCTGTCACCGAAATGTGAGGAAAACGTGTTTTTTTAGCCAAATTTTGAGGTTTGCAAAGGATTCTGGGTAACAGAACCTGGTCAGAGCCCCACAAGTCACCCCATCTTGGATTCCCCTAGGTCTCTAGTTTTAAACAATGCACAGGTTTGGTAGGTTTCCCTTGGTGCCGGCTGAGCTAGAGGCCAAAATCTACAGGTAGGCACTTTGCAAAAAACACCTCTGTTTTCTTTAAAAAAATGTGATGTGTCCACGTTGTGTTTTGGGGCGTTTCCTGTCCCGGGCACTAGGCCTACCCACACAAGTGAGGTATCATTTTTATCGGGAGACTTGGGGGAACATAGAATAGCAAAACAAGTGTTATTGCCCCTTGTCTTTCTCTACATTTTTTCCTTCCAAATATAAGAGAGTGTTTAAAAAAGACATCTATTTGAGAAATGCCCTGTAATTCACATGCTAGTATGGTCACCCCGGAATTCAGAGATGTGCAAATAACCACTGCTCCTCAACACCTTATCTTGTGCCCTTTTTGGGAATACAAAGGTTTTCTTGATAGCTATTTTTCACTCTTTATATTTCAGCAAATGAATTGCTGTATACCCGGTATAGAATGAAAACGCACTGCAGGGTGCAGCTCATTTATTGGCTTTGGGTACCTAGGGTTCTTGATGAACCTACAAGCCCTATATATCCCCACAACCAGAGGAGTCCAGCAGACGTAACGGTATATTGCTTTCGAAAATCTGACATTGCAGGAAAAAGTTACAGAGTAAAACGTAGAGAAAAATTGATGTTTTTTCACCTCAATTTCAATATTTTTCTTTTTCAGTTGTTATTTTCTGTAGGAAACCCTTGTAGGATCTACACAAATTACCCCTAGCTGAATTCAGAATTTTGTCTACTTTTCAGAAATGTTGCGGTTTCTGGGATCCAACATTGGTTTCATGCCCATTTCTGTCACTAACTGGAAGGAGGCTGAAAGCACAAAAAAACGTAAAAATGGGGTATGTCCCAGTAAAATGCCACAATTGTGTTGAAAAATTGGGTTTTCTGATTCAAGTCTGCCTGTTCCTGAAAGCTGGGAAGCTGGTGATTTTAGCACCGCAAACCCTTTGTTGATGCCATTTTCAGGGAAAAAAACACAAGCCTTCTTCTGCAGCCCCTTTTTCCCATTTTTTTGAAAAAAATGAAATTTTCACTGTATTTTGGCTAATTTCTTGGCCTCCTTCTGGGGAACCCACAAAGTCTGGGTACCTCTAGAATCCTTCGAATGTTGGAAAAAAAGGACGCAAATTTGGCGTGGGTAGCTTATGTGAACAAAAAGTTATGAGGGCCTAAGCGCGAACTGCCCCAAATAGCCAAAAAAAGGCTCAGCACAGAAGGGGGAAAAGGCCTGGCAGCGAAGGGGTTAAACAAATTCAAGATGAATACGGAGCTGCCACGACCCTAGATTTGGGAATGCAACTGATGGGCAATTTTGCCACGGTTTCTTCATTCATCCTAAGTAATCTTAAAGGGGAAGAAGTTGCACTCGCTGTGCGCATGTGGCTCTGTGACGTTCTGCAACAAGATCAGGAACAAGAGCTGCCTAAAATAATAGCGGAAACATCTTCAAGTATCGGTCGAGATAGTCTTGGGGCTAGACCACAAAAAGCTCAAATTCAGGGTAAAATTAATAAAGATAATGCTAAACAACAACCTGAGGGTACTAAGAAACGCTGGGAGAAAAAGCAACAAACACCTAAAAAAGAACGGGGAGAATCTCCGCGTACGGAGACCCCACAGAATAGGTATAATCTCAGGAATAGAGATAATATAAAAACGCCTGATAGATATTAATATAATGATACACACCAATCTCGTTCCTTTCAGGACTCATCGGAAAAAAGAAATGAGAGAGGTGGGCGATCAGAGCGGAGAACAGACTACGTGAAACCGAGACAGGAATTACAACGCTCTTCAGAGGTTTCTGTTAAAAAGGAAGAAAAACCTGAACAACAAAAACAACAATTTAAAAAGAAAAAAGTGGCAGCAGTCTCAGTTCCACATGCCACTCAGGAAGAGGGTCCTCTTGAAGAACAAGAAATGGGCTCTAGCTCTGCTAGACAGAGCGGCAGAGGTCACAATAGTTCGCCGGAATCTTCTAGAGCATCTGGAGGTGAAAGCAACTGGTGACTTTATACAAGTAGAAACAGTGGACATGCGTGTCTCCGAGCCTGATAGGGTGTACAAAGTAACGCTACAATTAGAAGGAGACATTGAACGCACGATACACGCAATCTTTTGGGATCGCAAAGTTAAAGTGTATGATATCTTGTTGGCCGAACAAGATTGGCCGCCCGACTTTGTCCGCACCTGCCCATATGGAGAAGATGTCATTAAACCTTCTTTCTCGCCCCTTGTTCCGGAGGAACTCGCTGAGTCCTATTATATAGAATGGGCTCTAACACAAGCACCCGCATTATGCAGAAATCACGTAGGGTGGGATAGGGACTCTCCCCACCATGTCATTTCTATTAAAAGTGAACCTCAGCCACAACCGCAGTATCCCACAAAACATGAAGCAAGGGCACAGGTGAGAGAGATACTCACGCAATTAGAATACCAGGGTGTGATTGAACCCTGTGTCTCACCGATGAATAACCCTTTATTTCCTGTAGCCAAGCCGGACCATTCATACAGAATAGTCTTACACTACAGACATTTAAACGGACATATACGTACATATGCTATACAAAATTCACATAGCACTGCACTAATGAGCAACATGGTGCGGAAAAAATACAAAACAACTTTAGACATCTCGAATGGGTTCTTCTGCCAGAATATAGCGCCTGAAAGCAGGGACTTAACAAGCTATAGCGCATTAGGCTCTCAGAAAAAATTCTGTCGTTTGCCTCAGGGGTATAAGAACAACCCAGGACTGTTTGCGGCTCATGTGACTGCTAATTTACACGAGATAGACCCTGAAGCATTGTCATATGTAGATGATATATATCTCACGGATTACGAGTTACTACAACATTTAAGACGGGTAGCCCGCATTGTTGTAGGGTTTGCCGAAATTGGCTAGAAATGTAACTTTAAAAAATCAAAAATTGCCTTCCTCAGCATCCTGTTCCTGGGATATGAGCTGTCGAGTGAAGGGAAGAAGCTAGCTCCACAATGTTTAGAAAAATGTGCACAATTACAACCACTGAATACGATTAAAAAACTTCAATCGTTGTTGGGTTTTCTAAATTTTGGCAGAACATATATTCCGGATTATGCAACGCGCATAAAACCTTTATATGACTTAATACGTCCCAATATTTCAAGTAAATTCTGGACAGTTGAACATACACGCACTCTTCGAGAATTGCAGACAGACATGCTAGCAGCGAAACATTTACACACAAGGGACAACAAAACACATTTGGTCATCAGGGTAATAGCTGGGGCCATCGGTTTCACCTATGTGACATTTAATGAAGGTGAGACAGTCCCGATAGCATACAAATCACATTTGTATTCAGCTGCTGAACAACGCTTTGCACCCACAGAGAAAATTCTCACTGCTGTACAGATGGCTGTTATTAAAGAAAGACCTCTTGCCCAACGGAAACGCATCATTGTTGTTTCTCCAATTCCAGCCATAGAGGCTGTTACAAAAGCTAGAGTTCCGAACGCAAAAGCACTTAAAACACGTTGGATACAATGAGCTACTTCTCTAACAGCCACTGATGTAGACTACATTTTCGATCCAAAGTTACAAACTCAAGAATTTCTACAATATGAAGTAGAATATCCAGTTCCAGCGAATACTTTGCCTATTGATCAATATCATAGAGTCATGTACACCGATGGCTCTGCGCAACCAGCGATTGGAACTAAACATCAATACCCTTCCGATTGCGCAGTCGTAAGTGGCTATGTGGAGGGGGAGAAATTCTGTCCCCTACATACCTATACACAGACCTTAGGGGATTGTACAGCACAATTGGCTGAGCTAAAAGCTCTGCTAATGGCACTAGAACATACGGATCCGGCACAGCCTACGCTGATTGTTTGTGATTCATATTATTGTGTCCAGTCCTTTAATGAATACCTGCATTATTGGCACCAGAATGGGTTCAGAGATTTCAAAGGCAACACCATAAAACACAGACTCCTGTGGGGAAAGGTAGCCGACCTGAAAGAGACGCTACCGAAAGTCCATGTTGTGCATACACTTGGACGCCAGCGCGTTGAAATACACGTTGCTGGAAATACTTTGGCTGATGAAGCCGCAAAGTCAGCAGTGGCATTAGCCACTGTAGCTGCAGTGACTCGTTCAAGTTCCAAACAAGAAACAGACATTTTGGCTGCCATAAAAAGCTACGGTTGATGGTATGCCCCATCCTAAAGGATTTCCTAACAAATATCAATACTATATGGGAGGTATGCTGATCGCTGAAGTTAAAATTCCAAGCGTAGGCGTACGTGACGTCCCCAACAAAGATATAAGACCACAATTGATTAAAGCAGCGCATGAGGGGGTGGCATCTGCACATACTGTTGTGGCGGCTACAATTTCACTCTTACAGGCCCGTTATTGGTGGTCAGGGCTCTACAAAGAAACTAATCAGTATGTCCTTTGTTGTGACATCTGTCAACAAATTAAAGTTTCCACTGCCAAGCACCCGCCGCAGACACCCCTCTTAATTTCCAACAGACCATTACAGTCTCTGTACTTGGACCACTGCGGTCCACTAACACCTGATAGTGCATACAAATACATACTAGTCGCTGTTGATTCATGCTCCAGATTTGTGTGGGTGTGGCCACAACGCTCGGCTGACGCTCGGACTGTTATGAAAGATTTACGAGTCTTTATCAGTACATATGCAGTTGCGACGTTCCATTCAGACCAGGGCCCTGCTTTCGCCTCAAGGGCATTCAAGGACACCATGGCTCCGTTGGGGGTCCAACTGCAGTACTCGTCTCCATTTCATCCCGAGGGAAATAGTGTTGTGGAGAGATTAAATCGCGATTTAAAGCAATCCTTAACAGCCAGAGTCTTAGGTACGGGTCGTAGTTGGCTAACCCACCTGCATGGAGTTCAGAGCGCACTAAACAACCTGCCTAGAAGGTCCCTGGGGGATCGTACTTCATATGAGTGCCTGTTCGGAACTCAAATGTTTGTTCTGGATCTTGATGGTCCTGGTGTGGAGGCAGCAGAAACACCTTTTGACATAAATGATCGTGTCACTGTTTTACAGGAATTACAACAGTTCCGTGAGGATAACTCTTCTAAAAGTGCTGCCTCCACAGGAATTAAGGATGTGCCAGTAACATCTACTGGTTGGATTCCCAGAGTTGGGGATCTTGTACGTGAAAAGGTCGCAGTGAAAAAAGAATTTGGCCTTTCTTATCGGGCACCAGTCCCTGTACTGGGGATACACGTTACCAGAACTGTTATTCTACCACCGTTGCCAGGTGCCAAAGAAAATCATTTTGTTTCAATTGACAATGTCAAACTACAGCATGTGGCTGATTCTGCACAGCCGACCAAGAGGAACATCCAGTAGTTCCCGAATACCTCTCACTACTGGAGAAGAAGTTCCACTACAAGTTATTTATTCCAACACTGATACCTCCCCGAGCTTGGGGAGGGTGGATGATGATCTTGCATTAGTTCCACTAACAACAAGCAATTTAGAAACATTTGATCAAGTCACTACGACTACTAGCCAGACGGATGGTACTGTCTACAGTGTACCACAACAGGAAACACCAACTCCACCACTGATCACGGCTATGCCATTTGCACGAACTGCCTCTGGTTACTTTGCCGACTTCAACAACGGTCTAACGGACTAGTTTGCCTCTTCGACAGTTGACCTGTCAGGTGCACGTAAGCTAATACTTTGGCTTAAAGAAAGATATTTTATTTTTCCATGGATCTATGTATGGCTTTCCATGACTGTCCTAGCCTTTCTGCTTTGGATTGGTTTTGTTATTACCTTTTTCTTGTTGACACATGGTCATTTTCTTCCCGCGAGATCAGCAGTTGAATAGGTGGAGGAGGTCTTGAAACCACATTTTTCATTACATAAGGTCCAAAGAGACTTATCCTTTGTGAACATTTCAGCAGTGCCAATTCCTGATGGAATTATTTGGGACAAAGTGATGTTTGTTATATATGGTCCTACGGAAATCATTCAAATACCGTATGTGTTAAAGTTATCTATGAATGATATAGTCATACCAGGCATTGTATCTGATGAGTGGGATGTGAAAACAGTTGATTCTATGATGACAGAATTGCAATATTATACTGTCTATGAAAACGAAGATGTTTACTAGTTTAAAGAAAATTATGGTGATATGTTTTGCTATAATTATTATGGGCACCACTTCATACATAGAGCGAGTAGTCCCAAATGATATTTAATTACACACAATGGGAACATTGTCCAACCACCACAAGGGAGTTCAAAAACTTAGACTAAAAAGTTTGCGTATTTTGCTGGGCATTGTCAAAAAAATGCTGAATCATATTATTTTAAAGTAACTCCTGCTAAGAACATACATATGCTATTGACGAACACAAAATTTATATATTCGGAATCCTTTGTTTCCCGGTTAGCAATAGAAGGTTATGAATATTTGTCCAAATATATTGATTTGAAAAATGTTTGGGGAATAAAAAATTGGCAGACCAAGGGTATAGAAACATTGTTTAGAGCATGTCACATCCCTGTTCAAATGATCTTTTTAAATGAAACAGTGCAGCAAACAAGTTGTTTAGGCTTAGCAACAATTAGAGAATTAAACATGCCCAGTATATCTGCCCCTGCAAAATTTGATAACTGGCAAAAGTACACGAATGCAACTATAAATGAGCTCAATGAGTGGGTCCAGAATTGTACGTTTAATGCTTCACTGACACGTCCAGGTGGGTGGTTATTGTGGCCAATAGATACCAACGGGTGTCATCAACATTTTGTCACCTCCTTGGGGGGTTTCTGGACGAGTAGGCCAGACCCTCGCTATATATCACCAGAACATGCTAACATAATTACAAAGTATAGTGTAGGTAAATTGTGCCAACAGTGGCTAAAATCATCCTCACTAGATGCGGTTAAAGCACACCTCAATCTCTTGTCTAACAACACTGACTTACAAGATTTCTTGTCAGGCCCCCAGATACCACGTAGGAAGCATTTCTTGTATGAAGCATATAATGAAATGTGGAAGCTTTCCCAACAAGAGGCTGCAGCCCGGTTAAGACAAATAGACCGAGAAAATTTGAAAAAGGCATTAGCTGTTGTGGATAATGGGATTCACACCTTGTCCGACCGGATATATACAATTAATAACATTGTTTCTTCTGCTATAGACATTATACAATTGGATATGTCTTCTTCATATCATGGACAGAGTCAGACCAGGTCCATTATGCAGTTGGGTTGGACACTTCAGACATTGAAGGCGGGTCGCGTTCCGTGGCAGCACATCAGTGCCAGGGAAATATTTTTTTCCTTTAATTTAACGCGGCAACAACACCTAATGGCTAAAAAAGAAGCAACTTATTTCATGCTTAACATTGAAAAAACTGAAAGACTGCCTTTTACCGTGGCCGAGATCCCTTCGGCAGAGTGGTTAATACACGGGTTATTGATCTGCCTATTTCAACATTACAATTCACTTCTTGTTTGAAACACGTTCCAGTAGGCAGATATGAAAAGCTGGGAGATAGTTACATCCATGAGGTGTGGGAGCTTCCCTTCTCGTACAAATGCCTCAATGGCATGAAAGAGGTCTTTATTAGCGGTAGTGAATGCGAGACTTCAGTCAGCCATTCGATGATTTGTAAGCAGCTGTCCTTGCATGGGGAGTGTAATGCCTCGGTTGCAAACTTGGCTTGCTATCTGAAGGGCGTTCCAGTCCCCTTGATTAAACGCACGTTCCAGGTGCTTTCAAACGGCAGCTACGTTCTTCTCAATAGTGAAGACTGTTGTGGCATGCGGGCCAGAATAGTTTACGCTGTTTCGGCCTCTAAGGTAGTTACATGCTGCGGGAACGTGTTGTTTCCCCCCACTAATTTAAGGGAGTTAGCTGACATCTGGGATCATATTGCTACTTTCAAGGTGAATTTTGACAAGTTGAGTAGACTCAAGGCTTTATTGTTTCAGAAGCGTGTGGCCCTCACATCTGCACGCGAGACCTACACACTTCAAGTGGCAAGGTCGTCGGCTGAAATACAGTCCCTGTTAAATACCAACTTTCCGAGACACTTTGGTGAACTTGTGGGATGTATATTTAAGGCGTCCAGCACAGCTGGATTAACACATTTCTTCAAAGCTGTTGGTATTGGTTTTGTTCACACCTTCTCCTCTATATTCGGTTTGATACCTTCAGCTATACACTCAATTTTCGGAAGTATTTTTGGGGGATTGCCAATAACTTTGGCTTTATTAGCCGGCATTTTGCCATTGCTGTTCTTTTTCCGCAATGGCTGTCCCGCCGCAACAAGGACAAATGAAGGCGCTCCCATCAGCGCAGCTGTGTCTTGAACGCATGATGCAGCAGTTTGGAGCAACACTCCTGGAACATTTGGGGTGTGACTGGTCTTTGTCATTCAGTCCGGTTTTGGATTGTGTGCAGCCCGTGTTCTGGTGCCGTTGGTGCTCTTTTGAACATGAACTTGCAGTTTGTTTTTCACAGCAACGCCCCTCAGTGATTGAGGCTGATCTGTTGATGTTCTCGTTGAGGGTTCATTACCAGACATGCACACTGCAGCTGTGTTTGCTGAGAGAAGCTGAATACGAGCTACCCTTCCTGAAGGAAGTTAACATCGACTTGTTAATGGGCACTGCATGGGATGCCGCCTTGGTTGATACTGGGGCTATGGAACACACCTGCTCCTTGGTCGCTTTTGGCGTGGATTTACCGGTTCTGTCATCTGACGAAGTGGATGATCTCCTGCTTTCCATGAATTGTGGTTGATTCGGAACTGTTCTAAATTGACATTTCAATTTGAATTCGGCTCTGAACCGCATGCTAATTTCTAAATTGTCAAGTGATATGCTTGTGTGTCCTCTTAACTTGTCAAAATTAAGTAGGGTTTTAAATATATTTTAGGTTAGGGTATTTTAGCTTTGGCTTGAACCACTTTCTACCGACAAGGGGAGGGTGTTGTGTAGCCATTTTAGGTATAGCTCCATGCACGTTAGTTTAACATACTAGGCCACTGTGCACTTTGCCCTAAATACATTTTTTTCGGCTTCGCACTGTTATTTTACAATAACCAGTTTTTACAGTCTTGTTTTCATTTCTTCTATCAAACTGTTTAGCTTAGTTCAGCACTGTGTTCTCAAACAATGCATTCTTGATCGCCCTGTGCTTTAGTCAACTCTACAGTCTGGTACATTGCCGGTAAACGTGGTAGAAGTTTAGTCTCCAATATTTTTAGAAAATACACATCTTTACGCGGGGACATTTTCTTAGAACATCTGTTGTGTTGGATATAAAAACACTTTCTAGTCCTAGTACATGTCAAGAGGGAAATATAAAGTACAAGAGGCACTCATTATAACATGAAAAATAATAGTACTCATAAGTCAGTATACATTTCTCAAATCAAGGTTCAATCATATTCTTCAAAGGATGATATAGCTTATTATTTACATTTTAGCAGCCGCATCCAAACTGATAGCCTGATATCAGTTATATCAATCCACCTTCCTTATATGAGACCACAGACAAATAAATATTTTTATTTGTCTGTGGTCTCATATAAGGGACCCAGACTTGAACACTCAAGTTTTGATACTTCATCGATACACACGCGTACTCGCGCTTTACATTTTGACTCATTGGAAGGTGGATTGATATAACTGATATCAGGCTATCAATTTGGATGCGGCTGCTAAAATTTAAATAATAAGCTATATCATCCTTTGAAGAATATGATTGAACTTTGATTTGAGAAAATCTGGACTGGCTATCAATTTGGATGCGGCTGCTAAAGTTTAAATAATAAGCTATATCATCTTTTGAAGAATATGATTGAACTTTGATTAGAGAAATCTGGACTTGGACTTTGGATCATAGCAATCTTGGAACAACAGATCAATTAATTCTACTATTTGGATTTGGACAGTGATACTGTAATTGGGGATTATGTTGGAAATAATCCTATTAATTTTCAGAAATATATGACAAAACATTACATATGTATACTGACTTATGAGTACTATTATTTTTCATGTTATAATGAGTGCCTCTTGTACTTTATATTTGCAATAGTGCTTTTAACATTTATCAAGACCTTTTGGGTGTGGTCTTTCAAGAGTGCACCATTTCGAGATTCGACATTCTTCGTTGATATTCACCTCGCTACCCAGAGCGCCTAGTTTTCTCCCAGTACAATACACCCACACATAGTTAGAGTACACGTCAAGAGGGAGATTCCAGCCAGGGAACCACAACTGTATGCTGAATGCCTCGTTGCAGATGCTGACGCGGGTTACAGGCCTTTGCTCAGGTATGAGGGTTGATGTCCTCCCGGGGGAACCTGAAAGGCAGGCTTAGAGCTTAACATGCGTTGCACGAAATATAACTTAGAGAGAGAATAATCTAGCGGCACTATGATAGCCTTATTCTTGTGTTTCACTCTCATCGTTACTATTTTAATATTACTGTGTTGTGTAGTTCTGGTTATTGCAGCTCATGCTTTGCTATCCAAAGTGCAGTTGTTTTATTAAACCAATCTTTAAAACTTACACTGCCTTTATTGTCATTTATATATGAGACCGCACTGTGTATGAGAGAACCAGTTGTGACCTGAGTGACCACGACTTCCCTGAGAAGTACAGAAATGTAATGCGCTCAGCTGCCCAGTCATCTCTACCATTCGGGAGAGATAAGGCACTGCTAGTTAGCTGGAGCAAAGCCCGGATTTGGAGCGACAAGTGTCATCCACCGTGGGTCAGACTCAGTCCCCCACACCGTGGACGATCTTGCTGCTCAAAATCCAGTAGTCTCAATAGGATAATGAGAGCCTACGCGACACTACCATCTCTCACCTTTGCCATGACCCTGGATGCTGAAAAGGCCTTTGATAAGTTTTCCTGGCCCTTCCTTCGCACAGTAATGTATAAGTTAAACTTAGGAGACTGCTTTATGCATTAGGTGTTTGCCCTATACAAACAACTATCAGCCTGAATCTGAGTTAACAGATATTTTTCAAACAAAATAAATATAGCCCATGGAACAAGACAAGGCTTCCCCAGCACCCCTCTCCCCCCCCCCCACACTATATCTCTTAGCCATCAAAACCCTTCTAGCAGCAATCCGATCTAATAGAAACATAAAAGAATTACCTTTCGGTAATGACACCTACAAAGTCGCTGCCTACACAGATGATGTATTAATCTTTCACATGATGCTGGGACGGCCATACCTGTGATCCTAAATGAAATTTCAGCCTAAGCGACAGTTTCTGGATAATTGCTAAATTTTGAGAAAACAGAAATGTTCCCAGCACACAATTTTGCCTTCCCCTCCAGAGTGAATAACACAAAACTACAATGGCAGCCATCCCAAATCAAATACCTACGGATATATTTCAAAAATAACCTAGTGGACACAAGAAAACTATCTGAAGAAATCCTTCTCAAAAAAGTTAAAGACATACTCTCATCACAGTCCCATAAATGCACAACATGGTAGGGACATGCAGAATGCATCAAAATGATGATCATCCCGCAAATAAACTTTATCACCTTGTGATGGGTCGCTCCGATTTGACCAACACTCTTCTTGTGCTTGTACTGACACTGCCTTTTTTCCCCCGGAAGCGACCTGGGAGGACGGCCCTCTCATTGGTTCCCTGCCGCCACCGCGGGACCTGACGGTGGTTAAAAAGAGGCTTCCTCCTTTTGATGGGGGAGACGTCGGAAGTTGGAGCTGGAATACACCGCAGCTGTCGAATGAAAAGGACCGCAAGAATAGGGAGGACGCTGGCCCAGAAGACGCGGAAACCACTCTTCGGACGAGTGGACCGACGTCGGAATTCGGAAAGGAGAAGTCCCGTGGAAAACCCAAAGACCGCTGGCCCCGGGGAGCCTATGAATGAGCCGCCACGCTTCAGGAGAAGCGTGGCCGCTCCAGGTACGGAGGAACGGAACGGGGAGAGAAAGGAGCGGGAGGTGGGAGCGGGAAGAAAGGAGGAGGGGGTGGGAATAAGTGGGGAAGGAGGAAACGGGCACTGCACTGGGAGCACTGACACAAAAGGGAGAGAAGAGGGATAAACAGATAGGAAAGGAAAAAGCGGAGAAAAGCCGCATAGAAGAATACAGGAAGAGACAAGGCACCAACAAGATAGAACAGGCATAAGGGTAAGAAAAGACCAAAACAGCCGGAAGACCCATACCCTTATGTTATTTCGGACCAAAGAAGGAGAGAAGACAGGAAAAGGACGAGGGAAAAGGAAGAGCCACTCCTGCAAATATCGGGGCAGAGAGGAAGATAGAAAGGAAGACAGCAAGGAGAGTAAAAGAAGAGAAAGAGAGGGAGAACCAGGGGGGGAAGAAAGAGAGTGAGGAGAAAAGATGGGAAGAAAGGAAAGCAGAGAGAAAAGGGAAAGAGAAAAGAAGGATAATCAATCTCCAACCCCACACTTACTGTGTCTATTCTCTTCTGTTTCCACACGCTTCCCGCAAGGTCCTGGGAGGAAGAAAGAAGAAGACGAAATATAGCGGCCAGAAGGGGAAGACGTCACAACCATCCAACCCACAACAACTATCCTCTACCTATACCATATATACTGTCTAAAGACCAATAAAGAACAACCTACCTAATCTATAATCATGCGGTCTGGTGTCATAGATCGGCTAACCTTGTACAAAGTGGTGTCAGAAGTGGGATATTAGCTGGTCTCCTATAAAGACTATGGAGGAAAAACCCACCATGGCGGATGTCATCGCCCAACTCGCGGAAGGACAATGCCATCTCCAACTGATGTGGGAGCAACAAATGAAGGACGCTAAAGAGGAGAGAGAGGCTTTACAAACAGCACTTAAAAGTCAGGCCACAATTATGGCCAACAACCAACTTGTCCATGAAACTGCCCTGAGCAAATTGACGGAAACTATTGCCCACACAAAAGTACATCCTAATGTACCCAGCAGTCGGCTCCAGAAATATCAAGACCAGGAAGATCCTGACTCTTTCTTTCTTAATTTCGAGAGGGTGGCCAGCTCGGCCAGTTTGCCCAAAGATAAATGGGGTCAGTATATTGCCCCAATGTTAACCGGACAGTTACAAGCAACATATCAAGCCATAAATCCTACTGGTACACTGCCATATAAAGAGATCAAAAAGACCATACTAGAAAGAATAGGGCTGGACAGTGAGAGTTATCGGAGCAAATTCCGACACATGAAATGGATGGTACAGGAAAGCCCGCGTACCCTCTATTACAGGGTTCAACACGCTGCTGGGCGATGGTTGAGGCCCACAGAAAAAACTCTGGAGGAGATGTCCGATGTCATAGTACTGGAACAATTCCTGGATGCCCTGTCTCCTTCCACGAGGAACTGGGTTTGGCAACATCCCGGGTTGAGCAATGAAACGGCCATCAAATTAGCCTGTGCTTTTCACAGGAGCCCGGACTTTAGAGCCAATCCTAGCAGAAACCCGGTACCATCCTCTGTGCGACCGAGTATAGGGAAAGGAGTGCTTCCCCGACCTCCGAGTTCTCATGAACCTGAACGAGTCCGTATACCCCATCCAACTCAACTCCTATCCCTCAAACGGTCCTCAGTGTTACAATTGTTCGGAATGGGGTCACATCGCCCGATTTTGTCCACAAAAAAGGATATGGAAGAACCAATGGAAATCGGTGTCACCAAGGGAAGGGTATTTTGGGCAGGGGATACAACACCCACATATACCCTCCCCATTCTTCTGAACAGACAGGGGAAAGTAGCTCTGGTTGATTCGGGTTGCAGTCAGAGCGTGATAAGACAAGACCTGGTGGAGTGCCCCAGGCCCATGTTTTAATCGCCTGTGTCCATGGAGACCAATCCTATTATCCGGTAGCTATGGTTAGGTTTCAGTGGAGGGGTGAGGAGGAATCCCTCAAGGTGGGGGTGCTGCTGCATCTCGAAGAAGACATTATTATTGGGACTGATTACATGGCCTTTCCCCGGTTGTTAGGTAAAGCAGGGGAGGAACACATGATGAAAAAATGGTGGGATGAAGTACCCTATGATACTGAGGTAGCTGAAACCCGACCAGTCAAACCCCATTTAAGCAAACGACAGAAAAGAGCCCAGAGACAACAACACTGGGAGGAGAACCATGGGAACCCTGACACGCCGGGAGTCACAGGAAAGGTATATACCGTGGCAGGTGATTTCAGACAAAGGCAGAGAGAGGATCCCTCATTGAAGAATGCATGGGCAAAGGCACTTAGTACCGAGGAAGTAGGGGCAGGACCCACATTTCATATCCATAATAACCTTCTATATAGGACACCCCAGTCAGGAGATAACCAACAGAGACAATTATTAGTCCCTGGCAGCTACCGAGCACAGGTTTTGCAGTTAGCACATGGTGACAAAGGGGAAGGGCATCTTGGAAGGGACAAGACCGAGGAGGCGGTCCTCCAGCGATTTTACTGGCCCGGGATATATGGGGATATACGTAGGTTCTGCCAAAATTGTCAGAAATGCCAACTATATAATCCGGTCACTCAACCCCCTGCCCCGTTAGAGCCCCTCCGTTTTCTCGGGTAGAAATGGACCTTATCGGTCCCCTCACTTCGTCTAGTAGAGGGAGACAATATGTCCTGGTGCTGGTAGACTATGCCACTCGGTATCCCGAGGCAATCCCTCTCCCCAGTATGCATACGAAGGTTGTAGCTCAAGCAATGATCGAGTTTTTCTCAAGGGTAGGTTTCCCTAAAGAGAATCTGACTGATCAAGGTACCCCATTCATGTCCCGACTTATGGGAGAGGTCAGCAAAACATTGGGAATAAAACAAATTAGGACCTCCGTGTACCACCCCCAAACTGAGGGTCTAGTGGAACGATATAATCGGACTATTAAATCATTACTCAGGAAAAGCATTGCAGAGGACGGAAGGGATTGGAAAAAGAAACTACCCCTTGTACTTTATGCAATACGTACCCACACGCAAACATCCCTGGGGCATAGCCCCTACGAACTATTATGTGGTCTTACCCCTCGAACTCTCCTCGACATGTTAGTGGAACAGTGGGAAGAGACAGACGAGGAAACTAAGGATCTCTTGACATATACTAAGGAATTGAGAGAGAATTTTGCAGTCTGTTTGGGATAGGGCTCACAATAACCTCCGTGAAGCCCAAAACAAACAGAAGAAGAGTTACGACACTGGAAGTGTGCTTTGTACTCTTAATGTCGGGGACAAGGCTCTAATCCTTCTCCCCAGTAGTGAGAATAAATTGTTAGCCTGATGGCAAGGACCATACGAAGTATTAGAGCGGATCAACCCCACAACGTAAAGGTTGGCTCTTCCCCATAGGCCCCATAAAGACCAAATCTATCACATAAACCTGTTAAAAAAATGGCAGGAGACTGATGACATACACAAAATTCAGCATATCACAACAGATCATAGAGAAGACATACCATATCCCTCTTTTTCCCCTTCCCAAAACCCAGAGGACAGTAAGCCACAAATCAATAACTCTCTTTTTGAGTCATATAAAATCTCTCTCTCACAGACAATACAATCCTATGCAGATGTTTTTTCTCGACAGCCCGGTCACACTACACTAACCGAACACTGTATCCGTACTAAGAGCGAGGCAATAGCACGACAAAGACCCTACAGAATTCCCGAGGCCAAGAAAACTGTGATTGAACAAGAAGTCCAAAATATGTTGCAGACAGGGATTATAGAACCGTCCAGTAGTCCCTGGTGTTCTCCTGTAGTCTTAGTACCCAAGCCAGATGGGACTACTGGATTTTGTGTAGACTACATGAGGGTCAATGAGCTTACTGTTTTCGACGCATATCCCATGCCTCGCATTGACGAACTATTGGAGAAAATAGGGCACGCCAAATACATGTCTACCCTAGACCTAACGAAGGGGTATTGGCAGATCCCTTTAAAACAAGCAGACCGAGAAAAGACTGCATTTGCTGCACCTTCCGGGTTGTATCGATTTACCGTCCTTCCTTTTGGGTTGCATGGGGCTCCCGCCACCTTTCAAAGGTTAATAGATATGGTTTTGCGTCGCCATCGCTTGTATGCAGCTGCATACTTAGATGACATCGTGATATTTAGTAACACGTGGCCGGACCACCTCCGACACTTGACAGAAGTCTTACAGGCATTAAGGGAAGCACAATTAACTGCCAACCCAGAAAAGTATAAACTGGGTTTTACCTCTATACGGTATTTGGGCTATGTTTTGGGACAAGGGCAGGTCCGTCCACAAATAGAGAAGGTGGAAGCTATTCGACAGATCCCGGTACCGACAACAAAAAAAGAAGTACGTGCCTTCCTCGATCTCGTGGGGTACTACAGGCGGTTTATACCCAGGTTTTCCACTATAGCTGAGCCCCTTACTAACTTACTGAAAAACGAGTCACCTAAAAACTTCTCGTCTTTATCCGCGGAATGATGCACAGTTTCCTCAGACTCAAAGATGCACTGGCTACTGACCCTGTGTTGTGTTGCCCTGACTTCAGTAGCCCATTTTATTTACAAACTGATGCTTCCGGTGTGGGGCTAGGGGCTGTATTATCTCAACCGCAATCAGATGGTTCTATCCACCCCATCTTATATATTGGTAGGAAGCTTCTCCCACGGGAGCAGCACTATCCTACTATTGAAAAGGAATGTCTGGCCATTAAGTGGGCCATTGAGTCCCTCCGTTATTATCTCAGTGGCCGTCCCTTTACCCTCTTGACTGATCATGCTCCTCTCACCTGGCTCGCTCGCAATAAGGATACCAACCCTAGAATCCTCAGATGGTTTCTTTCTCTTCAACCTTTTTTCTTTTCAGGTGCTGCACTGTCCGGGCCGTTTCATGGTGAATGCTGACTTTCTCTCCCAGCATCCTGCTACTGAGCGTCATCGACAGACGCTCTCTATGGGGAGTGTTTGTGATGGGTCGCTCCGATTCGACCCACACTCTTCTCGTGCTTGTACTGACACTGCCTTTTTTCCCCCGGAAGCGACCCGGGAGGACGGCCCTCTCATTGGTTCCCTGCCGCCGGCGCGGGACTTGACGGTGGTTAAAAAGAGGCTTCCTCCTTTTGATGGGGGGGATGTCGGAAGTTGGAGCTGGAATACACCGGAGCTGTCGAATGAAAAGGACCGCAAGAATAGGGAGGACGCTGGCCCAGAACACGCGGAAACCACTCTTCGGACGAGCGGACCGACGTCAGAATTCGGAAAGGAGGAGTCCCGTGGAAAACCCGAAGACCGCTGGCCCCGGGGAGCCTATGAATGAGCCGTCACGCTTCAGGCGAAGCGTGGCCACTCCAGGTACGGAGGAACGGAACGGGGAGAGAAAGGAGCGGGAGGTGGGAGCGGGAAGAAAGGAGGAGGGGGTGGGAATAAGTGGGGAAGGAGGAAACGGGCACTGCACTGGGAGCACTGACACAAAAGTGAGAGAAGAGGGATAAACAGATAGGAAAGGAAAAAGCTGAGAAAAGCCGCATAGAAGAATACAGGAAGAGACAAGGCACCAACAAGATAGAACAGGCATAAGGGTAAGGAAAGACCAAAACAGCCAGAAGACCCATACCCTTATGTTATTTCGGACCAAAGAAGGAGAGAAGACAGGAAAAGGACGAGGGAAAAGGAAGAGCCACTCCTGCAAATATCGGGGCAGAGAGGAAGATAGAAAGGAAGACAGCAAGGAGAGTAAAAGAAGAGAAAGAGAGGGAGAACCAGGGGGGGAAAAAAGAGAGTGAGGAGAAAAGACGGGAAGAAAGGACAGCAGAGAGAAAAGGGACAGAGAAAAGAAGGATAATCAATCTCCAACTCCACACTTACCGTGTCTATTCTCTTCTGTTTCCACACTCTTCCCGTGAGGTCCTGGGAGGAAGAAAGAAGAAGACGAAATATAGCAGCCAGAAGGGGAAGACGTCACAACCATCCAACCCACAACAACTATCCTCTACCTATACCATATATACTGTCTAAAGACCAATAAAGAACAACCTACCTAACCCATAATCACGCGGTCTGGTGTCATAGATCGGCTAACCTCGTACACACCTCTATGTAACCTTTCTTCAAAAACACTGACTCCGTCCTATCTGACTTTCTTTGGAAAGGGAAAAGAGGCAGAATCTCCCTCAAAAAACTAAAATTAGATAAACACTATGGAGGACTAAAGATCCCAAATTTCTACAAATACCAGCTTGCTTTTCTCATCAAACAAGCTTCCACCCTACCGCCAATGATAAATGCTCATTGGTTGTACATCAAAGAAAACCTCACAAAACCCTTCTCACTATTATCAAATCTAACAATGAAACAACTTGTTATACAACAATCCCAGATCATATTCAAGGACACTATTTCAGCTCTTTAATCACTTGAAAAACAAATTCACAAGCAACATAGAAGAGTCAGAATTCGCATCCCTTTGACACAACAACAAAATAAAAATCGAAGGCATACCGCTCATATGGCCTTCATGTGAAACTGAAAAATAGCCTATATTTTATTCGTCTAGGCTCTGCAGCCGAACCCAAATCTTTAGCAGAAATGCAGGCCATCTATAATCTTGAAAACATAGATTTCTGCAATTTCCTCTAACGCAAGGTCACTATAGATAAAAGTAAAAAGCACCATAAATCAGACCTTGTTATTTTTCTCATAAACTTTCTAAACTACCTCACGCAGCAGCAATAATATATAAAATCTAAAAGTCCTGTAATGTGACCAATAAAGTGTCTTCTGAGAATCAAAGCAAGTGGAATACCCCACACCCCTTGACTGACACACATGACCAAATCTGATCACACATGGAAAATAATTTAGACTTTTACACAAGAACAAAATATCTCCCTTTCTCTCACAATGTAAATATTGGGCCTTACATAAAGCTCACTGGACACCAGAAAAACCTTGAATCAGATAAATGCTGGAATTTTAATGATTCCCCGGTTATTCTTGATCACATGCTTTTAAAATATATTATGTGAAAATCATCTGGAAAGAAATCCAAAATATAGTGAGTGAAATTTTTGACACAGAAATCCATCTTAACTTCCACACAGTGACACAGGAACTGGTCTATCACCCCCAAAATAAAGCTTAGCACACAGAAGTCTCTAAAAAATATCTTAAATTAATGGAAATCATTCAAGAACTTAACTCAACATACCTGGTGGGCATGGGTATGCATTTGCATCAATTTTTGGCACAAAAGCGGCTCAAACTTACAAAATATAACTTAATTTTATACGTTTGTGCCGCTTTTGCATCAAAAAATGACGCTAAAAAACATATAAATCAGGCTGAAAATACACACAAACTATGGAATAAATTAGACCTTTACATCCAGAAAATCAAGCCACCTTAAATCTCTTTTTTGATTAATACCGAAACAATTACAAACATAAAAACTGAAGTATAAGACCCAACTTTTCGGCACAATGTGCTGCTAATTAAACATACAGATAGACACTATTACCGTCATTACCTCTACATAACCCAGCAATCAACATTACACCTTCTGACCCCCTCCCCCCTTTCCTCTTTGGCTTTATGCTCCTCCTACTCTTTTCCCACTACTCACCATTTCTCGTCATAATTCTTAACAATAACGCTCTAACCAATATGCATCTCTCCAAACAGTTGATGTTCTGTTTTTTCAAACATTGACTTCTACATTGTTAACGTTCAAAGGTTGTACAACTCAAATATACTCCATGAGTATTGCAAGTACTGTATGTAACAGAAATGGTTTTCTTTTCCCCCTGTATGCCCTCAAAACAAATAAGTAATTTTGAAAAAAAAAAAAAGCCCTAAAAATTCAGAGCTCTGGTTTCCCGTATTGGGTTCTTGTTGTTTTGATGTCATTTTGCTCATTAAATTAAAATATTTTCTATTTCTATCAATTGAAGTGGGATTTGTATTGTATAATGTTTTTGACTTTTTAACTGTTTTGGTACTTCTAACTGCTTTACACACTTTCTAAGTTACGCCTGTCTGCTGTGTGCTATATCTACCAGTGGTGGAACGCAGGTTAAAGTTACTGATACCTTTACTGGACCTAACAAAAATAATGATGTTATTACGTTTGGTGAACCACCATCCACTCAACTAATGATCCATTTTCTCACAACATACTTAATTGTTTCTTTGATGTACCAATGTTTTTATCTCTGTTTTCACACATATGCACAATCTTGAAAGTCCACATGAGTCTGCATAAAATTTGGCAACTTGACCTATATCACTTGAAAGGCCTTATTTACTGGTGAAATCACTCATTACATAATCAACTATGATTTTTAACTGCTGCAATTTGTTATGCATTTCACAAGAGGAAGGGGTGGTGCATGACAGCAGGTTTTGACAAGCACAATCTGCCTAAAATATCTATTAGAAAACAAAGTGCCCCATGTCAAATACATCATAGGTTTGGATATTTATCCCTACATACCTTATCATATGGTATTACTACTTGGGTGAACATTTTCCCTCTTTGAGTAATTTTATGGTTGCCACCCTTCGCTGGGTACTTGCTGGAACTCCGATTACGCCTAATGAGACCCTGGACAGATGCATTCGACGTCCCCTTCTGCTGGTTTCAAATTTGATTGCTGCAGCCCAAATTGGGCCAAGCACAACTCTGCCAGTCTCAGACCACACATGGATGATCACCTTGACAGTTGAGCGCAAGCACTGGTCGATCAACCCTGGAGTAGTTGTGGTCAAGCAAAGGCCGATCTTCAACTTGGCAGTTGTGGCTAATCACAGGCCAGTCACAATTGGAACAACAGGCAGATCTTGGAAATTGCAGCCATGCCCAGGTTGAGCACAGCATGCAAATCACAGCCCCTACCTCCCTCAGTAGTTGTGATCACAGAGTTGAAGCTGCCACCAAAGCCGGCATGGAGAGTCTGCAGGCATGATGATGCTTAGGTCAAACAGATTGCTCTCTGGCAGTCCTCTCTTATGGGTGCACCACGGACACGAGGGACACACTGCATCACGCTCCTTCTTGGCAGACACTCCTCCTGCAGGGTAGGCAAACCCCTTCCTTATCTTAGCAGTCAGGCAGGCTTCTAGGTGCTTCAAGACAGGCACACAGTTTCTCCAGCAAAAGACCCAGACTGCAGGTGATTTCTCCTCACCTCTGGAAGAGTAACAGGCAGCCACCACCCAGTTTTCACAGCGTAAGCAGTACTCCCTTCCTTGGCCATATGTGACTTGATGCTTGAACAACAAGTGGAGTAGGGGGATCCCATTATTATACCCAACTGGCAGAGATCTGATGAGGATCAACTGTATGAAACTATATAAACAGTTTAGGCTGATTCTCTTCCCAAGGGTCCTCTGCAGACTGTACTCCAGACACAGCCATTGTGTATGGTGATGGCTCTGACAGCAGGCTACTCTCCTACCTTGAGCGCCTACAACACTAGCATAGGAGGTATGAGGTTTCTGCACCTGGCTGTCATCAGCCCACTGAAAAAGTTGTCAAGGAAAGAAACAATATCAGGCCTCACCTAAACGTTTCCTCATCTTGTGCAAAGTTCCACCTGCCCCCCAACCGTCCACCAACTGGCAGTGTCTAGGAACATAAATCAGGAGCTCATTGGTTAGTAAAATGCCTAACTGAATATCTAAAGGACTCATGTGTCCACTCCCTTATCTAGGGTCTAGTTCGCCTCCCACCAGCTTCTATAATGTCAGAAATGCACTTCACCGTCTGGGAACACAACGCTCACCTCCATATTGTGCAAAGCAAGATCAGGGTTATTCAAGATGCATCATGTAAGCCTCCATTACTATTGCTCACTATACACACCACACATGCACCATTCAGTCTACGCACACACATGGTGGACAAGTATTCTGGTACAAACGTGATTAATTTACTGTCCACCTTATTACAAGTGTTATAGGATATAATGCTCTTGTAATAATGAGGATCAGATATCTGCATATTCTCAGGGGCCTTGCTTCCACTGGTGCAGCAGGTTCAGTGGAACTGGGGCCTCGAGGCTTGAGGGGATTATTGAACCCTGATTATAGCTGCATTTTATAAATCTAACAGCAGCCAGGGGGACCATTTATTTCCTTGAACTAATCTACTGGATATAGGTAGTGATAACATAGGGGGAGAAAGGGCCATCTGCTGGGAACGATGCGAATAGGGTTAATGCTTGAAACATTTTGCAGCGCAGAAACAAATTATAGACATATACAAAATAAAATCAATTGAAAAGTATCAGTAAGACACCGAACCATCATGATTTTCAATACTATTCAAATAACTTTAAAAGAAATCTACATTTAATCTAGAACAAATTGACGGACTTGAGTTTAAGCATTTATACGATACAACAGTAATGTGTTCTATCAGGCATTAAATGAAAAATGACACTTAAAAATGAATTTATCACAGCCAAATAACAACTGGCAGATAACGACTCATGCAGAATTTTCGTTACGGGAGTATGAATGCATTTATTATGAAACACGTTCTCAATGCCTTTGGCGTCTCGGCGCATTTAACTAGTAGAAAACCGTCTCTCATCATTGTCAAACATTTCTATTGACGTTCTGGCGTTTGAAAAAAAAATACTTGCACAGCAATTTAGCAACAACACTCCGTTGGGACGTTCACATTCTCAACTAATGTCCTCCCCGGTGCAATATCCCGATCAAAGCACCATGGATACGCTTAATTATACATGCTAAAATTCAGAAATAAGCATTTTAATTTGGACTTGCTGAAGCATTATGGATCGTTGCTCCCAGTTACACTACATCTTTGATAAGGTTTCTATTTGCAAATGCCATATTTATTTTTTAATAAACAAGAGTGAAGCTGATTTTGGAGATTTTTTGTAATAACTTAAAGGAAAGCAAAAAAACATATTTTGTAATGTTCATACATACAGTGATTATATTTATTTCCACACAAAAAGAGTTTTGTGCATGTATTAATAATACTAATTCATGAATGTACATGATAATTAATATGTCTAAAAAACCTTTTTGTGACAAAATGATTTTATATTTTATATTATGCAAAGTATTAGTTGTCAACATTTAAATATGAAAAGGCTGCATGATTATAAAGATAAACGATGTCTGGCTTGTGTTAATCATCCTTCTTTTGTTACGTTGTTTTTGTTTTTACGCCTCAAAATAAACTCACAATGTTCTAAAAGCCATGAACTTGTTTTCCATTTATTTAAAGTTCAACCAACTCTTTAATGGATGTGCAAATAAATGAAAAAGCAGCTATTTGGTTATCGTGACAACCGTAGGAATGTCAGATCCTTTTCTAAAAGAGGGCTTCTCAATTTGCCCCTGGTGTATTGTTAATTTACAGCTAAGCATTGAACGCAAATTCAGTAGTCAGGTCTCCTACTGGTCACCGGTACGTGAAACTGTTTCTTTTGAATAGAGCATCCATGGATTTGAATTTTCTTTTCTCTACTCGTTGCCCCAGTCTTCTGTGTCATTCCAGCTTATTCATGTACATGCTTAAGAGAGGCATATGTCATCAACTTATTGAATGCACGACCGTGATAACACTTTTTCAGTTTTCTTACATCCAGATTTTTTTATTTTGTATTTTAATATTCTTTGAATGATATGTAAACAGGATACAGTTTTAAAACACCTCTATCGCTCTAACAAACAGCTCATGGATCTGAAAAAACACATTTTCACAAATGGCCAGATGTATGAAGAAATGGCCTTGCGAATCGCAAATAGCGATTTTTAAGAAATCGCTATTTACGAGTCGCAATAGGCCATCTACCATAATTGCGATTCGGAATTAGCGATTTCTTAAAAATCGCTATTTGTAGTTTGCGAGGCCGATTTACTGAATCGCAATTTGCATTTTCGCAAATTGCGATTCGGTAATTGAAAATCGCAAATTGAGAGAAATTTCGTGAAAGCACACCTGGAGGAGCCTGATGACATCACAAGCAGGAAGTGAGTCATCCCAGGCAGTTTCAGGTTCCACACCCAAACCAGCATCCAGAGAGAGCAGCCCAGCCACACTGAGCAACACTCTGAAGGAGGCAGCACACCTGAACAAGGATGGACACCCCAGCCCAAGGAAAGGAGAAGGGAGAAAGAAAGAGGAAGCTCAAATTTAGCGAGCAAGAGCTGGAGGTGCTGACAGAGGAGGTGGTCAGGAGCCATGACTGCCTTTTTGGTAAAAGCTCAATCCAGCTGCCGGAGAGTGAGAAAGGTAGACTCTGGGCAGATATACAAACCAAGATCTGCGCTATTGGAGTGGCACAGTGCTCGGTCGACGAAATTAAGAAGAGGTGGTATGACCTGCGGTCCCGTGCGAAGGAGAGGGTGGCAAGAAGACTGCAGGAGGCCAGGGGCACAGGAGGCGGTCCACCCACAGAGGCACCATCCACCCCATTAGAGGACCTAGTGGAGTCCACGCTCCTCCTGAAGTAGTGACTGGGGTCACAGAGATAGACACCTCCGGCACACCAAGTACCAGCCAAGGTAAGTGCAATATTGAATTGTAACCCCATATGTGTATGCACAAAATCCCCTTAGGAATTAGCAAGTAATGTACAACATTGTGAGAAGTAGCCCATTCCACATCTTAGAAGCAGCACAACAATGCATTATGGGAGTGGCAGTAAACAACACCGGGCTGAAAGTAGCACATACAATCTAATTAAGTAGAGCAACACCGAGAGGAACACAACACCCACAACACAGTGAAGAGAAGTACCTGTACCTTTATTACCATTGTGTGCCCTTACTTGCAACAAACATAACTGACATGCTGCATATTGTCGTTGCAGGTGGGCCATGCCTAGCAGCCACAGCATGTGCCAGCGTAGGGGAGACTGACACCCATCCAGCCTCAGACTCGAACACAAGTGGGACTCTTACCATTGCGCCACTCCGACGCAGGCCCAGGGCACGGGCACTGCCATTGCCAGAGCTCAGTCAGGACTCGGATGAGCAGCAGGAAGGGCCACATACACCATCCCCAACTGGCAGGTGCACCCAGATGCAGGAGGCCACTTTTCAGCAGACCACAGAACCACGCAGGATGGCGACAAATGCCGGTGCACAGGCGAATGAGGCAGGTGAGGGTCCCTCCTTCTTTGGTAGGCTGGAAGCAGCTATGTTGCAGCAGCAGCGCCTACAGAACAAAAGGATCAGTGGTTTACAAAAACAAACGCAGCAACATAACGTCAACATGGGGGGCCTGCATGCCAGCTTGAGTGCCTGAATGCGAATATAGAACAGCTGCATGAGGGACAGGTGCAGTCATCGCAAGACAGAAGGGAGCTCACTTCTGCTGTGCGGGAACTATGCCAGGAGCTGCGCCATGACAGGGTGAGCCACCGCAGACAGAAGCGACGATTCATGAACATATTCGGGGGCTTCTGTCGCTCTGTCAACAGGCTAGCTACTTCAACCTCACTGATTGTACGTTGTGCAGTGGCTGCACAGGTGGAGGCAGCACACAGCAGCAGGGATGTGGCTAACAGACTTGTCCAAATCACAAATGTGATTGACAACATCATGGGACAGAGGTCAGCCACACCTAGTGAGCTTGGACTGGGGGACACAGAGGACACTTCCAGCCTCAGCAGCCTAGCTGTACCCGCAATGGACACCAGACGGCGCAGTGCCAGGCACAGCACTGCCACTGAGGCAGACAATCGAGGTGCCAGTGAGGCAACTGGACACCCGAGTGGTGTGCGTGGCCGCAAGAAGTAACTGTAGCGGCCAGAGGGGTAATGAGTCCACTATGAAGTAATAGTACATTACTCTGAACTTCTATTGTTTCTAGTTTTTTTAACTCAATTCTTTTGCTATTCGTTGGACTAACATTACCTGACATTAAGGTAATACATTTACTTCACTACATGTACATTTGTCAGTGCATTTGTGTTATTCATACTTACATCTGAATTGGTTGTGTGTGATGTCAGCACGTCTTTGCCTTCCCTCTGCTGCACTGGTCCTGTCTGCTGGCTGTAGGGGTGATATGGGATCATCATCCTCATCAGATCCTCATCAGATTCAGATTCACATATTTCTACAGGTATGCCCCTGGTGGTAGCTATATTGTGCAAGATTGCACAAGTAGCCACTATTCTACATGTGGTCTCTGGGCTGTCCTGTAGTGCCCCTCCACTTTTGTGGAGGCACCGGAAGCGACTCTTCAGCATTCCAAAAGTGCGCTCCACCACGTTGCGGGTCGCCCTGTGTGCTGCATTGTATCTCTGTTCAGCAGGTGTTGCAGGATTGAGGTAGGGCGTCATCATGTAGGTGCGCACTGCGTAGGCACTGTCTCCTGGAAGGGACAGAGGGTTTGATGGGTAACTGAGCCATCTGACATCAGCACGCCATCAATGCACCATTGTATAGAGGGACAATACCTAGTAGATATCCTTCTCCAAACTCCCCAGCTAGCAGTCTTGTGTGAATGCCGCTATGGCGAAAGATGTACAAATCATGTGTGCTCCCTGGGTACCTGGCCACGAGATCAGTAATGATGTAGGAGGCAATGCAAATAATCTGTATATTCATTGAATGTTGATATTTACGGTTGCAGTACACATAGGGGGTCATTCTGACCTCCGCCGGCGGCGGAAGCCGCCCGCCTGGCGGGAACCGCCAGAAGACCGTACCGTGGTTAAAAGACCGCGGCGGTCATTCTGACTTTCCCGCTGGGCTGGCGGGCGACCGGCAAAAGGCTGCCCGCCCGCCCAGCGGGAAAGCACCAGCAACGAGGAAGCCGGCTCCGAATGGAGCCGGCGGAGTTACTGGTGTGCGACGGGTGCAGTTGCACCCGTCGCGATTTTCAGTGTCTGCTAGGCAGACACTGAAAATCAATGTGGGGCCCTGTTAGGGGGCCCCTGAAGTGCCCATGCCATTGGCATGGGCACTGCAGTGGCCCCCAGGGGCCCCATGACACCCGTTCCCGCCAGCCTGGTTCTGGCGGTGAAAACCGCCAGAACCAGGCTGGCGGGAAGGGGGTCGGAATCCCCATGGCGGCGCTGCTTGCAGCGCCGCCGTGGAGGATTCACAGGGGCAGGGGAAAACCGGCGGGAAACCGCCAGTTTCCCTTTTCTGACCGCGGCTTTACCGCCGCGGTCAGGATTGCCCTTGATGCACCGCCAGCCTGTTGGCGGTGCATCCTCCAACCCCGGCCCTGGCGGTCCATGACCGCCAGGGTCGGAATGACCCCCATAGTCTGTGGCTGATGGTGGACAGATTGCAACATGTGTCCCATCTATGGCACCTAGGACATGGGTGAACTGTGCTATCTGGTAAAAATAATTTTTTGTCTGCTGTGGGGGAATCTAATGTACTGGTGTATCCTGCTCAGCATGGCGTTGATAAATGCATTGAAAAATCTAGAGAGGGTACTCTGTGATACTCCTCCAGCTGCTGCTATGACCCCTTGATAGCTCCCTGAGGCGATAGGTGGAGGGAGCATAATACCTGCACATGGTTGGGTATGCTGTGAGTCCTTAGTGTTCTGCGCTGCAGTATGGGTTGTAGCTCAGCTATCAGATCAAATATCGCACTCGGAATATGCGCTTCTGTCTCCTCCTCCCTCTCCTCAAACCTGCCAAGATCCTCATCCTCCTCACCATGACGTAGAGTGCAGGCATTGTGGAAAAGAGTCTGAGACATCCTGGGCCTCTTTATACAGGTTGCACCTGGTTACCACCTGGTTTCACTTAGTGGTATTTTGCATGTGCAAAATGCCATTCTGCGAAAAATCGCAATTTGCGATTTTTTGATGCATCGATTTGCGACTTAAATTTTGCGACTCGCAATTTGCACCGCCCAATTTCCTACTGGAAATACCAAATCGCAAAATGCGACTCGCAAAACCAGGTCGCAACGCAAAAAAATCGCAATTTTTGCGATTTCTTATTTTTGGTCTGCGAATGCCTTTCATGCATCGCAGACCACGTTTTTGCAATCGCAAACGGCCGTTTGCGAGTGCAAAAAAGTTTCATCCATCTGGCCCAACGTTACATAAATGTCGATATCATCTAATTCTCTCCCACATATTTATTTCTCAGATTCTTATTTCTGACTTAAAAGAACACGATCTTGGTTGTTCTTCCGTACACAAATACAGATTTCTATAGTCCCTCATTTAGCCTGCTATTTCATGATTGTTACTAAGGTGAGCAGTGAACATTCGTTGATATTTTTTATATTACTTGATTATACGTGTTGCGTTTAATCCAGTAAAGCACATCATTTTGCAGGAGTGTTTAATCGTGGCCAGAGTTATAGATATAACTCTGGTATGATATTCATAATTTCTGAAAGATCGTTCCTAGTCCGTAAGGCTAAAAACCAGCAACACCCACGACCACCTGTAAGGCTGCCAGGATCCCACTGAAATAAGGAGTACCACAAGATTTGCTTCTATCACCACATCTTTTCAGTCTCTATGTAAATCCTCTGTCCAGGCTACTTCAATCAAACGAATGGACTTATACAGGTCTGCAGATGTTACACAACTAGTAGTAGATTGGACAGGGTCAACCTGCCTACTCCTCCAGTGAACGCACCAGGCCTGCATGGGAATGCAAGGGAATTGACTGGCTTAAACTGAATGAGGAAGAGCAGAGCAATCTGTGTCCAACCAAGGAACCTCCGTGATATCCACTCGTTCTCATCAACCAACGCTGCTGAGGGACATCCTGCCTTTCCTGGACAAGAATGGGAAAAGGTGGCCTCTTTCTGCACCTATCAGGTCTAGACTAGATTAAGCCAACTCACCCTATGTAGGATTACTATCTGATTTACTACAAATAAGCAAGGAATCTAGAATACTGCCGTACACTGGCCCTTGGGGCTTCCGGATACTCATGCTCCTCCTCTTCTTCTACAACTTTACTGGCTCCCTTTAAGAGAACCTGTCCAATTACATGTGCTGCACACTGTTCATACAGCACTTAGTGAACAATCTCCTTGGTTCATACAGAAGATATCGACATCATTCTGTGAAGATATGCCAAGAAGATATCATCCCATGAGAGTTCTCCGGTCTGCTACTGCCTATCTTTTAATAATTCCAAAATTCTCTAAAAACATGTTAGTGTGCCTTAGTTTCTCTGTTTGTTCGGTTAAGATGTAGAACACAATGGCAGACAACTCATTCTATAACTAACCACATTGCATTTAAATGGACTTTAAAAAACTGACTATTTTAAGAAGTCTTCTAATCCTCTTCTTTTCCACTCCTGTGGCATCTTAACTGAAGAATGGGTGTTCTCAATGGTGGAAACAGTCTGTGGCTCGGTGATTGGGAAGACTAGGCAGATTTTACTTCAGACCTCTAAATGCGATTGTTAGCCTCCTCATCTCTCCAGAAACGTCAGTTAAAGTGAGAAATAGAGCTTTTTGTAAATAATTCATCCATCTAGTCCAGTGGTTCCCAACCTTTTGACTTATGCAGACCCCCACTTTATCAATACAAGAACCCGGGGACCCCCACTGAATCATTATTGGACTCCGGGGCCCCCCACTGAATTGATAATGAAAGCAGGGGACTTCATCTGTTAATATTATTTAATTTTCTAAGCAGTCATGGACCCCCTGAGGAGGCTTTGTGGACCCCCAGGGGTCCCCAGACCACAGGTTGGGTACCACTGATCTAGTCCTAATACTTTCTTTCTTTTCATGCCCCTCATTGTAGGAGTCAGTAAAGCTTTACTGACTCCTAAAATGATAGTGTGACTATACCGATTTGATGTTTGGAAGGGGCATGTTGCAGGCATCCCTTCAAAATACTGAATCAGTATGTGAGGTATTAATGTTTTCAGACAACAATTTGTTTGCAAAACACTGAAAAATGACAGCCTCCCTTGTTTGGATGGTAAGCCATTCTCAATTGGGTCCCTTTTCCTTTGCGAATGTAAAAACACGTTTGTAGGCAGTAGTCCAGGGGACCACTGCCAGCTTTTGAATCCGTTTAAAAAAAATGTAAACTTTCTTTCTTAAACACAGCCCTTTTTCCTCATGGACTACAATTCAAAACAAAAGTATACTTTAATTAAATGTGATCACAGGCATTATAGCCTGCTTATCCTTGAGAGTGCCACCAATCAGAGTGAGTTGCGATTTGTGACCCAATTAATTGATATTCATGAGGCTAGTCAGATTAAGATCCACTGCAAAGGTACATTTTATGAATGAACTATTAGTACAGAGGTCAGTTCATACCAGTCACAAAAATACTGGTTGCAAATTGTGACTAATTTTTTAGTATTAAGGACACCTGGCCCTTGTATTCTGTACACACCTGGTACACGAGGGCTGCCTGCATCTGTACAGTACTGTTCATTTTTTAAAACTGCGATGGAGATAAAAGTGATGTATCCTCCGCTGCAACATTTATGCCATTGTGTTGCCCCGAGGCAAACAGAGTTATAAATCCAATGCTTTCAAATGGATGTATGAGACATCATCACTTTGAATAAAAAGACATTAGTAACTTCTATGCAATTTATTTGGTACAAGTAATTTGCAATGAAACTTGCACATACACTATTATGTTTGAAAGGCCATGCTTCTAAATCATCTTATCACATAACGTACCACACTGTTACCTAAACATTAATTACACTTTCAGTGAATACTCAAGCGGATGCCTGTATTTATTTGGTCATTCATCAGTGAGTTGATAGCTTTGAACATGTGTTAACACATCGTTCTTGCAATTCAAGCACTGTTTAAACACCTCAGTTTTCCTTATGAAGACCACGTCATGCTTATCCCCATGCACCCCCTCTGCTCCATCATAGAGGATTGTTCTGATATACTTACACAGTAGAACATAGAAGCAGAGAGGTCCTATCTTGAATTTAAACTTTCCTCCTTGTTCAATTTTGACTCAGTGATACAGAGATTACAGTGACCCAGAAGCATCTCTCACTAGATTTTGTTTAAACTATTTTGCATTAAAAGTGAGAGTGCATTATGGTGTATATTAGTCATGTAAAGTAAACCAGTAGAGCAGTATTTAAGGATATAGGGCCATATCTACAAGGAGCTAGCACAGTTGCTAGTCATTTTTTTTTTGATGCAGCAACGGCCCAGGCACTGCTTCATATTTACAAAGTGACGCAATCAGTGAAATGCGTCATTTTTTCCTGTTCTACGCCAGTTTTTACTCGCACAACCACTGGCTGTGTCAGATAATGATAATCATATGCAAGGTAGGCGTTCCAACTTAAAAACACACAGAGAACTGAAGCACCCATATTTACAAGATTTTGGGAAAGTGACGCATCATTGGTAAAAGGTGCGCTGATTCCAAAATTTCTGTTATATAGAAAAAACATGCCACAATCACTCTGGCAAGCTCAACTAGTCCATTGTCCAACTCCTACATCAGATTGCACCAAGGCTGCAGACAATATCACAGAGGTCCACCAACATCCCGCTGCAGGCTAAGATGATGGTAATATTAGACATGCTAGAGTCTGGCTAATTCCAAGCCATTACAGCCAGAGTGGCAGGAATATTGCAGCCATCATTTTTAGCATTCTTCCCCTCCATCCTTGATGCCATCATCATCCTAACACCACAGTACCTCATGTTCCCCAACACACAGCAGAAACAACTCAATGCCATTGCTGGTATTCCACATGTATTGGGGACAATGGATTGCACCCATGTGCAAATGGTGTCCCCTGATGCTACGGAAGCACACATATTCCATCACATGCAGGGAACAGTGGACCATCTGGGAATGTTCATAAATGTGCTGGCAAAGTACCCTGGAAGTGCTCATGATTCATACATCTTCAGACATTCCATCATAGATGAGTGCTTCCAGAACGGGAGATATGGGAATGGCCTACTGGTTGGTAAGTAATTTCAAGCACATGAATCACCTCATTACAGTCAATCATGTTGCTCAGGGTAGCCAGTGAGACAGTGTATATGTAGCAGGTGTACACCTCATGCTTGCAAAATAACACCTGGCACATGTGCAATATAACCCTACATCTCACACATGTCATGGCCTGCAAAACCACTGTGGGCCTCATGTACAAGATGCCTGTATTGCTGGGGTTTCCATTTCCACGACGCTCCAGTGAGGCCGGTATCCCAATCATAAATATGAGACTAAGCAAAGTCACACTGTGGGCCTCATAGATATGGACAAAGGCACAGCAGTGCGGAGTGCTGTGTTACCTTACTCTACTTCAAGGATGTGTCACATAGGCCTCATGATGAGTTTCTCCATGCAACACCCAAAACATGTGATACATTCCTCATTCCTAGTTATAAAGGACATGGTGAGCTGCACATTTTCCATATATATATATATATATATATATATACCTCCCCTGGGAGATATAACGTGGACAACATAACTTCATTTTTATCGTTAATCACTCTTTATATGTGTGCTGCATTCTGCAGCACACACACACAAAGTGTCATAAGTGTACCTTGTCTGTCCATAGGCAGGATACTTTCCCTTGCGGCATACAAACAAGTGAGTCCACAATGCAGACTCACCTGCACCATGGTGGAAGGGGTCATGTGTTGCCACGATTCACCAGTCTGTGATATTGTCCATGCATAAAAAAACACAAATGTGCTGAATATCATTAAAATGACACATTCATGCCCTTTGCATTTAATGCAGGGCAGTGCAGCTAAGTGACTCCCTGTGTCAAGAATCTAAAAATGAGTCCATGCGTGTGCCTCAGAATAATGGAAAGATCCTCAGCAATGCAGCAACATGTAAGATGCTGTGTTACGATACTGTGTACAAGGAAGGGCCTACACTTTTTGATTTTTGTGTGTGCACAGGTTACTCACATGGTCATGAGACATGTCATGTATCCAATATCTGTGAAACTTACTGAGGAAAATAAAATGTGATCATACCCAGCTTATATGCACCTTGGGAAATTATCTCACTCGTATTAAAACACCTACCATCTTGTTTATGCTAAATTTTGTAAGACAAGAACCTAAGCAAACAGTCACCCAAACATACACCCAAAACTACACAATGAACAGCAAGGTCGGCCCTTAGGTACAAAGTTTAGTTATTACGCCTGTCAGCTACACTTTCACCATTTCCATATATTGTCTGTCTTGGTGCAATGCTGAGCATTGTCTGCAAATGCAGGTGGCAAACCCATGACAATGCATCACATAGAAAAATGTTTCCAACAGTATCCTCAATAAGTGAGGAAGGCTTCTTTTGAGAGTTTTACAGTTGTACACCGCTGAACTAAAAAAAAACTCTCAAGTTTTGTACAGTCAACATAGTGGACACATTGCACTGCCATGTATAGACTATCATGTAGCACAATGATATGCAATTATAAACTCTCCATAGCTGTAGTTAATGAACAACAGTGACTACTACTGTCACATCCAAATATGTGTCAATAAATGGGACAACATCATCAGCACTTGACAAATTTTGAACATTACAACATGTATGAGGGAAGAAATGCCAACACAAGTACCAACAAGAAACAATTTAGAAGTGTGATAGATGTGTCAGCTCAATTGCCAACTAACTATCCATATGATTACTGGCTCACCATGGTCATGGCATGGGCACTCACACGTTAAACAAATAGTAAGTATAACACCAAGGCCAGTACACTTGTATGTGTAGTACAGTGCCAGTCATGCCCAAAATAAAAGTGTGTGCATGCCAAACAATGTCAGTACACCTCCCATAAAGTGTGAGTAGTGACTGAGTCAATGAGGACATAAAACAGTATGTAAATGAATGTGGGCACACCAACAGTTATGAACATTGTCTGATTGTTCCCCCCCTGTCTTTACAGCTGACCAAGGATATGGTCTGCAGCCATTGGTCATGACCCCATATGCACATTCCCACATGGAGGCACAGCACAGGTATAATCATGCCCGCAGCAGGACCCGGTCCATTGTCGGGCTGACTTTTGGTATTCTCAAATTACTCTTTAGGTGGCTTGATTTCTCTGGGGGAAGAGTGCTCTACTCCACCCTATGGTCTGCAAAATCATCGTGGTCTGCTGCATCCTGCACAATATTTTTGGGCAATCCAGTGTCCCATGGGATGTGGAAAATGAGGAGCAAGAAGGCCCTGCTGAGGATGAAGAAGAGAACTAACATCAAAACGTTGCATCGATTGCTGGGACATGCCGGAGAGACCAAATTGTGAATATTATTTTTGCAGAGGCATGAGACAATTCAGGCTACTAATAAATGCATAGTGTATCTGACAAAAGGATATTATACTAATAATTATTTCGTACCACTTACAATGTGTAAACATTCTTTACTCCAAGTTACTGTAAATCACTAAAACATCTATTCATGCCTGTTAGTCACTGGCACACAACAAAGGTATGCAGCAATGTGTAACAGACAGGGCTGGACAACATCGCCTCACCATTAGTGTCCAATGCCAATAACCTGTGGCAAATGCATGTCTGTTGGGAATATTGATCACAAACAACTATTGCAATGTGGTAAAGTCTGTATAGCTCATTATAATGTGTTATGTTGCATTGTAAATAATGTCAGAAAAAACAAAACATTTCCAAAAATGTGTGTAAAAGTTAATAGAGTCTAAATACTATGGTGCTCATTACGAGTTTGTGGCCGCCAAAAGACCTCCAGCACGGCAGTCCTCAGACCACCATATTACGACCACTACTGGCTTTCCGCCATTTTCCAGGTGGAAAACCGCCAGCAGTGGTATAAGCGGTTGGCAGTCTAGTGGCAGTTGCACTGCATTGTATCTCAATTTGAAAAACGACGTGGTAGTGTCGTGTTGATGGGGTTCTGATGACTGTGCAAGCGCCAGGACCCATTCCCTCCCAGACGACCACCTCGACAAACAGGTAAGGTGACCGTCTGAAAGGGGAGGGGGGCATTGTGTGTGTGCACATGTGTGAGTGTGTGTATGGATTTGGGGGAGGGGAGGTGTTTTGTGTGTGTGTGCGTGCGTGCACGAGTGTAAGGGTGTTTTGAGTGTGAGTGAGTGTCAGGGTGTGCATGTGGGTGCATGTGTGTCAGTGTGTGGAAGTGTGTGTGTTTGGGTGCGTGTGTGTATGCGGGGCTGGGGGTAAGGACAGGGTGTGGGGGGTTACCACGGTGAGCAGGGGGTGAAAATGTTATAAGGGAAGGGGTATTGGGTGGCTCTTGGATGTAGGGATGGGTGGGGAAGTCATCTACCGATGACAAGAATGCAAATTCCTGCCACCGGTAGCCTTTCTGACAGGGTTTTCGTGGTGCTGCTACTGCCATGAAAACCCTGGTAGAAAGAGGACTCGTAATACCACCAGGGGTCTGAGGTGTACTGCTGGGTCAGAGATGCTTATCTCCGGCCCGGCAGTCCGACCTCCCTGGCCTTAATAATTCATCCAGGGTGGCTCATCCTGGCTTCATAGCTATCAGGGAAATCAAGGCACATCAAAAGGCTGCCTTGATCTACTCTGTGGCATCTTTGTGTTCTATGTGACTTGCAGGGTGTTTTGACAGCCAACAAACATGGATATCCAGGATGAGTAAAGTTAATTTTAGGATTATAACATGGATTACCTGAAAATACTTATGCCTTCATCCAATCAGACGTCAACTCACATTGAAGACACCTATGTAGCTTCATATACAATACCCATAGATAGATTTATTTGGCATGTACCATATTTGCTGCAAATTGCAGCACACATGGTAAATTGTGATAGAATCATGTTTAATGAAGATTCACCTGGTTACACCTCCTCTGGGGATGTGTAAAGGTTTGGCCCTGCACCAGGTTCATGTGAGCCTCAGAGCCTAGGTCAGTGTCAAACTCCATGGGTCTTTATTGTGAACAGGCACAGCAATGCACATGTCACACCTCCTTGATACTGACTCAAAGTATGCTGTGCTTCATGCTTCCTTGCCTTACCCAGCGATCATGAGGTCACGCAGCGCTATGCATTCTTGCTTTGCACTGCACAAACAGTATGAGTAAGAGTCCTGTGCACCACAACATTCAAGAAAGGACATTTTCAGTGGGGCAGGATCCTTCCATATGAACAGCATAATGTTAAGAATGTAGAACATTCATGCCTCAATCACCTACCATTTTGAGTCAACATTGCACCACAGTTGTTACGTATCTATTAGCCAAAAAGTCCAATCTCAATCCAAAAAACAGGGAAGGGGCAATCTGACACCCCTTGTGTGTGCATAAAATAAATTTTTACAAATCTGCATCCAGTGATGCAATGCATTACATCTCATTCAGGAATGCTTTCCACGTGGGGACCATGGCTGTAATCATGCATCCACCCATGGATTTCAGCCAATAACTGATTAGACAGGGTATGAAACCCAGGAATTCACACTTAACCAATGCGTCACAGAGGATGGTGTGACCATAACAAAAATATGTCTGTGACACTGTCATTGACTATTTACATGTGTGCAGTATTAAGCAGCACACATAGGTAAAAGTGAATAACTTCCCATTGTAGTATTTTGTACAGGAAGGGGTCCCTTCCGCCACATAAACAATTGTACACAAAACACAGACACCCTTGCACCGTACTGCATGGGTGTCTGGGTAGGTGCTAGTCTGCTTGCACTGCATCAGATCAAGAAGACACAGGCAAAACACTATCTCTTCATGTTCAAAGTGGATTTCAGACCTCTCCATACCACAAGCACAGTACATCAACTTGCCTTGCTGAACTGCCTAGCGTCAATGACTAGTCTGCAAGGGAATCTGTGTTAGCCCATGAAATGGGCAGCTTGGTGCACCAAGCACAGTGCAACGTGGAGTTGTTCAGAAATAATGCACCATGTAACACTTCAATGTTCAGCCACCAAGGCAGTGCAACTCTGTCTAAAACCTGGCCTTAGCTATAATTTAAAATTGTGTGCATTCTCCGGGTTAGTGCAGGATGTTCCTCTTGTAAGCTGTGTTGTTACATAAATAGAAGAAATGTCCACTAAAGGTAATGGCTCACAGTGGTGACACGCACACGCAACACATTTATAAACACCAAGGCACTTATTAACAAGCCCCAGTGCGCTGCGGGACTGTCACTTTTAGTGATGGTCCAGCAGCACACACTACAGGGCCATTTCTACAAGGCAATGTAAAGCCACCCTGCATGGCTTTTGATGGCCTTGTAGCTATGGACGGAGGCACCTCTGCGCAAGTTGCTGCATTGCCTCAACCTGCAATATGCATTGCGGTGGGTGTTCCCACATAACACCCATGGCATTTGACACTTTCCCAAATTTTGGAGAGTTTATAAACCTGGGAATGCGTCAAAAGACCAAGCCTCCCAGAGGAGGCATAAAGGAGCTGCAATGAGGAGAAATACCTTTATTTCTCCTTGTTTTTCTTTATTTTGTGTACTGCATTCTGCAAATGGCTCTCGTGATTGTTCATGTGTAGAAAGGTGTCAGTTCCAGCACAAAACCAATCATCCCTGCAACACAGACACCCTTGCACCCTGGTGCAAGGGTGGCTGTGTTAACACATGGCAGCGCATTGTGCACCAACGCAGGTGAAAAGGACAAGAATGTGTTGTATCTCAGAGATACAGTGCATTACTGCCCTTTTCTTTTGACTCAGGGCAGAGCAGAAAGAATACTTGTGGCACTGTTCTCACCAAAAGCTCGTAAATAAGACCCTAAGCATATCCCCTCCAAAAGTCCTATGCAATACACCGATCTATGTACTTAACATGCATTTCAACACACAATACACTGTAAAAGACATATTTGCACCATTGCATTAAAAAAAGAAGTACATGAGGAAGCATGCTGTGGCTACAGTGCTGGTGCTATGTGTGCCCCAGTGCTATTTGTGTCACAGATGGGCCTGCACAAGTGTCCATGGCACTTTTGGTAATACAAAAGTGTTTCAGGGAAGCATAAAGGAGCCCAAGATGCCCATAACTCCCATGGTCCACTTCTCTAATATGACCGCAGGGAGTGCAGGTCAGATACAGAGGTGCTTCTTGCACCACAAGATAATGGCATGTACTGTTGTAACGGTTTCAGCAAAATTCTGTGGAAGTGCAATTCACAAGTCATTGTTCAGGTCAGTTCAGCAAGGTTTCTGGCTGTGCTGGCCTCATCAAATTGTGAGTGAAGAATTGGTCAGACGTTATGAAATATGAGGCATTACATTGCTTTATGCCTTCACAGGTGCCCGAATTGGGGCATTTAGCAAACCTAGGCACCCCTGCCCCATGGTGCAGGTGTGTCTTCATTGTTGACACAGTTCTTTTGTACAGGAAGGGAAACCTTCCTGCACAAGACATTCAATGGAGGTGTTTTCCATTTTCGATGTGTGCAGTGTAATGCAGCACACATGCAAAACTGAAAACGACAAAGATATTTTCCAGTGATCCTCCTCATTATGCCTTCCCTGGGTAGGTACACAATAATGAGCCTTTCCATGCTTTTCATAGTTTTGCAGTTCTGGCAAGGTTGTTGAAACACATTTCTTTTGTTTGGAACAGCAATTGCAATGGAAAATGAATGCCTCCTCAATGTAGAGTCTGGCTTTGCTGTGCTTTGCACTGCTTGCCTTAATCCATACCTCTGAATGTAGGCCAAGCAATGCAGGGTGGCTTTGTATGGCCTCATTCAAAAGGTTGAGAGGGCAGAGCCACTGGAGTGGTTCTTACAATGACACTCCAGTTGTTCGTGCCTCTTGGAATTGAGGCCGAATGCATTTTACAGGGGACCACATTCACATGTAACTTTACCCAAACGTCTAACAGGCTGAATTGGACACATATGAACATGTCTCATACATGTTGTTGTTTAATTTTTTTTTAATATCATCTTTGGGGCTGCATAGGACAAGTATGGACAATCTCTGGTACTATGCAGCACTTACAGGTACTGATTTTGGTTAAATGAAGGAACAAAGATGACTACTGTGTGATGTATATAGCATAGTCATGGACATGTAAAGATATGAGAAAGGCGTGGGTATTGCAACACCTTGCAGAGTGTGGTATGTCTTAGTCTGCAGTAAGGAAAACAGAATTCACTGAGAAAGGAAGAACCTTTTGCTCATTGGTCAGGGAATCATCTCCGCCCACTGGATATTGGGTGAATAATTGGCACATTACTCCCACTTCCTCAGTTCCCTCTGGACTTGTGGCTGAACAGAGGAGGAAGAAACCTGCTGTCTGTGACCTGTGAGGGGGAGACCCAAATGACTGCACTTCACCTGCTTTTACTTTTAGCCAGGACTCAGAAGTTAGATGACCTCCTGTGTGACCACAAGGACACAACAAGCTGCAAGAGGTATCCCTGTGTGACAAGTTACAAAGGGACCTTGACTGTGCCCTATGGAGTGGGGTCTCATCTCAAGGTGTTGACCCTGAGGTCCTGGAAGCCCTCTGAGTGAACTGGAAGAACTACCCCAAAAAGAAGAAAAAGTTGGGACTTAAAATGTTTTTGATGTTTGGAGGGCAAGACCAACTGCTGGGGCTATTCAAAATTGAAACAAACTTGATGGATAAGAAAAACAGGTTTGGGCTGGTTGGACCTTCACCGCAAAGGTATCTGGCTTTAACAGTCTGCCTGGCTACAGTTTCCTGGGTTGTCTGGCTAGTGAAAATTGAGCTCCCAAAATATATGTCAGCACCAAACTGAAGAGTTCCTGGTATCTGTACAACTCTGGCAAGTGAAAAATTAGTATTTTCCTGCTGAGAGCTGTTCCAGCCAAAGCAAACAGTGTCCACGGGACTTCATCCAAAACACACTGAACTTCATGAGGGCTTCATTGGTTATTACCTTCAATCTGGAAGATTTTTCCATCAAGAAAAAAGGCTAAGTTTGAAGGTGAAATCTTTGACTGGGTCGACCCTTTAGGTCTTAGCTGCACTTCAGTGCATTGCGCTAAGCCTTTGCTTGGACCTAAGTCTCGGTCATCCCAATCCATGGAAGCTATGCTGTTTCTTGGCTCTTATTAGCCTTAAAGAGCAAATTTATATCCCTGATTCCCCTGATTGGATTTTAATCATTTTTGTGTCATTTTTCCTACTAAACTTTTTTCAAATTTTTCTAAATTGGCATTGGGATTTTTATTGTATTGTCTTTTGGAATTTCAAATGTTTTAGGACTGATAAGCACTTAACACATTTTCCATGAATTAAGCCTGTCAGCACTGTGCCATAGATCCAAGGGGTTAGTCCAGTTTTTATTATTGAAACTGTATGTTTGGCCAGACAAGATTTTAGACTTATTGCTTGGAAAGGACTCACATCACTCCAAACTAATAAAACACAGCTGCCTCAAACTAAACACAGACAAAATGGAAGTCCTGATCTTCGGGAACAACACCTCCATGTGGGACCATAGCTGGTGTCCAGCAGAACTCGGACCAATGCCCTCTCCATCAGACTGCAACCTCAGCATCATCCTTGACTGCCACCTATCCATGAATTGACAAGTAAAGTAATTTGCCTCCTCCTGCTTCTACATCCTCCATATGCTCTGCCGAATCTTCAAATGGATCCCAACTGACACCAGCAGACAGTCATGCAAGTCCTGGTCACCAGCCGCCTCGATTACGGCAACGCTCTCTATGTCAGAGTGTCCTCCCAGATACATAAAAGAACACCACAGCCAGACTCATCCTCAAGCGCTCAAGCATCAACCCACACCTCAGGAACCTCCACTGGCTCCCCGTCTAGCAGAGATGCCAATTCAAAATCCTCACATAGAAAGGCTCTCCACAACCTAAGGCCATCCTACGTTAATCATCGACTGAGCTTTTACGTCCCAGCAAGACAACTGTGCTCTGCCTCACTAAATCTCGCACACACATCCCACAGCCATTGCAGCCACAGCGGAGGCCACTCCTTCTCCTACACAGCAGCCAAGTCCCTCCACCTCCAAACAGCTCCCTCCCTAGCAGACTTCAGAAGAATGCCCAAGATGTGGATTTTTGACAGAGACATGGCACCCTCAGCGCCCAGATACCCTTAGGGGTGATAGTGCTGTGCTTTACTAATCCCATGATTAGTTGATTGATTGACTTTGCTATCAAGGGTTATTATACATTATACACGAAGGTTACTGAACAAACAGAAAACATAACTCTGAAATATGACTCCTCTTACATTCATAAAATGGAAGCTGCGAGCTCATGATAGAGTCACCGTGTTGGAATGCTTTAAGACTTATAGGTTAGGGATCTATCTGGGAGTATTTTTGAAGGGCTGAAAAGCATAATAGAAGACTCATAATTTCGCATGTTTATTTCTGTTATGTACTTTCTAAATATGATTTGAGTTTCTAGCTGGATGCATTTGATGATGCCACTATCAGTTCGATGTTCACTGGGTTTAGACATGATGACATTAAGACATGTAGGACTGCGAAATTGTGGAATCGTCTCAATTCTTAAAATAGAAATTGCAGGATGTGACTATTTTGAGGCTTCGGAACACTGTCTTTCAGTCCTCTGCAGTTTCTAAACACCGTTTAGTATTTGTTTTCCCTTTTTGTTTGGGAGTTTAAAAGAGAAAAATAAGCGCAGAATTGAAGCTTTAATGATTGTCAGGATTGTGAGTGCGATTGGAATGGCTACGTTTTCCCCTAAAACGCCTTTGTCTGCAATTTACCAGCACGTAGAGCTACTGCCGCCGAATCAGTGGCAGTATAAGGTTTTTAGAGCTAATAATATTCTCCACTAACTATTTACTATATTATTATATATTCAATGCCATTTTACTGTATTTTATATTTTTGCTCTTACTTGCTTACAATGATTTCAAATTTAATACAAATGTGAAATTGTATCGCTATTATTATAATAGATTGCAAGGTTTATACAAACCACAAATGAAATCATCTTGAAATTAAGGCATAAATATGAAATCTCACTGGTTGTTTTCGATAGCCAAAAGAGCTGTGGGTCAGTGTAGTCCCTGAGCCTGGCAGATGAATTTCCTCTTCGTTAGTCTTTAGTAAGTGGGGTATTCGATGAACGAGAGTATGAGCTGCGGCACAGCTAAGCCTTAGACCGGAAAGGGGTCGTAGTATTGATATTAGATGCTCGGCTTCTCACCTCTGGTTTCTGCATTACTACAAGTCTGCACACACGTGTCCATGTTCAAAAGCGCACACATTCCACCAAATTGCAAGCACGCGCTTGTTTGTCCACACACATACAAGTGAATGAACGAATACGTTTATTTTTGTCAATTAATTTACATTGATACAGATACTCAGAATAAATTAAAAAACAGACCCTAGTAAAATACATCAGTCTAAGAAAAACCAAGCGATATAAGAACTCATGTTATAAAAACAAGTAATTAACTGAAGGACAGTTAGTGGCCAGCCCAATCAAGTCTTTCGCTCTCGGATTGCAATAAAATTCTTATTAACAAATTTGCCAAGGCGAGCCAGATGCATGGGAACAGAGGTAGTCATGCAAAATCCCAATCCCTCCTTGCAGGTGAAGACACCATTTGCCAAACATCAGTTCTGGTATCGCGCGAATAAGAACTCCGGGTTGAAGCACCGCGTGCTGGGAATGACAGGGTGACACTGTTGTCAATGGTGGGAGAATGCTCTCTGAATCCCGTGTGATAGAAGGGGATAATGTTAGCTTCAGCCACCCATGCCTCGAGTTCACTGAGAAGAATTTTGGCATACGTTTTTTCTCATACACACTAATACAACTGTTAGCTTCCTTGCCGAACACACACAGCGCCTCGTCAGTGGTAGTAAGCGCTACACAAATACAAAACACCAGTCCAGAGCAAATCCACTATTTCTTTTTGGAAATGTCACTGGACATTCCTGCAGTCAGCTTGCAGACCCTTCATCTTAACAAGGATGCCTTACACTAATCTATCTAAAGACGCTCGGTAACATGGCTACCTGGTTTCGAACGGGAGCACAGTGTAGGCAATAACAAACACATCAGATCATCTCATTGTGGTGCCTGATGGCTAATAGTCCCAAAGACAAGAGCGATTTCTGTCTGCGGTGGAAACATGAGCATCTCTTTGTCTTAAGTGTTGTATTAATGTAAACTTCCCTCTCACAAACTGCCCCACGCACTTTGACATCGAGTTATGTTATCTTATGTTGTGATGTGTTGTGTTATGGTGTGGTAATTGCACTTGTGGAGCGCACCTTCACCAAAAGGTTTCTTGGTGTGCAGAATCGGAGAATTAGAGAGTATACTTCATGCAATATTTTACTGTATCTAAGTGCATCCATTGCATAAATTCAAACCTTTTTGCAACTAGACTAGGGAAACAATGTGGCTAATTTGGAAGCAGATACCAGGCCTACAGTGACATCCTCTTGAGATAGTATATCTAGCTACCTTATTTTATATGTGTGTATATATGCATGCATGTGTAAGTATGCATGCATGTCTACTTGTGTGTTGGTACTTTAGGGCACACGCTAGCTTGAGAGCCACGCAGCACTTTGCTTTGGTGGTTTCAGAGATGAATCTGTAAACTGAATATAATAATACTTTATATCATGTTAAACGTTATTAGGCCTCATAACTATTTACATGAGGATATTTCGAGCTGCGGTAAGCAATCCTCCAGAGAGGGTTATTAGGTTCACATCAGTACTCTGAATATGTAGATCCTCGTTACAAGTTGTTCTGTAAGGTAGTTTGGTATTGTCACACCTGGAATTACCAATACTGTATGGTTTGGTAATAAATGGGCGTGGTATCAGCGTGCCATCACAGGTTTTGACTGTGGGGTAACCAAGAGTTTTAGCACAGATTACATACATTTTTCTCTTATTCTGAGGACTTTCCTTGTATATATTTGTCTTCTTTTCACTGGTATATTGTATCTGGGAAAATATCTCAAGGTGTTTTGATGTAAAACTTGTAATGCCGATTGATCGATCCCCTGACTCAAGCTAGTGGTCAAATTGGGATTTATGAGGAACTTATAATGAGGGCCTTAGAACTCAATACAGAGATCATATATTTCGTCATTCTGTATAGAACATAAAATAGGTACACAAACATTGTTTGATTCCGATATAAAACATTGATTATATCTATTGGACTTCAACATCGATAATTGGTCACGTTTAAATAGTAAATCTGTATGAAAATGTATTTCTTAGCATTTGTAAATACATTCTTTTTTAATAGCCATCCCGTCATGTGCTTAGTCTGCTTTATAAATAATGGTCATTCCATACCTGTAATTTGATTTTTTTGGCTAGTACCCTCCATGGTGAAGGCAACTCTTCTGCTTCAAGAGGTCTATTAAGTATGACATTGTTAGCTTATAATTCAGAATCTTATCATCTGAATTTAAATGTTAAACTGACTGCATGTAAAAACTGGCACATATACCTTATATGAGTATTAAATGTAAGGAGTATATAGGATGTCCTCTAAAAGTACCTTTTTCAAACTCGTTATACTTTAAGGAGCATTTTCTTAACATGAGGAGGATTACTCGTGTAAAGTGAGGGTTAGAATGTCTGTGCATTGAACTCTATCTGCGATTGAAGAGCAAGGACATCGAAAAACGGGCCTAGATGTAAGTGGAGGGTTGCATCTCAGCACTATCATCACAAGTCATCTGCAAAGTGATCTGCCCACTTCTTTGCCTTATACTGTTTGTTGTAAGCAGACACAAAGAGTCTGCTCTCAAAGATCTGCAGAAATCCAGACATAAACAACATCCACGAGGCAGGATCCTGTGAATCTTTGCGACCCGCTATGAATGAGGAGGCTGAGGCTTGCAGGGGATTCGTTTTGCAATGTGCCAGTGTTGCAACCCCACTCTCTTATAGGAAGATGGTTTTCAGTCCCAAAAATATTTTCACATCACAAAAGTGACACTGAGTGGCGCATACACAGGTTCACAACACAGTTGTTTGCCCCTACAATGCCCACAGCTGTCATTAGCATACTAGATTCTAACTCTAAAGGCAGCTTTCACTTTGATAATAGTCACCGAATGACAAGGGCAGTCATTACGGCCATTGCAAGACATCCGCCAGAATAGAAACACGTTTGTGTTTGCTGTTCCCCACTGAAATGCTGGTAGCTGGTTATGTTATTGATTACCATTTGTCAGCACAGTGTTGTGTTGTTTACAGGAGGTTGGAGAAGGGGTGCTTTTTGTTGGTATTCGTTTATCTCTCCATTTGTGGCCCTTGAGGTGCTCTGAATGTTGAAGCAGGGCTGGGGAGCTTTCTGCCTCTAGAAAGGAGAGCAGTGATACAACTGAAGAGCTTGAAGAGTAGAAAATGTAGTTTTAATAGCTGTATCTACCAAATGCCCTGTGTGCTAAGGCATCTGTAAGATCCATCACATTTTGTAGGAAATTTACCTTTTCTGTAGGGTCACTCCGAATGTGTTTGCATGATTTGCCCACTATTTCTAGTGATAATAGGACTGTGACACTGTGCTCTGCCACAAAAATAGTACTGTATCATTGGTTTCACCCAGTGAGTTGTTTAACTTTCCTGTAGACATGGTACGGTGCAGCGGAGTTTTGGCTGCTACTTTCAATGTCACAATGTTGATCTATATGTGACCATATTGACATAATATTGTGTGACTTGATAACAAGTTAATTGTAAAGTGTGCATGACAAATCTATATTAAGGGGCATTCACTGTAAGCTAGTATTTTAATGCTTGTGGTATAGACACATTAAGTAAGAGACAATCATTTCACCTGATTTCATATGTTGCCTCATGATGTTCATAGAATAGTCATCTTTGAAACGATAATGATTTTCTTGAAGGATATGCTCTAAATGCTATATGCTAATGTTGACATTTTTTAGTTCCCTGTCATATTTACTGATATCTATTAACAAGTTATTTCACTTTTGCAATTTACTGCAACATGAAAATAGACAAGATCTATTAGTTACAATTTTATTATTGAAAGTTTTATATGTGTTTAACAAGGATAAAGTGTGCAATTTTAATTCTGCTTTAGTTAGTCATGTTAAGCCCCAGCCTCACAGAATGTGAGAAAGTTATCTTCTTTTTGGTAACATGTCATTTCTTTCAGATTTCGTTAACATGAAATATTAGTTTGGGAATAGATGTGCTATTGTCTTATTCATAGAGAGCCTAAGAAAGTAACATTTAGAATAGTACACAGAGAGGCTGATAATGTGAAGATTGGATTGAATTATAAAATGTTGCAAAGTCATACAGGAGAGCAAAGACCATGATAGCCTTGGGAACTTGTCTGGAAGTCGCTACACAAAAAGATGATGGACGGAGTGCTAAAAATTTTCAGACACTCAACCCTAGTCACAGATCTGAGTTAAATCCATCAATCATTTGTTCACCATGCCTCCCCAGTTTCCCAGTTTAGACCCAGCTATATGCAAATCAGTCTTGACCCTGTTCCCTATGGGAACAGTTCAGGCCGAACTGCCAGGCCAGGTCCTCACTGGACTGGGAAGAAGCATCCTACGGACTGGTTTTGGGGTATCACCCCTCATCAGCCAAGCTAACTTGAATCCATTGGCACTATAAGCAAGGGACCCATGTCTGTGTATACACTAGCCACTTAGGGCAAACAGAGCAACACAACAAGATGATGGACAGAGTGCTGAAACTCTTCACACACTCACCCCCAGTCACAAATTGTGTTAAATCCATCTTTCTTTAGCTCAACATGCCACCCCAGTTTAGACCCAGCCACATGTAAATCAGTCTACACCCTCTTCCCCATGGGAACAGTCCAGATCTAACTGCCAGGCCAGGTCCTCCCTGGACCGGAAACAAGCATCCTGTGACCGGTTTCGAAGTATCACCCCTGATCAGCCAGGCTAGTTTGAATCTAGTAGCACAGTGAGCAAGGGACCCATGTCTGGGCATAGCAAGACAACAAGATGATTGACAGAGTGCTGAAACTTTTCTGACACTCACCCGTCACAGATCTGTGTTAAATCCTGTGTTCTTTTCCTTACCTTGCCATCCCAGTTTCAACCCAGCCATCTGCAAATCAGTCTTGACCTTGTTCCCCATGGGAACAGTTAAGACCGAACTGCCAGGCCAGGTCACCCCTGGACTGGAAACAAGTATCATGGGACCTGTTGTGGGGTATCACCCTACATCAGTGAGATGCCTTCTTGTGCCCATTGTGGACACGAGGGCGTGCATTTTGTGATAAGAAAATAGTGCCAAATGCCGGTTTAAGCTAGGTGAAAATCATACCCCAAAAGCACATTTAGTGAGTATGAGCAGTTGCTTGCGCTTGCTAGTCATGTTCTGCTGCATTTAGCACTATTTTGTAATGCATAATGCATTCTTGCGCCCCTCTTAGTTGCGAGGGAGCATTTTTTGTGTTAAGAAATAGAGCTAAACACAGACTTACTCTTTCCGCGTAGTTATGCATAATCTCATGGAATGTTTAGGTATTTCCGCATGATTACACTACATGGAATTATGTGAGTTACACCCACCCCTACTTATAATTCTGATGGGGCTAATAACTCCTGTTATGTGGCCTATTTGAATTAATGGCCCTCTCACAATGCTGCCCTTGGTCCATTAGGGGTTGTTAAGTAAAGACAGACAGAGAATCTGTATTGCAGTAATGGGACCTCTGAGATCTGTGGTCTGTGACAGTGATGGTTTGATCATAGGTCACTGTTTCAGTACAGAGATTGTCTTTCACATTCCTACCTTTGGCACAACCATTACTATCATGAAGAAATGGTCCTGGAAATACCTGGCCTTTTTATACCATATAGGCAAATATTGGAGCCTCCAATCTGAAAAATCTGAATTTACCTGCTTGCTGGAATTAAACTTTTCCACTTAAGGTGGCATATGCAAGTACTGATTATGATAATTCTGCCGCGGACATGGTTGCTTATTAAGAAAGCGTTGAGCCTTAATTGATTTAAACATGAACAATTTATATGACAGTCAAGCATTTTTTGCAAATGTAAACCAGTAGACGGAAAATAGCTTTTAAATACAGTGACATGGGCGGCATTTGAGTTGTTTGTGGCCTGAACACAAGTTTCTTTAACACGATTTCTCTCTTCCCTGCTACTTTATTTCTATTTAATCCCACGTTTCAAGTTTGTTTTTAATGGAGGAATCTTGATTAAGTATAGATCCACACAAAGCAATTACCACCTTGTGCACTCAAAAGAAATCATTGGAAATCAACGTTAAACGGTTAGGCCTCAAACTCTATTCTCTGTATAAATTGTTTAATTATTGGCTTGTCAGGTATGAAGGTTATTGATAGGCTGTGCTTGTCTTTTCCAATCGCTGTGGAGGATGCATAGTCTAAAATGACATCCTTATTTCAACAGAAAATGAAGAGAGACATACAGTCTACTCACATAATTCTACCACGCCAAAGGAAGAAAAAACACAATTAGATACTCTACAAAAATGAGAATCAATGAAATTAATTTAGAGAAAAGACAAGCTCAATCATAAACTTTTCTCAAATGAATCGTTCTATTAATATTAGTTTCTCACTAGTGGGGATATATTTTGACTATGTATATATGAAAACATTTTCACCTGAATATTTCTGTCTGCTATTCTGACTAGGGTTGGGTGAAATATTCCATTCCGCCCATGGAAGTGGCGAAAATTTTGTGACTACATATACTCTTGTAACACAGAGTTTCAGCCAAATTACGCCAATTGCCGCATGGCTGAATTTTTTCCCACACGCGATCCAATGCTGTAACTTGGCGAGTGAATTTGGCATCCTGGTGAACATCTGTTGAGAATTTGGTATTACAGACAGTCTTGACTGTTTGTGGTCAGAAGGCTGCCTCTTGATTAGAACGTCTCCTTGAGAGGCAGCAAAATCAACTTCAGTAGCTGCGCCTTCTGACGTGCCATGTGTTGATGATTGCTCTGATTTTTCAGCACGGAACACCCTCCCGGCACTAAATCACATTATGAGAAGTGCGACGTGGCTATTTCAACTTTGCAAAATCTTGCAGAGTTTTTATGTAACTCCACAGAATTCCACGGAGTCAAACTCCACACATTCTGCCTACCCTTAGCTTGACTGTGTCAAATGTCTGTTCTACTGGTTAGGGCATGATATCTGGATCTTTAGAGCCCTGTGTAAATGATTTAGTCTGCAATATATTCTTATTGCAAAGATTATCAAGCCCCATACGAGAACAGCCTGTCAAATATTAGGCCACATTGACTAAGGAAGTAAAAACATCAGGCAAGGCTACTGACAAAATTTATCATGAAAATTCAATTCATGCATAATTTCTACTGCCAAGGGTAGATGTAGATGAGGGTAGGTAAGGGGTTCCTAATAAAAGATTAGAAATGCTTTTGTTCAAAGTTTGCCAGGAACTACCAATCGCTAAATGTTTACTGTTGAGTGTTAAAGAGCTTGCCGTAGATAACCAGTAGGAGTGTGTGTAAATTGTGGGTTTCACTGTTACCTTTTTGGAAATTATCTATGGCTGGGAAAAGGCTGTGAAGAGCGGGTTTGGCCACAGGGCCTGGCCTGGGATCAGTCCCTGCTCCTAACCCAACCTCGATGGCTGACCCCTGCTGCAAACAGACTTTGAATGTGCACATTTGTGTTTGGCTACAGGGCAAGGCCCTGATCAGGCCCTGTGACCAACTTCCACTGCTTGTGTCCTTTATCCCTCCACAAGAAAAGTTTAGTGCAGGGCTTAGCAGAGACAAGCAGTTTTTTTGGTAGTTTTCAAAAGAATCAATTTTTAGATGGCAGTGTGGGTTTTTTCCCCAGAGGTTTCTATATTTTAGCTGTAATGGCAATTTCCAATGTTTTTTTCTTACGGAATGTTTGGAAATGCTCTTCCACATTCTCTTCTCCAATCTCCTTATTTTGTTCACAGCATCAAGAGCCCGATTCACAAAGCTAAAAATGCATGTGTACATTTTCTCACATGAATATTTACTGATAAGTGAAAAGTCTCTACTTTTTAGTTATTGACCATTTTAGAGTGGGAATTTACACCTATATGTAGACTTACAAGCCACCACTCACTCCACTCACTGGAGGGTCAGGACCCTTCTATGATTACATTTACTACTGTAAAGGTACTTGAAGTAACTTCACAACCCTATTCTGACTGGTTGGTGGACCTGTACACCACCGGGATGAGGAGACCTTAACAATGGGGATAGAGCTCTTCCTTTAGGAAAATATAGGTAAATTAAATAAAGTATATTTCACTTGTATCGTCCAGTAGCAGGGGACACTGGGTAGTTATAGTTAAGATCCCGTTTCTATAGGAAACTGATTTTTTGGTTTGCTGCTAACTTTGGCGTGGTTTGACAAAGCTTCACAAAACTTTCCAAAAAAAGTCTCATCCACCTAAGCTCCTTCCTGGAAAGTTTCACAGTGATTTACAACTGGGTGCCGAGGAAAAGGAGGGGATCTCAAAACATGTTCTCCCCATGCAATTTTCACTAAGAAACTGAACCATAATACTGCAAAAAGTCTCAAGATAATTGTTCCAGATTTGGTAGAAAGCTAGATCTTGGCCCAGAAAGCATGCTTTTTGTGATTTAGTGTAATTCCATTCCGTAGTTTTTGAGAAATTAAGGTTAACAATTGTAGGAAAATATAGGTAAATTAAATAAAGTATATTTCACTTGTATTGTCCAGTAGCAGGGGACACTGGGTGGTTATAGTTAAGACCCTGTTTCTATAGAAAACTGATTTTGTGGTTTGCTGCTAACTTTGGCGTGTTTTGACAAAGCTTCACAAAACTTTCCAAAAAGTCTCATCCACCTAAGCTCCTTCCTGGAGAGTTTCACAGTGATTTACCACTGGGTGCCGAGGAAAAAGGGGGATCTCAAAACATGTTCTCCCCATGCAATTTTCACTAAGAAACTTGAACCACAATACTGCAAAAAAGGCTAACGATAATTGTACCAGATTTGGTAGAAAGCTAGATCTTGGCCCAGAAAGCATGCTTTTTGTGAGTTAGTATAATTCCAGTCCGTAGTTTTTGAGATATTAAGGTTAAAAATGTATGTACATTTCATGCCTCAGAGGATCCACAGAGTCGACAGGTCAAAAGATGTGGCTGATTGGTTGCCCCCCCATGAACAAAGATGTGGCAGCAGCAATTTTAGGACTCAGGGACTCAGTCCACTTGCTTGTAAAATAAGAAAATAAACATGTAGGGGCATTATAGGGACACCCTGACCACGTAGGCCTGGTAGAGGGGTCCCAGATATACTCCCCCACATCCTTGGGCCAAAACCTGTATTTTTTTTTTACAGGACCGTGGATTCACAGAGGATCTGTGGATCTGCAGTCCCATTAAAAAAAGGGGTGGGGTCCCACCCCTTTTCAGTATTAAGCCTCCTTGGTGGGCCAGGACTACAGGGGTTGTTTTCTTTATATACATACATGTATATATATTAGAAGGGGTGGGGATGTGTGGCCTACCCTCCGTGTCCCTCCAGTACATACCAGGGACCCCATCCACATGGACCTTTTTTATGCTTATTTGGAGAGTGGGCATGCAGCTCCCTCCCTGAGCCTTTGTAAGGCCCTGGGGACCACATAACCCGGGGCTGTTTTAAATTATTTTGGGGAAGGGGAGTGCAGTCCCTTTGGCCAAACCTTAAGACGGCACTTGGAGTCGATTTTTTGTTGAGCAGGTGACCCCTCCCCAAGCTGTAATAAGGCCTGGGGGACCCCATCCCCTGAGGCTATATGTCTCCCACCTCTAGCGTCAGTAATGTTCCTGCCAGATGGACGCAAAATGTTTGCTCCTGCAGTAGGAGCAGAATGAAAATCTACTCCTGCAGGATGGGGGCATACTTGTTTGCAGCTCCTGCCAGCAGCCAGGATGGGTGCTGGCAGATCAGCAGGCACAGGCTGTGGGAGCCTTAGGGCTTTCTCAATGGCCTTCAACATATTATAGATATATGGGTGTCATGGGTTGGCAGTTTGGCACCCACCAAATAAAGAAAGTTGCCACTTCCCTCTTGCACCCAAAATGGATGCTGGCTGCAGAGCCGGCATGCGCAGCAGAAATCCTAGGGCTCTCCGTACAGCCCCCGACTAAAAATAAAGATGTGGGTCTGGTACACCCACAAAAATAATAACAGCAGCAGTACAGCAGTCCCCCCTCCAGTAATACACAAAAACATCTAAAAGAACCCCATTCTGAGGGCCACATGCAAGCAGGAGCTACTGGGCCCAACCATGGGGGTTCAGGCCTTTTTATCCTCATGTCCCAGGGCTCAACCTACTACGGATCTTGAGCAATTGGGCCAAGTACTCCTTCAGCACTTGACACTTAATGATGGCCTGGGTCAAGCAGTCTAAGATTTCTCAGGAGGGAGGTAGACAAAAGGGGTGAACACAGGCTCACAACCTTGAATACATTCAATAACAGCAATAAGTGATTGTCCAGTCAAATACTTTCTTTTAAGCCAATAGGAGTATTTATATCTGACCACAAAGTGAAATACATCACACACAGACAACACAACTGTGAACAAAATGTTGCAGCTGTGTTAGAGGCCTCGAGGATTTAGACAGAGTCCTGCCTGAAAAAATAGCTTGAAAAAGCCCATAAGGGGGTACGTACGGTGGGCACACCCTAATCCCGAGGGTCATGTTGGGGAAAGTAGCTAAAGATACCCATTGTTAAACTAAATATATATATATATATTTTTCGGGTGGTGGTACCATGGTGCCAATGTGTGGTACATGTGCAGCAGGGGATGGGGACCATCAAGGGAGTTTGTCGCCCACAATGGGTTTGTCATCAATGATGGCATTGAACATGTCATGAGTGAAGTATTACATGAGGTCTTACGCAATGCATGGCAGGGACACAAGTTATAATCAACATTAAAGCATAACTTGTAAATGTCAGTGTGTGAGAAATTGGGTCAATATTTGACTGGGGTGTGAGCCCCACAATCCCTGTCAGGGTAAGGAACAAGCAAACCCCAAATTAACCTGTGCTCTGCCCCCTAGTAGCTTGGGACAGAGCAGTCAGGTTTAACTTAGAGGTAATATGTAAAGTATTTGTACTATAATTCAAGCAATCAAACTGTGAAAACACCACACAAAAAGGATCCCACACCAAGTTAGAAAAATAGGGCAAAATCTCATAAATGTAACAATACTAAAATGACAAAAATCCAATCAGTAAAACTGGAGATATGATTTTTTAAAGAATAAAGTGTAAAATAGAGTCTAAAAGCACAAAGCGCCAACCCCAGCTATCTGGTCGCACTGGACAAGGTCAAAGTCAAAAATTCAGACTGACTGCAATGGAGAGCAGGTCAGATACAGTTTGGATACAGGCCCTGAGTAGTCCTGCTGAACTTTTACCTTCTCAATTTGGGGCCAAGAGTCCCGTTCACATTGGAGAGGGTCACGAGGAGGAAGGAGAGCATCATGGGAGGCAATCTGTGTGGTGGAAAGAGCAAGCTGGGTGTTCCGGACGAGGGGGCTGGAGCTTTGCATTGGCAGTTCTCTGTGGCAGTTGATGCTGTGGTGTAAGGAGATGGGCTGATGGCGGGTCGTACTAATTCTCAATGCGAGCGTCACGGTCTCTGTGTGGACTGGCCTGTCTGCAATTGTGAAGAGCCCACAATCTTGATTTCAGCTCACGGACCCACACCAAGAGTCCAGGACCGGAGGGTCACCAGTTGGTGGTCAGGAACTCACTGCATCTGGGTCCAGGAGAAGATTGGGGAGCCCCTTATGTCCCTGAGACTCAGATCAGGAGGTTAGCAGACTATCCCTTTGAGTCCCTCTTAGGTCCTGGGTTCAAGATGAAGTTGCAGGTCCAGTTCTCCTTCTCCAGGCAACACAGCAGCAGGCAGCAGTTCAGCATAGCAGGGCAGCAGTTCCTTTAGAACAACAGTCCGGCCGATTAGCAATCCTTGTAGCAGCACAGCAGTCCTTCTTCCTGGCAAAAATCGAGTTTCAGTGACTATGTATCATTTGTGCATCACTAAGTAAAGTGCTTCTATTTGTTTTGATCCTATTAAAATCTTTGTTTGTATCACACTTCAGACTTTCACAAATAATGTGATTTATTTGTATTTTTCTAACTGCTGCTATATTTCGAAATATATGTGCAGTTAATTTACAGGTATTTAAATGTTGTTTTGTGTCAGAAATAAACTGATACCCTACTGCCTTTCCTTTGAGACTCCCATTTCCCCAGCAAGATTGTCACATACTTCACTTAACAAAATCGTCATACTTTGGAGTAAGAGAAAGAGAGAAAGAAAAATAAATTCTAATCTCCATGTCTGAAGAGTAGCCTAACATTTGACCTCTGGCTTTGGATGCACAGCGGATGTGACAAGATAAAAGCAAAATTTAAAGGAATTTTTATTGCTCATTTGCCTTCTATGCTCCAGTATGGATATTTTGGGGGGTGCTGGAACCGGCACAAGGCCTCATTGACGTTACTGCTCCCTCCCACCACGTGACTGGTGGAACTCCCCTATTACTCATGTGTAACTCTTGGAATCCCTGGGAATTACCCACAATCCCATCAACGAGGGACAGCAAGATGGAGGGCAGGCTATCCACTACCACCTGCACCATTAAAGAGCCTTTCACATGTACCTGGTGGTGGAGAGGAATCTTTGCACCAGTGCATCTGTCAGGTGGCATATTACCTCAAGGTCACACTCTAAATCAAGCACAATTTTCCTGACAGAGTATTCACACTTACAGAAGTGTACTGAAGAGTTGGTAGCTGAGGTCCAAACTTTATACCCAGTTGTGCCTTTGAAGTGGGGGAGGCGCTTCTAGAGGCATGCCTTTTAAGTGCCCGGGTGCCCTACCTTCCTGGCCCTGGCTCCAGACTTACTATAAGCGGTATGCAGCCCTTTGTGTGGAGCCAGGACCCAGCCTATTTAAGTGTAAGTGAGTCTGGGCCCAGCCAGTGATGGCCCATCCAGTTACACCTAAGCTGCCCATTGTGTGTGGCTGTCTAAGAGGAATACACAAAGCCCATATGTCAGCTACACCCAGTCATGTGACCAGAGGTAGTCTGCAGGCACCAACTGGCTAGGGAAAGAAAATTCCAACTTTTTAAAAGTGGCATTTTCAAAATTGTAGTTTACAATCCACCTTCACCAAAAGCTAGGATTTTAAATTCCAATTCCAGAGACACCAAACATGAATTGGGCATCTATTTCCATTTGGACATTATACCTATAAAATGTAATACGGTAACTCCAAAGTTATCCTATGGAAACGGTAGGCCTTGCAGTAGTGAAAGAAACAATTTACGAGTTTTTATTTACCAGGATATGTAAAACTTAAAAGTACACACCCTACTTTTTAAACACATTGCACCTTGCTCTCCGGGCTGCCCAGGGCCTATTCTAAGGGTGACATATATATTCATATATATATTAAAAAGGAAGGGTTGGGCTTGGCAAAAGGTTTATTTTGCCAGGTCGAAATAGCAGTTTAAACTCGACATACAGGGTCTGGAATAGCAGGCCTGAGACATTTATAAGGTGCTATTTAAGTGGGTGGCCCATCAATGCTGCAGGCCCAGTAGTAGCATTTAATTTACAGAGCCAGGACACATATAGTGCCACTTTTCTAGGGACCTATACTTAAATTAAATAAATATACCAATTGGATATAAGCCAGTGTTACCATGTTTTAGGTAAAGAGCATAAGCACTTTAGTACTGATTAGCAAAGTGCAGAGGCCAGAAAAAACGGTCATCAGGAGGCCTGAAGGCAAAAAGTAAGCGGGAAACCATGTTAAGGGTGCCAGGTCTAACACAGTCGTTTTTTTGTTTTTAAACATGAGTTGTTACACGTCAACCCCTAATTATATGGTTGCTTTAACTTTTGATTACCAAGTGAATTTCTGTTTTTTTCTTTAATGCAAGCTAAGCTCTGATAAACGTACTCAATTATTTTGCCTATCCCTTTGGTGACCATGAATGGATCGGCATGAAATTTGGCACTCTCTTAACGTATGCAACTTACTTTTGGTATGCAAAGTTAAGTTCAGAAATGTTTGGGGGGGGGGTAAAGGGCAGTAAGACAAAAATGATGCACTTTCAATTTTTGCTCCTATCGGATTTTATTCTTCACAATACAACAAACAATGCTTAAGGGTTCTTTTTGTCATTCGTGTCACTCTTTTCAGTAGTTCCTGAAATATTACTATTTTCGAAAGGTCATGGGGAAGCATTGAAGATTTAAAATGTAGATCTATTTGAGCCGTTAATCCCGAGAACTGAACACTCGTGAGTTTTGTCGATCACATTTGAATACTTCATGAAAAAACGAAGTTAGGTGATAAAGGCTTCTTAGTATATTTTCTGACATCTTGCAATTTAAACATGCTACCGAAATCACGTTTTTTTTGTCATGGAAAAATTATTCATAGCGAAAAAGGGAGATAAGACGATGGGTTCTACTCCACAAAGTGTGCTCAGAGGATCAAAACAAATAATTTATTGGATAGTAAAGTCACATATTGAAAGAATTTGAGAGCACGCGCCCATCCCTTTGTTTTGGAGAATGGTCAAATTTCCCGAATTTTCTGGTTTCAGTCAGTTCATGAATTTCAGGACACGAGATACCCAGCACCACTAAAAACACTCAAATAACATAACTTTGTTTACCAAGCGTGTGATGGACATTTCACTCCTTCAGACCTAGGTCTACAAGTAAACGGGAGGGCTCGGCTGAGGTTTCATAGCAGGTGCACTCAGCCCTCATAAAAGTTCCATCATCAGTAATTGAAACCAAGTCACTTCAAGGCAAAGACTATACTGTTACTTTGACTTTGAAATATTGCTATACAATGTCTTGTCTTTGAAGTGTAATTTTAAACAACTCTAATTCAGCGACTGTGTTAGGTGTGGTCTCCTCAAAGAGAATCATTACTTTTGGCTTGGTTGCACCACAGAGCCTTGAAGCTGTCTTTTTGAACATCTCCCATAGGCTAATGGTGGCCACACGTCAACTGTTTTATAGGGCTTAGTACGTTGAACGTAGAATATTGTTTTGATCTGAATCGTTGGCTATGAAGGTGCCAAATACTTAGTTTTTTCCTCCTACATTTAGGCGCAATACCACCTGCTTACTTGTATTTCAGTCATTTTATTTTTCAAAGAAATGAAAGGACTGTGCATTAACCGTATAAACTGCGACTATAGGGTACTCTACCTTCTGAGTGCCTAACCCCAGCCCACCTCTCTGAGTAAGGTGTAGTAGCTGCTTCACCTTGCTAGCATATGAGAGTCAGGGGCTAAACGCTCTTGACTCTCTAAAAGAGAACTTGGACATTCAGATGGAGTACATTAGGACTGAGTATGGACACCAGGGGATTACGACAGTTCAGTAGTCTGGTAGCACTTGCCATGCAGCGTGGCCTTTATGCAGCTTTCTGCAGAAGGGCTTTCTCTAGGCAAGGTGACACTACAAGAGAAAATGGCTTCTTGTAAAATTGATGAAAATGGAATTTCATCATCGTTCAAAGCATTTTTATGCCAAGAACATTCCTTGTTTACACTTTCTTTAAACTAATGAATAACCCAGGTATGTGTTCATCCATATTGCTTTATGTAGGTTTTCAACTGTATCTCGAAATATCAATAACAGAAACATTATGCTACCAAAATATCTAGGCCGAAATTCTGAGAAGGTAAAGTGCATATAGGTATATATGGATTTACTATTCTTAACTCCACCTTTACATACCTTGACGATATATATGTCATCAAGTTGCATCTATGTGGAGTTATGCAAAATAAATCTACACTTGCCTATATAAATTTAGCTTCCGGATATTCTGGTCCTCGACATTTGGCATTCTGTCGACGATATTCGGCTAGGGCGATATTCTAGAGTCCAAATTAAGGCGGATACCGGGTTTCAATCGAATGGCTTGTAAACTCAGTCACCATGTTTTCCATTGCCTGAGCACATATGGCATACATGTATAGAGCACTCATGAAAAGTATGCATTACTGCCACTGTCTGCAGCAAGTGCTTCCTTTTATTCTTTAGTTCTGCTACATTAGAATGCAGGCGAAAGCCCCTAGTTACTCTTTGCAGACTAGCAGACAGCTTATGCTGATGAAGACAAATTATTTCTCCCCTGGTTTGTAATTACTCCTGTATTTATTTACAGTCTAATGGTATAAAGTTTAATGGGTGCTAATTCTAAAGTGTCTGGAGCCTTCTATGTTGGAATGTGACTGCTTACCACTGAAGCGCACTGAATACTTAGACCATGGATCCACCCTTTAATCACCGGAGCATCAAACACAAAATGTCTCTGTACATGAAAAAACATCCTAAGCATAGAGTATTCAGAAAGTATATTCCAGTGCACCACTTCTTTTTCACGTCGTTTGAGATGTTGCCTCTTCGTACAGCAGTCATGTTCCTCACTTCATATTACTTCTCGTCTCTTGGCGATGCAGGTCTACATTGTAAGGCCCCCTGACACATCAGCTCTGTTGCGATTCACACTCCACTCATGCACCGGCTTCATCAGCCGCACCCTCTGCTTGCTTTTCCTTTCCTTTGTAACTCCACAGGTTACTTTTAAAGGTAAATCGAGCACGTAAGTGTATTGGACAAGAGTGGTATAGGTTCGTCCTACAACAACCTACAACATATGCATCGCGGCACAGGCATCACAATATGTGAATAGCATCTTTTACACTCTACGATATATAAATCTTGATTTTCTACTTGCCAGAGTTGGGGTAATAGCTGCCCGACCTCGACCTGTCTGGACTAGAAGCAATCAATAACGATGCTTTTCACCCTTTTCTGCCAAGTTCTCTTTTCTACATCTCTGAACTAGAAGGCAGGCGGCGCCACCACCCAAAGCGGAGGAGAGGAGGGGGAAGTGATGTGGAACACTTTTCCAAGTAGGGGTGTTGCCATCAGTGTTCCATCGTTGAGGTCATAGGGATTGTGAAAAATCTAAGTGTCACACAAAGAGCAAGTGTAGCAAATGAGCAACACTCATTAAGTAGGAGGGGAAGGGTGTAGTATGTAGATTATGGTGAATTTCGAAACACACTGTCATAAATATATTACAAACCCATGGTGTGGTAGTGCACTGTCATTTACATAAAGCACATTTTCCATCCAAATGGGCCTTCACCTCGCACAGACATACAGTTTACTGGTAAAACTGTATAGCACCCAAACTATATTTGTGGAAATCGGGTTTCAGTGAACATGTATCATTTGTACATCACTAAGTAAAGTGCCTCTGTTTTGTTTTGATCCTATTAAAATCTTGGTTTTCCATCACACTCCAGACTTACAAAAATAATGTGCTTTATTGGTGTTTTTCTAACTGCTGCTATATTTTGAAATATATGTGCATTTAATTTACAGGAATTTTGATGGTTTTATGTTAGAAATATACTGATACCCTACAGCTTCCCATTCACACATCCTGTTCCCAAGCAAGATTGTCACAGGCTTCACTTAACAAAATCCTGTAACTTTGCAGTCAGAGAAAGAAAAATAAAGACTGATCTCCATGTCTAAGGAGTAGCATAATATTTGACCTCTGGCTATGGACGCACAGCAGATGTGACAAGATAAAGGCAAAATTGAAAGGCAATTTTATTGCTCATTTGCCTTCTATACTCCAGTACGGAGTAGACGTGTAGGAGTGTGGACAAGGCCTCATTAATGTTACTGCTCCCTGCCACCATGGAACTGGTGGTACTCCCCTAACACCCACTTGTAAGCCTTGGAATCCATGTGAATTACCCATAATCCCATGAACTAGGGATAGCAAGATGGAGGGCAGGCAATCCACCGCCACCTGCACCACTGAGGAGCCTTTCACATCTGCCTGATGGTGGAGAAGACTCTGCACGAGTACATCTGTCAGGTGGAATACTACCTCAAGCTTGCACTCTAAATCTACCTCCATCTTTGTGTGCTTTCCTGAGCATGTGTCATAGTAACTGGCCAGGGGCACAATAGGTGTTAGTGCCTGTTTTACCCGCCATTGGGGCAATTTTTTCTATTATGAAGGGGCTGCAGATGCTTCCAAGGCCTTCCTATAATATGGATAAAATTGGTATACATTTTGTGCACAAATGAGGGGAGATTTTCCCTCATTTGCATGGGGGCACAGTTAAAGACACAAGTGCAGAGGCAAATAGACCATAAGGAGGCACACTGACTCTGTGCCACATAGATATCTTCTTGGAGAAGGGTCCCATTGACTCCACGAGCCAAACCCCTGAAGGCAAGTGCAGTTTCCCACTGCTAGTCCTGCAGGGAGATGTCTGCCTCCCTTTCAAATGCAGGCTGGTCCACCTGACAGTGAAAGGTGGTCCTGCAGTTTCAAACAGGGCCCATCTTTCACTAATGCTAGTTCGTGGTTGTACCGGGGACAGCACATTTGCTGCAAAAGAGAACACTATCCTATCTGTGCCCAGTGAACCACACTACACAGATATAACGTTGTCACACATTGGGCACGGGTTACTCATTCACTGCTTATTTATTTGCATTCTGAAGCTTGTATTCCTGCATTTATATGGGCAATAGAAAAACAGAAGTTCAGAAATTAACAAATATCAAGGGCTGGATGAGCTACTCTCGCCTGAAACACATGACAATGCAGGTTGCTTACAACCCTCAGCATCTGGTGCCATCAACCTATTACCTGCAACTTACACATTGGCCACACCAACAGGAGCATTAATCCTCTAAGTTTGTTTACTGCACCATCAGAGTTCTAAGTTAGGAATGTACAGTTTGAGCTCTTTACAAAAAGCTCTGTCTAAATAAATAAACAAATTGATTGTCTTGTGATGTCTTATCTGTCCTGTAAATAGTTTCACTTCCATCTCTATTCTCGGCCTTCATTCCTGGCTTCTCTCTTGTCTGCTGCACATTGTGGGCTCACAAAACTGCAAATCAGTCGTGGGGTTGTCCCTTTTTGAATTTTTGAAGTTTAGGTAGTGTGTGCCATGGATGAACAAAAGAGTGGGTAGAGGGTGGAGGCTAAGGATGTCGAAGTGAGAAAAGTGAAATAGAACCAGAAGAAGTCCAAGAAGAAATATAGTTATTGAAGAAAAGTCTGAGTTTGCAAACTTGGTAAGAGATTTTATTGGAATAAGGAAACAGGATGAGCCTAGGTATGGAGAGTCAAAGCTTAAGAGCACAATTACGGTAAATAACGTGGAGAAATGCAGAAGAACCCTTTTCAAGCATTTGTGAAATGGGTAGAGAGCAGTGAAGGTAAGCATGATGTATACCATGCTGGGTTTGAAGGAAGTGGCGGTCAGAAGTTTTCTAAACAGATTTCAGTTATCAAGAATGTTTGATTGAAACACAGTAAAAGGAGTAGGTCCATTCCCATTAGGTTTCATTAGTTACCACTGATTTTGTCAATGTCTGTTCATTTATCTTTTTTTTGTTTTAGTGCAGTTTTTTGTGTGAGTATTTGGAAGTTATGTGTCTGGTATGTAGTGCTGCACAGATATTTTGTTGTGTATCTGAGTTCTAGACCATGGAATTTTAAAGGGTTTTATTACAAAAATCTCAAAATAGATGTTACAGAGAAATGCAAAATAAATGCCATGAAGGCTCAGATACTGAGTACATAGTCAGAAATCCAAATTATTCCTAATAAGCAGCAAAAGTTATAAGACAGCATCTCAAATGGAAAGGAAAATCTCAATAATCAAACAGAGACCCTAAAGGAATAGCAACAGTCCCAGGCTCACCCCCAAAACCAAAGAGTTTTTATCCACATTTTTCAAATAGGTAAAAAGTAAAAACTGAAAATTCAGCATGGCATGACTAGTGATGACACATTGACCAAATCTGAATTTAGATCATGACAAATAGACATAGAATTCTAACCCATTTTTAAGGAAAGGGAAACTCCTACAGCTTCTGCACGTTTGCTGTCTAGAGATGCCCAACATATTATAAAACATTTTTCAAACAAGGACCCATACACTAGGGTATTCCAGCAGGCCCATATTAGAATTTCTTGAACAAGCGTCCTTGGGAATGAAACATTCAGTACATGTAGAAAGTTTAATTCACAATGCATGCTCTTTTAGGAAAATAAGCACTTACATTGTAGTGGCCTCTGCTTTGTGAATACTGTGGGGAGAGAATAGACATAGGGGGACATTGATTGGGAGGGGTATGGGCAGGAGCAAGATGAACAGAACACAAAAACAGCATCCATATTAATAAAATTGTGTCTCTGCAAAAATGTGGCATAACTAAGCTACATTAATAAACACACTTCTAAATACCTAATAAAAATCGTTTCAAGTGCAACATTAATAAGTCATCAGTTATGACTAAATTTATCATAAAAATCAGTAGTATTAAAAAATAATTTGTCAGACAAAATTGCACATTTAGAAAGTTACTACTGTAATATTCTCTTATTTTACTATGTGCAACCTTTACTTGTTTCTTAGCTACAGAACTAGCAGTACACTGTGCCACCGGAGCGTAATTTTTTAATGCTCAGGTGGCGCAGTGTGCCAGCCCATATTTACAAGGCCAGCAAAGCCACCTTGCGTGGCTTTTCATGGCCTTGTAAATATGGACCTCTTTCACGCATAACACTCTGTGCAAGGGGCATTCCATGGGTGTTGCTTGGGATGTTCCCATGCAAAACGCAAGGAAATCGAAGGAATCTGATGCATTCCCAGATTTACAAGTCTGGGAATGCGTAGGATTCCTACTCCACCCTAGTGGTGGCACAAGAATGATGCAAAGGGGAGAAATATCTTTATTTCTCCCCTTTTTTTCTTCTTTCTATGTGTGCTGCATTCTGCACACATAGAAAGAGGAAAACACCTCTTGTGATTGTTTTTGTGAAGGAAGTTATCCCTTCCGGCACAAAAACAATCATCCCTGCAAGGCAGACATCCTTGCACCATGGTGCAAGGGTGCCCCCGTGGGCGCTAGGCAGCAATTTGTGCACCAGCACAGGAGTAGGGGACAAACATGTGGTGTATCCTGCAGATACAGCACATTTCTGCCATTTCCTGGAGGTGCAGGGCGGCACAGCAAGGCACTTGCTGCGCAGCCCTGTGCCAGAGGTCTTATAAATGAGACCCTTGGATTCTTTTTGTGTGGAATCTTGCTAGTTTTGTACCTTAAGAAGTTTCTTACAGGTTCAGGAAAACCCTTGCTGTTAGGATTGTTTCTCAGAATATATACATAAATGTTGTGGTACAAAAAATGTCGTAGCCAGAGTACTAACTGCCAAACCTCATTGCTAAAATAAATAGCTAGTAGTACAGTTTACCTCAGTGTATGTTCTATGAAGTAACCAGCACTTTTAAACACTCATTTCACGCAATCATTGCCCTATTTTTTTTTTTAACAGCAGCCATGTTTATAAAAAACATACTTCCTAGAATCCTTTGAAAAACAAACACTAACAAAAAAACCTGGTTACATAACCAACCAATCCATTTAATCAGTACTTAAGGCCTTCTCTATATTCAGGAAGCCCCCTGTTTCTGCTTAATGTATATCACTAAGCGAAATACAAAAACAGATCCAACAGAAGAATGAGAAAAGCATCCCAATGAAAATTATATTGCTCCAGCCCCATCTCAGACATTAGTGACTTTCTTAGTCAGTCCTTGACACCCTAGTAAGGAGAGCAGAGAAATCTAAAGCACACAGATACGCATCAAATCATACACCATTGCAATGTTTTTAACCCCAAGGATATTAAATGGGTTTGATCCAAAATATTGAGTTTTAAATATTGTGGGACATACATATTGTTAAAAAATTCATAATTACTACCAAAATATCATGCAACAAACTAAAATTGGCAAGATTATTGTTTGGTATTCAATGTTGTTTTAAAGACAATTGTTTTTTTTAAAATTATTTTAATTAGAAACTTGGCAAGAATGCATGGTACTCTGCAAATATTTGAAGGCACACAGCAGCACAAATGGAACAAACCTGTGCACTTCACACTCACATCATTCCATAGGAGTTGCATACCCGGTTTTAGTTCCAATAAGATTTTATTCGTGGGCATATTGTCCATACAAGGCAGGTGCATTGTGGGATTGTATGGGAGGTGGTGTGCATAAACTGCCCCTAAATTCATTCCATCTCCCCCACACTTTTGTCCAGTTCTTCAGGCACCTCCTACCTGCATATGTTACCTTCTCTGCCAGCATGCACCAGTCCATGTTATGCTTCCAGTCTCTCAACACTAGTGTTTCCGGTGATCCCCATAATCTGGCAATATTTCTCTTTGCAACCACCATGCCCAATGTTATCAACAGTATCTATGATCTTATAAGATCTATGGGTCCCCATATATTTAATAAACACCATTTCATTGATGGAGACAGTTTCTCCTCAAAGAGGTTATTTAAGCATGTAATCAAAGAGGACCAGTATTGTCTTATTTCCGGGCATGCCCAAAGAATATGTATAAAGGCATCCCCTGAGGCACAAGCTGTCTGGCGCCCTGCCCATTTTGGGCCCAAGTGTGCATGATAGGTATGTTCTGTGGAGGAGTCTCAGTTGTATCAACCGAAACCTGGAGCAGGTTCCCACCTCCCTTGAGGAAGCCAGTGCTTCTTCTCACTCCTCGTCTTCCAGGCTGCCCACTTCCCGCTCCCATTGGAGTTTAAGGTTTTAGATTGTGTCCGGGGTGTTATTCAATATTGTTTTATGCATGAGGGAGATGGCTTTTTATGTAAGTATTCTTCTAGTAGCGTGAGTTCCAGGGACGAGGCCTCCGGGAGCTCCATCCTCCTATGAAGTGCTGAGTCTAAAGCATGCCGCGCCTGGAGGTACTGGTAATACTCAGTGGGAGCTAATTTGTACTCCTCTTGTAGGTTGCTAAAGGTCTTGATGTCATTGTGTGGCCAAAGGTCCCCGATATTTAATATGCCAATTAGGTCCCACTTTGTGAATCCAGGGAGGTTGCCCAAAGTGCCCAGTGTCTTGGAATCCCAGAGGGGGTGGGTTGGGTTAGTCTTACCTCCCAACCCAGGGTTCTGTGTGTGGCATGCCAATAGCCGATGGTTACCGACGTGGGGCTGAGATTGCAAGTTGATCGGGAGGGGGAAATAGAGGGGCTCTCAAGTTCCCTCCTGGATGTAGTAGTCATCTATCCATCCAATATGTAAGTTCATCGTGGGGCACGTGCATCCAGTAATTTATTGTTGTCAACTGTGCAGCACAATGGTATTTCTTTAGGCCAGGAAGTACGATCCATCTGTCATACCACCCCCTTGTCTACTTGGTCAAATCTATTCGAGCCTGTCCTCCACTCCATAGGAGGGTCCGCAGCTCACTGTCTATTGCTTTGTAATAGGGTGGAGGAACCTGGTATGGTTTGTTGTGTAGGACATATAAGAAGCATAGCAAGGGCATCATTTTGAATAGAGCATCTCTTCCCAATAATGACAGTGGCAGTGTTCTCCAGTGCTGAATTTATAGTTTTAGCTGAGTCAGGAGGGTAAGTAGTAACTGATTTGGTCTGCCGTCACATAGATCCCTAAGTATTTAAAGCCGTCAGTTTTTATTTCAGCTGAGTAGTCCTGGGGGAGAATTGGAGTGCCACCCTTAAGAATATAAATAATGGACTTTGTCCAGAATACTGCCCAAAGAAGGACAGTATGTGCAATATTCGGTCGAGGGAGGTGGAGGGCTTCATGATGTATAGCAGAATGTCATCTGTATACAGTGATATTCTGTCCTCCCAATGCTCCGTCCAATTTATCCCTTTGATCAGGGGGTCCACCTCACCCACACCACTGGTGAATTGAGAGCCAATGCAAACAGCAGGGTGGTGGGGAATGGTCATCCCTGTCTTGTGCAACGCCGAAGTGTAAATATCGACCGTGTACCATTCACCACCACGTGAGCGAGTGGAGAGGAGTAGAGAAGCCAAATTCATGCCCTAAATCAGGGGTCGAAGCTCAGTCTTTCTAGTACTATGAATAAGTATTGTCGCTCTACAGAGTCGAAGGCCATAGGGGCATGGAGTGACAGGATCGCTGCATTATCTTGCAGGGACCCAGCTTGAGCGAGCACACCATGCACTCTTCTGAGGTTCAGTGCTGTTTTTCGATGTGGCATAAAAAATCCCGATTGGTCGGGGTGTATCAATTTGGATATTACCGGTGTGAGGCGGGAGGCCAACATTTTGGCTTGTATCTTGACCTCCGCATTAAGTAAGGAGACAGGCCGACCGGAGAGTGCGATTTGGCTTTCCAGACACGTTACTCTGTGTCCTCCTGTTACTTTTGAGATAAGGAGGTGTATATACACACACCCCTAACGCATTAATGAGGATTTATGATTGCAGTGCTCAATACTGGATCCGTAATAATTGGGACCGTAAGGGTAACAAAGATAAGGTTTTGAACATTTCCGCATCGGTTTTATTATTGCTTAAACAATCTATCGAGCCCTGAGGAAGTCATTGAGATTATCTTCTCTGAAGACGAAACACGTGTTGGCTGTTCTGTTATCACACTTCAACAATAAATTGGATTTATGCTAACATTTCTCGGTCTACATTGTACTTGACTGTTTGGAAGAGGACCTTACCGTACACGAACATGGACTTTTGACCCTTTATCAATTCACGAGTGCCTTGACATTTGTTGAGTAAGGAGACTGGGCGATATTAACTGCATTCATCTTCTGGTTTCCCTTCCTTTCGTATAATAACTATGGAGGCCAAGCGTTGGTCTGGGGAAAGGTTCCCTTTGTTCAAGCATCCCTCGTACATCCTTTTAAGATGGGGGCACGGGTATTCGCTGTCAGTTTATACAGTTCAATGGGGATCCCGCAGGGGCCCATTGTCTTACCCAATTGCAGGTTTCTAATGGCTCCTACTATCTCAACTGGAATGAACTCTCTGTCTAGGGTCTCTTTCTCATCTGTTGTTAGAGTGGCGAGAGGTATGTCTGCCAACAACTCACATGAGTCGTCCACTGTGGTAGTTTTTCCCAGGGAGTAGAGTTCGAGATAGTTGGCTGGCATAGCTGGCAAAGGACTCTGCTATCCCTTCACTGTCACTAACTGATTTACTTGATTCAGTCCAGATAGCTCCCACCCAGCGGCATGCTATCTCGCGTCTATCTAACGAGGCCAGTAGTTTCCATGCCTTATCTCTGGCTTCATATAATCGATGTTGGATCACTCTGTAGTGAGTTTTGGCTGCCTCCTGAATCATGTCTCGATATTCATGTTGTTTGAGTACTAACATGTGAGTAGTATCTGTCTCCCATTGGCCAGGAGGAATCATTCCTAGTGTTAAGATTGCTCGTTTCTGGGCCTCCATCTGCGTCCATTTTTCTTTCTTTTGCCTCACTACAGCGGAAAGACCCATCCTTTTAACTACTGTTATATATGCCTCCCATATCATTTGTGCTGAATCAACTGAGGTAGCATTTTCTTCAACATAGTGCTTGGTCGCTTTTGACAGTGTTCTCTTTACCTTCAGCACCTAGAGATACCACTGGTTCAGGGTTATCTGTCGATGGCTCGCCCCTCCAGTGGGCCATAGACCAGCCACATTGGGAAGTGGTTGGATATGCCTTGTGCAAGGTGACAGATCTCTTGAACATGTAGCAGCTAATGGGCTTGCATAATAAGGAAGTCTATGCGAGAGAGACTGCTTTGTGCCGCAGAGTAAAATGTGAACTGCTGTTCAGTGGGGTGGTGGGCTCGCCACACATCCATGAAGCCCTGGACAGTCAGAAAGTCAACCAGAGGTTGTTTCCTAGGATTCATCTGTTTGGGGGTTGTCGGTTGGTGGCATCATACAGTGTGGGGTTAAGGCCCCCTCCCAATATTAGTTCGCCTGGGGGAAGACTGAGGAGGAGGGTGTTTAGTGCAGGGAGTGTACGCTTGTGTAATCTTGGGGGTATGTACACTGATAATCTATTCATTACTCTTCTCTACCAGCTCTCAGAGAGGGCCACATATCTACCCAGTACATCTGACCAAGTGTGTTTGATGTCTAGGGGCAGTGATTTTTTCACAACTATACCCACCCCCTGGAGAAGGCAGTGCAGCCAGCCTGTGCCACCATTTTATATCCCGATCAGTCTAGTGCACTGCATCTATTCCCTAGGAGGTGGGTCTCCTGCAGGAGTTCCACATCAGGGGAATGTCTTTTGAGGCACTGTAGGACCATTCCCCTTTTGATTTTGTCCCCAAGTCCTTAAGGTTCCAGGAAAGGATGCACAATGCTAGCTTATTCATGTGGGAAGGAGTGGTTGAGAATGTGTGGAGTTGTGTGGACTGTGGTGACCAGGGGTATGAACTGTGACAGCCCCAGAAAGTGTAGAGTACCAGTGTCCCACGTCATCACTCTGTGCATAGTCATTACCTGCCTTTACCAAAAACTACAAAATCAAACAAATAGCAATCCCCAACAATTTCAGCCCCTCTCCCTGCCTCCCTGAAATTTGGGTTTTGAACTACCCGTCACCCCAACAGTGCAGAGTGCATATCGCCCATAAGGAACAAAACCGAAGTAGGGGGGAGCGTCTAGTGTCCAATGACCTCCTTCCCATCCCTAAAAACAAGACAGTTTCACCAAGGTGCAGCCTTCTTTAGGCGAAGCCCTTCAATTGGCCTCGGTTGGGGCACTGTCGTTCTCTTTTTAAAGAGGGCATTCTGCGTCTGCCACAGGCGGAAAATCTGTGGCAATGTTCCCTGCTTATGAGTGAAGTCTAGTCTGAGGTGTGTACCCTGTTGAGTTTGCCATACTTCAAAGTATGGTGGGGTTAGGTTCCAGCATTGCTCCCTGTCTAAGAGATTCTAATGACCCGATTCGTGGCCTTCTTTTCGCTGCCTTCCTGATCGACCCTGTTGTCTCGGTTTGCCGACCCTCTGCCAACCCTCCAGCCAGTCCCATGTTTCATCCAGTGAGGAGAAATAGTGAGTTTTGCCAAGGGCTATTACCCCGAGCTGTGCTGGGAAAAGCATCAAGGACTTACGTTCATGCTCTCTGATGGCTCTTTTGACCTTGAGGAAACTGCGGCTCAGTTTCTGAACACAGAGTGTAAAATCGGGGAAGAACTTGGCATGTGAACTTACTATGTGGAGGGGTGGGGCACTCCTAGCCATTTGAAGGATTACATCATGGTCTCTGTAACTGAAGATCCTTGCGAGGTGGTGCACCAGGTTTTGGGGGTGTGCCAGGCATTGGATGCGCTCTTTCTACCGAAAAATATTTAGAGAGACCATGTGGTTGCAACTGTTTCAGGATTAGCTCTTCTACGAATAGGTCCACCGCCGGTCCTTCTGTTTTCTCGGGTACCCCAATTATTCTAATGTTATTTCAGCAGTAGCACTCTTCAAAATCTTAAATTTTTGCCTCCAGTGTTGCTGTTGTAGCGTTGAGTTCATGTACTTGTTTCTTGAGAGATGTTGAGTCTTCTTTGAGCACCTTCAGGGATACCTCTGTCTCCTTTACTCTGGCACCCAGAACGTGGATGTCTGCCCTTATCAGCACTACTTCAGTTGAAACTGAGTTGATCTCGAATTCAGGAGTGCCACACACTCTCTGTATTGCCACCATGATGTCCTTTAATGTTAAGGTCTCTTCCTCTGGATTTGTGATCTCCAATTCAAACCATGGCACCTCTGATCGTGGGGCCCTGGCGACGTTTTTGGGCTGGGTGAACTTGTCAAGCTGTTGCCTCGTTTTTGCTCCTATGTCACCTGTCATGCTGCTGCGGAGTCGGGGGTCGGTTGCAAAAAGTTGTCACCGATGGCAGCAAAGACAGCCAGGTCATGTCGCACAGCTTGAGTAGAGAGTGCTGGTCCAGTGAGGGGGCTGCACTAAGTTGTTGCGTCCACTCCACTCTTTAAAAAAAAACTAAAAAACGCATTGGTGTTTTGTAGTTTGACATCAGCCACGACATTATACAACATTGTTAGAATTACGTCAGTTTACGTATACATAGTTTATCATATTCCTAAATGCTCTGATACATTTAGCCGAATTCGCTATTTCCAAATAGTTTTAGTTTACCCAAGCTCTGGTCCTAGTGTTCTGGGGCAGTGTATGTAACCTTCACTAGGTTTCTCCATTACCATATCTCAAACCCTGGAGTGGGCCCATTGTGCTATCCAGACCAAACCTATGTCTGTTCAAACCACACCTATTAATTAAGGCTTTACACAATATTATCTTAAAATATAACTTTACCAAGTAATTAACCATTTCCTCCTACTATTATACAAAAATATTTGGGTAATAGCAGTCCTTCTGTTGCTGCTGGAATGGTAGCCCCAGGTTGTGTCCAGGAGGCTCAGCAGCCTCCAATGTATCCTTGTGACATAAATGATAGGGTTCTATCCCAGGCCCTCTTCATTGCCAGACTCTGTATGGGTGTCATCAGGTAGGTCAGTTGCCTCCCACTCTTCCATGATCTCTGCCCAGAGATGTGCTATAGGTTGGCGTCGGAGTCCCTGTGATTCCTCTCTCCTTAAAGTCCTCTCCTCCACCCCGGCCCAGTGTGTGACTTTGTGTACCCATGTGGTAAGTCGAGGTCCCTCAGGCGTTTTCCAGGTTAATGTTATCCTACGCTGCACTAGTACCAGGTCAAGGTCTATGAACCTGTTCCCCAATTTTTTGGGAGGGTTACTTACCGGGAGACCCAATAGGGAGACTTCCAGGGTCACCAGCAGTGACCTTTTTAGGGTGAGATTAAGGGGCGCCACCACCCCAGCCCAATAGCTTCCCAGGTTAGGGCACCCCCACAAAATATGCCTGAAGTCTGCGTCCTGACTCCAGCACCTAGGCAGACCCGAGGTTCCCCACCGTATATGGACAGGAGCCTCTTTGGGGTAAGCTATGTCCTGTGCAGCAGATTGAACAGGATGAGCTTAAGGTGAGTATTTCAAGATACTGTCTGTTCTGCCATACTCTCATTGTTGCAGCAGAAAGGGATTTGACCATACACTGAGAGCTTGTTATGGCTCACCAGTGTCCTCCCCAAGAGCTTTAGTTTGTTTGCCTTTGTTGTCCTGTTTGCTGTAGAGATTATTCTTTTGATTGGTTATGTTTACCTTGTAAAAAATAAAAACGCCCTGAAAGAAATAAAAAAAATAAAAATAAGTTATTTTCAGAACTAACCACATATCTCATAAGATAAAGAACTTCTACTAACATTAATCATATTTTTTCAGGTATCAGAAATACAAAATTGTAATAATATAGACATAAATGGTACGTGTAAGGTAAGTTAAACATGTGCCTTATGTTTGCTTCACATTAGATGGTAAGTTAATAATAGGCTACTCCAGTGATATCTGATTATGTTTAAAGTGGAGTAGCATTTTGTAGAGTGGAGTGGAGTGTTGTACGTGTCATAGAGTGGCAATGAGTGGCATAGAGTGGAGTGGCATATCGTGGAATGGTGTACAGTGGAGAAGTGCGGTAGAGTGGAGTAGCGTGTCATAAAATAAAGTAGAGTGAAGTGATGTGCAGTGATATAGAGGAGGTTGCGTAAGGCACCCTAGAGTGGTGTATAGTAGCATAGACTAGATTAGAGTGGATTAGAGTGGAGTAGAGTGTTGTAGAGTGGCATGAGTGGAGTAGAATGTTGTAGAGTAGAGTGCCATAGTGTGCAGTAAAGTGCGGTAGAGTGGAGGAGTGTAGAGTGGAGTGGAGTGGAGTGGAATGGAATGGGGTGGCATAGAGTGGAGTGTCGTAGAATGTTTTGATGTTGAGTGTTGTGGCAGAGTGTATGGCATACAGTTTCTTGGCCCATAGTGGAGTGGTGCACAATGGAGAGGCATGGATTGGAGTAGCGTATAGTGTAGTGGCATATCATAGAGCAGAGTGGATAGCGTGGAGTGCAGTTTATTGTTGTAGAGTGGAGTGGCATGTCATAGAGTGGAGTGCCATAGAGTGTCTTAGATTGGAGGGCTGTAGAGTGGAGCAGCATAGAATGGAGTGGCATGTCGTAGAGTGGAGTGGGGCATTGTAAATTGATGTGCCATGTCGTACAGTGAAGTGTTGTGTTGTAAAATGAAGAGACATGGAGTATCGAAGAGTGGGGTGTTATAGAGTGGCATGTTGTAGAGTGGAGTGATGTGTCGTAGAGTAGAGTAGTGTGACTTTCCATAGAGTGGTGTGTTGTAGAGTGTCTTAGAATGGAAGGACGTAGAGTGGAGTGCAATAGAGTTGAGTGGTGTGTAATAGAGTAGATTGGCGTGGTGTTGAGTGGAGTGGCATGTTGTGTTGTACAGTGAAGTGGCGTGGAGTGTTGTAGAGTGTAGTGAAGTGTCATAGAGTGAAGTGGCGTGTCATAGATTGGCATGTCATAGAGTGGAGAAGCTAGTCGCAGAGTGGAGTGGCTTGTCGTAGAGTGCCGTACAGTGGAGTGGGGTTGAGTGATGGGCATACAGTAGAGTAGCATGTAATAGTGTGGAGTGGCATAGAATGAAGTGATATGTCGTAGAGTGGTATGGAGTGGCTTGTCATAGAATGGCAAGTTATTGTAGTGTGTCTTAGAGTGGAAGGGCATAGTGTTGGCCTGGAAACGTCATAGAGTTGAGTGGAGTGTCATAGAATGGAGTAGTGTAGGAAGTTGGCTCTGTATGTGCTATTTCAAAGTAAGGAATAGCATGCACAGAGTCCAAGGGTTCCCCTTAGAGGTAAAATAGTGGTAAAAATAGATAATACTAATGCTCTATTTTGTGGTAGTGTGGTCGAGCAGTAGGCTTATCCAAGGAGTAGTGTTAAGCATTTGTTGTACATACACATAGACAATAAATGAGGTACACACACTCAGAGACAAATCCAGCCAATAGATTTTGTTATAGAAAAATATCTTTTCTTAGTTTATTTTAAGAACCACAGGTTCAAATTTAACATGTAATATCTTGTTTGAAAGGTATTGCAGGTAAGTACATTAGGAACTTTGAATCATTTCAATTGCATGTATACTTTTCAAGTTATTCACAAATAGCTATTTTAAAAGTGGACACAGTGCAATTTTCACAGTTCCTGGGGGAGGTAAGTTTTTGTTAGTTTTACCAGGTAAGTAAGACACTTACAGGGTTCAGTTCTTGGTCCAAGGTAGCCCACCGTTGGGGGTTCAGAGCAACCCCAAAGTTACCACACCAGCAGCTCAGGGCCGGTCAGGTGCAGAGTTCAAAGTGGTGCCCAAAACACATAGGCTTCAATGGAGAGAAGGGGGTGCCCCGGTTCCGGTCTGCTTGCAGGTAAGTACCCGCGTCTTCGGAGGGCAGACCAGGGGGGTTTTGTAGGGCACCGGGGGGGACACAAGCCCACACAGAAATTTCACCCTCAGCGGCGCGGGGGCGGCCGGGTGCAGTGTTAGAACAAGCGTTGGGTTCGCAATGTAAGTCAATTAGAGATCAAGGGATCTCTTCAGCGCTGCAGGCAGGCAAGGGGGGGCTTCCTCGGGGAAACCTCCACTTGGGCAAGGGAGAGGGACTCCTGGGGGTCACTTCTGCAGTGAAAGTCCGGTCCTTCAGGTCCTGGGGGCTGCGGGTGCAGGGTCTTTTCCAGGCGTCGGGACTTAGGTTTCAGAGAGTCGCGGTCAGGGGAAGCCTCGGGATTCCCTCTGCAGGCGGCGCTGTGGGGGCTCAGGGGGGACAGGTTTTGGTACTCACAGTCGTAGAGTAGTCCGGGGGTCCTCCCTGAGGTGTTGGTTCTCCACCAGCCGAGTCGGGGTCGCCGGGTGCAGTGTTGCAAGTCTCACGCTTCTTGCGGGGAGTTGCAGGGTTCTTTAAAGCTGCTTCTTGAAACAAAGTTGCAGTCTTTTTGGAGCAGGTCCGCTGTCCTCGGGAGTTTCTTGTCGTCGTCGAAGCAGGGCAGTCCTCAGAGGATGCAGAGGTCGCTGGTCCCTTTGGAAGGCGTCGCTGGAGCAGAGTTCTTTGGAAGGCAGGAGACAGGCCGGTGAGTTTCTGGGGCCAAGGCAGTTGTTGTCTTCTGGTCTTCCTCTGCAGGGGTTTTCAGCTAGGCAGTCCTTCTTCTTGTTGTTGCAGGAATCTAATTTTCTAGGGTTCAGGGTAGCCCTTAAATACTAAATTTAAGGGCGTGTTTAGGTCTGGGGGGTTAGTAGCCAATGGCTACTAGCCCTGAGGGTGGGTACACCCTCTTTGTGCCTCCTCCCAAGGGGAGGGGGTCACAATCCTAACCCTATTGGGGGAATCCTCCATCTGCAAGATGGAGGATTTCTAAAAGTTAGAGTCACATCAGCTCAGGACACCTTAGGGGCTGTCCTGACTGGCCAGTGACTCCTCCTTGTTGCTTTCTTTGTTCCCTCCAGCCTTGCCGCCAAAAGTGGGGGCCGTGGCCGGAGGGGGCGGGAAACTCCACTAAGCTGGAGTGCCCTGCTGGGCTGTGACAAAGGGGTGAGCCTTTGAGGCTCACCGCCAGGTGTCACAGCTCCTGCCTGGGGGAGGTGTTAGCATCTCCACCCAGTGCAGGCTTTGTTACTGGCCTCAGAGTGACAAAGGCACTCTCCCCATGGGGCCAGCAACATGTCTCTAGTGTGGCAGGCTGCTGGAACTAGTCAGCCTACACAGACAGTCGGTTAAGTTTCAGGGGGCACCTCTAAGGTGCCCTCTGGGGTGTATTTTGCAATAAAATGTACACTGGCATCAGTGTGCATTTATTGTGCTGAGAAGTTTGATACCAAACTTCCCAGTTTTCAGTGTAGCCATTATGGTGCTGTGGAGTTCGTGTTTGACAAACTCCCAGACCATATACTCTTATGGCTACCCTGCACTTACAATGTCTAAGGTTTTGTTTAGACACTGTAGGGGTACCATGCTCATGCACTGGTACCCTCACCTATGGTATAGTGCACCCTGCCTTAGGGCTGTAAGGCCTGCTAGAGGGGTGACTGACCTATACTTGCATAGGCAGTGAGAGGCTGGCATGGCACCCTGAGGGGAGTGCCATGTCGACTTACTCGTTTTGTTCTCACTAGCACACACAAGCTGGCAAGCAGGGTGTCTGTGCTGAGTGAGAGGTCTCCAGGGTGGCATAAGACATGCTGCAGCCCTTAGAGACCTTCCTTGGCATCAGGGCCCTTGGTACTAGAAGTACCAGTTACAAGGGACTTATCTGGATGCCAGGGTCTGCCAATTGTGGATACAAAAGTACAGGTTAGGGAAAGAACACTGGTGCTGGGGCCTGGTTAGCAGGCCTCAGCACACTTTCAATTGTAAACATAGCATCAGCAAAGGCAAAAAGTCAGGGGGCAACCATGCCAAGGAGGCATTTCCTTACACAACCCCCCCCCAAACGAAAGAGGATGAGACTAACCTTTCCCAAGAGAGTCTTCATTTTCTAAGTGGAAGAACCTGGAAAGGCCATCTGCATTGGCATGGGCAGTCCCAGGTCTGTGTTCCACTATAAAGTCCATTCCCTGTAGGGAGATGGACCACCTCAACAGTTTAGGATTTTCACCTTTCATTTGCATCAGCCATTTGAGAGGTCTGTGGTCAGTTTGAACTAGGAAGTGAGTACCAAAGAGGTATGGTCTCAGCTTCTTCAGGGACCAAACCACAGCAAAGGCCTCCCTCTCAATGGCACTCCAACGCTGCTCCCTGGGGAGTAACCTCCTGCTAATGAAAGCAACAGGCTGGTCAAGGCCATCATCATTTGTTTGGGACAAAACTGCCCCTATCCCATGTTCAGAGGCATCTGTCTGCACAATGAACTGCTTAGAATAATCTGGAGCTTTTAGAACTGGTGCTGAGCACATTGCTTGTTTCAGGGTGTCAAAGGCCTGTTGGCATTCCACAGTCCAGTTCACTTTCTTGGGCATTTTCTTGGAGGTGAGTTCAGTGAGGGCTGTCACAATGGATCCATATCCCTTCACAAACCTCCTTTAGTACCCGGTCAAGCCAAGGAATGCCCTGACTTGAGTCTGGGTTTTTGGAGCTACCCAGTCCAGAATAGTCTGGATCTTGGGTTGGAGTGGCTGAACTTGGCCTCCACCTACAAGGTGGCCCAAGTAAACCACAGTTCCCTGCCCTATCTGGCATTTGGATGCCTTGATAGAGAGGCCTGCAGATTGCAGAGCCTTCAAAACCTTCTTCAGGTGGACCAGGTGATCCTGCCAGGTGGAGCTAAAGACAGCAATATCATCAAGATAAGCTGTGCTAAAGGACTCCAAACCAGCAAGGACTTGATTCACCAACCTTTGGAAGGTGGCAGGGGCATTCTTTAAACCAAAGGGCATAACAGTAAACTGATAATGCCCATCAGGTGTGGAGAATGCTGTTTTCTCTTTTGCTCCAGGTGCCATTTTTATTTGCCAGTACCCTGCTGTCAAGTCAAAGGTACTTAAGAATTTGGCAGCACCTAATTTATCTATGAGCTCATCAGCTCTAGGAATTGGATGAGCATCTGTCTTGGTGACAGAGTTGAGCCCTCTGTAGTCCACACAAAACCTCATTTCTTTCTTTCCATCTTTGGTGTGAGGTTTGGGGACTAAGACCACTGGGCTAGCCCAGGGGCTGTCAGAGTACTCAATTACTCCCAATTCCAGCATCTTGTGGACTTCCACCTTGATGCTTTCCTTAACATGGTCAGACTGTCTAAAGATTTTGTTTTTGACAGGCATGCTGTCTCCTGTGTCCACATCATGGGTACACAGGTGTGTCTGACCAGGGGTTAGGGAGAAGAGTTCAGGAAACTGTTGTAGGACTCTCCTACAATCAGCTTGCTGTTGGCCAGAGAGGGTGTCTGAGTAGATCACTCCATCTACTGAGCCATCTTTTGGGTCTGATGACAGAAGATCAGGGAGAGGTTCACTCTCTGCCTCCTGATCCTCATCTGTTACCATCAACAGATTTACATCAGCCCTGTCATGGAAGAGCTTAAGGCGGTTCACATGGATCACCCTCTTGGGGCTCCTGCTTGTGCCCAGGTCCACCAGGTAGGTGACCTGACTCTTCCTTTCTAGTACTGGGTAAGGGCCACTCCATTTGTCCTGAAGTGCCCTGGGAGCCACAGGCTCCAGAACCCAGACTTTCTGCCCTGGTTGGAACTCAACCAGTGCAGCCTTTTGGTCATACCAAAACTTCTGGAGCTGTTGGCTGGCCTCAAGGTTTTTGGTTGCCTTTTCCATGTACTCTGCCATTCTAGAGCGAAGGCCAAGTACATAGTCCACTATGTCTTGTTTAGGCTCATGAAGAGGTCTCTCCCAGCCTTCTTTAACAAGAGCAAGTGGTCCCCTTACAGGGTGGCCAAACAGAAGTTCAAAGGGTGAGAATCCTACTCCCTTCTGTGGCACCTCTCTGTAAGCAAAAAGCAGACATGGCAAGAGGACATCCCATCTCCTTTTGAGTTTTTCTGGGAGCCCCATGATCATGCCTTTTAATGTCTTGTTGAATCTCTCAACTAAGCCATTAGTTTGTGGATGGTATGGTGTAGTGAATTTGTAAGTCACTCCACACTCATTCCACATGTGTTTTAGGTATGCTGACATGAAGTTGGTACCTCTGTCAGACACCACCTCCTTAGGGAAACCCACTCTGGTAAAGATACCAATGAGGGCCTTGGCTACTGCAGGGGCAGTAGTCGACCTAAGGGGAATAGCTTCAGGATACCTAGTAGCATGATCCACTACTACTAGGATGTACATATTTCCTGAGGCTGTTGGAGGTTCCAGTGGACCAACTATGTCCACACCCACTCTTTCAAAGGGGACCCCCACCACTGGAAGTGGAATGAGGGGGGCCTTTGGGTGCCCACCTGTCTTACCACTGGATTGACAGGTGGGGCAGGAGAGGCAAAACTCCTTAACCTTCTGGGACATATTGGGCCAGTAGAAGTGGTTGACTAACCTCTCCCACGTCTTGGTTTGTCCCAAATGCCCAGCAAGGGGAGTATCATGGGCTAAGGTCAGAATAAACTCTCTGAACGACTGAGGCACTACCACTCTCCTAGTGGCACCAGGTTTGGGGTCTCTGGCCTCAGTGTACAGGAGTCCATCTTCCCAATAGACCCTATGTGTTCCATTTTTCTTGCCCTTGGACTCTTCAGCAGCTTGCTGCCTAAGGCCTTCAAGAGAGGGACAGGTTTCTTGTCCCTTACACAGCTCCTCCCTTGAGGGTCCCCCTGGGCCTAAGAGCTCAACCTGATAAGGTTCAAGCTCCAAAGGCTCAGTTCCCTCAGAGGGCAGAACTTCTTCCTGAGAAGAGAGGTTCTCTTTTTCTGACTGTGTTGCAGTTGGTTTCCCAACTGACTTTCCTTTTCTCTTGGTAGGCTGGGCCATTTTTCCAGACTCCAGCTCTACTTTTTCACCCTGTGCCTTGCATTGTGCTCTTGTTTTTACACACACCAGTTCAGGGATACCCAGCATGGCTGCATGGGTTTTTAGTTCTACCTCAGCCCATGCTGAGGACTCCAGGTCATTTCCAAGCAGACAGTCTACTGGGATGTTTGAGGAGACCACCACCTGTTTCAGGCCATTGACCCCTCCCCATTCTAAAGTTACCATTGCCATGGGATGTGCTTTAGTCTGATTGTCAGCGTTGGTGACTGTATATGTTTTTCCAGTCAGGTATTGGCCAGGGGAAACCAGTTTCTCTGTCACCATGGTGACACTGGCACCTGTATCCCTCAGGCCCTCTACACTTGTCCCATTAATAAAGAGCTGCTGCCTGTATTTTTGCATGTTAGGCGGCCAGGCAGCTAGTGTGGCTAAATCCACCCCACCCTCAGAGACTAGAGTAGCTTCAGTGTGGACCCTGATTTGCTCTGGGCACACTGTTGATCCCACTTGGAGACTAGCCATTCCAGTGTTACCTGGATTGGAGTTTGGAGTGGAACTTTTCTTGGGACAGGCCTTGTCTCCAGTTTGGTGTCCAGACTGACTACAGTTTCGACACCAGGCCTTTTTGGGATCAAAGTTTTTACCCTTGTACCCAGGATTGTTTTGTGAAGAGGCTCTGGGCCCACCCTCCTGTGCAGGTTTTTGGGGGCCTGTAGAAGACTCTTTACTATTTTTATTTTTGGCTGTCTCACCACCTTTCCCCTGGGGAGGTTTTGTGACCCCTTTCTTTTGGTCACCCCCTGTGGAAGTTTTGGACACCCTAGTCTTGACCCAATGGTCCGCCTTCTTTCCCAATTCTTGGGGAGAAATTGGTCCTAGGTCTACCAGATGCTGATGCAGTTTATCATTGAAACAATTACTTAACAGGTGTTCTTTCACAAATAAATTGTACAGCCCATCATAATTACTTACACCACTGCCTTGAATCCAACCATCTAGTGTTTTTACTGAGTAGTCTACAAAGTCAACCCAGGTCTGGCTCGAGGATTTTTGAGCCCCCCTGAATCTAATCCTATACTCCTCAGTGGAGAATCCAAAGCCCTCAATCAGGGTACCCTTCATGAGGTCATAAGATTCTGCATCTTTTCCAGAGAGTGTGAGGAGTCTATCCCTACACTTTCCTGTGAACATTTCCCAAAGGAGAGCACCCCAGTGAGATTTGTTCACTTTTCTGGTTACACAAGCCCTCTCAAAAGCTGTGAACCATTTGGTGATGTCATCACCATCTTCATATTTAGTTACAATCCCTTTGGGGATTTTCAACATGTCAGGAGAATCTCTGACCCTAGTTATGTTGCTGCCACCATTGATGGGTCCTAGGCCCATCTCTTGTCTTTCCCTCTCTATGGCTAGGATCTGTCTTTCCAAAGCCAATCTTTTGGCCATCCTGGCTAACTGGATGTCCTCTTCACTGGGGTTATCCTCAGTGATTTCAGAGTTGTTGGTCCCTCCTGTGAGGGAACCAGCATCTCTGACTATTATTTGTGGAGTCAGGGCTTGAGAAGCCCTGCTCTCCCTAAGTAGGACTGGAGGGGGTGAATTTCCCTCCAAGTCACTATCTTCATCCTCTGTGTTGCCATCCTCAGAGGGGTTGGCCTTTTCAAACTCTGCCAAAAGCTCCTGGAGCTGTACTTTGGTAGGTTTGGGGCCCATTGCTATTTACTTTAGTTTACAGAGTGACCTTAGCTCTCTCATCTGTAGATGGAGGTAAGGTGTGGTGTCGAGTTCCACCACAGTCACATCTGTGCTAGACATTTTGCTTCTAAAAGTTGGAATACTTTTTAAGAATCTAAAACTGGTTCTAGAATCTAATTCAAACTTTTACAAACTTTTAAACTCTAAAAGAAATGCTAAACAGGATCTAACACAAGGCCCTAGCAGGTCTTTTAAGAATTTAGAAAACTTTTCAAATTGCAAAAATCAATTTCTAATGACAATTTTGGAATTTGTCGTGTGATCAGGTATTGGCTGAGTAGTCCAGCAAATGCAAAGTCTTGTACCCCACCGCTGATCCACCAATGTAGGAAGTTGGCTCTGTATGTGCTATTTCAAAGTAAGGAATAGCATGCACAGAGTCCAAGGGTTCCCCTTAGAGGTAAAATAGTGGTAAAAATAGATAATACTAATGCTCTATTTTGTGGTAGTGTGGTCGAGCAGTAGGCTTATCCAAGGAGTAGTGATAAGCATTTGTTGTACATACACATAGACAATAAATGAGGTACACACACTCAGAGACAAATCCAGCCAATAGATTTTGTTATAGAAAAATATATTTTCTTAGTTTATTTTAAGAACCACAGGTTCAAATTTAACATGTAATATCTTGTTTGAAAGGTATTGCAGGTAAGTACATTAGGAACTTTGAATCATTTCAATTGCATGTATACTTTTCAAGTTATTCACAAATAGCTATTTTAAAAGTGGACACAGTGCAATTTTCACAGTTCCTGGGGGAGGTAAGTTTTGTTAGTTTTACCAGGTAAGTAAGACACTTACAGGGTTCAGTTCTTGGTCCAAGGTAGCCCACCGTTGGGGGTTCAGAGCAACCCCAAAGTTACCACACCAGCAGCTCAGGGCCGGTCAGGTGCAGAGTTCAAAGTGGTGCCCAAAACACATAGGCTTCAATGGAGAGAAGGGGGTGCCCCGGTTCCGGTCTGCTTGCAGGTAATTACCCGCGTCTTCGGAGGGCAGACCAGGGGGGTTTTGTAGGGCACCGGGGGGGACACAAGCCCACACAGAAATTTCACCCTCAGCGGCGCGGGGGCGGCCGGGTGCAGTGTTAGAACAAGCGTCGGGTTCGCAATGTAAGTCAATGAGAGATCAAGGGATCTCTTCAGCGCTGCAGGCAGGCAAGGGGGGGCTTCCTCGGGGAAACCTCCACTTGGGCAAGGGAGAGGGACTCCTGGGGGTCACTTCTGCAGTGAAAGTCCGGTCCTTCAGGTCCTGGGGGCTGCGGGTGCAGGGTCTTTTCCAGGCGTCGGGACTTAGGTTTCAGAGAGTCGCGGTCAGGGGAAGCCTCGGGATTCCCTCTGCAGGCGGCGCTGTGGGGGCTCAGGGGGGACAGGTTTTGGTACTCACAGTCGTAGAGTAGTCCGGGGGTCCTCCCTGAGGTGTTGGTTCTCCACCAGCCGAGTCGGGGTCGCCGGGTGCAGTGTTGCAAGTCTCACGCTTCTTGCGGGGAGTTGCAGGGTTCTTTAAAGCTGCTTCTTGAAACAAAGTTGCAGTCTTTTTGGAGCAGGTCCGCTGTCCTCGGGAGTTTCTTGTCGTCGTCGAAGCAGGGCAGTCCTCAGAGGATGCAGAGGTCGCTGGTCCCTTTGGAAGGCGTCGCTGGAGCAGAGTTCTTTGGAAGGCAGGAGACAGGCCGGTGAGTTTCTGGGGCCAAGGCAGTTGTTGTCTTCTGGTCTTCCTCTGCAGGGGTTTTCAGCTAGGCAGTCCTTCTTCTTGTTGTTGCAGGAATCTAATTTTCTAGGGTTCAGGGTAGCCCTTAAATACTAAATTTAAGGGCGTGTTTAGGTCTGGGGGGTTAGTAGCCAATGGCTACTAGCCCTGAGGGTGGGTACACCCTCTTTGTGCCTCCTCCCAAGGGGAGGGGGTCACAATCCTAACCCTATTGGGGGAATCCTCCATCTGCAAGATGGAGGATTTCTAAAAGTTAGAGTCACCTCAGCTCAGGACACCTTAGGGGCTGTCCTGACTGGCCAGTGACTCCTCCTTGTTGCTTTCTTTGTTCCCTCCAGCCTTGCCGCCAAAAGTGGGGGCCGTGGCCGGAGGGGGCGGGCAACTCCACTAAGCTGGAGTGCCCTGCTGGGCTGTGACAAAGGGGTGAGCCTTTGAGGCTCACCGCCAGGTGTCACAGCTCCTGCCTGGGGGAGGTGTTAGCATCTCCACCCAGTGCAGGCTTTGTTACTGGCCTCAGAGTGACAAAGGCACTCTCCCCATGGGGCCAGCAACATGTCTCTAGTGTGGCAGGCTGCTGGAACTAGTCAGCCTACACAGACAGTCGGTTAAGTTTCAGGGGGCACCTCTAAGGTGCCCTCTGGGGTGTATTTTGCAATAAAATGTACACTGGCATCAGTGTGCATTTATTGTGCTGAGAAGTTTGATACCAAACTTCCCAGTTTTCAGTGTAGCCATTATGGTGCTGTGGAGTTTGTGTTTGACAAACTCCCAGACCATATACTCTTATGGCTACCCTGCACTTACAATGTCTAAGGTTTTGTTTAGACACTGTAGGGGTACCATGCTCATGCACTGGTACCCTCACCTATGGTATAGTGCACCCTGCCTTAGGGCTGTAAGGCCTGCTAGAGGGGTGACTGACCTATACTTGCATAGGCAGTGAGAGGCTGGCATGGCACCCTGAGGGGAGTGCCATGTCGACTTACTCGTTTTGTTCTCACTAGCACACACAAGCTGGCAAGCAGGGTGTCTGTGCTGAGTGAGAGGTCTCCAGGGTGGCATAAGACATGCTGCAGCCCTTAGAGACCTTCCTTGGCATCAGGGCCCTTGGTACTAGAAGTACCAGTTACAAGGGACTTATCTGGATGCCAGGGTCTGCCAATTGTGGATACAAAAGTACAGGTTAGGGAAAGAACACTGGTGCTGGGGCCTGGTTAGCAGGCCTCAGCACACTTTCAATTGTAAACATAGCATCAGCAAAGACAAAAAGTCAGGGGGCAACCATGCCAAGGAGGCATTTCCTTACAAGTAGCATATCATAGAGTGGAGTGACATGTCATAGAGCAGAGTGGAGTGACATTTTGGAGTGGAGTGATGTGCGGTAGAGTATATTAGAGTGGAGTGGCAAATCATAGAGTGGAGTGGAGTGGCATATCATAAAGTAGCGTGACGGTTGTAGGGTGGAGTGGTGTATCGTAGAGTGGAGTTGCATGGAGTGTCGTACAGTGGAGTGGTGAGTAATACAGTGGAGTGTTGTAGAGTGGAATGGACTGTCATAGAGTGACATGTTGTAGAGTGGAGTGTCATAGAGTGGAGTAGCATGTTGTAGAGCAGAGTGGTGTGTCATAGGGTGGAGTGGCGTGTCATAGAGTGGAATGAAGTGGTGTGTCATATAGAATAGTAGCGTCAAGTAGAGTGGCGTAGAGTGGAGGGGCATTGAGTTGAGTGGTGTGAAGTGGCATGTCATAGAGTGGAGTGGCGTGACAGAGTGGCATGTTGTAGAGTGGTGTGTCATACAGTGGAGTGGTATGCAATACAGTGGAGTGGCATGTCATACAGTGGAGAGGAGTGGAGTGGCGTAGAGTGGAGTGGAGAGAAATATCATAGAATGGAATGGCTTATGGTAGAATGGAGTGGTGTGTCATAGAGTGGATTGGCATGTTGTAGAGAGGAGTACAGTAGAGTACAGCATAGTGGAGTGGAAGGCCATAGAGTTGAGTAGAGTGTTGTAGAGTGGAATGGCGTGGAGTGGAGTGGAGTGGCCTGTCGTAGAGCAGAGTGGAGTAGCATGTCATAGTGTACTGTGTCAGAGAGTGTCTAAGACTGGAAGGGGGAGTGCAGTGGAGTGGCATGTCATAAGTGGAGTTGTGCATCATACAGTAGAGTGGTGTGTTGTAGAGTGGAGTGGCATGGAGGGCCTTGGACTAGAGTGTCGTGGAGTGATGTGTCATTGAATTGAGTGGTGTGTCATAGAGTGGAGTGGCGTGACATAGAGTAGAGTGAAGAGGTGTGTTGTAGCGTGTAGTGGAGTCAACTAGAGTGACATAGAGTGGAGGGACATTGAGTGGCATGTCAGATTGCCAGTGTGGAGGGGCGTAGAGTAGAGTGGTGCAGAGTGTAGTGTCATGTCCTAGATTGGAGTGGCTCACCATAGAGTGGAGGGGAGTGGAATAGAGTGGGGTGTTGTAGAGTGGAGTAAAGTGGCGTAGAGTGGAGGCGCATAGAGTGGAGTGGAGTGTTATGGATTGGAGTGTCATGTTTTAGAGTGGAGTGGTGTGTCATAGAGTTGCATGTTGTGGTGTCTTTGAGTGGAGGGACATAGAGTGGAGTGGCAGAGAGTGGAGTAACATAGAGTGTCATAAAGTGGAGCCGAGTGTCGTAGAATGGAGTGGCATGTTGTATATTGAAGTGGCATGTCATAGAGAGGAGTAGCATGTCATAGAGTTGACTGGATTGGTGTGTCATGGAGTGTCTTTTGTCATATATATATATTTTTAGATTTCAAAAGGTACTGTAGTATTTTCTAGATATTCACAATAATATTGTGAAAGTACTGCGGTACATCATAAACTTTTTTTCAAATCTATAACTCAATAAAAAATACTTTTTGCTAACTCTACAGGCTTTGCTAAACTGCCTCATTTCTTCATGTATATTAGAAAAAGAGTAATAAGCTATGTTTTATGTTAATGCACAGAACAAATACAAAGTGCGGTTTAAACAATATGGCTGCCTTTTTATTTTGCAAGGGCTTTAATTAACCAATAATATTGTATTTCATAACCATATACCGCATTATACTGTGATGGTACAGCTGGGTACTGCGGCCCGATATTTCAGTAGGTTTTTGTCTCTTATTACTAAAAAACTATGGAACAAATTCAGATCAAATAACAAAAATCACAGTTTCCACATCACAATCTATATTCCTCTCAAATTTCATGCAAATCCTTTCAGCCATTTTATTGCTCTGTCTGTCTAAAAGTTTACAGAAGATGCATTGGTGGAAAAACATGTTTTGGGACCCCCCTTTTTAATTTGCACACCACTAATCACAATGAAACTTTGCATCTTCAGCCAATGTAGACACAAGTATAGGTTTGCAAAGTTTTGTGGATGTTCATCAAATTGTGACAAGGTTAGTGCCAAGCAAAAATCTGAGGAATTCCTATCTCTCAGAATCCTAGCTACAACTACTGGCACTCTGTTATATATATATATATATATATATATATATATATATATATATATATATATATATATATATATATATATATATATATATATATTTATATACATATACATACATATATATATACATACACAAATATATATATATACATATATATACACACACACATATATATATATATATATATATACACACATATATATATATATATATATATATATATATAGTGACCAGTGCTAAAGTGTAAGTATTCCCTGTATAAATTGTATGTGTACATTATCTTATCCATGATTGCCATTTACTAGTAAGTCCCTCGTAAAGTGCACTAGAGGTGCCCAGGGCCTGTAAATCAAATGCTACTAGTGGGCCTGCAGCACTGGTTGTGCCACCCACATTAGTAGCCCTATAAACATGACTCAGACCTGCCACTGCTGTGTCTGGAGTGCAGTTTTAAACTGCCAATTCAATTTGGCAAGTGTACCCACTTGCCAGGCCTAAACCTTCCCTGTTTATACCTTTTTATACATGTAAGGCACCCCTATGGTAGGCCCTAGGTAGCCCCATGGCCAGGGTGCAGTGTATGTTAAAGGTGGGACTTGTTCTTATGTGTTTTACATGTCCTGACAGTGAAATACTGCCAAATTCGGTTTTCACGGTTGCAAGGCCTATCTCTCTCATAGGTTAACATGAGGGCTGCCTTTAAATATTATTAAAGTGTGAGATTCCCTTTGGGAGCAAATAGACATGTGGAGTTTGGGACCTCTGAACTCACAATTTAAAAATACATGTTTTAGTGAAGTTGGTTTTTAGATTGTGTTTGAAAATGGCACTTTTAGAGCGTAGGCATTTTCTTGCTTAAACCATTCTGAGACTTTGCTTGTTTGTGGATTACCTGTCTGGGTCAGTTTGACATTTGGGCTGTTTGCACCTTACCTCTAGACAGTGACACAAAGGGAGCTGGGGTGTAGCCTGCATATCCTGATGGGCCATCTGGGCTGAAGGGAGGGGAGGGGTGGTCACTTACACCTGAAAGGGCTGTGCCTGTTGTCACACAATGCAGTCTCCTACCCCTGGTGTGTGTCTAGGGCCTGGCCTGGACAAGGCAGGATCTTGAAAACAACAGAGGCTTCTCTTTGAAGCAGGTCTACTTCAAAGGCAGAAAGGCGTATAAGAAGAGCACCCAAACCCCTGAAAATCAGATGACTTCTGGAACCAAGAGGATCCTCTGGCAAGAAGTAGAGCTGGAAGCTGAAGGAGGAGTACTGCCCCTTTGCCTGTGACTGTGCTTTGCTGGGTTGGCCTGCAGTAGCTGCTTCTGCCTGAGAGAGGACAAAGACTGACTTTTGTGTGACTTCCCACTGGTGAAGAATCTCCAAGGGCTTGAATTGAGCTTGTCTCCTGTTGTTGAAGTCTCAGGGACATCAAAGACTTCTCTCTGCCAGCACTTGGGCTTTCTGCTGAGAGGCCTGCCTGCCAAGTGGTGCCCTAACCTGTCTCTGGGCCCTTGAAAAGTGCAGCTGGTGGAAAAAGGACTGAAATCCATGCAAAGACCACAGTGCGGGGAAACTTTCGATGCACCACCCACCTCGTAGCTGAAAAACGACATGCTGCTGGCCTCGCGGCTAACATTGATGCTCCACCTGCATCGCAGCTGGAAGATCGACGCAACGCAGCTGGAGAAACGACGCGCAACACCCACAGTGGTTGCTGTTAACAACGCAAGCGCCCGCGCAGCGCTGTTTCTTGACAGCGTGCGACCGGATTTTGACATAACATCGCTGGGTGCGGAAAATCAACACAAAGCCTACCCGGACCCGAGGTGCCTGTCTGGATCAACGCATCGCTCTCTTGCGGGAGAGAAGAAACAACGCACGCCGACCCGACCGGAGGAGGAACAATGAACGTTCTCGCTTGCGAGTGAGAAATTTACGCATCACTGGCCTTTTATGACGCACGCTCACCTGGTGGGTTTATTTTGACGCTACCCAGGTATGTTTGTGCAATAACAGCGTTCTCACTGTTTTCTAAGGAATGAAGACTCTTTTTTTCTTTTTAAATTGGTAACTTGACTTGAGTATGTCGGATTTTTATTGTTTCAGTCTTGTTTTGTTTAGATAAATATTACCTATTTTTCTAAACCTGTGTTGTGTTCTTTTGTGGTGGGTTCACTGGGCTTTACAGTGTGTGTTGGTACAAATACTTTACACCTCGATTTTGAAGTTAAGCCTGCCTGCTCGTGCCAAGCTACCAAGGGGGCGAGAGGGGGTTAACTGAGGGTGATTCTCCTTTACGCTGACTAGAGTTAGGGTCCTTGCTTGGACAGGGGGTAACCTGACTGCCAACCAAAGATCCAATTTCTAACAAACACTGATGTGAGTGGTCCAATAATTCCACTGGAACCCCTTCCACTATGGTATTGTCAAATATAAACTTGACATTACTCACCATATACTTTGGTTTTAAGCTGGTCGGGAGGAATAGGTGGTGGATTTGTTTTATCATGGCGTGCAAATTGACATGGCCCACTTTTGCCACCTTCCTTACTTGTCGGATTAGGGTGAGGGCCGGATCCAGCATGAACCCAAGTGATTTTACACATGTGAAAGTGAAGAGGAGAATCCATCATTTCCCAGGCCAGAGAGTTCAATTTTGCTCCTGTAAGAGGAAGTGAGATGGATAAATTTAATATTCTGGACATTTGGCATTTGGAATTTCTGTGATATCCGTTATGGTGTCCAGCTATGCAGGTTCATATAGTGATAATGTCCACTTTTGTTGATGTTTTGGGTACCATTTTTTGTCAGTAGCATATTGGTGCACAACGACTCGAGTATGCATGAGGATCAGACTAAGGGTATTCATATACAGAGTCTATAGGGTAGGAGACAAACCCAAACTCTGTGGGACAACACATGGCACTTCGGCTTTGCCTGTGGTGCAATTTACAATCCTCACTAATTAATACCACCTCAGAACCTGCCACTGAAAGCCCATCAGATGCTCAGGTTTTTGAGGTAATCTGCTAAAGTAATTAGGTTTGAAGCCCAACGATAAGTCTAAAAGTACAATTAAACAGGCATCACCATAGTACAGTTTGTCATGCACATGGTCCAGTATCATCAGGGTGGCAGTTTCAATAGTGAAACTTGTTTGCAAGCCACATTGACTGTTGACCACATGCGCTCTTTGATAATGACCTTGTTTAATCAGTTGGTGAAAGATTTTTTTAAGGCTTTCAATAGCCAAGGTAAATTAGAGGTAGCTTGATAATTTGATAACTGCTTTTGCCAATGGTGTTTTTTAGCGTGATTTTATAGGTCTTCCAAGGGTTCAGAAAAGTGCATTGGTGCAGGGAGACATTGATCAGGCCACACCGGGTGCTATCCATATCTTTGAACTTGTTTTTTATGACATTTAACAGGATATATCTTATCATGTTTAGATTCATTTTGACATCTTCAGACTGAATTACCATCAGTTACCCCTCTGTGCATAGGCCCCCCCCCAAATGCCCACTGCTTTATTCCATGCAAAGCTTTAGTCCCAAATGCATACTGAGCCTCACTACATAGGTAAAAGCTAAAGCCACAAATCCCCAATTTAGCTTCCAGGTTATACAGGTATAGATTCCAACACCTAATACACCCTTCTTATATATAGATTTAGCCCCAAATTTTCATCAGTCTTTTCTCACATGCAACTTTAGCCATAGATTGCCACTGCAGACTCCACAGGTACAATTAAAGCTCAACATTGCCACTCCAAGCCGTGGCATGAGCAGGTGAACCCTTAAAAGTTAAGTGCAACCTCCCCTTGCACAGTGAAGTTACCACACACAGCCTCCACATGTGCAAGACCACAATACTAAGAGTAGCTGTCCATGCACAATAAAAGCAACACCCAGGTCTACCTCACCACAATTCAAGACCCATTTATAAAGTGTAAAGTATATGAATGTAATGCCTGATTGCACTGTGCAGTACTCAGTTGAAACTAAAGCTCTACATGCTCAGTATATTGTCCATATTTTGATGCAAAGCTCATAATTATCAGCACTGCACCTGCATGCTCAACTACATCCCCAAAGTTTCAGTTCTGTCGCTGAGTCGCTAAATCCCTAAATGCACATTTTGACCTTTCCATTAGTAGATAACGACCCAAATTCCCTGCACACTCTCCTACCTTGAATGTAAAGGCACATAAAGTTCTTGTGAAGGCCACTTGTGCTGTGTACGTTTTCCATACACATGCAAAGTTCCAAATTCTGTAGCTTTCCTGCATACAGACAAAGCCAACATGCCCAATTCAGGTTTTCATAGTCAGATAAATGCCATTATGCCCACCTTTACCTCTATCTTATCCCTTAGGCACCAAAGAGGAAGCTGCTTAGGGCTAGAGTGGTGACACATGGTGGAAGCTTGCATCCCTTTTTCTACCCAAAGCCTCCATAAGGCAGCTATTGGCTTGTAAATGGGCTACCGGTGAGACAAGCAATGAGAACTACAGAAAATAAATATGGCCTCAGAGCATTCTTTACTACCTGTCCCTGCTGCTGTTCTTTTAAGTCTTAAGGCCAAAATTTGCAAGGGAGTTCCAGGGGTACCAATTCATATTTAGCTGCTATTGTCCCTCCTGGCCCCTACATGATTTTTGTGTGGTACCACACTTCTCAGGAGTGATTAGGCAGCCTCACGCGCCTCTAAATCATCCATGGTACCAGTTGTAGACAATGATCTAGAACCGGAAAGTGCTGAGAACTGAACAGGTTTATTAAAAATGGACTGAAAAGAAGTGGAACTGTAAAATAAAGAGTTGATTCAAGAATCCCCAGAAACTATCCCTTGCAAGACAGTTGTTGAATGTTTAGGGTTATGGTTCCTTCCTGGCAGTTAACATTGGAGAGCTCTCAAGAGGCCTGTTGAAATGGCCCTTTTGGCAGGGTTACCCCAAAACAGTTTGCCTTCCTCCACTTTTTCTGAATGTGTTTTTGTTGGCTTTAGGACTCTGAGCACTTCACTGATAACCAGTACTCGAGTGCATGTGCTTCTTCCCTAAACAGGATGACATTAGTGTAAACCCGATTGGCATATTTGAATTACCTGTAAGCCACTTGTAAAGTGGGCCTGTACTTCAAATGCTATTCTTGGGCCTACATCACTGATTGTGCCACTCATATGAGTAGCCTTTCAAACCTGTCTCAGGCCTGCCATTGCAGTGGCTGTGTGTACAGTTTACTGCCACTTCGACTTGGCATTTAAAACTACTTGCCAAACTGTAAACTCCCCTTTTATTATATATGTCATCGATAAGATAGGCCCTAAGTAACCCTAAGGGCAGGATGCTATGTGAATAAAAGGTAGGACATGTACCTTTATGTTTTACATGTCCTGGTAGTGACAAATAGCCTATTTCATTTTCACTACTGAGGCCTACTCTTCTCATAAGCTAGCACTGGCAATTCCTTAATATACTTTTAAGATGTAATTCCTGATCAGAGAGGAGTGGCTTTGTCAATTTTCACACCCTTGGAATAGTAATGATAAATCCTCTTTACTGGTGAAATCAGATTTAACATGACTATTTTAGAAATTCCATTTTTAGAAAGCGGGCATTTTTCTGCACGTATTGCTCTGTGTCCCTGGCAACTTGTCTCCAATGCAGTTCTGGGCTGGCCTGGGCTGGCTGACAGCTGCATTTGTGCATTCCCTCCAGACAGCCACAACACAGGACACTCAACTACTTCTACATTCATCTGCATACTGATTGGTCTATCTGGGCAGGGAGAATGGGAGAGGTCCACACTTATACTTCAAAGGATAGTGGCCTGACCCCACACAAAGGACGGATTACCCCCCCACTGATGGCCTGGCAGACAGGACTGGGCTGAAAGGTGACCTGTACACTTCAGAGAGTTATTTTGAAGTCAGTTTACATCAAAGGAAGTTTTGGGGCTAAGCACTGGGTCTCTGGCCCCCTGAAGACAGACATTCTTGGAACTCTATGTAGACATCACTGACTCTACATTTGCATGTTGCCAGAAGGACTGCTGTGCTGCCAGGAAGGACTGTCACTCTGCTTTTTGCTCTGATGTGTTGGTCTGCTGCTTGCTGAGCTGCAGGACGGACTGCCACTTTGCAACCTGCCTAGCTGTGCTGGCCTGCTGCCTGCTTCCTTTTCTGCCGTGCTCTCCAAGAGCTTGTTGGCTTGTGCCCTGTTGCGACTCTGCCACTCATGAGTCCGGCAGAGGCACTCTGACCAGGAGCAGAGATCAAACGCTCATTGCTTATTTCCGCAGTGGCGGTTCGGGTGGCAACTTGTCTGTGTTCTGTTGGTTCCATCCCCGTGCTCATAATATTGCGGTCTGCTCCGCTGGGGCCGCAGAGGTGGCACCGCCATCTGCACCGTGGTGGTCCACGGTCCGCCAGACTCATAAAGACCACCTCAGTGAGAGAAACATTCAAAGGTCACAATGTAAAGACTCCATGCAGAATAGGAATGCCTCTACCAGGGAGGCCCCTGAAAGACTGGAACCCTGGGCCACATACCACTTTGCACATCAATCGTAATGGCAGGACTAATGTATAAGAAAACTAGCAAGCATTTTTTATTATTAACAAATAAACAAATGTGGTTGTCCAGCACACCATTGTGTCACTTACATTGCCTCCCAGAACACTGCCATGGGATCCTTACCAGGAAGGGGCATCTAGAGAGCAGCCCAGGCACTTCAAAGATATCCTTTGGGAAGGGGACTGGTTTTGGGATGGGTGGGTTTGGTTTTGGGAAGGTTGGGACTGGGTTTGGTGGGGTTTCCTTTTTTTGCCCTTGTTGGGGGTATGGCTGGGTTCAGTGGGGGGAAAGGGAGGAACAATGGTCACAGGGAGGACTTGGATGTGGAAAGAATGGGTTGGGGTGGACGAGGTCCCTTCAGCTATGGGAGTGGGAAGGTTTTGACAGGGATAAGGGCAAAGGCAAACAATAGACTTTCTTTAGGGGAATGGGTAGGGTGCCCAGGAAGGTTTGTGGGTTGGGAGGTTGAGGAAGTTGATGTGTCAAGTGTGTGTGTGTTTTTTTTTTTTGGTGCTGATGTCTGTGTGTCTTTGTTTTGTAGGTGTCTGCTGTGTGGGTGAGTGTGGGTATTTGCATTTCTTTGTGGTGTGTGATGTCAATGAGCTGGGTATGCAGGGAGTGAGGAATGCATCTGTTGGCATGGGTGGGGTGTCTGCGGGCATGGGGGCACGGGGGAATGGTGGGTTTGTGTGTGGGTGTGGGTGTGGTGTCTGAGGGTATGGTGGGAATGGTGGATGTGTCTGTTGGTGTGGGTGTAGTGTCTGGGGGAATGGTAGGGTAGTGGATGGGACTGTGGCTGTGGCTGTGGTGTCTGGGGGAATGGTGGGGTGGTGGTGGTTGTGAATGGGGTGAGTGTCTGTTAAGTGGTTGCATGCCTGTGTGTTCTGTGGTGTCTTTGTTTACGTGTGCTGTTTGGGGCTGTTGAGATGTGTGCATGCTTATGTGTGAGTGTGCTTGGGACAGGTATGGGAATGGGGAAATTGGATGTGGAAGAGGCAGGTGGTGGGGTGGACATATGGTATGGGTGGAAGGCTGATGCGAGGGAGGTGACCAGAGCCTGAAAAGATCTCTGTAGGGCAGACATGGAACTGTGGATGCCTTCCAGGTAGGCCACCATATGTTACAGATGGCTGACCATGGATGCCATCCAGTAGTGCTGTCTGACCCACAGAGATGTTTCTCAGGAGGTCAATAGCCTCTTCACTCAAGGCATCAGGGGGAACAGGGGCAGGAGGTGAGGTGCTTGGAGCGAAGGAGACGGCTCCCAACTTGGGCGAGTGGGCCCCACCAACTAGGTGGGGAGCAACAGAGAGGGTAGAGATGGTAGTGGGGGAGGCAGTCAAGGATGGTACAGGAACTGATCCTGCATGTTCTGGCACCCTTAGGGTGTGTCAACTGGATCTGGAGTCGGACAACGACGATGTTGAGTTGGTCTCCTCTGTGGCACTCCCCTCACCCTCTGGGCCTCTAGTAACTCCATGTCTATTGTGTCCCGAAAGGAGGTACCGTGGCCAGCTGCTTCCCCACTGATGTCAACCATGTCTACTCCACTTGCCCGGGACGATTCTGAAATGACAAAGGTTTATTGCATGTGCCAGAACACACTTGGCCAATAGTGAGGATCATAGAACATTACTTTAATGTACAGTAGACTGCAGCTACAAGGTCCACCAAAGTGGCTTCAACATTTACAAGGCCACATGCATGCATGCTACATGAACTGTAAACAGTTGCCCACTGTAAAGTCAGAATCACAGACAACTCCAATTGCATTAGTGAAATTGTGCAATCGCAATATCCATGTATCAAGCAGGATACCTTGTCATCTTGAATGGTTTGGGTCTTGTAGCATACCTCAGTAGCCTGTAGTCATCAAATAGTATACCAATGCAAAATGTATTCCTACTGACTCCACACAAGGTCCTGCAATCTCCAAATGTTCATATACCTCATAACACATCATGATGAAATAATGGATAACTAATACAGCTACGTTACAGCAAGATGTATAGTAGTTGGAATGAGGTGACATGGAAAAAGTTGATATCACACTATAGAAACTTTCCAGTGGTAACTTCCTAATATACCCATTGCCAACATAGTGTCATGAATGAAGTACTAATGTAGCATTACAACATACTGTTTCACAATGGGAAGACACATCACTGTACCTAGTTTTCAAGTAAACACAAAGTCCAACGTATTACTCAGTGTACACACTCCCTGATGCATGTCAACAGTCAGTTAATGATCCTTCACCACAAATCATTTGCAAATCACTAAGCTTAATAATTCCACATCAATGGCATGGAAATGCACATTGTGAATTAGTATTGTAGGTTTACCTATCATGTCCTTCATTGCTTCAGCATCTAGGCATCACAAATGACATTGAGTAATGGATTAGTGTATACATGATGCACCAACCAATGTTGGCACACTCCTGTCTGTGGTAACACTTGAATTGTATACCCTGCCCATACAAATGTTTTCCAATCAATTCTTGCATGCACACATATGTGATGGAGTCAGACATCATCCCCTGAAGACAGGTTGATCATGTGGGAAATGGTAGTGTACATGAAACTACTAAAGTGAAACATGCACATGCCAACTTGTAGGCACAAATCCTGTTGATAACAGTGATGTTAGCCAACTCATGTTACTGTACATTCCCCACTGACCAAGAGAAATTATTGCTCAGTGACTACACCCAAAGTGTACTATATGCTATGTCACATGAATGAGGGCCACCATCAAATGAGACACAGTAGTGAGGTACCAACACTTATGACACACTGAAGACAAGTAGCCTGTTGGGTACAAATATCACCCACAGCACCAAACAACATGAGCTGATTGATCACTTTACTCAGCCATGTGTCTGCTCAATATAGCATATTGGTAGTGGACTGGACTCTGTTGTGTACCTGGTCATTTGGACAATAGGCAAGACACATCAGTATACACCTCCTACCAGACCTACACAAACATCAACTCTTCTTGTGGGTCGTACATGGGCCACCTCCAATATTCAGGGGCGGGGGTTGCTTCTAACACATAAAGGTGACAATGTAACATTGATTAATCTGTCCAGGACTCACCTCTGTGTAACTGCTGTGATTCCCTCAAATGCCCATCAAGGTCCTGGCAGGCCAACAACAGTATGCGGGCCATTAGTGGGGTGAGGGTCCAGCACACGCCACACCCACGTTGGGAGGACAGCCCCAGCTGGACCGCCATGATCTTCTGGGCTCAGTGACTCAGGTTCTCCCGCCTCTTCCTGGCAATGACTCTCCAAATGGCTTGCTTCTGATGGGCGTTGACCTATATGGATACAATAGACTAATGAAGACATAATTCAATAACTTAGGATATCTGTTTGGTTAACACACATTTTGTTGACACCTAGCACTGGCATTTCAGATTTGTTAGCACACTACATGTGGAAATTGCATATGCTGATAGGTCCAGGGACATACATACACACTTTTGTAGTCATCTGCTAACTATCCACAGCCCTGGTCATGAACCACAATGACTAACCAAGCCCACTTACATCTTATAGCCCAGGGCCAACCAACATGTACTATGATGTGAGCCACTATGAAACACAGCACACTACTGTAACCTTCTGAAGGGTAAACTACTTGTGCATGACTGTACGGACACTTTTACATCCAGGCACATTGACTTATTGCAAATGGTCCATACAGGCTACTACCATAATTAAGCCTACCTCCTAAGATTTAGGTCACAATGAAAGGGCTGGCATGGGTGTCACTGAGAGCTTCCTCTATGTGGATGTGGGACATGTGGACTATATAATGGAATCTAATGCTACATCTAATTGAGTTTGTGTGGCATGTACTGGTATCACAGGACACACCTTTTACCATATGTGGCACTCTTACAGAGATGACATTCAACATAACAAGATATGTTTGGTCTCATTGGTTCAATGTAACAAAGATAGTGATTCACTAACCAAGTATCTTCACTGTACCTTCGTCACTCATGCAAGAGGCTAGTACAGTGCAAACATAACTTAGGGAAAGGTGACAACAGACATGTGGGAATAAGGGGCCTGTCAGCAGTAAATGTCACATATTGATAATGTGGGTCAATGGAAAGATGTAGCAGGTCAGGAGCTTACCTAAGTCGCCATTCTAAATGTACTCCATGTAAAAGCATTCAGGCCTACTATTAGTTCTGAAGACTCATTTTGGGGACATCCAAGGATCTGCAGGTCTACATGGAGCTTATCCTCTGCATCAGTTGCATTGCCTCAGTAATTCTGCCCCAGCCTGGGCTATGGCCCAGAATGTGAAAAGTTTTGACTTCCTTTCTCTCTGCCGGCTGAGCATACTGAACCAACATGAACATCACATTTCCATTATTTCAATGCATAACAGTACATCTCATGGCCATCCTATATGTGAACTCAAGGTTGTGTGGCACTCTGAAGGAGTCATTGAGGCTTAGCTAGATCTTAATCAACAGTTTGCCAAGGTCTGATCTGTGATATGTGGGACTGTACACATTGCTAACATCCTCAACTGCTCCTGACAATATACATACACAGCTCATGCTGTAATGCAAATACATTTTTTCTCATTTACCATCATGTGATCATCATGTATATCATTATTACCCTGACACGTTTACTTGTAAATGCTACAGAAGGAGGATCTAGGGCTTCTCACATCACACAACACAATGTGCATTTAAAATTTGCAAAGTACATGGCTCCACAATCCATGACATGTACATCTTATGTATGGTCCACAAAATGTAACTACAGTCATGCAAAAAAATATCTGTGACTCAGAGGCACATTGTAGCCTGTGGGAAAGGAAAGGATGGTATTGTGCTGTGTCAAATATGTATGTGACACAGTTACCTGTTCCTCTGGTGAGTCATGGAGCTGACCATACAGGCAAAGGACCTTATCAACAAGTTTCTCTAGCTCCTCTGGAGAGAAGGCAGGGGCCCTTTCACCTACTTGTACTGGCGTGATTGCTCCCAGAGGCGGCACGCAGCAGCTAAAGTGGTGGAGGTGTTGATGGCAGCAGTGTCAGAAGGCAAGTGAGTTATTTTTCAAAGCACAGTTTACATATACGACACATACACGGTCATCACAGTTGACAGGCACAGACATTAGTCCGCAACCGTAAACATAAACAATGTTAGCCTATGGTTGGGACCGCCATGGATGAAACCGCCCACGCGCGGTCGACTTCCACCAGTCGGGGCAGCTTCCAAAAGTCCAATATACGAGGTCAAGCCTCCACCATTTTAGCGGCTGAAATACAATATTGCTGACTGGTAAATGTGTCACTTCTCCTACAAATCTATAGTAACATGTACACATATGTGATACTCCATTGATGTTATCCTAGTTTCTAGGACACAATCATCAGTGTAGTGCATTACTGTCATAAATGCCATATAACCACAGTGCAATGTACACCGCCAGTGAAGGTATTTTGGGAGGGGAAAACATATTTTTCTATGACAAGGTGCGCATGAGGACCATATAGCTGTATGATGTGCACATATATGTTGTAGACACGTGTGGACAACAATGGGAATTATAGCTGGATCTTGGGAATAGACAAATGTGAAATGTGTGTAATGGTTTTTCAGCCAGTATTTTTTTGTCACATCACTTTTGTCTTACTCATCATATATGTAGCTCTGGACACTGTGACTGGTGCACCAGTTTATTTGATTTGACACATAGGTACCTTGGGAGAGGAAGCAGATAACAACCTCCAGTGTACTGTCCATTTCCATACCCTCAGACCATGGAAGAAAGGGATGTGATAAAGCAGTTTTGTCTGACTAGGCAAACTATACAAGACCTATGTTGCCAGGTGGAGCCAGATCTCATGCCTCAAAACACTAATCCAACATGTGTACCTCCCATTGTAAAACTCATGGCAGTATTAGCCTTTCTAGTGACAGGGTCCTTTCAGTATACAGTGGCCATAGCTGGTGGTATGTTACAACCAATGCTCAGTGGTGTTTTAAACGCCGTGCTATCAGCAAAGATGAAACACATTGACAACTTCATCAGGTTCCCTAGATGTGAGGATTTAGCCAATGTGAAGGTTGACTTTTACATATTTGGTCGCCTCCCACATATGGTGGGAGCCATTGATGGCACACATATTGCATTAGTGCCACCACATGCAAGTGAACAAGTCTATCAGAACAGGAAGCACTTCCATTCTATCAAAGTGCAAGCTGTCTGCTTGCCAGACCTGTACATTTCAAGCGTCTGTTCCCAGTTCCTAGGTTCAGCCCATGATTCCTTTGTAATGAGGAACAGTACCACATCCCACTTGATGTCACAACTGCAACTGGAAAGGGCATGTTGGTAAGTAACCTATGTCCCAACTTTGTGTGTGCAATGTCAGATGCCACGATGAGGAAGTGTGTGAATCATTGTAGCTTTTATGTCTCATTACAAAACAGGAAACTCAACATATCCCAACCGTCCTTGGTTGTTAACACCACTGAGGAATCCAACTACGCCAGGCAAATGCGCTTCAATGAGGACCATGGAAGAACGTGGCAGTCAGTTGAGCGGGCTTTTGGGCTCCTGAAGGCCAGATTTCACTGTCTGGACAAGACTGGGGGAGCCCTCCTATATTTACTCAGGAAGGTGTGTCAGATCACCATGGCCTGCTGCATGCTCCATAACATCACCCTGCAAAGGAACATCCCTTGCATCGCAGAGGAGAGAGAGTCTGAGGTGCCACCGGGTGAGGATTCTGAAATTCCAAATGATGATGATAGAGGTGAACAGGATGGAGATGACTTTGCAAAAAGACCTTATAGACAGCATCTTCTCATGAGTATAAGTATGTCATGAAATGTCCTGAGTTTGACTGCACAATGAACCCTTGTTCTAATGATAAGAGGAGTATGTTTTAAGAAACATGTTAGGAGGCTTAAGCCCTGGAAAAATGTGGCAAAAAGGTGTTTGGTGATAAAGCTTTTGACACATTCGTCCCATTTCTCTTCTCCTCTTCCCCGCAAAGGTCGCTGAGAAGATAGTAAACGCTCAACTGTCTCACTTCTTAGAAGAAAACACCATACTCAACGCCTCCCAGTCTGGATTCTGGAAGAACCACAGCACTGAGACCACCCTCATCGCCTGCACAGACGACATCAGGACCAGAGTGGACAAGGGCAAGACCGTTGCCCTCATCCTCCTAGACCTCTCTGCAGCTTTCGACACTGTATGCCATCAAACCCTCTGCGCATGCCTTTTTGACACCGGAATTCAACACAAGCCCTAGACTGGCTCACCTCCCTCACCAAAAGATTCCAAAGAGTTTTCCTCCCCCCTTTCTGGTCTACAGCCACCAAGATCATCTGTGGGGTTCCGCAAGGATCCTCCCTCAGCCCCACCCTCTTCAACATCTACATGGCTCCTCTCGCAAACATCCTCCGCCCCCACGGCATCACCATCATCTCATACACAGACAACACCCAGCTCATCATCTCCCTCACCAGGAACCCAGCCACCGCCAAGATTAACCTACACGCCGGACTCGTCAACGTCGCCAAATGGATGACAGCAAGCCACCTCAAATTAAACTCAAACAAAACAGAGATCATCATCTTCGGCCCCAACAAGACAGCATGGAATGACTCCTGGTGGCCCACGACCCTCGGACCACCCCCAACACCCACCACCCACGCACGCAACCTTGGCATCGTTCTAGACTCATCTCTCTCCATGACCCAGCAAATCAACGCCATATCATCCTCCTGCTTCAACATCCTTTGCATGCTACGCAAGACTTTCAAATGGATTCCGTTAGAAACAAGAACAGTCACCCACGCCCTCATCAGCAGCAGACTGGACTATGGCAACACCCTCTACGCAGGGACCACAGCCAAGCTTCAAAGAAAACTCCAGCTAATTCAGAACGCAGCCGCACGTCTCATCCTCAACCTCCCTTATCATGAACACATATCCACCCACCTCAGATCCCTACACTGGCTGCCCATCAACAAAAGGATCATTTTCAAAGTCCTCGTCCACGCTCACAAAGCCCTCCACGACACTGGACCGGCCTACCTCAACGAACGAGTAAACTTCCACATACCAACTCAACAGCTCCGCCGACCTCGCCCTCGCTACAGTCCCCCGCATCCAACGCACCACCTCCGGAGGCAGATCCTTCTCCCACCTCGCCGCCAAGACCTGGAACTCCCACCCCATCAACCTACCCAAGACCCAGGATCTTCTAACCTTCAGAAAGCACCTTAAAACATGGCTTTTTGAGCAGTAACTGGCAACCCCCCCACCAGCGCCTTGAGACCCTAACAGGTGAGTAGTGCGCTTAAGAAATTATTTGATTGAAAAGTGGAGATGGAGGATTCACAGATTGCATGTTAAAAACTAAAACACAACTTGCGTAACAGGTTAGGTATCCAACAAGAAAGAGGTGTGTTAAAATAATAAAGTTGTTTCTGAAGTATGATGTTTGCAGTATCACTGGAGATGTTTTAAAACTCAGTGTAATCCACAGGAACACAAGGTATGTATATACTCTGTGTACCAAGGTACATCACTTCTGAGCACCGTCACCAAAAAAAACTGGTAACATCTCGTTAGACTGTTATTTAAAATCAGGGTAACAAACAACCGCTCCGTAGCTTTAAGATGGCCACCACATTTACATATGAATTAAGTTAGTTTCTTTTCTCATAATCTGACCACTTCTTTATGAAATTTAAGGACTGAAAAGATCCAGAGAAGCTCAAACATGCTCTGAACACACCCGGCAACACCGTCCAGAAGCAGCGCTCATAGCATGGGTAGACCAAAGAAAACAAGTCGTCGACAAAGGTTCATGCCTCACCGGGTTTCGATCTCGGTGTCAGAATGCAGTCGACGAGCGACACAACGGTATTGCCAGGTAAGATTTCTTGCTGGGGTGATTCAGCTCGTTGCCAAGTGTAATGAGCTGAGAATCACACCGTTCACGTTTTATGTAAAAAAAATGTATTTATTGAAGAAGCGCACGTCAAAGTAAACACCCTAGCACTGTGAGAGCTGTCATCAGTTTTGTTGCTCCAACTGTTTTTCTGCCCTCCCGCAACATTCCAAACACCCTCACAACCCTGCAGGTGGCAACTAAAAGTGGAAAACAGACTTGAAACACTGACCTAAATGAACACATCATATTTTGTAAATTTTACAAACATTGCAAAAGATACTACAGACGTTTACCCTACTTAGGGGGTCATTCTGACCTCGGCGGTAAAAGGCGCCTACCGCCGGTCAGAAATCCTCCATAATCCCGCCGCGGTCGCGGAAACCCGCCACGGTCATTCTGACCCGCAGAAGGCAAACCTCCGAAAATCCGACCGCCACAACAGACCGCCAGACCAGCGGTCGGCGGAAAGGTGGAGGTGACCAAACCTCCACCGCCACGCCAACAGAAATACGCCCATCCCATTACGACCCACGAATCCACGCGGCGGTCATTCAAACGCGGTATTCCATTGGCGGGACACACCGCCGCGGTCAGAATACACACAAACGAACAAAACTCAGCCACATTGGACGATTTGAATCCCACACACCTGATACACATACACACACCACTCCCACACACACAATACAATATAAAACACACACCCACATCACCCACAAACCCCTACGCTAAAAAATTCGTCAAGAAGGCAAGAGCGAGACACCAGCATCCAAAAAATAACAGCCACAGCCACTCAACACCATCACCCACACACTATCCACACACAAAACAACACACACCACCACACTCAACTCACTTAAATACACATACTCCACCCCACACATCATACACACCACCCCATGGCACCCCAAAGACAACCCCGCTTCACAGACGAAGAACTCAGGGTCATGGTGGAGGAAATCGTTCGGGTAGAGCCCCAGCTGTTCGGCACACAGATACAATACACCAGCATTGCCCGGAGGACGGAGCTATGGCAGAGGATTGTCGACAGGGTGAACGCAGTGGGACAGCACCCCAGAAATCGGGAAGACATCAGGAAGCGATGGAACGACCTACGGGGGAAGGTGCGTTCCATGGTATCCAGGCACAACATCGCCGTGCAGAAGACTGGCGGAGGACCCCCACCTCAACCCCCACAATTCACATCATGGGAGGAGGAAGTCTTGAACATCCTGCATCCTGATGGCCTCGCAGGAGTCGGCGGAGGAATGGATACTAGTAAGTTGAAGCTTCACTACTGCTTCCCCCCCACCTGCATGCCAAATCAGACCCCAACCCTCACCCCCATCCTCGAACCCCACCCTCACCCCCACCCCCGTCCTCACCCCCACCCTCACCCCCACCACCATCCTCACCCCCACCACCATCCTCACCCCCACCCCCAGCACACCTATTCCCCGCCAATGTCTCACCATCACAACCCACACATCCCAAAACCTAGGCCTGCATGCGTCCACTAAGCATGGACACCCATCACCAAAGCATGCCCAATGCATATACACATCCCCCCCACAAGCCACCCTCACCAAAGCCCCCACACACGAATGCCAGCACTTGGGGACACGAAAACCCACAGATACACCCATATGCCACTCATTGAAACTATAACCATACCTCTATACCCCTGCAGGACCCGACCGTCAACACACCGCGGCGGAGGGGCCAGAATTCTCCACACCCCCCACCCAAGAGGCCGTCAGCGATGACAGCAGCTCTGTCGACCTGGACACCGATGACCAGCCCGGACCATCGGGGACCTCTGGACAGTCGGTTCCCCTCACACAGGCACAGGCCACTACAGACCCTAACCCCCCTGGGAACACCAGCACAGCTCCCACCCAGCGGGCCCATGCCTCTGTCTCCAGGGCGCGTCAATCTGCTGTGTGTCTACCACTACAGGGCACCCAGGATAACCCACCACCCCAACAACAACAGGGACCTGGGGGCAGTGGTAGTGGGCACACCGGCCAGGGGGCAGAGGCCCAGGGAAACAGGGGAACTCGGAGGGCAGCTGTGCGACAGGGGGGGGAGGAGAGGCCCAGGGAACCCACTCTCCACGAGGTCCTCACCACCATCATGGGAGCATACAACCGCTCCCAGGAGACGATGGCGACGGTACTGGCCCGGTTCCAGGAGATCCAGGCACTGCAGGAGGAACACTATCGGGGGTACAGGGAGGACATCAGAGCCATCAACACCACCCTGGTTACCATGGTAGGGCTGCTGCAGGACCTCGTAAACACCAGGGCGGACACTGAACAACACCCAAGGGCCCCTGCCACTAGCCTGGACCAAGAACAGCCAACCACCTCCGCCGGCGCTAGTGGACAGGAGGCCCCCGCACAGCAGCAGCTCACCAGACCCCCACCTCCTGCAGGAGAAGAACCACCCCGCAAGAGGGCCCTGAGATCTCGCAAGAAGACAGAGTAGGATGTCAAGACCCCCGCCAGCAATGGATACCACCTGATGTCATCCCACTGTCCCACATTGTCACCCTGTCCATCCTTGAACTGCCCATGCTCCATCTCTCCACAGGCCTCTGGACAATGCACCTGTGTGACTGTTACTCTGGACTCTGCCATGGACATTCCTTCACCATAGCCCCCACCCACTTGAAACCACCCATCCCATTTTGAGCACTTAAATAAACACCTATTTTGCACCAAAATATCAGGAGTCTGGCTGTGATTTCAATAGATTGTAATTGACATGACAGTGCAAATATGTCCTTGTACATGGTGAAGTCAACAAACAGCTGCCACAAAGCTGTAGTCCATGGGGAAACGAAGCACAGGACTCGTAGTGGGGACCCCAGATCTGAAATAGGGAGGGAAAAGCCAAAACTCAGTCATCATACACTGGGGCAAATAGACAGGCAGCAGAGATGCTGGAGAGTAGTTAGCATTTACTAAATTATCTTTGAAATGTTACCTGTGTCCTATTGGAAGTACTGTTCAATGATTCTGTCCCTGTTGTCTGTTTCAGCCCCGTCGTCTTCCTCCTCGTCACTCTCCTCAGGTTCCACCGCTGCCACAACACCACCATCTGGACCATCCTCCTGCAGGAAAGGCACCTGGCGGCGCAAAGCCAGGTTGTGAAGCATGCAGCAGGCCACGATGATGTGACACACCTTCTTAGGTGAGTACATTAGGGATCCACCTGTCATATGCAGGCACCTAAACCTGGCCTTTAGGAGGCCAAAGGTGCGTTCGATCACCCTCCTAGTACGCCCATGGGCCTCATTGTACCGTTCCTCTGCCCTGGTCCGGGGATTCCTTACTGGGGTCAGTAGCCACGACAGGTTGGGGTACCCAGAGTCCCCCACTAGCCATACACGGTGTCTCTGTAGCTGTTCCATCATGTAAGGGACGCTGCTATTCCTGAGGATGTAGGCGTCATGCACTGACCCTGGGAATTTGGCATTTACATGCGAGATGTACTGGTCAGCCAAACACACCACCTGGATGTTCATTGAATGGTAATTTTTTCTGTTCCTGTACACCTGCTCCCTGTCTCTTGGGGGAACCAAAGCCACATGGGTCCCATCAATGGCACCAATTACGTTGGGAATATGTCCAAGGGCGTAGAAATCACCCTTCACTGTAGCCAATTCGCCCACCTCAGGGAAAATGATGTAGTTCCTCACGGATTTCATCAGGGCAGACAACACTCTGGATAACACCTTCGAAAACATGGGCTGAGACATCCCAGAAGCAATTCCCACGGTTGTCTGAAATGACCCACTTGCCAAGAAATGGAGTACTGATAGGACCTGCACCAGAGGGGGAATCCCTGTGGGTTGGCGGATGGGGGACATCAGGTCGGGCTCCAGCTGGGCACACAGTTCATGGATAGTGGCACGGTTAAGACGGTAGGTCAGGATAATGTGGCGTTCTTCCATTGTCGACAGGTCCACCAGCGGTCGGTACACGGGAGGATTCATCCGTCTCCTCGCCCAACCCAGCGGACGGTGCCTAGGAAGGACAACATGGAGCACAGAGTCAAGCAACCCACAGGTACGTACTCACAGCTAGCACAGTATACGATTCTCTATGCAGTGAATGGCGTGTCTGAGTGGCTATGCAAGGCCTAGGCCTGTGTGACGCAGTTGAAATTGAGCCATGTGGGCCCTGGAAATGGCGGCTGCCTGACCTGTGAAGTGTGACAATGGGATGTGAGGTCAATGCGCTGGCGTGGCACACCGCGGCGGGCGGCGGGCGAAGACCGCGGCGCGAAGCCGCATTGGTTAACATTGAAGCCTATGGGTTTCAGGAGCCAATGGCGAAGGGCGCCGGCGGTGGCGGGACGCACCGCCGCGGTACGCACCGCCGCGGACGTGACCGCCATTTTCTATCTACTTATCCACTTGCGACTTGAACTTTCACAGGAGAGGACCTATACTGCAAGTGTTGCTGTGACCTCGGTCTGGAAGGGACAATGGCTGCTGCGCCTGGGGAAGGGCCCCTGCCTTCACTGGAGAGGAGTTGGAGAAACTTGTGGATGGGGTCCTCCCCCAGTATGCGCTACTCTACGGTCCTCCAGACCAACAAGTGAGTTTAATTCAATATGGATTTGGGGCCACTGGCTGGCTCGGGGCCTGGCGGGGGGCATGGCGGGGGGCCTGGCGGGGATGGGGGGCATGTTGGGCCTGGCGGGGGGCCTGGCGGGGGGCCTGGCGGGGATGGGGGGCATGTTGGGCCTGGCGGGGGGCCTGGCGGGGATGGGGGGCATGTTGGGCCTGGCGGGGGGCCTGGCGGGGGCCTGGCGGGGATGGGGGGCATGTTGGGCCTGGCGGGGGGCCTGGCGGGGGGCCTGGCGGGGATGGGGGGCATGTTGGGCCTGGCGGGGGGCCTGGCGGGGATGGGGGGCATGTTGGGCCTGGCGGGGGCCTGGCGGGGGGCCTGGCGGGGATGGGGGGCATGTTGGGCCTGGCGGGGGCATGGCGGGGGGCCTGGCGGGGATGGGGGGCGTTGGGCCACTGGAAAGGAAAATGCTGAGAAACTTGAACGTGGTATTTCTCCCTCCCTGTACGTGTCACATAGGTCCGCGCCCATGAGAAGATCGGGATTTGGCGTGCCATCGCCAAGGAAGTCCGGACCCTGGGGGTCCACCATCGACGGGGCACCCACTGCCGCAAGAGGTGGGAGGACATCCGCCGCGGGACCAAGAAGACCGCCGAGTCTCTGCTGGGGATGGCCTCCCAACGTAGGCGGGGTGCCTGCCGTCAACTGAGCCCCCTGATGTTCCGGATCCTGGCGGTGGCCTACCCTGAATTGGATGGGCGCGTGAGGGCAGCACAGCAGACACAAGGGGGTGAGTACAAGCATTATCTACTCTGTTGTCGCGCAGTGGAGGTGTCTGGGTGGGGGAGGAGGGCTGGGGGTCCCCCTAGGCCAGGGCGATATCTGTAGGCTGGGCACCCCCGTAAGCCCCTTTGTCCCCAGCCACCACCCTCAGTAGTTTGTCAGTACAGCCATCCCTGGGCCGTGTCATCCATGGGTGCAGTTGTCAACTCTAGGCATGTAGGGCATGTTCCACGGAATGCGTAGCGGACCCCAAGTGCGCAACTTAGTGCAGGGGGCATCTGTGTCTGTCATGTCCGCTAACTGTACCGGAGATCCATGTAATCAATATCCCTTTATTTCTCTCTCCCCTCCCCTTTTTGTTTGTCTTTCTGTGCTTGTGTGCATCAGCATCATCAGGCGGAGGAGAAGTGGCATCGGGGCAGGAGGGAGCTGCATCTCACATGGCCCAGGAGGGCCATGCCACAGAGTCAGACTGGACCAGTGAGACGGAGGGCGAGGGGAGCTCCACGACGGGGACGACTGGACCCTGCAGCGACACGGACACGTCCTCGGAAGGGGGCTCCCTTGCGGGGGTGGCACCATCCGTGCCCCCCGCCATTACAGGTACAGCCGCCACCCAGCGCACCATCTCCGCCCTCCCAGCAGCCCCTCAGCGTTCGCCCCGTGCCCGCTCTGCCAGGAAGCCGGGCATCTCCTTCGCCCCAGGCACCTCAGGCCCTGCCCCTGTTACCCCCGCTGCCCTCAGTGAGGAGGTCATTGACCTCCTCCGAACGCTCATTGTTGGGCAGACTACCCTTTTGAATGCCATCCAGGGGGTGGAGAGGGAGGTTCATCGCAGCAATGCGTACCTGGAGGGCATTCATTCGGGTCAGGCTGCCCATCAGCGATCGTTCCAGGCTCTGGCCTCAGCACTGACGGCAGCCATTGTCCCTGTCTCCTGCCTGCCTCTACTAACTCCCTCCTCCCAGTCTCCTGTTCCTCTGCCTGTCCCACCCACACCATCAGACCAGCCTGCACACACCTCAACACCCAAGAGAAGCTCATCCAAACATAAGCACCACAGATCACGCAGACATTCACACACGCAACATTCCGATGCAGACATGCCAACAGTCACTACCACCTCTGTGACCCCACCTCCTCGTCTCCCTCCTCCCTCCCTGTGACGTCTACACTCACACCTCCATTCACCTCACCATCAGCCAGTGTTTCCATCACCAGCACACCCTCCAGTACAGTCCGCACACGTGCAGTCACCACCCCCACTGCCATTTACACGTCCCCTGTGTCCTCTCCCACTGTGTCTGTCACCCCCTCTTCCACACCACACAAACGCAGCCACCCACCCACCCAACAGCCATCCACCTCACGACAGCCTATCCCTCCTGCACCTGCACCCAAAGACAGCAAACGTGACTCACCTACAACCACATCCTCTCCCTCCACTCCCATTCCCACTGTACCTACCACTATCCATTGTCCCAAGAAGCTCTTCCTCGCCACTACTAACTTCTTTCCTGACCCTGAGCCCCCCCCTCCTTCTCGTCGGGGTAAGAAGAGCACCTCAGCCACCACCAGCCCTGCAGCCCCCTTGACAAGGGTGCAGGGGTATTGGAGCCCGCCAGCCCGCATGTCTGGATCTTCGCCCAGCAGCAAGGGGACAGCCAGCCCACCCCCTGGGAAGAGGAGCAGAAGGCGGAAGGGTCGCCGCAGGAGCCCGCCTTCTACATCCCCCCCGGACACCACCCAGAGACAGTCACCAGCCACAGCTCCAAAGGGAGGAAAGGGCCACAGGCCCACGACTAAGGAGGGCAAGGGCAGCAAGTCGGAGAGGTCAGGCAGCAGGCCTGCTGCCCAGGAGGAGCCCACAACCCCCATAGCCGCTGCCCCGGGAGGAACCGGCACAGCTGCCCCGGGAGAGCCCACCACCCCCATAGCCGCAGCCCAGGGAGGACCCAGCCCAGCTGGCCAGGAGGGCCCCACCACCCACAGCCCAGGTGGGCAGTGAAGGAGCACCATCCCCGCTGCACAGGAGGGCACCACCAGGCAATTAGCAGTTGGCCATAGACCGGCCGCCGTCTCACGCACCGCTCCGCTGGGCCCCGCCGTCTCAAGAACCGCTGAACTGGGCCCTTCAAGGCAAGGAGCGCTGAACTGGGCCCCGCCGTCTCACGCACCGCTCCGCTGGGCCCCGCCGTCTCAAGAACCGCTGAACTGGGCCCTTCAAGGCAAGGAGCGCTGAACTGGGCCCCGCTGTCTCAAGAACCGCTCCGCTGGGCCCCGCCGTCTCAAGAACCGCTGAACTGGGCCCTTCAAGGCAAGGAGCGCTGAACTGGGCCCCGCCGTCTCAAGAACCGCTCCGCTGGGCCCCGGCGTCTCAAGAACCGCTGAACTGGGCCCTTCAAGGCAAGGAGCGCTGAACTGGGCCCCGCCGTCTCAAGAACCGCTGAACTGGGCCCCGCCGTCTCAAGAACCGCTGAACTGGGCCCCGCCGTCTCACGCACCGCTCCGCTGGGCCCCGCCGTCTCAAGAACCGCTGAACTGGGCCCTTCAAGGCAAGGAGCGCTGAACTGGGCCCCGCCGTCTCAAGAACCGCTGAACTGGGCCCCGCCGTCTCAAGAACCGCTGAACTGGGCCCTTCAGGGCAAGAACCGCGGAACTGGGCCCTTCAGGGCAAGAACCGCTGGCCCTTTGGCAGACGTGGCAGGGCAGGATCTATCTCGGGCAGGGCTGCAGGATGTCCTCTGGCCAACTTGCCTCCTCCAGTGGCAGTGGGGTCTGTTATGGACTGTATGGACTGTGGCTTTGCACTCCCCAGGATGGCCCAGTGGGCAGGCCACCCACTGTATGGACTGTATGGACTGTGGCTTTGCTCTCCCCAGGATGGCCCAGTGGGCAGGCCACCCACTGTATGGACTGTATGGACTGTGGCTTTGCACTCCCCAGGATGGCCCAGTGGGCAGGCCACCCACTGTATGGACTGTATGGACTGTGGCTTTGCTCTCCCCAGGATGGCCCAGTGGGCAGGCCACCCACTGTATGGACTGTATGGACTGTGGCTTTGCTCTCCCCAGGATGGCCCAGTGGGCAGGCCACCCACTGTATGGACTGTATGGACTGTGGCTTTGCACTCCCCAGGATGGCCCAGTGGGCAGGCCACCCACTGTATGGACTGTATGGACTGTGGCTTTGCACTCCCCAGGATGGCCCAGTGGGCAGGCCACCCACTGTATGGACTGTATGGACTGTGGCTTTGCTCTCCCCAGGATGGCCCAGTGGGCAGGCCACCCACTGTATGGACTGTATGGACTGTGGCTTTGCTCTCCCCAGGATGGCCCAGTGGGCAGGCCACCCACTGTATGGACTGTATGGACTGTGGCTTTGCACTCCCCAGGATGGCCCAGTGGGCAGGCCACCCACTGTATGGACTGTATGGACTGTGGCTTTGCACTCCCCAGGATGGCCCAGTGGGCAGGCCACCCACTGTATGGACTGTATGGACTGTGGCTTTGCTCTCCCCAGGATGGCCCAGTGGGCAGGCCACCCACTGTATGGACTGTTTGGACTGTGGCTTTGCTCTCCCCAGGATGGGCCAGTGGTCATGGAGTCCCCTCGTGGATCTGGCGTTGTGTACTCAAGTGGCTGAGGTGCCCCCCCTTCCCTTCCCCCTGAGGTGCCTGTCCTATTTTCTTTCTGATGCCCCTGCAGTGTTCTCTCCGTGGAGTTCTTGTCGTGGGACTGGGCCTTGCCCCTTTGCACAGGACCCCTGTGATCCACGGACAGTGGTTGGACTACATTTCGTAGCTGTATATATTTTGTACATAGTTTATTTATTTATTGGGATTACTGGTGTCCATATTTCAATATATCTGCCCGTTTATGATCTCTTCTTTTGGTCTTTGCATTATTTCGGAGGGGGGTGGTTTGTGGGTTGTGACAGTGATCTGTGGGAATGCATTGATGTGTGTGTTGTAGTGGGTGTGGGTGGGTGGGTGTGTGCCGGTAATCTTTTCCCTCCCCTGTGTCGTAGGTGCAGTACTCACCGATGTCTTCCGCGCCGCCGGGCGTACTCCTGGTATATGAACAGGAATAGGAGTGCGGGGATGACCTGCAACTCTGGCTCCATACTGCCGGAATCTCGCGTGGAGTGCGTAGAGGTGAGCGTTTTCCCGTTCGTAGTCTGTTTCCGCCGTGTTCTTATCGGCGGTGCTCCCGCCCCGGAAAAGGTGGCAGATTGGTGGGTCGTAATAGGGTGGGCGGTACTTTGTCTGCCGCCGGGCTGTTGGCGGGAACCGCCGCGCTGTTTGTTTGTACCGCTGTGGCGGTCGGAGTGTTAAGTTGGCGGGCTGTGTTGGCGGTTCCCGCCAGGGTCAGAATTGCATATTTTAGACCGCCGGCCTGTTGGCGGCTTGGCCGCCGCTTTATCACCGACCGCCAGGGTCAGAATGAGGGCCTTAGTTTGCTCTGTTTTAGGGCACTTAATTATATATCTTAAAATGGCTGCCTTGTTTCTAGTTAGGCCAATGTTTTAGTTTCACGTTATCAGTCCCAAAGCGCTAAGGCATCAATATCAAGCGACAAAGATAAACAAATTGTAGGTGTTCACATTAGGTACTTTCCCTCTTCACGCCTTTGAGGGAATTGTTTACATAAATTGCCATCCCATGCATGTCCTGTTATCTATTGTTTGGAAACAGACATACATAATAGGTCTGAGCAGATCTGTGTAAATGCACCTCACTTAGACAGATAGACAGAGGGATTCCGACCAGATGCCATCCCTGCTATCGATGCTGCACGTCGTCTTGATGCTGACCCAGTCTTCGTGCCCTACGACTCTGAGCTACAGACCTCATTCCAAGGTAACGAGGGTTGGGGGGCTCTTCTCATAGATATGGCATTGGCAGATTAGGTTTAACACATCTAGCTCTCTTATAGGTTAGAGAATAGGTTCACATTATTAGGGTATTATGACATATTTCACATCTCGTGTCACTTCATGTCATTACAAGATGGTGGGGGTCTTTGTATTAATGACTCTTGTCTTTACCATTCTGTTTCTTGCACTGTTCATTATCCTAATCATTGCAGCCCATGTAACTTATCGTAAATTGCAGTTTTGTTAAAAAAAAAACCCTATTGAAAAATTTACTGCATCTCTTTCATTGCCTGTGTTTGATTGAGACATGTTGTTCATGTGAGAAAGGGGTAATCTCCGTTTAACCACAAAACTCCCTGAGATGTAACACTCTGGAGTCCATGCATAAAGGTTGCCACAAATCACCTTTTACTGTTTGGGTTTTTGGGGAGGTGCTGCTTGTGAGCCAGGAGGGTTGGGACGACAGTTGCGATTTGTTGTAGGACAGGCATAGTCACCTACAAACATAAGTACTGTCACCCTTAAACCAGCAGTCTTGCCTAGAGCAAGAGTCAAACTAGGAAAACAGGAAGGGATAGAAGGTGGTTGAAAAGCCCTGCTCAGGGCTGTATGGAACTCCATCAGCACCCCTGTTAGGATGCCCATGTTGGAATTATGGACCTCCATCTGTTGGTACATGTCACTCTGCAGCTGCTTGATCTCCCGGAGTTCGGTTACTATCTGACCCATAATGCCTTGGGACTCCTCATAGACCCCCAAGACTTGGCTGATGGTGCCCTGGTTGTGACTGGTCCCAGTGGCCTCACTCTTCTGGCCCGCAACATCCCTCCCATGGACCATACACCCACAAGCCTGTCCTTTGGCCCAGGGTGCCCTCTCCAACTGAGTCCTGGTCCTGCTGTGTCAGGGGTAGTGATTTGCACTTCTAGATCCAGGACTGGTGGCATGAGATTGTACTAACTGTGCTAGGTACACAGGTTGGGGGGGTATGTTGCTGACTGAGTTGTTGTAGCAGATGCGGTGGGAGGTATTGATCTGGGCACAGTGAGACTCACTGTTGCTGTCTGACCAGGCTGTGTAGATGTGTCAGGTCTGTCATCCACGTCCACGTGTTGATGAGTGTTGTCATCCCAGAGGATGTCATGTGAGGGTGGGTTGGGAGCCTGTTTAGTGGGCAATATCTGCCCAGGTGCAGTGCCAGTTCGACCTGAGAAATAGAGTACATTGTTATTGGTGGAAGTGTGGTTCCTACATTCAAATGTTTATTCTCACAGAAAGTAGGGACCAAGTAAAACATTAATAGGTGGGGTTTCCTATTGTGATATATTTCACATTTGTGGAGGTTGCAAAAACAATAGGATTGAACAACTCAGATGTGCAACTTGCATTTTAGAATCAGGAATGAACATGACATCTTACAAATACTTAAAGCAACACAGTGGAGAAGTTTCATGTGTATTTGACCATTCCAAGGCCTAGTTGTATAAGATAAAGGTGAACGCACAACTTGGTTTTATATGCGGCAGTGGACATCATGTGAGCAGTGCGTAGTCAATGGGTTACCTGCCACTTCCAATTGGCTGAAGCAGTTTATTGCCTCATAACTACTTGATGTACACAGTTGGTAATGTGTCTTTTATGGCATCAATAGTGTAACTTGCGGCTACCAAGACAACATCAAGCTAGGTAGGCATACACGTTTCAGAGTTAAGCATGATATGTAGATTGCTCAGTCCATGATGAGTGAACATCAGTTGTGACATGGCTAAGTGCACAAGAGCCTCTTGTTTTGAGATACAGAAAGTGGGCCTTATGGTAGTTGTAGTCATGTCACTATCGGACTCCCAAAAACCACTGGAAGTGTGGGGAGATCATATGAGGGTAAAACTGGATTAGTGGACCCTCAATTAATCGCGCTGGCTCGGCGCATAATACATGTAAAAGGTTGTGTGTGGAGAGTGTCTATGATAGTGGCTGTGTCTTCAAGAGGGAGTTCCTTTTATGGACTGGTTGGTCTCACATACATAATAGTGTCTTGCTTCATCATTTGACCACCTAGCCCCACCCAGGTAAGATAGTACTACCTGGGCGGACTCAACCTCGTTGTTAAAGGAACAACGGAGGGAGTGCTGAAATAAATCTGACTGGATATTTCGCAGGGATCCAGATGAGGTGGGAATAAAATTACCATACACGTCACCTATTACGATTAGTTAGATATTTTAATAGAGGTGCATGTAGGTAAGGTTAAAAATATGGTTAGGACTCAGTTGAGTTTTAATGGCTCACAGAGTCTAAAAGCGGGGACCAACATGTTTCTGCCCTCTCTACGTGCTGGAAGGTCAGGGGCATTCGTCAGGGTCAAGGATCCCTAGGGGGTGGATGCTTTGTAGCATGCTCAGTAGGTGAAAAAAGAGTAATAACCCTACCTGAACTGATCATTCTTATGAGGGTAGGTCTGTTGAAGAAATATAACTATGAAAAAGGGAAAGTGAATGAGTGTCAAAAACACAGCACACGACACAACACAGGGTGGTGAAATGAAAACACACACGCAAACATGCAATAGGGGACTTACCCCGAGTGAAAGGGCGGATTGCCTCTGGTCTGGGAGTTGCGGGAGGGAGGACATCCCTTGTAGTCACACTCTGTTTAGGAGATTTATAAAATAAAAAAGAAAGAGGAGAACTAGCGGTATCTGAAGAATACAGTGGTAGAGGGAGCCCCTGATGATAGATAGATGTCTAAGTAAAGGTGAGGAAATGAGTGCCTCATAGGATAAACTAGCCTCCGTTCGGTGGTTAAAAACAAAAAAGGATAATTAGAAAGAAGGCTAGAACATGCCAAAATTGTTAAGCCACTTACCACTCCAAAGGGATTACCATATAGAGTACCTAGTGTCCGGAGCCCAGCCGCTCGAGAACCGAGTTGAGTGAGCGCCCGGTGCTTAAAAAGAATAATATGAAGATCATTATGCTCATTGTCAAGGGTGCGCCGGAAATGCGGCGTTTGTTCAACGTAAGGGGCGCACCTGTGTCTCGTGAATGAGACAGGCACGCCAGGAAGACATGCCGCCGTGACTCGGAACTGATTTCACGGGGGCGCATATTGATGACGCATCGCCGAAACGGCGGTGCGTCAGGAGGCTCCCTGGGGAGACAGGAAATGTAGTCTCCCTGGGAGGAAAGCGCGCTGAGGCATAGCGCGGTGCTTCGGACCAAGCGTATGCGCTTGCGAGACAAGGTTCCTAAACGTAGGGAGCCCAAGACTGGGCTCAGTGTAAGGAACAGGGGAAGGGGCTTGGGGTGGGGGGGAGGAAAGGGAGGGAAAGAGAGGGAAAGGGAAAGGAAGAGGTTGGGGAAGGCCAACCATGAGGAGGGCAAGGGGGGGAGAAGGGGAGGAGAAGGGAATTGGGAAGGGCCAACCAATGGGAGGGCAATGAGGGAGGGGGGTTGTTTAGCAGGGAAAAGAAAAGAGGAAGGAGGGCACAGATTGAAACAAAGAACAAGAGGGCCGAAGTGGTGGGGGAACCAGAGACTCAGTCATGACTAGCTCAAAATAAATGTCTGCGACCTCCCCCATATCATGTGTTATCATAATGCCTAAATATTTCAACTCTCTCTTACTTGTAGAACTACCCTCGGGCATTATCCAAGTCATAACTCCTGTTTTACCTTTATTAACCTCATACCCCGCAATTTCCCTGAATTTCCTCATCAGATCTTCCAAGACAGGTAAGGATTGTTTCAAGTTGCTTGTTTAAACCATCAAATCATGTGCATATAGGGCCACTTTTCTATACCAGTTCCCACACTGAAACAGGAGTATCATTGACTCTCTTCTGATTTTACAGGCCAGGGGTTCTATGTATAAGTTAAATAACAGAGGGGATAGTGGGCATTCCTGTCTGGTTCCCCTCCCAGTTTTAAAAGGGCAAGTTAAAGAGCCATTGACCAAAATTCTTGCAACTGTGCTTTGATATATTGTCCATAATACCCTTTTAAACCTCCTTCCTAAGTTAAGAGACTCACAGAGGGTGGTCAAATATGACAAATTAACCGTATCAAATGCCTTAGCGGCGTCAATCGTCACCACCGCTAAAGGTTCCTTGCACATGCTTGCCAGGTCTATTGTGCCTATCAAGCCTTGAGTTAACTCATGCAAGTATCTACCCTTTATATACCCTTTTTGGTCTACATGAATCAGTTTACCCAGCACCTTATCCAACCTACCCGCCAAAAGTTTGTAATCGCTGTTCAGTGAAGAGATTGGCCTGTATGAGTCGCACCATGTGGGGTCTATTCATGGCTTTAATATTAGTGTAATTGTTGCCCCCCTCCATCAAAATATTGTCACACAACCCTGCAAGAATTTTAGTTATGCTGTCCCCTAAAACTTTATAAACCTCGAGAGGTAGCTCATCCGGACCTGGCGCTTTCCCTGGTTTCCCCGAACAAATCCCCTCATCCACTTCACCCTGCTCAATTGCTTAATTCAAAATTTTATTGCCTTCCTCTTCCAGGGTGATGAGATCTACATCTTCCAGCCATGCCTGGACCGTCACTGGTGACACCTCTAAACTCATTGTATGAAGGTCCTGAAAAAAATCTCGAAACGACTTGCCAATCTCCTCATTTCTCCTACAGGTAGCCCCTGGATTTTTACTCTGAATCTTCATCACCTTATTTCTCATCTGTTTTGACTTTATTTGCCAAGCTAATAATTTCCCACAATTTTCCCCATGTTCAAAATAGGTCATCCTATTGGCTTCACATCTTACCTTAAATCTTTCATCTAGTTCTACTGCAAGCTCATTTCGTTGTTCTTGGAGCACCTTGGCTAATTTTCCGATTTCTTCTTCCTCACCACTTTTATCTATCAGCTCTTTTTCTACTGATTGTATATTCTCTTCCAAGCCACTAATCTCGTTTTTTATAGTTTCCTTTTAAAGGAGGCTGCTCTAACCAATCTGCCTCTCAAGAAAGCCTTATAGGCATCCCGTACCATCTCTGGTGGCGGAGAACCCGCATTCCACTAAAGAAATTCCTCTGTTTCTGCTCTCAAACCTACCACAATGGCTGCATCTAGGGGGAAGGTTGTATCTAACATCCACCTACTCTGTGCAGTGTTCCGCCTAACCCGAAAGCTCACACTCACTGCTGAATGATCCGATAAGTGCACTCCAACGTGAGACATTTCTTCAACACTCTCTTTCAACCTCCCATCTACTAACACATAGTCAATCCTTGATTGGTGTCTATACTTTTTAATATTGTATGTATACCCCCGCCTTGTTCCCTTCATCGCCCTCTAAATATCATGTAACCCAAAGTGATACATCATATTAATTAATTCAGATCGCATCTGCTCATTCATTTTCAATCTACTTCCTGCCGACCTATATAAGTCATAATTTAACACTAATTCCCCACCCAACCCAAATTATTGGATCCAGAAATTGTAACAAATGCTGATATACTCTCGCAGGGGTAGAATATCATCCCTGTTTGGTCCATAATAACCCACTAGAGTGAATGCCTGATCAAAAGCCACCAACTTTCCTATTGCCCACCTGCCTGCTTTATCTACTGGTCCTCCCTGGAAAGAAATTCCAGGGTGACTTTTAACTAATATGGCCACCGCCTTACTTCCCCCCGCCTGTGTGGTACTTAATGTGTGCTGTATCCATCGATGTGGCTTAAACAACTTAATACACTCTTCAATAGATAAATGCATTTCTTGAAAGATTATCACCATATCTCGGGCATCCCTACAATATTACACTAACCTATTTCGCCTACTCCTTACCCTTATGCTATTAACATTCCATGATAGTAGCCTCAACTCATTACCCCTAATCATCTACCTTTTGCAAGCAATCTACTTGCAACGTCCCTGAAGACTGGCGAATGACAATTCGTATCAAGTACAAGTGAATAAGGACATATTTTTTTGGTTTTCCCCCATGCTCCCCACCCTGTGCTCCCCCCAATACCCAAAACGCTCCCAAAGTCCATCCTCTATATTCCTAAGAGAACCCACCCTATCTTCCTCACTAGGCAAAATCGCCTTAGGAAGGCCCCCCCAGGCCCACGAGTGCTAACCATATTGAGTCCGTACACTTTAACCAAGCGGCTGATTGCCCTTATCCATGACAAATCTGCGTCAATTTTTTTCAACATCCTTGGGATTCGGAAGTTACCCAAGGTTTGTGGATTCCCCTAGAAGGGATCGAGAAATTAGCCTATATACAGCTAAATTTTGTTTTGTTTTTTGCGAAAAGTGGGAAAAAACTTCAGATGAAACCATCTGTTTTTTCCTTGCAAATGGCATCAACAAAGGGTTTGTGGTGCCAAGATTACTATTTTCCCAGCTTTCAGGAACAGGCAGACGTGAATCAGAAAAACACAATTTTCAACATAGTTTTGGCATTTTACTGGGACATAGCCCATTTTTCCTATTTTAGGGCTTTCAACCTCCTTCCAGTTAGTAGTAGAAATGGGTGTGAAACCTATGTTGTATTCTGGAAAACTATACATTTTTGAAAAGTAGATACAATTCTGAATTCAGAAAGGGGTCATTTGTGTAGATCCCTCAAAGTTTTATTTTAGAAAGTAACAGTTGAAATAAAAATAAATATTGAAATTGCGTAGAAAAACCCCAGTAATTTGTGTCAAAGCTTTCATCTGTAACTTCTTCTAACTATGGCAGATTTTCAAAAGCAATATACAGTTTCACCCACTGGACCGTTCTGGTAGTGTGTATGGATAGGGCTTATAAGTTCACCAAGAACCCTATGTTCCCAGAGCCAGCAACTGAGCTGCACCTAGCAATGGTTTTTCATTGTGTACCGGGTACACAGTAATTAGTTTGGTAAAATAAAGAGTGAAAAATAGGTATCAAGGAAACATATGTGGGGGTAGGGTACATGGGAGGGATGGTGTGGGTCAGTGGTATGAGGCAGCTATGGACAGCTCTGGCCAGGACGCCATCTCCCAATTCTTGAGAGCCTACCAACAGTCCCAAAGCATGATGGGCCATGATGGGGGAGATCAAGCAGCTGCAGAGGGACAACCACTTGGAAGACATGCAACAGTGGGAGGCCCTCAATGCCAACATAGTCTCCCTAACAAGGGTGCTGAGAGATATCAACACCACCCTGAGCAGGGTTTGTCTACAACACCAGACTCCTTCCATTGGCCAAGTAACACCTGCCCCTTCAACATTTGTGGCATCCAGTGGAATGGAGGCTCTGCCAGGGCAAGTACATGCCTCAGACACCCCTGCCTCTGTAGGTGAAGAACCCTCCCGCAAGTGTGGACGTCCACCTAAACTACCAGGAAGTGTAGGTGCCAAGACAACAACCACTGCCAGGAAGTGATCCTCTAATGACTGGTTCCCTTTGTGTGTCACAGATGCATCCTGTTGACTCTTCTACAACCACTGTCCAATTTACAGGGATAGGAGGACACTGGACTTGGGACTTCAAATGTTGTGGCAGATACCATAATGAGAACATCCACCATCACTTAAACCTTCACTGTTTCAACCTTATTTCTTTGCTCACATTCATCCTAATGTCCTGTTCACATGTAAATAAACACAAGTAGAACACAAATTATGTTTGAGATGTATTTCTCATCTACGCATAACAGTTAACTCTTAAACATTTTGCATACACATGAAGGAAATTTGAGAAGGGACATGTCTCAGGTAAGGTCATGTTTGGGTTCAGTACAAACACAATTACACAAGTAGAGCATCATCAATCCATATTTATTGCACCGTGCTGCACGTAGGCTGACCAAATATCAGGGATCTCATGATAGAGTGAGTCTTTACACCTTTCTGCATCTGCATAGGTGTCTGTGACTAACATCCCATAGACCACTGAAGTAAGGTACACATCAGACTTTGTCCATCCTAATAGGCAAACAGATTGGTAAAAATTGTCATCAGCCAAACCCTTATCAAATACATATACCAAGCCTACCAAATGAACATACCCCATAATATAGACAGAGGTCAGCACAACTGTCCCTAGTCAGGGAACCTTCCACTTACCATGGTCAGGGTTTTGTAGGCATGCTACTCACCCATGTCAGTCTTTATACACATGCACAGTGGCCTGCAATGAGGGAACACAGTGACGGCTACATAGAAGACACATAGGGGGTGATTCTAAGTCTGGCGGGCGGCGGAGGCCGCCAGCCAGACTTCCCCCTCCAAAATACCGCTCCGCGGTCGGAAGACCGCTGAGGGTATTCTGGGTTTTGCACTGGGCTGGCGGGCGACCGCCAAAAGGCCGCCCGCCAGCCCAGTGCAAAACTACCTTCCCACGAGGACGCCGGCTCCGAATGGAGCCGGCGGAGTGGGAAGGTGCGACGGGTGCAGTGGCACCCGTCGCGAATTTCACTGTCTGCAATGCAGACAGTGAAATTCTTTGTGGGGCCCTCTTACGGGGGCCCCACGACAACCCATACCGCCATCCTGTTCCTGGCGGGCGAACCGCCAGGAACAGGATGGCGGTATGGGCTGTCAGAATCCCCATGGCGGCGCAGCTCGCTGCGCCGCCATGGAGGATTCAAATGGGCAGCAGAAAACCGGCGGGAGACAGCCGGTTTTCCACTTCTGACCGCGGTCAAACCGCCGTGGTCAGAATGCCCAGCGGGGCACCGCAAGCCTGTTGGCGGTGCCCCCGTCATTTTAGCCCTGGCGGTCTTGGACCGCCAGGGTTAGAATGACCCCCATAGTATCATTACCAAAACTATGAGAAGGTTGAGTGAATGGACTGCACAGGAAGACATGTTTCAAAGACACATGATGACACATGATACCATTGGAGCCAGGTAACATGGCAAACAGGCCTACTATGTAGAACTCAACACTGCCATTCCACTGTCCTGACAGCCTGGGCATGGGACTCATACACCACCAAAAATATGCCACACAGTACCTGGATCCATCCTTGTCTACTTCACATGTCAGATCAGCCAAACCCACCTGCCAGAGACACAATTCAGAATTGTCCACATGAGGATGGCATTACGAAGAGATCTGGAAAGACATAGTGGTGAACAAGGAGTTAGGCAGGTAAAGGTAAACATGACCTAGAAATACATGTTCCAAATACAATGTTATCAGATTGTGCATTTTGACTGCTCCTAACAAAGGAGATTATCACAAGAGTCACAACTCCATGTCCTAATTTGCCTGAAAACCTGAACTGTAAGCAACAAATGTCCTGTCTGATGGACACACAAAGACCCTTCTCAAACAATTCTGACCCCGTACTACCCTACAGAGTCATGTCAATATAGTCCAGGGCACACCATAAGTAATTCGTCATAGTTCATCCAAGTGGAAAACAACTTTCTACTTTGTCCTATCTCTATTGCTGTTGCCTAGCATGCTCAAATGTAGTTTCCCATACAGTCTCAGATGCCAAAACATGTTATTTAAGAAGGTTTCAACTGTATCAATATGGGTCTTAGGAACAAGTTTTTACAAAAAACCTGTGCCCTCATTCTATAAATTCTGTTCGACCCTTCATTGTATATGTATTTACACTGTTAATTTGAACAACTTGCCAATACTGTTCAACACTTTGAGTCCATTACAAAATGGCACCCACTTTCCTCCACCTGCCCTATAGTAGGACTACAGCAATGTGTGAATCCAGTCATGCAATACCTTCAACTGTACTTTGTTAGCATTTCTTGTCTTTTTTATTCTAATTTTCTACATTTCTAGGCTTACCATGTTCAATTCTCTAAGATGTATACCTTGAGATTTAGATATTATCGGTTTCTGCATGAGGATTCTGTCTGCCCCTGGTGGCTTAAATACTGATCCACACATCAGCTGTGAAAACCACGCTGTCCTTACTACAGGAATTTTTTTTATGATGACCTAATCTACATTAGGTATGTTCTTCCTGCTATTTCCGGATTATCCTGCACTGGATGACTTTCTCACTTTCAAAAGGAAAGTAGGTCACATAAGGGTCTTTCCTTAAGCACTCAGAATACAGTTATCCTATCTTATTTAACTTTGCACAATTCTTTTTTCTTTTCTTTTTTATCTCTTCTAATGGGTTTACACCTTACTATAGACTCTGCTTGTCACGGCTCATTTTCTAAAGACACTATCAATCCTCCTCCCGGGTGGTTTGATCACTCACAGTGGTTGGTTCATGCTCTCAACCCTATCATCTACGTAGTGACCCCTGAATATCATCAGAATTCTTTTTCTTCTTATTATCGTTTCTCTTTGGTCATTTAATCTACAGCCTTGAGAAAGTCTATGTGACGAAGCACGTGTCAGCTGTAAGCTGCATACTGGACCTATTCCTTCTTGATAAGAATAAAACTTTATCATCACCAACTATGTGGCTTTGGACTTTCAGTTGTTTTCCACTTGGATGAACTATGACGAATTACTTATGGTGTGCCCTGGTCTATATTGACATTCATCATTGCTGACTATCTTAGTCAGCATTTCCAACACCCTTGGTGGTTGGGTGTTACACCAGGCTGGCACCCAATAATACAGGATTTTGTTCCAGAACACTGTATATACAGTACACTTGATTGGATGTGCAAGCTTATGGCACTTACCACCTTTTGTTTACTGTATTGTACCCTACAGAGTCAGTCACATTACAGACCACTCAGGTGAAGTACTGATTGATGAGCTCCGCCACATGTCTCCACCTTCTCCATCATCATTGTCATCCTCACTTGCCATTTCTGCATTCTCACCAGGTGGAACTGCTGGCTCCCCCTCAACTGGGATGTATGGGATCTGACGCCTCAGGGTGAGGTTGTGGAACAAGCAGCAGGCTACAATGATCTGACACACTTTGGCAGGTGAATAGTGGAGGGCTCCGCCAGACTTATGGATGCTACGGAATCTTGCTTTCAGGACCCCAAAGGTCCCCTCTACGACACAGCATGTCCTTCCACAGGCCTCCTTGAAGCGGACTTCCCCTGGCATGGTTGGGTACCTGACTGGTGCAACAATCAGGGCCAGTTTGGGCAGCCAGTGTCCCCTGTAAGTAATCGTCACATGTGTGCAGACATTAGTGTAGGGCATCATTACATTAGGCAGCATACATATCATACTAACACAAATTACACATGTGACATGCCAACCAGCCAGGCGCCCTCTGGGTACAATCGTGTCATCAGCTGTGGCATAGAGCTGTTCTGCATGATGAAGGCACCATGGACTGAACATGGGTACTGTGCACATACTTGGGAAATGTAGAGGTCTGCCAAACAGACTACTTGGACATTTATGGAGTGGAAGTTCTTCCTGTTCTGATCGACCTGTTCATTGGCATGTGGGGGAACCAAGGCTACATGGGTACCATCAATGGCTCCTACTACATGTGGGGTGTGTGCAAAACAATAAAAAACACTCTTCACATGGGCCAAATCCTCACATTGTGGAAATCAAATGTAACTGTCTAGGTGTTTTAACAATGCAGACAGTACAGCCTTCAAGACCAGACTGAACATAGGCTGGGACATCCCTGCAGTTAGGGCCACTGTATTTTGGATGGAGCCTGTGGCCAGGAGGTGCAGCACTGACATGGCTTGTGCAATGGGTGATATGCCATTAGGATGACGTATGTCATCTACAGTTAGGGCCACTGTATTTTGGATGGAGCCTTTGGCCTGGAAGTGCAACACTGACATGGGTTGTACAATGGGTGGTATGCCATTAGGATGACGTATGGCAGGCATCAGATCTGGCTCTAACTTGCAATAGAGATCCATGATTGTCTGCCTATCCAGGTGGTAGATCTGAATCACATGTCGATCTTCCATGGTCAGCAGGTCTGCTAGTGGATGGTACAGTGGAGGTTCTTTGACCATTCTCATTCCAGGGTGAGAGAACATGAGGAGGTATGTCAATTACTCATTGTGTCCTTTGTAAGTGTCAGTACATGTTTCAAAGAATGATGTGACATGCCAAATGAAACAGTTGAAAAATGGCACACAGCACATACCAATGGAAATAATTCCTTATCAGTGATATGTCATACCCTTGCCTCAAATATGTCATGGGAATGTCAACGGATGCCTCTGCAAGTCTCTGTGATACCGACATCTGACTAGGCATTTCATTAAAAAGACACAGTAACTATTTTGCCCATTGCCAAGAGGGTGCTGACTGTGCCAACAGAGACTCCTGAAGTTTAGCTAGACAACTTAACAACATGTCCCTTCATTCTGAACAATCATACATGTTTGGTCAATGCCAGCACTGGATATAATGCAGAACATTTGTTTTCAAACTTGTGACGCATCATTAATTTAACTTTTTCGACCATCTAAGGGCTTAAAAATGGCGACTGCCTGACCTACCATACTGGACAATAGGAAATGACTGCGACTGCCGGCAGAAGTAATCATGGTGGTAGGCGGATGCAACCAAGGCGGGCATTGCCATTGGAAGACATTTCTGCCTGTGGTGGTCTTCACCCAATGGTAGTGTCCGCTGGCAGTGATGGTCCTGTATGTGGCAGACGTGACCCCCCATCTCCTGATGAACCTCTCACTTGACCCCTGACACTGCTGCCAGCAAGACCTCCACAACTCAAGCTGCTGTGTACTGCCTCTGAGAGCAATCATGCCATGTCCTACAGGTGATAGGTCCCCTGCTTTCTCACCAGAAGAGCAGGAGCAGCTTGTGGAGGAGGTCCTACCCCTGTATGAACAGCTATATGGCGCACCAGAGGAGCAGGTAAGAGGACCATGTACACATATGTTGCTGTAGCTCGACTAAGCTTTGATTTGTGTAGCCTAGGCTTATGGGCAATATGTCAGAATTTGTCCCTAAAGCCCTGTAGGTACTATCAGTGTGCTTAAATGAATGAGTTCCTGGACATGTCCCTATGTGAAATGGTAGGTGTAGATTTCTGAGACATTGTGGAGAGTGTGCAATGAGTATTCCCTGCCCCACCTTGTGACTGTTGCACATGGGTAACTGAGGTGTAATAGCAGCCATCAACAGGTACATCCCATCATCAGATGTGCTTGATGTGTGGACATATGTGCTAAAATGACAGCAGGAGGTGCTGATGCATGTTGATTAGCCGGTTTTTCATCATACCTGTTCCCTCACTGAATCTGCACATACATCTGTGGCCACATCTGTCATAGTTCTACTGTTGTACTGAAGCCAATTGATGCCACTCTACTGTCCTAAGCTGTGCACAATGACAGCCCTTGCCAATTGGCTATGGGATACATGAAGTATTCAGATGCATCTAACCTCTTGGGACATGGAAGTTTGTGTTGAATTGTGTGCTCGGCCTGCAGAGAAAATACGCTTACAATTGGTACTTTCTAGAAATGTTGCCATCTGGACTGCTATTGTATGGCTTCAGCACTGCAAGTGTGAGTCTATAGGCACACCCTGTATCTATATACAGCCTGTGATGGTTAAAAATCACGCCTCACTACTGAGGTTCCTCGATTTCAGCCTATGCTCAGTGTACGTGTTTGGGCTGTTGAACTGACTTGTAATCAACTCTGCCTGTCTTTTGTGTGGTACTTGTCGACATGATTTAATTTGTTCTCTATGTCATTCATGCAGGTCAACGCCCATCAGAAGAAGGGGATTTGCATGCCATCGCCAAGAAGGTGTGGACCCTGGGGGTCTACAGCCGGCGGAGCGCCCACTGTCGGAAGAGGTGGGAGGACCTGAGATGCTCGGCCCAGAAAATGGCAGAGGCCCTGCTAGGGATGTCCTCCCAACGAGGACGGGGTGCCCATCAGTCCATGACTCTCCTAATGGCCTGCATTTTGGCGGTGGCCTACCCTGAGTTGGATGGGCATTTGAGGGCAGCACAGCAGCCCCTTAAACAGGTGAATGAGTGAGGGACAGGATGATAGCTCTGACAATGTGTTAAGTGTAATGTGTTACAGATCTTCTGTGATCACACTGATGTTCTTGAATCATGTATTGGCAACAGGTGTGCACATTCATGTTGTTTTGAGACATGGTACATAACTATGGGGGCCACTCAGTCGTATAGCAAAGAATAGAGCTCATATGACAGTGTTATTTGAGTTCGAGTGAACTACTCTTGCTACCCTGGTGGGTGTTTGTTCTCACCAAGAGATCACTCCTCCCTAATGCCATGGTAGAAAGGTGAGTTGGTTCCTGCTATCTGCCCTCTGCTATGTATCAGGTGGTATGTCTATGTGTGAATTGAAGTCAGGTTGGCGCAAGTCATCTCAAGTGTTTAATCGTTTCTGATGTGTCACAGCATTATGTGAAGCAGTGGTGTCCATCAGACATGTCAAATGACATATATAGCTAACATCTTCACGCCTGTTCCAAGGTATTTCACTTTGGTAAGTGAGGAATGCACTTTGACACTTGTGATGTCCCATCAGAGTTGACAATATGTATGCTGTTTACCACTGGGCATATGCTACATTTCCAAAGGGATACATATGTTGGTGTCAGATATAAGAATGTGATGCCATGCTGATGTCCTGTTATCACATACTTGACACATAGCTTGTCCATGGTATACTTGTGTAGATATGGTACATATCCAATTGTTGGCCACTCAAAGCAATGGCCCAGACAGAACTCTGTCAACATCATGTGTAATGTAGAAGACAAAGTTCATGCTTCACTGTTGGATATTATCATGTGTACTTTCTGTAGCTGTGACAAATTAAGTCAGGGTGTTTGGAAACTTCCTGTTTGTCAAGAAACAAAAGTGGTGCAGTTGTGGTTGTACTTAAAGACCTGTGTGTAGGTTGGTAAGTGTGGCATGACTGTTGGCTTGCATCATGGTCGTTGTACCAATTATGTTTGCATCGCTTATGCTTTTCCTTTGTGAATCAACCACAGACAGAAGCCAGACTTGCCATGTCTGATATGCGATTTGTGATGTTGCTTCTCATTCTGTGACAAAATGGTTTACTCATGTTGGTGTTAGCAAGGTATGTTTCCTTCCTTCCTGTACAGCACAGTAGTCTATTTGATGCACACACAATTTGGTAAACTGTTAATTGTGTGTGGGACATTGGTGTGAGCTTAGTTGGTCCTTACATAACCATTGTCATTTGTCTTCTGGAGACATTTTTCATACCTTGCTTGTACCAGAGTCCATCGTCACTCCGAGCTACATTACAAATGGTGTGTCTGTGTGACATGTGTACAACCTCTTTGACCAACATTTGGCTGGTGTGACATGTTGATATTCCATATGATGGTATGTATCCGTTGTGATATTGTTGAATCTAAGTTACTTGCTGTAGGTATTACTTGGCAACATACGTAAATGTCTGGTACATGACAGCTTGGTGATGTATCTGTGTAGTAAGAATAGGGTCTGTGTAAATGTGAAGCTGCCTTACAATGGGAATCCATAGTCTACTGGTTGACTATGTTGTTGTGATTCAATCACCTCTATTAAGTGGAATAGTCACCTTTTCATGGTATGGTCAGTATGATTTGTCTACTTCATTCATGGTATATTAGGTTCCAGGTACCTTGCTTTGCTGGTGTGTGACAGTTGAGAAATAGAGGGACATGCATAGTATTGTGTTGTTACATGTTGCCACTTTACTGGAACTTCCTGGGGGGGTCAGTGGACAGGATGGAATGTGATTTCTGTCTGATTAGAAATGGAAGTGTTATCATGTGTTTGTGATGACTCTACTTCACCATCTATTTTCAGCATCATCATTGGCAGGCGAAGGAGACTGGGCACAGCCGAGTGGAGAAGCTTCTGGCAATGGAACCTCCAGTCATGGCACCACAGACACCGAGGGACCCAGTGGCCCAGAATGCTAAGGGAGTGCCACAGGGGAGACCAGATCTGCTACATCTTCATCTGAATCCTCCTCCAGTGACCACTCCCTAATGGTGGCGGACCCATCAGGAACCACTCCTATACCATCTCTGTCCGCCATCCTCAGTTCTATCATCACCCTCCCTGTAGCTCCCCACCCAGTTGGCCATGCCCACTCATCGAAGAGGGTGAGCATCTCCTTTGCCGCAGGGACCTCTGTCCCTGCCCCTGTTTCCCCTGCTGCCCCCAGTGAGGAGGCTAATGACCTCTTGAGGTCTATCTCTGTGGGTCAGACAACGATCGTGAATGCTATCCATGGACTGACAAGCCAAATCCAACAGAGCAATGCATTCCTGAAGGGCATGCATGGTGCAATCGCTGGCCTACAGAGATCATTTCAGGCTCTGGCCTCCACACTGATGGTAGCCAGTCACCCTTTGTCTACGGTCCCCCTCCATCTTTCTCTTCCCAGTCCAAATCCCCCTTTCCCGACCCAGCCAAAGCACACAAACAGACAGGCATGCATCCACCTCAACATCCAAGGGTAGTGCAGGCAAACATAAGCACCACAAGACACACCACCAGCACGCACACAGACAACATCTTCCTGCAGACACAGCAACAGTCACAATCTGCTCTGGCAGCCCCAAAACCCCCAGCATCACAGACAAAACACCTGGCACACCTGCAGACACCACACCAACATACACTGATATAGCCACCACAACTATCCTACTCTTAGACGGCACCCCAGCAGACCCTCAGACATCTACCCAGTCACCACGCCTACAGACACCACAATCACTGACACGCATACATGCAGCACATCCACCATAACTGTAGTCACCACCCCCAACAGACAGCCACCCACCTACCACTGCATCCGCCAGCACCTCTAGCCCCCTCAGCCCAAGACACATAAATGCCCTCACTCACCCATCCAATAGACACCCACCACTCAAAAGCACACCTCCCACAAACATGCCCCCAAGACAACTACTCCTCAACATCATACAACCACTCCTTCACCCTCCACACTCAAACCCCCCTGTGATGACTGTCCCGTGTGTCAAAAAAAGTGTTCCTTTCTCACCTTGACCTGTTCCCTACTCTCCCTATCCCTGTGACACCCCCAAATGGACTGCTTACCTCCCCAAGGCCATCCCTTCCATCTCCAAGGCCTCCCCTACCCTCTCCCTCCCAGCATCCATGGTTCCCCCGCCAAGAAAAGGTCCATCCCTCCCAAGAAGTTTCTCCCCTCCCAAACCAAAACCCACCCCTCCCAAGCTCAAGCCAAAACCCCTCCTCCACCACCCCCTCATACTCCCTGAGGTGCTTGCCTGCCCCATTGATGCCCCTACCTGTGGAAGTTACATGGCAGTCAGGAGTCAAGTTGGGGCACCATTTTGTGCCTTTGGTGCAAATGACTTTTGTATATATGGACTAGCCAATGGCCTTGGACTTTTATCGTTCTCAAAAACATAATATATTATAACCAACCAGTTGTTGGGTTTCTGGTTACGTCTTTGTCCTGCATTTCATTTCCTAGGTTTGAGTTGTTTCTGGCTGGCATTGGTTGTGTGCCAGTATTTTGCTGTTTTTTGCTGCTTGCTGTTTCATTTGAGAAGTATGTGAGGTTGTGTGCAGTGCTGTTGTCCCCCAGGGGTTGGGTGTGTGTTGTGTGATAGGTATGTGTATGTAGCTGAAATGTTGGTGTCATGGTACTGTGTTGTGTTTGTCATGATACGTGTTTCTTGTTGTGCAGTGTCGCTTTATGTGTTTTGACTGTTCGAGTCTGCGTATTATGTGTATGGCGTGATAGGTTCAATGTACTATATGTGTGTGATGTATTTGTCGATAGCTGGGTTGTATAACGGTGTTGTTGTGTGTGTTCCATCACACATGGTTGTACATTATGTTGTATGTGTGTCGAGTCTCTGGCCAGTGTTGGTTGTGAGTGTGTGACATGTGTTTGTATTTGTGCTGTTCTTGTGTTGTTGTTACGAGTTTGCATGTGTTGAGTGGGGATCTGTGAGGCTGAGGCTGTGCTGTGTTGGTGTGAGTCAATGTGTGGTATTGACGTGTGTTGTGTGTGTGTGCTGGCTGATGTGCGTGATGTGTATGTGTCTTCGATGCAGTATGAGAGAGCCTGTGTCACTATGCTGTTACGTGTAAGTGCAGCCCTTCGCACCCCCCTTCTTATGCTACATATTGTGACTGCCCAGATTTGTACATTTAACATATGTAACAGGTGAATGTGTGTACTTACCGTTGTTGTAGTCCTCGCCGGTGATGTCTATGTTGTCTTTCAGCGAGCAGGAGCAGCGTGATGATGTCTAGTTGTGGTTCCATGGCGGCTCCGGACGTGTATGGCTTCCTTGAGGTGAGTGTCTCCTTTTCTACTGTTCGTTTCTGCCTGATGCTCTGTGGTGGTTGGACCACGACCATTACATTGGTGGTGTGCAACCTCCTAATGGGTCTGACTACTGTTAGTGCCTCCATTCGACCGCAACGGTCAGTCCTGCTTGGCGGTGCCAGCTCTGCTTTGGAGGTTTTCTGTGTGCACAATCACCAAACTTATAATTTGGCGGTCTTGTCCATCAGCCTTTTGGCAGTTGGACTGCCACTGCCGACATGGCGGTCAGAGGACTGCCAAAATAGTAATGAGACCCCAAGGCTCTTAACAGGTTCTGTTGCCCAGAATCCCTTGCAAACCTCAAAATGTGTCTAAAAGTCACATTTTCCTCACATTTCTGTGATGGAAAGTTCTGGAATCTGAGGGAAGCTACTGTTTTCCTACCACCCAGTGTTCTCCTTAGTGTCCCAATAAAAATGATACCTAACTTGTGTAGGTGGGCCAATTGTCTGCGAGAGGGAAGTGCCAAAGAGGTGTAGAAATTGAGAGGAAAACCAAAGCGAGTCCAAAAGGGCAGTTTTTTATGTGTTTTTAGGCTGACTCTGCATTAGGCATCCACACAAGTGGGGCAGAGTTTTTACCAGTACAGATGGGGCAATGCTGGGTGTTAGGAATTTTGTGGATTCCTGCAGATTCTGGAAGTTTCCATCACCGAAATGTGGGGAACTTTTCAGGCAAAGTTGGAGGTCTGCAGGGTATTGTGGGTAATAAGATGGTGTTGAGTGCATGTGAAGCACACCACCTTGTTCTCCCCCAAATGTTTCGTTTTCAGCAGTGTTTGAGTCTGGCAGGTTTTTCAAAGTGGCAGCGTACCCAAGTCCAAAAAGTGCAGCTGCTCACAATTCGCAAGTGGGACAATATTGGGAGTTAGCCAAGGTCTCCTGGCCCATATGTAAAATTAACACCCAAAAGAGTCTAATGTTCTCTTTCTTGCCATTGGGAGGAGATGCCTTAGTCTGCGTGGGGGAGGGGGGGGCAGAAAGACTGCTGGTCCCTTCAGTTGGGGTGGAAGCACAACCATGCAAACCACTCTATTTTCTTTTTATTCTCTGGTATCTAGAGAGCTGTCTGACCCCCCCAAGGGGGCTGATCAGGGGTAATTACCTCCATCTGTCCCCCGGGGGGGCAGAAAGACTGTGCCCTCATATTTGGGGTGGGGGAATGGCAATGACCATGGCATGGCAGCCCCATCTCTCTTTTAAAAAAAAAAAAATATATCTCTGTCTTGTCTAGTGGGCTTTCTCCCCTGCCCACCGATGGGCAGATCAGGGGGAATTATCTTATCTGCCCCCCAGGGGGGGCAGAAAGACTTTGGTACCCATTTATATGGGGTGGGGATATGACCATGCCCATGTTAGACAGCCCCCCACCTCTTGTTTATAAAAAGAAATTCCTGGTGTCTAGTGGGCTTTCTGCCCCCCCAGGGGGGCAGATTAAAGTAAGAATCCACAATCTGCGCTCAGGGCAGAAAAACTGTGCCTGTTTTTAGGGGTGTGGGGGCATTGCCGTGCCATTTCTAGGCAGCCCCCCCCCAAGACCCAAGATCTTTCTAAAAAAGTAATCCCTGGTTCCTAGTGGGCTTTATAACCCCAATCTGCCTCTGGCGTGGGCAGAAAGACTGTGCCTACTTTTAGGGGTGATGGCATTGCCTTGCCCATTCTAGGCAGCCCCCCTTTATACAAATAAACATAAATCTCTAGTTTCTAGTGGGCTTCCTCCTCCCTGGGAGGGCAGAAAGACTCTTTCTAGTTGTGGGGGTTGGTGGGGGAACTTCCTTGCCCATTCTGGGCAGCTCCCACCCTTTACCAAATAAAAAAGTCCCTGGTGGCTACTGGGCTTTCTGCCCCCCTCCTCTGGAGGGCAGATTAGGGGACATTGCCCCATCTGCCATCCAGGATGGCAGAAAAAATGTATAATATAAAAAAACAGAAGGATGAGCAAAAGTCCTTGCCCAAGGGCAACCCACCCCTCCCTGGTGGCCAAGTGGAATGGAGCCCTGCTTTGGGATCACCCTACTGAGGTGATCCCCAAGCAGGGATCCACTAGAGAAACGTGCCTTTGGAAAAGGGTGATTCTCCCCTTTTTAACGGTACCTCTCATTTTGAAATATGTGCTCAGGGGTCTGAGCATTGCACCTGAGCACCAAAGAAAATGTATGCAAATGAGCCAATCGGCTCATTAAACTTTCATTTTCCCCTGGAATGACGTTGGCATACACAGCGCGCTTCGTGTCATTACAGGGTGGGGATATTTTTAGCCTTGGTTGCTGGGTAAGCCCTTCCCCAGCAACCAAGGCTAAAAATATCCAAATAAAATCCATTTGGTGCCCGTACCGGAGGGATTTAATGTGCTGTGTGTGTGGACTGCCGGGAGTCGTCCAACGCACATCAGCGTCAAACGGCTCCTGGACGTCTGACGCACGCAAAGGGTTACATTTTTAAAATGTCTCTTTTTTTTGGTGAGGTTAGTTGTTAACCATTCTATTTTTTGTATTGTCATATTACTATTTTATTTTTCTTTCCTTTATTAATAGTTTTTTAATAAACATTTTTTAAATTTGGGTTTTAGGGGGATGTCGTCAACATTTGCTGTCAAAAGTTTATTACTTACCCCAGTGTCGTAATTTGGATTAAGAAGTGTTATTCTTTATTTTTTAGGAGATAAACAGTTGTTCTATACATTTTCATCAATTTGAATATTTTGTAATATTTATGTTAGTGATAATATAAAACACAGTTTAATTTAATGACATTATTTATTAGTTATGTATTTTTATTACTAAACAAGAGTTTATTTAGTTTATTTAAGTTTAAAAAATAGAACTATATAATGTATATTTTGGTTGCTTTTATTAACCGCTTCTGTGCCGCGGACGTAATGGTTACGTCCTGTGGCACAGTGCTCGTGTGCCCAGGATGTAACCATTACGTCCTGGGCACAGAGCCCAGAGGGAGCGCTAGCGCTCCCTCTGTGTTCTTCCCTCCCACCCTCCAAAGGCAGGGATGGAAGGGGAAGCCCCTCCCCTTCCACCCCCGACAGCCCCCCGAACCCCCCTGTGACGTTAGCGCACGATCGCACGCTGACCTCACAGAGGCTTCCTCCCATTGAGGATGCCTGAGAGGCTTCAAAGGGAAGGAAAGGAGTTTCCTTCCCTTTGAAGTCTCTCTGAGCAAAATGCCCACAAGACACCATGGATTTATTTTTGATAAGAAATTGGCATAAGGGGAGCGACCCCTTGGGCAAGGGTCGCTCCCCAGGGGGGCATTTTTTTTAAGGCCTTTACTGCCCCCCCAGGGGCAAATTGGCCTATCATTAGGCCGATCTGCCCCCAGGGGGGGCAGAAACCTCTAGGCGCCAGGGATCATTTTTTTGTTTTTTGTTTTGTTTTTGTTTATTTTTTAGAGATGGGGAGCTCCCCTAGTGGGCAAATTATATTTATATATTTATATATTTAGGCCATTTCTGCTTCTATTTTAATTAGGCCGATCTGCCCCCAAGTTGGGTTAAACCACTAGGTACCGGGGATTTTGTTGTAGTTGTTTTACAGGGGCAAATTGTATTTAGGCCATTTCTGCCCCCTTTGGGGGCAGATCGGCCGATTTTTGCTACGCCAATCTACCCCCAAGGGGGACAGTAACCACTAGACACCAGGGATCTTTATTTTTTTGCGTCAATTTCACGCAAGGGGAGCGACCCCTTAGGCAAGGGTCGTTCCCCTGGGGGGGCAAATTTATTTCAGGCCATTTCTGCCCCCCTTGGGGGTAGAACAGCCCATTTTTATTACGTTGTGTTTTGGGGCATTTCCTGTCCCGGGCACTAGGCCTACCCACAGAAGTGAGGTACCATTTTTATGGGGAGACTTGGGGGAACGCTGGGTGGAAGGAACTTTGTGGCTCCTCTCAGATTCCAGAACTTTCTTTCACCGAAATGACAGGAAAAAGTGTTTTTTTGGCCAAATTTTGAGGTTTGCAAAGGATTCTGGGTAACAGAACCTGGTCAGAGCCCCACAAGTCACCCCATCTTGGATTCCCCTAGGTGTCTAGTTTTCAAAAATGCGCAGGTTTGCTAGGTTTTCCCAGGTGCTGGCTCAGCTAGAGGCCAAAATCCACAGCTAGGCACTTTGTAAAAAACACCTCTGTTTTCTTTCTGAAAATGTGATGTGTCCATTTTGTGTTTCCTGTCGCAGATGCTAGGCCTACCCACGCAAGTGAGGTACCATTTTTATCGGGAGACTTGGGGGAACACAGAATAGCAAAAAAGTGTTATTGTCCCTTGTCTTTCTCTACATTTTTTCCTTCCAAATGTAAGACAGTGTGTAAAAATTATGTCTATTTGAAAAATGCCCTGTAATTCACATGCTAGTATGGGGACCCCAGAATTCAGAGATGTGCAAATAACCACTGCTTCTCAACACCTTATTCTGTGGCCATTTTGGAAATACAAAGGTTGTCTTGATACCTATTTTTCACTTTTTATATTTCAGCAAATGAATTGCTGTATACCCGGTATAGAATGAAAACCCATTGCAAGGTGCAGCTCATTTATTGGCTCTGCGTACCCAGGGTTCTTGATGAACCTACAAGCCCTATATATTCCCGCAACCAGAAGAGTCCAGCTGACATAACGGTATATTGCTATCAAAAATGTGACATCGCAGGAAAAAGTTAAAGAGTAAAACGTGGAGAAAATTTGCTGTTTTTTTCACCTCAATTTCAATATTTTTTTATTTCAACTGTTATTTTCTGTAGGAAACCCTTGTAGGATCTACACAAATTACCCCTTGCTGAACTCAGACTTTTGTCTACTTTTCAGAAATGTTTAGCATTGGTTTCACACTCATTTCGGGCACTAACTGGAAGGAGGCTGAAAGCACAAAAAATAGTAAAAATGGGGTATGTCCCAGTAAAATGCCAAAATTGTGTTGAAAAATAGGGTTTTGTGATTCAAGTCTGCCTGTTCCTGAAATCTGGAAGATGGTGATCTTGCCACCGCAAACCCATTGTTGATGCCATTTTCAGGGGAAAAAACACAAGCTGCCTTCTGCAGCCCTTTTTTCCCATTTCTTTGAAAAAAACTAATTTTTCACTGTATTTTGGCTAATTTCTTGGTCTCCTTCAGGGGAACCCACAAAGTCTGGGTACCCCTGGAATCCCTAGGATGTTGGAAAAAAAGGACACAAATTTGGCGTGGGTAGCTTATGTGAACAAAACAGTTATGAGGGCCTAAGCGCGAACTGACCCAAATAGCCAAAAAAAGGCTCGGCACATGAGGGGAAAAGGCCTGGCAGCGAAGGGGTTAACAGGGTTTTATTAACATTATAGTGTTAGCATTGGTTAAAGTCTTTTGTCAAACATGTAAGACCTATTTTCATTGTTTGAATTTGTTATGTATTAATACCTACTCTAAATAAATGTTTTTTTATTTATGATTTTTATGAATATTTATGTTAGTACGCATGACATTTTTTAAAATTATTATTTCAAATTTTTTACATTTTATTAACAGTTTTCCATTTTTTAACCATTATAGAAAATGATCAGATTTATTCCATTTGTTTCAAAGTCAAGTATTTTTTATTTAATATTTTTCTGCAACTGTTTCTCTTTTTTTAACATTTGCTGTATTCTATAGCTTGTATTTATCGATGTAGATCCAGCCTGGCAAATCCATGTGCAGGTAAGATAATTTTCTAACTAACTTATAAGATAGATTAATTTGTGTGGTGGATTGACTGTTAGGTTACTTGTTATAGGTTAGTATAGTTGTATGTTTTGAGTTAACACAGGGCCTTCTTGTAGTTTTGTAATGTGCATGTGGTGGGCTTATTCCTGTAGTGTTATATATGTATGTGTAGTTCAGATTTGCATGTTACATGTTTACATTCTTTTAATGTTAATTACTTGTGTTGTGTGATTTCAATTGCCCCTGTTTGTTTCAAAGAAGGGTTTCTGTGTTTCCTTTTTTAAAATATGTTTTTATTGTAATGGAAAGTTTATTTATGGAAAATTAGTTGAGATTGTTTATCAAGTATTTGTTTTATTTTTTCTTGTTTTTCATAGGTTTCCTGTAGTGTTTATTGATGTTTTAACCTATTTTGGATTTTGTATGGTTTTAATGCATTGGATGTGGTTGAATTGGATGTAGTACTTATTATTTAAAAATAATTTTGAATTTTTTTGGGATCTATATTTTTTCAATGATTTTTAAAATGTTTTTTGCTGGATTATTATTTTGATTTTGAATGTACTGTTGTTGGCAAAGGACTCCCAATACAAAATCGAGAGTATGATTTTTTCCATTATTTAAGTGTTGGGTGGGATTATTATATTGTACTATATTTTTATATTATATATTTGTTTAACAATGTATTTTTTCATATGGTTACTTGAAAATGTGTTTATAGATATGTGTGGTGTATTTTAGTATTCACATATTTATTATATGTTTATTTGAATTGTGTTTTTATAAAATAATGGTAACCTACTATTTTAGCAATCTTAATTTGACTTTATAAGAATTACTAATTATAGTTTTAGTCATAGTTCTAAAAACAAACCAATACTTTATCATACATAAAATTATTTGGTGTATATTTTTAGTTTAGTGTTAATTGTTTTCTGAGCTTTATTTTTCATGGTGTTTTGGCTTTTATTTCGAGGTAAGGTGGGCTTTGGTTGTTAGTGAATAAAAGGCCATTGCTTGCTAACATTTCTTGCATTTGTTTAAACTGTTTTCAATATATTGTTCATTCAATTTGTGGTAGTGATTGCTCTATTTATAGCTCTTGGCAGCTTGGTCGTCTTTACCAGTGATGTGTAGGTTTGCTTCTTCCATGTCATTTGTGCCACCCTTCCATTGTGCCATTGTTTTTTTGCATTGAGTTGGCAATGTAAAATAAATTCCACCATTTGTTTGGTAGAAAGGGGATTCTATTAGGATGCCATAGTTTGTGGCATAATCCTTGCTAAGTATTGATTCTCATAGGTCCCTCCATATACTCTGAAGTTCTATTAGCACAATTGATTGGCTGGGTGGGTAGACTTTTAAAATAGTGGCTATCATGTCTTGTTCAAAATCAATAATGATTTTGTGTGGGTTGTAATTGTTTGCTTCTTGTTTTATTAATGTCAAGAGTTCATTCTATGTTGCACTTTTCTTGTTTGAAAGCACTGCATATATTAAATAGATATTTGTGTTATGACACTGGTAATATATTTTATATATCTGTGAAAATGGTGGGAGGCAGGACTTAAACGTTCCATCCAGTCTTGATACTCTATCATTATTTTCATTCTCAAGCATTAATCAAGAACTCTCAGTGTGTGTAACATTTTCAGGGATTTGTATTTTTTTACATGTTCTGGGTGCTGCAGGGGTTTGCCTTGCTTCCTTTACTTCCCATAGGATGTTTGTAACTATTATTACTTATGCATTTGAGGAGTGCTTGTGTTCCCTCACACGTTTTAGAATATCATCATTGGTGTTGGGTCTCCTGTAGCATGCATTTGAATAATACGTAGTGCATTTGCAATGAATTGTTTCAACAGAAGCCCTTTCTTTATATTAGGTGTATTCCCTGTAGCTTACCCCTTAAGGTGCTATGGATATAACCTCAATTTTCATAGTGCTCACACCCAGACACTATGGACACACAGGTCACGTCCAACCACTGGGCGCCCAAGCAGCAGCTCTTGTATGCTGCTCCGGTGTCTCCCACTTTCTCACTTTCTCACACCCTTCCCTACGCTGGAGCAGGAGACTCTCCCGCTCAGGCCTAGCAGGGTGTGACTCTCCTGCCGATGTTGTGATCGTACCATTTCCTGCTTTCCCTGGGAGAGTGGAAGGGGTTAAAAACATCCCAGTTCTCTGTACTCCCTGGGAATTGTGCCAAAATGAAAGTATGATTGGAAATCTGAGAAACTACCTTTCAAGTGATACCTCTCTTTTAGTGGAGACTGCTATGCATTTACTGTGGGATGTGATCGCCTGGCATTTCCACTAGACACCAGTGACTTTTTAAATGGGGGAGCAACTCCTTGTGCAAAGCCCTGTGCTCCCACTACTCCTAAGAAAAACATAGTTTCTGGCCAGTGGGTGGCTGATGAAGTAATTACCTCCAATCTGCCCCTCCCCAGGGGGCAGAATGTCCACTATACACGAGGGAATAATAGAAAAATCAGAGGGGTGGGTGGAGCCCATCATGGGCAGGGCTCTGCTCCAGTCTGTCTGTCCCCCTGGAGAGATAGATTATGGGGTTTGCCCACAATCTGTCCTACCAGGATGTCAGAAAGCTCATTACACACCAGAGGAACCAGTAAAAATGCAAAGAATGGGGGGGGGGCACCATGCACAGGGCCATACTTCCACCCCAGAAAAGGTGCAGTAGTTATTCTGTAATGCTTGGGGGCAGAAAGCCTACTAGACACCAGTAAATAATAAGAAAAAGAAAGGGGTGGGTACAGCTCACCATGGGCAGGGCCATGGTCCTATCCCGCCCCACAAGAGAGCACAAAAGTGTTTCTGCATCAGGGGCAGATTGGACGGGGTTACCCTCGATCTGCATTCTGGCACAGAAAGCCCACTAGACACCAGGGGAAATTGTTTTACAAAATAAAGGGAATGGGTGGCCACTATGCTAAGGGCCATGTTCAGGCCCCACACATGTGAACTGATGTCTTTTTGGCTCCCCGGGGGAGCAGTTTAGGGAGTTTACCCATAATCTGATACCATGGGGCATCAGAAGGTACACTAGACACCAGGAAAAATAAATAAGGTATGGTAGGGTGATACCCTCACCGCAAAAGGAGCAATACAGTTTCTCTGCTCCCCCAGGGGGTAAATTCAGGTGATTATTCCCAATTTGCTACCACTGAGGGCCAGATAGTCCACTAGACACCAGAGCTTTTACATCTGGGGTGAAGGAACGGGTCCAGGCATTCCACCCAGCCATTGGGTTATACCACATTGCAAAAGAGGTAAACCAGTCTTTCTTACCCATGAGGGATAAAGAGGGGGTTTGCACCCAATTTGCCCTGCAGGGGCCAGAAAGTCCACTAAATACTAGGGATTTTATATTTGGGCAAAAGATAAGGGTGCACCAATATGGATTTGGACCATATTCCCACCCCAAAAGGGGGAGATCAGTTTTTTTGCCACATGGGCGATAGAAAGCCCACTAGACATCAGGGATTTCTAAATGACCACCAAACAAATGAAAGGATGAAGGCAACCTACCCTGGCATTAATTCATATCCCCATTTCCCACTTTATCAGAACATTTCGAGCCTCTGGCACAATGGGCCCGGATGAGGTTCCATTCTCATTGATTAGGCAAGAACCTTCTCTCTGGGAAAAGGTCTTGCGACCTGTATTTGAACACTGTTATTTAAAAGGTATGGTGCTCCTGTCGTGGGCAGGGAGTCTTATTATACCTCTACATATGAAGGGTGATAGATCCTCTCTGGCAAATTATCACCAAATTGTTCTCTTGGATGCTGTTGGCAAGGCTTTTACTAAAAGCCTATTAGGAAACCTCAAGAGTTGGGCAGAGAGTAATCTGATTATTCTGTTGGAACAGACGTGTTTCAGCAAAGGCTGAGGCACACTTGATAATGTCATGACGTTTTAGTTAATAAACGAAAAACATGTAAAGATCAGGCTTGCTGCTGTTTATGCTGCCTTCATAGACCTCTCCACAGCCTTTGATAAGGTTGATCATCCAACTCTCGGGAACAAGCTAACCAATTAAGGCATCCCAACTAATCTCCTACACTTGATTATAGTCCTGCATTCTTCTACATGGTGCAATGTATTGATGGGTAGAGATCAGGGTTTATCAACTGAATTTCCAATAAAAAATGGATTGAAGTATGGGTGTTTATTGGCCCCATTATTATTCTCACTGTATATTCATGATCTGCCTAATGTCTTATCGAAGAGCTGTGGTTTTGTGCCTAGTATAGAAGGGCGCTCTTTGATTTGCTTATTGTATGCTGACAATATTGTAGTTTTCGATCTTACCTCGAAAGGCCTAAATAATCATCTAGAAGCCCTTAAATGTTTTGTTGATCAGCATTACCTGAAGATAAATACTTCAAAATGTCAAGTATTATGCTTTATGGGGAAAATCCACGCAAAAAGATAAACTTTTCGTGCTTTTTGGGCTCTCGGACATTAGAGCGAGTAAAAACCTATCACTTTTTGGGGACAATTATGTCTAGTTCCCTTAATGATTCTGAGCATAAATCAAATAATGTGGGTAAGGCTCGATCCCAAGCGAGTGGGTTAGCCTCATTCTAGAAGGCTGTAGATAGGTGTCATTTTATGCATCTGCTTGCAGTCTACCAAGTGAAGATCCCCCCTACTTTATCATATGCGGTGGAACTAACAAATGTAGCTGACTGGGGTTTGTTGGATAGAACTGAAGGGCAAATCCTAGGACGTCTGATTTCATGTAACACTCTGGCATCCACTGCTGCCTTAAGGTTAGAGTTTGGGATTAAGAGCTCTTTTGTAAAAAGCCCAGTAGGGGTGATTCGGTGGGCTCGCTGCCTATTTCAGAGTGATGCATCTTCATTAAGGCACCATGTATACAAAGAGGTTTTTGTTATGTTGAGAGAGAAATCACAATTTTTTTGAAATTTTAAATATGCTTTAGAATATGTGGATTTAGATCTAATAAGAATCATTGTTGCCTCCCCAGTTAAAAATGTGTTTAAACCAACTGGACTTAAAGTTCTGTAGTCAAAAGAGGAGATTCCATACTGGAACCCTAATTAGCATGGAACTTACCCCTTGAGGTGAAGGGTTTTGCACTTTATTAAGACTGGACATACTTTTGCTAAAGAGCCTAATTTCTAAATGGTATGACACTTCAAATGTTTGTGTATTGTGTCAAACTGATTTAAAACATGTTCTATGTGTTTGTCGATCTTTGGTGCTATTTCGTAAAAAAAAGGTGGTTGAAAACCCTCTTCCTGAAATTTATGGCACAATCTTCAGGGGAAGCTCTTAAATTACTGGATTAGCCTCCCAATGAAATGTTTTATTTTCAGATTTTTAATTTGGTCTTTGGCAGTTCTTATAATGAAGCACTTTATTTGTAATAATTTTTAATTCCTAAATGTTTATTGGTCTTTTATGCTCTTTTTTTTATAAGTTGTCTTGTTTTAATGTGGACCCCATTAGAGTTCCAAACCATAAATAATAAACTTGAACCACTTTTGTTTGTTTGTTGTCAAACCCCGCTCCAGAAGGGACAAAATTGTCTTTCTGCCCCTTTGCAAACAGATCAGAGGTTTGTCCCTATTGAAAAGGTTGCCTCTAATCTCTCCCCCTCGAGTGGTAGAAAGACTACTAGATAGCAGGAATTTTAAATTTGGGGAAAAGAAGCAGGTGGAGAGGGGGTTTGCCCCAATTTGCGCATGGGGGACAGAAAGTCCACTGGATGCCAGGATTTTTTTAAATAAAATAATGGGGTGGGTTCTAGCCTATCCTGAAATGAGGCCCACTTTCACTTTTAAAGCTTCAACAGTCTTTCTGATCCACAGGGGATCAAGCATCCCCATCCCAATGGCAAGTGACAGGAAATTGTAATTCTTTTAGGTTTAAATTCCAATATTATCCCACTTGCTTTACAGAATGGCTGCATTTTTCCTTGCATTACTGTGAAGTAAATATCCGGAATTTGTATTGATCCAGCAAATTCCTACCACCCCCTGTTCCATGACGGTCATGATGAAAATGCCACCCCCACTAGTGTGACTAATTTTACTTTCATTACTGTGACATAAACTTCTGGAATTTGCAGTGATCCAGCAAATTCATACACCCAGCGTTCCCACACCGACCCTAAAAATAATGCCAACCCCACTTGCGTGATTCGGTCTAGCGCCTGTAGCACAAACATCTTCAAAACACAATGAGGAGAAATCGGCAATAGGGCTAGGTGCTGTAATTGGTTCCAGACATTTCTAAAAACTAGACACTTGGGGGAGGATTAGGTAGTGTGCTTCCTGTGAAACCCATGATATTTTCTTACCCACCATGCCTTGTAAACCTCAAATTTTACCTACAAATCATGCATTTTCCTTGCATTTTTGTGATGTAAACTTATGGAATCTTCAGGAAACAGCAACATTCTCATGACCTAGCACTCTCCCACTTGTCCCCATAAAAATAGGACCTCACTTGTGTGGGTGGACCTAGTGCCCGTGACAGGAAAGGTCCCAAAACTCAACAAGGAAACATTAACATTTCCTGTCAATAAATGGCCTGATTTGGCAATGGGAGTAGCTGCGGTTATTAGCTCTTGGCTCAGCTGCTACCTATGGAAACCTACCAAACCCAGAACTTGCTGAAAAATAGACACCCGAGAGAGTCCAAGGTGGTGTGCTTTGAATGGATCCCATGAGGTTTTCTTAAATTCCATAACCTGCAGGGATCCACAAAATTCCTATCAACCAGTGTTCCTCCAGTTGTCCTGATAAAAACACTACCCCATTTGTGTGGCTAGACCCAGTGCCCACGACAAGAATGGCTCAAATCACTGAGAACTCCACATTGAGTTTTGGGGCATTTTGTGTTGCAGGTGCCAGGCCCAGTCACACATGTGAGGGTACCAGTTTTTATCTGGAGACATGTGGGAATGTTAGGTGGTAGACAATGTGTGGATTCCCACAGATTCCAGTGTTTCCCCTCAAACTATATGAGAAACTGAGTGTTTTTAGCCAAATGTTGAGTTTTGCAAGAAGATCCAGGCAATTCCCAACACTCTGAACTCCCCAGGTGTCTAGTTTTCAGAAATGTCTGGACCCAAATTCCACAGCCACCCACCTATCAAAAAAATATTGCTTTTCAGTGTAAAAATTGTACTGTCCATATTGTGTTTTGGACTCTTTCCTTTTGCAGGCCCGCCCACACACAAGTGAGGTACCGTTTTCATTGGGAGGCATGAGGAAACTCTGAATCATAGGAAATTTGTGGATCCTACAACTTCTGTAACTTTCTGTTACAGAAATGTGACTACATTGTTTGTTTATAGCTTTAATTTGAAGTTAGCAAGGTGTTCTGTGTAGGAAAACTGTGGGGAAAATGCATAAGTCATACCACATGGACTCCCTTAGATGTATAGTTTTCAAAAATGTCAGAATATTGTAGGTTTTCCTAGATGGGGATTGAGTAAGGGCCCAAAATCTGCAGCAACCTACATTGTAAAAAAAAAAAAATGATTTTGGTGGGTGAAATGTGATGTCACTGAGTCACATTTTAGGGCTTTTTGTGTCTCAGGCACTATGCCCAGCCTCACATGTGGGGTGCCATTCTTATCAGGAGATGAAAGGGAATACAGAATAGTAGAACATTTGTACTGGGTAATTGCATTTTGTCTGCATTTGTGGCTTCCAAATGTGAGCCAGTTAAAAAAAAGAAAATATTTTCTATTTATTTTTGGTTTGGTCTTTTTTTTATAGTTACGGCTGGTCTTTTCCAGTCTTGGTGTCTGTTTTTTAGGAGATATAACTTAAAGCTTTACATTTCAAAGCTGTCTTTACTCTCTATAGGTTCATGGAGCTACTCTCATAATGTCCTTCGCACTGTGCCAGATTTACTGTTTGTAACATGCCCTCCATAGTAGACGAATGAAGAAGCAGGGAGGGAGGGTCGTGTGTACTGGGGCAACTAAGGAAGAGTGGCAGTATTGAAGAATATCAGTAAGTAATGAAACCATTACCCCCTCCTCATATTACTCGTCCAACTCCTTACCTAGATGAGGTATGCCCAAGCAAAAAAACTCCTCATCAGCCAAGATAACACTGCAGAAACAAATACACTTGCATGAAGGAGGAAAGTATATTTTACTCATTCATCTCCCCTCCAAGCACAAAGTACAATGTAACAATGTAAATCGACGAAAAGGAAACAGTATCACCTTCCTACATTGAGACTGAAGGGCTAATAACTGAAGAACCAAAAGATAAATCAGACCCTTGAGCTATGTTCAATCTATAATAAGTAATGAATGTGGATGGGGTAGCCCAAGTAGATGCTCTCCGTACATTGGTTATTGAGACCCCAGCACATTCTGGGGGTTATTACAACTTTGGAGGAGGTGTTAATCCGTCCCAAAAGTGACGGTAAAGTGACGGATATACCACCAGCCGTATTACGAGTTCCATAGGATATAATGGACTCGTAATACGGCTGGTGGTATATCCGTCACTTTACCGTCGCCTCCTGGGCAGCGGGGCTGATGCTGGCAGTTGCCTCCTGGGCAGCGGGGCTGATGCTGGCGGTCCTGTCTGGGCCAGCAGGGCTTCTGGCGGTCGCCTCATGGGCAGCGGGGCTGCTGGCGGTCGCATCCTGGGCCAGCGGGGCTGCTGCTGGCCGGCTCCTGGGCAGCGGGGATGAATTTGGTCTTCTCCGCCGTGCTGATCTTCCCAGACTTGTCGGGTTTCTTGTGCCCCTTCCCCACCTTGGAAGGTGTTGCAGCTGACTCCACACTCCTACCTGTACCCCTGGGAGCGGCTTTGCTGGCTGTTGTCTTCACCCTCTCCCGCTGGGCACTGGACAACTTTTGATGCTTGACAGGTGGGGGAACTGTCCGTGCTGTGGCTCTTTGCCACACTGGCTGCCATGCTGCCTGGTGCACTCCAGAATCCGGTGACTACTGGCACCACTGGTCCCGCCGATGTTGTGGCTGAGGTGCTAGGTTGGGACCTGGAGAGTCGGGCCCTAGGAGACTGACAGGGTGGGGGAGGTGAGGGAAAGAGGTCAAGGTTGGACAGGAAAAGTTTCTTAGGAACACTGGGACGGGTAGCTGGAGGAGGTTTGGGAGTGGAGGAAGAGGTTGTGGTTGTAGAAGGTGTACGTTTGGTGACTTTGGGTGAAGGTGCATGCGCTGGAGGTTGTCGTGAGGTGGATGGCTGATGGGTGGGTGTGTGCCTGCGTTTGTGTACCTTGGGAGGTGGTGTCACAGACACACTGGGAGAGGACACAGGGGATGTGTGAATGGTAGTGGGGGTGGTGACTGCACATGAGCGGGATGTGGTGGTGGGTGTGCTGGTGATGGAAGTAGTGGCTGTAGATGTAGTGCATGCAGGTGTGAGTGGAGACGTGACTGGGAGGGAGACGAGGAGGAGGGGGACACAGTGGAGGCAGTGGATGTTGCTATGTCTGCATGTGTGTGATGCTTGCGTGAGTGCCTGTGGGATGTGTGGTGCTTATGTTTGCCTGAGCTTTCTTTGTGTGTTGAGGTGTGTGCATGCTGGTCTGATGGTATGCTTGGGGTAGGCTGAGGTACAGGGGATTGGGTCTGGGTGGAGGAAGTTGGAGGGGGAGGCTAGAGACAGGGACAATGACTGCCATCAGTGCTGAGGCCAGAGTCTGAAAAGCTCGCTGAAGGGCTGCCTGACCAGAATGAATGCCCTCCAGGAATGCATTGGTTTGTTGCAACTGCTTCTCTACACCCTGGATGGCATTCAAAATGGTAGACTGCCCAACAGTGAGGGACTTGAGGAGGTCAATGGCCTCCTCACTGAGGGCAGCAGGGGTGACTGGGGCGGGGGCTGAGGTGCCTGGGGCGAAGGAGATGCCCACCCTCCTGGGTGAGCGGGCACGGGGCAAAGGCTGAGGTGCTGGAGGGGCGGAGGTGGCTGTACCTGTAGATGCGGGGGCACAGATAGGGCCGCCACCACAAGGAGCTCCCATCAGAGGATGAGACCGTATCACTGGTGTCAGCTCTTGTCCCTGCCGTGGAGCTCCCCTCGCCCTCCGTCCCGCTGGTGAAATCGGAGTCCGTTGTGTCACCCTCCAGGGCCGTGTGGGATGCAGCTCCCTCTTGCTACGGTGCCACTGCTCCTCCACCTGATGATGCTGATGCACACATGTACAGGGAGACCACAAAAAGGGGGTGGGGAAGACAGAAGAAAGACATGTTGAGTGCATGCAGTACCGCTACCGTTGGCGGGCACGACAGACACAGAAGCCCCCTGCACTACGCCGCGCACTTGGGGTCCACTATTCAATCCCTGGGACATGGCCTACAAGGCTATGGCCGATATCTGCACACATGGATGTCACAGGAGCCTGACTAGGTGTAGTTGGCACTGTACCCAAGTGGGGTGGGGTGCACAGGGTCTGCCTGAAAAAGGGGACTTAACTAGCACACTCGCCCTGGCCTAGGGAAACCCACAGATCACCTCCCCCACCCAGTGACCTCCACTGCACGCTGAATCAGCTGAATGAGTGTGTACTCACCCCCTTCTTGCTGCTGTGATGCCCTCAAGCGCCAATCCAACTCCGGGTACACCACCGCCAGGATCCTGAACATCAGGGCGGTCATGGTGCGACGGGCACCCCTCCCATGTTGGGAGGCCATCCCCAGCTGGGCCTCCGCCGTCTTCTTGCTCCAGCGGCGAATGTCCTCCCATCTTTTCCGGCAGTGGGTGCTCCGTCTGTGATAGACCCCCAGGGTCCGGATGTCCTTGGCGATGGCACACCAAATATCCATCTTCTGGTGGGCACTGACCTACATGAATTGTACAGGGGAAAAAGAGAAGTTATTACCAACTGCACCGTCACAGTTATTGGCCCGCATCCCTATCCTTGCCATGTGGCACATGCACTCACCGTCGTTTCATGCACGCATCATTCTCCCCCCCTATCTTTCATCCACACCACTCCACACAGGCATTGCCCATACAGCATGCTCCCAGTGTACTTACCTGTTTGTCTGGAGGACCGTAGAGTAGCGTGTACTGGGGGAGGTCCCCAACCATGAGTTTCTCCAACTCCTCCGATGTGAAGGCAGGGGTCCTTTCCCCAGAAGCACGAGCCATTGTCTCTTCCAGACTGAGGTCACAGCAGCACTTGCAGTGTAGTCCTCTCCTGTCGAAGATCAGGTTTCGAGTGATTGAACAGATAGAAAATGGCGGTCATGTCCGCGGCGGTGCGTATCGTCACCGCCGGCGTACATCGTCATTGGCTCCAGGGACCCATAGGGTCCAATGTTAACCAATGCAGAACTGTGCCACGGTCTTCCACCACCTACCGCGACTGTGTACAACGCCAGCGCAGTTACCTCACATCCCATTGTCCCACTATACAGGTCAGGCAGCTGCCATTTCAGGGGCCCACATGGCTTTATTTTTAACTGCGTCACACATACCTAGGACTTGCCTTAACACTCATACAGGCCAAATTCGGGTTATGAATGGTTTTCTGAGTAAGCTGTGTTTACGTACCTCTGAGTTGGTTGACTCTGTGCTCGCTGTTGTCCTTCATAGGCATCGTCCGCTGGCACATGTGAGGAGATGGTGGCATCCTCCGGTGTACAGACCGCTGGTAGACCTGTCGACAATGGAGGAAAGACATGTAATCATCACCTACAGGCTTGATCGTGCCACAATCCTGGAACTGTGTGCCCAGTTAGAGCCAGACCTGATGTCAGCTATCCGCCATCCCACAGGAATCCCCCCTCAAGTGCAGGTGCTGTCAGTTCTCCATTTCCTTGCAAGTTGGTCTTTTCAAACTACAGTGGCCATAGCATCAGGGGTGTCCGAGCCTATGTTTTCCAACGTGTTGTCCAGAGTGTTGTCTGCCCTGCTGAAACACATGCGGAGCTACATCGTGTTCCCTTATGTGGAGGATTTGCCTACAGTGAAAGGTGACTTCTATGCCCTGGGACATATCCCCAACATCATAGGTGCCATTGATGGGACACATGTGGCCTTGGTTCCCCCCCCGCAGGAGTGAACAGGTGTACAGAAACCGGAAGAGTTACCATTCTATGAATGTGCAGATGGTGTGTTTGGCCGACCAGTACATCTCCCATGTTAATGCCAAATTCCCTGGCTCAGTGCATGACGCTTACATCCTGCGGAATAGCAGCATCCCTTATGTGATGGGGCAACTCCAGAGGCACCGTGTGTGGCTATTAGGTGAGCACCTGGAACCAAATCAGTGGGAATAGTTGTCTGGGTCTGGGGATATCCCTACAGGTTAGTGTGTGTCTAACAGTTGTCCCTCGCCATTTGCAGGTGACTCTGGCTACCCCAACCTGTCATGGCTACTGACCCCAGTGAGGAATCCCAGGACAAGGGCAGAGGAGCGCTACAGTGAGGACCATGGGTGAACTAGGAGGATTATAGAGCGGACCATCGGCCTCCTGAAGGCCAGGTTCCGGTGCCTCCATATGACAGGTGGATCCCTTTTCTACTCATCAAAGAAGGTGTGCAGATCATCGTGGCCTGCTGTATGCTTCACAACTTAGCTTTACGACGACAGGTGCCTTTTCTGCAGGAGGATGGTCCAGATGGAGGTGTTGTGGCAACTGTGGAGCCTGTGGACAGCGAAGACGAGGAAGCAGAAGAAGAGGACATCGACAACAGGAACTCTGTGATCCTGCAATACTTCCAGTGAGACACAGGTAAGAATACAAACCTGCCTACTACATGTACTTTAACACTAATACCTCTCTACTGTCTGTCCTTTTCACCCAGTGTATGGTCACTGAGTTATTACTTTCCCTTACAATTTCACAGATGTGGGTCCCACTGTGTGACATCTGCATTTTGTCACTGTAATTGCTAATACACTATTTCGAAATCACAGACAGACTCCAGATTGTTTTGTGCTTTAAGGGTGTTTATTTAAGTGCTCAATATTGGAGGAAGTTGTAAAATTGTGAGGGGTGATGGTGGAGGAATGTCCATGGCAGAGTCCAGTCTATTAGTCTCACAGGTGCACTGTCCAAAGGGGCATAGGAAGTAGAGCTGGGCCAGTTTGAGGATGGACAGAGTGACAAGGTGGGACAAAAGGATGACATTCAGGGTGGTCTCATTTCTTGGCGAGGGTCTTGGCATTGTTCTCTGTCTTTGTCCTGGATCTCAGGGACCGTTTGAGGGGTGGTTCTCCCTCTGCAGGGGGTGGGATGCTTGTGTGGTGGTCCTGTGGCGGTGCTTCCTGTCCACTAGCGCTGGTGGAGGTGGTGGGCAGTTCATCGTCCAGGCTAGTGTCAGGGGCCCCTTGTTGTGCCACAGTGTCCCTCCTGGTGTTGAGGACTTCCTTCAGCACCCCTACGATGGTGCCCAGGGTAGAATTGATGGATCTGAGTTCCTCCCTGAAGACCAAATACTGTTCCTCCTGCAGCCACTGGGTCTCCTGAAACTTGGCCAGTACCGTTGCCATCGTCTCCTGGGAATGGTGGTAGGCTCCCAACATGTTGGAGAGGGCCTCGTGGAGAGAGGGTTCCCTGGGCCTGTCCTCCCCGTGTCGCACAGCAGCCCTCCCAGTTCCCCTGTTTCCCTGGGCATCTGTCCCCTGAACAATGTACCCACTGCCACTGCCCCCCCGGTCCCTGTTGTTGTTGGGGTGGTGGGTTAGCCTGGGTTCCCTGTAGTGGTGGACACACTGCTGATTGACGTGTCCTGGGGAGAGAGGTATGGGCCCGCTGGGTGGGTGCTGTGCTGGTGTTTCCAGAGGGGGCAAGCTCTGTAGTGGCCTGTGCCAGTGTGAGGGGAACCGACTGTCCCGAGGTCCCAGATGGGCCGGGCTAGTTGTCTAGATCCAGTTGGACAGAGCTGCTGTCATCACTGTGGGCCTCTTCTGTTGGTGGTGTGGACATGTGTGGACCCTCCTGTGCGGTGACATTGGGTAGGGGTCCTGCAGGGGTGTAAAAGCATGATTATTGCATCTGGGTGCACCATGGTGTGCAATGGGTGGGTGACCGTGGACCCCAGTGCTTGTATTCCTGTGTGGGACCTTGTGTGATGATGGTTTAGGGGAGTGTATGGGTATGTGCAGTGGCCATGCATTGGTGATGGGTCTCCATGCTTTGTTGTTGCATGCAGGGCTTGGTGTTGGGATGTGTGGTTTGTGATATTGGGACATTTGTGAGGAGCAGGAGTGATGGGGGTGAGGGTGGGGGTATGTGATGGCATGCAGGTAGGGTGGGGGATATTGTAGTTAAGGTTTGACTTACCAGAGTCCATTCCTCCAGCTACTCCTTCAAGGCCCTCAGGATGCAGAATAGCCAAGACTTGCTCCTCCCATGTTGTTAGTTGTGGGGGAGGAGGTGGCGGTCCGCCGCTGATCCTCTGAACCGCAAGGTGGTATCTTGAGACCACGAACGCACTTCCCCAGTAGGTCATTCCACCTCTTCCTGATGTCATCCCTATTTCTTGGGTGCTGTCCCACTGAGTTGACCCTGTCCACTATTCTTCACCATAGCTCCATCTTCCTAGCTATGAAGGTGTGCTGCACCTGTGATCCGAATAGCTGTGGCTCTACCCGGATGATTTCCTCCACTATGACCCTGAGCTCCTCCTCAGAGAACCTAGGCTGTCTTTGCTGTGCCATGGGGTGGTGTGGGTGATGTGTGGGGTGGTGTGTGTTGTGATATGTGGGGTGATATTTAGTGGTGTGTTGTGTGAGGTGCGTGGATGTTATGTGGGTGATGGTGTTGTGTGCCTGTGGATGCTTGGTTGTATGTAGATTGTAGTGTCTCTCTCTGGCCTTCTGTCGCAATTGTGGTCGTAGGGGTTTGTGGGTGATGTGGGTGTGTGTTTTATATTGTATTGGGTGTGTGGGAGTGGTGTGTGTATGTGTATCAGGTGTGTGTATTTTTAATTGTCCAATGTGGATTCGTGGGATGTGATAGTGTGGGCGTATTTCTGTTGGCGTGACGGTGGAGGTTTTGTTTTCGCCAGTTTATCACTGACCTTTGGTGTAGAGGACTTGTGTGGGTGTCTCAATTTTGGCGGATTCCGAGCTGTGGGTTATAATGACCGTGGCGGAATTCCGCTACCGCGGCAGTGTGTTGGCGGTCTTCTACACGGCGGTAAGCGGTTTTTACCGCCTATGTTGAGGGCCTAAAACCCTTAAATAGTCTCCAGACCAGAGATTCTACAATACATATTCTAAAGATTCTACAGTAAAAAAAAAAAAAGGTCTTCTAAATGATCTAATAGCTGCCTGCTGTCTAATGTTAGCTACTGACAATCCCTTATCAAATCCATCCTGCGAGAATTGCAAGATATCTGGAGTTGAGGCTAAAACCGGCAAAATAGATTTGGAGGTGCACCAGGAGCTAAAGAAGGACCGTATGCGGTTAAAGGTCTGTTTATTGAGTCTCTCCTATAGGCATATAACGATCTATAGACAGAATCTAATATACCCTTCTTCATGAATCCATCCCTCTCAATCTCCAGACCTATAAATCTCAGATGGATGAGTGTGTCCATGGGAAGAAGAAAGTAACTGATGTATGAAGGGAACAATGGAAATATCCACTCCTTTTGATGGGTGAAGTACTATGAGATCTCTTTGTCCAGTGTGAGAGAATGGTCACCATTTCTGCTCATTCCTTCTGTAATCTTGCCAGCATCCTGGGTATTAATGAAATAGGCGGAAATGCATTGAGACCAGCTGGCCGTGGGCAGCACAGGGCACCTACCCTTACTGTTTGAGGATCCTGAAATCCCAATAGGAAGCTCAGAAGCTGAGTATTCTGCTAAGCCACAAAGAGGTCTAAAATGGGAACCACCCCAACTGTGACAAATATCGCCTGAAATATTACAGTACTCAGAAATATTTCCTGGGATCAGGAAACACCTGGCTCAAATGATCCACCTGTGAGTTTAGTGTTTCCTTTATATGAATTGCCTTTATACTCTATTGAGTCATGTGGTTTAGGGAAGAAAAGCCTGTTGCAAACTGGTGATTTATATATGGCATAGTAACCCTATTATCTGTTCTCACTAGTACTGCTCTCCCTTGTAGGTGATAAAAGACCACCTGAATTGCCTGTCATACAGCCATTAATTCTTTCCAGTTGGAAGACTTGTTCCTGTCCACAGGATTCCACATCCTTTGCCTTGTGTGACTGCCCATCATCGCTCCCCAACCTATTTTGCTGGCATTGGTTGTGACAATCGCTTGATTGTGACAACTGAACATAGTTCCCCTGCTCAGGAATGATGAGTCCAACCATTATGCTAAGTCCTCCAAGACTCAGACTCTCAGGTTTTACAGGTATTAGATCCACATAACTGTCCTGTTGAGGGGCCCGGTGGGATAGAATGTGATGTACAAGATCTCCTATGTGCAGGTGTGTCCAAGGAAAGATGCCCAGAGTTGCCATCTTGGTCAGACAGACATAGAAAACACAGTTTGATCTCAGCGCTGAATAAAAGGAGAAATATTAAACTGTGGAGAATGAGGGTAATACAGGAAATCCTTGACCATGTCTCCCTGGACTTCTAACCACTGCCTTACTCGAGCCTCTAACCTGCATAACAGTCATGCAAGTCAAAACTGAAGCTTCTACCGTCTGGTCTCTGGTAAGAATACTGGATTGATGGTTGTATCAAATACGGCTCCTATATACTCCAGTTTCTGACATGACTTCAGGTGGGATTTGTCTCACATGACAGAAAACTTTAAGTTTTCGAATTGGGATCTGAGTGTCCATTAAGGATAATTTCTAAGATGAGACCTCAATCAGGAGATTATCTAGGTAAAAGTGGACAATAATTCTCTGAGCATATAACAATCCTGTAACTGGTACTAATACTTTTGTAAATACTCTGGGGGTGGTCTTGAGGCCAAATGGAAGGACATGAAACTGCTGTGCTGGTGCCGTATGGCAAATCTGAGATCCCTCTGATGAGAAAGAGAGGCAGGAATGTGGACGAGTGCATTCTGAAGCTCCAATTTGTTTAAAATGTCCCCCTTGGAGATGAGCAGACTCACCTGCTGAGGGTAATTCATTTTAAAGCATACTCTTGGGTTAAAGGTTTGAGGAAACTGAGATATTTAGGGCCTGATTACGACCTTGGCAGAGGGGATTACTCCGTCCCAAATGTGACGGATATCCTATCCGCTGTATTGCAAGTTCCATAGGATGTAATCCCCTCCGCCAAGGTCGTTATCTGGCCCATAATCTTTCTGTAATCCTCAAAGAGCTTCCTCATCACAATCAGTTGGGAATAACAACCCCTCCTCCTTTCATTTTCAAGTACTGGAACAATGGCCTACTTTTCTATCAATTCAGAAATACTGTAACAAGGGGACATCCTCCTCTTCTAGAGACTGCCTTGTGCTAAAATGTGATGGTCTGAAAATAGGAGACATCTCAATCCAGTAACCTCCTCAATGATCTAGAGAAACTAACTGTCCCAAATCAGCTCTTTCCATCTGTGTTGAAAATGAAGAGGTCAACCTCTAACACAGATCTCCATAGTCCGGAGTCATGCTTCTGTCCTCTTCTACCTCCTGGCTGTTGAAAGGAGTTAGGCTGGGCACCCCTATGTTGAAACATTGCTCTATTGTGGAAAAAGTCTGATCTTTAATTCCTGTAAATCTCCTTTCTTCTTCTGTTCCTTTCAGAAAATCTTTGTTTGATGCAAACAGACTGAGTGTGCTTCTGTGACTTGAATGATATTGCAGTACCTCCTCCAAATCCTCCCCACACAGTCTGCTGCCAGAGTAAGGCATCTTGCAGAGACAATTGTTCTGGGAAGTACTGGCCTCCCAGTTTTTGAGATATAACTGAGGTCTCACTGCTATAGCCACTACTGATGCCATAACCAAGGCTCTTAGACTGTCAAACTTTAGGTCTGAAAGAAATGTTGCTTGAATCTCCATCTTCCCCAATAGCTGAGAGAAATTCTCTTTCTCCTGAATATTTGAAGATAAATCTCCACCTTCATCACAAGACTGAGGCCAAAATATGATCTCTTTAGGACACCCTCTACTTTCTTGTCCACTGGCTCTTGCAGTGACTTCCTCTGAAAGCAATGAAGGTTTCCCTGTGAGCCCTGCTCGAATAGGGTATCCCTTTAGATTTTAAGGGAGCTCTATCTCCCCCTTACCCAAAGGATATAGGGCCAGATGTAGTAAGCCGTTTGCATGTCGCAAACTGCAAAAATCGCAGTTTGCGGCATGCAAACGGCCGAACGCGATGCTCATTCCCAAATTGCGAGTCGGTACCGACTCGCAATTTGGGAATGCGACTCGCAAATAGGATGGGGTGTTCCCTTCCTATTTGCGACTCGCATCGCAATTCAGAGTTGATTTGTGACCGTGAATGCGGTCACAAACCAACTCGCAGTTACCACCAGTGTCACACTGGTGGTAACTCATTCGCAAAAGGGAAGGGGTCCCCATGGGACCCCTTCCCCTTTGTGAATGTCGAAGAAAAAAAAAAATTCAGAGCAGGCAGTGGTCCCAGGGACCACTGCCTACTCTGAAAAAAACGAAACCAAATGGTTTCGGTTTATTTTTCATTTTGCAACTCGTTTTCCTTTAAGGAAAACGGTCTGCAAAATGAAAAAAAAAAACTGCTTTATTTATAAAGCAGTCACAGACATGGAGGTCTGCTGACTACAGCAGGCCACCATCCCTGTGAGTGCAGGGACTCGCTACGGGGTCGCAAAATGCGACCCACCTCATGAATATTGATGAGGTGGGTCTTTGCGACCCCATAGCGAGTCGCAGAAGGTATCTGAGACACCATTCTGCATATGCTTTTGCGAGTCTGAAATTGCGAGTCGCACCGACTCGCAATTTCAGACTCCCAAAAGCATATCTTCCTACATCTGGCCCATAATCTCTCCATGAATGTTAGAACAAAGACCCTATGCTATGCTATTTGTAGAGTGCCCCTTTACCCTTGAGGGTATCTCAGCACTAAGTAGTTCTGGATATCTAGTCAAAAGAACACGGTTTCAGCTTCTTGTCGAAGATGAGGAGAGAAGGTAAGGTTTTTAGGTGTAGAGGAAGGTTGTTCTTGGCATTGAAGGCAATGCATGCCTTCACTTCTTTCTTTGTGGATTTGAGAAACATTCGATTGCATGAGTCCTGCAAATCTAAGATATTTTGATGGTTGATGAAAGTGGAAACAATTTTTGTTCCCTAGACCTGTATTGTGGAGAGCCTTGTGTGTATGTTAGAAGTGTGAGCATTACTCTTTTGTGTATTGGTAGCCAGTGGAGCTTTCAGAGTTGTAGTGTGATGTGTTCTCATCGATGGACGTTGAAGATCACTTGAACGGTGGTGTTCTGTCTGGTCTGTAGTCTGCTTGTTAGATGTTTTGGGATTCCAGTGTATAGGCTGTTCCCATAGTCAAGTCTGCTGATGATGAGGGCTTTAGTGAATGTCTGCTTGGTGTTGTAGGGAAGTCACTTAAAAATCTATTTTTTAGAATTTTCAGCAGGTGGAAACAGTCAAAGTGACCTCGTTGATCTAGGCTGACATGTTGAATTATTCATTAATGACAATTCCAAGGGTTTTCACTTGCAGGCTGAGGATGGGAGTGAGTCAGAGGTCTGAGGGTCATCAGGTGGAGTCCCAAAGGGAGGTTTTCTTCTCAAAGATAAATGCTTCAATTTTTTTGTGTTGAGTTTCAGTCAGTTGTCTCTCATCCAGTTGGCCACTTCAGTTATGTATGACGGGAAACTGTACTTTGTGTTTGCTGCCTTGTCCAATAGGGATAGGATGAGTTGTGTGTTATCTGTGTAAGATAGAACCTCAACATTGGGGGCTCTGATGATGCCTGACAGAGGGGTCATGTACATATGAAAAGGCATGGGGCTGAGCCCTGTGGTACCCCAAAAATGAGTTCTTGGGTCCCTAATGTGAAAAGAGGCAGAATGACTGTCTGGATTGTTTCAATAAGGAAGGTACAGAGCCACTGGAGATGTCAGGGTAGGACTGAGTGTTATAATGGGTAGAATGCTCCTGAGAGGTCCAGGAGGATGAGGGGTGCGGTCCCTCATCTGCCAAGGATTTTCATGATGCCGCCAGTTGCTGTGATGAGGGCCATCTCAGTGCTGTGTTTGGGTCTAAATCCTGATTGCATGATGTTGAGGAGTTGGTGGCTGGTGAGGTGTTTTGTGAGGTGCCTGTTGCTGACTTTTTCCATGATGTTGGCAGGGTAGTGTTGGAATGATAGGAAATGGAAGTTGGTGAGCAGGGTGGGATCCTCTTAAGGTTTTTTATGGAAGACATTGAGGTTTGCATTCTTCCAGGCCTCCAGAAAAGTGACTGAGTTGATGCAAGTGTCTGGGTGGGGACTATGCTTATGGGTGTGAGTCCTTTGTTGGATGGTGGTGAGGGTAGGGGTCTGACAGGGTCCCTGAGTGTATGGTCTTCATGATTTCAACTGTTTCCTCTGTAGTGACGTGGTTCCCGTGGTCACATTATGTTTGCTTCCCATCAGTGTTATACTTGCGATGAGGTGGCTAGGGTCAGGCTGGTCCTTGAAGCACCTATAAATTTCTTGGTCGTACTGTCAAAAATTCAGAGAAGTCATTGTAGAGCTCCCGGGAGGGGATGATATTGCTGGCAGCAGCTGCAAGTGTTGTGAATTCCATAACAAGGGAGAAAATGTCCTTGCTTCTTTTGGAGCTTGTGTCGATGCAGAGTACATCTTTTTAGTGTCACGGATCTGTTGGTAGTATCCCTATAAGGCACATTTGTAGGTGTTTCTGTCTATGGTATTTTGCAAATTTCTCTCCAACTGTTTAGAGAGTCTTTTGGACATCCTGAGTTCCTCCTTGTACCAGAAGGCATCTTGTGATCTTGTGGTCTGGTTTCATTTGGAGAGGGCCAGCATGTCTGTGCACACAGTGAACCATTTGTTAAAGTCTGTAGCGCCTGCCAGTAGGTTGACTGTTTGGCTGTAAGGGATCATGCAATGGTGATTTTACTGGAGCATGGAATGCCTATCTTTAAGCTTATAAGGGCGTGATCTGACCTGGTGATAGAAGTGGGTGTGTCATTTTAGCGGTTCGGAAACCTGGAGAAGACCGGGATCAGGATGCGTGCATGGGTCTGTTAGGCATTGGGTATGGGTGAGGATGAGGAACAGAGACCCTATTAGGATCCTTCCACTCTTGTTTTTAGAAGGTTCATTACAGTTGGGATGATCTAAACCTTAGGCAGGGGTGTTCTGTGAAATTGACTGAACCAATCACTGCTAGTACCAGGCTGGTCTTCCTCTACTGATAACTGCACATTGGAGGAGAGATAGGAGATCAGTGGTATATTTTCCCATAGGAGTGGATGCGTCTATTGCAAAAAACACTTTCTCCTCATCATATTTAGGGGATGCCCAGGAAGACACAGAGGGATAGAGAAGACACTGTAATGAAAGAACCCTCTAAAGCAGAGGTCTTCAAACTGGGGGATCAGGGGGGCGCCAGACTCTGGCCAAAAGAAGCATTATACAGATAAAAGGCCTTTGTTCTAAGCAGAAGCATGTTATTGCATTTAAAAAAAGGTAACAGTACTTAATTGCAATATTTAAATAGGCCTAGACATATTTAAACATTGCCATCCTTATAAAAGAATTGTGAAAATTCGGAGGGGGGCCCAAGGATTTTTATTTTCCAACTAGGGGGGCGCGGCATTAAACAGTTTGGAGACCACTGCTCTAAAGGCAGAAGAGACAAAGAGGGAGGAGAGTCCTGCTTTGCTACCTATTATAAGACTCAGAAGGAGTTCAGACAGTGCTCTGTAAATCCTTCTCTGCGTTCTGAATTTAGAAGGCCAGCAAATTGCCTGCATGAATATTTCCTTTTATTTCCTCACCAAATCTCTACACCCTTCAGAGACAAATAGAAGGAAGCACACAATCTGTAGGCATAAAGGAATACATGATCGAAGAACACCCAAAGACTGGTAAATGTCACCCTTGATCACTTCCAAATATTACACACAGTGCACGATAGTTTGCTATGAATAATGGCTTCAAAAATATAGATTTTAGTAATATCCAGGCTGTACGTAGTGCAATATGTTTTTAAATACCTGTTCCTTAAAAGCACAGGCTTCACAGCTCAGCTGGTAACTCCCTTGCATCACCACTCAAAAAGCACACATCGGTGTCATGAGGATCCTTTCAGTGATTCCATCAATTAAAGTCAGTACTGGCATCCAACCACCCTTTACATTTGCAGATTAAACAACTGAGCACATTTTTCAGGCAAACATGGGCCCTGGCAAGAAGGCTTGTTTCTTATTTAGCTGTCCGCCACCTTAGGATTCACAGCACAGGAGACTCTCTGTTTGACACTTCAACTGAAGCATTTAACCCAGTGGTTCCCAACCTGTTGTCCGGGGATCACTGGGGGCCCACAAAGCCATCTCAGGGGATCCACAACTGCTTACACAATTAAACAGTATTAACAGATTAATAAAGTGTATATAAATACAGTGGCTAAATGTACACCTGAACATTTTCAAACATACTGTAAATGGCAAGGAAATTGAAATTGAAGACTAAAAACTAAATTAGTATCCTGAGATTGATTTGTGGTAGCAGTGCAGGTGCATCAAATAGTATATAGTATGGGCAATGTGTGGCTTCAATTGAATTTTGAAAAGCTCCAACCTTCCTACTAAAATTCTTTTTTTTTTTTAATTGTTTTTATTTATATTTGTTTGTCAGTTAAATAAAATGTATTATCATTTGTGCATGTGTTTGATGAATGTTTGTTTCAGTAATTTGTGTGTATTGTTTTGCAGTTAAAATCATCTACAATGTTTAGGCCAGGGTCCTCAGCTTCCAGTAATGACTCCCTGGGGAGGTCCCTGGATTCAAATATTGATTCAGTGTGGGTCCCCGGGTTCCAGTAATGATAAATTGGGGGTCCTCAGAAGTCAAAATGTTGGGAACCACTGATTTACGCTATTGGAATTAACTGTTCCCGAACAGTTGTCGGTTCACAAAAGTAGGGGAACTGTTTTTCATAAATTATATTAAAAAGTATGGGTGTGTAATTGTTGGAGTTTTTTGCTTTAGGATGATGCTGCCTTTCTGCCAGTAGCTTCCGTCTGGCACTGTGATGCTTTTGAGCCAAGTCTGGTGCAGCAGTTTTAGATTTCCTACTTATGTTTTTTTAATTAAGAAACTGTTTCTTGCGCCTAACTCTTTTGCATTTTAATTTTATTGGTTGAGTTTAATTGAAGATTTCTCTTTTTGTAAGCTAGTTGGGAAACTAACTAATTCGTTTTTTTGTTTTTTTGGCTGTGCCTTTATATTTGTATATAACATTTGTTTCAAAATGTGTATTATAGATATATATTATTTTAATTATATTATATCAATATGTTGTTAACATTTTTGTGTAATGTTTCATTGTTTTAATGTGTTGTCAATATTGTGCATTTCTTTATTTGTGTTTTTATCATCAAATGTGTTCTATATTTTTACAACTATATATTGGTTGCTGATATTTTTGTACTTTGTCTTTAATATATAGAAGGTTATATTTGGAAACTCAATATTTTGACTAAGATATTTTGGTGTCTTGAAATTTTGTACTCAATAATGTATCATAGAAGCCTCACTCTTTGTACCCTGTGGGTTAATTCTGGAGAGGGTTTTCAGAGCCATAACAGGACATAACCCAGTACACCAGTGGCAAATGCAATCACCCACCACAGTTGGTGCCCAATAGCTTCTGTCTGTCCTGTCACTTCGACACCACCATGGGATATGAATGTCATAACAAAATTGAATGGCCTTGCTGCACTATGGCAAGTTTTAAGATTGCTAATATGACTCTTCTTCAGGAAGCATACCTGTGCAGTGATGATAAGCAGTAATTCCTGCAGCAGGTGTGAGACAATGCAATACAGAGCACTGTGGGTTTCACAGAGGCTACCTGGTATTTCTGATTTTGCTCAGTGAGCTGGGTTTCCCTATAAGGATTGAGAATATTCCAATAAATCCTTAGACTGCAGTTCCCCTTAAAGTTACCAGCCTGCCTCCTAAATCAATAGGGTTGGCAAGGTTTTGGGTGGCCTTCTAAGTCAACACAGCAGTGGTGACAAAATGTTTGTGCTTTTACAGGTTCAGGAGTAGGGGGCTGAGAGCTCTATTGATCAAGCTGTAAAAGCATGGATGATTGCTAATCAAGGTAGACCACATCCATCAGTTTAAATGTGAGCATATCCTGCCAGGCCCCCTTGGGTAAAGACTTGTAGTGGACAAGTATATTTGAGAGAACTACCCTCATTGTGATCTAACATGCATCAACTATTTTATGTGTGCAAACAGATGGAATTTGTAGTTTCCAATAGGTCGCAGTGGCATGGACATGGTTGGGCCAGCCGTAAAGAAAAGGGTGCTGCAAGAGGTCCAGAGGTTTCCCCTTTCCTTGTAGTGCTTCATCAAATACAGAACATCTTCACAGTTTGAGTCTTGGTAGTCTCAGTTTCAGTAGTTTGTAGAGGTAGTTTCAGTTTTGGAGTCCTCACTTAAACGTCTATAGGCGTGATTACCATGAGTTTCTGTGATGATTCTCATACATGTTAACCAAAGTAGGAAAAACAAACCATCTTCGGTTAGATCAATGATACATAGTCCATATAGCCTGCTGAACATCAGGCACTAGTTCATGCCTTCTTAGAGTTTCTGATTCACGGTCTCTGGTATCAAGAATGTAATGTTAAGCCTTTGGGCTGGCTTCTAGAAAGAAGGACTGGATTCTTTGGATTTCAAAAAGGTATTGTTGATTATCTAGGTATTCCCCACAGCTTGCCCATATCTTAGTATGTTCCCCTTGATGTTCTTGAGTCTTCATCTATGCTCCTGGGCGTTCCTACCACCTTCTTCTGGGCTCTTTATTTTCCTGGTGGATATTTTCCTGACTCCTCTATCGCTGGGGGTCTTCCTCTGGGCCGTGGCTCACTTTAAGGTTTCTCAGCAGCTGACCAGTCCCAGTGGGGCTGATCGAGGGCTTCCTTTCCTGCTTGTAAGCTCCCTGGATTCATTAGTACATCACAGGAATCTGTGGTCTCCTCTTGGATTCCTTGAAGTCTTTGGGTATTGCTATAGACTCTCTGGTCCTCTTGTGGTTTATCTGGTCTCTTTGAGTCTTTCCATAGTCTCTCTGCCTTCTTATGTGGGTTTTCTGATCATTTTGAGTATTCCCCTGGGCTGCTTCTTCCCAGTTTTAAATCACTTGCTTATTGGCTGAGCAGAGATGATGCATGATTACGTTGTTACTGAAGTCTCCTCTCCCTGGCCTTGTAATACTTGAAGTTAGGTACGCAAGAGGGATCAATCTGTGTACAGGGAGGTCAATTCCTTTTCGATACTTTGCCGTGTGTAATGCATTCTAAGTGATTTTGTAGAAATCATGCCCCGTGTCCTGTAGATGATTTGTGCACAGGATACATTTGATATGAAAGCTGAAACTGAGGTAATGTGAGATTAATCTGATCCACAAAGGACACTTAGAGACAGTATGCATTTATCATAACAAATAATTTTGATGGTTTTCTACCACAGAACTTACGTTTTTCTAGGCTTGTAACGGGCAGGTATTGCTGCTTCCAGGCTTAATATTATTTGCTTTATCAGCCTCATAAGAATAAACGTCTGAGCTACACCAGGATGTAACTGTATCTTCGTTAAACTCCCTGTGGCCTCAGGAGTGGTATTAGTACCTCAATGCCGTCAATTCTGGCCTTAGGGCACAATTACTGTTTGCAATTCTCTGGATGTGCTGGAGAAAAGTAAATGTTTATTCTCGAATATTATTTGAAGTGTTGGTACTTCCAGTAATTTACATTCATGGATAAAATTACCAGAGAATTTACACTCGTCAGCCAGGCAATTTGGGTATCCACAGAACACTGAAGTGCAAAACGTGGCTCATTTTTTTAAAGTGTTATTAGTTTGTTGTGGGAATGCTCACTTTGACAGATCATCACTAACAGCTCGTCCCAGAGGGTGTCATTCATAACCCAAAGACAAAAGGATCTGATGTGTTCCAGGACAGGTCCTGTCTATGGCAGAGATGAGTTTAAAAGGACGTCAATAACCCCTGCAGGTATTGATTGCGCCATGCTAGACAGGAAATTAATACAGAAGCGGCCTGTCCATCTGATGCAGTAGCATAGTCTACAGTTGCTCAGGTGTATTCGGCGTGGATCTGAGACAGCTCTCTGGCGTGGGGATTAGTCGGATCAATAGTGACCTTAGAGATGCTTCCCAGGCCTTGATGGAGCTTTGCTGGTGAAGGGCGAAGTTAATTTAAAGACGCTGATGGATTCACCTCTGTCATTAAGGTCACTGTACTGCTTTGAGTGGTTTTACAATCTTCATTGCTGTTTGTGCTGGGCTCAGAATGGCAGTTTTCGGTTATTAAACGATATCTTTCATTTTTTTTGTAACAAATCAATACCAGTGGTGTAAGGAAACTTGAGGGGCCACCTCCTCCCCGGACCCAGTGAGAGCCCAGCGTCCCGTGCACAGTGTCCTGTGCTAAGGGGGGTGCCTGGAGCTCGGAGGTCCCACTGCACCTTGTTACCGACTGGTCAATACCTTGCTTTAGATAACAACTAGGGAATTGAATAAAGACTTTAAAGTAGACATTAATGGTGACAAATCGTTCACCCAAAAACTATATTTAAATGAACCTACAAATATTAACCCATAATGATGTTCTTGAAGACAACATTGACATGCATGTAGGGCACTGACGAGATTAGCTCTCATTTCTGTGTCTGCTCTCCATCCCTAACAAAACGGTGTACGTTAGTTTGTAAGATGTGCTCCGAGGAGATGCATTCGGACATGGGCATTCTGGCCTCCTAAGGACGTGTATACTCTGACCAATGCAAACCACATTACTATGCTCCTATTTGTGTTTTTGAGTATTACTATATAACGTTTGCTATGCACGGAACTTGTGTCTAGGAGCTATATACGTGCTCTCAGGGAGTCACTGGGTTTGAGTTAACACAATTCCCATACGTGGCTCTAAGACCTAGGATGCCCAGAATTAGGTATATATAAGAACAAACGAAGAGAGGAAGTAAACTCGAGGCGCAGAACTGGTCGATTACATTTATTTACAAGGCTAAACCCCTTCCTGGACCATATTACAAAACGTGGTTAATAAAAAAAAACACATAGCTGGATCATAGAAAATCAGAGCTCCTTACATTCCTAGCAGAGGCTTGAATCATATGGCGGGCTTGACCCTGCATCCGTATTTATGAATGTGTTAGTGCATTCGGGGATAGTGGGTGGCATGAATGAATGAGTGAAATGAATGAATCATCTTTTCCCTAGCACATGTGAAAATAAGATGTAAGCGTCAATGGAAGGGTCCTTCCTCGGGGAGCACACACTTTAGGCCATGCCGGGAGTTGTCAACAGTTTGTAAACCTGAAAGGGAAATAGTTGAGCCAAGAGGGTCAGCAGGGCTTCCCTCCATCCAGATGTGGCCACGGGAACAGTCACATGACAGAAGCAGACATGCGTGGTGGTGCACTCCAGTGTACACATCCCCACTTTGATACTATTATTAGCTTAGCGTCTCATAGTGAGCCTATTATTTACGCACTGCATTGACGCCAATCCGTGATTATACTGCAGTTTGTCCAGCTATTCGTGTACAGTGCCAGGCCTGGAACCCATGTTATGTCACGCTTGCATTTGTGGAAATCTCAAGGATATACAGTACTTTTTGTGCACCATTGGTTTATTGTGCGTGGGTTATAGTGTCAGTGGGCTTAGAGCTCTCCCAAATCTCTTCAAGGATGGGCCTCGTATTCTGGCACACCTACATACAGTCTTAGACGGTCTCCCCCAGGGATATCCAGGGTATTCCACCAAACAATCTAACAGAAACCGGACATAGACATGTGCAGCTGCAGATAGAGCTGTGCTTTATGTGTCTGCACAAGTGCACTGGCCTCACGAGCGCGTGTGAGGGCTACCCCAAGGGGAGGGAAGTGTACTTCCTGACTTCACATTGTCTCAGAAAAGGCCAAGAGCACTTGATGCAAAGTCACACTAGACAGTTGACCACCCTCTGTTAGTGTGCTAAGGACTCGTGTTGAAAAGGGAATAGTGATCCGATCTTCTCTGGGTGGGTATATACAATTTACTGGGACAGAAGAATGCGTAGTGCACCAGTCAGAAGCCACTTAGATCCCTGCCCACTGCTTTCAGACGTAGGCACACATTTTTGCCATTTGATCTATCCTGTGGCTGGATCGTATATTGATCCTAGCCTTTGAATGCAATCCAGATGTGGCATATTTCGGTTCATTTAGATGTTAGGGAGGGAAGTGCACAGCTGCACAGTGAGGCAGGAGTTCACTCCTGCGCATATGAGTTAATGCACAGAAGTATACGTCGTCTGCTGACACAGGGATCGCCTACATAAGGCTTTAAGTACAGCTGCCTCCAGGTCCCATATTTATTAAATATCTTCAGCACACTTTAGCACTACGGGCTTTGTTACGAGATAGACAAAAAGAAGCAACGCTTGAGGAAAGAAGTGATAAATCCGTACATTGAGACAGAATGTCATCGCCTGACGTTCGTATCCTAAAATAAGCCCGAGCTCCCTTGATCTGGAAGCTGTGCTTCTGGTGAGTTTGTTTTTATGTATAAGCTGTTTTACCCTCGCGCGAAATAAAACTGGTTAGCTTAAGAGTTAGAGTGTGGTGTTCATATGTACATGCATAACTCCTCTCAAAACTTAACATCTGTTGTGAGTGTGGTGATATCCAGTGGCAATCACAGTTCACGTTAGTTTGTGGAAAGCAGTTCACCGCCATGAACTAGGACTGATCGCTTTCTTTAAGAACCCAAACGGGAAAAAAACGTAATTTTAAATGCAGTAATGAGTCATGCACTGTCAAAGCTACAATTATGCAATAATTCACAAGTCATGAGCCAACCAAAAACTATTTCCCAGGCTCTCCTGGAGATAAGGGAAACTAAGAGGTTGGGGGCTAAAGAATAACTGTGTTTGAGATGAAGGGGGCTGTTGCACCTGTGGTGGAATCCACCTAAAAAACAAAAAGCACTGTGATAGATGACATAGGGCCAGATGTACCAAAGGATTTTACCCATTCTGTGTCTATGGAAAAATGCTTTAGTACATATGGCCCATAGTGACCAAACTGAAGGGACTAGTATCAGTCCAGTGCTACCCTCGTGTGAATGACATTTGCTATTATCTTCCAGGCATCAAATGAAACAAACTCAAGCCCTTCAAGCACATGCAGGATGAACTACTGCTTGTCCCAAGACAGCATTCTATTGAGGGATAAACGTAATGCTAAAGCATGTTGTGAGAAAAGCTCCCACCAAAGTAGATGAAAAAGACATTACATGAAAGTGTTAGTTAGCCATATTCTGTCTCTCATTCACTCAGATCCTTCAACAGTACAGCAAGAAGTCCCTGGAGTCAATCAAGAATTCAGCAAACCCATGTGTTAACTTTCAGTTTCATGGAGCCCCAACACAATGTGGGATTTTTGTGTGGTCCGCAAGCCATCGTCATCAGCTGCCTAGAAGACAGAGAAGTGGTCAGACAATAAAGCTGCTCTCTGACGCCGCTGTGGTTAGCCTTGTTCAGTTGCAGTCCTTTTTACATGTGCCAGGCCCCCATAGTATATATTTAGCAGGTTCTTCTGATGTGCACCAAACTTGTGATGGTCTTTCATCCTGTGATTCTTCCCTCGAAATGGACATGTTACTGCCCGCTTTCCCTCCCTTGCAGTTTACATGATGCCGGTACCCTGCTGGCAATAGGAATACTCTACCCCAGCCTGGGTATTCCCATAGCATGCTTGAAGACTTTTACTCACCTTCTAATCAGGTTTCTTCATGCTTCCAGCCATGACTGGACTAAATCTAATTTATCATGTTACGAAGCCCATGATCTGCAGTCTTTTCATTTTTTTTGTACATAGTTTTAAAACACTTCGGGCCAGATTTAAGAGGGCCTAGCACCATTCCAACGCCACAAAAACGTCATTGTTTTATGCTATTGTGGCTTTGGAAGGCCAAAAACGGCGCACCATATTTACAAAGTTGTGCAATTATTTCATTGCGCCATTTTGTAACCTCTTGCGCCAGATTATGCCTGCGCCAAGCATAATGTATGCAAGGGGGGCGTTCTGGTGCTAGGGGGGCTGAAAAAATAGCTCATAGAAATCTAAGAGATTTCTTTGGGTCATTTTTATTGTCATTTTTAATGCCTGCTTGGAGCAGGCATTAAAGGGAGACTCCTATTGTTTTCAATCGGCCTCTGGGTGATTTGCAGGATTAGCGTCAACATTTTTTATGCTAATCCTACAAAGCGCCGGACTAGCGTAAAACAATATGATGCTAGTACCCATGACTACCTCCATGGTGCGCTGCATTTTAAATATGGAGCACACATGGTGGCGTTAGGGGGGTGCTAAGGGGCGCAAGAAAAGTGGCACTGAACTAAGGGCAGCGTCACTCTTCATTAATCTGCTCCTTCATTCCAACAACATGTAGAAGAGTTATTCATTAGGCTTGACGTAAGGCTTTTGTTGGCTTAACTTTGCAAACAATGGGCGAGATTTACAAAGCCCTTGCGCCCCATAGCACCACATTGGCAGCAACATCTTTTGGCGCAAAAGTGACACTAATTGGCCACTACCATAACGCCATATTTACAAGGTGCCACAAACTAGGTTTGTGCCACCTTGTGAACCCTTTGCGCCACACAATGCATAATATATGCATGATGCATGCAAACAGGGCATTCCCTCGTTAGAGGGTTGCTAAAAATGACACAATGGAATCTCCAAGATTCCATTGAGCCATTTCTATCGTCATTTTTAATGCCTGCTTAAAGCAGGAGTTAAAATGAGGCTCCCATTGAATTCAATGGGCCTCTTAACAGTATACTGGATTAGCGTTGCTTTTTTTTTTTTACGCTAAGCCAATATAGCATTACAATAGCATCAAAGAAATGACGCTATTGCCCCTATCATGCGCCGTGGTGCGCCATATTGTAAATATGGCACTACCATGGTGCTGTTAGGGGATGCAAGGGGGGCGCAAGAAAAGTGGCGCATCACTAGTGATGCGCCACTTTCTTGTAAATATGGCCCAATGTTTCAGGGTTGGTTATAAAATAGCTGCATAATGTCAGGCTGTAAGTCATTTTAGTATATAATTGGTATCAATAATTAGTAAAAGCAATAGGACTTGATTATAACTTCATTGATACTTTGCTATGCTGAACATTTCAAAACCCTTAAAAATAGCGCACGTCAGAGTTTGGCTTTCTCCAAGAATCGGGAGTAGAACGTTGTATTTATGATGTCAGTAAATTCTACTCTTTACAAACGTTAGTTTGGGATCTAACCTGATCTGTGTCTGTGACAGGTTATGTAGTGTCCTCAAGGGAGTAAAATCAGGAAAGGAACATAATAACGCCTCCCCTCACAACTACGAATCCACATGGAACAAAAAGAAAAGACAACAAAAAACGTCTATTGTATTAGTATTTTCAGGTCTTGTTTGATTTACTACTATCTTAAGCCATGATGTCGGATTCTATTTGACTAATGAATATTGAGAAATGTGGATTTATGCCCTAAATGACCAGCTGCTCTTTTTTTTTTAGCAAGATGGTGTATTTATTTTTAATTTACAAGGTGATATTTATTTATTGATGAAGTTCTCTTTGTTAAACGTGTACAATATTTCGCTGTGACAAAGGTAAGTTAAAAGCCCAATATTGGTTGAGTGTCATCTAGCTTACTCGGTGCCTTGAGTGCACTTTGCCTGCAGTGTGCATCTTAGAATAATTCCTTAATCCTCGCATATGTGTATAGTTCGTTATTGACATGTTTTATTTCACTCAATGGCCATAATACAGCACAAATATCAAGAGGGAGTAGTCTACATCGTGTCTCATTTGAACACTTGTCTTATTAATGCATGAAATCGGGGACACGTTTTCACTACTGAGGGCCCGAGTCTCAGGGGAGTAAAATTACCGCATGGAATTTCGTATCACGTGATTCGGGGTTGGTAGATACTTCATTGCCGGGTTTTACCTAGTATAGGAGAAGCATTCCCGATTGTGGCGAGGGAGAACCATGTTTTATTTTTCCGGCTTGTAATTCTAGCTGGAAAAAATCGTGTGAGGCTTTGGCTACAACATCCAAAGCTCATTCTTTATTTTCCTTTTAGACGGGAGCATCCTATGCTCCCCTGCTAGAAAAAAGATTCTCCTTCTGTCCCAAACTTCGCCCGGACCCTGCCATTAGGACCTCTCCACAGGCCTGCACATACATTTACCAACTGCTCAAATGTATGCTGTGAAACCGCAGAGCATTGTGGATTCCACGTGGTTTTATGGTAAGAAATAGCAGACCAGCAGAGTAATTCCCCATGCCATGGGGATTTCCTCATAATTGCACAGAAGTAATATGCTACTTAGAATCAATGACTTAATATGTGTCCTAAAAAGTCTAGGATGTGTGTATTATTGTGTTTTCTTTTCACACATTGTGAGCACGGTGAATATGCTTAAGAGCAGGCAACATTCATGATGTTTCAATTGGGTTTTCAGGGTCCTCTTTAAAAGCGGGAACGTTGATTTTTAGAATATTTGTACTAATGGGGGACATTGAAATGGGTTGTTTTTGAGCTTTTTATGTTAGTCTCTTTTTTCCTTGTTTTTATGATTCTATTTAGTCTTTTTTTATGGGGAACATGGACACATGGAATATGCGCTGTCGTTGTAAATGTGTGGAAATCAAGAAAACAGGAAGTCAATGCACACGGCTGAGGCAGCAGCAAATGGGTCACTGTGTAGGAGAATCTTTTAGGTCCCCTGTCCACCAAGACAGAGGACCTACCTTATCTAAAATTAAGACATGTAAATGATGGATAATTGTAGCACGTGGCTGTGATGTCATGAACTGTTCTTGGGAAACTATACTTATTTCGGCAGTTATAAGCAAGCCACAATTATTTGAATTTGGATGTGTTTTCCTTCTGGAATATTACCAAATGTTATCTTTTTGGTTTGTAGGGACTATGTAGCTGCGTGGTTCTAGACGCCATCTAATCCTCCACGAACAATGAAATGTTAATTCCATTTTAATACATTGGGAGTCTGTAAACTTCAGTTTAAACAAGCAGTATAAGGTACTGTCTAAACATTTCTGTTCATCTATTGATACATTTGCATTCATTTTAACAGTCCATGTAAACATTCCATGTTTCTATAGCAACATGGCCTCGTCACTCTGATACCTGAAATGATCACAGAAGAAGCCCTGCCTTTGCACACCGATTTGGGGCCCTCCCACAACATAATGCTACCAGGTGTTGCAAGAATATTTTTTCTTCTGGAAGGGATCTTGCCACTTCGACGGAGGAGCTAGGCTTTCACACAATCCTCCTGAAAACAGGCCTTCTTGTTTTGAGAAAAACATCCTGCTGGGGTTAAAGTGTCAATGTACAGCCTCTACCCAGGTTCAGGGCCTTCACCTGCTGAATGTGGACATTTGTGGTATTGTATCATATTGTAATTGAATTTATATAGCACTTACTACCCCTGTTGAGGTGTTGTAAGATCTGGGCACAACTAATTCTGATTTGGCTGTGCAATCTTGTGGGAGCGAAATGTGAATGCCAGAAGCTTGTTCTGTATGCCACCAGAGCCCTACAACCACATGAAATATAAATATAACTCCAGGTGAGAACAACACCTAGGGAAAAGGGGAAGTGGAAAAAATTAAATATGGCATCCTTAGTGTCCCTTCAATGTGACTGCATAAGTTCTCAGTGTTCTAATAAAGTCATGCATCTAAAGTGACTACAGTTTGTTTTTAGAACCTGCACTTCTCCGGTGTAAACATAACTATGCATGGATCTAGGTTTTTTAAATGTACGTTCTCACCTGTCACCTCCCACTTTCCTGGTAGAATCTAGAATTTAGACGCTGAAACCCTGATTATTCAACACAATTTCTAAGGGAATAAGACCCATGGGGAATATTGATAGAGTACCTCTGAAAATCATCCATAAATGTCTTGCAAAACAGAAATCTACCAGAGTAGCGATTGAGCAATGCTTCATAGATCGCCAGAAGTGTCTCAGAAAAAAAGAGTCTTTAAATCTCAATCACTTTGCTTGGGAAGTCTAATCACAAAATAACAATCTTTTCCATCATTTTCAGGGAAAATAATGACCATCCAGAAGAGTTCATGGACACACAGCACAGGACGGTGAGAATATATCCAAAAACCAATTGCAAGCATGCACCTTACCAACTTAGAAGAGCAGTCAGCTGTTTGAACCCTTCTCATCCCCTGTCTTTCCAGATCACCAGAGAGATGAGGGAATGCAAATAAAAATGCCGCGGAGCCAGCAGCACTAGACGAAGGGAATGAGCAAAGTCAGTAATCCAAAATCGAGAAGAATTCAGAAGGCAGTTGTGCTGCAGGACAGAAAGTGCGAGCTTCAGAAATGCATGTACGTCAAGTTTTAAGTCTATTTGTATAATTGGAGGGAATAGGGACCCCCAGGAACAGCTTTTATACGGCTCCGTCTGAGAATCCTAACTGCGACCGGCACAGACTTCCAGGAGCTGGTCCGATGCATCGGGACATGTGCCCCTGCCTCAGCCTTCTCCGCACTTCCGGATATGGCTGAGTTGTGCGCCCAGTGGCTGCAACAGATGTTGAAGTTCTACATGACTGGTAACACGCTTCTCCATAGCCCAAAGTTAGTTTTTAATCCAGTGGTCATTATTGTCATAGATTTTTTGGTTATTGGGCTAGTCTTTCCTCCATTGTCAAGTGGTGATGTATTATGTTAATTGGAGTTAAGTGTAATTATTAGAGTGAGTTCCTAGAAAGAGAAAAAGGAGAATATCATTCAGATAGGAAGGCAGGAGAGATAATAATCCTTAGCTATAAATCAGGTTATTTTCATGCAAGGCTTTAGGAAGGTAGGATGCACCAGAAGAAGTATAATGAGTAGACAGAAAGGCTGAGAGCTGATTATCTTTGGAAAGGTGATATAAGTTATTCCAATTTTAGGGTACTTCATCTGAACTCTAGTGGTGTTGGCTCTATTTGTTTTCTTCACATGGACATTGAACATCTCCGAAGCTGTCAAATCTTGCACTTTCGGTTTGTTTAATTAAACATTACAGAACTTGGGTCTAAGGACTGTCTCTCAACATACATCAGATTGAAGCAGGTTTTTATACATTTTTTCTGAGTGCAATAAAACATAAAAACATTCATTTCGTGGTAAAAATGTGAACAGCTGTCATGGAGTCATAAATATAGTTTCCAGATCCTAAATGCAGGTGGGCCTTGACCTGTAGTGGACACAATGTGGGCCTGGGAGTACGTGTCCAGATGTCTGGCCTGAGGGGCGCATGGCCGTTGCATGTGCTGTATGTGCTGGGTCTTGATTCACTAAGTGTTCCTAACTACAAGTGGCATCTAACTTTATGGTGTTTTGGAAAATGTGTGCATCCCTCTGGCCATGTGTGGTTTAGTGGGGCCAATCTCCGGGGACCATTGTGGTGTTGCTGTGCCTATCTATGGGATCTGATGTAAGTTTCCCTAGTTGTGTGTTTGCCTGTCGGTTAAGTGTTACCCTCAGCTGTGACCTGTCAGTTATTAACCTCAGGCTTAGGTCTCAGAACCTGTCTGACCACATAATGTGCCGGGGTTGATGGAGACTTCACAACGGGGGAATCCAATAACGGTGATGCTACTTTGTTTGTGAATATAAATGTATTGCTGTGAGCATCGACATTGATTAATCCTATTGTTAGACCTGGAATCTTTGGCGTGGTCTCCCCTGTATTTTTTGCCTCAGCTTCTCATGTTTTGATTGTGTACTGGACTCTTTTTTTGCTGTTTTTGGTACTCAGGGCACATTACCACTGCTGACCAATGCTAAAGTGCAAGTGCTCCTGTGTAAATTGTATGTGTAATTGGCTTTTCCATGATTGACATATTTGATGTACCAGTAAATCCCTAGTAAAGTGCACTAGAGGTGCCCAGGGCCTGTAAATCAAATGCTACTAGTGGGCCTGCAGCACTGTTGTGCCACCCACACGAGTAGCTCTGTAAACATGGCTCAGACCTGCCACTGCAGTGTCTGCAGTTTTAAACTGCCAATTTGACTTGTAGGCCTAAACCTTCCCTTTTTATACATGTAAGGCACCCCTAAGGCAGGCCCTAGGTAGCCCAATGGGCAGGGTGCAGTGCATATTAGAGATGGGACAGGTACTGATGTGTCCTAACAGTGACATTTTGCTAAAAGCGTTTTTCACTCTTGCAAGGCCTATCTCTCTCATAGTTTAACATGGGGGCTGCCTTTAAATATTCTTAAAGTGCAGTATCCTTTTGAGAGCAGATGGAAATGAGGAGTTTGGTGTCCCTAAACTCACAATTTAAAATACATCTTTTAGTGGAGTTGTTTTTTAGATTGTTAGTTTGAAAATGCCACTTTTAGAAAGTAGGCATTTTCTTGCTTTAACCATTCTGTGAATCTGCCTGTTTGCGGATTCCCTGTCTGGGTCAGACTGACAGTTGGGCTGTTTGGGAATCTCCTCTAGACAGTGACACAAAGGGAGCTGGGGTGTAGCCTGCATATCCTGATGAGTCATCTAGGCTAGAGTGGAGGGAGGAGTGGTCACTTACACCTGAATGGGCTGTGCCTGCCCTCACACAATGCAGTCTCCAACTTCCCGGTGTGAGTCTGCAGCCAGGCCTGGGCTAGACAGGATTCTGTAAACAACAGAGATTTTCCTTTGAAGTTGGGCAACTTCAAAGGCAGAAAGGGGTATAAGTAGTGGACCCAAAACCTCAAACTTCATATTTCTTCACAATTTGCTTCTGGGACCAAGAGGAACCCCTGTCAAGGAGAAGAGCTGAAGAGAAGTGCTGACCCTGCCTGTGACTGTGCTTTGTTGGGCTATCCTGCAGTTGCTGCTTCTGCCTGTGAAACAGTACAAAGACTGAACTTTGTTGGGCATTCCTGTTTGAAAAGAATCTCCAAGGGCTTGGACTGAGCTTGCCTCATGTTTTGTAACCTGGACTCTCTGCTGAGTCTCCTGCCCTGTCAAGTGGTGCCTCATCCAGTCCCTGAGCCCTTGAAAGGTGAAGTTGGCAGAACAAAGACTGAAATCCATGCACAGAACACCGTGCTGGGAAATGTTCACCATCTGCAACACAGCAGAAAAACGACATGCCACCTACTTTGCAGCTAAGATCATTTAAAAAAAATGAGGCAAACCCAGTAACCCTAGGACCTGGGTGTATAAATATAACAAGAAATCTTAAGTCCCCAAGGGGGAAGTATAACCCTTAACGTCCACGGTAAGAATGATTTATTTTATCAACAAAGTTGATCTAAAACACGTTTCTTTTATTTAGATATTTCACACAATACAATCATTAGTTAGTCTAATCAGGTTCTCCTATACTGATGGCTCAGTGAATGTGAATAATGTGACAAATTTGTGCCAAGTGCTATATAAAATATGTACAAACAATGTGGTTAAAAATTAAGGCGAGCTTCAAAATGGACCCCTTCAATCCAGGTGCCCTGAAGCCACCTATTTCATCATATATTAACCCTCAGTAAGTTGTGTTGACGTTTCGACCCCACAAACAGAACCAATCATAAAGGGGTAATCATCAGGACAGAAATTATATTTTCAGGTAGCACCCTAAATACACAAGATGTTTCAACTTAAATATAACTTTCTTTTCATTGCGTCCTACTTGCCGTGAGTATGTAGCCCCAAATCCAAAGGCGTGTCCACTTATATTGCTAAATATCAATATCCAATTCACCCAGATGCTGATGTTCCTCTTCACATCCCAAATCAATTATCTTTCTTATACAGAGTAAATCATGCAAAACATTTCATCCTCAGGGACGGACACAACACCCGCTTGCGGCTGCTGATAACAATGCAAACCCCATGCAGTGCTGTTTTCCAGAACCGTAGAACCGGATTTCTCACACATCCTCGCTGGGCGTCAAAGTCATTGTGAACCTGCACGGATTCGAGGTGCCCTGACTGGAAATCGACGCATCGCTCTCTTGCGAGGGAGAAAAATAACACATTGCCTACCCAACTGGAGAAGAAACGATACACAGCATCACTTGCAAAGTAAGAAATCGACGCATCGCTGACTTTCCCGACATATTCTCATCCATGTGGCTTTATTTTTGACGCAAACTAGGTACTTTGTGTAAAATCAACATTTCCATTATTTTCTATGGAGTAAGGCTCTTATTCTTTTGAAAATTCATATCTTGACTTGTGCATGTTGGATTTTTGTAGTTTTGGTCATGTTTGATTTATATAAATATTGGCTATTTTTCTAAACTGGTGTGGTGCCCATTTTGTAGTGTTTTTACTGTATTACTGGGTGTGTTGGTACAAATACTTTACACATTGCCTTTGAGATGAGCATGGCTGCTTGTGTTAAGCAGGGTTTATCTAAGTGTGCATCTCCATTGCCTTGACTAGAGTGAGGGTCCCTGCTTGGACAGAGTGCAAACTGACTGCCAACCAGAGACCCCATTTCGAACACCAATCTTGACAGATTGTTAGGTATGTCATTGAGTGGTTGGAAGGTGGATAAGCAAAAGGGTTTGCATTGAACATGCTGCTTTGTGTTTTTAGAAGGGTGCATGGTGTTGAGTTTCTAGGTGGATGTGGTTCTGTGTGACATGAGGGTTTGTAAGCGATTCTGCATATTTAAAACCTTCCTTAGAGTGTTTTAGAGGGTATCTGTCTGTGGGCAGGAAGTGAAAATGTGTGCATTTTTTTGTTGATGGTTCACATTAGGAAAAATCACCTCTTAACCATCTTTCTGAACTGTAAGTGATTCTCAGTGAATCTGATCTTTGCTGGTAGCAAATTCCAAGGTTCACATCCCAAATCAATTATCTTTCTTATACAGAGTAAATCATGCAAAACATTTCATCCTCAGGGACGGACACAACACCCGCTTGCGGCTGCTGATAACAATGCAAACCCCATGCAGTGCTGTTTTCCAGAACCGTAGAACCGGATTTCTCACACATCCTCGCTGGGCGTCAAAGTCATTGTGAACCTGCACGGATTCGAGGTGCCCTGACTGGAAATCGACGCATCGCTCTCTTGCGAGGGAGAAAAATAACACATTGCCTACCCAACTGGAGAAGAAACGATACACAGCATCACTTGCAAAGTAAGAAATCGACGCATCGCTGACTTTCCCGACATATTCTCATCCATGTGGCTTTATTTTTGACGCAAACTAGGTACTTTGTGTAAAATCAACATTTCCATTATTTTCTATGGAGTAAGGCTCTTATTCTTTTGAAAATTCATATCTTGACTTGTGCATGTTGGATTTTTGTAGTTTTGGTCATGTTTGATTTATATAAATATTGGCTATTTTTCTAAACTGGTGTGGTGCCCATTTTGTAGTGTTTTTACTGTATTACTGGGTGTGTTGGTACAAATACTTTACACATTGCCTTTGAGATGAGCATGGCTGCTTGTGTTAAGCAGGGTTTATCTAAGTGTGCATCTCCATTGCCTTGACTAGAGTGAGGGTCCCTGCTTGGACAGAGTGCAAACTGACTGCCAACCAGAGACCCCATTTCGAACACCAATCTTGACAGATTGTTAGGTATGTCATTGAGCGGTTGGAAGGTGGATAAGCAAAAGGGTTTGCATTGAAAATGCTGCTTTGTGTTTTTAGAAGGGTGCATGGTGTTGAGTTTCTAGGTGGATGTGGTTCTGTGTGACATGAGGGTTTGTAAGCGATTCTGCATATTTAAAACCTTCCTTAGAGTGTTTTAGAGGGTATCTGTCTGTGGGCAGGAAGTGAAAATGTATGCATTTTTTTGTTGATGGTTCACATTAGGAAAAATCACCTCTTAACCATCTTTCTGAACTGTAAGTGATTCTCAGTGAATCTGATCTTTGCTGGTAGCAAATTCCAAGGTTTTGCCATTTACACAAAGAAAGTAGGGCCATAAATGGTTTTCTTCCTATTAGCTGGAACTATTAAGTGCTGTGGCAGTCTGAAACATATGTTCCTGGGTTGAGAATATATCGTGATGTTTGAGTGAATTAATTTTGTTCCTTTTACATTAATATCTCTGTGAGGGATATACAGTTGTTTAAAAGAGAATCTTCTTGCTATTGAGAGCCATTGTACAGCTGTCAGGACTGGAGAAATATTTCTTCATGTAATTACATTTAGAAGTAGTCTTGAGGCTGAGTTTTAGATTATTTGTAGTATTCTGACAGTTGACAGTCGAGTGCAGTGATGAAGTGCATTAGCATAGTCAAATTTTGACTGGATGAGTAATGCTTTTGCTTGTACCTTTTGAGAAATTCGAAGATGTGGAAAAATAAGTCTAAGTGTTTTTTCCGTGTAGAAGGGAAATTGGGATGGCCTTGCCACTTGATTATTCATGGAAAGGGTGGAGTCAAAGAAAATTCAGAGATTTGTTTACGTTTGTGGATATTTTTGGTAGGGGTCCCCACTCATTTGGGGGTGGGTTTAAGAAAAGTGATGCTGCACCCAGTGCAGCGCTATTTTTCTTGCTATTTTTCGTGCAAAGCCCGTTATGGCCAATGGTAAACAATGGTGTAGCTCCTTTTAATGCCCGCTCTGAGCAGGCGTTAAAAGTGCCGAAAAAAATGACGCAAAGAAATCTAACGGGGGGAATGCCCTCTTTGCATACATTATGCCTGGGGCAGCATAATGTAGCACAAATAAATTTGTCACATCGATTTTGGCCACGCTGGGCCACATTAGCATAAAAAAATGATGCTAATGTGGTGCAAGGAGGTGCTAGGGGCTCTTAAATCTGCCTATTGATTCTTCCATTCACCACAGGTCAGTATTTAGTTTTTTGAGGCATTCAGCTTGAGGCGATTCCACGTCATCCATAGATCTTTGACTGTGAGGCTGGTTTTAAGTTTTGCTGTTCCTCGATCCTTATCATTTTCCAGTTTGAGAATTATTTGCGTGCAATCTGCATAATTGTAGCAAGTGAGTTTGAGACTGTTGATAAGATTTAGCAGTCATTTCACATTTATGTTAAGGAGCATAGATAAGATGATTGATCCTTGTGAAACTCCTGTTTTGGATCCTGTTATGGATCTGAAGAGAAGGGTGGGATGTGAATGTCCTTCTATGAATCTGAGAACTGCAAAAGTCTGCTCTTTCTATATTAGTTTGCTAAGGGAAGGCACATTGGGGATTGTTCTGTAGTTGTTGGAGTTTTGACTGTCCAAGTTGTTCTTCCTAAGTAGTGGGCATATACAAACTTTATCTATTATCTTTGGGAATAATCCTGCCTTAAGGCATTTTTGATCATATTTCTGACTGGAACTGATGCTGACAATGTTTTTTTAAATGTGTCTAGGGCAGTGGCCTGTTAGGCAGTGGGCTAAGCTGCTGGCTTTTAGGAGGTCTTTGAAATCTGAGGTTGTAATTTCTTTCAAGGCTGATATAGATCGAGGATGAGTATCTGCTGTGATTGTTTTTGGTTGTATAGGATGTCAGTTTTTTTTTCTCTTGGTTGTTAGATAAGAATCAAGTGTGTCTGCTTTGTTTAGGTAATGTGAAGTTAGTTTATTACAGAAGTCTTGTGATAGAGGTAGGACTCAGTGGATTTAGAATTTCCAATAGAATTTTATGGAGTTACTTGGCTGGGAATTTAGCATTGTCAATCCTGTTTGGGTAGTTGATTGTTTTAGTTTTCTTTGGGTGTGATTTATTCATTCTTTTGTGACTCTGTAGAGACATGCTTCTTTGTCATATATGTGTAAAGCTGTTTACACAGGCTCATTGCACTCCACAATGTATATTTGGCCATCCGTCCCCTTGTTGACTGGGTGAACTGTGTTTATGTCTTCATCCATTGGTAGTTCCTTTTGTCGTGACCTTCAACGCAGTTGGATGTTCAGTTCTGTAAGGCAGAATGTCATGCCCCCAACTCAGAGGAGAAACCTCTACTAAATCAGAATAGCACAAATAGCGTCCACAACTCCCTCTCAAATCCCTCTTCTCAGGTTGTAGAGACACAACAGTCACTGGACAGGACAGTCTGTAATGCGAACAAAGGGAATTGAATTATCTGTTCAGTGCTGCCTTCATTGTTCTTTCCTCTGCCTTTTCACTTGACCTTTACTCTTTATAAACTTAGGTTTGGGTACTAAACAGACAGGTTATGTAGTGTCCTCAAGGAAGTCAGAAAAGTCAAGAAAGGGACAGAATCCTGTAAAATGACCCCGCCAACTAGGAATCCACAGGGAACAAAATCTATGGAAAACCAAAACCTTCTATGTTTCCCAAAAATATGATTTTCCTGATAATATGATTCCAAAACAGCCCTTCAGTTCAAGTAAACAATTAGCTTTGGATACTGCACCAAACAAATATCAGGCAACAAGGGTCTTCAATGTAGTAGAATGTAGTCTCTTGTTGTATATACTCCACTTGTTACACTTGAGCATCAAGTCAGGTTTAATGCAACAATTATTTTTATACCTTGAAGTATCATATTTAGTATTCACATTGACATCACTTTCAAACTCCTCATCCTCGCACACAAGGCCCTCCACGACACAGGCCCAGCCTACCTCAACGACAGACTCACCTTCCACACCCCCCACCCGCAATCTTCGCTCCGCCAGCCTCGCCCTCGCCTCCATCCCCCGCATCCGCTGCACCACCGCCGGAAGAAGATCCTTCTCTCACCTACCTGTCAAGACCTGAAACTCCCTACCGCTCCACCTTCGCCAGACCCAAGACCTCTTGACATTCAGGAAACGCCTCAAGACATGGCTCTACGACCAGTAGCTCCCCCCCCAGCGCCTTGAGACCCTAACGGGTGATTAGTGCGCTCTATAAATCCTTGATTGATTGAAGTCGAATTAAATGTAAATTTTTCATAAATGGCAAATTTAGAAATGTGCCACTTAGTTGCCCAAAGTTTTCAGTGACCATTTACCATTGAACAGACATTGCTGTCAATGAGACAGCCTTCTGTCCTCATGAGGTGAGGTGTGAATGACTCTCAGGAAGGAACACAAAGGTTCTGCTGTTGAAAGTGGTGTGACCTCCACCTCCTCTGGCATGGATGACCAAGCAGCGTGTGAGCCCAAAAGGCTTGCTGGAGCATGTTCATCCTTCGCAGGAATGAATGCTCATCAAGGTTAGTGGATTTTTGGACCCAGTAAGTTGAGTAGGTAGAACCGCCAACACAATTTTAATACAAACCAAATTTGTTTAAACACCATGACCAATGAGGCCACGGAAGGAAAACTCCACTCAGAAATAAGGTCATGGGATTAACACAAGCTCAAAGTCATGTAGACTATTTGCAATACCAAATTGTAAAGATACATAGTAACCAAGGGTTCTCCAAGATGACAAAATAGGTTTAGGTGAACTAACATTAACAAAACCAAGCAATCAAGAACAATCCATAATATTAAAAGGTATATATGAAATACAGAAATCCAACATTGCACAGAATTAGCAATCATCAGTAAATTCAGTTTAGCAAAGTCTTACATTTTGGCTGGGCAGCTAAAGCCCTACAACTAACCAAATCAGGGAAATACAAAAAAACACAAAAAATACACAATAATTTAGAAAAAGATTATCTCGGTCTGTGAAAGATGATAGTGTCAGCATATCAGAAGCTCGATCAAGAGTCTTCTGAAGGGGAATAAAAAAGATTTCTAAATCTGAATGGAACATCTCAAAGGGCAAGGGGCTTAGCATTCAGGGACTCTTCATCAGCAAAGCATCTGAAAGAATCAGGAAAATCAGGGGACTGAATCTGCTCAAAGTCCAACTGGACACTGTAATATGAAAAATCACAAAGCATTCTGATTTGCCAGAGGTATAGGTCCGTGTCACGTCAAAGGGGCCTCATCAAATAATAATCAATCACATGACTCCAAGTTAAAACTTATGCATACCTTTCCCAAGCTTTCCATGAGACCATCCGTGAAACTCCATGCAAGCTTGAAATAATTGCATACATCAATCCATGTTCCGCAATGTTCGTTCTCAAGAACAATAAGGTACATTCTCTCTATGCTTAATCAAGGGGGTCTAGTACAAAAGTCTAGGCTTCTCATGGAAACATAACCTAAAAAAAATCATGTTAGGAAATAATCAGCATTTGTAACATGATCACAAAATGTTAACTCTGCAGGCCTCATTTATGCTAAGGCAAGAAATCATGACACTACATTCAATTAATACGTTTTAATAAAACACATGTACTATGCAAACCTATAAATTAAACATTAAGAATACTTTATTAATATGAATAATACATTTAATTTTAAATGAAAGAGTTTTGTTCACGCATTTCATTAGGTATAACAGAGAAGTGTATTACTCTCAATTTTGCACGCATTTCAAATTAATTAATCATTAGAAATTCAATATTGTCCCTATATTCACTGTTAGTCTAAAGTCTAAATTACATTATAACATCAATTTTATCACTCTAATATGTAATTTAATCCAAATACCACCTAGGTCGACCTCTGAAATAGAAGCAAATGCACATTTTAATTAGGTGTCAATGCAGCTTCTATGTTTTACTATTAATACTTTGATTAAAATAAGGCATAAACCGTCACATTTTGATGACCTTTGTGACATGATGGACTTTACGAGAATTTAGACTACCTCATTCTAGGTTCAATTGTGAAGTTGCCTTTGAAAGGCAAATAGTACTCGCTTACACTGTTCAACTATACCTTATTGGTCTCTTTAACTGGCTCACTGCCAGAGCTGGTAATCGCAAGAGTTCCTTTATAGCAGTTTTCAAGTTACTTGGTGTCGCTAACCCTAAATCACAAGTTGCAGAAGATTTAAAATGATTTACTGTGTTATGTGAAAACTGTGATCTATTGTTTCTTTAAAAAATCATATCTCAAGAGCCCTTCATTGGAATTTTGTCCTTAAGCTGCCTATTTAGAGACAAAATGCAACCTAGATATTTACACATTGGTGTTGGGTTTTTATTGTGTTATATTTTCCTGTTATTCAACTGTGCGGGTACTTACATTTGTTCCTTTGACGAAGCTTGACTACTCTGAGACGCAGCTACCCAGGACTTAGTAAAGATTCACTTGTAAAACCTTTGACTGGACATGATATGGAACTGTGACTTTATTACACATTGAGATCGCACAACCACACCATTCAATAAACCACTTTCCTCACGGAATGTTCTAGAAATTACTAAGAGGTACTTTTGGAAGAAACACATATTTTAATGAGGTACAACTGGAAGGCGTTCATCAGTTTCTTCTTTTTGCTGATAACATTGATAATCCACATCAGCCTTTGTATTAGCAGCATGTGAGAAAACAAGAAAAACCACTGGACTCCGTTTCTACGGAAAATTAACAGTGTTTACTCCACCCCAGCAAACACCAAAGCTTTTCAACTCTGAAGAGTCTTGTTCACGGTTGGGGAGTTCTTCTTCAATATGCATTAAATACTAGTTCACAGTCAGCTCATAATGAGGCATTCTCGAACACTTAGTTTGACTTAACAAAAGTAAAAATGGAGAGTCAAGAAAGTTAAAATTAAATACCACAGTGAATTATCCATATCTAGCAGGTGAAAACATGTACAATTTTGATGGCAGGGTCTTCTTTACTATGAAATCTAATTAACCCCTTCGCTGCCAGGACTTCTGCCCTTCAGATGCCAGGCCTTTTTTGGGCTATTTGGGGCAGTTCGCGCTTAGGACCTCATAACTTTTTGTCCACATAAGCCTACCCACGCCAAATTTGCTTCCTTTTTTCCCAACATCCTAGGAATTCTAGAGGTATCCAGAGTTTGTGGGTTCCCCTGGAGGAGACCAAGAAATTAGCCAAAACACAGCAAAAATTTCATTTAAAAAAAAGAAAAATGGGAAAAAAGGGCTGGAGAAGAAGGCTTGTGTTTTTTTCCCTGAAAATGGCATCAACAAAGGGTTTGCGGTGCAAAAATCACCATCTTCCCAGCTTTCAGGAACAGGCAGACTTGAATTAGAAAACCACATTTTTCAACACAATTTTTGGCATTTTATTGAGACATACCCCATTTTAACTATATTTTGTGCTTTTAGCCTCCTTCCAGTTAGTGACAGAAAGGGGTGTGAAACCAATACTGGATCCCGGAAAGCTAAACATTTCTGAAAAGTATACAACATTCTGAATTCAGCAAGGTTTTCCTACAGAAAATAACAGCTGAAATAAAAAAAAAATGAAATTGAGGTGAAAAAACAGCCATTTCTCTCCACAGATTACTCTGTAACATTTTCCTGCGATGTCAGATTTTTTTCACAGCAATATACCGTTATGTCTGCTGGACTCTTCTGGTTGTGGGGAAATAGAGGGCTTGTAGGTTCATCAAGAACCCTAGATACCCAGAGCCAATAAATGAGCTGCACCTTGCAATGGGTTTCATTGCATACCGGGTATACAGCAATTCATTTGCTGAAATATAAAGGGAGAAAAATAGGTATCAACGAAACCTTTGTATTTCCAAAGTGGGCACAGAGTAAGGTGTTGAGAAGCAGTGGTTATTTGCACATCTCTGAATTCCAGGGACCCCTTATTAGCATGTGAATGACAGTGCATTTCTCAAATAGACGTCTTTTATATACACTATCTTACATTTGGAAGGAAAAAATGTAGAGAAAGACAAGGGGCAATACCACTTGTTCTTCTATTCTGTATTTCCCCCAAGACTCCTGAGAAAAATGGTACCTCACTTGTGTGGGTAGGCCTAGTGCCTGTGACAGGAAACACAACATAGACATATCACATTTTTACATTGAAATCTGACATAATGTTTGCAAAGTGTCTAGCTGTGGATTTTGGCCCCTAGCTCAGTTGGCACCTAGGGAAACCTACCAAACCTGTGCATTTTTTAACACTAGACACCTAGGGGAATCCAGGATGGGGTGAGTTGTGGGGCTCTCGCCAGGTTCTGTTACCCAGAGTCCTTTGCAAATCTCAAAATGTGGCCAAAAAAACACTTTTTCCTCACATTTCGGTGACAGAAAGTTCTGGAATCTGAGAGGAGTTGTTTTTTGCAAAGTGCCTAGCTGTGGATTTTGGCCTCTAGCACCTGGGGAAACCTACCAAACCTGTGCATTTTTTAAAACTAGACAAGTAGGGTAATCCAAGATGGGGTGACTTGTGGGGCTCTCGCCAGGTTCTGTTACCCAGAATCCTTCGGAAACCTCAAAATGTGGCAAAAGAAATACTTTTTCCTCAAATTTCAGTGACAGAAAGTTCTGGAATCTAAGAGGAGCCACACATTCACTTCCACTCAGCATTCCCCCAAGTCTCCTGATAAAAATGGTATCTCACTTGTGTGGGTAGGCCTCATGCCTGCGACAGGAAATGCCCCAAAGCACAACGTGGACATATCACATTTTCCCAAAGAAAACAGAGCTGTTTTTTGCAAAGTGCCTAGTTGTGGATTTTGGCCTCTAGCTCAGCAAACACCTAGGAAAACCTACCAAGCCTGTGCATTTTCGAAAACTATATACCTAGGGGAATCCAAGATGGGGTGACATGTGGGGCTCTCACCAGGTCCTGTTATCCAGAATCCTGTGCAAACCTCAAAATGTGGGAAAAAAACACTTTTTCCTCACATTTCGGTGATAGAAAGTTCTAGAATCTAAGAGTAGCCACACATTTCCTCCCGACCAGCATTCCCCCAACCCTCCCGATAAAAATGGTACCTCACTTGTGTGGGTAGGCCTACTGCCCGTGAAAGGAAATATCCCAAAACACTATGTGGACACATCAAAATGATCAAATACAAAACTACCTGTTTTTGCAGGGGGGCACCTGCGTTTTTGGTCCTGGGCTCAGCAGCTGTATAGGGAAACCTACAAAACCCAAACATTTCTGAAAACTAGACACGAGGAAGTCCAGAGAGGTGTGACTTGCATGGATCCCCCAGTGTTTTCTTACCCAGAATCCTCAGCATACCTCAAATTTAGCTGACTGTTCCCCTCAGTCTCCTGGTAAAAATGATACCTCACTTGTGTAGGTGGGCCAAGTGCCTGTGACAGGGAAGAGCCAAAAACATGTCAAAATTGAGGGGGAACCAAAGCGGGTCCAAAAGGGCAGTTTTGAAAAAAAATAAAATTAGACTGACAAGTGGGGCAGAATTTTTATCGGTATAGATGCGACAATGCTGGGTGATAGGAATTCCGGAAGGTTCCATCACAAACTTTTGGGACTAATGTGTGATTAACAGCAAAGTTGGAGGTTTGCAGGGCATTGTGGGTAAGAAAATGGTGCGGGTGCATGTGAAGCACACCACCGTGGACTCACCCAGATGTTTAGTTTTCAGATATACTAAATACAAACGAGGGATAGGGAGATTACTGGTCCAGTGCACGGTCTCCCAAATTTACCTGTTAAATAGACAAAGTGCACTGTTCCAAAAAGACAAAAAACCTATAGATTGTATAGGAAAATAGGGACGAAGATATGATTGATTTCAGGAGAGCCCTCAAGCACCTGATAGGGTGACAGGTTTCATCATCGGGCTATCGCCTCGTCAGACCGGTGCTGCAATGTCTGGCGGACCACCCGGAAGTAGGGGTGGTACTTAACCGTAGGCCAATCGCCAAATGGAGGTCTGAAACAAGAACTGACTGAAAAAGGAGTAAAGGGTGAGAGAGGGAAGGAGAGTGAGAGTAAAATAAAATTAGCTCTGAACCTAAAACATCAATTAATGAATCAGAAACAAGGTTCAGGCCAAGATTAAAAATGTATATAGGGAGTTTTAGTGGGAATAATGTCCCGCTATACTCTATGAAGACGGAAGGGCAGTATGCCTAATCCTGTTTTATGGTCAACATGTTTTGCGTCCTTACTTGGTCAATAAATTATCCCGTGACGCTTCTTCAGGACCCAGAAAACTACTTCTCCTATTCACAAAAATATTGTTAAGTGCTGGAATGTCACTTACAAATTGAAGACAAAATTTGTCAGAGTCAGTTGGTCGATCAGTCGCCCATCCCGTATTCGAGACTGAGCTTCCTAGGACCGCGCTAGCCTCAACCAAGGAGGTGCTATTGTACACTCCTCGCTCCCCACAGCTAAAAAAAAACAAAATAATAATGATGCCTGGTGCCTAGAGGTTTCTGCTCCTCCTGGTGTCAGATCGGCCTAATTGCAATAGGCCGATCTGCCACCCAAGAGAGGCAGAAATGGCCTAAAACAAATTTGTCCCCCCCCCCCCTCCAGGGGAGCGACAATTGTCTAAGGGGTCACTCCCCTCACGTCAAACTGATCTAAAAAATATATATCTGGTGTCTAGTGGTTTCTGCCCCCCTTGGGGGCAGATTGGCCTGATAAAAATAGGCCGATCTGCGCTGAAATGGACTAAAGTTAGTTTTGCCCCCAGGGGAGCGACTCTTGCCTAAGGGGTCGCTCCCACATCTAAAAAAACATAAAGCAACAACAACAACAAAAATAATCCCTGGTGTCTAGCGGTTTCTCTGACTAATTAGAATAGGCTGATCTGCCCCAAGGGGGGGCATAAATGGCCTTGAATTAATTTGCCCCCCCCCCCCTAGGGAGCAGCCCTTGCCCAAGGAGCCGCTCCCCTTATGCGTAAAGAACAAAAAAAATACCTTCCTAGTGTCTACGGGCATTTCTGGTGCCCAATCGCATCGCAATCGGGCAGCAAAAATGCTGACAGGGACATCAAAGGAAAGGAAAAGCCTTTCCTTTCCTTTGATGTCTCTCTTGCCCCCTCCACGTGATCAGAGGAGAAATGCTTTTGAGGGCCAGTAGCAGGATGTAATGGTTATGTCCTGGGCACCTGAGCGGTGCTGCCCAGGACGTAACCATTACGTCCAAGGCACCCAAGGGGTTAAGCAAAAATGCAATGCATTCTCGGATCAAAAGAAAGAAGGTTTGCGTTATCCATCAAAACATAAATAAGCAAGCCACTTATATATGTTTTGTATATTTCATTCACATCCTCTAAGCATCCTTTTATACAACCATAAGAGTAAAAAAACAATTATGGCAAAGTGCCATCTTACATTCTTTATTCCATTAATCCCATTGCCCAATTCTTAGTATTATATGCGTATATACACTAATATGATCACCTACCAATTGTTCATGGTAACAGATATATAGTTATAATAGAAGAACATGAAGTTCCTCATCAGTATTGAGTCCTTCTGGGATCTTGGTATGTCATCTAATGATGTGCCTACTTTCCAGTCTACGCAGTGGTAGTGTCCGATCACTACCTCGTTCATTCAAAGGTGCATGTGCCAATCCATAATATTGAAGGGATTGCCAATCTCCACATTGTGACATGGTTAAATGTTTGGCAACAGCATAGCTTCCATCCCTAGGTTCCACTGCCCACATATGTTCCAATACACATTTTTTTACTGGACAGGTTGTACTTCCAATGTATTTAAGGCCACATTTGCATTCAATGACATAGACCACATGAGTAGTGCTGCATGTAATCCTCTGTTCTGTCGTTATCTGTTTCCCTTTGTGATCATTGGCATATTTTACATTGTTCCCAATTTGTGTACCTAACCATGTGGCAAATTGATTGTCTACAAAGTGACTTCTAACCAGTTTATCTTTAGGTGAGGGAGCCTTCCTAAATGTAATTTGTAACATCTCTGAGATATCTCCATTACTCAACAGGATATGCCAATGTCTTCGGCAAATTTGTTTAATGTCATTGCTTTCCTTACTATAAGTAGTTATCATCCTTAATACATCTGAGTTATCTGATGTCATCAAAATATTTATATGTGATAAATTGTTGGCTCTGGTTACTCCCTGCTCAACAAATCTTGCTGGATATAATTGCCTACACAATCTTTTTTTAACCTCTTTATACTGAAGATCCACA